>NW_027362777.1:2670000-4042500 GCF_046119375.1 Phyllobates terribilis
TAAATCCTATAAATCGTCACTTAAGTAGAACAGATGAAGCTTTACTACCTCCTGCTCCAGGTCCAGCACTTCACCGCTGCCGCTGATCTTTAGTCACTGGCTTCAAGGGTGACATCATGACTGCAGCTCTGCAGCCAATCACTTGGCTCAGTGGCCACGCTGACAGAGCTTCTAAGCTCAGTGATTGGCTGCAGCAATGATGTGTGCTGAAGCTGAGCCATCACCCCTGCAGCCTGTCACAATAGAGCACAGGAAGCGCTGAAGATCCAGAGCTGGAGCAGCAGGAGAAAGTAAAGCTCTGTGTGTTTTCTCTACCACTGGGAACCTCCTATATATTACATAAAAACATTCCTGAAAACCCCTTTAATCTGACTTTATAGAAAAAGTCTATATCCGGCTACTGTCCTCCCCTCATGAATCACAAAATATGCCAAGTGTGAACAGCTCCTGTCCCCAAATGAGGACTTGCAGGCGATCAGTTGATAGTCGGGGGTCCGGCAGTGAACACCCTCAGCAATCAGCTGTGTTTTGCTGGACGTAGCGGCCTCTTCAGGACACATGTGGTATTACATGGTGCTCTTTCAGAATAATATGTAATATGTAATACATGATATCTTGAAGTCTTCCAGAAGAAGATATTGGCAGACAGGTAATGACTTATTACCTACCAGCCATTGTCTCCTTTATCACTCGCTACTTCTTATACACATTTGGATGATGTCACATCTTCGTTGGAAGCCGTATTAGGAACCTCCATCGCAGATTTTATCATATAGGACGACTTCTCAGCCAACAGTTATTTGGCCATTGTTCACATGATGTAACCTTATGTTATATACAGCAATATGCAGCAGGATACACGAGATCCAGGGAAACATCCGATCGCCAAAAATGGGGTCAGGAAGGAATTTTTTTCCCCCTTGAATCAGAATTCTTTTGGGGGGGTTTCTTTGCCTTCTTCTGGATCTTTGGGTCCCAATGACTCTCAGGTGGTCCCCAATGACCGCAGCTCGTTTTGTGGTCTCCACCGGGGCCAATCTGAGAGTGACTGTGACCATAGTTTAATTTCTTAAAGGACCAGTAATATTTTCATTACAATGTTGCTTATTGCTATTTCAATAAAAAAATTAATTTTATATATATATTGTTTTGTGTGTTTTTTTTTCCTGGATTTCACCTTACACAGTGAGAATGATAAGAGTAATCACAAAATATGGGGGCTCCATACACAGAGAGAACTCTGGTAACAAATTCCATGACAATTGTTCTGGGGTTCAGTCTGTGATGGAGCAGTAACATTGTATCCAGGACGTCGTACACACCATGCTACAGAAAGAAGACTGAAGAACGGGACGCAGCTGCAGAATACAGGAGACACAGGGTCTTGTGTAACAGTAAAAAACAGGAAAGATGTTCAACAAGTGGCCGGGGGGCTCCAGGACCAAACCAGGAGGGAGGCCTCAGTCATCAGTGGCCAATATTCGCATGAAGTGGCCCACATTTACCAACCGCTCTGCAGCCACTCGTTTACCTTTCTCCAACACCTCCGTCGGTCCTTGCAGTTATTAGGCCACCACTGAAATTCTCTTCTGACTACACACAGACACGTACATAGAAACCGTGCATGCCGCCATCACCGTCCAGACCAGTGGCCTTTCCAATTCAAGTCTACTTGGGTTTAAACAAGGGTCCTGTCTCTAAGAGAACCATGTGCTTGCCACTTGGAACAGCAGTAATACAGTAACACCAGGTTAATATTCTTCGGGCACAGAGATGCACAGACAGTGAACCCTCTTAAAAAGAAGAATTGGACTGACATTCCCTAAGCAATAAGTACCCACACAATTGGAGGGACAGATTGCTTGCCCTTGCTGCACCATGGTGTACGCCCAGTGGTGGCCACTCTTAGTCTAAGTTGTCTCTTCAGATTGCATGGTGATAAAGAACCTGAGGGCCATATACCTTCAAGAAAAAGATCTCATAAGGACACGTCGCCTTGAATTGTGAAGAACACAATAATGTTTTCCATACAATTCTATTGTGTTCTATTCAGGATACATTAAAAAAGTCTGGTCCTTAGAAGTTATAAAATGAGATCAATACAACCTCAGGTGAACAACGACACATCACAAATTACACCAGGTCATCGAATATTTACCAAAAAATAGACTTAAATGCAGAAACAGGGTGTGAAAAATTAAAGGGGTTGTCCAATGAAAACAAGCTCAAATCTACAGGAACCTTCATCCCCTTTAGATTGGAACGGTGGTCCGCATGCTAAAATGCTGCTCCATTCATTCTATATGAGGCGGCCATGAAGTGCGCCTGACTTTTTTGGACCAATGAGATAGAGTGGCCTTACAGAGAAGGGTCCTTGGATTGGACGCCGAGTTACGGACCCCAAAGCAGCACTGAATATGATGTACTAGTGGGAGTCACGAGTGCAAGGGTTCAAGGGCACCAGTAGTGGAAGACATAGTGCGCGAAACTGAAGAACAAGTAAGCAGACCTGCTGATCAGCACTGCAGTGCCGAGGCCGAGTTATGGTGAAATAGGGAGCGACAGTGCGCCCCACCAGTCCTGGAGTATATTACACAGGAAGGATACTGTGTGGAAAATGCTTCATACTGTAAAGGAAACCTCCAGAACACTTTGTGCCCCCCGATATCCCTTGTATGCCGGGACGTTGCTACGGTCCTAAAAGATCAGGGGCCAAAGCCCCAAAGTAGGAGTTTCCCCATACAACCTCCCCGCCACTTAAAAGAGGACCTATACATATATAATTACAGTACACCATTGTTGCTAACCTAAAATACACAACTGAAAGACCAATATTCCCAAAATTACTTCTATACAAGGCAGTAATAATCCCGCTACACAATGCCCTCTACCATCACCACTACACAGTGAGTACATAGTACTATGATATGACCATTGCCTCTACATAAAAAAACACACTGTACAAAGACCATCTGACTTCTCACATTTCCAGCACCGTCCCCATCTATTCCCACCCTGCACAACCTCCCCATGCTGCCTGCTCTTCCGACGTGGAATAGGAACCTCAATACTTCAAAAATTATGTCATTACTATGATTACCCTCCACCAATTAATGCTACAAAGACTGTGTGCCAGATAGAGGGGACCTATAAAAATAATAGCGTCCCATAGAAAGTAGTAAAGACCCCACTGTGCTACCTAGCAAGTAATAATGCCAGATATGCTCTTATGAAAGTTTCAGTATCTGAAGTGTTCCCTCCAAGCAACAAATACCGTTGAGTATCCCCTTTAAGTAATAATGCCCCCTTAAAGCCACAATCAAACTACACCCAACTACAAAGTTCTTCTTCAAGTCTATGGACAATGATTTCGGGGTGGTGAAAGAAGAAATTTCTGATGATGCACCCATTTAAAAGAAATAATGTCCTGAGTGCTCCCATAGCACCCTGTATATTGTATGATAGTCCCACAGCTCACTACACACTGTATGATGGTCCCCACAGCTCCCTATGCACTGTAAGATGGTCCCGAGAGATCCCTATACACTGTATGATGGTCCCCACAGCTCCCTACGCACTGAATGATGATCCCCGTAGCTCCCTATACCCTGTATGATGGTCCCCACAGCTCCCTATGCCCTGTATGATGGTACCCACAGTTCCATATGCACTGTATCATGGTCCCCACAGCTCCCTACGCTCTGTATGACGGTCCCCACAACTACCTATGCACCGTATGATGGTCCCCACAGCTCCCTATGCACTGTATCATGGTCCCCACAGCTCCCTATGCTCTGTATGATGGTCCCCACAACTCCCTATACACTGTATGATGGTCCCCACAGCTCCCTATACACTGCATGATGGTCCCCACAGCTCCCTAGACACTGTATGATGGTCCCCACAGCTCCCTACGCACTGTATGATAATAATATAATAATAATAATCTTTATTTTTATATAGCGCTAACATATTCCGCAGCGCTTTACATACATTATCGTCGCTGTCCCCATCTGGGCTCACAATCTAGATTCCCTTTCAGTATGTCTTTAGAGTGTGGGAGGAAACCGGACAACCCGGAGGAAACCCACGCAAACACGGGGAGAACATACAAACTCCTTGCAGATGTTGTCCTTGGTGGCATGATCCTCATAGCTCCCTATACCCTGTATGATGGTCTCCACAGCTCCGTATGCACTGCATAATGGTCCCCACAGCTCCCTATGCCATGTATGATGGTCCCCACAGCTCCCTATGCACTGTATGATGGTCCCCACAGCTCCCTATGCACTGTATGATGTTGCCCACAGCTCCATATGCACTGGTATCATGGTCCCCACAGCTCCCTATGCTCTGTATGATGGTCCCCACAGCTCCCTATACACTGTATGATGGTCCCCACAGCTCCCTATGCACTGTATGATGTTACCCACAGCTCCATATGCACTGGTATCATGGTCCCCACAGCTCCCTACGCTCTGTATGATGGTCACCACAGCTCCCTATACACTGTATGATGGTCCCCACATCTCCCTACACACTGTATGATGGTCCCCACAGCTCCTTAGATACTATACGATGGTACCCACAACACCCTAGACACTGTATGATGGTCCCCACAGCTTCCTACACACTGTATGATTGTCCCCACAGCTCCTTAGATACTGTATGAGGGTCCCCACAGCTCCCTAGACACTGTATGATGATCCCCACAGCTCCCCCATGCACTGTATGATGGTCCCCATAGCTCCATATGCATTGCATAATGGTCCCTACAGCTCTCTATGCTCTGTATGATGGTCCCCACAGCTCCCTATGCACTGTATGATGGTACCCACAGCTCCATATGCACTGGTATCATGGTCCCCACAACTCCCTACGCTCTGTATGATGGTCCCCACAGCTCCCTATACACTGTATGATGGTCCCCACAGCTCCCTACACACTGCATGATGGTCCCCACAGCTCCTTAGATACTGTACGATGGTCCCCACAGCTCCCTAGACACTGTATGATGGTCCCCACAGCTCCCTACACACTGTATGATTGTCCCCACAGCTCCTTAGATACTGTATGAGGGTCCCCACAGCTCCCTAGACACTGTATGATGATCCCCACAGCTCCCCCATGCACTGTATGATGCCACAGCTCCATATGCATTGCATAATGGTCCCCACAGCTCTCTATGCTCTGTATGATGGTCCCCACACCTCCCTATGCCCTGTATAATGGAACCCACAGCTCCCTATGCACTGTATGATGGTCCCCACAGCTATCTACGCTCTGCATGATGGAACCCACAGCTCCCTATGCACTGTATGATGGTCCCCACAGCTCACTATGCACTGTATGATGGTCCCCACAGCTCCTTAGATACTGTATGATGGTCCTCATACTTCCCCATACACTGTATGATGGTCCCCACAGTTCCCTACACACTGCATGATGGTCCCCACAGCTCCTTAGATACTGTATGATGGTCCCCACAGCTCCCTAGACACTGTATGATGGTCCCCACAGCTCCCTATGCTCTGCATGATGGTCCCCACAGCTCCCTATGCTCTGCATGATGGCCCCCACAGCTCCCTAGACACTGCATGATGGTCTCCACAGCTCCCTATGCCCTGTATGATGGTCTCCACAGCTCCCTATGCACTGTATGATGGTCTCTACAACTCCTTATAACTGGCATGATGGTCCCTACAACTCCCTATATCCTGTATAATAGCCCTCACAGCCCCATATATACAGTACTGTATGATGGCCCCCGCAGCCCAATATATACTGTATGATGGCCCCCACACCCACTTGCACACTATATTATGGCCCCTACAGCTCCCTTTATACTGTATGATGGCCCCACAGACCCTTATAAACTGTATTCTGGCACCCACTCCCCATTTTATATAATATGATGGCCCCACTGCCCCTTATATATAGCATGATGACTCCCATAGCCCCTTATAGTATGATGGCACCCACACCCCTTATATATACAGGTGCATCTCACTGAATTAGAATATCATCAAAAAGTTTATTTATTTTAGTTCTTCAATGCTGAAAATGAAACTCATATATTATATAGAGTCATTACAATCAAAGTGATCTATTTCACGTGTTTATTTCTGTTAATGTTGATGATTATGGCCAGGGGCGCACATAGAAATCATGAGAGCCCATAGCAGAAGCTCTAATTGGACCCCCCCACCAAAAAAATAAATAAATATTTGTCTGTGTCACAGAAGAGCCGATCTCACAACTTTCCAGCCTTTACTTCGCTTTTCTAATGTTCCTCCTACTGAAGTCCTAGATCCCTCTTTCATTGCCCCCATGAAGTATGATGCCAATAAAAGTGCCCCCCAAACACAGTATGATACCCCATGGTGCATTCCTCCACATTAGCCTCTACATGAACAGTATAATGACCTTATTGTACCCCACTTCAACTCCCAAGGCAAAGTATGGTGACCCTAATACAGTATGATTCCCCCAACTGTGACTCCCACACAGCCCCCCATACAGTATAATGGGCCTACATACAGTATAATGGCCCACACTAGCCCTCCAAACAGTATAATGGCCCCACACAAACCTTCACACCATATAATTGCTTTCATACAGTATAACGGCCCCCCACATAGCCCTCAAAATATCATAATGGCCCCACATAGACTTCCATATAGTATAATATGCCAACCACAATCCTCCATATAGTATAATGCAGCCTCCAAAATCCTCCATATAGTATAATGCACCCCCCATAATCCTCCATATAGTATAATGAACCCCCCATAATCCTCCATATAGTATAATGAACTTCCCATGGTCCTCAATAGAATATAATGCACTCCCCATAGTCCTCCATACAGTATATTTCACACCCCAAAGGGTAAAATGCAGCCCCCATATAGTATAATGCACCACACAGTCCTGCAGTATTATGGGCACCACGTACTCACTGATTTTAAAATAACGTATGTTTTAAATGAGACGACCCGAGTATAAGCCGAGGCCCCTAATTTTACTACAAAAAAACTGGGAAAACGTATTGAGTTCAGTATAAGCCTAGGGTGGGAAATGCAGCAGCTACTGGAAAATTTCACCATCCTGGTATGTATGGCTCCCTTATCACCAATCCTGGTATCTATGGCACCCCTCATCCCCCAATCCTGGTACATATGGCACCCCTCATCCCCCAATCCTGGTATGAATGGCCCCCCACTCATCCCCCAATCCTGGTATGCATGGCTACCCCTCATCCACCAATCCTGGTATGCATAGCACCCCTCATCCCCCAATCCTGACATGCATGGCCTCCCTCATCCCCAAATCCTGGTATGCATGGTCTCCTCATCCCCCAATCCTAATATGAATGGTCTCCTCATCCCGCAATCCTGGTATGTATGGCCTCTTCATCCCCCAATCCTGGTATGCATGGCCTCTTCATCCCCCATTCCTGGTATATATTGCCCCCCTTATCCCCAATCCTGGTATGCATGGCACCCCTCATCCCCCAATCCTGGTATGTGTGGCCTCCTCATCCCCCAATCCTGGTATCTGTGGCCTCCTCATCCCCCAATCCTGGTATGTGTGGCCTTCTAATTCCCCAATCCTGGTATGTGTGGCCCTGTCAACCCCCAATCCTGGTATGCATGGCCCCCTCATCCCCCAATCCTGGTATGTGTGGCCTCCTCATCCCCCAATCCTCGTATGTGTGGCCTCCTCACCCCCCAATACTGGTATGTATGGCCTCCTCACCCCCCAATCCTGGTATGTGTGGCCCCATCACTGCACACACAAAAAATAAACACTTATACTCACCTTCCTTCCTCACCTCTGCTCCAGAGCTGCTGTGTTCTGTCTGCCAGCAGCTCATGTTGGCATCTGAGCAGTGTGAGCTCTCAGTTGTCGAGGTGAGCTGCTGCTGCTGCCGCCGGCATATTCACTCCTCTCCATGCCGGGACTATGGGCGTTGACAAGCGTGAATATGCATTCTCTTTAGTAGCGGGCACTGTAAGCAGGAGCCACGGGCTCAGCGCTCCTCTGTGCCCGCTACTAAAGAGAATGAATATTCCCTCTTCTCCACGCCCATGGAAGTGGAGAAAAGAGAACATTTCCCTTTAGCAGCGGGCACACGTGGTAGCTACAGCAGCCGCTACTGCGTGTGCCCGCTCCTCCGCCGCCGCAACCTCCCACCCCCCCAATACTCACCTATCCTCCTCGCTCCCCCGTGGCTCACGGGCCCCATAGCAGTGGTGTGGCCTGCCACCATTGGTGGTACGCCACTGATTATGGCTTATAGTCAATGAAATCACAAAAGTCATTATCTCAGTAAATTAAAATACTTTATAACATCAGCTTGAAAAATGTTTTTAAAATCCAAAATGTTGGCCTACTGACATGTATGTTCAGTAAATGCCCTCAATACTTGGTCAGGGCTCCTTTTGCATCAATTACAGCATCAATGCGGTGTGGCATGGAGGCTATCAGCCTGTGGCACTGCTGAGGGGTTATGGAAGCCCAGGTGGCTTTGATAGCAGCCTTCAGCTCGTCTGCTTTGTTGGGTTTGGTGTCTCTTATCTTCGTCTTGACAATACCCCATAGATTCTCTATAATAGATTCTCTATGGGGTTAAGGTCATGTGAGTTTGCTGACCAATTAAGCAGAGTGATACTGTTGTTTTTAAACCAGTTATTGGTACTTCTGGCAGTGTGGACAGGTGCCAAGTCCTGCTGGAGAATGAAATTTCCATCTCCAAAAAGCTTGTCGGCAGAGGGAAGCATGAAGTGCTGTAAAATGTCCTGGTAGACGGCTGCGCTGACTTTGGTCTTGATAAAACACAGTGGACCTACACCAGCAGATGACATGGCTCCCCAAACCATCACTGATTGTGGAGACTTCACACTAGACCTCAAGCAGCTTGGATTGTGGCCTCTCCACTCTTCCTCCAGACTCTGGGACCTTGATTTCCAAAGGAAAATTGTAACTCTGGGACCTTGTGGATGGTGTCAATGACTGCCTTCTTGACATTTGTCAAGTCAGCAGTCTTCCCCATGATTGTGGAGCCTACTGAAACAGACTATGGGACATTTTTAAACACTTAGGAAGCCGTTGCAGGTGTTTTTTGTTAATTATTCTAATTTACTGAGATAATGACTTTTGTGTTTTCATTGGCTGTAAGCCATAATCATCAACATTAACAGAAATAAACACTTGAAATAGATCACTCTGTCTGTAATGACTCTATATAATATATCAGTTTCACTTTTTGTATTGAAGAACTCAAATAATTTAACTTTTTGATGATATTGTAATTTAGTGAGATGCACCTGTATATGATGACTGTTGCCCCCAGTGGAATATATGCGGTGTCTATTTTGGGATATTTTAGTACACCCATGATGATACTATAGACAGCCATTATACCTGGAATGGCCCCTTCCTTGCGTGCCGTGCTTTTTTTGGCTTACATGTCTAACAATCACATATGTGTTGTGTCCCTTCCCCCATCATCCTATTGTTCTATTGCTGAATAAATAGGATAGATTTTATACTCCCTGGACTCCTTTGATGGTCTTTTACCCTGCGGGGTTTTCTTTCATATATGGACTCGCTGTGTGGTGGTGATGGTAGAGGACATTGTGTAGCAGGATCATTTTGGCCTTGTATAGTAGTAATTTTGGGAATATTGGTCTTTGTATAGTGTATTTTAGATTAGCAACAGTGGTGTACTGTAATTAAATATGTATAAATCCTCTTTTAAGTGGCAGGGAGGTTATATGGGGAAACATGTACTTTGGGGCTGGGGTACCTGACCTCTTAGGACCCCAGCAACGCTCCTGCACTGGGGAAAAGCAGGGTCTGGAGGCCACTTTAATATGATCATTTTATGGATATGACGCCAAAGAAACTAATGAAGTGCTTTGCAAAGTGCCATAATTATCACAATTCTGAAAAAAAATTGTAAGTTTAGTTCCACTATAAGTGATGTTAATTCTGTTATGAGAGCTAACCTTCTGAGACAATTTATCAATGCGCTGTGTGAATTGTCACATTAAGCTTTGCTACATCTATACATAGTGAAGTTCAGGATCAAAATGCTGCAGGTCCCATCTCTTCTACATAACAATCCCATGGAAATAAAGCTGATCATTTTATCAGATGGGATCATTAGAACTTACCTGGTTGGATCCTTTGTTTCTGGTGGTTTCTTTCCCAGGTCGTCATTAAGGCCCTTTACAATAAGCTCCAAAAACTCATCGGACTTTCTGAATCTTTCAAGCGTTTTCTCCATCACAGAAAGGACAGAAAGGAGGCGCTTATCCTGGCAGAAGAGAATCACAGATATATTGTTCTACATCTTCCAGATGTTTGGATTTATCTACAGACTAATGATTAATCTCGCATGAAGAATGATAATATTATAACAGATCACAATTTTTGGGTAAAATTATTCAATTTTAAAAAAATATATATAGCAATTACATTATTCTGACAAGACCAATTTTTTGTTTTTTTTCCTCCCCTTTTTCCCAAAAAATATAACTTTGTTTTTTCATTAACATAGACGGAGGGCTTGTGTTTTGTGGGACTAGTTGTTCTTTGGAATGACAACATTCAATTTAGCACATAAAGTATTGAAAAATGGGGAAAAAATCAAAGTAAGGTTATTATTTTTGTTTGTTTGGGTTTTTTTATGAACATTTAAAAAAAAATGTGGTTTGTGAGACCATTTTCATCTTGCGAAGACCTAATTTTATAAAATGATCCCATTGATGGAGTTGTCGGCTTTTTCTTGTGGAGAGATCAGTAGTTACAAGTTTCTGATTGCATTTTTGGGAGGGAAGTAGAGAGACCCAAAAACCACAACCACAACCATGGCACTTTACTGTCCTTTACAGCATTGACCTGACGTGTAATAGATTTATATATAATGAAAGATTGTACTTATGTCAATGCAGCAGTAACAAATATTGTTTTACGCTTTTTCTTTTTTATAGCTGGCCAGAAAACCGCAGAACCTTAAGCAGAAAATGACATGAATGAGAACATCTGCCCGGCTTGTACCGGATCCGGGGGTGTTACGTACAAGGCGAAGCTCCCAGAATAAGGATTTGCTTCATTTTGGTGCAGAGTTTCTAGTAGTTTCTGGTTACTACTGTTACAGGCAGATGCCGTCTGCATAATACAGCCAGCACCGCCTCAACCCCTCCATGCATGTGGACCCCGGCACAAACACCCAGGTACATCCTTTTATGCTAAGACATTAATAATTCTACAATTATCCCACACAACTTATATACAGAAACCCCCCAACCGTCCCCGATCCAATGGGACTGTCCGGCTGTCGCTGGAGGTCGGGGCCATGTCCTGACGAGCTGTGTTCTGTCAGGACAGTCTGTGTAGTACAAGAATGTCTCATGCCGTGCTGCTGTGATCGCTCCTGGAGAGGGGAAACATCCGCTCCGCACGCCTCGTACACGCCCGGCTCCGCTCCGTACGCCTCGTACACCCGGCTCTTCTCCGCAGGCCTCGTACACGCCCGGCTCCGCTCCGTACGCCTCGTACACCCGGCTCTGCTCCGCAGGCCTCGTACACGCCCGGCTCCGCTCCGTACGCCTCGTACACCCGGCTCTGCTCCGCAGGCCTCGTACACGCCCGGCTCCGCTCCGTACGCCTCGTACACGCCCGGCTCCGCTCCGTACGCCTCGTACAAGCCCGGCTCCGCTCCGTACGCCTCGTACACGCCCGGCTCCGCTCCGCACGCCTCGTACACGCCCGGCTCCGCTCCGCACGCCTCGTACACGCCCGGCTCCGCTCCGCACGCCTCGTACACGCCCGGCTCCGCTCCGCACGCCTCGTACACGCGCGGCTCCGCTCCGTACACCTCGTACACACAAGGCTCTGCTCCGTACCCCTCGTACACACGCGGCTCCGCTCCGTACACCTCGTACACCCAAGGCTCCGCTCCGTACACCTCGTACACGCCCGGCTCCGCTCCGTACGCCTCGTACACCCGGCTCTGCTCCGCAGGCCTCGTACACGCCCGGCTCCGCTCCGTACGCCTCGTACACGCGCGGCTCCGCTCCGTACGCCTCGTACACGCGCGGCTCCGCTCCATACGCCTCGTACACGCGCGGCTCCGCTCCGTACGCCTCGTACACGCCCGGCTCCGCTCCGTACGCCTCGTACACGCGCGGCTCTGCTCCGTACACCTCGTACACGCGCGGCTCTGCTCCGTACCCCTCGTACACACGCGGCTCTGCTCCGTACCCCTCGTACACACGCGGCTCCGCTCCATACACCTCGTACACACGTGGCTCTGCTCCGTACACCTCGTACACACGCGGCTCTGCTCCGTACACACGCGGCTCCGCTCCGTACACCTCGTACACACAAGGCTCCGCTCCGTACACCTCGTACACACGCGGCTCCGCTCCGTACCCCTCGTACACACGCGGCTCCGCTCCGTACACCTCGTACACACAAGGCTCTGCTCCGTACACGCGCGGCTCAGCTCCGTACACCTCGTACACGCGCGGCTCAGCTCCGTACACCTCGTACACGCGCGGCTCTGCTCCGTACACCTCGTACACGCGCGGCTCTGCTCCGTACACCTCGTACACACACGGCTCCGCTCCGTACACCTCGTACACACGCGGCTCCGCTCCGTACACCTCGTACACACGCGGCTCCGCTCCGTACACCTCGTACACACGCGGCTCTGCTCCGTACACCTCGTACACACGCGGCTCCGCTCCGTACACCTCGTACACACGCGGCTCTGCTCCGTACACCTCGTACACACACGGCTCCGCTCCGTACACCTCGTACACACACAGCTCTGCTCCGTACGCCTCGTACACACACGGCTCTGCTCCGTACACACGTGGCTCCGCTCCGTACACCTCGTACACACACAGCTCTGCTCCGTACACCTCGTACACGCGCGGCTCTGCTCCGTACCCCTCGTACACACGCGGCTCCGCTCCGTACGCCTCGTACACACACGGCTCCGCTCCGTACACCTCGTACACAGGCGGCTCTGCTACATCCACACTGTAAACCCCTCCTGACCCCACACATAAACTTCAGCTCATCCAGCACCATGACAACCAGCACAGCAGAGTCCTGCATCCACTGAGGCCCCTGATCATGTGACCCCTGACTCCTCCCCTCCTGTGACCTCATCACAGCTCCTGTGCGCACAGAGCAGCCATATATGTGGTGGCGGCTCTGCAGGTGGAGGTATGTGGAGACCCCATTACTGGGCGCAGGGGGCATTAACCCCTTCAGCACGGGGACTCTTTTGGGGTCTTGTGTTGCCCCTTTATAAGAATCATAAGGTTTTTGTTCTGTTTCCTGTAATAGATACATACGACCCAACTATGGAGACAGGAAGGGAGGAAACGTATTGTTCTCATAGTACAGGACCCCTTTACTGCTCCCACAGTGTAATGCCCCCATTATGCCCCTTATGCAGGATGTATGATGCCCCCACACAGTGTAATGCCCCCATTATGCCCCTTATGCAGTATGTATGATGCCCCCACACACTGTAATGCCCCCATTATACCCCTTATGCAGTATGTATGATGCCCCCCACAGTGTAATGCCCCCATTATGCCCCTTATGCAGTATGTATGATGCCTCCACACAGTGTAATGCCCCCATTATGCCCCTTATGCAGGATGTATGATGCCCCCACACAGTGTAATGCCCCCATTATACCCCTTATGCAGGATGTATGATGCCCCCACACAGTGTAATGCCCCCATTATACCCCTTATGCAGTATGTATGATGCCCCACAGTGTAATGCCCCCATTATGCCCCTTATGCAGTATGTATGATGCCTCCACACAGTGTAATGCCCCCATTATGCCCCTTATGCAGGATGTATGATGCCCCCACACAGTGTAATGCCCCCATTATACCCCTTATGCAGGATGTATGATGCCCCCACACAGTGTAATGCCCCCATTATGCCCCTTATGCAGGATGTATGATGCCCCCACACAGTGTAATGCCCCCATTATGCCCCTTATGCAGGATGTATGATGCCGCCATTATGCCCCTTATGCAGGATGTATGATGCCCCCACACAGTGTAATGCCCCCATTATGTCCCTTATGCAGGATGTATGATGCCCCCCCCACAGTGTAATGCCCCCATTATGCAGGATGCATGATGCCCCCACACAGTGTAATGCCCCCATTATGCCCATTATGCAGGATGTATGATGCCCCCCACACAGTATAATGCTCCCATTATGCCCCTTATGCAGTATGTATGATGCCCCTACAGTGTAATGCCCCCATTATGCAGGATGTATGATGCCCCCCACACAGTATAATGCTCCCATTATGCCCCTTATGTAGGATGTATGATGCCCCCATTATGCCCCTTATGCAGTATGTATGATGCTCCCACACAGTGTAATGCCCCCATTATGCAGTATGTATGATGCCCCTACAGTGTAATGCCCCCATTATGCCCCTTATGCAGTATGTATGATACCCCCACACAGTGTAATGCCCCCATTATGCCCCTTATGCAGTATGTATGATGCCCCCACACAGGGTAATGCCCCCATTATGCCCCTTATGCAGGATGTATGATGCCCCCCACACAGTATAATGCTCCCATTATGCCCGTTATGCAGTATGTATGATGCCCCTACAGTGTAATGCCCCCATTATGCACCTTATGCAGTATGTATGATGCCCCCACAGTGTAATGCCCCCATTATGCCCCTTATGCAGGATGTATGATGCCCCCACACAGTGTAATGCCCCCATTATGCAGGATATATGATGCCCCCCACACAGTATAATGCTCCCATTATGCCCCTTATGCAGTATGTATGATGCCCCCACACAGTGTAATGCCCCCATTATGCCCCTTATGCAGGATGTATGATGCCCCCATTATGCCCATTATGCAGGATGTATGATGCCCCCCACACAGTATAATGCTCCCACAGTACCACCTGAGATTTTACAGTTGGAATAATCCCTCTGGAAATGGTTTTCCCTTTGCCTGCTCCCCTACATGTAGACCCTCGAGCATGTATATAAAAACAACCTTTATTCCAAATGGATTAAAAATTCATGTTCTACAAACAAGCGCTGATTCAGATGCATTCAACTGACTCGTTTTGAACCAATAAAGTTCTTATTCCTAGAATTGCAATTCCATTTGGAATAAAGGTCATTTTTATTTATTTTTCAGATTTTTCCACGTGACTGGTGCTGGATTATTCACCTGCCTCTTTTTGCTCTAATAACTTGTGGCTGAGACAAGCTTTCAGCCTGGGCACTACTGTTGGACTTCATCAGTGATGAGTGAGCTGGATATATTCTTTTTTATTCCTCGAGCATGTAGGGGAGCAGGCCTTACTCAGCTCCCAACCGTCCTGTCTTCTGCGGGACTGTCCCGTCACGGCTCAGCTGTTCTCCTGCAGGACTGTCCCGTCACGGCTCAGCTGTTCTCCTGCGGGACTGTCCCGTCACGGCTCAGCTGTTCTCCTGCGGGACTGTCCCGTCACGGCTCAGCTGTTCTCCTGCGGGACTGTCCCGTCACGGCTCAGCTGTTCTCCCGGCTTCTTCTTATACTCACCGCTCCATGTTTGGCTGTAGCTCCTCCTCCTCCTCAGTGGGGATATGGGGGGAGGGTGTCAGTGAATAAGTTAAATTATATTACTCAGTACACGCCTCTTCATTCTCCTGTGACCACACCTGCCCGCAACTCCAACCAGGAACTCAGTATCCAGAGGCTGAAGATCTAACCATTGAGCTACAGCCCCCAATGGTGAACATAGGAGGATTTAGTTAACTTGACTTTACAATGCAGTCAATGCATCCAGAAGCAGCTCATATAAGCCCATAGAAATACATTGTGTATAGCAGTATTTTTATGGTGCCTGTATACTGAGCAGAAGAAAATGATTATTTTGGTCCTATAAATGAAAAGTGGTAAATTTATGAGCAATTACAAATTATTTTTTTCCTGTGAGTCCCTGGTGTTGAACCCTCAACCTCAAAACATTACAGACACAGCAGACCCTTATCCTGCTGAGCCACCAGCTATATTGAGATCAGGGCAGGTAGGGTCCTCGCTCCTCCTGTACCAGTCGCTGTCACATTGTGTTCAAGATTATTGTAATTGTTCTTGTATTATACCCCTTTTTCACATGTAAAGCGCCATGGAATAAATGGCGCTATAATAATAAATAATAATAATCTGTGCTGCAGTATCTGCCCAGGATAGAAATACTCTGCTGTGTACAATGAATGGATTTCTATACACACATTGTACACGCCTCTTCATTCTCCTGTGACCGCACCTGCCCGAGATAATAATAAAGAAAAACACTTGATAATTAAATAAAAATTTACATTTTTAATGAGTTTTGTAAAAAATAATGAACATCACAAATCAGCACATAACATGGACATATTTGGTGTCCCTGTAATCGTGATGACCCGCGCTACACAGCGATCAGATTATTTATGGGGATCGATAAATGGCGCAATAACAATCTTCTCTGATTATTGGTGTTTGCTGCGTTTCTATTATGCGTTTTCCTGCTTATTTGATGTGATTTTGGGGCGGATATGAAGTAGAGTTTTCAACGCTTTTTAATAGTACAGAAAAGCTTTGATTCTGCGCTTAAATATGCAGCTGAGTTTTTTTTCTTCATTCTTTTTTTTCAGAAGAAGTATATAGAGAAAATGCACCAAAACCGCAGAGTAGTGATGAGGGTGTATTGTTAACCCTTTCGGCAAGCACGCTCGGGTGCTTTCGGAGTATTTTCAGTGTGTTTGGCATCTACATTTAAGCCATTGCATGTGTGTGGCGGCACTAAGATTAATGCCGAGCGTGCTTGCCGAAAGGGTTAACAATACACACTCGCTCATCTCGCTCTTCAGACGCTTCTATGTGGAGCCTAAAAAATGCAGATACTTCGTTAAGTTCAAAATCAAAGCTTTTCTGTCCTATAGAAAGCACCTTAAAACCATGGCTTCACATCTGCACCAAAACACATCAAATAAGGGGAAGAAAAGTGTTCTTGTGTAGTTTGGTGCGGACATCTGCAGACACACAGATGACGTCGCGCTGCCCCGGAAGATAAAAGACTCCAGGCCTCTCATCCACCCACCAGGTGGCACTGACCTGGACGCTGGATCAGAGACCCAGGAATCCATCTGCTTATCTCTGTCCCGGATACAGTGGACAGTCCTGGATTTGGGTCTACACCCTGCAGTCTCAGGCGTCTGCTGAATTTTCCTCACTACCAACGCCCCTCTGACAACTCTTCCTATGGGGGGGGGAGATAATGGTAAATGGGCATGGATTGGGGTGTAGCCAGGGGCGTGACCAAAATTTGCCGTGGCACACATAGCTGGTGAAAGGAAACCACAATATCATTAAGAATAATAAGTGGTGACATCCATATATTGGGGTATGGTATAGATATATTGATGACATTTTTGTCATCTAGTCAAGGACGAGTGAACAATTTCTTGGATTTGTCTGGGAACTCAAAATCAATAGAGTGGGCCTGAGATTTATATCAGAGTTTAATTATTACCAGTTCCTGGATGTACTAATCAAGAAAGAACGGGATGGGACCCTAGGGACATAAACCTACACAGCACTAGTAGTCTATTCAAGTGGGATAGCTTTCGTTTTTTGCCTTACTGTGTGATCAGAAGGTGATATGTTGCCAATGATAGGAGAGGTGTTACTATTGGCAACATATCACCTTCTGATCACACAGTAAGGCAAAAAACTAAAGCAAAACGCAACTGGTTATCTGAGTCCGGTTCATACAAATGCGGCAGACGACAGTGCGGCTTATGTCCATACATGGATAATTAAAGCCCCAGCTGCTCCATACACACATAGGAACCGCACGGTTATTAATTGCAGTACAACCTATGTGGTTTATGTCATTACGTGCACACAGTGCAATCTGCAATATGTTGGTTGCACTACACGACCTCTCAGGACCAGAATTTCCGAACATATGTATGATGCTGCAAATGTCACAACAAGAGCTTTATCAGGAGCCTCTTACCATTTTCTGTCTGTCCATAAAGGTTGTCTGGACTTTTTTCATGTTCATGCATTAGAGGAGGTTCTCACCAGTGATCGAGGTGGTGATAGAGATAAAGTATTGCATTTTAGAGAAGCACAATATATTTTCAAGTTTAATTGCAGAGTTCCTTCCGGATTGAATAAGAGAACGGATATCACGTATTATTATTATTGAATTAATGCTTTTACACCTATGACATTTGTTTGGTTTATTAGCATAATTGTTTCATTTACATGACTAATTGCTCACCTTGTTCCTTTTCCTCCCTTTTTTTTTATTTAACTTTGCTTTTGTAATGATCACAAGACATGGTTATGACTAAGAACATTTTTGTTCGAAACGCGTAATCCCCTGGATTTATAATTTTAACAGCATGATTTTAAAGGAATTCTAATAAACATGAAGTTTTAACACACATTCATATTCCTATTTTGATGTTTGTCGCTGGATCCTTGCTTTTTGTTGATTTCTATATAAAAAAGTACGGATCCGGGAAATATTTTTGAGTTGGAGTCGGCAGGAAGTGGAAAGGGCTTGGATATGTGGTTTGAAGGCGAGAACAGAGTACAGGGTTACCCCGAGGCAGCGAGCCTGCGGGAGTGTGGAGAGTGAGCAGTCATTTACTTTAATTGATAGGTCTGTTGAGAGGGTTGAGTGAGATGGGGGAAAGATGATCAATTCTGTTTTGTCCATGTTAAGTTTTAGAAATCTAGCAGAGAAGTATGAAATAGCGGACAGACATTGTGAGATTCTGGTTAGTAGGGAGATGATATCGGGTCCAGAGAGGTAGATCTGTGTGTCATCAGCATAGAGGTGATACTGAAAGCTGTGGGATTCTATGAGCTGTCCCAGGCCAAAGGTGTAAATGGAGAAGAGCAGGGGCTTTAGGACTGAACCTTCCGGGACACCGACACATAGGGGGCGAGGTGAGGAGGTGGTGTGTGAGACTCAGAATGTCCATTCAGTTAGGTAAAATGAAATCCAAGATAGGGCCAAGTGATGAGAGAATCTGTAGTAATAGGGAATGGTCCACCATGTCAAAAGCAGAGGACAGAATAGTGTCGCTTGGATTTGGTGGCTAGTAGGTCATTGGTGACTTTAGTCAGGGCAGTTTCAGTGGAATACTGCAGTCGGAAGCCAGATTGAAAGAGGGAGCAGGAGGAGAGGTGGAAGGACAGTAATTTTTGGCCAGTCATTTTTTGAGGCATAGAGGAGAAGTAATATGAGGCGATAGCTAGACAGAGAGGATGGGTCATGGGAGGGCTTTTTGGGGAGGGGTGTGATTGAGGCATGTTTAAAGTTGGAGGGGAAGACACCAGTTGTTAGTGATAGGTTGAAGAAATGGGTTAGGGTTGGAGTAAATACTGTTGTGAGATTTGGGATGAGGTGGGAAGGGAACTGGTCGAGTGCACAGGTGTTGAGATGTGATCTTGAGGGTAAAGCGGAAAGTTGATCTTTCATGATGGCAGAGAAGCTGGTTTTGGAAGAGGAGGGCTGAGTAGATATGAGGAGGTGCTGTGAGGGTTGTTGGCCAAAGCTTTCTCTGAAGTTATCAATCTTCTGCGTGAAGAATGAGGCAAAGTCTTCAGCTAAGATGGGTGGAGAGGGAGGACGTGCTTGGGGACGGAGGAGAGAATTGAAAGTGTTGAATAATTGTTTAGGGTTGTGAGACAGGGAGGATAAGAGATGAGAAGTATGTTTGCTTTGCTGCAGTGAGTGTGGACTTGAAAGTAGTGAGGGACTGTTTGAATGCCATGAAGTGCTCTTTGGTGTGGGATCTTTTTCATCTCCGATCAGCAACTCTGGAAGCCCGCCTCAGTTCTCTAGTCTAGTCTCTCTGGTGTGCAAGGGTTGCCTGTTAATTTTGCGAGCTTTGGTATGTGTGAGAGGGGCAGCCGATTCGAGAGCTGTAGATATTGTAGTGTTATATAAAGCGGCAGCAGCATCTGCATTGTGTAAGGATTCAAACTTATGTTTGAAAGAGGGAGAAGGGACTCAGAAAGTGAATGTAGATCAAGGTGTTTAAGATTTCTGCGAGGGTGTGCAGGTTTGTGGAGTGGGGATTGTGGACTTAGAGAGGAGAGGGAAGATAATGTAAGTAGGTTGTGGTCAGAAAGAGGGAGAGGTGAGTTAGAGATGTTAGATAGGGAACAGAGAAGGGAGAAGATGAGGTCCAGAATGTGGCCATAATAATAATTATAATAATATTTTTTTATTTTTATAGCGCCAATATAGCTGCACTTTACAATTTTAGGGGGAACTTATACAGACAATACAGAATAAGCATATCTCATGTCGAAAGGAGTGAGGGCCCTGCTCGCCAGCTTACAGTCTATGAGGAAATGGGGGAGACACAAAAGGTAAAATGTACATCTATTGTATAATACAGCCTTGATATACTATATAGGATAAATAATACATGGACTGGTCGCCAGCCAGTATGTGTGCAGTCCTGACCGAAGCTATTTAGTGCATGGCTGGTATGAATCTGAAATTGAAGAATATTTTAATATGGGGGAAAACTGGGACGGACAGATAGTGTGTGGAGGCGATATGCCAGTCTAAAGAAATGGGTTTTTAGGGTCCGCTTGAAACTGTGGGTATTGGGAATTAATCGAACTGTCCTGGGTAGTGCTTTCCATAGAATTGGCGCAGTACGCGAGAAATCTTGGAGACGGGAGTGGGTAGTTCGGATTATGGAGGATTTTAGTTTTAAGTCTTTGGCAGAACGGAGGGCACATGTAGGGTGGTAAACTGAGACAAGGGAGGAGATGTAGGGGGGTACTGAAGCATGGAGCCCTTTGTGGGTAAGCGTAAGTTTAAATTGAACTCTATATTGGATGGGCAACCAATGCAATGACTGGCACATGGTGATCCTGGCTGCTGCATTAAGGACGGATTGGACAGGGAAAGTTTAGTAAGAGGGAGACCGATTAGTAGAGACTTGCAATAGTCGAGACGAGAATGAATAAGAGCTACAGTAAGAGTTTTTGCCGAGTTAAAGGTGAGAAAAGTCCTGATTCTTGAGATGTTTTTGAGGTGTAGATGACAAGAACGAGCGAGTGATTTGATGTGAGGAGTGAAGGAAAGATCTGAATCAAAAATGACCCCAAGACAGGGGTCTTGTTGCTGGAGAGTAATGGTTGAGCCACAAACGGAAATGGCAATATCGGGCTCAGGTGGGTTAGTGGAGGGAGGAAATGTGAGTAGTTCAGTTTTTGACAGATTCAATTTTAGACAGAGGGAGGACATAATGTTAGACACAGCAGAAAGACAATCACTGGTCTTTTGTAGTAATGAAGGGGTGATGTCCGGAGCAGAGGTGTATAATTGGGTGTCATCAGCATAGAGATGGTACTGAAAACTGAATCTGCTGATTGTTTGTCCAATAGGAGCGGTGTATAAGGAAAAAAGAAAGGGGCCTAGGACTGATCCTTGAGGAACACCAACAGTAAGGGGAAGGAGAGAGGAGGAGGAGCCGGCAAAAGACACAGAGAAGGAGCGGTCAGAGAGATAGGAGGAGAACCAGGAGAGAACAGTGTCCTTGAGGCCAATAGTGCAGAGCATGGTGAGGAGGAGCTGGTGATCCACAGTGTCGAATGCTGCAGAGAGATCCAGGAGAATCAGCATGGAGTAGTGACCATTAGATTTAGCTGTTAGTAGATCATTAGAGACTTTAGTGAGGGCAGTTTCAGTAGAATGTAAAGAGCGGAAACCAGATTGTAAAGGGTCAAGAAGAGAGTTGTCGGAGAGATAGCAGATTAGACGGGAATGGACCAGGCGTTCCAGGAGTTTAGAGATAAAGGGAAGATTGGAAACAGGTCTGTAGTTGGCCGTGCAGTTCTGGTCAAGGGATGATTTTTTAAGTAATGGATGTAGGCTGGCATGTTTAAAAGAAGAGGGAAAGATACCAGGTGAGAGGGAGAGGTTGAAAATTTTAGTTAGGTGAGTGGTGACAGCTGGAGAAAGGGACTGAAGGAGATATGAGAGAATAGCGTCACTGGTGCAGGTGGTAGACCGAGAGGAAGCAAGGAGCCTTGTCACTTCTTCTGTGACTGGTTCGAAGACAGAGAGTGAGCCAGATGCAATGGGGCGGGGAAGAGCATGCATAATGTTTGGGAGAAAACTTCCTGTCGGATATGGTCAATTTTTTCTTTGAAATAATTGGCCAGATCGTCAGCGCTGAGGTCGGTGGTCGGGGCCTGTGCTGTTTAATTGAGGAGAGAATGAAACGTGTCAAAGAGTCGTTTAGGATTATTGGAAAGTGAGATGATGAGGTTGTTAAAGTAGGTTTGTTTGGAGAGGTGAAGGGCAGAGTTATATGTTTTCAGCATAAATTTATAATGGAGGAAATCTTCGGGCAGATTAGATTTTCTCCACAGCCGTTCAGCGCACCTGGAGCACCGCTGGAGAAGACGTGTTTGAGGCGTGTGCCAGGGTTGTAGCCGTCTATGCCGAATTGTTCTTTGTGTAGGAGGTGCGGCTTCATCCAGGGCGCATAGCATTATTTCGTTACAATGCTTCAATGCAGAGTCGGGACATGAGAGGAAGGAGATTGGGGCCAATGATGATTGCAACTTTTTCAGAAATTTATGGGCGTTAATGGCGCGTATATTTCTATAAGTGTGGAGAGTGGGGGTGTCTTGAATAGAGTCACAGTTCTTGACAGAGAATGAAAGAAGATTATGGTCAGAGAGTAGAAGGGGAGAGTTAGTAAAGTCATGTACTGAGCAAAGCCGGGAGAAGATCAGGTCCAATGTGTTCCCATCTTCATGTGTAGGAGAATTAGCAAGCTGTGAAAGGCCGAAGGAGGAGGTTAATGATAAAAGATGAGCGGCAGATGGGGCCATCTTTGTGAGTGGCTGCGGAGTACCAATCAACAAGGCCGAAAGAGGAAGTGAGAGATAGAAGCTTAGAGGCAGCTGAGAGGGAAGTGTCAATGTGGATGTTTAAGTCACCCATGATGATAATGGGGATGTCAACGGAATGGAAATTAAATTAAAGGGGAATAAGTTAAGGACGGATTCCTTATCTTAGACTAACATTTAAGCGAGCAATTGTCTATACTAGAGAGGAAGCTACAGTGTCACCAAACTGGGACATGAGTTATCCCACGAAGAACTGAAAGCCACAGCAAGGAGGCATTGAATGTAATTTGTGAGTACTAGTGAGGAGTCGTACCAATATACCACAGCCAGTGAGGTACTTACAAGTCAACTGGGAGCAGAGGGCACCCATATGGCCCCCATAGGGGATGATGGACCTAGCTATGATGATTTTCTGGACTGTTGTAGCTTGTAACAAAAGTTATGTAGTGCCACATGTAACCGGAAAGTACTTGACTCTGCATAATACAAAAGAACCATCCATGAAATGTTGTGCCTGATGTATATCAAGTTCTTGTAAAGTAAAGAAAAGTTTATTTTCGGACTTTGGTTTCCCTCATTCATCTCCATACCATCTGGTCTGCATTATATAGTTATATTTATGTTTTATATTGGGATCTGTGATTTCAATCTATTCCACTGTGTATAGGATGTCTATAGGATAATAGAGTATAATAAAGTTGTTATGGACGTGACTTAACTAACATTATGCAGTGTGTCTGGTTTCCCTATAGTGACGGATATTTCTTGTTGCTAAAACTGTGATATTTTTTTTACGTTAAACCTTTTTTAAACAACTCTCATTAGTGCGATCATACAACACAGAAGCCTCTGATTGCTCAGATGATGCACTGTACTACTGTAGTGCTGTATACTATCCCTGCCTGTCAGTGTAATACTAACGGCCCCGTACACATGAGATAAGTGTTGGCTGAACGGTCATTTGGCAGACGGTTATCTCTCCAGACTCCTCCATACACAGAAATATTCCAGCTTTCCTGTGATCTGTATGAGAGTCGCCTCCAGACTCCTCTAGCGGAGGATTATCTACAGGAAGAAGAAACGGATTAACCTCTGAAATTCAGGAAATTCAGGATGCCAGATCCTTCTCTGCCCTGACATTATCTGTCAGGAGGCCCCCAAATACATTATATAGTCTACCAACACCCCCCCCCCCCCCCAAAAAAAAAAATAGTGCTTTCATGCACCTTTAGTCTAATATGTATGGGGGCATTAAAAGGTAACTTATTGGACGCTGCCTCTGGCCCGGCCTAATAGAATTTAGTACATTACAGGCCCAGGCACCATTATTAGGCATTTATATATCGTAGTAACTAGGCGGCCCCATATTATCAAGACCTTGGAGGAGGAGGGGCATTTAGAATAACTCTGTCAAACCTTCTTAGATGCCATGTTTGCTTTTGACATCAGCAAGTGGTTAAACTGCCAGGGTTTATGTTGCAGCCGCACCTGTGCCATCCCTGCGGTGTAAATCTATGTTCTGGTGCTGAAACAAGTTAATTTTTTTATATTTAACATATTAAAAAATAAGAAAATATGTCTCATGCTTTTTGCATGTTTTTTTTCTTTTTCCTAGAATTGTTGGGGCCAATTTTCTTTTGAAGCATTTTAATATCTGCTTTTTTCTGGTGTATTTTTTGTAACATACGAAAGCCTAAGGCCAGAAATAAACTCCATAAAACACTGTACATGGAGACTTTGGTATCAAATAATTTCTGTCCGAGGTGTTTGTGGAAAGAAAAAAGCTTTTATAAAAGCCTCAAACTTCTGTGTGTGAATCAGACATGAGATCTAACGTGATAGAAGATTACAGTCCGGGGAAGACGGGAAACATTCATATAGACTGCCGGTGGTGATGTAGTCAGTGATGGACTCTGGCCAAATATGTTTCTAGAGCCGTAGTAGAAGATGAAGATGTCGTCCTCATCATGAAGTAGTTATTTCTCATGTCACGTGTAATGAATATCTCCTGCAGTATTGCTAATGCCGATTCCAGTGTCTGTAAATAAAATGAGAATTAGCGTCATGGACGATGAGTCTATAAGAAACGTATTCAGCTGCAGACTCCGAGGAAGAAACTGCTTGTTGTCTGTGGCCTAAAATATATAGGTTTTATTAGTAGATGTAAAGAAGAAAACTAAATACTGTAAAATAACAAATCTCCTCATATGTTTCCCTTATTATCTCCAGTAATTGTATTATTACACTGCACTTTTATGATGTTTCATTGGCTTATCTTCTTCTCACTCAGGTCTCTACAATATCGGATCCTCTTAGTGAAGATCTTCTATAGAAGAGAATTTTCCTGATTTACCCATCAAAGACAGAGACAAGATGGCAGAGAAAATATTACACCTCACCCTAGAGATCCTCTTCCGGCTTACTGGAGAGGTGAGAGATTCTGATGATGTCACATTACATCATTCTTATCTATGGGAATAACAGATGGACAGAACTGGAGAGGTGAGGACTCTGGAAATGTCTGTAGTGAGATTTATTAATGTGTCTCTCCATAATCAGGATTACACAGTAGTGAAGAAAACCTCTAGTGAGCGCCGTCAGGACCCTGTGTCTGAGCAATGGGAAAGACCCCTGAGCCCAATCACAGGACCTCCACCTCACCCCCTGATACATGAGGACATCAATGACCAGAAGATCCTAGAACTCACCTACAAGATGATTGAGCTGCTGACTGGAGAGGTGACACTGCTGGGACATTATACAGTAACGCTATGAAGGGATCGGGGAGATGATGGTATCATTGTATGTGTCAGGTTCCTATAAGGTATCAGGATGTCACTGTCTATTTCTCCATGGAGGAGTGGGAGTATTTAAAAGGACACAAAGATCTGTACAAGGACGTCATGATTGAGGTTCCCCAGCCCCTCACATCACCAGGTAATAGACAGGACTAAATACACACGGCCTATAATTATCTGTATGTAAAGAATGAATTCAGTCCCTGTATGTGTTTCCTCCAGATCTGTCCAGTAAGAGGACAACGCGAGAGAGATGTCCCCATCCTCTTCTTCCACAGGACTGTAAACAAGAAGACCCCAATGTTCCTCAGGGTCATCAGGTAGATGGAGAGAAGGTGTCATGAGATCTCCTCTATGATGTGTAGACGGCTGTGATGGTCTTGTGCTCAGTCTTGTTTTATCCACCAGTATTATATGTTTTATACTTGTGTAATGAGAACGGTGGAGATGACAGGATTAGAGCCGATCATAGATGTGACTTCTCCATCTGTCTGTGACTTTTACAATATTTGTTTCAGGCTGAAGATCTGACCCATATTAATACTATAGAGACATATGTGAGGGGTGATGAGCAGTGTAAAGAGGAGATTCCTACATATGACTATCCAGGTGAGTAGTAACCACTAAATGCAGAGAAGTTACAGATTCTTCCCAGCTTCTCAGCTTTGCTGGTAGTGTATCCCGACCATATCACAATTGTGTAATCACCATTTTGCCTTTAGACCACAACATTCTCCTCCACCCAAAACTGTTCAAATGACTTTGGGTATTAAAAGCCCTTTTCTATAGAGTTTACAACTTTAGAGGATCCACCTACCCCCTGGGATTAGAAAACGCTAACTCTTACCTGCCCAGATCTGTAAACTACAAATCCAAATGACAGCGTACGTAGAATGTGCTGACAAATCAGAAAATCACTTGAAGAAAAATATTATCATGGACCTCTAAGAGAAAGTGGAGGGTAATGATGCTGTTGGCATCCTAGAATCCTGATATCTTATTGGATGAATCTACCTTCTCTCCATTCTGTGCTGCTGAATGTGCTCATATGTTTCCTAAAAGACCAGGTCCAGTCTTTCTGACCAAACTTCACTTTTATGATCGATAAAATTAAATGTACAGTGAGGGCCAAGTGTGAATTTCTGTACAATAATAGATTACTTTGGAATTTTTCACAAATGGTGCTTTACATGTGAAAAGAGGTTACCGACTGGTACAAGAGGAGAGAGGACCCTGCCCGTGAGGGCGCTCAAACAGTCTATAAGGGATGGGTGGGGATACAGTAGGTGAGGGTACAGCTGGTCGTGCAGCTATATGGTGGAGCGAGGGTTACTGGGGGTTGTAGGCTTGTCGGAAGAGGTGGGTCTTCAGCTTCCTTTTAAAGGTTTCAACAGTAGGTGAGAGTCTGATATGTTGGAGTACAGAGTTCAAGAGTAGGGGGGATGCACAGGAGAAATTTTGTATATGATTGTGGGAAGATGAGTTAAGAGGGGAGTAGAGAAGGAGATCTTGTAAGGATCGAGGTTGCGTGCAGCTATGTACCAGGAGACTAGGTCCCAGATATATTTAAGAGACAGGTTGTGGATGGCTTTGCATGTCATGGTTATGGTTTTAAACTGGAGTCTCTGGGCAATGGGTGAGCCAGTGAAGGGATTTTATAGATTGTAATCTTATAGTAGATTGATATTGAAATGATAATAGGAAACAGATTAACTTTATAAGTTATTTTCCAACTTCTCTTGAATACGACAATCCCCTATATACGTATACGGTTGTACACTATTATCTGGGCACATGGCAGATTAAGAAGAGAAAGAGCGGCATTTAGCTATTTGAATGTAGATCTTGCTGGAATAGTTTGCAGACTCAATGTATTGGATTCACAAAAGATGGCTACCACGAACAGGCTTGGCACTATCTACTCCGTTTCCAGATTTCACAGATTGCCTTGTTCATCACTAGTGATGAGTGAGAACTAAAATGCTCGGGTACTCGTTGCTCTCGAATTAAGCAAATTGGAATGCTCAAGTGCTCGGCCCGAGCAACGAGCCCAATGTAAGTTTATGGGAAACGCGAGCATTTGTCTGGCGCCCCCCCCCCCAAAGGTCTGCTGGGGTTAGGGTTTTGAACTGGAGTCTCTGGGCAATGGGGAGCTAGTGAAGGGATTGACTGAGAGGAGAGGCCAGGGAATAGCGAGGGGACAGATGGATTCGTCGGGCAACAGAATTTAGAATAGATAGGAGGAATGCGAGTATGTTAGAAGGGAGGCCACAGAGCAGGAGGTTCCAGTTGTCGAGACGGGAGATGATGAGGGCGTGCACTAGTGTTTATGTAGATTCGTGGTTGAGGAATGTGCGGATCCTGGAGATTTTTTTTTACTTCGAGTCGGCATCCTCCTTACTCCCACCATTCCAAGTTCCCTGAGACAACTGATCCCACACTTGGACACTTCGAAGAGCTGTTTTGTTCATCTTTCCATTTATAGATTCTGGCCTCTCGCTTGGTCCGCTCGGAAGTCGAAAGAACTTGGATATGTGGTTTGAAGGAGAGATTAGAGTCCAGGGTTACCCCAAGAGCTGTTCACTTTTCCATTGATAGATTTGGGCCTCTCGCCCGGCCAGCTTCAAGCAGGGTAGCAGAAGATCGCATGCAGCGATTTGAGCAGCCATGGTCACCCGAAGGTGACAGTGGGAAAATGAAATTACTGTCGCAAGGGGTGGATAATGATGAGACACAATGGACAGAAAGTCAGGAGGAGAACCAGGGTGTGGAAGTGGAAGACGAAGCGGTGGACTATGAAGTCACTAACCCAACCTGGTAAGGGGACATGCAGAGCAAGAAAAGCATCACATAGGGGGAGGGAGGCGTAGCACCACAACAGGCAGGAACAAGCAGTGTGGTGGCCACAGACACAAGGCAGGCAACTGCTCCCTGGAATACCCACACGCCGGAAGTTGCCAGTGCAAATATTATGTCTTCCTGAGACTGGTTCTTTTTTAAAGACTGTTTAGATAACCCCAAAAGGGGCATTTGCAACATCTGCCAGGCCAGCATCAGCAAGAGCACCAAAACGAACAGCCTGACCACCAACAGCATGCTCAGGCATATGACAGAGGATTGCAGAGTTGTTGAAAGCTGTATCAGAGAACCTGATGGCGGCTCTGAAGCTAGGCAAGCTTGCACACGTACCATGCCTGGTCCATGTGCTCAACTTAGTGGTTCAGCGATTTCTCAAAATCTACCTGGATCTGCCAGAGCAGCTTGTGAAAGTACTCCACGTGTGTGCCCATTTCAGAAAGTCAGCTACAGCTTCCGCCGCCCTGGCCGGGTTTCAGCAGCGTTTGCAGCTTCCAGTTCACCAACTGGTGTGTGATGTGACTACTCGTTGGAAATCAACGTTGCAGATGTGTGGAATGATTTTGAGCAGCAGAGAGCAGTTGTTGAGTACCTGCTTCAACACGCCCGTTGGCATTCAGGTCAGCCTCCGCACATAAGAGCTGATGAGTGGGCATGGATGTCTGACATCTGTGTCGCCATCCAAAACTTTGAGGACTCCACCAAGATAGTGAGCGGCTATGACACAATAATTAGCGTCGTCATGCAGGTGACATGAGCAAGTGAGTGATTTTTCACGTTGAATAAAGGATAGTTGTGTGTCAAATATGACTCCAAGACAGCAGGTGTGCCGAATGGGAGTTATAGTGGCACCAACTAAAGGAAATTGCAAAGTTAGGTATAGGTAGGTTAGTAAAAGTCAGGTATAGGTAGGTTAGTAGAGGGAGGAAACCAAAGGAGTTTATTGTTGGAGATATTAAGTTCAGGCTCTTGAAGAATTATATAAAAAAAATTCCTATCTGACAACGCTGGTGGCAGAGGTCACAGTTCCTTGGACAACCAAGGAATACAGGCAGGAGAGACACAAATCAGATGCAGCAGAGGTAGGGGAACGCTGTCAAAGGTCTGTGACAGTTTTCTCAGACCCTCCCAGTGCCCAGGCTCTAATAAACCTGGTACTCTGACAAGGAGGGAAAAGGTTTGGAAGATGCTGAAGGACTACCTTGGCGACTGTACCAGCATCCTCCATGATTCCTCTCTGTGCCTTACAACTGTTGGGTATCCAAGCTGGACCCTTGGAGGTCCTGGCGGCTAGCGTTTTGTCAGAGATGGTTTTTAATGCTGCTGAGGGCATTATAAATTATATAACTGATAGGCGCATCTGCCTGTCAACTGAAAATGCTGACAGGCTGACTTATCAAAATGAACAAGGGCTGGATTGGGCCAGACCTCTCAACACCACCAGATGATAGCATCGAGCATAAACTCAAATCCAGTGGTTATTTTTTTGGGGTCTATTCCCATGCACCCCTTCACACCCAGACATCCTCCTTCTCCTCATCCTCCACCTCCATATTTCCATGCCCACATAAATTTTTAAGAGTGTTTCTAATTAGAGACGAGCGAATATTTCAACATTCGATTCAGATTATAATTACCGTTTTTGCAATATTCGCCAATGTAATTGTCGAGTATTCGCCGAACGCCATTGGATTCAATGGGGGTCAAAACCAATCGCATACACAACACCTTCAAATGGGACCAAAAGCTGCAAAACACATCAATTTAGGGGCAGACAACAGGAAAGTGCTATCAATTGACCCACAGTACAAGTAGTATAATTATTATTCATTATTATAGCGCAATTTATTCCATGGCACTTTGCATGTGAAAAGAGGTTACCGAGTGGTACAAGAGGAGAGAGGACCCTGCCCGTGAGGGCGCACAAACAGTCTATAAGGGATGGGTGAGGATACAGTTGGTGAGGGTACAGCTGGTCGTGCAGCAATATGGTGGAGCGAGGGTTACTGGGGGTTGTAGGCTTGTCGGAAGAGGTGGGTCTTCAGCTTCCTTTTAAAGGTTTCAACAGTAGGCGAGAGTCTGATATGTTGGAGTACAGAGTTCAAGAGTAGAGGGGATGCACAGGAGAAATCTTGTATATGATTGTGGGAACATGAGTTAAGACGGGAGTAGAGAAGGAGATCTTGTAAGGATCGAGGTTGCGTGCAGGTACAGTACAGATCAAAAGTTTGGACACTCCTTCTCATTTAAAGATTTTTCTGTATTTTCATGACTATGAAAATTGTACATTCACACTGAAGGCATCAAAACTATGAATTAACACATGTGGAATTATATACTTAACAAAAAAGTGTGAAACAACTGAAAATATGTCTTGTATTCTAGGTTCTTCAAAGTAGCCACCTTTTGCTTTGATGACTGCTTTGCATACTCTTGGCATTCACTTCATGAGCTTCAAGAGGTAGTCACCGGAAATGGTTTTCACTTCACAGGTGTGCCCTGTCAGGTTTAATAAGTGTGATTTCTTGCCTTATAAATGGGGTTGGGACCATCAGTTGTGTTGTGCAGAAGTCTGCTGGATACACAGCTAATAGTCCTACTGAATAGACTGTTAGAATTTGTATTATGGCAAGAAAAAAGCAGCTAAGTAAAGAAAAACGAGTGGCCATCATTACTTTAAGAAATGAAGGTCAGTCAGTACGAAAAATTGGGAAAACTTTGAAAGTGTCCCAAGTGCAGTTGCAAAAACCATCAAGCGCTACAAAGAAACTGGCTCACATGAGGACCACCGCAGGAAAGGAAGACCAAGAGTCACCTCTGCTTCTGAGGATAACTTTATCCAAGTCACCAGCCTCAGAAATCGCAGGTTAACAGCAGCTCAGATTAGAGATCAGGTCAATGCCACACAGAGTTCTAGCAGCAGGCACATCTCTTCAACAACTGTTAAGAGGAGACTTTGTGCAGCAGGCCTTCATGGTAAAATAGCTGCTAGGAAACCACTGCTAAGGACAGGAAACAAGCGGAAGAGACTTGTTTGGGCTAAAGAACACAAGGAATGGACATTAGACCAGTGGAAATCTGTGCTTTGGTCTGATGAGTCCAAATTTGAGATCTTTGGTTCCAACCACCGTGTCTTTGTGTGATGCAGAAAAGGTGAACTGATGGACTCTACATGCCTGGTTCCCACTGTGAAGCATGGAGGAGGAGGTGTGATGGTGTGGGGTGTAACGGGTCTGGGAGGCGGAACCTCTGAGCTACTATACAAGGGGGCAGCCCTTGTAAGGGAGCGGGTGGCAGTCTCTGGATGAACGGACAGGGAGATACGGCAAGTGATCAGGGCAGTCTCTGGGTAAAGGGTAGGTACGACCTGTGATGGCAGAGCCTCCGGGTAGGCTAGCAGGCAGATGGTAGATGTGTGCTCCCAGGTGAGCAAGCGAGAGTCTCTGGAATAACAGGTGGTCACGGCACGTGACGGCGGAACCTCCGGGCTGGCAAGCAGGTAGGTAACGGAGAAGCGCTCCCAGGTGAGCGGGCAAGAGTCTCTGGAATAGCTGGTGGTCACCGCACGTGACAACGGGACCTCCGGGCTGGCAAGCAGGCAGGTAACGGAGATGCGCTCCCAGGTGAGCGGGCAAGAGTCTCTGAGATAGCTGGTGGTCACAGCACGTGACAACGGAGCCTCCGGGCTGGCAAGCAGGCAGATAACGGAGAAGCGCTCCCAGGTGAGCGGGCAAGCTGGTCCATAGACAGACTGACCGGAGTAGTAAGGCAGACCGTCGGACCTCAGGCAAGCAGGCAGGTAGCTGATATGCGCTCCCAGGTGAGCGGGCAGGCTGGTCCTTTAGACAGACTGACAGGAGTAGTAAGGCAGACCGTCGGACCTCAGACTGGCAGACAGGTAACAAGTATTCAGGCAGGAATCAGGCAGGTAACTGGCAGGTAACTGGCAGGAAACTGGCAGGTAACTGGCAACGGGACCTGAGGGCTGAAGCACAGGTGAGACACAGGTGCAAACAACATTGCTCGGGCACCTCCATTTTGGAGGAGGTGCCTTATATATGATGAAGTCCTCCGGCCATTGGCCGGGGACTCTTTAGGGCGGCGCGCGCGGCCCCTTTAAGAGGAGGGGAGCGCGCGCGCCCTAAGCACAGGGGCCGGGAAGGAGCGCGCGCTGAGAGCAGAGCAGGAGGAGGACGCCGGGACGGAGCGCGCGCTGACAGCAGAGCGGGGGGAGGAAGCCGGGCACGGAGCAGAGCGGTGAGGGGAGCAGCGTCCCTGCCTAGCAGAGGGCAGGGACGCCGGCACTACATGGGGGTGCTTTGCTGGTGATACTGTTGGGGATGTATTCAAAATTGAAGGCATACTGAACCAGCATGGCTACCACAGCATCTTGCAGCGGCATGCTATTCCATCCGGTTTGCGTTTAGTTGGACCATCATTTATTTTTCAACAGGACAATGATCCCAAACACACCTCCAGGTTGTGTAAGGGCTATTTGACCAAGAAGGAGAGTGATGGGGTGCTACACCAGATGACCTGGCCTCCACAGTCACCAGACCTGAACCCAATCAAGATGGTTTGGGGTGAGCTGGACCACAGAGTGAAGGCAAAAGGTTTCTCAAGCGCTAAGCATCTCTGGGAACTCCTTCAAGATTGTTGGAAGATCATTTCAGGTGACTACCTCTTGAAGCTCATCAAGAGAATGCCAAGCGTGTGCAAACCAGTCATCAAAGCAAAAGGTGGCTACTTTGAAGAACCTAGAATATAAGACATATTTTCAGTTGTTTCACACTTTTTTGTTAAGTATATAATCCCACATGTGTTAATTCATCGTTTTTATGCCTTCAATGTGAATGTACAATTTTCATAGTCATGAAAATACAGAAAAATCTTTAAATGAGAAGGTGTGTCCAAACTTTTGGTCTGTACTGTAAGTACCAGGAGACTAGGTCCCAGATATATTTAAGAGACAGGTTGTGGATGGCTTTGCATCTCATGGTTATGGTTTTGAACTGGAGTCTCTGGGCAATGGGGGAGCCAGTGAAGGGATTTTATAGATTGCAATCTTATAGATTTTTGGAGCCAGTCCACAGTAAAAAAGCAACCATAGAATGTCCGGGAACCTTCCCACAGACTTCTTAGCCAGGGCTGCTTCTCGTCTGGGTTGGATGGGCCCACCAGAGAACCGGAAACTCCTCCAGTGGGCCCTGGCTTCTCCTTCAGGAGAGTTCATAGTGCAAACCTTGCAGGTCGTGATGATGATAGAGGCCACCATCTTGTCACACACGACCATGCCTAGCTGTATGTTCAGCGGTGAGATCCACCAATCTGCCTGTTGTGTTACAGCTTTCAACAACTCTGCACCGGTGTGTGTTTTGTCACCTAAGCATTAAGCATATTATCTTCAGCACAGCCTGTTGCCGCTTGGCCAAGGCAGTGCTGCAGTGCTTCCAACTTGGGACTGATGTGGTCATTTCGGAGATGGATGCCGAACAGGAGGAGGAGGGGGGTGCAGGAGCTGAACAATGTTATTACATTGAGGGTACATTAGCGAGTCTGGTTTTTATACAAAAGAAAGATCCTACTGTGTTTTTATTTTATTTGTTTTTTTACAGCTCTTCAAATGTGTATTGGAGTGCGTCCTAATTTTTGGCAGCCCTTGAAATTGCTGCATATGCAATAACAGTGTAACATCCCTGGCAGCGTGCTTGCATAGTGCACCACCTCCCACTATGCAAGACCGCAATCTTACCTGTCAGTCCAGCCTAAAAACCGTGCTCCCGTTCATGCTGTGTGCATGTCTCTTGACTGACTGCTTAGGGTGGCGGCCCGGTTACTTCCTGATTCTTATAGCTGCTGTGGGCACACCCCTAATGCGTCTCCAGCCTATTGCTGTGAGTCACTGGATATTTAAACCCCCTCCACCCAGAAGGAGGTGCCTGAGCAACACTTTCACTCAGTTTGTCTTTGCAACTGTATTGCCAGGTCCTGTCCTGTTTCTGCCACTCTGGGGGCTGCATACCCAGACCTGTTATCTCTGACTTCTAGTCTGTTTCCGCCACTCTGGGGGCTGTATACCCAGACCTGTTACCTGTGACTTCTAGTCTGTTTCCGCCACTCTGGGGGCTGTATACCCAGGCTCGTTCTTGTATCTCATTGCAGTAGCAGTTCCTGTCTGAACTGTATCCTAGCCTGTTACCTGTTTGTCTCTATGTCCGTACCTTCCCTTTTCCTGCAGTATCTGAACCTGCACCTAACTCCAACTCGTTGTCTCTGTACTTCTGTTTGCGAGTTTTGTGTCCACTCGCTACTTCATAGGAAGTACCCTGTGTGTATCTGGTTCTGCTTGTCCCTTTTCCCTTCCTCCGTATCTTCCTCCTGTGTTCTAGCCATCTTCCTGTATTTTCCAGTCTGTTCCATGTGAACAGAGCCCTGTCCTCTCTGCCTTGTTCACCGCACCCCCGGTTTCGCTCCGCTCTGTCTTGCCCACCACTCCAGCGGTTTCTCTCTGCTCTGACTTGCCCACCGCTCCGGTGGCTTCCCTCTGCTCTGCCTTACCCACTGCTCCGGCGGTTTCTCTCTGCTCTGACTTTCCCACCGCTCCGGCGGCTTCCCTCTGCTCTGCCTTACCCACTGCTCCGGCGGCTTCTCTCTGCTCTGCCTTGCCCACCGCTCCAGCGGCTTCTCTCTGCTCTGCCTTGCTCACCGCACCAGCGGTTTCTCTCTGCTCTGCCTTGCCCACCACTCCGGCGGCTTCTCTCTCCTTTGCCTTGCCCACCGCTCTGGCGGCTTCTCTCAGCTCTGCCTTGCCCACCGCTCCGGCGGTTTCTCTCTGCTCAGCCTTGTCCACCGCACCTGCGGTTTCTCTCTGCTCTGCCTTGTCCACCGCTCCGGCGGTTCCGCTCTGCTCTGCCTTGCCCACCGCACCTGCGGTTTTCGTTCCGCTCTGCTTGCTCACCGCACCAGCAGTTTCTCTCTGCTCTGCCTTGTCCTCTGCTCCGGCGGATTTGCTTTACTCTGCTTGTCTACCGCATCTGCGGCTCTGCACCTGTCTCCCAGTCTGTACTGGACCCTATCCAGCCTGCGCTCCAACCTGCTAGTACCTCCCTGTCTGCACTCCAGCCGTGCTTGCCAGTATCTCCCTGTCTGCACTCCAGCCGTGCTTGCCAGTGCCCACCTGTCTGCATACCAGCCGTGCTTGCCAGTACCCACCTGTCTGCATACCAGCTGTACTTGCCAATACCCACCTGCCTGTATGCCAGTCTAACCTGCCTGTTCCTGCATTACCCGGTGTGGGTCAACAACTGTGACCGGGATCTGACCTGGAGTCGCACCTGGTCCCTCTGCTCGGTTCCTCCTTGGTCCACGGAGTCGACTAAGCCGCCGTGCGACCTTGGTCGGATCGGGTTGATACTTAGTTACGCCCCTCCAGGCACTCTTCGGTTCATGGTACAGTGGGATCACTAATCACGCTCATGCCAGTCAGTCCGGGTGCGAGCGTAACAAACAGTATTGGAGACACACTCTTTAATAATGGGAAAGAAAATTCAAATAGATTCTATATTCTAGAATATTAACTGTCTTATCTGAAATTCATTTACGGGTGAGGAATCGCAGTATGGATTGCGTATTACACCGATCCAGCCAGGTATTATTGCCTTATACTGCGTGCTGCTGGTGCTGCCCAAAAAATGTAAAATCTGTTCTATTCCCTATCGATAATGCTGTTAGATGCATTAACAATAGGGACAGGTGCTGCTAGGTGGTATCATCAGCTCCAGATGAGTTCATTCTGGTCGCATAAATGTCTTCCACAGTCCATAATTTTTTTTTTAGTATTTCTTTGGCTTTATATACAAGTCATTACCCTGGAAAGAATGTTTCTTAACATTTTTTCTATTTTAGCTTGTTTTTTGTATGTTTTCTTTTTTGGCAGTGGTGTAATACTCTGACAACATTGTTCACAGATTTTGTCAGCAGCCAACTGTGAATAGGTTTGAACCCACAACTGCAATTTTTTAAATAGAGTGTAATATTTGACACACTTACAAAAATTGCTGGATTATTAGGCAGGTCATATGGGATCACGTCTGATGGCCACAGTTTCAGGTAGTCGCCAAATAGTATGGTATTTCTCAGCGACCAACTATCAATTGGTTCAACAAAACACAGCTGTCTAAATTTTAATAGTCTGATCATTGAAAAAAAAAGTTTCTCTGCTTCCACAATACAGTAATGTGAATAAAATAAAAAAAATCTGTCTGTATTCTGCCAACAAGCAAATGGAGCAGTAAAATGGTGTACTCTGGATTACTTTTTAAGCAAATAATAAGGATTAAGATAAAAAAAAATTTTAACCCTGGCCCCTGATACCTTGGGCTATATCTACGGATATCTGTAACAGCAGCAGCAGACAGAATGTGCAATGGACCCTCTTGTGCTGTATACACTGCCACAAACCCTGACTGCCTGATTGCCTAACTCCTGCTATCACCACTGAATATATGCAGCTGGATTAGTCCTCAGAAGGACTGTTAGTTCAGATGAATTTATATATACTCCTTGAGTACCACTACCTATATCTAATTATTACACCGACAATTCTGTCCCTCACACAGCAGCACCTCTCCCTACTCTGCCTGTTCCCGGGATAGACTGTGACGAGCCTAGTGTCATCAAGTCTTATATAGACCTGATGACGCTATGCGGCCAGCCAATCACTGTAATGCCAGAACCAACATGGCTACGACAATACAGTGCTTGGCAGGAATCCCTGCATGTTCGTTGGCTCTCTAAAGAGCGTCAAACATGCAGGGCGGGGACCCCGAGCAAGCCGGAAATACTCGCCAAGCATGTCGATGCTCGGGCGAGTCCCAAGCAGTAGCGAGCATGGTCGCTCATCATTACTCCCTACCCTTTATCCCCTCTACATGGATCTGGACTTACACAGAGACCCCTAGGCTTGGGCCACGGTGTTACCTGCTGTTCTGGGGAGTGAGATGGGAAGAAGAATAGTCAAGTATCCGGGTCAGAACAAGGGGGGAAGAGAAAATACAAAATCAGAAGACACAAGAGTAGTCCGTAAACGGGCCGGGGTCACAACAGGAAACAAATACACAAGCCGGGAGCTGAGCACAGAGGACTGAACCAGAGGAGAACAAGGCTGTATCTGGCAGCTTCCGGCAATATGCTTCCAGCTTTAGTAGGGTGTGGTGCTTTCTAATTGGCTGAAGCAGAGAGCAGATTACTTCAGCTGGACAGCACACACCCCCATACTGCCAGACTGGATGGTACTAGAGGTCAAAGGCACCCTAATTTTAGTAGCTGGACAGAGCCTATGCCTCACAGAGCTTCTGGTTCAGATGTCTCTTCCATCACCAGTGCTGCCTGCCAAATGAATAAGGCGGCTCCTGGTGACTGAATCAGTCGTCACAGCAGCAGATCCCAGAGGAGATGGGACACACCATTTGCAGAAGCCCTAATGTGACCAAAATGGCAAAAAACCATAGCAGTAGAAATCCCCATAAGTGACTCCATTTTGGACATTATAACCCTCAGTGAATTCATCTATAGGAATAGTGACTATATTGACTCCACAGCCACTTTCTGGAAATTAGCACACAGTGGATGTTGGAGAATGAAAATTGGAAATATACCATTTTATTACCCAACACAGAGTGCCCAGATTGTGCTCCTGGAGACACACACCATCAATTAACTGGGTTCTTCTCACTATGGTAATGCCAAATACATGGATGCTAAATGTCTTTTGGGCGCACTGCAAGGCTCAGAAGCAAGGGGGAGATTTGACTTTGGGAGATCGGATATTGCTGGATTGGTTTATGGAAGCCATGTTGCTTTTCAAAAGCCTTTGAGCCACTAATAATGAGGAAACCTCCGTTTTTCCACTGACAGATGATGGACCTGAATAGGGTCTTGTTTTTTGTGAGACGAGTATATATTTTTATTCATATTATTTTCTCCTACATAACATTGGTGGCTTTTTATTCCATATTTTGGAGGCAGAATGAACAAACAGTTGAACACCATGCACTACTGGTTCATGCTATGAGGTTTTCTATTAGACTGTGAACTGTCATCTTGGTGAATAATTCAATATTTTACATAACTTAACATTTTTACGGACAATTTGAGTAGAAATGTTCAAAAATATTAATTTCAAGGATATTTTATTAAAAAATAATAATTGGTTTTATTCTTTGCAGTTGTCTGTACTAAGAGATCAGAGGAACAGCTGACATTTTTGATTTTTAAATCAGATGAGCTGGAGATCACACAGGATACAATTGAAGTGAATTATATTACTCCTGAAATACCATCATCCCTTTGCAGCAAAGATCTGTCATCTGATCCTTTGAAACAGGTCCTGTCTTCTGATTCATTGCAGACTACTAAGGAAAATCCAAGCCATAAAAGAACCATTAAAAAACAAACTGCTCTTAAAGCAAAGAAACCATTTTCATGTTCAGACCGTGTGAGATTTTTTAACAAGAAATCGCAACTTGTTAGTCACCAGAGAACTCACACAGGGGAGAAGATCTTTTCATGTTCAGAATGTGGAAAATGTTTTGTAGATAAATCAACTCTTGTTACACATCAAAGAAGTCACACAAGGAAGAAGCCTTTTTCATGTTCAGAATGTGGAAAATGTTTTGTAGGGAAATCACACCTTGTTAGACACCAGAGACTTCACACAGGGGAGAAGCCATATTCATGTTCAGAATGTGGGAAATGTTTTGTAGGTAAATCCATTCTTCTCGCACATCAGAGAATTCACACCGGGGAGGAACTGTATTCTTGTTTAGAATGTGGGAAATTTTTTATCTGGAAATCGTATCTTGTTAAACACCAGAGAATTCACACAGGGGTTAAGCCATTTTCATGTTCAGAATGTGGAAAATGTTTTGTGAATACATCATCTCTTATTAGTCACCAGAGAAGTCACACAGGGGAGAGGCCTTTTTCCTGTTCAGAATGTGGGAAATATTTTACACAGAAATCAAGTTTGGTTCTACACCAGAGAAGTCACACGGGAGAGAAGCTTTTTTTCTGTTCAGAATGTGGGAAATATTTTACACAGAAATCACGTTTTGTTCAGCACCAGAGAACTCACACAGGGGAGAAGCCTTTTTCCTGTTCAGAATGTGGGAAATGTTTTAACTATAAATCATATCTTGTTAGTCACCAAAGAACTCACACAGGGGAGAAGCCTTTTTCATGTTCAGAATGCGGAAAATGTTTTATCCAAAAATCATATCTTGTTAGTCACCAAAGAACTCACACAGGGGAGAAGCCTTTTTCATGTTCAGATTGTGGGAAATGTTATAACCAGAAATCGCATCTTGATAGACACCAGAGAACCCACACAGAAGAGAAGCCTTTTTCATGTTTAGAATGTGAGAAATGTTTTGCAAAGAAATCACTGCTCATTAAACATCAGCGAACTCACACAGTGGAGAAGCCTTTTTCATGTTCAGAATGTGGAAAATGTTTTGTAGTGAAATCACACCTTGTTAAACACCACAGACTTCACACAGGGGAGACCTGTATAAATCCTGAAGGTAAAACTAGAGAAGACAACTCGGACCTGGCTCCCTGAAAGGCTGTTGAATGTATCATGTACCTCCTAAGGAACCGTGCAGCATAGGAAGAAACCCAAGCAGTACACTTATTGGACTGGCCTAGATATTCAGAAGTAGGACCAGAACTCCAAGCAGAATCCACTAAAGACTATCAGCAGCAGCGAAGACCAGCAGGGGGAAGATTTAACTAGTAGGACAGGCAAGATAACAAATGAAAAACAATTGCTATTCGAAATGAATGGACAAAGGCAAATGGTAATCAGCACCCATACAGGTACAGAACCTGCTGTGGCTCCGTGGACAGAGACGCCAACATAAAAGAACAGGACCACCGATCAAATCCCGAGGCATGACAGTTTTATACAGAAATCAAATATTATCACACATCAAGGACCTTACACAGGGGATAAACTGTATTCTTGTTTAGAATGTGGGACATTTTTTAACTGGAGATTACATCTTGCTAGACGCCAGAGCAGTCACACAGAAAAGAAGCCTTTTCCATGTTCAGAATGTGGGAAATGTTTTACACAGAAATCAAGTTTTGTTTAGTACCAGAGAACTCACACAGGTGAGAAGCCTTTTTCCTGTTCAGATTGTAGAAAATGTTTTAACCAAAAATTCTATTTTGTTAGGCACAAGAGAACCCACACAGAGGAGAAGCCTTTTTCATGTTTAGAATGTGAGAAATGTTTTGTAGAGAAATTGCAGCTTAAGCTTATTAAACATCAGAGAACCCACACAGGGGAGAAGTCTTTTTTTTTGTTCAGAATGTGGAAAATCTTTTGTGAAGAAATCATTTCTTCTTAGTCACCAAAGAACTCACACAGTGGAGAAGCCTTTTTCATATTCTTAATGTGGGAAATGTTTTACACCGAAATCAACTCTTAATAAACATCAGGGAAGAAGCCTTTTTCATATTCAGAATGTTGGAAATGTTTTAACTGAAAATTGTATCTTGTTAACCCCTTCCCCCCGAATCTGTTTTACAATTCTGATCAGTGTCACTTTATGTGGTAATAACTCTGAAACGCTTTAACAAATCCCAGTGATTCTGAGATAATTTTTTCGAGACACATTGTACTTTATTTTAGTGGAAAATTTTACTTAGAGTTTACTAAGTAATTACTGCACGTATTATATATTTATACCCAAGCTGGAGATTTTATAATTATATATATATATATATATATATATATATATATATATATATATATATATATATATATATATATATATATATATATATATATATATATATATATATATATATATATATATACACACACACATACACACACACAGTATATATATATATATATATATATATATATATATATATATATATATATATATATACATACACATACATACAGTATATATATATATATATATACTGTATATATATATTTATACACTGCTCCAAAAAATAAAGGTAACACTTAACACAATGTAACTCCAAGTCAATAACACTTCTGTGAAATCTACCTGCCCAGTTATGAAGCGACACTGATTGTGAATCAATTTCTCCTGCTGTTGTGCAAATGGAACAGACAACTGGTAGAAATGATAGGCAATTAGCGAGATACCCCTTATAAAGGAGCGGTTCTGCAGGTGGTGACCACAGACCATTTCTCTGTTCTCATCCTTTTTGGCTGTTGTTTTGGTCACTTTTTCATTTTGCCATTTCTCTCACCCCTAGAGATACAGTAGCATGAGGCGATGTCTACAGTACAACCCACAGAAGTTGCTCAGGTAGTGAAGTTCATCCAGGATGGCATATCAGTGCGAGCTGTGGCAAGAAGGGTAGCTGTGTCTGTCAGCACAGTATCAAGAGCATGGAGCAGATACCAGGAGATGTGGAGGGAGCCATAGGAGGGCAACAACCCAGCAGCAGGACCACTACCTCCTCCTTTGTGCAAGGAGGAACAGGAGGAGCACTGCCAGAGCCCTGCAAAATGACCTCCAGCAGGCCACAAATGTGCATGTTTCTGCACAAACGGTTAGAAACCGACTCCATGAGGGTGGTATGAGGGCCCGACGTCCACAGATGGGGGTTGTGCTCACAGCCCAACACCATGCAGGACGCTTGGCATTTGCCACAGAACACCAGGATTGGCAAAGTCGCCACTGGCGTCCTGTGCTCTTCACAGATGAAAGCAGGTTCACACTGAGCACATGTGACAGAGTCTGGAGACGCCATGGAGAGCGATCTGCTACCTGCAACATCCTTAAGCATGACCGGTTTAGCAGTGGGTCAGTAATGGTGTGGGGTGGCATTTTTTTGGAGGGCCATCCATGTGCTCGCCTGAGGTAGCCTGACTGCCATTAGGTAACAAGATGAGATCCTCCGACCTCTTGTGAGACCATATGCTGATGCGGTTGGCCCTGGGTTCCTCTTAATGCAGGACAATGCCAGACCTCATGTGGCTGGAGTGTGTCAGCAGTTCCTGCAAGATGAAGGCATTGAAGCTATGGACTGGCCGCCCGTTCCTCAGACCTGAATCCTGTTGAGCACATCTGGGACATCATGTCTCGCTCCATCCACCAACGTCACGTTGCACCACAGACTGTCCAGGAGTCGGTGGATGGTTTAGTCCAGGTCTGGGAGGAGATCCCACAGGAGACCATCCGCAACCTCTTCAGGAGCATGCCCAGGTGTTGTAGGGAGGTCATACAGGCACGTGGAGGCCACACACAATACTGAGCCTCATTTTGACTTGTTTTAAAGGACATTACATCAAAGTTGGATCAGCCTGTAGTGTGTTTTTCCACTTTAATTTGGGGGGTGACTTCAAATTCAGGCCTCCATTGGTTAATAAATTTGATTTCCATTGATTATTTTTGTGTGATTTTGTTGTCCGCACATTCAACTTTGTACAGAACAAAGTATTCAATGAGAATATTTCATTCATTCAGATCTAGGATGTGTTATTTTAGTGTTCCCTTTATTTTTTTGAGCAGTGTATTATGGCTGCGATCAGACTGCTACTATAAGTAGTCCCCATAGTGGGACTAAGTAAAAAAGTGAGAAAAAACAACAACAATAAAAGTACCCATATTTGGTATCGCCGCAACTGGAACGACCTGACCTATAAAACTGTCCCACTAGTTAACCCCTTTAGTATACACAGTAAAAATAAAAAACTAAAAAAAAGAATGCTTTATCATCATACCGCCGAACAAAAAGTGGAATAAAACGAGATCAAAAAGACAAATATAAATAAAAATGATACCGCTGAAAACGTCATCTTGGCCCGCAAAAGACAAGCTGCCATACAGCTCCATCAGGGGCTCCCCAACACGACACTGCGTCCTCCTGTTACACTTATGAAAATGCAAAATTGCTGGCTGAAAAACATTTTTGCTGGAAAAATGTAATTTTATTTTTACGTCTCAATGTTATAAACTTCTGTGAAGCACCTGGGGGTTCAGGGTGCTCACCACACATCTAGATAAGTTCCCTGAAGGGTCTAGTTTGCAAAATGGTGTCACTTGTGGTGGGTTTCCACTGTTTAGGCACATCAGGGGCTCTCCAAATGCAACATGGCGTCCCACTAATTATTCAAGCAAATTTTACTTTCAAAAAGTCAAATGCGCTCCTTCCATTCCAAGCCCTGAAACACCGAATATGAGGTCAGTCAAAAACCTTTAACAAGCAATTGGTTACATGGTGGCACCGCAGAAGCGGGTGCCCACACTACATAAAATACAATGATTGTATAAATACACAAATAGTTAAATATATAATATATATAAATACACATACATACACACACACACACACATGTAGTCTGAACCACAAAGGAGCAAGTATGTACAAGTAGAGTGAGGCCAAGCGTATAAAGCAATATACCTAGTGTAGCATGTCAGTGAACCTCGGGTAGCCTAAAAATAACATATAGATGAGCTTAACTGTATAGCATAAGATGATTGTAGATATAAAGTGGTCCTACACAGGCGGCGAGCCAACTGATGGCACCAGGGAATGAATCCCTCTTGTGAAGATTTAAATAGAGTCAATGACTAATGAAGGAAGTATAATGTAAGGTATAGAGTATTCCAAAGAGAGGGAAGGGGGAGGGGACACAATGGACATAACACCAGATCAATGGCAGACAGTGTTATATATAAGAAAGGGGCTTAATGACCGGCTGTGGAGAGGCGTGCCCAGAAGATGCTGGTTAGATGTTAGAGGACGTGTTCAACATGAGGGTCAGGTCAAAACTTGTAGACAAGATAGGTAATATGACTTATACTTCTGTTCTACGTGGTCCAGGGTACCGACCGAGTATGCGCCACACTCGGCACCCTGGGCCACTTAGGTAATATGCCTTCCATGACCTCATGTTCGGTGTTTCTGCTTTGGGTTTTGGCTTGAAAAACGCAGATTTCATTAGAATAGATTGTGGGCTCCATTAGCTGAGCCCCTGAGGTGGCAGAAACACCCCCCCCCCCCGGTGACCCCATATTGGAAACTTCACTGCCTAAGGAATTAATCTAGGGGTGTAGTAAGTATTTCGAACCCATAGGTGCCTTACAGAATTTTATAACATTGAGTCGTGGAAATATGACATTTTAGTGGTAAAAATGCAATTTTTCTATTTGCTACAAATTTGTCAGGTACACAAGGGTTAATAGGTGAAACTGAACCTAATTTATTAAATAATATATCCTGAAAGAGGTGATGTCCCATGTCATCAGAAATTAGTTAGCCCACACCTCAGGGGCCACTCATAGCCATGGTGACTCGATGTCATCATGACAACATCCGGGTGACCAGAGCTAACAAGTTCTTTAGGTCATGTGCAGTGCATGATCTACCTAACTGGTGTCAGCGCAGCACTAAAAGTTATAAAGCATAGCAAAGCTCCTGTATATATATATACACATAAAGGCAGTTGTACTCAAAAGTTTACATAACTCGGCAGAATTTTTCATTTTTTGGCCTTGTTTCAGAGAATATGAATGCTACAGTTTTTTTGTTTTCTCCACTCATGGTTATTGGTTGGGTGAAGCCATTTATTGTCAAACTACTAAATTTGCTCTTTTTATATTTTAATGACAACCAAAAACATCCAAATGACCCTGAGCAAAAGTTCACATACCCTGGTGATTTTGGCCTGATAACATGCACAGAATTTGACCCAAATGGGTTTGAATGGCTACTAAAGGTAACATCCTCACCTGTGACCTGTTTGCTTGTAATCAGTGTGTGTGCGTAAAAGCCGAGTGAGTTTCTGGGATCCAGACAGACTCTTGCATCTTTCATCCAGCCACTGACGTTTGTGGATTGAGAGTCATGGGGAAAGCAAAAGAATTGTCAATGGATCTACGGGAAAGGGTAGTTGACCTGTATAACACAGGAAAGGGATACAAAAAAAAATATCCAAGGAATTGATAATGCCAGTCTGCAGCATTCAAACTATGATTAACAATTGGAAAATCAGGGGCTCTGTAAAAACCAAACCACGCTCAGTTAGACCAACAAAAATTTCGGCCACAACTGGCAGGAAAATTGTCTGGGATGCAAAGAAAAACCCACAAATAACATCAGCTGAACATCAGGACTCTCTGAAAACTATTGATGTGGCAGTTTCAAGATGCACAATAAGGAGGCACTTGAAGAAAAATGGGCTGCATGGTCAAGTCGCCAGAAGAAAGCCATTACTGTGCAAATGCCACAAAGTATCTCACCTAGAATACACCAAACAGCATAGAGACAAGCCTCAAAACTTCTGGAACAAGGTAATTTGGAATGAGGAGACCAAAATTGAACTTTTTGGCCACAATCATAAACGTTACATTTGGAAAGAGGTCAACAAGGCCCATGATAAAAAGGAACACCATTCCTACAGTAAAGCACGGAGGTGGATCGCTGATGTTTTGGGGATGTATGAGCTACAATGGCACAGGAAACTTGGTAAAAGTTGAAGGAAACATGAATGCCGCACGTTATCAGCAAATACTGGAGGCAAATTTGCCCTCATCAGCCCGGAAGCTGCGCATGGGGACCTACTTGGACGTTCCAACATAACAATGATCCAAAACACAAGCCCAAGTCGACCTGTCATTGGCTACAGCAGAACAAAGTGAAGGATCTGGAGTGGTCATCTCAGTCTCCTGACCTCAATATCATTGAGCCACTCTGGGGAGATCTCAAGTGCGCAGTTCATGCTAGACAGCCCAGGAATTTACAGGAACTGGAGGCTGTTTGCCAAGAAGAATGGGCAGCTTTACCATCTGAGAAATTAAAGAACCTCATCTACAACTACCACAAAATATTTCAAGCTGTCATTGATGTTAAAAGGGGGCAATACACGCTATTAAGAACTGGGGTATGTGAACTTTTGATCAGGGTCATTTGGATGTTTTTGGTTGTCATTAAGATTTAAAAAGAGAAAACACAGTAGTTTGACAATAAATGGCTTCATCCAACCAATAACCATGAGTGGAGGAAAAGTTTTTTTGTTATCATTCATATTCTCTCAAACAAGGCCAAGATTGGAAAAATTCTGCTGGGGTATGTAAACTCTTGAGCACAACTGTAAGAGATTTCAAGAATGTGGAATGTTAATTGGAAGATCTAGGAACTGCAAGTTATCAGGCAGTAATGGGCAAGCTGAAAGGATATATAGGAGAGACGAATGTATGTGATCCCTATGGTATGTTGCTTTATTATTGTATGTACTGGTTTCTTGGTTTTGTTAAAAAAAAAAACTAATGAAAAAAATCTCAAATGTATTGGATTAAAAAAAAAAGACTAAGAAAAAGGCTTCTCCCCTGTGTGGGTTCTCTGGTGCCTAATCAAATCTGATTTCTGGTTAAAACATTTCCCACATTCTGAACATGAAAAAGTCTTCTCCACTGTGTGGGTTCTCTGGTGCCTAATCAAATCTGATTTCTGGTTAAAACATTTCCCACATTCTGAACATGAAAAAGTCTTCTCCACTGTGTGGGTTCTCTGGTGCCTAATCAAATCTGATTTCTGGTTAAAACATTTCCCACATTCTGAACATGAAAAAGTCTTCTCCACTGTGTGTGTTCTCTGGTGCCTAATCAAATCTGATTTCTGGTTAAAACATTTCCCACATTCTGAACATGAAAAAGGCTTCTCCCCTGTGTGATTTCTCTGGTGATTGACCAAAGCTGATTTCTGGTTGAAACATTTTCCACATTCCGAACAGGTAAAAGGCTTCTCCCCTGTGTGAATTCTCTGGTGCTTAACCAAAGATGATTTATCGTTAAAACATTTCCCACATTCTGAACATGAAAAAGGCTTCTCCCCTGTGTGAGTTCTCTGGTGGATATTAAGATGCGCTTTCTGGTTGAAACATTTTCCACATTCTGAACAGGAAAAAGGCTTCTCCCCTATGTGAAGTCTCTGGTGCTTGACAAAATCTGATTTCTGGTTAAAATATTTCCCATATTTGGAACAAAAAAATCTATTGTCCGCTGTGTGTATTTTTTGATGTTTAAGAAAATACTTTTCAAGGGTAAAACTATTTCCATTTTCTGAACATGAAAATGACTTTGTTCCTTTAGGAGCAGTTCGTTTATTAATGCTTATTTTTTTATTTTGATTTTCCTTAGTAGTCGGTAATGAATCAGAAGACAGGACCTGTTTCACAGGATCAGATGACAGATCTTTGCTGTGAAGGATTGATGGTATATCTGGAGTAATGGCATTCACTTCAATTGTATCCTGTGGGATCCCAAGATCATCAGATTTAAAAATTGAAGATGTCAGCTGTCCCTCTGATCTCCTGGTACAGTCATCTGCCAAGAATAAAACAAATTATTATATTTTGAATAAAATATCCCTGAAATTTATATTTTTGAACATTTCTACTTAAAATGCCTGTAGAAATGGCAAGTTATTGACAGAATGACAGTTAACAGTCTAATAGAAAACCTCATAGGATGAACCAGTAGAGCGTGGTGTCCAACTGTTTGTTCATTCTGTCTCCAAAATATGGAATAAGAAGCCATCAAAAAATGTTATGTATGTGAAAATTATACCAATAAAAGCTTCAACTCATCAATAAATCAATCCAGCAATATTCGCTCTCTCAAAGTCAAATCTCCCCCTCGCTTCTGAGCCTTGCAGTGCGCCCAAACCATATTCAGCATCCATGTACTTGGTATTACTATAGTGAGAAGAACCCACTTAATTGATGGCGTGTGCCTCCTGGAGCACAATCTGGGCACTATGTGTTGGGTAATAAAATGGCCAATGTGCAATTTTCATTCTCCACCATTCATTGCGTGCTAATTTCCGGAAAGTGCCTCTGGAATCAAAATAATCGCTACGTCTATAGATTAATTCACTGCGGGTTATAATTTCCAAAATGGAGTCACTTTGTTATATTAAAGAAGTTGTCCAGTACTTTTTACAATTGCCCCAATTTCCCCCAATGTTTTTACCCTGTGCCCATAAGTCTTTTTGCAATTACCTTCTGCAGTCCTTCTTGCCTGTGCGCATTGCTATCGCTGGCCGCTCTCAGGCACCACGTGACCCCCGATAGCGCCACTCACAGGCTACATGGTAAATACATTGGGAGACATTGGGCAATTGTAAAAAGTACTAGAAAACTTCTTTAAGGCTTCCGTAAATAGTGTGTCCAATCTCCCCTGGGATCTGCTCCCCCGACGTCTGCTTCTGTCACCAGGCGCCGTCTTATTCATCCTGCAGGCGGCGCTGGTGATGGAAGAGACAGAGTAACCAGAAGCTCTGGGCGGCGCAGGCTGTGTCCAAACACTAAGATTAGGGTGCCTGGGACCTGTAGTACCATCCAGTCTGGCAGTATGGGTGCGTGTGCTGTCCAGCTGGAGTAATCTGCTCCCTGCTTCATCCAATCAGAAAGCACCGCACCCTACTAAAGCTGGAAGCATATTGCCGGAAGCTGCCAGATACAGCCTTGTTCTCCTCTGGTTCAGTCCTCTGTGCTCAGCTCCTGGCTTGTGTATTTGTTTCCTGTTGTGACCGTTTACTGACTACTCTTCTGATTTAGTATTTTCTCGGTCCTCCTGGTTATGACCCGGCTACCAGACTATTCGTCTTGGGGTTAAAGGGTGATGAGCAAGGCAATCCCTGGGATCAGGAAAATGGAGTAGATAGCACCAAGCCTGTTCGTGGTAGCCATCTTTTGAGCTGTCAGGTGACCATGAACAGTGTCCCCAATACATTGTGTCTGCAAACTATTCCAGCAAGATCTGCATTCAGATAGCTAAATGTCGCTCCTTCCCTTCTTATCCTGCCATGTGCGTACAGTAGTGTACAACCTTATATAGGGGATTGTTGGATTCAAGAGAAGTTGGTAAATAATTTGTAAGATCCATTTGTTTCCTATTATCCTTTGTGAAGAATTACAAAGTTATCACCACATAAAGTGACACACGTCAGATTTGAAAATGGGCCCTGATAGGAACACAAAACTGTCTGCAGGAAGGGGTTAAATCAGAGTATTTTGGGAACTAACTACTGTAGTCAAAAACTGTGAGTATAGACTATAACATCTACTGAAATTATCAAACTCAACAGTCTCCATCAGTAATAAATGAGTAACTAGTGGTGAAACCTCTCTGGGGTAATTAGAGTATGGGGCTCGGTGGCTCTTGGCAATCTAAACTATCGTAAGGGACAATATTTTCTGTCAGATGAGTTTCAAGAAGAAATATTAGACGTTCAAAGAGAACTTTTTATAATAGTGCAGGGATGAGGTGTCTTAAATTTAGATCTCAGGCATTGGGAAGAGGTAATGGAGACCTTCTTTTAAAGACTACCAGGGAGTTACAGAGTCAAATAAGTGAGTCAGGCCGATCCCACCAAAATCAAACAAAGTGAACCTGTAAAAAAGACAGAATAAAAGATATGTTACATCCCCAACAACAACGTATATACAAGGGAGAGCTCCAACACTAAACCGGAGTCACACTCATTTATGGTGGAGCATTGGAGCTACTATGAGTCCTGACCAGGAGAGTAGAGAAAGTATTAGCGCCCCCATTTCAGGAGAGATTGTGCAGTAATCTGAATTCCTTAGGATTGAAAACATAATGGAATTTATGACATGGAGTGAATCCATGAAACCAGGGCTGGAGCCAACATCTCCTGCAGGTGTGAATAAATGTATATTACAGCCATCAGCCACGCACAGCTTAGAGATATATCATGGCACAGGTGTAATGTTTTCTGTATAGTTTATCACAATCCTGTTTGAAGTTAGTTGGTTTAAAAAGAAATTGAAAAGTCAGGATAAAGGGAAACTCTGTTGTTATTGTACAGAAATTCACACTTGGCCTCACTGCACATTTAATATTGTCGATCATAAAAGTGAAGTTTGGCCACAAAGACTGGACCTGGTCTTGTAGGGACCATATGAGCACATTCAGCAGCACAAAATGGAGAGAAGGTAGATTCATCCAATAAGATATTAGGGATCTAGGAAGCCAACAGCATCATTACCCTCCGCTTTCTCTTACAGGTCCATCATAATTTTGATTTTCTCACTTGTCAGAACATTCTACGTACGCTGTCATTTGGCTTTACAGTTTACAGATCTGGGCAGGTAATGGTCAGCATCTACTAATCCCAGGGGGTAGGTGGATCCTCCAGGCTGTAGGTTCTACAGAAAAGATCTTTTACAATTACACAAAGTAATGTGAACATTTTCGGATGGAGGAAAATATTGTGGTCTAGCGGTAAAATGGTGATCACACGATTGTGATACAGCTGGACTACACCAGCGATAAAGCAGCCACAGCCGGTGACTGAGAAGAATCTGTGACTTCTCTGCATTTAGTGGTCGCTACTCACCTGGGTAGTCATATGTAGGAATCTCCTCTTTACACCGCTCATCACCCCTCACATATGTCTCTGTAGTATTAATATAGGTCAGATCTTCACCCTGAAACAAATATTGTAAACATGGAGAAGTCACATCTATGATCAGCTCTAATCCTGCCATCTCCACCGTTCTCATTACACAAGTATAAAACATATAATACTGGTGGATAAAACAAGACTGAGCACAAGACCTTCACAGCTGTCTACACATCATAGGGGAGATCTCATGACAGCTTCTCTCCATCTACCTGATGATCCTGAGGAACACTGGGATCTTCTTGTTTACAGTCCTGTGGAAGAAGAGGACGGGGACATCTCTCTGGTGTTGTTCTCTTACTGGATAGATCTGGAGGAAACACATACAGAGATTGAATTCATTCTTTACATACAGATAATTATAGGCCGTGTGTATTTAGTCCTGTCTATTACCTGGTGATGTGAGGGGCTGAGGAACCTCCATCATGACGTCCTTGTACAGATCTTTGTGTCCTTCTAAATACTCCCACTCCTCCATGGAGAAATAGACGGCGACATCCTGACATCTTATAGGAACCTGACACATACAATGATACCGTCATCCCCCCGATCCCTCCATAGCGTTACTGTATAATGTCCCAGCATTTCCAGCAGTGTCACCTCTCCAGTCAGCAGCTCAATCATCTTGTAGGTGAGTTCTAGGATCTTCTGGTCATTGATGTCCTCATGTATCAGGGGGTGAGGTGGAGGCCCCATGATTGGGCTCTGGGTTCTTTCCCATCCCTCAGACACAGGGTCCTGACAGTGCCCACTAGAGGTCTTCTTCACTACTGTGTAATCTCTGGTTATGGAGAGACACATTAATAAATCTCCCTCCAGACATTTCCAGAGTCCTCACCTCTCCAGTTCTGTCCATCTGTTATTCCCATAGATAAGAATGATGTAATGTGACGTCATCAGAATCTCTCACCTCTCCAGTAAGCCGGAAGAGGATCTCTAGGGTGAGGTGTAATATCCTCTCTGCCATCTTGTCTCTGTCCATATTCATCTTTGATGGGTCAATAAGGAAAATTCTCTTATATAGAAGATCTTCACTGAGAGGATCCGATATTGTAGAGACCTGAATGAGAAGATGAGCCGACATAACATCATAAAGAATTCTGTGTATTAATACAATTACTGGAGACAATAAGAGAAATATATCAGGAGATAGAATGTGTAGATGTTGTATTCTCTAGTCTTTTATGGACTGGAACATAAGTTGAATTGATGACTTAGACATCTCCTCCATAGTTCCAATCACTGGCTAAGTTGGCCACTGCTGCAGTAAGAATCACCCAGAAACCCAAGCAGCAATGGTATTTTTATTATTTTACAACATTCTGCTTTTGTCCCTGACGTACTAATAAAACCTATATATTTTAGGCCACAGACAACAAGCAGTTTCTTCCTTGGAGTCTGCAGCTGAATACGTGTCTTATAGACTCATCTTCCATAACGCTAATTCTCGTCATATACATTACACGTGACATGAGAAATAACAACTTCATGATGAGGACGACATCTTCATCTTCTAATACGGCTCTAGAAACAAATTTGGCCACAGTCCGTCGCTAACTACATCATCACCGACTGTCTATATGAATGTTTCCCGTCTTTCCCAGGTTGTAATCTTTTATCACGTTAGATCTCATTTATAGGAGCTTGTTTGTAAGAACACAGACAGGAGTTATTTGATGCTAATGTCTCCATGTACAGTGTTTTGTTTCCTGGATATTATGTTTCTTTTAGCATTTTTATGTAGGCTTCCATATATTACATGAAAAACACTAAAAAAAGAAAACCAAGTGTTAAAACATAAAATAAAATTGGGGTTGGCGGGACTGTGACAACATTATACTGTATGTGGGAAGATTGCGGTACTGTGGGAACATTATACTGTATGTGGGTAGATGGCGGTACTGTGAGAACATTATACTGTATGTGGGTAGATGGCGGTACTGTGAGAACATTATACTGTATGTGGGTAGATGGCGGTACTGTGAGAACATTATACTGTATGTGGGTAGATGGCGGTACTGTGAGAACATTATACTGTATGTGGGAAGATGGCGGTACTGTGGGAACATTATACTGTATGTGGGTAGATGGCGGTACTGTGAGAACATTATACTGTATGTGGGAAGATGGCGGTACTGTGGGAACATTATACTGTATGTGGGGGTGGGGGTATTGTGGGAACATTATACTGTATGTGGGGGGGGTACTGTGGAAACATTATACTGTATGTGGGGGGGGTATTGTGGGAACATTATACTGTATGTGGGAAGATGGCGGTACTGTGGGAACAGTATACTGTATGTGGGAAGATGGCGGTACTGTGACAACATTATACTGTATGTGGGAAGATGGTGGTACTGTGGGAACATTATACTGTATGTGGGAAGATTGCGGTACTGTGAGAACATTATACTGTATGTGGGTAGATGGCGGTACTGTGGGAACATTATACTGTATGTGGGAAGATGGCGGTATTGTGAGAACATTATACTGTATGTGGGAAGATGGCGGTACTGTGGGAACATTATACTGTATGTGGGGGGGGTATTGTGGAAACATTATACTGTATGTGGGGGGGTATTGTGGGAACATTATACTGTATGTGGGAAGATGGCGGTACTGTGGGAACAGTATACTGTATGTGGGAAGATGGCGGTACTGTGGGAACATTATACTGTATGTGGGAAGATGGCGGTACTGTGGGAACATTATACTGTATGTGGGAAGATGGCGGTACTGTGAGAACATTATACTGTATGTGGGAAGATGGCAGTACTGTGGGAACATTATACTGTATGTGGGAAGATGGCGGTACTGTGAGAACATTATACTGTATGTGGGGGGGGTATTGTGGGAACATTATACTGTATGTGGGGGGATGGCGGTACTGTGAGAACATTATACTGTATGTGGGAAGATGGCGGTACTGTGGGAACATTATACTGTATGTGGGAAGATGGCGGTACTGTGAGAACATTATACTGTATGTGGGGGGGGTATTGTGGGAACATTATACTGTATGTGGGGGGATGGCGGTACTGTGAGAACATTATACTGTATGTGGGTAGATGGCGGTACTGTGGGAACATTATACTGTATGTGGGAAGATGGCGGTACTGTGAGAACATTATACTGTATGTGGGAAGATGACGGCACTGTGGGAACATTATACTGTATGTGGGAAGATGGCGGTACTGTGAGAACATTATACTGTATGTGGGAAGATGGCGGGACTGTGATAACATTATACTGTATGTGGGTAGATGGCGGTACTGTGAGAACATTATACTGTATGTGGGAAGATGGCGGGACTGTGATAACATTATACTGTATGTGGGTAGATGGCGGTACTGTGGGAACATTATAGTGTATGTGGGAAGATGGCGGTACTGTGGGAACATTATACTGTATGTGGGAAGATGGCGGTACTGTGAGAACATTATACTGTATGTGGGAAGATGGCGGTACTGTGGGAACATTATACTGTATGTGGGTAGATGGCGGTACTGTGGGAACATTATAGTGTATGTGGGAAGATGGCGGTACTGTGGGAACATTATACTGTATGTGGGAAGATGGCGGGACTGTGATAACATTATACTGTATGTGGGAAGATGGCGGTACTGTGGGAACATTATACTGTATGTGGGTAGATGGCGGTACTGTGGGAACATTATACTGTATGTGGGTAGATGGCGGTACTGTGGGAACATTATAGTGTATGTGGGAAGATGGCGGTACTGTGGGAACATTATACTGTATGTGGGAAGATGGCGGGACTGTGATAACATTATACTGTATGTGGGAAGATGGCGGTACTGTGGGAACATTATATTGTATGTGGGTAGATGGCGGTACTGTGAGAACATTATACTGTATGTGGGAAGATGGCGGTACTGTGGGAACATTATACTGTATGTGGGAAGATGGCGGTACTGTGGGAACATTATACAGTGTGGGAAATAGAGGTACTATGAGAGCATTATATTGAGAGGCTTAATGACCGCAGTCGCTCCTGTGACCGGGCCCAGCCACCACCAACCCCTGCTGCAGCTGGATGTGTGTTCTCGGACTGACATTCAGCTTAGTGCCACAATACACGCTGCCGACCAATCAGAGGCCAGCAGCTGACATCGGCATGTACGTCATTAGGGGCGCATGGAAGTAACATCATGCTCTCCTGTCGCTTCCAGCTGAAGTCAGCGGCAGCTCCAGAAAAAGACACCGCGCGGCGAGGGAGCAGAGAGAAGGTGAGTATAATGTTTTGGTATTTTTTAAATCAGCGAGTACACGGTGCCCTTGGCCATAATACTACATGTAAGAGGATGGGCTATGCATTATACTACATGTACGGACTATGGGCTGTGCATTATACTACATGTATGACTATGGGCTGTGCATTATACTACATGTACGGACTATGGGTTGTGCATTATATTACATGGATGACTGTGGGCTGTGCATTATACTACATGTACGGACTATGGGCTGTGCATTACACTACATGTACGGACTATGGGCTGTGCATTATACTACATGTACGGACTATGGGCTGTGCATTATACTACATGTATGGACTATGGGCTGTGCATTATACTACATGTACGGACTATGGGCTGTGCATTATACTACATGTATGGACTATGGGCTGTGCATTATACTACATGTACGGACTATGGGCTGTGCATTATACTACATGTATGGACTATGGGCTGTGCATTATACTACATGTACGGACTATGGGCTGTACATTATACTACATGTACGGACTATGGGCTGTGCATTATACTACATGTACGGACTATGGGCTGTGCATTATACTACATGTATGGACTATGGGCTGTGCATTATACTACATGTACGGACTATGGGCTGTGCATTATACTACATGTACGGACTATGGGCTGTACATTATACTACATGTACGGACTATGGGCTGTGCATTATACTACATGTACGGACTATGGGCAGTGCATTATACTACATGTACGGACTATGGGCTGTGCATTATACTACATGTATGGACTATGGGCTGTGCATTATGCTACATGTACGGACTATGGGCTGTGCATTATACTACATGTACGGACTATGGGCTGTACATTATACTACATATACGGACTATGGGCTGTGCATTATACTACATGTACGGACTATGGGCTGTGCATTATACTACATGTACGGACTATGGGCTGTGCATTACGCTACATGTACGGACTATGGGCTGTGCATTATACTACATGTACGGACTATGGGCAGCGCATTACACTACATGTACGGACTATGGGCAGCGCATTACACTACATGTACGGACTATGGGCTGCGCATTATACTACATGTACGGACTATGGGCAGTGCATTATACTACATGGATGACTGTGGGCTGTGCATTATACTACATGTACGGACTATGGGCTGTGCATTATACTACATGTACGGACTATGGGCTGTGCATTATACTACATGTACGGACTATGGGCAGTGCATTATACTACATGGATGACTGTGGGCTGTGCATTATACTACATGTACGGACTATGGGCAGTGCATTATACTACATGGATGACTGTGGGCTGTGCATTATACTACATGTACGGACTATGGGCTGTGCATTATACTACATGTACGGACTATGGGCTGTGCATTACACTACATGTACGGACTATGGGCTGTGCATTATACTACATGTACGGACTGTGGGCTGTGCATTACACTACATGCACGACTATGGGCTGTGCATTATACTACATGGATGACTGTGGGCTGTGCATTATACTACATGTACGGACTATGAGCTGTGCATTATACTACATGTACGGACTATGGGCAGTGGATTACACTACATGCACGACTATGGGCTGTGCATTATACTACATGGATGACTGTGGGCTGTGCATTATACTACATGTACGGACTATGGGCTGTGCATTACACTACATGTACGGACTATGGGCAGTGCATTATACTACATGGATGACTGTGGGCTGTGCATTATACTACATGTACGGACTATGGGCTGTGCATTATACTACATGTACGGACTATGGGCAGTGCATTATACTACATGGATGACTGTGGGCTGTGCATTATACTACATGTACGGACTATGGGCTGTGCATTATACTACATGTACGGACTATGGGCAGTGCATTATACTACAAGGATGACTGTGGGCTGTGCATTATACTACAAGGATGACTGTGGGCAGTGCATTATACTACATGTACGGACTATGGGCAGTGCATTATACTACATGTAAGAGTATGGGCTGTGCATTATACTACAAGGATGACTGTGGGCTGTGCATTATACTACAAGGATGACTGTGGGCAGTGCATTATACTACAAGGATGACTGTGGGCAGTGCATTATACTACAAGGATGACTGTGGGCAGTGCATTATACTACATGTACGGACTATGGGCTGTGCATTATACTACATGTACGGACTATGGGCTGTGCATTATACTACGTGTACGGACTATGGGCTGTGCATTATACTACATGTACGGACTATGGGCAGTGCATTACACTACATGCACGACTATGGGCTGTGCATTATACTACATGGATGACTGTGGGCTGTGCATTATACTACATGTACGGACTATGGGCTGTGCATTACACTACATGTACGGACTATGGGCAGTGCATTATACTACATGGATGACTGTGGGCTGTGCATTATACTACATGTACGGACTATGGGCTGTGCATTATACTACATGTACGGACTATGGGCAGTGCATTATACTACATGGATGACTATGGGCTGTGCATTATACTACGTGTACGGACTATGGGCTGTGCATTATACTACATGTACGGACTATGGGCAGTGCATTATACTACATGTACGGACTATGGGCTGTGCATTATACTACATCTACGGACTATGGGCTGTGCATTATACTACATGTACGGACTATGGGCTGTGCATTACACTACATGCACGACTATGGGCAGTGCATTATACTACATGGATGACTGTGGGCTGTGCATTATACTACATGTACGGACTATGGGCTGTGCATTATACTACATGTACGGACTATGGGCAGTGCATTATACTACATGGATGACTGTGGGCTGTGCATTATACTACATGTACGGACTATGGGCTGTGCATTATACTACATGTACGGACTATGGGCTGTGCATTATACTACATGTACGGACTATGGGCTGTGCATTATACTACATGTACGGACTATGGGCTGTGCATTATACTACATGGATGACTGTGGGCTGTGCATTACACTACATGCACGACTATGGGCAGTGCATTATACTACATGGATGACTGTGGGCTATGCATTATACTACATGTACGGACTATGGGCAGTGCATTATACTACATGGATGACTGTGGGCTGTGCATTATACTACATGTACGGACTATGGGCTGCGCATTATACTACATGTACGGACTATGGGCTGTGCATTATACTACGTGTACGGACTATGGGCAGTGCATTATACTACGTGTACGGACTATGGGCAGTGCATTATACTACATGGATGACTGTGGGCTGTGCATTATACTACGTGTACGGACTATGGGCAGTGCATTATACTACATGGATGACTGTGGGCTATGCATTATACTACATGTACGGACTATGGGCAGTGCATTATACTACATGTACGGACTATGGGCTGTGCATTATACTACATGTACGGACTATGGGCTGCGCATTATACTACATGTACGGACTATGGGCTGTGCATTATACTACGTGTACGGACTATGGGCAGTGCATTATACTACGTGTACGGACTATGGGCAGTGCATTATACTACATATACGGACTATGGGCAGTGCATTATACTACATGTACGGACTATGGGCTGCGCATTATACTACATGTACGGACTATGGGCTGTGCATTATACTACAAGGATGACTGTGGGCTGTGCATTATACTACAAGGATGACTGTGGGCAGTGCATTATACTACATGTACGGACTATGGGCAGTGCATTATACTACATGTAAGAGTATGGGCTGTGCATTATACTACATGTACGGACTATGGGCTGTGCATTATACTACGTGTACGGACTATGGGCTGTGCATTATACTACATGTACGGACTATGGGCAGTGCATTACACTACATGCACGACTATGGGCTGTGCATTATACTACATGGATGACTGTGGGCTGTGCATTATACTACATGTACGGACTATGGGCAGTGCATTACACTACATGGATGACTGTGGGCTGTGCATTATACTACAAGGATGACTGTGGGCAGTGCATTATACTACATGTACGGACTATGGGCAGTGCATTATACTACATGTAAGAGTATGGGCTGTGCATTATACTACATGTACGGACTATGGGCAGTGCATTATACTACATGGATGACTGTGGGCTGTGCATTATACTACAAGGATGACTGTGGGCAGTGCATTATACTACATGTACGGACTATGGGCAGTGCATTATACTACATGTAAGAGTATGGGCTGTGCATTATACTACATGTACGGACTATGGGCTGTGCATTATACTACGTGTACGGACTATGGGCTGTGCATTATACTACATGTACGGACTATGGGCAGTGCATTACACTACATGCACGACTATGGGCTGTGCATTATACTACATGGATGACTGTGGGCTGTGCATTATACTACATGTACGGACTATGGGCTGTGCATTACACTACATGTACGGACTATGGGCAGTGCATTATACTACATGGATGACTGTGGGCTGTGCATTATACTACATGTACGGACTATGGGCTGTGCATTATACTACATGTACGGACTATGGGCAGTGCATTATACTACATGGATGACTGTGGGCTGTGCATTATACTACATGTACGGACTATGGGCTGTGCATTATACTACATGTACGGACTATGGGCTGTGCATTATACTACATGTACGGACTATGGGCTGTGCATTACACTACATGCACGACTATGGGCAGTGCATTATACTACATGGATGACTGTGGGCTGTGCATTATACTACATGTACGGACTATGGGCTGTGCATTATACTACATGGATGACTATGGGCTGTGCATTATACTACATGTACGGACTATGGGCAGTGCATTATACTACATGGATGACTGTGGGCTGTGCATTATACTACATGTACGGACTATGGGCTGTGCATTATACTACATGTACGGACTATGGGCTGTGCATTATACTACATGCACGGACTATGGGCTGTGCATTACACTACATGCACGACTATGGGCAGTGCATTATACTACATGGATGACTGTGGGCTGTGCATTATACTACATGTACGGACTATGGGCTGTGCATTATACTACATGTACGGACTATGGGCAGTGCATTATACTACATGGATGACTGTGGGCTGTGCATTATACTACATGTACGGACTATGGGCTGTGCATTATACTACATGTACGGACTATGGGCTGTGCATTACACTACATGCACGACTATGGGCAGTGCATTATACTACATGGATGACTGTGGGCTGTGCATTATACTACATGTACGGACTATGGGCTGTGCATTATACTACATGTACGGACTATGGGCTGTGCATTACACTACATGCACGACTATGGGCAGTGCATTATACTACATGGATGACTGTGGGCTGTGCATTATACTACATGTACGGACTATGGGCTGTGCATTATACTACATGTACGGACTATGGGCAGTGCATTATACTACATGGATGACTGTGGGCTGTGCATTATACTACATGTACGGACTATGGGCTGTGCATTATACTACATGTACGGACTATGGGCTGTGCATTACACTACATGCACGACTATGGGCAGTGCATTATACCACATGTACGGACTATGGGCAGTGCATTATACAACATGTACGGACTATGGGCTGTGCATTATACTACATGGATGACTGTGGGCTGTGCATTATACTACATGTACGGACTATGGGCTGTGTATTATACTACATGTATGACTATGAGCTGTGCATTATACTACATGTATGACTATGGGCTGTGCATTATACTACATGTATGACTATGAGCTGTGCATTATACTACATGTATGACTATGAGCTGTGCATTATACTACATGTACGGACTATGGGCTGTGCATTATACTACATGTACGGACTATGGGCTGTGCATTATACTACATGTACGGACTATGGGCAGTGCATTATACTACATGTACGGACTATGGGCTGTGCATTATACTATATGGAGGACTATGGGCTGTGCATTATACTACATGTACGGACTATGGGCTGTGCATTATACTACATGTACGGACTATGGGCAGTGCATTATACTACATGTACGGACTATGGGCTGTGTATTATACTACATGGATGACTATGGGCTGTGCATTATACTATATGGAGGACTATGGGCAGTGCATTATACTACATGGATGACTGTGGGCTGTGCATTATACTACATGGATGACTATGGGCTGTGCATTACGCTACATGTACGGACTATGGGCTGTGCATTATACTACATGTACGGACTATGGGCAGTGCATTATACTACATGTACGGACTATGGGCAGTGCATTATACTACATGGATGACTGTGGGCTGTGCATTACACTACATGTACGGACTATGGGCTGTGCATTACACTACATGGATGACTATGGGCTGTGCATTACGCTACATGTACGGACTATGGGCTGTGCATTATACTACATGTACGGACTATGGGCAGTGAATTATACTACATGTACGGACTATGGGCAGTGCATTATACTACATGGATGACTATGGGCTGTGCATTATACTACATGGATGACTATGGGCTGTGTATTATACTACATGTACGGACTATGGGCAGTGCATTATACTACATGTATGACTATGAGCTGTGCATTATACTACATGTACGGACTATGGGCAGTGCATTATACCACATGTACGGACTATGGGCAGTGCATTATACTACATGTACGGACTATGGGCTGTGCATTATACTACATGGATGACTGTGGGCTGTGCATTATACTACATGTACGGACTATGGGCTGTGCATTATACTACATGTATGACTATGAGCTGTGCATTATACTACATGTATGACTATGGGCTGTGCATTATACTACATGTATGACTATGGGCTGTGCATTATACTACATGTATGACTATGGGCTGTGCATTATACTACATGTACGGACTATGGGCTGTGCATTATACTACATGTACGGACTATGGGCTGTGCATTATACTACATGTACGGACTATGGGCAGTGCATTATACTACATGTACGGACTATTGGCAGTGCATTATACTACATGGATGACTGTGGGCTGTGCATTATACTACATGGATGACTATGGGCTGTGCATTACGCTACATGTACGGACTATGGGCTGTGCATTATACTACATGTACGGACTATGGGCAGTGCATTATACTACATGGATGACTATGGGCTGTGCATTACGCTACATGTACGGACTATGGGCTGTGCATTATACTACATGTACGGACTATGGGCAGTGCATTATACTACATGTACGGACTATGGGCAGTGCATTATACTACATGTACGGACTATGGGCAGTGCATTATACTACATGTACGGACTATGGGCTGTGCATTATACTACATGTACGGACTATGGGCTGTGCATTATACTACATGTATGACTATGAGCTGTGCATTATACTACATGTACGGACTATGGGCTGTGCATTATGCTACATGTACGGACTATGGGCTGTGCATTATACTACATGTACGGACTATGGGCAGTGCATTATACTACATGTACGGACTATGGGCAGTGCATTATACTACATGGATGACTGTGGGCTGTGCATTACACTACATGTACGGACTATGGGCAGTGCATTATACTACATGGATGACTGTGGGCTGTGCATTATACTACATGTATGACTATGAGCTGTGCATTATACTACATGTACGGACTATGGGCTGTGCATTATGCTACATGTACGGACTATGGGCTGTGCATTATACTACATGTACGGACTATGGGCAGTGCATTATACTACATGTACGGACTATGGGCAGTGCATTATACTACATGGATGACTGTGGGCTGTGCATTACACTACATGTACGGACTATGGGCTGTGCATTACACTACATGGATGACTATGGGCTGTGCATTACGCTACATGTACGGACTATGGGCTGTGCATTATACTACATGTACGGACTATGGGCAGTGCATTATACTACATGTACGGACTATGGGCAGTGCATTATACTACATGGATGACTATGGGCTGTGCATTATACTACATGTACGGACTATGGGCAGTGCATTATACTACATGTACGGACTATGGGCAGTGCATTATACTACATGGATGACTATGGGCTGTGCATTATACTACATGTACGGACTATGGGCAGTGCATTATACTACATGTACGGACTATGGGCAGTGCATTATACTACATGGATGACTGTGGGCTGTGCATTACACTACATGTACGGACTATGGGCTGTGCATTATACTACATGGATGACTATGGGCTGTGCATTATACTACATGGATGACTGTGGGCTGTGCATTATACTACATGTACGGACTATGGGCAGTGCATTATACTACATGGATGACTGTGGGCTGTGCATTATACTACGTGTACGGACTATGGGCTGTGCATTATACTACGTGTACGGACTATGGGCTGTGCATTATACTACATGTACGGACTATGGGCAGTGCATTATACTACATGTACGGACTATGGGCTGTGCATTATGCTACATGTACGGACTATGGGCTGTGCATTATACTACATGGATGACTGTGCGCTGTGCATTATACTACATGTACGGACTATGGGCTGTGCATTATACTACATGTACGGACTATGGGCTGTGCATTATACTACATGTACGGACTATGGGCTGTGCATTATACTACATGTACGGACTATGGGCAGTGCATTATACTACATGTACGGACTATGGGCAGTGCATTATACTACATGGATGACTGTGGGCTGTGCATTATACTACATGGATGACTATGGGCTGTGCATTACGCTACATGTACGGACTATGGGCAGTGCATTATACTACATGTACGGACTATGGGCAGTGCATTATACTACATGGATGACTGTGGGCTGTGCATTATACTACGTGTACGGACTATGGGCTGTGCATTATACTACGTGTACGGACTATGGGCTGTGCATTATACTACGTGTACGGACTATGGGCTGTGCATTATACTACGTGTACGGACTATGGGCTGTGCATTATACTACGTGTACGGACTATGGGCAGTGCATTATACTACATGTACGGACTATGGGCTGTGCATTATACTACATGTACGGACTATGGGCTGTGCATTATACTACATGGATGACTGTGGGCTGTGCATTATACTACATGTACGGACTATGGGCTGTGCATTATACTACATGTATGACTATGAGCTGTGCATTATACTACATGTACGGACTATGGGCAGTGCATTATACTACATGTACGGACTATGGGCAGTGCATTATACTACATGTACGGACTATGGGCAGTGCATTATACTACATGTACGGACTATGGGCAGTGCATTATACTACATGTACGGACTATGGGCTGTGCATTATACTACATGTACGGACTATGGGCAGTGCATTATACTACATGTACGGACTATGGGCAGTGCATTATACTACATGTACGGACTATGGGCAGTGCATTATACTACATGTACGGACTATGGGCAGTGCATTATACTACATGGATGACTGTGGGCTGTGCATTACGCTACATGTACGGACTATGGGCTGTGCATTATACTACATGGATGACTATGGGCTGTGCATTACGCTACATGTACGGACTATGGGCTGTGCATTATACTACATGTACGGACTATGGGCAGTGCATTATACTACATGTACGGACTATGGGCAGTGCATTATACTACATGTACGGACTATGGGCAGTGCATTATACTACATGTACGGACTATGGGCTGTGCATTATACTACATGTATGACTATGAGCTGTGCATTATACTACATGTATGACTATGAGCTGTGCATTATACTACATGTACGGACTATGGGCTGTGCATTATGCTACATGTACGGACTATGGGCTGTGCATTATACTACATGTACGGACTATGGGCAGTGCATTATACTACATGTACGGACTATGGGCAGTGCATTATACTACATGGATGACTGTGGGCTGTGCATTATACTACATGGATGACTATGGGCTGTGCATTACGCTACATGTACGGACTATGGGCTGTGCATTATACTACATGTACGGACTATGGGCAGTGCATTATACTACATGTACGGACTATGGGCAGTGCATTATACTACATGGATGACTGTGGGCTGTGCATTACACTACATGTACGGACTATGGGCTGTGCATTATACTACATGGATGACTATGGGCTGTGCATTATACTACATGGATGACTGTGGGCTGTGTATTATACTACATGTACGGACTATGGGCAGTGCATTATACTACATGGATGACTGTGGGCTGTGCATTATACTACGTGTACGGACTATGGGCTGTGCATTATACTACGTGTACGGACTATGGGCTGTGCATTATACTACATGTACGGACTATGGGCAGTGCATTATACTACATGTACGGACTATGGGCTGTGCATTATACTACATGTACGGACTATGGGCTGTGCATTATACTACATGGATGACTGTGGGCTGTGCATTATACTACATGTATGACTATGAGCTGTGCATTATACTACATGTACGGACTATGGGCTGTGCATTATACTACATGTACGGACTATGGGCTGTGCATTATACTACATGTACGGACTATGGGCAGTGCATTATACTACATGTACGGACTATGGGCAGTGCATTATACTACATGGATGACTGTGGGCTGTGCATTATACTACATGGATGACTATGGGCTGTGCATTGCGCTACATGTACGGACTATGGGCTGTGCATTATACTACATGGATGACTATGGGCTGTGCATTACGCTACATGTACGGACTATGGGCAGTGCATTATACTACATGTACGGACTATGGGCAGTGCATTATACTACATGTACGGACTATGGGCAGTGCATTATACTACATGTACGGACTATGGGCAGTGCATTATACTACATGTACGGACTATGGGCAGTGCATTATACTACATGTACGGAGTATGGGCAGTGCATTATACTACATGTACGGACTATGGGCAGTGCATTATACTACATGTACGGACTATGGGCAGTGCATTATACTACATGTATGGACTATGGGCAGTGCATTATACTACATGTACGGACTATGGGCAGTGCATTATACTACATGTACGGACTATGGGCAGTGCATTATACTACATGGATGACTGTGGGCTGTGCATTATACTACATGGATGACTATGGGCTGTGCATTACGCTACATGTACGGACTATGGGCAGTGCATTATACTACATGTACGGACTATGGGCAGTGCATTATACTACATGTACGGACTATGGGCAGTGCATTATACTACATGTACGGACTATGGGCAGTGCATTATACTACATGGATGACTGTGGGCTGTGCATTATACTACATGGATGACTGTGGGCTGTGTATTATACTACATGGATGACTGTGGGCTGTGCATTATACTACATGGATGACTATGGGCTGTGCATTATACTACATGGATGTTTTGGGCTGTGCATTATACTACATGGATGACTATGGGCTGTGCATTATACTACATGAATGACTATGGGCTGTGCATTATACTACATGTACGGACTATGGGCTGTGCATTACACTACATGCACGACTATGGGCAGTGCATTATACTACATGGATGACTGTGGGCTGTGCATTATACTACATGTACGGACTATGGGCAGTGCATTATACTACATGTACGGACTATGGGCTGTGCATTATACTACATGGATGACTGTGGGCTGTGCATTATACTACATGTACGGACTATGGGCTGTGCATTATACTACATGTATGACTATGAGCTGTGCATTATACTACATGTATGACTATGAGCTGTGCATTATACTACATGTACGGACTATGGGCTGTGCATTATATTACATGTACGGACTATGGGCTGTGCATTATTATACTACATGTACGGACTATGGGCAGTGCATTATACTACATGGATGACTGTGGGCTGTGCATTATACTACATGGATGACTATGGGCTGTGCATTACGCTACATGGATGACTATGGGCTGTGCATTACGCTACATGTACGGACTATGGGCTGTGCATTATACTACGTGTACGGACTATGGGCTGTGCATTATACTACGTGTACGGACTATGGGCTGTGCATTATACTACGTGTACGGACTATGGGCAGTGCATTATACTACATGGATGACTATGGGCTGTGCATTATACTACATGGATGACTATGGGCTGTGCATTATACTACATGGATGACTATGGGCTGTGCATTATACTACATGTACGGACTATGGGCAGTGCATTATACTACATGTACGGACTATGGGCTGTGCATTATACTACATGGATGACTGTGGGCTGTGCATTATACTACATGGATGACTGTGGGCTGTGCATTACGCTACATGGATGACTATGGGCTGTGCATTATACTACATGGATGACTATGGGCTGTGCATTATACTACATGGATGACTATGGGCTGTGCATTACGCTACATGGATGACTATGGGCTGTGCATTATGCTACATGGATGACTATGGGCTGTGCATTACGCTACATGGATGACTATGGGCTGTGCATTATACTACATGGATGACTATGGGCTGTGCATTATACTACATGCACGACTATGGGCTGTGCATTATACTACATGGATGACTATGGGCTGTGCATTATACTACATGTATGACTATGGGCTGTGCATTATACTACATGTATGACTGTGGGCTGTGCATTATACTACATGTATGACTGTGGGCTGTGCATTATACTACATGGATGACTGTGGGCTGTGCATTATACTACATGGATGACTATGGGCTGTGCATTATACTACATGGATGACTATGGGCTGTGCATTATACTACATGGATGACTATGGGCTGTGCATTATACTACATGGATGACTATGGGCTGTGCATTATACTACATGGATGACTATGGGCTGTGCATTATACTACATGGATGACTATGGGCTGTGCATTATACTACATGTACGGACTATGGGCTGTGCATTACGCTACATGTACGGACTATGGGCTGTGCATTATACTACATGTATGGACTATGGGCTGTGCATTACGCTACATGTACGGACTATGGGCTGTGCATTATACTACATGGATGACTATGGGCTGTGCATTATATTACATGGATGAGTATGGGCTGAGCATTATACTACATGGATGACTATAGGCTGTGCATTATACTGTATGGAGGATTATGGGGAGTGCATTATACTTCTGTTATGGGGCCCCATTACTTCTATGTTTGCCCCTGGTGAGTGTAATAGTTTATTTTTTTTCTATACACTAAAGAACAGAGGCAGAACGGAGGACATATATCAGGATGGGGCCTAGGATAAGGGACATACATATACAGTGGGTACGGAAAGTATTCAGACCCCTTTAAAGTGTTCACTCTTTGTTTCATTGCAGCCATTTGGTAAATTCTAAAAAGTTCATTTTTTTCTCATTAACCCTTTTACAACCCAAGGTGGTTTGCACGTTAATGACCAGGCCAATTTTTACAATTCTGACCACTGTCACTTTATGAGGTAATTACTCTGGAACGCTTCAACGGATCCCCCTGATTCTGAGATTGTTTTTTCGTGACATATTGTACTTCATGATTGTGGTAAAATTTCTTCGATATCACTTGCTTTTATTTGTGAAAAAAATGGAAATTTGGTGAAAATTTTGAAAATTTTGCAATTTTCAAAATTTGAATTTTTATGCCCTTAAATCAGAGAGATATGTCACACAAAATAGTTAATAAATAACATTTCCCACATGTCTACTTTACATCTGCACAATTTTGAAACCAAAATTTATTTATTTTTATTAGGGAGCTATAAGGGTTAAAAGTTGACCAGCGATTTCTCATTTTTCCAACAAAATTTACAAAACCATTTTTTTAGGGACCACATCACATTTGAAGTAAATTTGAGTGGTCTTTATGCCAGAAAATACCCAAAAGTGACACCACTCTAAAAACTGCACCCCTCAAGGTGCTCAAAACCACATTCAAGAACTTTATTAACCCTTCATGTGCTTCACAGGAATTTTTGGAATGTGGAAGAAAAAAATTAACATTTAACTTTTTTCACAAAAATGTTACTTTAAACCCAATTTTTTTTATTTTCGCAAGGGTAATAGGAAAAAATAGACCCCAAAATTTGTTGTGCAATTTCCCCCATATGTGGGGAAAAACCACTGTTTTGGCTCATGGCAGGAAGGGAAGGAGTGCCATTTGACTTTTTGAATGTAAAATTTGCTTGAATAATTAGCGGACGCCATGTTGCATTTGGAGAGCCCCTGATGTGCCTAAACAGTGGAAACCCCCCACAAGTGACACCATTTTGGAAACTAGACCCCTCATGGAACTTATCTATATGTGTGGTGAGCACCCTGAACCCCCAAGTGCTTTACTGAAGTTTGTAACATGGAGCCGTGAAAATAAAAAAATCTAACTTTTTCCACAAAAATTATGTTTTAACCCCATTTTTTTATTTTCACAAGGTTAAGAGGAGAAAATGGACCCCAAAAACTTTTCTGCAATTTCTCCTGAGTACGCCAATACCCCATATGTGGGGAAAATACAGTGTTTGGGCGCACGACAGAGTTCAGAAGGGAAGGAGCAGTGCGTGTCCTTTTGAACGCAAAATTGGCTGGAATTGAGAGCGGATGCCTAAATAGTAGGGTGCCTAAATAGTGGAAACCCCCCACAAGTGACCCCATTTTGGCAACTACACCCCTCAAGGGGTATAGTGAACATTTTGAACCCAGAGGTACGACAGAATTTGATAACATTAGGTCATCATATTGAATAAGTTGTCATTAGTCTTGAGCGCAAGGAATTGTTTTTTTTAAAAAAAAAATTATGCCGTTTCGTATGTGGTAAAATTGATAAGGCAGCTTTATTCTTCGGGTCAGTACGTTTACAGCGGTACCACATTTATATCGTTTTTCTATGTTTTGGCGCTTTTACACAATATAAACTATTTTATAGAAATAACATTTTTTTGCATCGCTTTATTCTGAGAGCTAGAACTTTTTTATTTTTCAGCTGATGGAGCTGTATGGTGGCTTATTTTTTGTGGGACAAGATGACCTTTTCAGCGGTACCATTATTATTTATATTCGTCTTTTCGATCGCGTGTTATTCCAATTTTTGTTTTTGCAGTATGATGATAAAGCATTGTTTTTTGCTTAGTTTTTTATTTATTTTTTCTACCGTGTTCACTAAAGGGGTTAACTAGTGGGACAGTTTTATAGGTCAGGTCGTTCCGGACGCGGCGATACCAAATATGTGAACTTTTATGTTTGTTTTTTTTCATAATAATATTTATTGATAGGGACATTATATTTTTATTTGTGGTGGATTCTTTTTTGATTTTTTAAAATATTTTACAATTTTATTTTTTTTTTCATTTTTTAACACTTTTTTTTACTTTTATACTATTTCCCACTATGGGACTTGCACTTTTTTTACTCTGATCGCCTGTATAGCATAGGGATGGACATACATACTGCATAAGGGGCATAAAGGGGGCATTACACTTTGTGGAGGCATCATACATCCTGCATAAGGGGTATAATGGGGGCATTACACTGTGTGGGAGCATCATACACACTGCATAAGGGGCATAATGGGGGCATTACACTGTGTGGGGGCATCATACATCCTGCATAAGGGGCATAATGGGGGAATTACACTGTGTGAGGACATCATACATCCTGCATAAGGGGCATAATGGGGGCATTACACTGTGTGGGGGCATCATACATCCTGCATAAGGGGCATAATGGGGGCATTACACTGTGTGAGGACATCATACATCCTGCATAAGGGGCATAATGGGGGCATTACACTGTGTGGGGGCATCATACATCCTGCATAAGGGGCATGATGGGGGCATTACACTGTGTGGGGGCATCATACATCCTGCATAAGGGGCATAATGGGGGCATTACACTGTGTGGGGGCATCATACATCCTGCATAAGGGGCATAATGGGGGCATTACACTGTGTGAGGACAACATACATCCTGCATAAGGGGCATAATGGAGACATTACACTGTGTGGGGGCATCATACATCCTGCATAAGGGGCATAATGGGGGCATTACACTGTGTGGGGGCATCATACATACTGCATAAGGGGCATAATGGGGGCATTACACTGTGTGGGGCATCATACATCCTGCATAAGGGGCATAATGGAGACATTACACTGTGTGGGGGCATCATACATCCTGCATAAGGGGCATAATGGAGACATTACACTGTGTGGGGGCATCATACATCCTGCATAAGGGGCATAATGGGGGCATTACACTGTGTGGGGGCATCATACATACTGCATAAGGGGCATAATGGGGGCATTACACTGTGTGGGGGCATCATACATCCTGCTTAAGGGGCATAATGGGGGCATTACACTGTGGGAGCATCATACATCCTACATAAGGGGCATAATGGGGGCATCATACATCCTGCATAAGGGGCATAATGGGGGCATTATACTGTGTGAGGACATCATACATCCTGCATAAGGGGCATAATGGGGGCATTACACTGTGTGGGAGCATCATACATCCTGCATAAGGGGCATAATGGGGGCATTACACTGTGTGGGAGCATCATACATCCTGCATAAGGGGCATAATGGGGGCATTACACTGTGTGGGGGCATCATACATCCTGCATAAGGGGCATAATGGGGGCATTACACTGTGTGAGGACATCATACATCCTGCATAAGGGGCATAATGGGGGCATTACACTGTGGGGGCATCATACATCCTGCATAAGGGGCATAATGGGGGCATCATACATCCTGCATAACGGGCATAATGGGGGCATTATACTGTGTGAGGACATCATACATCCTGCATAAGGGGCATTACACTGTGTGGGGGCATCATACATCCTACATAAGGGGCATGATGGGGGCATTACACTGTGTGGGGGCATCATACATCCTGCATAAGGGGCATAATGGGGGCATTACACTGTGTGGGGGCATCATACATCCTGCATAAGAGGCATAATGGGGGCATTACACTGTGGGGGCATCATACATCCAGCATAAGGGGCATAATGAGGGCATTACACTGTGTGGGAGCATCATACATACTGCATAAGGGGCATAATGAGAGCATTACACTGTGTGAGGACATCATACATCCTGCATAAGGGGCATAATGGGGGCATTACACTGTGGGGGCATCATACATCCTGCATAAGGGGCATAATGGGGGCATCACACGGTGTGGGGGCATCATACATCCTGCATAAGGGGCATAACACTGTGTGAGGACATCATACATCCTGCATAAGGGGCATAATGGGGGCATTACACTGTGTGGGGGCATCATACATACTGCAAAAGGGGCATAATGGGGGCATTATACTGTGTGGGGGCATCATACATACTGCATAAGGGGCATAATGGGGGTATTACACAGTGTGGGGGCATCATACATCCTGCATAAGGGGCATTACACTGTGTGGGGGCATCATACATACTGCATAAGGGGCATAATGGGGGCATTACACTGTGTGGGGGCATCATACATACTGCATAAGGGGCATAATGGGGGCATTACACTGTGTGGGGGCATCATACATCCTGCATAAGGGGTGTAATGGGGGCATTACACTGTGTGGGGGATCATACATACTGCATAAGGGGTGTAATGGGGGCATTACACTGTGTGGGGCATCATATATACTGCATAATGGGTGCATAACACTGTGTGGGGGCATCATACATCCCGCATAAGGGAAATAATGGGGGCATTACACTGTGTGGGGGGCATCATACATACTACATAAGGGGCATAATGGGGGCATTACACTGTGTGGGGGGCATCATACATCCCGCATAAGGGGCATAATGGGGGCATTACACTGTGTGGGGGCATCATACATCCTGCATAAGAGGCATAATGGGGGCATTACACTGTGGGGGCATCATACATCCAGCATAAGGGGCATAATGAGGGCATTACACTGTGTGGGAGCATCATACATACTGCATAAGGGGCATAATGAGAGCATTACACTGTGTGAGGACATCATACATCCTGCATAAGGGGCATAATGGGGGCATTACACTGTGGGGGCATCATACATCCTGCATAAGGGGCATAATGGGGGCATTACACGGTGTGGGGGCATCATACATCCTGCATAAGGGGCATAACACTGTGTGAGGACATCATACATCCTGCATAAGGGGCATAATGGGGGCATTACACTGTGTGGGGGCATCATACATCCTACATAAGGGGCATGATGGGAGCATTACACTGCGTGGGGGCATCATACATCCTGCATAATGGGGGCATTACACTGTGTGGGGGCATCATACATCCTGCATAAGGGGCATAATGGGGGCATTACACTGTGTGGGGGCATCATACATCCTGCATAAGGGGCATAATGGGGGCATTACACTGTGTGGGGGCATCATACATACTGCATAAGGGGCATAATGGGGGCATTACACAGTGTGGGGGCATCATACATCCTGCATAAGGGGCATAATGGGGGCATTACACTGTGGGGGCATCATACATCGTACATAAGGGGCATAATGGGGGCATTACACTGTGGGGGCATCATACATCCTACATAAGGGGCATAATGGGGGCATTACACTGTGTGGGGGCATCATACATCCTGCATAAGGGGCATAACACTGTGTGAGGACATCATACATCCTGCATAAGGGGCATAATGGGGGCATTACACTGTGGGGCATCATACATCCTGCATAAGGGGCATAATGGGGGCATTACACTGTGGGGGGCATCATACATCCAGCATAAGGGGCATAATGGGGGCATTACACTGTGGGGGCATCATACATCCTACATAAGGGGCATAATGGGGGCATTACACTGTGGGGGCATCATACATCCTGTATAAGGGGCATAATGGGGGCATTACACTGTGTGGGGGCATCATACATACTGCATAAGGGGCATAATGGGGGCATTATACTGTGTGGGGGCATCATACATACTGCATAAGGGGCATAATGGGGGCATTACACAGTGTGGGGGCATCATACATCCTGCATAAGGGGCATTACACTGTGTGGGGGCATCATACATACTGTATAAGGGGCATAATGGGGGCATTACACTGTGTGGGGGCATCATACATCCTGCATAAGGGGTGTAATGGGGGCATTACACTGTGTGGGGGATCATACATACTGCATAAGGGGTGTAATGGGGGCATTACACTGTGTGGGGCATCATATATACTGCATAATGGGTGCATAACACTGTGTGGGGGCATCATACATCCCGCATAAGGGAAATAATGGGGGCATTACACTGTGTGGGGGCATCATACATACTACATAAGGGGCATAATGGGGGCATTACACTGTGTGGGGGGCATCATACATCCCGCATAAGGGGCATAATGGGGGCATTACACTGTGTGGGGGCATCATACATCCCGCATAAGGGGCATAATGGGGGCATTACACTGTGTGGGGGGCATCATACATCCCGCATAAGGGGCATAATGGGGGCATTACACTGTGTGGGGGGCATCATACATCCTGCATAAGGGGCATTACACTGTGGGGCATCATACATCCTGCATAAGGGGCATAATGGGGGCATTACACTGTGTGGGGGCATCATACATCCTGCATAAGAGGCATAATGGGGGCATTACACTGTGGGGGCATCATACATCCAGCATAAGGGGCATAATGAGGGCATTACACTGTGTGGGAGCATCATACATACTGCATAAGGGGCATAATCAGAGCATTACACTGTGTGAGGACATCATACATCCTGCATAAGGGGCATAATGGGGGCATTACACTGTGGGGGCATCATACATCCTGCATAAGGGGCATAATGGGGGCATTACACGGTGTGGGGGCATCATACATCCTGCATAAGGGGCATAACACTGTGTGAGGACATCATACATCCTGCATAAGGGGCATAATGGGGGCATTACACTGTGTGGGGGCATCATACATCCTACATAAGGGGCATGATGGGAGCATTACACTGCGTGGGGGCATCATACATCCTGCATAATGGGGGCATTACACTGTGTGGGGGCATCATATATCCTGCATAAGGGGCATAATGGGGGCATTACACTGTGTGGGGGCATCATACATCCTGCATAAGGGGCATAATGGGGGCATTACACTGTGTGGGGGCATCATACATACTGCATAAGGGGCATAATGGGGGCATTACACAGTGTGGGGGCATCATACATCCTGCATAAGGGGCATAATGGGGGCATTACACTGTGGGGGCATCATACATCCTACATAAGGGGCATAATGGGGGCATTACACTGTGGGGGCATCATACATCCTACATAAGGGGCATAATGGGGGCATTACACTGTGTGGGGGCATCATACATCCTGCATAAGGGGCATAACACTGTGTGAGGACATCATACATCCTGCATAAGGGGCATAATGGGGGCATTACACTGTGGGGCATCATACATCCTGCATAAGGGGCATAATGGGGGCATTACACTGTGGGGGGCATCATACATCCAGCATAAGGGGCATAATGGGGGCATTACACTGTGGGGGCATCATACATCCTACATAAGGGGCATAATGGGGGCATTACACTGTGGGGGCATCATACATCCTGTATAAGGGGCATAATGGGGGCATTACACTGTGTGGGGGCATCATACATACTGCATAAGGGGCATAATGGGGGCATTATACTGTGTGGGGGCATCATACATCCTGCATAAGGGGCATTACACTGTGTGGGGGCATCATACATACTGTATAAGGGGCATAATGGGGGCATTACACTGTGTGGGGGCATCATACATCCTGCATAAGGGGTGTAATGGGGGCATTACACTGTGTGGGGGATCATACATACTGCATAAGGGGTGTAATGGGGGCATTACACTGTGTGGGGCATCATATATACTGCATAATGGGTGCATAACACTGTGTGGGGGCATCATACATCCCGCATAAGGGAAATAATGGGGGCATTACACTGTGTGGGGGGCATCATACATACTACATAAGGGGCATAATGGGGGCATTACACTGTGTGGGGGGCATCATACATCCCGCATAAGGGGCATAATGGGGGCATTACACTGTGTGGGGGCATCATACATCCCGCATAAGGGGCATAATGGGGGCATTACACTGTGTGGGGGGCATCATACATCCCGCATAAGGGGCATAATGGGGGCATTACACTGTGTGGGGGGCATCATACATCCTGCATAAGGGGCATTACACTGTGGGGCATCATACATCCCGCATAAGGGGCATAATGGGGGCATTACACTGTGTGGGGGCATCATACATCCCGCATAAGGGGCATAATGGGGGCATTACACTGTGTGGGGGGCATCATACATCCCGCATAAGGGGCATAATGGGGGCATTACACTGTGTGAGGACATCATACATCCTGCATAAGGGGCATAATGGGGGCATTACACTGTGTGGGGGCATCATACATCCTACATAAGGGGCATGATGGGAGCATTACACTGCGTGGGGGCATCATACATCCTGCATAATGGGGGCATTACACTGTGTGGGGGCATCATATATCCTGCATAAGGGGCATAATGGGGGCATTACACTGTGTGGGGGCATCATACATCCTGCATAAGGGGCATAATGGGGGCATTACACTGTGTGGGGGCATCATACATACTGCATAAGGGGCATAATGGGGGCATTACACAGTGTGGGGGCATCATACATCCTGCATAAGGGGCATAATGGGGGCATTACACTGTGGGGGCATCATACATCCTACATAAGGGGCATAATGGGGGCATTACACTGTGGGGGCATCATACATCCTACATAAGGGGCATAATGGGGGCATTACACTGTGTGGGGGCATCATACATCCTGCATAAGGGGCATAACACTGTGTGAGGACATCATACATCCTGCATAAGGGGCATAATGGGGGCATTACACTGTGGGGCATCATACATCCTGCATAAGGGGCATAATGGGGGCATTACACTGTGGGGGGCATCATACATCCAGCATAAGCGGCATAATGGGGGCATTACACTGTGGGGGCATCATACATCCTACATAAGGGGCATAATGGGGGCATTACACTGTGGGGGCATCATACATCCTGTATAAGGGGCATAATGGGGGCATTACACTGTGTGGGGGCATCATACATACTGCATAAGGGGCATAATGGGGGCATTATACTGTGTGGGGGCATCATACATCCTGCATAAGGGGCATTACACTGTGTGGGGGCATCATACATACTGTATAAGGGGCATAATGGGGGCATTACACTGTGTGGGGGCATCATACATCCTGCATAAGGGGTGTAATGGGGGCATTACACTGTGTGGGGGATCATACATACTGCATAAGGGGTGTAATGGGGGCATTACACTGTGTGGGGCATCATATATACTGCATAATGGGTGCATAACACTGTGTGGGGGCATCATACATCCCGCATAAGGGAAATAATGGGGGCATTACACTGTGTGGGGGGCATCATACATACTACATAAGGGGCATAATGGGGGCATTACACTGTGTGGGGGGCATCATACATCCCGCATAAGGGGCATAATGGGGGCATTACACTGTGTGGGGGCATCATACATCCCGCATAAGGGGCATAATGGGGGCATTACACTGTGTGGGGGGCATCATACATCCCGCATAAGGGGCATAATGGGGGCATTACACTGTGTGGGGGGCATCATACATCCTGCATAAGGGGCATTACACTGTGGGGCATCATACATCCTGCATAAGGGGCATAATGGGGGCATTACACTGTGTGGGGGCATCATACATACTGCATAAGGGGCATAATGGGGGCATTACACTGTGGGGCCAGTAAAGGGGTCCTGTACTATGAGAACAATACGTTTCCTCCCTTCCTGTCTCCATAGTTGGGTCGTATGTATCTATTACAGGAATCAGAACAAAAACCTTATGATTCTTATAAAGGGGCAACACAAGACCCCAAAAGAGTCTCGGTGCTGAAGGGGTTAATACCCCCTGCGCCCAGTAATGGGGTCTCCACATACCTCCACCTGCAGAGCCGCCACCACATATATGGCTGCTCTGTGCGCACAGGAGCTGTGATGAGGTCACAGGAGGGGAGGAGTCAGGGGTCACATGATCAGGGGCCTCAGTGGATGCAGGACTCTGCTGTGCTGGTTGTCATGGTGCTGGATGAGCTGAAGTTTATGTGTGGGGTCAGGAGGGGTTTACAGTGTGGATGTAGCAGAGCCGCGTGTGTACGAGGTGTACGGAGCAGAGCCGCGTGTGTACGAGGCGTACGGAGCAGAGCCGCGTGTGTACGAGGTGTACGGAGCAGAGCCGCGTGTGTACGAGGTGTACGGAGCAGAGCCGCGTGTGTACGAGGTGTACGGAGCAGAGCCGCGTGTGTACGAGGTGTACGGAGCGGAGCCGTGTGTGTACGAGGTGTACGGAGCAGAGCCGCGTGTGTACGAGGTGTACGGAGCGGAGCCGCGTGTGTACGAGGTGTACGGAGCGGAGCCGCGTGTGTACGAGGTGTACGGAGCGGAGCCGTGTGTGTACGAGTTGTACAGAGCGGAGCCGCGTGTGTAAGAGTTGTACAGAGCGGAGCCGCGCGTGCACGAGGTGTACGGAGCGGAGCCGCGTGTGTACGAGGTGTACGGAGCGGAGCCGCGTGTGTACGAGGTGTACGGAGCAGAGCCGCGGGTGTACGAGGTGTACGGAGCAGAGCCGCGTGTACGAGGTGTACGGAGCAGAGCCGTGTGTGTACGAGGTGTACGGAGCGGAGCCGCGTGTGTACGAGGTGTACGGAGCGGAGCCGCGTGTGTACGAGGTGTACGGAGCAGAGCTGTGTGTGTACGAGGTGTACGGAGCGGAGCCATGTGTGTACGAGGTGTACGGAGCGGAGCCGCGTGTGTACGGAGCAGAGCCGTGTGTGTACGAGGTGTACGGAGCAGAGCCGCGCGTGTACGAGGTGTACGGAGCAGAGCCGCGTGTGTACGAGGTATACGGAGCAGAGCCGCGCGTTTACGAGGTGTACGGAGCAGAGCCGCGTGTGTACGAGGTGTACGGAGCAGAGCCGCGTGTGTACGAGGTGTACGGAGCAGAGCCGCGCGTGTACGAGGTGTACGGAGCAGAGCCGCGTGTGTACGAGGTGTACGGAGCAGAGCCGCGTGTGTACGGAGCAGAGCCGTGTGTGTACGAGGTGTACGGAGCAGAGCCGCGTGTGTACGAGGTGTACGGAGCAGAGCCGCGCGTGTACGAGGTGTACGGAGCAGAGCCGCGTGTGTACGAGGTGTACGGAGCGGAGCCGAGTGTGTACTAGGTGTACAGAGCGGAGCCGCGTGTGTGCGAGGTGTACGGAGCAGAGCCGCGTGTGTACGAGGCGTACGGAGCGGAGCCGCGTGTGTGCGAGGCGTACGGAGCAGAGCCGCGTGTGTACGAAGCGTACGGAGCGGAGCCGCGTGTGTACGAAGCGTACGGAGCGGAGCCGCGTGTGTACGAGGCTTACGGAGCAGAGCCGCGTGTGTACGAGGCGTGCGGAGCAGAGCCGCGTGTGTACGAGGCGTACGGAGCAGAGCCGCGTGTGTACGAGGCGTACGGAGCAGAGCCGCGTGTGTACGAGGCGTACGGAGCAGAGCCGCGTGTGTACGAGGCGTACGGAGCAGAGCCGCGTGTGTACGAGGCGTACGGAGCAGAGCCGCGTGTGTACGAGGCGTACGGAGCAGAGCCGCGTGTGTACGAGGCGTACGGAGCAGAGCCGCGTGTGTACGAGGCGTACGGAGCAGAGCCGCGCGTGTACGAGGCGTACGGAGCAGAGCCGCGTGTGTACGAGGTGTACGGAGCAGAGCCGCGTGTGTACGGAGCAGAGCCGTGTGTGTACGAGGTGTACGGAGCAGAGCCGCGTGTGTACGAGGTGTACGGAGCAGAGCCGCGCGTGTACGAGGTGTACGGAGCAGAGCCGCGTGTGTACGAGGTGTACGGAGCGGAGCCGAGTGTGTACTAGGTGTACAGAGCGGAGCCGCGTGTGTGCGAGGTGTACGGAGCAGAGCCGTGTGTGTACGAGGCGTACGGAGCGGAGCCGCGTGTGTGCGAGGCGTACGGAGCAGAGCCGCGTGTGTACGAAGCGTACGGAGCGGAGCCGCGTGTGTACGAAGCGTACGGAGCGGAGCCGCGTGTGTACGAGGCTTACGGAGCAGAGCCGCGTGTGTACGAGGCGTGCGGAGCAGAGCCGCGTGTGTACGAGGCGTACGGAGCAGAGCCGCGTGTGTACGAGGCGTACGGAGCAGAGCCGCGTGTGTACGAGGCGTACGGAGCAGAGCCGCGTGTGTACGAGGCGTACGGAGCAGAGCCGCGCGTGTACGAGGCGTACGGAGCAGAGCCGCGCGTGTACGAGGCGTACGGAGCGGGGCCGCGCGTGTACGAGGCGTACGGAGCGGAGCCGCGCGTGTGCGAGGCGTACGGAGCGGAGCCGCGCGTGTGCGAGGCGTACGGAGCGGAGCCGCGCGTGTGCGAGGCGTACGGAGCGGAGCCGCGCGTGTACGAGGCGTACGGAGCGGAGCCGCGCGTGTGCGAGGCGTACGGAGCGGAGCCGCGCGTGTACGAGGCGTACGGAGCGGAGCCGCGCGTGTACGAGGCGTACGGAGCGGAGCCGCGCGTGTACGAGGCGTACGGAGCGGAGCCGCGCGTGTACGAGGCGTACGGAGCGGAGCCGCGCGTGTACGAGGCGTACGGAGCGGAGCCGCACGTGTACGAGGCGTACGGAGCGGAGCCGCGCGTGTACGAGGCGTACGGAGCAGAGCCGCGCGTGTACGAGGTGTACGGAGCAGAGCCGCCCGTGTACGAGTTGTACGGAGCAGAGCCGCGCGTGTACGAGGTGTACTTAGCGGAGCCGCGCGTGCACGAGGTGTACGGAGCGTAGCCGTGTGTGTACGAGGTGTACAGAGCGGAGGTTTAATTTGATAATCTTGTTCTGCCATTTGGATTCTCCAATGCACCAACAGGATTTCACAACTTTCTGAATGATATTTCTCTGATTACTTTGGGAGATTTCTTGTGATTTATCTTGATGATATAGAATTTTCTCTCCTGATTTGGATTCTCACCAGGTACATGTCCTTGTTGTATTAGAAAGGTTGAGGGAGAATTCTTTCTTTGTTACAATTGAGAAATGTTTTTTTTTCTGTTCAGGAAGTTTCATTCCCGGGTCATTTTATCGGCTGATGGGTTTACGATGGATCCTGGGAAGGTGAAAGCCATAATAGATTGGGTCCAACCTAGTGACCTGAAAGTGTTGCAACATTTTGTAGGATTCGCCAACTATTATAGGAAATTCTTTAGGGTTTTTTTTCTCAGATTACTGGCCTCACACGTAATGGTGCAGATCTCAAGGTTTCGCCACCGGATGCTATTGGGGCTTTTGAAAAATTGAAGAAGTGTTTTATGTCTGCTCCTTTTCTAATCCAACTCGATGTCCAAGAACCATTCATTGTGGATGTGGATGTTTCGGAGGTCGGGGTAGGGGCCGTTTTATCTCAGGGTTCCAAAACTCTGACCAATCTGGGGTCATGTGCTTTTTTCTCGAAAAAATTTTCATCTGCTGAAAGAAATTCTGCTGTTGGGAATTGTGAGTTACTCACTATTATATTGTCCTTTAAGGTTTGAAGACATTTTCTGGAGGGAGAAGCTCATCAAATCACTGTGGTCACTGACCAGAAGAATTTAGCGTATATTGAATCAGGTAAATGGCTAACTTCTAGACAGGCCAGAGGGTCCTTATTTTTCTCTAGATTCAATTTCTCTATCACTTTCAGGCCGGGGTCCAAGCAGTTTTAGTTCTGTTTCTCCTCCAAAACCTCCATTCTCCCTGAGGGCATTGTGGTTTCTGTGATATCCTTGGAGGTTGAAGCTGAGATCTGTAAAGTCCAATCGTCTCCTTTCGCCATGCCTAGGTCCAAATTATTTGTAGTTGGGTACCTAAGATTGCGTCTGTTGCAGGAGCTTCATGATTTAATCATGAGTGGTCATCCGCGGTTCACAGCTATGCAGAAAGCTATTACTAGGCTTTTTTGGTGGCCATCTATGAATAATTATATTAAAGATTTTGTATCTGCTTGTGTAGTTTACGCACACGCTAAAGTCTGTCTTAACAGTCCAGGTGGAGTATTGGCTCCATTGCAATTCCAGAAAGACAGTGAAGTCATCTGTCCATGGATTTCATCACAGATTTGCCTCTGTCTGGTGGGAAGACTGTCTTTGGGTGGCTGTTGACCGATTCATTAAACGGGCTCATTTTGTTCCTTTGTCAGAGGATTACCTAATGCAGAGACATTCTACAGGTTTTTTATTTCTCATAAAGTACGGCTACATGGGATCCCTATTAACATTGTGTTTGATAGGGGAGTGTAATTTGTCTCCAAATTCTGCAGAGCTTTTTGTAATAAACTGGGAATTCATTTATTTTCCTGTGCCTACCACCCTGAAACCAATGGTCAGACAGAAAGGACTAATCAATCTCAAATTTTAAGGTGTTTTGTTGCAGCTCAGTGTTTTGTTGCGACTTCATTCTTACTTCTTGCTGAGTTTGCCTTTCAGGCCACCGCCCCACTATTACTATTTGGGCAGTATTGTTTCTCAGGAGTGGGAGCCAAAACCAGGAGTGGGTGATAAATGTAGAATTGGTGACTTGTTTCTATTATACCTTTTTTCTGGTTGTTCCTCACCTGGTTTTGGCTCCCACTCCTGAGGAAAAATACTGACCAAATACTGACAGTGGAGCCGTGGCCTAACAGTCGGGTTAGTCAGTCTGCTGGAACCTCGCCGTTTTATTGTAATTATGGTGATCATCTCCATTATTTTGAATTTTCCTTTCTTTTTCCTGTTTGCCCAAATGGCCATTTCTCCACCCGTAATAAGTGCTACCTAGTCCTTAGTATGGTCTTTGGAAGGAATAAGTCAGCTAGAGATAGTCGCCATCATGCTCTCCAGAGACCCCCAAGCATCCCCAAGGAATAATCGTAAATCATGGGCAAACAATGCCACCTTCTTTTCCTTGGTCCCATATTTAAATCCATTTATCTCAGACATTTTACTAATTGCTGCCGCAAGAGGTTCAGTTGCTATTGAAAACAATAAGAGACAGGGGGAACCCTTGTCTTGTACCTCTGTACAACAAAAATCGGTTAGCCATAGAGCCATTCGCTCTTATTTTGGCCTTTGAGTCCGAATAAAGCAATTGCACCCATTATATAAATTTGTCACCAAAGCCCATCTGCCGCAATGTAGGTCACAAATATGGCCATTCTACACTGTCAAAGGCCTTAGCTGGGACCAAAGACAGGATCACTCTCTGACCAATATTATCAGTCCTTGCTTGTATATTAATATAAAGCCTTCTGAGATTGATCGCTGTGGACTTATTTGGCATAATCCCAGACTGATTGGGGTGTATTATTGAGATTACTTTTGAGAGTCTGTTAGCAAGAAGTTTGACGTCTACTGTTAAAAGAGAGATGAGTCTATAGGATGCCAGCAAGCTGGGGGTCTTGCCTTGTTTAGGTAACACTGTAATTATGGCTTCCTGCATGGACGTGGGCAATGATCCACCTTGAAAACATAAATTGTATACATCCAATAACACTGGTAGTAATATTTCCTTATATCTCTTATATACTTCCACTGGAAGACCATCCATTCCCGATGCTTTATCGTTGGCCATTGAGCCAGTTCCCATTCTAGCTCTTCTACATCAAGCGGTTCATCTAATAAATTCCGAGAGTTTAAGGAAAGGACCGGGAGCTGAGCTTTATCTAGGAAGGTCCTGGGTCTGTTCTTCTGAGGGTTGAACCTGAGAAGTATACAGCTTGCATAGTATTCCTCCAACACTTTCAGTATGTCCACTGTGGACTGTACCACATTACCCTCCCTAGTCTGCAGACTGGATATAAAGGCGGAGTCCCTCTGGGTGGCAGCTATCACAGATATAAGTGACCTGGTCTATCCCCCTCTTCACAATATTGTACCTTATGAAACAGCTTCTTCCTTCCTGCAGCTGCAATGTTACCTTATTCAGCAGGTCCTGAGCTGGTTTCAGCCTGTTTTGCGCAGCCGGCGTTGGATCTGTAATCATCGCACTCTCTGCATCTCCCAATTCCTGAAACACCAATGGATCCTGCTGCTTAGTTCGGGATTTAGCTGCTGAGATTTCTGTTATAAATATTCCTCTAAGGTCGGCCTTCATGGCTTCCCATACATATAAGATAGAAGGTGTATTTTTATTAATCACAAGATACTTCTTTAGTTCCCCTTTAATTTTCCCCTTAAGGTCTATAACTTGTAACCAAAAGGGGTTAATTTCCCTGTGGGTCTGTACTGCATTGGGGGATTAAGCTTAGGGAGACACAGAGGAGAATGATGGGATAGCGCTCTGGGCAGGAGCTGATGTCAGATATAAGACCCTGCATCAGTTCATTTCCAAGAGACAAATCATTTCTCCACAAAGAGGAGAATGTGGACGAAAAACAGGAGTATTGGTATACATTAGGAGGACGGACTCTCCAAAGAGCAATTAAAGCTGTCTCCTTAAAGGGGTGGTGCCACCATAGAACATATAGGTAATCCTGTAAGTATCATGTAAAGAAATGCTTTTGTAAATTAAACCTATTACAGATGATGCCACATTCAAAATATATGTTCCTCTGATGATCAGTATGGCGCCCCCTAGTGATAGCATTACTGGTATTTATGTCCATCCTTCTAGCCATCTCTAGAGGCCGAGCATGCGCGGTTCCCTCTCCAATGCAGGTTGGATCCCTCCGCCCGTCAGCCTGCCGGATCTCATCCAGCTGACTAACAGCCGCTGTGAAGTGTGAAGTCCCTTTGCCTCGGCTGTCCTCACTCAGGCAGGTGTTTTCTATCAATGGCGGCTGCTGGAAAACAGCTGAGTGTTGGCTCTAATCCTGATAATACATGGAGGAACGCACAGACTTAGGACATTGTCCTCCCACAGACATACAGGACAGGTCACCAGCAATTCTGGCTCCAGCACAGGTATGTCTCAGACCTTCCCTGCAGTCAATGAGTGACAGGAATATTCATAAGTCACATGTAAACCAGGGCTGGGAAAGTGCAGAATGTGAACCCAGGTAGAGGATAACACCTCTCTCAGGGACACAGATAACAATAGGAAACAACTTTACATCTATGTCCCCTCATCCAGTAATAGTGACTGCAGACACGGGATTACAATATCTGTGAGTGCAATACAGAGGACCAGTATACGAGGAGTCCTACACCTCCATTTATGATGAAGGAATCCATATCACCTGATAATCATATGTGGCATGCAGAAGTAGTGCTGTTGCTTCAAAAGCATCTAGAGGGGTTAACACAATCACAAGAGACAGGGAGTGGTTAGCAGAGCCCCAGGGAAATTGTGGGGAACTTGTTTACTATTCTGGCTGCAGCCAAAGAAAGAAGTGGTGTGTGTGATCTGTATCTCACAGAAGTGCAGGAAAGAGAACAGGATTCAAGTCCAGGGTGAAGCTCAACTCAGGTCAGATACCCTGCACTGTTAGTTCAGGAAGTCTATCATTGGGCAGGAAGATAAGGACTGGAAGGAATTGTGTCACAGAGATCATCTTCCTCATCAACCCCCCCCCTCCATCTCCATGCAGGATGAAGAACGCTGTGTACAATTGAGTCCTTGTGAAGGAAAAACCTGTGGTTGTGTATCCATTAAAACTGTGCTGTACTGTGCTACCGGATAATAGACTGTGTACTGCTGTGCTGCAAAGGAGACTGTACTGTTATTACTGGAGCCTGTTGCTTAAAGAGACATTTACATTGCACTGGCCATGCCTCATTAAATGTTACTGTTCTACCGTTTTTGACTCTTGTCAAATGTGTCTGGTCAGCAATTGAATCTGTCCTGTGCCTGAGAGAAGCTGCAGCCTATGGTTGCCTGGAATAATGGTTCCCCCAGGATTCCAACGATTTCATGTAACCGGTCTCGCCCCTATCTGAACTTAGGCTGCGTGCGTGTAACACATATGATTAAAATATCTGTGAGTGCAATACAGAGGACCAGTGTACGAGGAGTCCTACACTGCTATTTATGATGAAGGAATCCATATAACCTGATAATCATATAGTGAATTTTACTCCAATAACATTTACTGTCATTTGCCTGTGGATGAAGAAAGCGATAATTCTGAAGACACTTCCTCAGATCCTGATAAAAAAATAAAGGATGAAATCCTTAAATTTGTATCAAAAAGTCCCGATGAATACACCGATGTCTCATCTTGCGCAAAAGACGTACTAGATAACCAGACAGTAGAGGACGTGTAAGTATGTATACTTTGTTCTTTATTATTCTTTATTCTTTCCCCTGTTCCCTTTCCTCTATTTTCTTCAGGCTGTTAGTATATTATATAGATCCTTTTGTGTGTAATGTATATCCTCCCCTTCTAAAAAAACACAATAAAAATAATTTGACAGAGAAGAGAAAGAACTTACTGATGGCTTTACTAATTCATCTCCTTCTCTCCTCCCACTGGTCGGCCTCCCTCATCTCTTCCATTGCTGATTTCTCCTCCCATGTATCTTGCTGTCCACCTTACTTGACACTGCTTTCCCCCCTGGCTAGCTGAGTCAGTAGAGCAGTCAGTAAGTGCTCTACCTTCTCAAGTATTTTACAGGCACAACTAAGAAGGGAATAGGTTTTTCTTCTTGGTCAGCTGAGGCAGTAAATGCTTTTCATCCTCTCAAACAGCTTTCTCTAGGGCTCCTGTTCTGAGCCAACCTAAGGTCAATCTGCTTTTCTTTGTCGTGGTAGAAGCTTCTGCTATTAGTATGTGAGCTGTTCTTTCACAGAAAAAAATAGGGTATCTACATCCTTGTGCTTTTCTTTCCCAGAAGTTCACTCAAGCAGAGTCTATTCATGATATAGGTGACCTAGAGCTTCTGGCAGTTAAAAGAGCCTTTGAGGAATGGAGAAATTGGTTGGAGTGGGCAAGACATGAGGTGGGCAAGACATGAGGTTCTTATGATCGGTAGAGACAGATCTGTCTCTACCGATCATAAGAACCTGTTGTATAGTGACGCTGCTAAGTGCTTAAGCACCAGACAGGCTTGGTGGGACCATGTTGCCTGGTTTGATTTTGCCATTACTTATCTCCCCAAATCCAAGAATGTCAAGGCTGACTCTTTGTCCCTTAGTCTAGTCGCAGAGTTGATGGACGAAAATCCAGTCAAGATTCTTATTGAGGGGGTGGTGTTTAGTGCTTTGGGGGTAGATATCAGGCAGCGCATTCAGTGTGCCGGAAGGTTTACCTATAAATAAACTTTATGTTCCACCTTCTTTAAGTGTAGATCTTCTTAATGAAATACATGATTCCATTTTAGCTAAGTACTCGGTCTCTTCTGCAATTTGGAGATCTCTTTCCAGGTCCTTTTGGTAAATAAAAATGGAAAAACTGGAAAGACAAGAAATACAAGATAGGGTCTTATCTTGTCAGAAAAGGGTGTAGGGAGTTAAGAAATAAGCTCACCTGATGGGGTTGTGACAGTCACATTCCCTGTGTGAAGCATGTGAAGGCTGCTGCAGGATCACCAATGGGGTTTGATGCAATAGAATATGGAATCTGTTGATTCAAAAAACACGCTGCCAAGTATCCAAAGTGTGATCATAGACGCAGATGTGGTATGATTGCAGTTTATTGCGTCAACGCGTTTCAAGGTCTACAAACCTCTTCATCAGGACAAAACCACAGTAAGGATTACAATTCAAAAGTACTGGAATATATGGACAATACATTTAAAAGAAAGGCGAGCAGTAACGGACCCCTGAGATCATATGATGCTACGTCACAGTGACAAGTGCACAACATAAAAAAGTGTGTGTATTTTTTAAAAGACCAGGAAAAAACACAAGGATAGTTGGTATATAGTAGTTTTTATAGTAGTTTTTCTTTCTCTAGTCCTACAGTGCCTCGCAGAGAAATAAATTCATTACCTTCTCTCCCCCTTTTTTTCTGCTTTCAAAATATTTTCATTTGACTCGTACTTGGCATATCTACCCCACATCCACATCTATAACTTTGCTAGTCACATACACACCCATCACAGGCAGAGCTAGACTCTGCAGATTTCCCTCTTCTCCAGTCTCAATCCAAGGTCCCCAACAGCCTCGAATACAGTATGGTCACCATAGACCCAGTATTATATCCCCCACAGCCCCCCTATGCAGTTTGGTCACCTCAGCCTCCTATACAGTGGAATAATAAAATTAACAACCTCATCCACAACTACCACAAAAGACTTCAAGCTGTCATTGATGTTAGAGGGGGCAATACACGGTATTAAGAACTGGGGTATGTGAACTTTTGATCAGGGTTATTTGGATGTTTTTGGTTGTCATTAAGATTTAAAAAGAGAAAACACAGTAGTTTGACAATAAATGGCTTCACCCAACCAAATTTTTTTTTGTTATCATTCATATTCTCTGAAACAAGGCAAAGAAAGCAAAAATTCTGACGGGGTATGTAAACTTTTGAGCACAACTGTATATACTGGACTCTAGTTAGCAGTCATTGCTAGAGAGAGCCTCATGCTGCATGGTTAGGAGTTTGGTGGTTTGTTGTTGTTTGAGAAGGCGTTTGGTGGATTTATCTAAGACTGTTGCATGGTTTTGGTTGTGTATTAATCCTCTCTTTCTCCTACTTTGGTTTTTCCCATCCTCCACTCACCACTGTTATCCTCTGTTGTTTGTGTGCATATATTTGTATGATTGGTATTTTCCTTTATCCCTGTTTGCATTACCTTGTTACTCTGGTTGGTGTATTGCCTTACACTATTACTCCTCTCTTCCCTTGGTGGAGGAAGAGAACAGGCAGATTGAGGAGTTCAGACAAGGTACGTGGTCCCGGCATTTTCACCTTCAGAAGTAATTCGAGGAACATGGGCAAGCTAGGACGTCCCTAGTGTTAGGGACAGGGAAGGAGCCCCTGGTCCTGGGATACCCGACAACAGAGTCATGACATTAACTCTGGCTGAAACTGTTTTCTGATCCATCATGGATCCTATCACAGCTCTCACAGGGCAACTGCAGCAACTTAGCCTAGAGGTTGCAGATCTATGCACTGTCATGTTGCAGCTCCCTAACACGTCAGGTCCTGGGACCATGACTCCCAGGCAACCCCCTGTGGAGCCCAAGATTGCTTTGCCTGACAGCTTCTTTGGGGGGGCGTGACATGTTTGTTTTCTTCAGGGAGGCCTGTAAGCTGTACTTCAGGTTATGTCCTATCTCCTCAGGAACCGAGGAGCAATGGGTGGTGATACTAATCTCGCTCCTTCAGGGTGACCCCCAAGTATGGGCATTTTCTCTCCCGCCAGACTCCCAATTGCTCCGGACGGTGGAGGAATTTCTTTTAGTCCTGGGTCATATATACAACGACCCTGACCGCATCTCCCTGGCTGAGTCCATGCTATGTCAGCTTCAGCAGGGAGATCGGCCAGCGGAGGTGTATTGCTCTGAGTTTCGGAGGTGATACACTGACACTAAGAGGAATGACCCCGCACGACGTAGCCAGTTTTGTCAAGGGCTATCGGTATGCCCTTGTCGTATAGGAGACTCCAGTTTCTCTTGAAGCAGCCATGTCTCTGGCTATCCAGGTGGATCACAGTCTTCGCCAGAGACATAAAGAAACACCCCAATATGCGAGAGGTCCAGCGCCAAGGGAACCCTGGTCTGAGTCATCTGAGGAGCCTATGCAGTTGGGTGTGGTGACTCGTTCTGTGTATCAAACTCGAGTTCAGCGTAAAGGGGGAGTATGGAATCCATCTGGACAAAAATAAGGTGATCATTTCGGCCTTTCTGGACAGTGGGGCGGGTTTAATTTGATAAACGTTAGGTTCGTCCAGGTCCGGGGCCTCAAACCATATACACTGTCCAGACACATACCCATAATCAGCATCAACTCTGCATCCTTGAGCCAGGGGTGTTTTACTCAAGTCATCCGAGGGTTACATCTACAGGTAGGCCATACACTCAGAATGTATTGAGTTTTATGTGCTAGAGGGTCTGCCCTCTCTTGTGGTTCTGAGACTACCTTTGCTCACACTGCACAACCCTGTGGTAGATTGGCAGACTCAGGAGGTAGCAAATTGGATCAAGTATTGTCAAGGACACTGGGCACCTGGCTGGCTAGTGTGGATACCCAGTCTGTGCCTAAATACCTGTCTGACTTTGAGGATGTGTTCTCGGAGCAGGGGTGTCAAAATCTCCCTTCCCATCAACCTTATGACTGTGCCATTAATCTTGTTTCTGGGGCCAAGCTGCCTAAGAGCAGACTTTGTAAAATCTCTGGTCCATAGAAGCGGGCCATGAAGGACTATATCACGGAAAGTTAAAAAAAAGGATCATATCACACCATCGTCATCCCCCATTGCTGAAGGGGTTTTCCTTGTAAAGAAAGACGGGGGGTTACGCCCCTACCTAGATTTCCGCAAACTAAATCCAATCACGGTCTGGGAACCGTATCTGATCCCTCTCACCCCGGACTTATTTAATCAGATCGTGGCAGCAAAATGGTTTTCTAAACTGGTTCTCAGGGGGGCATATAATCTCATTCGTATTAAAGAGGGGGATGAGTGAAAACCAGCTTTCAATATGCCTGAGGGACACTATGAGAACCTTTGTCATGCTATTTGGGTTGAGTGATGCTCCCGCCGTCTTTCAGCATTTTGTAAATGTCATGTTTAGTCACCCGGCAGGTATATTTGTTGTGATCTATCTTGATTACATTAATTTTTGCGCCTGACCTTGAGTCATATCAGGTACATGTCAGGTAGGTCTTACAGATACTCAGAGTCAATGAAGTATTTGTTAAACCAGAGAAGTGTATGTTCTCTTGAGGAGATCCCTTTTATAGGCTAGATTTTATCATCCACCGGTTTTCACATGGATCCAGCAAAAGTCTGGGCGGAACAGGATTGGGATTGTCCTGAGGATTTAAAGGCGTTACAAAGGTATTTGGGTTTCGCCAACTACTACCGCAAGTTCATAAAAACTTTTCGGTAGTGGCCAAACCTCTGGCGGATATGACCAGAAAATGGACTGACTTTTCTAAATGGTACAGTCCAGCCAGGGAGGCATTCAATACCTTAAGGAGTGTTTTGTATTTGTGCCGATTCTCATGCAGCCTGACGTCACTCAGCCATTCATTGCTGAAGTTGACATGTCAGAAGTGTGTGTGGGGGCTGTTTTGTCGCAGGGTGCATCTCCTAGTAAATGGCATCCATGTGCATACTTTTCTAAAAAACTGTCACTCGCTGAGAGAAATTATGACATTGGTAACAGGGAACTCTTGGCAACCAAGTGGGCTTTTGGAGAGTGGCATCATTTTCTGGAGGGGGCAGATCATCCGATTATGGTAATCACGGACCATAAGAATCTGGTATATCTAGAGTCTACGAAACGTCTAACGCCTAGACAGGTGGGATGGCCGTTATTCTTCACCAGATTTAACTTTTTCGTTACATATAGGCCAGGGAACAAGAACATTAAGGTGGATGCCTTTTCCAGCGGTGGAGATAATTGTGAACCAGTTTCTATACTGCAAAATGGGGTGGTTATTGCATCTATATGCTCCGATCTTGAGAAGGAGGTTGTTGAGGCTCAGGGGGACGCACCTGCTGCCTGTTTATTAGGTAAACTGTTTGTACATGTGAATCTCCATCTTAGAGTTCTCAGTGAACATCATGATTGGGTCTTGGACAGACATCCCTGTTATAAAGACACTACAGATCTCCTTACTCTGCGTTTTTGGTGGTCAGGAGTTCATCAGGATGTTCACGAGTATGTAGCCGCCTGCCGTGTCTGAGCATGTTCTAAGATCTCTCATACTTGTTCATCTTGGTCTCTCCATCCATTGGCGATTCCCAGTAGACTGTGGATTCATTTATCGTTCGGTTTTATCACTAATACTAATCTACCCGTGTCGGTAGGTAATACTGTAATTTTGGTGGTGGTGGACAGATTCAGTAAGATGTCACATTTCATTGTGCAACCCGCATTACCTAACACCAAGACTTTGATGCAGATTTTCATCAGAGAGATGGTAAAATTACATGGGAACCCTACTGATATTTTTTCTGATTGGGGGATGTAGTTTATTTCCAAATTTTGATGGGCATCTTGCAATCTTTTGAGGATCCATCTGTTGTTCTCTTCAGCAGTCTTCCGCAGTCTAAAGGGCAAACTGAACATGTTAACCAGAATCTTGAGACTTATCTTAGGTGTTTTATGTCTGAGAATCAGGAGGATGGGGTTACTGACTTACCTCTTGCTGAATTTGTAGTGAATAATCATTGTCATGAATCCACTGGTAAGTCCCCATTTAACAGGAATACCTGAAGAACGTTTTCCATCTTCAATTACGTCTGTGTGGCAAAGGGTTCTTGATTGCTTGAGGAAGATGGGGTCCAAATATAAGAGTGTGGCTGATTGGAGACGTGTGGTGGGTCTGGACCTGTGTGATGACTTGGTGTGGTTGTCTTCAAGGAGCATTAAGTTGAAGGTTCCATCTTAGAAACTGGGTCCCAGGTTCACTGGTTCTTATAAGATTGTGGTCGTCGTCAATCCCGTAGCATTCCACCTTGATTTGCCGCCCACCTTTAGGATCCATAATGTTCCATTAGTCTCTACCCAAAAAATACGTTGCGTCCTTTGTATCATCAGCGCTACTGCCATCTCTGGTCATTGTGGATGGACATTTGGAATTCCAAATAGGTAAGATCGTTGATTCTTGCTTAGTTCATCTGTCACTTCAGTAACTGGTACACTGGAAGAGTTATGGTCCTGAGGAGAGGATGTGGTTACCAGCATCTGACGTCCATGCAGCCAGGTTGATCTGGTCTTTTTATGCGGTACACCCTGATAAACCCAGCTATGAGGTTCCAGAGGTCCCTCGTAGAAGGGGTTACTGTCATGGGTTTACTGCGACAGAGAGGAGCCAGAACACTGCAGAGTCTGATTCCTCCTAATCCTGCACTCATTAGAAGCCTTTCACCTTCATATTAAATGGTGCAGATTTCTTCTAACAGTACAGGAGTTAATCTGCTCAGTTGAGAGCTCCTTGAAGCTTTCCTGCCTTAGTGTTCACAGCTATTCACTATTAGCCACTCCCCGTTCCTATATATACTGGATTCTAGCTAGCAGTCATTACCAGAGCTAGCTGTTGTTTGAGAAGGCGTTTGTGGATTTAGCTAAGACTGTTGCATGGTTTTGGTTGTGTGTATAATCCTCTTCTTCTACTTTGGTTTTACCCCATTCTTCCACTCCCCAGTGTTATCCTCTGTTGTTTGTGTGCATATATTTGTATGATTGGTATTTCCTTTATCCCTGTTTGTATTACCGTGTTAGTCTGGTTGGTGTATTGCGATACACTACTACTCCTCTCTTCCCCGGGTGGGGGAAGGGAGCAGGTGGATTGAGGAGCTCAGACAAGGTACATCGCCCCAGCATCTTCACCTTCAGAAGTAATCCAGGGAACAGGGCCAGCTAGGGCACCCCTAGCGTTAGGGACAGGGAAGCTGTGACAGCAGAGCTGTGAGCAACAAGCATGCTGAGAGATTTCACCAAGATATTGCGGATATGGAGAAAAGATATCAATGAAAATGCTTGCAGATAATGATTGAACAATTGTAAGAAATGATTCAATGCAGGAGTACAAGAAGCAAGCAAAAAAGAGTTGTCCCTGAATGAGGACCAAATTTTGTATCGCAATTTCTGTAACTGTTTATATTTCGCAATAGTGTTTAGACAGGTTTTAGTTATTTGAACTGTTGTTAAGTTTCCTCTAAATAAATATCAGAAAATTGGCATAACAAAATATTTGCATCTTTATATTTGCAAAAATAATGTTTCAAAGTACTGAAACTTTTATGCATCAATTATATGTACACACAAAAAGCAAAGACACACCAAGAATAATTAACCTACCATTTCATGGAGGGGGTGACTGCTTAGTATTTGAATTGCACACAAAAAGGCTTGTATAGGGTGCTGTTCACACTAGGGGGAATTTTAATTCTTCTTGGTGTGGCTTTGCTTTTTGTGTTTAGAGTAGGGCTCGTAAGCATGAGAACCCTTGTCGCGGGTTCCGAGCTTACATATTTTGGCCAACATATCAACTAATATCTCATATATTATATATATGTATTTTTGCACTTTTTAATTCCAGGGTGCAGCCAGGCCCATCAGTTCCGGCATTGTAAACTGGGGTGTCTGTTCCTATGGGGTGCACTTGGATAATACTGGGCAGCCCGCCTAATCTAATAGTATGGGCTTAACTAGTAGACTGTAAGCCGGATACTGTGCACTACCCTAGTGTGAACAGCACCCTATACAAGCCATTTTGTGCAGTCACCCCCTCCATGAAATGGTAGGTTGTGAGTGATTGTCTCATCAGTATTTTGCACCTGTGTAGCCGCCATCTTTATGTGGGTTTGCTGCACCCTGGTAGTGCATTTAGTTCTGAAGATCTGGGCAGGTCCCTGCTGCCCTTTTTTGCTGTGTTTTTTCATCAATTATATGTAGCAGTAAAAGGAAAACTCTGATATCACAGAAACAAGAGGCAACTAAAAATTTTATTGTGCAATTTGAATTCACATGGTCAAAATCATTAAAAATGGCTCATTTCATAAATGATCTGAAAGGTCCTTGAGGAAGTCTTCAGCTGCTCATTCAGGACATGCAGCCTCTGTGCAGGTTCCTGTAGTTTCTTCTCCTACTTTGCACCAATCAGTTAGATAAGTGGAGTGGAGGAGAGAGCAATTTTCTGATTGATCAGGAAGGACACTGTTTCAATGTTTTCCTCAGTAACAGGAAGCTGCCTAAAGTCTATAAGACACACTCACTTATTAGAAAGATTTTTTCTTGCTAATAAGTTTGTTTTTCCAAGTTAAACATTTCCCATATTAAGAAAAAAAAAAAGGCTTCTTCCTTGTGACTGCTCTGGTGACTAAGAAGAGATGATTTATTCGCAAAACATTTTCCTTTAAAATGGCTTCTATCCTGTGTGAGTTCTCTGATGTGTAACAAGAGTTGATTTCTCGGTAAAACATTTCCCACATTCTGAACATAAATAAGGCTTCTTCCCTGTGTGGGTTCTCTGGTGTATAACAACATCTGCTTTCCGGTTAAAACATTTCCCACATTCTGTACATGAAAAAGGCTTCTCCCCTGTGTGAGTTCTCTGGTGTATAACAAAATTTGATTTCTGTGTAAAACATTTTCCACATTCTGAACATGAAAAAGGCTTCTCCCCTGTGTGGGTTCTTTGATGTCTGATCAGACTTGATATCTGTGTAAAACATTTCCCACATTCTAAACATGAAAATGGCTTCTCCCCTGTGTGAATTCTCTGGTGACTAACAAGATGTGATTTCTGTGTAAAACATTTCCCACATTCTGAACATGATAAAGGCTTCTCCCCTGTGTGGGTTCTCTGGTGTATAACAACATCGGATTTATGACTAAAACATTGCCCACATTCTGAACATGAAAAAGGCTTCACCCCTGTGTGAGTTCTTTGGTGCTTAACAAAAATTGATTTCATTGTAAAACATTTTCCACATTCTGAACATGAAAAAGGCTTCTCCCCTGTGTGAGTTCTTTGGTGACTAACAAGATTTGATTTCTGGTTAAAACATTTCCCACATTCTGAACAGGAAAAAGGCTTCTCCCCTGTGTGAGTTCTCTGATGTTTGATAACACTTGATTGCTCTGCAAAACATTTCCCACATTCTGAACATGAAAATGGCTTCTCCCCTGTGTGAGTTCTCTGATGTTTCATAAGACTCGATTTCTCTGTAAAACATTTCCCACAATCTGAACATGAAAATGGCTTCTCCCCTGTGTGAGTTCTTTGGTGACTAACAAGATTTGATTTCTGGTTAAAACATTTCCCACACTTGGAACAAGAAAATATATTCTCTGCTGTGTGAATTTTTTGATGTTTAAGAAGAGACATTTTGAGAGGAAAACTATTTCCATATTCAGAATGTGAAAATGGCTTCTTTGCTTTAGGAGCAACTCGTTTTTTAATGCTTATTTTGGGACTTTGATTTTCCTTAATAGTCAGTAATGAATCAGAAGACAGGACCTGTTTCATAAGACTAGATGATAAATCTTTGCTGTGAAGGGATGATGGTAGATCTGGAGTAATGGAATTCACTTCAATTGTAGCCTGAGGGATCTCAAGATCATCTGATTTAAAAATTGAAGATGTCGGCTGTCCCTCTGATCTTCTGGTACAGTCATCTGCCAAGAAGAAAATCAATTATTATTTTTGAATTAAATATCCTTGAATTTTATAGTTTTGAACATTTCTACTTAAACTGTCTGTAAAAATGGCAAGTTATGTAAAAATATTGAATTATTCACCAAGACAATGACAGTTCACAGTCTAATAGAAAACCTCATAGCGTGAACCAGTAAAGTGTGGTGTTCAACTGTTTGTTCATTCTGCCTCCAAAATATGGAATAAAAAGCCAAACAATGTTATGTACAGTGGGGAAAATAAGTATTTGATACTCTAGTGATTTTGCAATTTTTCCCATCTACAAAGAAGGGAGAGGACTGTAATTTTTATCGTCGGTACACTTCAACTGTGAGAGACAGAATCTAAAAATAAAAAACAGAAAATCGCATTGTATGATTTTAAAATAATTAATTTGTATTTCATTGTATGAAATAAGTATTTGATCACCTACCAACCAGCAAGAATTCTGGCTCTCACAGACATGTTAAGTTTTTCTTTAAGAAGCCCTCCTACTCTGCACTCATTACCTGTATTAATTGCACCTGTTAGAACTTGTTACCTGTATAAAAGACACCTTTCCACACACTCAATCAAAGACACTCCAACCTCCACCATGGCCAAGACCAAATAGCTGTCTAAAGAAACCAAGGACAAAATTGTAGATCTGCCCAAGGCTGGGATGGGCTATGGGACAATAGGTAAGCAGCTTGGCAAGAATGGAAAAACTATTGACACAATTATTAAGAAATGGAAGAAACACAAGATGACTTTGAATCTTCCTCAGTCTGGGGCTCCATGCAAGATCTCTCCTCGTGGGGTAAGAATGATTCTGAGACAGGTCAGGAATCAGCCCAGAACTACACGGGAGGTCCTGGACAATGACCTGAAGAGAGCTGGAACCACAGTCTAAAACATTACCGTTAGTAACACACTACGCTGTCATGGATTAAAATCCTGCAGGGCATTAAAGGTCCCCCTGCTCACACAAGCACATGTCCAGGCCCGTTTGAACTTCTCCAATGACCATCTGGGTGATCCAGAGGAGGCATGGGAGAAGGTCATGTGGTCAGATGAGGCCAAAATAGAACTTTTTGGTATCAACTCCGCTCGCCGTGTTTGGAGGAAGAATAAGGATGAGTACAAACCCAAGAACACCATCCCAAACATGACGACTGTACCGTATTGAAGGGAGGATGGATGGGGTCACGTATCGCAAGATTTTGGCCAACAACCTTCTTCCCTCAGTAAGAGCATTGAACATGGGTCGTGGCTGGGTCTTCCAGCATGACAATGACTCGAAACACCCAGCCAGGCCAACTAAGAAGTGGTTCCATAAGAAGCATTTCAATGTCCCGAAGTGGCCTAGCCAGTCTCCAGACCTGAACCCAATAGAAAATCTTTGGAGTGAGCTGAAACTCCATGTTGCCCAGCGACAGCCCCAAAACCTCAAAGATTTGGAAAAGATTTGTATGGGGGAGTGGGCCAAGATCCCTCCTGCAGTGTGTGCAAAGCTGGCCAAGAACTACAGGAAACTTCTGACCTCTGTAATTTCAAACAAAGGTTTCTGTACCAAATATTAAGTAAAAATTCATGCAATGTGATTTTCTGGATTTTTTTTTAGATTATGTCTCTCACAGGTGAAGTGTACCTACGATAAAAATTACAGATTTCTCCATTCTTTGTAGGTGGGAAAACTTGAAAAATCAGCAGTGTATCAAATATTATTTTCACCATTGTAGGTGAAAAGAATATCAATAAAAACTGCTACTCATCTCACAAAAAACAAGTCCCCAACTCAGGTCCATCATCTGTCAGTGTAATAACAGAGGTTTCCACATTATTAGTGGCTCAAAGGTTCTAGAAAAGCAACATGGCTTCCATAAACCAATCCAGCAATATCCGCTCTCTCCCGAAGTCATATCTCTTCCTCTCTTCTGAGCCTTGCAGTGTGTCCAAACCACATTTATCATCCATGTACTTGGCATTACTATAGTGAGAAGAACCCACTTAATTTATGGTATGTAAGTGCCCAGATTGTGATCCAGGAGACAATGTGTTGGGTAATAAAATGGAATATTTGCAATTTTCACTCTCCAACATCCACAGTGCAGAAAGTGCCTGTCGAATCAAACTATGGATATGGAAACTAACAGTGCAATAGTTACTTTGTGTCCTTCTCCTATTGGGGAGAATCAAGCAAACACTGGTGGAGCTATTAATTCTATCTTACCAGTGGTGAATAAGGATAGTGGTGTTTCCAATGATACAGAGCAATCATCACTAATTCATTTTGGGTTAAATGAATTAATTGGTGCAACCTCAACGCAGAGTGTTAGTGCATTGGATTTTTCTATTTTAACTATCCATCCTGATTCCCAAAATTCCTTACCAATAATATCTCAGTCATTAAGTGTAGGGCATACATCATTAGAGGAAGGTTCCACTGATAAATCAGTGAAGCTACCACCTCCACAAAATATAACTTCTTCAATAGAATTGTTATCACCAGCTGTAATATTAACTAATGAAACTGCACCGCCTCTCAATGGTAAAAAAACACACCGCTCCTTTATGATACAAAAATCCCACCGTTTTTTCAGCCGGCCCAAGTTCGCCAACCAAAAAGAAATATCGGGGATGTAGGGGGCGAGGTAGAGCCATCCCAAAAAATAGCAGCCCTGTAGGATTTGCTAATTAAAAAGACAAAGCCATTAGGGTAAATATTGAGGAAAGCGAAAAAGATGAGAAACAGAAAATGGTAGGCATTTTTACCCTGTCTGACCACACCTTGTCTGAGGCTGAGATCTCACGATTGAGTAGAGGACTCTCTTTTTGACCTGTTTCAAGTTTGAATGTTTTCAATTTATATGTAGATTTGAATGAGTACTTTAGGAAATTGACGTTAAAACATCACTTTATTATTGAAGAAAAACGTAAATCAATAAACGCCAGTATACCCCTTGCTAATAATGGAGTCGAAAATCACGTGCCCGCTATGGGTTTCCACCATGTTCCACTAGGTGGTAATTTTTATCCTACTCACCATAAGGGAACTCATCTCAAGACTTTTCAGCAACTGATTTTAAAAGACATTCGCACTTTTACTCATATTAAAAAGAGGGATAACCTGACGGCTCCAGAAAGACAAGCCATCTCTAGTTTACGGAAGAATAAAGGAATAATTATTAAGGAAGCTGATAAGGCGGTGGTATTGTGGTGATGAATCAGGGTTGGTACACTGGAGAAGGTTTGCGGATACTGGGCGATACTGATTATTATAATAAATTAGATTGTGATAATTCTGTCACCATCTTATGGAATATAAAAGCTTAACTAAGGGGGCCCTTAGGGAGGGGATCTTGGATGTGAGAGAGAAAAGATTTTTGGATATATAATTTTTTCAGACCCCTTATTTTTATTTCCGACCCAAGATCCATAAAAGTACTACCAATCCCCCTGGTCGCCCCATCATTTCGGGGATAAAATCTATAACAGCTAATTTATCACATTATGTCGATTTGTTTTTACAAAATATGTGATTAGGCTTGAATGTTATTTAAAAGATTCTTCACATTTTATTAGCTTGATGAGGGATTTACCTCCCTAGGAGGAGGGCGGCATGGTGGCTCAGTGGTTAGCACTGCAGCCTTGCAGCGCTGGGGTCCTGGGTTAAAATCCCACCGAGGACAACATCTGCGAGGAGTTTGTATGTTCTCCCGTGTTTGTGTGGGATTCCTCCAGGTTCTCCAGTTTCCTCCCACACTCCAAAGACATACTGATAGAGAATGTAGATTGTGAGCCCCAATGGGGACAGTGCCAATAATGTCTGTAAATTGTCTGAATTGTAAAGCGCTGCAGAATATGTTGGCGCTAAATAAATAAAAAGATTATTATTATTATGTTTTTTGTACCTTAGATGTGAGTTCCTTATACTCCAACATTACACATATTTTAGGTTTAGAGGCTATTGATCATTATTTGTGTTCAGATACCTCTATATTTTTGGAACAGAAAAGGTTCTTATTAGAAAGTATTGAGTTTATCTTAAACAATAAAAAAATTTATTTGAAGAGACCACATATAAACAGATGAGTGGTTGTGCGATGGGGACAAGACTCGCCCCTAGCTATGCTAATTTATTTATGGGGAGGTTTGAGTCCGTCTTCATCGTACAGTCCCATCTATATACTAGACATAGATGAGAGGTTGTGCGATGGGGACGAGATTCGCCCCTAGCTATGCTAATTTATTTATGGGGAGGTTTGAGTCTGTCTTCATCGTACAGTCCCATCTATATACTAGACATATATGTCTCTATAGGAGATTTATAGATGATCTTTTCTTTGTCAGGGCTGGTACCCATGAGGAAGCATCTATATTTGTATCTGAATTAAATAATAAAACCTGGGGTCTTAGTTTTTCATCTAATATATCCAGTTTAAGTATTCAATTCCTTGACCTCCTGATTAAAAAAAAACCCAGAAGGAAAGATAATCACCTCCACGCATTTCAAAGAGGTGGATGTGAATAGTTACCTAGCATATGATAGCAGCCATCTTCCAGTCTGGGTGCGTAATATTCCCTATGGACAGTATTGGAGAATTAGGAAAAATTGTAGTAGAGATGTGGATTTTATTAATGAATCTAGGATTTTAAAGATGAGATTCAGGGAAAAGGGATATCCTGGCAAATTATTAAGTGATGCATATAAGAAAGCCAAATGTTTATCCCAAGAAAAATGCTTGGAAATGATAAACAATAAGGGGAATCTGGCCGGACCTACCAATGTGGTAAAAAAAAATTACACTATTAACCCATTGAGTGCCGAGTATAGTCTCATTACAACATTTAGCCAATCTAGAGTTACTCTTAATAACCTATTGAAGACGTATTGGTTCATTTTATCCAGTGATCCCATTTTGGGCAAGCAACTGCCGGCCAAACCAAGGATTATATATAGGAGGTGTCAGAATCTGAAAAATGTGTTAGCGCCTAGCTCCACATCATTGACTAAGAGTTATATAAAGTATAAAAATATAAACCAAGGAAGGGGGGATGGGTGCTTTAGATGTAGAACATCAAAATGTCTCTGTTGTGGGATCATTAATAACGGAACAAAAACTTTTAGCTTGCTCACCACGGGGGAGACTTTTCAGATTAGATGCCGGACAGACTGCCGTCATATGTGATATATCTGTTGGAGTGTACATGTGGTCTACAGTATGTAGGTCGCACCATACAACCAATGCGCGCCAGGCTAAATAAACATTGGCAGAATATTAGAAATGGAGATTTGTTACATAGTTGCCAAAGCACTTCTTCTTAGAAGATCAGAAAGATCCAAAATATCTGCACCTTACGATTATTGATCATATATCTGACACGGTGCATGATAGATAGAAAAGGTTGGTAAACCGGGAAAATTATTGGATCTATAAGTTGGGAACTTTATCCCCGGAAGGTCTGAATCTCTCACTTGAAAATATTATTAACTAAGTAATATAATTTATGTGGATTTGAAAAATATAGTGGATATTTATTTTTATTAGGTTTTTAATATGAGTGTAATTATGAATATATGCAGCTTTTACTCTTTTTATATTCTTCTTTTATATGTATATATAGTTTTTTCATGTAGTCTTATGTTAGTGTTGATGTTTTGTCTCTGTTATCGGCCAAGTCAGGTTGGCCCTTAGAATGGGAACCTGTATATATGGTAATGGAGATTTGAGGGTTAACTGGTTAATTGTTGGCACCTGCTGGTTAATTGGTTAAACTTCTATATAAAGTGCTTGTGTGGTAATATTGGCCATCACCTGATGATGGCGGTATTAGCCGAAACATGTTGTGAAGCCATGTGATTAATAAAGAAAATGATGGAGTAACAAATACCCCGGCCTGCTGTCACCTTACCCCATTGAAAACCGCAGCGACTTTGTACTTTGTATTCTTGATTCCCTCTTGGGTGGGCGGTTTGGGGCTGCAGATATCAGCTTATTAACCGTTTACAAGGACCCGCGGTGATGTCACACCCCATGTGATTCTCTCAGCCGGTCAGCCTGAGACCCGTGCGGTGTGCAGTTCACACCGGAGCCTTAATCCGTGGTTGTGCAGGGGTGAGCAACCACACAAGGTTAGTACATTTCTATTTCCATTTTCCTCCCCTCAAAGATCACCGGGTATACACAGGAGCGCCTCTCTTTTCTTCTTTTTTTGCATGTGGAATCAAAATATTCCCTACTCCTATAGATTAATTCACTGAGGGTTATAATTTCCAAAATGGAGTCAATTTATGGTGATTTCTACTGCTCTGGTTTTCTGTAATTTGGTCACATTAGGACTTCTGTAAATGGTGGGTCCCATCTCCTCCGGGATCTGCTCCTGCGACGTCTGCTTCTGTCACCAGGAGCCGCCTTATTCATCCTGCAGGCGGCGCTGGTGATGGAGGAGACGTCAGAACCAGAAGCTCTGGGCGGCGCAGGCTCTTTCCAGCCAGTAAGATTAGGGTGCCAGGGACCTTTAGTACCATCCAGTCTGGCAGTATGGGTGTGTGTTCTGTCCAGCTGGAGTAATCTGCTCCCTGCTTCAGCCAATTAGAAATCACCGCACCCTACTAAAGCTGGAAGCATATTGCTGGAAGCCGCCAGATACAGCCTTGTTCTCCTCTGGGTCAGTCCTCTGTGCTCAGCTCCCGGCTTGTGGATTTGTTTCCTGTTGTGACCTCGGCCCGTTTACTGACTACTCTTGTGTCTTCTGATTTTGTATGTTCTCTGCCCTCCTGGTTCTGACCCGACTACCTGATTATTCTTCTTGCCATCTCACACCACAGAACAGCAGGTAACACCGTGGCCCAAGCCTAGGGGGTCTCTGTGTCCAGATCCATGTAGAGGGGTTAAAGGGTGATGAACAAGACAATTCGTGGGATCTGGAAAATGAAGTAGATGGCACCAAGCCTGTTTGTGGTGGTCATCTTTTGAGCTGGCAGGTGACCATGCGACATTGTGTCTGCAAACTATTTCAGCAAGATCTATATTCAAATAGCTAAATGTCGCTCCTTCCCTTCTTAACCTGCCATGTGCCCAGACAGTAGTGTACAACCGTATATAGGATATTGTAGGATTCAAGGAAAATAATTTGTAAGGTCCATTTGTTTCCTATTATCCTTTAAGAAGAATTTCAAAGTTATCACCACATAAAGTGACACACATCAGATTTGAAAAATGGGGCCTGATTAGGATCACAAAACTGGCTGCAGGAAGGGGTTAAATCAGAGAAATTTGGGCAGTAACTACTGTAGTCAAAAACTGACTACAGACAATAACATCTACTGAAATGATCAAACTCAACAGTCTTCATCAGTAAGTAGTGAGTAACTAGTGGTGAAACCTCTCTGTGGTAATTGGAGTATGGGGCTCGGTGGCTCTTGGGAATCTAAACTATCATAAGGGCCAATATTTTCTGTCAGATGAGTTTCAAGAAGAAATATTAGACATTCAAAGAGAACTTTTTCTAATAGTGCAGACCAGAGGCGTCTTAAATTTAGATCTCGGGCATTTGGAAGAGGCAATGGAGATCTTTTTTTAAAGACTACCAGGGAGTTACAGATTCACATAAGTGAGGCAGGCCGATCCGACCACAATCAAACTATCATACAAAATAAAGCTATAAAAAAAGACATTTTTTTATTCTATGTTACATCCTCAACAACAATATATGTATGAAGGGAGAAATCCAACACTAAACTGGAGTTGCACTCATTTATGGTGGACCATTGGAGCTACAATAACCTGACCAGAAGAGTAGAGAAAGTATTAGCGCCCCCATTTCAGGAGAGATTGTGCAGTAATCTGAATTCCTTAGAATTGAAAACATAATGGAATTTATGACGTGGAGTGAATCCATGAAACCAGGGCTCGAGCCAACACATCTCCTGCAGGCGTGAATAAATGTATATTACAGCCATCAGCCACACACAGCTTAGAGATATATCATGGCACAGGTGTAATGTTTTCTGTATAGTTTATCACAATTCTGTTTGAAGTTAGTCGGTTTTAAAAGAAATTGAAAAGTCAGGATAAAGGGAAACTCTGTTGTTATTGTACAGAAATTCACACTTGGCCCTGACTGCACATTTAATGTTATCGATCATAAAAGTGAAGTTTGGCCAGAAAGATTGGACCTGGTCTTGTAGGGACCATATGAGGACATTCAGCAGCACAGAAAGTTTTTGCATCGCCATATTTTGAGAGCTATAATTTTTCCATAGTTCGGCCGACAGTCATGTGACGGCTTGTTTTTTGCGGGACAAGTTGACGTTTTTATTGGTACTAATTTTGGGCAAGTGACTTTTTTTTATCGCTTTCTACTCAGATTTTTGGGAGGTGGAATAAACAAAAACCAACAATTCAGGAATTGTTTTTTTGGCATTCTTTTTATGCCGTTCTGCGTGTGGAAAAATGTATAAGGCCGCTTTATTATTCGGGTCAGTACAATTACAGCCGTACTACATTTATATTGTTTTTTTAGGTTTTGGCGCTGTTACACAATAAAAACTATTTTTTTTTGCATCACTTTATTCTGAGAGCTGTAACTTTTTTATTTTTCGTGTGATGGAGCTGTATGGCGGCTTCTTTTTTGCGGGACAAGATGACGTTTTCAGCGGTACCATTTTTATTTACATTCATCTTTTTTATCGCGTTTTATTCCACTTTTTGTTTGGAAATATGATGATTAAGCACCGTTATTTGCTTAGTTTTTTTTTCTTTTACTGTGTTCACTAAAGGGGTTAACTAGTGGGACAGCTTTATTTTATAGGTCAGGTTGTTCCGGACACGGCAATACCATATATGTGTGCTTTTATTGTTTATTTTTTTTCCATATATTATTTTTAATATATCTTGTAAAAATATATATTTTTTAATATATTTTTACAACAGGCTGATCGCAGTTATAAGGTATAGCAGAGCAGGATCACTGCTATAACTTTTAAACTGTCAGCTCTGCAGACACAAGTTACTTTGATCATGCACTGCGCATGATCAAACTTAACTTGCTGGGGCTGGTGACCCGGATGTTATCATGACGACATCGGGTCACCATGGCAACGATCGGGACCCCGCTGCTGTCCCTCTGCGCACTCACTAAGTGCTGCCGGGAGAGGTGCGGGCACTGCGTGCCGGGTGTCAGATGTCAGAATCAGCTGACCTGGGCGGCGATTGCGCTAGTACAGCCTGTGTGCGGGTGCGATCGCCATGTCGTAATAATATGTACCTAGTCCATACAGTCCAGGGAACAGGGATGTATTTTTACTTACAACGTCAGAAAGGGGTTAACAGTTTTGTGTAGGGGAGAATGTTGTGATCTAGAGGAGAATGGTGATCACACGATTGTGATATGGCCGGACTACACCACCGATAAAGCAGCCACAGCCGGTGACTGAGAATAATCTGTAACTTCTCTGCATTTAGTGGTTACTACTCACCTGGGTAGTCATATGTAGGAATCTCCTCTTTACACCGCTCATCACCCCTCACATATGTCTCTGTAGTATTAATATGGGTCAGATCTTCACCCTGAAACAAATATTGTAAAAGTCACAGACAGATGGAGAGGTCACATCTATGATCAGCTCTAATCCTGCCATCTCCACCATTCTCATTACACAAGTATAAAACATATAATACTGGTGGATAAAACAAGACTGAGCACCAGGGCTGTGGAGTCGGTAAGCCAAACCTCCGACTCCCGACTCCTCAATTTCCATGACACCGACTCCACGACTCCCTCATACATGGCTCATGTTTAAGTGATAAATTTACTGTAGCACAGATTCATCTCAGCTAAAAGTCCAGACCCTTAGATCAGGAATAGGACAGACATTTATAGGACATTTCATAACTTTCCCAAATTCTTATGAAAAAATATTCCCCAAAAACTGCATTGAACTACTGTACCCAATTTATTATATATTTTAGGAGTCGGTCCATTTGATACCACTCCAAATCCACCAAAATGGGCTCCAACTCCGACACCACAGCCTTGCTGAGCACAAGACCTTCACAGCCGTCTACACATCATAGGGGACATCTCATGACACCTTCTCTCCATCTACCTGATGATCCTGAGGAACATTGGGATCTTCTTGTTTACAGTCCTGTGGAAGAAGAGGACGGGGACTTCTCTCTGGTGTTGTCCTCTTACTGGATAGATCTGGAGGGAACACATACAGGGACTGAATTCATTCTTTACATACAGATAATTATAGGCCGTGTGTATTTAGTCCTGTTTATTACCTGGTGATGTGAGGGGCTGGGGAACCTCCATCATGACGTCTTTGTACAGATCTTTGTGTTCCTCTAAATACTCCCACTCCTCCATGGAGAAATAGACAGCGACATCCTGACACCTTATAGGAACCTGATACACATAATGATACAGTCACCCCCCCGATCCCTTCATAGTGTTACTGTATAATGTCCCAGCATTCCCAGCAGTGTCACCTCTCCAGTCAGCAGCTCAATCATCTTGTAGGTGAGTTCTAGGATCTTCTGGTTATTGATGTCCTCATGTATCAGGGGGTGAGGTGGAGGCCCAGTGATTGGGCTCAGGGGTCTTCCCCATCCCTCAGACACAGGGGCCTGACAGCGCTCACTAGAGGTCTTCTTCACTACTGTGTAATCCTGGTTATGGAGAGACACATTAATAAATCTCACTCCAGACATTTCCAGAGTCCTCACCTCTCCAGTTCTGTCCATCTGTTATTCCCATAGATAAGAATGATGTAATGTGACGTCATCAGAATCTCTCACCTCTCCAGTAAGTCGAAAGAGGATCTCTAGGGTAAGGTGTAATATTTTCTCTGCCATCTTGTCCTTGTCCATATCCTGTTGTGATGGATAAATCAGGAAAACTCTCTTATATAGAAGATTTTACTGAGCGGATCGAATACTGTAGAGACCTGAATGAGAAGAAAATAAGTAGATGTAACATCATAAAAATCCTGTGTAATAATACAATTACTGGAGATAATTAGAGAAAAATATGAGGAGATTTATTATTTTACACTATTTAGTTTTTTTCTTTACATCTGCTAATAAAACAAATATATTTTAGAACACAGCCAACAAGTAGTTTCTTCCTCGCAGTCTGCAGCTGAATATGTTTTCTCATAGACTCATCTTCCATGATGCTAGTTGTCATCTCATTTACGGACACTGGAATCGGCATTAGTAATACTGCAGGAGATATTCATTACCTGTGACATGAGAAATAACTACTTCATAATGAGGACGACATCTTCATCTTCTACTACGGCTCTAGAAACATATTTGGCCACAGTCCGTCACTGACTATATCATCACCGGTCATCTATATGAATGTTTCCCGTCTTCCCCGGACTGTAATCTTCCATCACGTTAGATCTCATGTCTGATTCACACACAGAAGTTTGATGCTTTTATAAAACCTTTTTTGTTGGCACAAATATTGCGGGCAGAAATTATTTGATAGCAAAGTCTCCATGTACAGTGTATTATGGGGTTTATTTCTGGCCTTAGGCTTTACTATATTACAAGAAAAACACCAGAAAAAAAGCAGAAATTAAAATGTTTCAAAAGAAAATTGGCACCAACAATTCTTATAAAAATAAAAAAACATGCAAACAGCATAAGACACATTTTGTTATTTTCTAACATGTTAAACATAGATGTTCATGGCAGGGATGGCACAGGTGCGGCTGCTACATAAACCCTGGCAGTTTAACCAATTGCTGCTGTCAAAAGCAAACATGGCATCTCAGAAGGTGTGACAGAGTTCGGCTGAATGCCCCTCCTCCCCCAAGTACTCGATAGTATGGGGCTGCCTAGTTACTATGATACTTAAGTACCTAATAATGGTGTCTGGACCTGCAATGTACGAAAGTCTATTAGGCCGGGCCAGAGGCAGCGTCCAATGAGTTACATTTTAAAGCCCCCATACACATTAGACTAAAGTTGCATGGAAGTAATGAATTGGGGGGGGGGGGGTGGCTGACTATAAAATGTATTTGGGGGCCTCCCGACAGATGATGTCAGGGCAGAGAAGGATCTGGCATCCTGAATTTTAGAGGCTAATCCATTTATTTTTTCTGTAGATAATCCTCCACTAGAGGAGTCTGGAGGCGACTCTCTCATACAGACCACAAGAAAGCTGGAATATTTGTGTGTATGGGGGAGTCGGGAAAAATAGCCATCTGCCAAATGACCGTTCAGCCAACATGTATCTCGTGTATGGGGCTGTTAAGTACACTACTCAAAAATATAAAGGGAACACTTAAACAACACAATGTAACTCTAAGTCAATCACACTTCTGTGAAAACAACCTGTCCAGTTATGAAGTAACACTGTTGTGAATAAATTTCTCTTTCTGTTGTGTAAATGGAAGAAACGACAGATAGAAATTATAGTCAATTAGCAAGATACCCCCTATAAAAGAGTGGTTTTGCAGGTGGTGACCACAGAACATTTCTCTGTTCTCATCCTTTTTGGCTGTTTTGGTCACTTGCATTTTGTCATTGCTCTCACCCCTAGACGTACAGTAGCATGAGGCGGTGTCTACAACCCACAGAAGTTGCTCATGTAGTGCAGCTCATCCAGGATGGCACATCAATGAGAGCTGTGGCAAGAAGGGTAACTGTGTGTCAGCACAGTGTCCAAAGCATGGAGCATATACTCTACCAGGAGACAGGTCAGTACACCAGGAGATGTGGAGGGGGCCGTAGGAGGGCAACAACCCAGCAGCAGGACTGCTACCTCTTCCTTTGTGCAAGGAGGAACAGGAAGAGCAGTGCAAGAGCCCTGCAAAATAACCTCTAACAGGCCACTAACATCCATTTCTCAGCTCAAACTGTCAGAAACAGACTCCATGAGGGTGGTATGAAGGCTCGACGTCCACAAGTGGGTGTTGCGCTTACAGCCCAACACAGTGCAGGGTCATTGGCATTTGCCAGAGAACACCAAGATTGGCAGATTCCACATTGGAGTCCTGTGTTCTTCACGGATGAGAGCAGGTTCACACTGAGCACATGTGACAGACGGACAGAGTCTGGAGACGCCGTGGAGAACGTTCTGCTGCCTGCAACATCCTCCAGCATGACCAGTTTAGCAGTGGGTCAGTAATGGTGTGGGGAGGCATTTATTTGGAGGGCCGCACAGCCCCCCATGTGCTAGCCAGAGGTACCCAGACTGCTATTAGGTACTGGGATGAGATCCTCAGATCCATTGTGAAACCGTATGCTGGTGCAATGGGCCCTGTGTTCCTTCTGATACATGACAATGCTAGGCCTCATGTGGCTGAAGTGTGTCAGCAGTTCCTGCATGATGAAGGCATTGATGCTTTGGAATGGCCTGTCCATTCCCCAGACCTGAATCCAATCGAGCACATCTGGGACATCATGTCTTGTTCCATCCACCAATGCCACGTTGCATCACAGACTTTAATTTGGCGGAGTCATATTTCCCGACTCTGAAGGCCGTATGCTGCCACTGTACTTGGCAAGCCCAGTCCAGATGGTATGGAGATAAATGAAGCAGACCAAAGTACAAAAATAAACTTTACTTTACTTAACAAGAACTTGATGACAAGTATATATATATATCAGATAGCAGGTACAACACTTTATGAATGTTTCTCCTGCATTATGCTGAGTCAAGAACTTTATGGTTACATGTGGCGGTACATGTAGCTTTTAACAAAAGTTATCACAGTCCAGCAAGCCATTATGGGAAGGTCCATCATCCCTGTGGGGACCATACAGGTTGAGATGTGTCGTTACAGCCCCTCAGGGCAACTCAGTGCTCAAAGTTGATTTGTGAGGACCTCACTGGCTGAGGTGCATCGGTACGACTCCTCACTAGTACTTTCAAAGTCCATTCAATGAGGGCCACACACTCATTGCTGTGGCACTGCATCTTCAGCTCTCCTTAGGAGAATGGATGTCCCAGTTATGCGACACTGTAGCTTCCTCTCTAGTATAGACAACTGTTTGTTTAAATCCTGTTTGTCTAAGATAAGGAATCCTTCCTTAACTTAATTTCCTTTACTCACAGTGGCATGTAAAAGTTTAAACACCCATGGTCAAAATTACAAAACAGAAAATGGGCCGATGCAAAAGTTTGGACACCCTGCATGGTTAGTACCTAGTAGCACCACCTTTTGCAAGTATCACAGCTTGTAAACGCTTTTTGTAGCCAAACAAGAGTTTTTAAATTATTGTTTGAGGGATTTTCATCCATTCTTCCTTGGAAAATTCTTCCAGTTCTGTGAGATTCCTGGGTCGTCTTGCATGCACTGCTATTTTGAGGTCTAGCCACAGATTTTCAATGATGTTCAGATCAGAGGACTGTGAGGGCCATTGTAAAACCTTCATCTTGTGCCTTTAAGGTTGTCTATTGTGGATTTTGAAGTGTGCTTAGGATCCATTATCCATTTGAAGAAGCCATCCTCTTTTCAACTTTTACAGATTTGCGTCAAGAATTTGTTGAAACTTCATTGAATCCATTCTTCCCTCTACCCGTGAAATGATCCCGTGCCATTGGCTGCAAAACAACCCTAAAGCATGATTGATCCACCTCCATGCTTAATGGTTTGCAAGATGTTCTTTTCTTGAAATTCTGTGCCCCTTTTTCTCCACACATACCTTTGATCATTGTGGCCAAAGAGTTTTATTTTAACCTCATCAGTCCACAGAACATGTTTCCAAAATGCATCAGGCTTGTTTAGATGTTCTTTTGCATACTTCTGACACAAAATTTTATGGTGAGGACGCAGGAGAGGTTTTCTTCTGATGACTCTTTCATGAAGGCCATATTTGTGCAGGTGTCTCCGAACAGTAGAAAAATGTGCAACAACTAAAGAGTCTTCTAAATCTTTCTGAAGGTCTGTTGCAGTCAAGGGGGGTTTCTGATTTGCCTCTCCAGCAATCCTACGAGCAGCTCTCACTGAAATTTAGCTTGGTCTTCCTTGCTGCTGACTGCCATTTCTTAATTACATTTCGAACTGAGGAAAGAGTGTAAAGGGAAGTGTCCTAAAATATGCATGCATATACAGTACAGACCAAAAGTTTGGACACACCTTCTCATTTAAAGATTTTTCTGTATTTTCTTGACTATGGAAATTGTACATTCACACTGAAGGCATCAAAACTATGAATTAACACATGTGGAATTATATACTTAACAAAAAAGTGTGAAACAACTGAAAATATGTCTTATATTCTAGGTTCTTCAAAGTAGCCACCTTTTGCTTTGATGACTGCTTTGTACACTCTTGGCATTCTCTTGATGAGCTTCAAGAGGTAATCACCGGAAATGGTCTTCCAACAATCTTGAAGGAGTTCCCAGAGATGCTTAGCACTTGTTGGTCTTTTGCCTTCACTCTGTGGTCCAGCTCACCCCAAACCATCTCGATTGGGTTCAGGTCTGGTGACTGTGGAGGCCAGGTCATCTGGCGTAGCACCCCATCACTCTCCCTCTTGGTCAAATAGCCCTTACACAGCCTGGAGGTGTGTTTGGGGTCATTGTCCTGTTGAAAAATAAATGATGGTCCAACTAAACGCAAACCGGATGGAATAGCATGCCGCTGCAAGATGCTGTGGTAGCCATGCTGGTTCAGTATGCCTTCAATTTTGAATAAATCCCCAACAGTGTCACCAGCAAAGCACCCCACACCATCACACCTCCTCCTCCATGCTTCATGGTGGGAACCAGGCATGTAGAGTCCATCCGTTCACCTTTTCTGCGTCGCACAAAGACACGGTGGTTGGAACCAAAGATCTCAAATTTGGACTCATCAGACCAAAGCACAGATTTCCACTTGTCTAATGTCCATTTCTTGTGTTCTTTAGCCCAAACAAGTCTCTTCTGCTTGTTGCCTGTCCTTAGCCGTGGTTTCCTAACAGCTATTTTACCATGAAGGCCTGCTGCACAAAGTCTCCTTTTAATAGTTTTTGAAGAGATGAGTCTGCTGCTAGAACTCTGTGTGGCATTGACCTGGTCTCTAATCTGAGCTGCTGTTAACCTGCGATTTCTGAGGCTGGTGACTTGGATAAACTTATCCTCAGAAGCAGAGGTGACTCTTGGTCTTGCTTTCCTCATGTGAGCCAGTTTCTTTGTAGCGATTGATGTTTTTTGCAACTGCACTTGGGGACACTTTCAAAGTTTTCCCAATTTTTCGGACTGACTGACCTTCATTTCTTAAAGTAGTGATGGCCACACGTTTTTCTTTACTTAGCTGCTTTTTTCTTGCCATAATACAAATTCTAACAGTCTATTCAGGAGGACTATCAGCTGTGTATCCACCAGAGTTCTGCACAACACAACTGATGGTCCCAACTCCATTTATAAGGCAAGAAATCCCACTTATTAAACCTGACAGGGCACACCTGTGAAGTGAAAACCATTTCCGGTGACTACCTCTTGAAGCTCATCAAGAGAATGCCAAGAGTGTGCAAAGCAGTCATCAAAGCAAAAGGTGGCTACTTTGAAGAACCTAGAATATAAGACATATTTTCAGTTGTTTCACACTTTTTTGTTAAGTTCACATGTGTTAATTCATAGTTTTGATGCCTTCAGTGTGAATGTACAGTTTTCATAGTCATCATAGTCATGAAAATACAGAAAAATCTTTAAATGAGAAGGTGTGTCCAAACTTTTGGTCTGTACTGTATATATATATATATATATATATATATATATATATATATATATATGTTTTTTCATACTACCATGTATGCGAATGCATATATATATATACACAGGTGCATCTCACTAAATTAGAATATCATCAAAAAGTCAATTTATTTCAGTTCTTCAATAAAAAAAAGGAAACTCATATTATATAGAGTCATTACAAACAGGGTGATCTATTTCAATTGTTTATTTCTGTTAATGTGGATGATTATGGCTTAAAGGCTATGAAAGCACAAAAAAGTCATTATCTCAGAAAATTAGAATAATTAACAAAAACACCTGCAAAGGCTTCCTAAGCATTTAAAAAGGTCCCTTAGTCTGTTTCAGTAGGCTCCACAATCATGGGGAAAACTGCTGACTTGACAGATGTCCAGAAGGCAGTCATTGACACACCCCACAAGAAGGGTAAGCCACAAAAGGCCATGGCTAAAGAAGCTGGCTGTTCACAGAGTGCTGTATTCAAGCATATTAATGGAAAGTTGAGTTTAAGGAAAAAGTGTGGTAGAAAAGGGTGCACAAGCAACCGGGATAACCGCAGCCTTGAAAGGATTGTTAAGAAAAGGCCATTGAAAAATGTGGGGGAGATTCACAAGAAGTGGACTGCTGCTAGAGTCATTGTTACAAGAGCCACCACACACAGACGTATCCAGGACATGGGCTACAAGTGTTGCATTCCTTGTGTCAAGCCACTCATGACCAATAGACAACGCCAGAAGCGTCTTACCTGGGCCAAGGAGAAAAAGACCTGGACTTTTGCTCAGTGGTCCAAGGTGTTGTGTTCAGATGAAAGTAAATTTTGCATTTCATTTGGAAATCAAGGTCCCAGAGTCTGGAGGAAGAGTGGAGAGGCCACAATCCAAGCTGCTGGAGGTCTAGGGTGAAGTTTCCACCATCAGTGATGGTTTGGGGAGCCATGTCATCTGCTGGTGTAGGTCCACTGTGTTTTATCAAGACCAAAGTCAGCGCAGCCGTCTACCAGGACATTTTAGAGCACTTCATGCTTCCCTCTGACGACAAGCTTTTTTGAGATGGAAATTTCATTCTCCAGCAGGACTTGGCCCCTGTCCACACTGCCAAAAGTACCAATACCTGGTTCACAAACAACAGTAAGACTGTGCTTGATTGGCAGCAAACTTGCCTGACCTTAACCCCATAGAGAATCTATTATAGAGAATCTATGGGGTATTGTCAAGAGGAAGACGAGAGACCCCAGACGCAACAATACAGACGAGCTGAAGGCTGCTATCAAAGCCACCTGGGCTTCCATAACACGTCAGCAGTGCCACAGGCTGATCGCCTCCATGCCACATTGCCGCATTGATGCAGTAATTGATGCAAAAGGAGCCCGACCAAGTACTGAGTGCATTTACTGAACAGACATTTCAGTAGGATAACATTTCGGATTATAAAAAACATTTTTCAAGCTGTTGTTATAAAGTATTCTAATTTACTGAGATAATGACTTTTGTGTTTTCATTGACTGTAAGCCATAATCATCAACATTAACAGAAATAAATACTTGAAATAGATCCCTCTGTTTGTAATGACTCTATATACGAGTTTCACTTTTTGTATTTAAGAACTGAAATAAATTAACTTTTTGATGATATTCTAATTTAGTGAGAAGTACCTGTATATGCATGTGGATATATTGCCTTATGTGCCTATGTCCCCATGTGTCCCTACACATATATATGTCCACATGCACATAAATATAATTGTGCCTCCACACATATATAGTTGGCCCCCTTATAATAATCCCCCTACTTTTCAGATATGCCCAGGACAAGAAAAGTCTGGGCATGTCAAAAGAAGATGGACAGATGTCCATCTATTGCCTTTGACTATATGCTGACATGGTTAATTACCATGTTAGTAGAGAGTCACACTGCTAGGACAAAAGGATCAAAGAGATCTTTGTCCTGGCAATAGCCGGTGCCTGCAGGGGTCCAGACGCCAGCACTGATATAATCATATCAGTGTGGGCGCCCAGAACTTCAAAGAACCCTGCCACTGGGTGCGCACAGGTGCATACAGGGATGCCTGTGCATGCAGTGTCATTATAACGCCATGTTGGCACTCGCGTCCTGCATGTGTAGCACCCTGAGGACTCGGCTGCTACAGGGGTATTACACCTCAAGCCAGAGGTGTGGTATTCCACTCCCGGGTAAGGATGGAGTGTGGAACTGAGCTAGTAGGCTGCATGCACTACATACATCCCATTTCCGGGGGACAGAACGACGGTACTCCCACCAGTATATGTGCAGGTACGACAGCGTCTGTCCCTGGCTGGAGTGGGAGGGGGGTGGAACATCCCAGTAGTGTAGGGGCAGATAGGGGGAGTAGTCTGGGTAAAGATAGGAGCTCATTGGGTGCTGGTCACCTGAGCTCACACATAGAGGGAATATATAAGGTGGGCACCATCTAGTTGCAGGGAGAAGAAGAGTCTGGGAGAAGAAGAGTCTAGGAGAGCCTGAGCAGAGCAGAGGAGCTCGGCCAGGAGGGCTGACAGGGAGCCGTGGCTCCGGCTGGGCCCAGCTCCAGAACAGAGCCTGCAGAGAGAGAGAGAGGAGTAGGAAGGACCCAGAGAGGAAACAAGAAGAGAACCCCAAGATCCCAGAATAAGGACAGAAGGGTGAAGGGTTGGCGGACAAGGGTACCGGATCCCAAGCTGGCAGAGGCCAAAACAAACCTTAGCCAGGAACCGGAGGTCGTGGTCAGGATCTGCCACGACCCTCACCAAATCCACTAGAAAGGCACACCAAGTATAGGGTCAGGGAGCCCAGAGGAGGGTTGACCACCAAGAGACCCGAGGGAGCCGGCCAAAAGTGGATCCCTGGTGGGAACGGCCAGAGGAAGGGAGAGTCAGAAAGGAGCTCAGAACCACGCTCCGGAATTGCCTGGGGGTTGGCCGAGTCCAGGACCTGGTCGACGCAGCACGGCTCGGGTGGTCACTCAAGGCCAGAGTGACTAAAAGAACACCAGTAAGTAAAAACCCTGAACTGCATCTCCCGACTCTGAGTCTTCTTACTGCACTGTCACAACCCCCACCATCTACACCTGCTGCCCTGAGGCCATACCCCTCCCGTTGGGGGTTATACCATCCCTGCTGCACATATACCACCGGCCTCAGCGGACTGCTCTGCAGCGGCGGCTTCAAAGCCGCACTCAACGGGTGGCGTAGTCGACAATCAAGTTAACATCTACTGCCATAGACTGCCACTTAGTTTGACACCCTGGGCACGGACCGGGTCACCGCCACAAGGACTACTACCCCCATCGAGATCCGGCTCCGGGTATCCCCTACAGCACTGGCCCAGGGGGCGCGTCAACTTTTGGCGTAGTCGGCAGGATATCGTGCCCGCAACCACCGGGTACTGCGTGCCTGAAAAAGACTGTTCAAACTTACCTGTGGTGAAGATTCCCGCCATCCGGCTCCATCTTCCGCTTCCTTCCTGCCATCGGTGGAGTTTTCCCGCCATCCGGCGCCATCTGCAGCTTTTTCCCGCCATCCACGGAGTTTCCCGCCACTGGGAGACGATTCCCGCCATTTCAGAAGATTTCCCGCCCTGGCAGAGCGGACGCCATTATGGGCGTGCCAGAGGGTGGCAAGAGGCCACCTCCCATCGTGGGCCAGGTCAAGGAATGGCGCCAAAAGCGGAAACCGCCCCCACCGGCAGAGACTGTGATGTTAGAGATGTCCATCAGCGTGGGGGGACTGCCCCTGGAACTGACAATCACCAAGTTGCCCCGGGACCACCCTCAATGTGGGCGGATACAGAACAAAACAGAGAAGATGGGAGCCGCCTGGAGGAGTCTGGAGAGGAGTCCGGAGAAGTCGCACCCGGAGATGGAGGGAGAGTCAGGCAGCACCGACCCTGTGGTCAGGAGCCTGCTGCAAGCGACAACCCCACTAGGCCTGGTGGAGATCCTGGCACAGCTCCCCCGAGACCGGGAGTGTGCGCAGACCGAGCTGGAGCGCCTCGCACGGAGGATGGCCCAGGTGCAGCGAGAAACGCTGACGGAGTGGAGCAGAGAGATGGCCCTGCAGGCTGGAACCCGCCAGCGGAGCACGCCACCCGAGATGAGGAGTCAGACCGCCTCTGAGGATGGTGCAGGAGGAATCAAGGCCGGAGACGACGCCGAGGAAGGAGCTAAAGAAACGGAGGCAGGTAAAGGGGACGTCACTACCCCGAGCCGAGAAGCCGTGAGCCTGCCCCAGCTCCCCGTCGCAGAGCCCGAAATTTCCCCTGCCGTGCCCGTCGTTGCACCGTCACCGCTCCCGACTAGGCCTCAAACAGAAGCCGCGGCCACGCCCCCTGTGACGTCACGCGCCTCAACCCTGAGCGCGGCCAAGCAGGAGACGCCACCGGCCTGGTCGCAAGGCCGAGTGCCCCCGGGCGCCACAGTGCCAACAGCGCCCTCCACCCCCACTGAGCCACCGGCCTGGTCGCTGGGCCAAGTAACCCCGGGCGCCGCCGTCTTCACGGTGCCCTTTACATTCAGGGTGCCCCAAGCCTGGTCGCAAGGCCTGGTGAACCCGGGCGCCGCCACCACCACCGCGCTCTCAACGTCCACAGCGCCACACCTGGGTGAAGACCTATTTGCCCAGCACACTTGCCCGGATGGGCAGCCCTTTGTGTGGCCACCGGAGTACCACCAGCCCCGAATCCGGAAAGAAAGACCCCTGGATGAGCCCCTGATCCCGGCTCCGGCGCCCGTCAAGATGACCCCGCTCTCGATAGAGGAGGCGCAGTTCGAGTGGGACCCCGCAGGAGGAGACCTCATCGGGTTCACTCAGGAGACCCGGGCGGCCGCAGCTGAGCGTGCGGAGTGCTGCCGCCAGCAGTTGGACGTCTTTGACCGAGAACGAAGAGAGAGGCGGGTCCGTGAGCAGCGGCTGCAAATAAAAAGTGCAGAACAAAAGAGCCGGACCCGAAGGAACCCCCGTGCAGCCCACGGTCCCCGTGCCACCGGGACTGTAATTAAATTCCAGTTGCAGCACGGTTGGGGCTTCATCAGAGATCATCACACCCCCGGCGACGTCTTCGTGACCAGAAGAGATGTCGAGTCCCACCTATCGGAGGGACACAGAGGTCGTGACCTATACCTGGGTGACGAGGTCACATTCACCCAGCACCAATGTGCCAAAGGACCCTATGCCCTTCATGTACACCGTTTGACAGAGGAAGAGCTGAGGTGTCAGGAGGAGCAAGAGGACCCGGACGGGTCTGAGGAGTACAGGGAGGAAGCATCAGGAGGACGCCGTTACTAGAGTACGGTAAAAAGAACTGTGCATAGTTACCCGTCGGGGTACAGGAACTGTTACCATTATAGTCCCCGTTGGGACCAGCAAATTAAACTGTTACCCGTATGTTCCTTCTTCCCACTGACCGAGGACTGAGAGCGGTCATTCCTTCCTTAATCCCACTGGTCGAGGACTGAGAGCGGCCATACCTCCCCTTGTATATAGTTGCGCTTTCTAAGGCGCCCCCTACTGGTTTTATAGGAAAGCTGTGTTTTTCTTGAAGAGACTGTTGCACTTTACCCGGTCGCAAGTTGCACCGATGCCGGAGGAACAAGAATGTTTACTATGAAAAGTTTTATATGAAAAGTTTTATGCTGATGATATATATAGTGTTTTGTATGTTTATGATGTTTTTGAAAAAAAATTTGTATGTTTGTGGATGTTTTTATTCCTTTACAGCCCGAGGACGTGCTGTGGTTTACCAGGGGGGAATGTAGCACCCTGAGGACTCGGCTGCTACAGGGGTATTACACCTCAAGCCAGAGGTGTGGTATTCCACTCCCGGGTAAGGATGGAGTGTGGAACTGAGCTAGTAGGCTGCATGCACTACATACATCCCATTTCCGGGGGACAGAACGACGGTACTCCCACCAGTATATGTGCAGGTACGACAGCGTCTGTCCCTGGCTGGAGTGGGAGGGGGGTGGAACATCCCAGTAGTGTAGGGGCAGATAGGGGGAGTAGTCTGGGTAAAGATAGGAGCTCATTGGGTGCTGGTCACCTGAGCTCACACATAGAGGGAATATATAAGGTGGGCACCATCTAGTTGCAGGGAGAAGAAGAGTCTGGGAGAAGAAGAGTCTAGGAGAGCCTGAGCAGAGCAGAGGAGCTCGGCCAGGAGGGCTGACAGGGAGCCGTGGCTCCGGCTGGGCCCAGCTCCAGAACAGAGCCTGCAGAGAGAGAGAGAGGAGTAGGAAGGACCCAGAGAGGAAACAAGAAGAGAACCCCAAGATCCCAGAATAAGGACAGAAGGGTGAAGGGTTGGCGGACAAGGGTACCGGATCCCAAGCTGGCAGAGGCCAAAACAAACCTTAGCCAGGAACCGGAGGTCGTGGTCAGGATCTGCCACGACCCTCACCAAATCCACTAGAAAGGCACACCAAGTATAGGGTCAGGGAGCCCAGAGGAGGGTTGACCACCAAGAGACCCGAGGGAGCCGGCCAAAAGTGGATCCCTGGTGGGAACGGCCAGAGGAAGGGAGAGTCAGAAAGGAGCTCAGAACCACGCTCCGGAATTGCCTGGGGGTTGGCCGAGTCCAGGACCTGGTCGACGCAGCACGGCTCGGGTGGTCACTCAAGGCCAGAGTGACTAAAAGAACACCAGTAAGTAAAAACCCTGAACTGCATCTCCCGACTCTGAGTCTTCTTACTGCACCGTCACAACCCCCACCATCTACACCTGCTGCCCTGAGGCCATACCCCTCCCGTTGGGGGTTATACCATCCCTGCTGCACATATACCACCGGCCTCAGCGGACTGCTCTGCAGCGGCGGCTTCAAAGCCGCACTCAACGGGTGGCGTAGTCGACAATCAAGTTAACATCTACTGCCATAGACTGCCACTTAGTTTGACACCCTGGGCACGGACCGGGTCACCGCCACAAGGACTACTACCCCCATCGAGATCCGGCTCCGGGTATCCCCTACAGCACTGGCCCAGGGGGCGCGTCACATGCACGCCAGGAGGAGGGCAGAGGTTATGGCAGAACTGCAGTGCTTGCACGCTCTACTCTTCTACTTCCCTGCCGGCCTCCACCTGACCTGCTTCTGTTCCTCTCTAGCTCCACGTGTCATCCTTTGCCCGCAGTCCCTTCATCTCCTCTGCTCTCCAGCCTCAGCCCTGCTCCCGTCCTGCACTGTACTCCGCAGCAGCCCCTTCATCCATGTTCCGCTCCTCCTCTCTGTGTCATCCTCTGCCTGCAGTCCCTTCATCTCCTCTGCTCTCCAGCCTCAGCCCTGCTCCCGTCCTGCACTGTACTCCGCAGCAGCCCCTTCATCCATGGCCTCCTCCTCCTCTCTGTGTCATCCTTTGTCCGCAGTCCCTTCATCTCCTCTGCTCTCCAGCCTCAGCCCTGCTCCCGTCCTGCACTGTACTCCGCAGCAGCCCCTTCATCCATGGCCTCCTCCTCCTCTCTGTGTCATCCTTTGCACGCAGTCCCTTCATCTCCTCTGCTCTCCAGCTTCAGCCCTGCTCCCGTCCTGCACTGTACTCCGCAGCAGCCCCTTCATCCATGGCCCCCTCCTCCTCTCTGTGTCATCCTCTGCCCGCAGTCCCTTCATCTCCTCTGCTCTCCAGCCTCAGCCCTGCTCCCGTCCTGCACTGTACTCCGCAGCAGCCCCTTCATCCATGGCCTCCTCCTCCTCTCTGTGTCATCCTTTGCCCACAGTCCCTTCATCTCCTCTGCTCTCCAGCCTCAGCCCTGCTCCTGTCCTGCACTGTACTCCGCAGCAGCCCCTTCATCCATGGCCCCCTCCTCCTCTCTGTGTCATCCTCTGCCCGCAGTCCCTTCATCTCCTCTGCTCTCCAGCCTCAGCCCTGCACCCATCGTGCACTGTACTAAGTAGCAGCCCCTTCATCCATGGCCCACTCCTCCTCTCTGTGTCATCCTCTGCCCGCAGTCCCTTCATTTCCTCTGCTCTCCAGCCTCAGCCCTGCTCCCATCCTGCATTATACTCCGCAGCAGCCCCTTCATCCATGGCCCTCTCCTCCTCTCTGTGTCATCCTTTGCCCGCAGTCCCTTCATCTCCTCTGCTCTCCAGCCTCAGCCCTGCTCCCGTCCTGCATTGTACTCCGCAGCAGCCCCTTCATCCATGGCCCCCTCCCAGGGCCGGCTCCAGGTTTTTCTGGGCCCCGGGCGAAAGAGTCTCAGTGGGCCCTTTTAACACATACCACGATTCATGATGCAGAGATACGGCGGAGAAATATATATATATATATATATAGTACACAGGGCCCAGCCTGCCCCCTCATCCTTCACATATGCAGACACGCGCACACACGGTACGCAGACATATGCACGCACACACGGTACGCAGACATATGCACGCACACACGGTACGCAGACATATCCACGCACAAACGGTACGCAGACATATGCACGCACACACGGTACGCAGACATATGCACGCACACACGGTACGCAGACATATGCACGCACACACGGTACACAGACATATGCACGCACACACGGTACACAGACATATGCACGCACACACGGTACACAGACATATGCACGCACACACGGTACACAGACATATGCATGCACACACGGTACGCAGACATATGCACGCACACACGGTACGCAGACATATGCACGCACACACGGTACGCAGACACATGCACGCACACACGGTACGCAGACACATGCACGAACACACGGTACGCAGACACATGCACGCACACACGGTACGCAGACACATGCACGCACACACACACGGTACACAGATATGTACACATACAGACATACACACATTTTTACAAAAATTCTTAAAGACATATATAAAACAGACAAATATATATACACAGTCATACACACTGACATTCACATACATGCACTCACACAGACCCATTGCAAATATTTTTAATATGGGGATTGGGGAAGCCTCACTCACCTGTCCCCGGTCCAGTGTCCTGTCCAGCAGCTCCTCAGGTATGGGGCAGTGCAGGGCCCCCGGCGTGTCACAGACTTCATGGCCCTGGAACATCAGAGGGGCCCACTTGCGGTCGGGTCCGGGCCCCTCCCGCCCATCTGTGCAGGACCTCCGCTCCAACGGTGTTTGATTGCTGGCACTCCCCCCGACATGGCCGCGCGCTGTCCGGCTGTGTCTGCTAGTAATGACGCGGCAGGGGCGACACACAAGCACAATTAAAGGTGCAGTGCCGTCGACCCTGCCGCGTCATTACTAGCAGACACAGCCGGACAGCGCGCGGCCGTGTCTGGGGGGAGTGCCGGCAATCAAGCAGCGCCTGCGTCCCTGAACAGGTGCCGAGGAAGCGGCCAGGGCCCCGACAGTGAGTGGGCGGTGGGCCCCTCTGATTTTCCAGGGCCCCGGCACTTGCCCGGGTACGCCGGGTGCTGACGCCGGCCCTGCCCCCTCCTCCTCTCTGTGTCATCCTTTGCCCGCAGTCCCTTCATCTCCTCTGCTCTCCAGCCTCAGCCCTGCTCCCGTCCTGCACTGTACTCCACAGCAGCCCCTTCATCCATGGCCCCCTCCTCCTCTCTCCATGTCCTCCCTATGTGCCGCAGTGGGCAGCCTGTCACACTCTGCTGCTCACCTTCTGACCTGATCTTCTGCCTCTCTTCACCCCACACGACCCCAGCGTTCCTTATGGCTGCAGCACCCCCTCTCCTACCATCAAGCAACTGTGGTCACCCTCAAGCAGGATCTTCAGCCTCACAGCACCTGGACTCTGCTAAATATCGCTGCTATTAACCCCTTGTTCTCCGTAGGGATAGTTAGTGATGGGCGGTGGACTCTTATTAATGTATGTATTTTTTTAGGTAAGTGGGTGGGAAGTATAATTAGGTTATTGTGGGGCTAATTATATATTATTATTGTGTACTGTGTTAGTGCGGTAATTAGTAGTATAATAACTGAAGACTTGTGTGTAATAAATATCTTTCATTGATACACGGCTTCATCTCAGTTAGTCGCCGTTCAGTATAGTTTATAGCAAGGGAATCAGAGTACGTAACATGTGAGGTATTAGCCGGATATTGGTTACTGATGGTCAAGGCTGGCATTAATGATTAATATACGGAATACCGCCCTGTAACAAAGGGTAAATTGAAAACGCTTTGCTATCTTCTTATAGCCTTCTCCTGCTTTGTGGCCTCCACCATTTTCATTTTCAGAGTGCTAGGCAGCTGTTTAGAAGAACCCAAGGCTGCGTTTTAATGGCACAAGGTTAGAGGAGGTTTTTATAAATCTGGGAAATTTGCATCACCTGGCCTTTCCTTATGATGATAGTGAACAAGCCATAACCCTAAGGTATGTGCGCACATTGAGTATTTGCTGCAGAAATTTCGGCAACGTTTCTGCATCTCTTGGCAGCAAAAACACAGCGGCTAATTAAGGTCAGAAACCTTGGTCAAACTGAGTCTCCACAATACAGCCGTGATGTAGTGACGTGTTTGTGCCTGCAGTGCACGGAGTCTCAGACTCACAGGTGAAGGCTGAATGGTGGATCAGGGAGCTTTCAACTCCTGATTCACTATTCTATTCAATGGTATCACCGTCATGGGAATGTGGATGTCGCTGAAATTGTGATGATGGGGAAGGAGAGGGAACCCGATGGCTTGTTGTGGATGTATATAAACAGATGTAAGCAATGATGCTGCTGAATAATTGATACAGTCACTACCTTACCCTATCCTGTACCTAAACAAAGCTGATACTGCCCAACCGCGCAGGTTGGCACTCTAAGGAACAACAATGGCACCTCTGCTCACTGATGGCTGTCCGTCAGATGCCCTGGTTAACTCTGATATATATATCAAAAAAATACACTGATACATTAAATAGGATCAGATATGTCTCAAGGTATATATAAAGGAAAGGGTATGATAGTCATCAGAGAATGTTTCAATAATCTGCCTCAATGCGTTTATCCAACAGGTTCATCAAGAGGCTTGATACAGGGATGATAATTCATGATGTTCAACATAGTGTGCCTAATAGCCAGGTGTCCATGTATAAATATCCCACTTCATCCAAAACCCCTCCCCAGACTAGGAGACCCATTCCCATTCCTAGAGGTGAATTGTCACAGGACATATAGAATGGAGTCTGTCTATAATAATGTACAGCGCCTGCGCTACTTCTCATGAGCTAGAGGTCCGATAATGTCCATCCCCTAGTGTGCATGTCTGGAAGTGACGCACTTTACACTGAAACGCCAGATAAACTGATTGCCGCCGCGCCACTCATACCCGTGACTGCGCATGCCTGTAGTTATGCACTCCATGCCAGAGCGCATCTAGGGTCATTGTCAGCGATTGTGCACACCTGGATGTGTGTATTCTATGCCGGAGAGCATTACAGTCTCCTATGTACGACTGTGCATGCGTTCCACTCCGGAGCACATAATGAATTTGGGTTGCGTTCCAGCAATATAGAAAAGTCCTCTATCTGAGATCAGCGTCAAGGGAGACTAAAAACAAGTATTTCACATCCTCCCATCATGCAATAGGCATGTAGATCTACTTTATCACTTCATAAAATATGGGATGGTGGCCCACAAAATATTCCTAAATGGCCAAATTTCACCCCTATTGCATAATTAGAGATACACGAGGAACACCACACTTGTTAGTTACTAAATAGTATAAGTGGGATGTAGCGTCGGCGTCCCTGCCTCCTGCTAGGCAGGGACGCTGTTCCCCTCACCTCTCCGCTCCGTGCCCGGCGTCTTCCTCCCGCTCTGCTGGCAGCGCGCGCTCCTCCCCGGTCACCGTGCTTAGGGCGCGCGCGCGCTCCCCCTCTCTTAAAGAGGCCGCGCACGCCGCTCTAAGGAGTCCCCGGCCAATGGCCGGAGGACCTCTCGATATATAAGGCACCTCCTCCAAGATGGAGGTGCCCGAGCAATGTTGTTGCAAAGCCTTCACTCTGCTTCAGCCCTCAGGTCCCGTTACCAGTTACCTGCCAGATTCCTGCTTGTTACCTGCCAGTCACCTGCCAGATTCCTGCCTGTTACCTGCCAGTCACCTGCCAGATACCTGCTTGATACCTGCCTGATATCCGCTTACCTGCTTGCAAGCCTGCGGTCCGACGGTCTGCGTTCCGACACCTGTCAGTCTGTCTATGGACCAGCCTGTCCGCTCACCTGGGAGCGCTCACCTGCTAGCTGCCTACTAGCCTACCTGGAGGCTCTGCCGTCACTTGCCGTGACCACCTGCCTGTCCAGAGACTCTTGCCCGCTCACCTGGGAGCGTCCACCTGCTACCTGCCTGCTAGCCTACCTGGAGGTTCTGCCGTCACTTGCCGTGACCACCTGCCTGTCTAGAGACTCTTGCCCGCTCACCTGGGAGCGTCCACCTGCTACCTGTCTGCTAGTCTACCTGGAGGCGCTGCCGTCACTTGCCGTGACCACCTGCCTGTCCAGAGACTCTTGCCCACTCACCTGGGAGCATCCACCTGCTACCTGTCTGCTAGTCTACCTGGAGGTTCTGCCGTCACTTGCCGTGACTACCTGCCTGTCCAGAGACTCCTGCCCGCTCACCTGGGAGCGCTCACCAGCCACCTGCCTGCTGTACTTCTACCCAGAGACTGTCCCTGTCACTTGCCGTGACTACCTGCCCTTCTACCCAGAGACTGTCCCTGTCACTTGCCGTGACTACCTGCCCGCCTTCCCTGGGTGTCACCCGCTTCCTTACAAGGACTGCCCCTTTGTATAGTTGCTCTGTGGTTCCACCTTCCAGACCCGTTACAGTTTGCTCGGGCCATGGAACCCGGTGGCACCCAAGCTCCCTCGCTCTCGGACCTATGTCATGAACTGTCCCAGCAGAGGTCCCAACAGGAGTCCATCCTGAGTCACCTGCGGAATGTCAACTCTCGCCTGGACACTCTGACTGCTCCACCAGCAACCACCGCTAGTGTCATGACTCGCAACCCGGCAGCGCCGCTGCCCACCAATACCATGGTATCCTGCCCCGGACCCCGGCTTTCTGCACCTCCTCGCTTTGGAGGCGATCCCGCTCAAGCTCGGGGCTTCATAAACCAGTGCACCCTGCACTTTGAACTCCTGTCCCACCAGTTTATCTCCGACCGGGCCAAAGTAGCCTTCTTTATGTCCCATCTCACGGGGGAGGCACTGGCTTGGCTAAATCCTCTATGGGAGAGAGGAGACCCCTGGTGTCCGACCTGCCAGCCTTTCTCACGGCTTTCCGGAAAGTCTTCGACGAACCCGGACGGAAGACCTCATCCGCATCATCTCTGCTACGCCTCCATCAAGGAAATCTCACCGTGGGTCAATATGCCATACGGTTCCGTACCCTTGCTTCGGAGCTGGCCTGGGATCATGACGCCCTGGTGTCTGTCTTCTGGGAGGGTCTGTCCGGCCGTATTAAAGATGAACTCGCCGGTCGGGACATTCCTACCACTCTCGACGACTTAATAACACTTGACATCCGGTTCCAGGAGCGCGCCAAAGAGGTCACCCGTGAGAGGAGGTTTCCACGTCTAGCCCCTACCTTCCAGAAACCAGTCACTCCCTCCGTTACTCCCCAGGCACACTCACCTGAACCTATGCAGGTCGACCAGACCAAGATGGTCAAAACCCGTCAAGACTTACGCCGTGCCGAGGGGAGCTGCTTCTACTGTGGCAGTCAGGAGCACCGGATCCGTTCCTGCCCAGAGAGGTCGGGAAACGCCTGTGTCTAGGATCGCTCAGAGAGGTCGCCCTAGAGAAAAGTAAACCCTCTCCATCCCTGATGCTGTCAGTCTCTATCATCTGCGGAGAGAACCGCTATTTTGAACTGGCTCAACTTGACTCAGGAGCTGCTGGAAATCTCATCTCTCAATCCCTGGTAGAAAAATACCGTATTCCCACCAAACCTCTGGCCGTACCTTTATCTGTGGCCGCCGTGGATGGGGGCCTCTTACCACATCCCATCCAACTCATCACCGAATCTCTAACTCTACAGGTGGGAATGCTGCATTCTGAGAGCATCTCCTTTCATGTTCTGCCTGGACTCTCTCACGCACTCTTGCTAGGCCTACCTTGGCTCCAGAAACATGCACCCGTGCTTGAATGGCAGACCGGAGAAGTCCTTCGCTGGGGACAGGACTGCCATAAGACTTGTCTAGTTCCCGTTCATCCTGCTCGTCCTTCTCCTACCCCAGTCAATCTACCCGGTCTACCGGTTCCCTATTGGTCTTATGCGGATGTCTTCAATAAAAAAGAAGCAGAGACATTACCCCCTCATAGACCATACGACTGCCCGATCGACTTGATACCCGGCTCTACTCCTCCCCGTGGGCGTATCTACCCTTTGTCCGCTGCAGAGACCCCGTCCATGTCAGAATATATTGAGGAGAATCTGGCCCGGGGATTTATTCGGAAATCTACCTCCCCGGCGGGAGCAGGCTTCTTCTTCGTCAAAAAGAAGGACGGCTCACTCCGTCCATGTATAGATTATAGAGGCCTTAACCAGATTGCAGTGAAGAATAAATACCCCCTCCCGCTCATTGCTGAATTATTTGACCGTCTGAGGGGGGCTAGAATCTTCACCAAACTGGATCTCCGTGGGGCGTATAACCTGGTCCGTATCCGTCAGGGGGATGAGTGGAAGACGGCATTCAACACCCGGGACGGCCACTATGAGTACCTTGTAATGCCCTTCGGTCTCTGTAACGCTCCTGCCATCTTTCAAGAGTTGGTCAATGACATCTTCCGTGACCTTCTCTACTCCTGCGTGGTTGTGTACCTGGACGACATCTTGGTCTTCTCTCCGGACCTTCCTACTCACCCGAGGGATGTTCGTCAGGTCCTGCTCAGGCTCAGGCAGAACCACCTCTACGCTAAATATGAGAAGTGCATCTTTGAGCAGACCTCTCTTCCATTTCTGGGCTACATAATCTCTCAGACCGGCCTACAAATGGATCCTGAGAAACTGTCTGCCATCCAGAAGTGGCCCCGACCAGAGGGGTTGAAGGCTATTCAGCGGTTCCTGGGCTTCGCCAACTATTACCGCCTCTTCATACCGCACTACTCTTCCCGGACTGCCCCTATCTCTGCGCTCACCCGTAAGGGTACTAATCCCAGAGAATGGCCGCCCGAAGCAGAGGAAGCCTTTCTTTCCTTAAAACAGGCTTTCTCCTCCGCCCCGGTGCTGCATCGTCCGGACGGCAACAAACAATTCTTCCTAGAAGTTGACGCTTCCTCCTCCGGAGCCGGGGCGGTACTTACCCAAAAATCATCTTCCGTAAGAATGGTAACCTGCGGCTTTTTCTCCAAACTCTTCTCCTCTTCTGAGCGCAATTATTCTATAGGAGACCGAGAATTATTGGCCATTAAGCTGGCACTGGAGGAGTGGCATTACCTGCTCGAGGGGGCTCTTCACCCGGTAATAATTTACACAGACCACAAGAACTTGGCCTATCTCCAGAACGCCCAGAGACTTAACCCGCGCCAAGCCCGGTGGTCCTTGTTTTTTGCCCGCTTTGATTTCGTTCTTCATTTTCGCCCGGCTGACAAAAACATCAAAGCTGACGTCTTGTCCCGATCCTTCCTGGTGTCTGATCTTGAGGAGGAGCCTAAACACATCATCGATCCCGCCAGAGTAATGCAGGTGGCCCCCGTGAGTCTAAATCGTCTCCCTCCCGGTAAGACGTTCGTAACGGTACCTGATCGGGAGAAGATCCTACACTGGGGTTACTCGTCTAAGCTAGCTGGCCACGCCGGTCAGAAAAAGACCCTCCAGCTTATTACCCGGCTCTACTGGTGGCCTACCCTGCACAAGGACGTAATAGACTTTGTTTCTGCCTGTGTGTCCTGCGCCCGCAACAAGGTTCCGAGACACCTGCCAGCTGGTCGCCTTCTTCCTCTTCCAGTAACTGCTGCCCCCTGGCAGCATATAGCTATGGACTTCATAACAGATCTCCCTGTCTCTGCCGGTTGTACGGTCATTTGGGTGGTCGCTGACCGCTTTTCCAAAATGGCTCATTTCATTCCCCTGCCAGGCTTCCCGTCTGCACCCGAGCTGGCTAAAGACTTTATCCGCCACATCTTCCGTCTCCATGGCCTGCCCCTCCACATCGTGTCGGATCGTGGGGTTCAGTTCACCTCACGCTTCTGGAGAGCCACATGTAAGCTGCTAGACGTCACCCTGGACTTCTCCTCCGCTTACCACCCACAGTCCAATGGTCAAGTGGAGCGGATCAATCAGATCCTGACCAGTTACCTCCGGCACTTCGTTAATGCCCACCATTCAGACTGGGTGGATCTCCTACCATGGGCCGAATTCTCTTACAATAATCACGAGAGCGAATCTTCCTCCAAATCCCCGTTTTTTGTAGTCTTCGGTCAGCATCCTCGGATCCCATTTCCCGTCTCCACCTCGGTGGACAATCCGGCTGCGGAATCTCTCGTTAGCAAATTTTCCTCCATTTGGCAGAGTACCTGATCCGCACTCCTTCAGTCATCCGAGCGGATGAAAAAACACGCTGACAAAAAACGCCTGGATCCTCCACAATTCCATCCTGAGATAAAGTCTGGCTCTCGTCCAAGTATGTCCGGCTCAAGATTCCTTCCTACAAGTTAGGGCCTCGGTTCATCGGCCCACTGGAGGTTATCAAACAGATCAACCCGGTGGCCTATAAATTGAAACTCCCGGCCAACTTGCGGATCCCTAACTCCTTCCATGTATCTCTCCTCAAACCCGTGGTACTTAACTCTTTTTCCAAGTCTACAGGTACGCCTCCTGCTCCGGTTTCCGCTGAAAACGAGTTTGAGGTAGAGAACATTCTGGCCACCAAAAGGGTAAGAGGAAAGACCTTTTTTCTAGTAGATTGGAAGGGGTTTGGTCCTGAGGAGAGAACATGGGAGCCCCGGGAGAACATACATGCCCCTCTCATCCTTGGTAAATTTCTGTCTGGCCTAAAAAAGGGGGGGCCTAAAGGGGGGGGTACTGTAGCGTCGGCGTCCCTGCCTCCTGCTAGGCAGGGACGCTGTTCCTCTCACCTCTCTGCTCCGTGCCCGGCGTCTTCCTCCCGCTCTGCTGGCAGCGCGCGCTCCTCCCCTGGTCACTGTGCTTAGGGCGCGCGTGCGCGCTCCCCCTCTCTTAAAGGGGCCGCGCGCGCCGCTCTAAGGAGTCCCCGGCCAATGGCCGGAGGACCTCTCCATATATAAGGCACCTCCTCCAAGATGGAGGTGCCCGAGCAATGTTGTTGCAAAGCCTTCACTCTGCTTCAGCCCTCAGGTCCCGTTACCAGTTACCTGCCAGTCACCTGCCAGATTCCTGCTTGTTACCTGCCAGTCACCTGCCAGATTCCTGCCTGTTACCTGCCAGTCACCTGCCAGATACCTGCTTGATACCTGTCTGATATCCGCTTACCTGCTTGCAAGCCTGCGGTCCGACGGTCTGCGTTCCGACACCTGTCAGTCTGTCTATGGACCAGCCTGTCCGCTCACCTGGGAGCGCTCACCTGCTACCTGCCTGTTAGCCTACCTGGAGGCTCCGCCGTCACTTGCCGTGACCACCTGCCTGTCCAGAGACTCTTGCCCGCTCACCTGGGAGCGCTCACCTGCTACCTGCCTGCTAGCCTACCTGGAGGCTCTGCCGTCACTTGCCGTGACCACCTGCCTGTCCAGAGACTCTTGCCCGCTCACCTGGGAGCGCTCACCTGCTACCTGCCTGCTAGCCTACCTGGAGGTTCTGCCGTCACTTGCCGTGACCACCTGCCTGTCCAGAGACTCTTGCCCGCTCACCTGGGAGCGTCCACCTGCTACCTGTCTGCTAGTCTACCTGGAGGCTCTGCCGTCACTTGCCGTGACCACCTGCCTGTCCAGAGACTCTTGCCCGCTCACCTGGGAGCATCCACCTGCTACCTGTCTGCTAGTCTACCTGGAGGTTCTGCCGTCACTTGCCGTGACCACCTGCCTGTCCAGAGACTCTCGCCCGCTCACCTGGAAGCGCTCACCAGCCACCTGCCTGCTGTCCTTCTACCCAGAGACTGTCCCTGTCACTTGCCGTGACTACCTGCCCTTCTACCCAGAGACTGTCCCTGTCACTTGCCGTGACTACCTGCCCGCCTTCCCTGGGTGTCACCCGCTTCCTTACAAGGACTGCCCCTTTGTATAGTTGCTCTGTGGTTCCACCTCCCAGACCCGTTACATGGGATATAACTGATAAGAAATAATTCTGATATAGAAGCTCAGATATCTCGATGAAGTAAAACAATATGTGAACCTCATTCACAGGGAACTGAGTAGCAATGGGTAGAGTATAAAATCCAAAAATGTAATCCAGAATGGGGCTGTATTCACACAAAAGAGGCATAGGAAATTTGCTCATTGAGTCACTTAGTGGCTAGTGAATAATGTCTAAAAATCCACTCACTTTCCTTTTTGAGCATACATCTATTGTGATCACCTCCTCTCACGTTGGGATTAACCATCTCAATGATACAAAAGGAGATGTCTCCGGTTTCACATCTATGTACACTGTTCATGAGTCTCGCTAATGGGATGTCCTGACCATGGCGTGTATCGCGCAAATGCCCCTCTCCCCCACCCTCCTAACTAACTAACTCTTGGTCGTGCATACATAATCTAGGGGGCAGGTGCAAGTGGCCATATATGCAAGTCCTGAGGTTTTACAGTTGGAATAGTCCTTCTAGAAAAAGGAGGAACTCGAGAAAGATTTGCATGGTCTCATCCAATTACATGTACAACGTTCTCCACATATAAAGAAACCGCAAACTCTTCTATCTAAGCAAGTCCCCTTGGGTGCAGGTTTTTTATAGAAACTATGCACTAAACGGTCCCTAATTGAACGACCCTTTCTGAAAGTTATTGTGAGAGTAGATCACACAGCACCCTCAGGTCCGGGTCCACCACAAGTATATCCCAGTGTTTTCTGAGGATATTAAAGATACGGTCACTCTGATTGTCACAAGTTCCTATTACTTGTGTTATCCCATCTTTTTCTTGCTCTCTTGGTTAGGTATGGAGGAGTGTCTGTCTCTCCCGTTTTTCTGCAAACAACTGTGTGAAATTCAAAATGTATTGTGGATACCTTTTTCCTTGAATTTGGTGTTCATGTCTATTGCCTGTATATTAAAATCTGTGACATTAGAACAGTTCCTTCTCAACTGTAAAAATTGTCCCTTGGGTATTCCTTTTTTTGGGGGATGGGGTGGTGACTATCCCACTTCAATAGTTTATTAGTGCTTGTAGGTTTAGGGTAGATGAGTGTCCCTAGGGTCCCATCCCGTTATTTCTTGATTAGTACATCCAGGAAAGGCAACTGGTTATAATTAACCTCTGATGTAAATCTAAGGCCCACTCTATTGATGTTGATTTCCCTGACAAATTCAAGAAATTGTTCACTCGTCTCTGACCAGAAGATAAAATTGTCCTGAATATATCTATACCATACCCCAATATATGGATGCCACCACTTATAATCATCCCTGAATATTGTGGTTTCCTCCCATCAGCTCAAACCTAGATTAGCATATGATGGGGCACAGGGGCTCCCCATCGCAGTACCCCTGAGCTGGTGAAGAACTTCCTGTCAAAAAGAAAGAACTTATGAACAAGAGTGTATTTAAGAAGATTCTCCATGAAGTCATTATTTCTGCTACACTCTATTGATCTCGATTTCAAGAAATGTCTTACTCCTCTGATATCATCCTCATGCGGTATATTACTGTACAAAGCCTCGATATCTAGTAAAGCCTGCTCCCCTACATGCATGTATACATACTCGAGGGTATACATGGAGGGGAGCAGGCAGAGGGAAAACCAACTCCAGAGGACTTATTCCAACTGCATTACCTCAGGCGGTACTGTGGGAACATTATACTATGTGGGGGCATCATATATACTGCATAAGGGGCATAATGGGGGCATTACACTGTGTGGGGGCATCATACATCCTGCATAAGGGGCATAATGGGGGCATTACACTGTGTGGGGGCATCATACATCCTGCATAAGGGGCATAATGGGGGCATTACACTGTGTGGGGGCATCATACATCCTGCATAAGGGGCATAATGGGGGCATTACACTGTGTGGGGGCATCATACATACTGCATAAGGGGCATAATGGGGGCATTACACTGTGTGGGGGCATCATACATACTGCATAAGGGGCATAATGGGAGCATTACACTGTGGGGGGCATCATACATCCTGCATAAGGGGAATAATGGGGGCATTACACTGTGGGGCCAGTAACGGGGTCCTGTACTATGAGAACAATATGTTTCCTCCCTTCCTGTCTCCATAGTTGGGTCGTATGTATCTATTACAGGAAACAGAACAAAACCTTATGATTCTTATAAAGGGGCAACACAAGACCCCAAAAGAGTCTCCGTGCTGAAGGGGTTAATGCCCCCTGCGCCCAGTAATGGGGGTCTCCACATACCTCCACCTGCAGAGCCGCCACCACACATATGACTGTTCTGTGCGCACAGGACCTGTGATGAGGTCACAGGAGGGGAGGAGTCAGGGGTCACATGATCAGGGGCCTCAGTGGATGCAGGACTCTGCTGTGCTGGTTGTCATGGTGCTGGATGAGCTGAAATTTATGTGTGGGGTCAGGAGGGGTTTACAGTGTGGATGTAGCAGAGCCGCTCACTGCTGTCAACAACGTTGTCAGAGTATTACGCCACTTTTACGGACTCACAATAAAACATACAAAAATGAAACCAAAATGGATTTTCCTGGGAAATATGTTAAGGAACATCCTTTCCAGGTTAATGGCTTGTATATAAGGCAAAATAAATAACCAAAAACAAAAATACTCCTCCACACCTTCAGCTATGTTCACACACAGCGTTTTTGATGCATTTTTGCACTTTTGCATTGCTTTCAACTGTGAAAAATACATTCACCAGTAAATAACATTTTACAACCTTATCTGGCCATGTGGTGTGTGAGATATGATCAGACACATCCATACAGTGCTGAAAAGACTTGGGAACAGCATGGGGAAGACCACTGGAAGCATCTCTGACTCCCAGGTCAGACGTGATCCTATATTACAGCGGTAGTAATACAGACATTTTTGGCAACGTGACAAATATTAAACTCCATTTAAAATGGGCAAGGCGCGTGACAAGGGAGGGGGAAGTGGACATGCACGCCGAGGCCGTGGGCAACATGAAACTGTGCCTGTGAGGGAGCACAACAGGCACCCAATCAAGTCAAACTACCTTCCTGTCCCAATTTCTAGGGGTCCGCGTAATACCACTCTTGAAGCCAGAGCAGTGTGAAAAGGTTGTTGGTTGGTGTTAGGAAAACTAACACTTCCTTACTTTAGGTAAGGGTACGGTGAGAATAGAGAGGAAAACAATCTTGAATTGTGTGGATAAAACAAAAGCTTATTTAATGTTCATTCAAAAGTGATTACAAAAATGAAGAAATATAGTTCATAGCACGCAAAAAGAAGAATCAGGTTAGAAGAGAGAAAGGAAACAATTATAGGTTCTTACGTATCCAGTATGGAAGCATGATCCGTGCTGGAGATACCCGAGGAATGAGTGATCTCCCCCATGTCTGGCTCTGCTTATATACCATCTCGCCTCATAGACATACATTGGAGAATATTTTTACAGTTTCATAACCCAATATGGCGACTTGCTGATATATTAGTAGCTTCTACCATATTAGAACAAAACTAGTAGCTTGTGACATATGCATTTTGGCTACGTGCACATCACCTCATGTTGGTATATTTTAAACATATGGCTAGTGACCTTTAAGGATCATTAGTTATCTCCAAATAACCCATATAGACAAGAGTCCTATAGGTTTGACAAACTGAACAGGTTTCTACCAAGGTCCCAGAATAACTGCACATTCTTTCTCTATATTTGAATCTAAGCATGGTTAGAGCCTAAGCATGTTAAAGCTTATGTATATATATTTTTCTATCATAAGAAATTAATATTTTACAGTCCCCCCTGATTATGATTTAAAAAATATCATAATCAATCCTAAACTCATTCTCTCACCATTCGTATCACATTCATTCTTTATTCTGAAAACCTTGTATCGACACCTGTATTGAATGTCATCTGAGTTCCCAAAAACTTCTGAATTAAAAATAAAAATTCACTCAAAAAGTTATATTTTTTCTTTTTAACATTTCTCTTAAAATATCATCTTCCTTTTTCATTTCTGTCTTTATTTTTTTGTATATTTTCTTAATTTTACACATGATAAAAATCTGATTAACAATACACAGCAAGATCCAAATAAATATGATTATGATTGGATTTGTTAATACGCTTCCTGCAGCCATTTTCGCTGAAGACTGTGACCAACTAGTTACTGATCTTCCTAGATTTTTCCACCAAGATGAGCCTGACATACTTGTCCACTCATGTTCAATATCATCTAAATGACCTTGTTCATGTCCAAATACAATTTCAGCTTCTTTTAGTTGTTTTGTTAACAAACCTTTGTCTTTATTTATCTCATTTGTCCACATATTCCAAGGAAAATTATTTATTTGGCACAAATTGAACTGTATTGAAAGGATTTTCAGATTTCTTGTCCCTATTGATGTAATATTAATACTTCCTACCTACTTGGAGATATTTTTCACATTTCCCTCCATACAATATAAACCTATTGTCAGATTTTCAGCATGTACACAAGAGGAGAAGAATGCAGAAACAACTTCATTTTCTGATATAACTTGGAAACAAATTTTGTTCAAGCTTATTGGGGTCAACAAGTCATGTATCGTGTGCACATTCTCAACTCTGGCATGACATGAGGTATGATTATGGAAACATGAGTTATAAATGACTTTATCCTGTCCAGGTAGACACATTACCTTAGAAACAAAATGTACAGTGGGTACGGAAAGTATTCAGACCCTTTTACATTTTTCATTCTTTGTTTCATTGCAGCCATTTGGAGAATTCTAAAAAGTTAATTTTTTTAAAGTCCACTCTGCACCCCATCTTGACTGAAAAAAAAACAGAAATACAGACAGTTTTGCAAATTTATTAAAAAAGAAAAACTGAAATATCACACGTGCATAAGTATTCAGACCCTTTGCTCAGTATTGAGTAGAAGCACCCTTTTGGGCTAGTACAGCCATGAGTCTTCTTGGAAAAGATGCAACAAGTTTTTCACACCTGCATTTTGGGATCCTCTGCCATTTTTCCTTGCAGATCCTCTCCAGTTCCATCAGGATGAATGGTAAACGTTGTTGGACAGCCATTTTCAGGTCTCTCCAAAGATGCTCAATTGGGTTTAGGTCAGGGCTCTGGCTGGGCCAGTCAGGAATGGTCACAGAGTTGTTCTGAAGCCACTCCTTTGTTATTTTAGCTGTGTGCTTAGGGTCATTGTCTTGTTGGAAGGTGAACCTTCGGCCAAGTCTGAGTTCCAGAGCACTCTGGAAGAGATTTTCATCCAGGATATCTCTGTACTTGGCCGCATTCATGTTTCCTTCAATTGCAACCAGTCATCCTGTCCCTACAGCTGAAAAACACCCCCATAGCATGATGCTGTCACCACCATGTTTCACTGTTGGGATTGTATTAGGCAGGTGATGAGCAGTGCCTGGTTTTCTCCACACATACCGCTTAGAATTATCACCAAAAAGTTTTATCTTCATCTCATCAGACCAGAGAATCTTTTTCCTCATAGTCTGGGAGTCCTTCATGTGTTTTTGAGCAAACTCTAATAAATTTGCAAAAATTTCTACATGTCTGTTTTTTTTCAGTCAAGATGGGGTGCAGAGTGGACTTTAATGAGAAAAAAATGAACTTTTTAGAATTTACCAAATGGCTGCAATGAAACAAAGAGTGAAAAATATAAAGGGGTCTGAATACTTTCTGTACCCACTATAACCATGAAAAAATGTCTAATTGTTCAGTGTTTGTACCATCAAATGCAAAATCTGTGTACTGTAATAGATAATATAGTAATTGTGTATTACTAACAGGAATGCCCAGAACAGTTATAGGAACCATGGTTTCTTCTCTTCCCGATATTGGGATTAGTGATGTTCCCATACAAATGTTCTGTTCACATCCTAACCACGTATTTACCCACAAATCTGTATGATTTAATGCAAAATTATATTCTGTAGGCAAATTTCTCATTATTCCTAAAGGTGTAATTCCACTTTGCAATGCCTGTGCAATCATTTTCAGATTGGTGGAGTATTCAATCTGAATTTCTAGACATGCTCCGGCCATTGGGATTCCTGTTCACTTTCTATTAGAGCTAAAGTAGCATCTTGTAGATGTGACACTGAAGATCCCAGCACAGCAGCAGTGTTCAAAACCATCTTCTCAAGGAGTTGATGCAAACTTTTCTTAATTTTTACCCCTTTACCTCCAATATACCCAATATTTTCCAAATCTGATTTAAGTGTATGAATGTCCATAGTATTAATTAAACTTCCCACTGTTCCTAATCCCCCCCAAAATACCTTCTAATATCCCCCTCTTACTTCTAACATGTGTTGAAGATCTTTTCCCAAACCATTGTTCTATTTCCATCTCCATGTTGATGAGATGTGATTGACATTTGGGATATCTGGATGAGATTTTCAAGTTAGACATATCAAAAGTCCAGACTATAGTTATCAACACTCCATCTCTTAATAGAGGTTTAGATTGTAATTGATTGATTTGGAAAGGAGTAGATGGTTGAAACCTTGTCTGTGTACATACATTATCTACTGCTGACCAAACATTTACATCTTTACATTGTTTTTAATTATTTTTAGTTAAAACGCAACATTGGTAAAGTCTAGAATCCTTAGGAGATGGATTATCTAGAGAAAAAACTAAATTCTTATCCAACCATCTCACATTCCCGTATTGACTTCTATGTATAACATTTGTTGGACCATTTGAAAAACTTCCCAAAAATAATTTGTTTCTGGTCCATGTTAACAAAGACTCGGGAGGTAACGCTAACCTTGTGTTGCATTTCAATTAAAGAGGAGACATATTTTCTTGACTATGTACTGCTTGTGGTGCAACCCTTCCTTCTGGAGTGATAGTACTTGTTACTGTAAAAACTACAGATACTTGTACTTGTACTGATTCTCTGGTTATCTGGAAATTCCATGTTTTTACCCAATCTTCATCTCCTTCTGTAATAGAAAGTAATGAAGGATCCAAAATTTTCCCCAAAAGTTGTATCTTTAACACAATCTCTGTTTCGGATGTTCTAACTGTCCCTTTTGTGATCATATCATTAGTAATATCACCCAACCACACAGCTTTCTCTTCACCTCTTATCTCTATATTCCAGTATAACACATCTGTAGGATTACATTCCCATGTGCCTGTATTATTATAATGTATATAATCTCCTTGTAACTGTGTAAATTTAGACTTAGGTCCTGTGGCAGCATGTAATATTAAATGTCGTGTATGAAGTGTAGCTCAATACAGCATTTTACACCATAACCCATGCAAATGTTTCCAGTAATATCTACTGAATCGTCCGGTATGTCTTCATCTATTAGATTTTGTATACTTGATCCTCTTGGTTTGTAAACTTTGTAAAGTTCCTTTGATATGCCCATTCACTTCACTAGTATTTGCTCCATGATATAAAATGTCTTCTGCGTAGATCAGAATTGAAATAGTACAAAGTAGCAGAAATGTGGTTCTCATCAGATAATAGCTTTTCCTGGGAAACTTTTTCTTTTCTTGAAGGATTGGTGTTGAATCCCTTCCATCCATCAAGGACATGGTATTCCGTATTCCAGCTCTTATTGGAATCCATTTCTTCCTAAAAGAAATGCAGTATCATTATTTTGTAATATACAATTTGCATTGATCAACATGTACCCACAATTTTTGTTGTCTGTGGATATTTTTAACCACGTTGGATGCTGGTTGCACTAGGATCATAACTCATCCCATGGTGTCGATTATTTCAAAGGGACCTTCCCAGTTACTTTCCCAAGGTCCACTCTTCCTGAAAGTTTTAATCATGACTAGAGCCCCTTTTTTGAATTTGGATTCATATGGTGGCTCCATCCTCTGCATTCTTGATGCAGCATGTGGAAGAATGGTTTTCAAGTTTTCCTGCAACAATTGCAACCATTTGAACCTTGCAACACCATCTTTTTGAGGTGTGGACAAAAATGGTTCATGTTGGAAAATCAATGGCATTTTCCTTCCTGACATTAGTTCAAAAAGAGTAAACTGAGTTGTGGAGGAAGTTGTTACTCTAACACTCAACAGTACAAAAGGTACTGCATCCACCCAAGTATTACCTTTGTCCAATAACATTTTGGCAATTCTGGATTTTATTGTCTTATTCATCCTTTCCACAATACCAGCAGACTGTGGATGGTAAGGTACATGAAACTGTTGTTGTACCCCTAGAATAGTACAAACCCCTCAATAGTGACCCCTCTCTGTCCACTTCTATGGGTGCAGTGTGTGACCCCGCTCCGTCCACTTCTATAGGAGCAGTGGTGTAAGGTGTGACCCTGCTCCATACATTAGAAACTGTATCTAATCCCATCCTGTATGATACACTCTGCTGAGCTCAATATCTAACCCCATACAGGACTACACTTAGTCCTGTATCTAATAGCAGCATGTCTTACTCTAAGCATATCTAAACGCGCATGTGATACAGTCCACATATCTAACCCCAGTTTATGATACAGCGAGCAGCACCATCTATCAGGATCAGCTCTGCCGGCCGTCCTCAGTGACACTGTACTTGTCAGTATCGCTGGCGGTCTCCAACAAAATGTGCGATATTCCCCAGACCGGTGTATTTAATCCCGTCATTGTGTGCAATACGCCCCGGACTGGTGTATCTAATCCCATCATGTGATACACTACACTGAGCCCTATATCTAGATATGTGTAGTGTATCATGTGCTGTGAATAGTCCCACTGTAACACTCCGTATTGTTATGGTAAATATTTATACTTTGATTTGATTATTATTTTAGACAATTAAATCTACCTACTGTATTTTTTGGACTATAAGACGCACCCTTATATTTTGGGGTGGAAAATAGAAAAAAATATTTTTTATAATATGGGGGTCCATCTTATAGTCTGAATAGGTATGGTATCTTACCTGGGGGGCAGTGGAGCGAGGGTCACAGGAGGCAGGGTCCCTCAGGAAGTTGGCGGCTGCAGCAGAAGAGGTCAGATGCTGTGAAGCCTGTGCCGGGCCGGGGCCTGTGCCTGGCTAAGACCCTCAGCCTGGCCGATTCCTGTGCTGGGGCCTGTGGCTAGGGCTTAGGCCTCTGGCTGGGGCTGAGGCCTCTGGCTAGGGCTGAGGCCTCTATATGGGGCTGAGGCCTCTGGCTAGGGCTGAGGCCGGGGCCTCGGGCTGGGGCCTGTAGCGGACTGAGCCCGGGGCCTTGGACTGGGGCCTGTAACGTGCTGAGGCCGGGACCTCGGGCTGGTGCCTGTACCGGTCTGCGGCAGATGCCGGGCAGTGAGCGGCGAATCAGTGCGGACTGAGCAGGTTTCCGGTGTGCGCGGCCATCTTCCTAGAGCTGTGAGCTACAGGAAAATGGCTGCCGGAGCTACGGTCTGAACATGTGCCGGCTCGGGCGGCCATTTTCCTGTATATCACAGCTCTAGGAAGATGGCTGCGCACACCGGAAACCTGCGCAGGCTGCACTGCCTCGCCACCCGACACCGCTCACAGCCCGACACCGGCCCCAGCCCCAGCACCGGCCGGGCACAGGTTCCGGTCCCTGCCCCAGCCGCTCTGCCTCACCTCTGCTGCCGCTGACGCTGCTACCACGACCGCGATCCTGGAGGGCCCTGCAATCCCACTTTACCACCACCGTAGGTAACGTTCAGACCATAAGACGCACCCCCAATTTTCCTCCCAAATATTGGGAGAAAAAAGTGTGTCTTATGGGCCGAAAAATACCGTATATATTTTTGATAATTTAATATTTTAATATTAGTCTTATAAGTGTTACTCATAAAAGCGATAACACGGCATTGTATGAAATATACAGCTGTCTTTGTGTTAAGCTTTCCTACTTTGTTTTTAAAAGTATAGTAAATTGGACAGAGCTAGCTTTCAAGGACTGTTATTTCCAATTAAAATACTTTCTTTCTTAGGTAATGTTACCCACCCCTTTCTTCTGGGGTGTAATAAAATACTTGTTGCTTGGGTTCTGAGGGCAGACAAGAATTGTACACTCAGACACTGGCTGTGTGTTATTTTATTTCTCCGATGCATCGTATTTATTTATTTAATTTGAACCAAAAATGGCAGATTTGGAGATAATTATCTCAATCCAAATTCTTGGAAGGGCTACCACGACAGTATCTAACCCCAGCTTATGATTAGAGATGAGCGGTGTTCGACTCGAACTGTTCGCCAATCTCAAATTCGAGCTGTTTTGGGCGGTGTTCGAGCCGTTCGGCGAACACGAACGATTTGAAAAAAATTCAGCTGTTCGAGGTTATGTTCGATAACTGTTCGTGCACCAAAATCATAACTGGATTTTTTCTCAGTAATGCTGAAAATTAATGTTAATACGCAGTTTGAGTGTACAGCGGGGCGGGGGGAGGGGCAGGGGATGGATCTCTGCAGGAATAATGAAGATCTCCATTTTTTTTCTCTTTCCCGCATTTACAGTGGGGAGGTCCAATCTGTCAGCCTATCAGCAGCGCACACACGGAGCGAACTGCTTTTTTTCACACAAGCAAGGGCATGTGTCATTGGCAGTGTATGTCACATGTCCTTGCCCTATAAGACCCAGACATTTTCCCCGTCGCCACCATTTTCTCACTGCTGCAGCTGCGCGTTAGACGGCACCGCTGTTGATGTGTGCGCTATACTTTGTTAATTTCAAGCCAATTTTCGCACAAATCTACAGATAGATTAGGAGTAGGGAATAGTTGTGATTGCAGTCCTTTTAAGGACTAGGTTACATCATTTCCTACGGCTTTTATCAGGCAGGTCTGTGCTCTTAAATAGATAGGTTGGGAGTAAAGACTAATTTTAATTGCAGTCCTTTTCAGGGCTAGGTTACATCAGTTCCTATCACTTTTATCAGGCAGGTCTGTGCTCTTAAATAGATTGGTTGGGAGAAAAGACTAATTGTAATTGCAGTCCTTTTCAGGGCTAAGTTACATCAGTTCCTATCACTTTTTGCAAGGCAGGTCTGTGCCAGTGCTGTGCAAGTTTTTTTCACAGCATTTGGCTTAATCTAGCAAAGCAAATCCTTTTTGTCCTCTTGCAGTGTGTGTTAGTCAGTGGAGAAGCCTATCTGTGTTGCAAGCTACACCACCTGTGTATAGAATACAATTTTTCTTACTACACATAGTGAAATAAAACCTTTTGGGCATAGCATCATTCTATTAGTTCATCTATACTAACCTCCATCAGGTTGCAAATTCAATATAATGTTTTTCTGCATCTAGCTCTGAAAAACTATTTCGGCTTCTAGCAGTGTGTGGGACTTGTTCTATTAGTCCATCTATACTAACCTCCACCAGGTTGCAAATTCAATATAATTTTTTTCTGCATCTAGCTCTGAAAAAATATTTCGGCTTGTAGCAGTGTGTGGGACTTGTTCTATTAGTCCATCTATACTAACCTCCATCAGGTTGCAAATTGAATATAATTTTTTTCTGCATCTAGCTCTGAAAAAATATTTCGGCTTGTAGCAGTGTGTGGGACTTGTTCTATTAGTCCATCTATACTAACCTCCATCAGGTTGCAAATTCAATATAATTTTTTTCTGCATCTAGCTCTGAAAAAATATTTCGGCTTCTAGCAGAGTGTGGGACTTGTTCTATTAGTCCATTTATACTAACCTCCATCAGGTTGCAAATTCAATATAATTTTTTTCTGCATCTAGCTCTGAAAAAATATTTCGGCTTGTAGCAGTGTGTGGGACTTGTTCTATTAGTCCATCTATACTAACCTCCATCAGGTTGCAAATTCAATCTAATTTTTTTCTGCATCTAGCTCTGAAAAAATATTTTGGCTTCTAGCAGTGTGTGGGACATGTTCTATTAGTCCATCTATACTAACCTCCAGCAGGTTGCAAATTCAAAATTATTTTTATCTCCATCTAACCCAGCCAATACTTTTGGGCTAATACCACAGTTTGGCCACTCAGCTCTGCTCGGTTCCCATCCATTGTTTTTTGTGCAAACAACTCCAGAGTTGTAAATTAGTTAACCACCAAAATGAGTGGAAAAAGGCCTGCTGCTGGTGGAAAGGGGAATAGGCGTGTTGGGAAGGGAAAAAAATTTTGTGTCCGTGGGGTAGGTGTTAAAGCAACAGTAACATCTGCAGAAGAAAGACCATCTTCCAGCCAAACTAAGATGTCTACTTCTTTTAGCGGACAATGTGATAAGATCCCTTTCTTACGGCCACGCCAATCGCTACAAATTCCAGATGAGGCACAAAAACAGCAGGTGCTTCAACGGATATCAAGTGCTCCTTTAAGTGGGCTCTCCTCCACCTCAACTTCAACATCACAAATACTCCAGTCCTCAGATCCAGGACCAGACGCAGAAGGTTCTGACCATAATGTAGACCCTCGTTCCCAAACTGTAACTCCTGTTGGTGGAGACAATGAGGAAGACGATGATGAGACTCAAATACCTGATTGGAGCGACAACTTTAGTTTTTTGTCAGGGCAGGAAGAGGTTGGCTCTGAGGACGACGGGTGTGAGAACACACAGGGTGATGATGACGAGGTTGGAGATCCCACTTACTGTCAACACACAGTCAGCCAAGAGATGAGGTCAGCAGAGGAGGTGGAGGAGGATGCTAGTGACGACGAGGTCAGGTTGCGCCTTCCTGGACAGAGACGTAGTACAACTCTGCCTCTGACCCCAAGTCGTGGTGGCTCTTCAGGTCGCATGGGTGCTAAGCCTTGCATAGCCTGGGCATTTTTTCAGATCGATAAAGATGACCCAACTCATGTTATCTGTAACATTTGTCAGCAAAAGCTAAGTAGAGGCCAAAAAATACATAGTTTGAGTACTTCATGCATGAACCGGCACATGGATATGAAGCATAAGTTGCAGTGGGAAGCTCACTGTGCTACAATGCGGCCTAGCCGGCCGGGCCAACCGCCGTCTACCACATCTTGTGCATCCACGGCCTCTTTATCCTCTGTGACTGGGGGGACAGCAGTCACACCTGTTTTGGGACGCAGACCTGCCACCTCTTTACCCGCAACAGCCAGCGTGATTGGCAGGTCATCATTTTCTTTGGAGGTGGAAACACCAGCTGGTGTTCAGCGCTGTCCGACATCGATAGCACCACCTTTGGATCAAGGCAACCTAACATGTCCGCCTGCATCTTCCTCACAGACCGGCAGTTTGCCGGGGACACCCTTCTCAACCCCGTCTAAGCACAACAGCCAGCCCTCGGTCCCTCAGATGTGGACAAGTAAAAGACCATTTCCTCCTAGCCATGAGAAAGCTAAGAGGTTGAATTTCACCATCTGCAAGCTCTTGGCTACAGAAATGCTTCCTTTCCGCCAGGTGGACACAGAGAATTTTCGAGACCTCATGTCCGTCGCAGTGCCCCAGTACCAGATGCCCAGTCGGCACTACTTCTCAAAGAAAGGTGTGCCTGCGCTCCACCAGCATGTCGCACACAACATCACCGCTTCTTTGAGAAACTCTGTGTGTGACAGGGTGCATTTCACCACAGACACTTGGACGAGTAGGCATGGACAGGGGCGTTACATGTCGCTGACTGGACACTGGGTAACTATGGTGACAGCAGGACAAGGGGCTGCTGTCCAAGTCTTGCCGTCCCCACGAGTTGTGCGTCAATCCTCTTTATCTCAAAGTTCTACACTGCTTCTGCCTCCTCAACCTCCTCTCGGTCCTCCACCTGCACCCAAAGCCTGCCTGGTCATGCCACAAGCTTTCTAACTGCGCAGATGGGATCCTGCACACCTCGTTACTATGCTGGCAGCAGGGCTCAACGTCATCAGGCGGTTTTTACTTTGAAATGTCTGGGAAATGTGAGTCACACAGCTGAGGAGTTGAGGTCAGCTCTGGAGAACCAGTTTCATGAATGGCTGTCTCCACTGGACCTGAAACCAGGGAAGGCCGTGTGCGACAATGCTGCAAACCTGGGTGCGGCCCTTCGCCGGGGCAATGTCACACACGTGCCTTGTATGGCTCATGTGTTGAACCTGGTTGTCCAGCAATTTTTAGCCCACTATCCCGGACTAGATGGCCTTCTGCAGAGGGCACGGTCGCTGTGTGCTCACTTCCGCCTTTCGCATCCCGCAGCTCAGCGACTTACATCTCTACAGAAGTCGTTGGGCCTGCCACTTCACCGGCTAAAATGCGATGTGCCTACCCGGTGGAATTCAACTCTGCACATGTTGCAGCGACTGTGGCAGCACCGACAAGCCCTGGTGCAATACGTTGTGACGTATAGCCTGGGCCAACGAGATCCAGAGGTGGGGCAAGTTACGCTGGAGGAGTGGTCTCAGATCAGGGACCTATGCACCCTTCTGCACAGTTTTGAAATGGCGACGAAGATGTTTAGTGCTGACGATGCAATTATCAGCATGACTATTCCGGTGATTTACATGCTGGAGCACATGTTAAACAGAATTCAGAGTCAGGTGGTGGCACAAGAGGAGGTGGAGGAAGTAGAGAAGGAGGAGTTGTATGCGGAAGGGCTAACATCTGCAAGGTCCAGACGGTCAGCAGCACCAAGGCGGCAGGCATGTGAGGGTGGGGGAGATGGTTTTACCAGGGCGCATGGTAGCAGCCAAACTAGTGAGGAAGGTGCAGGAGCCCAGGAAGAAGTGGAGGATGAACTGATGGAAGACTCATCAGATGAGGGAGACCTTGATCACATTTCTGTTGTGCGAGGTTGGGGGGAAAGGGCAGAGGAAGGAAGCATGATTGTTACCTCGCCACCAACACAACAGGGACTTGGTGCTCCTGGATGCGCAAGACACATGAGTGCCTTCTTGCTGCACTACCTGCAACATGACCCTCGAATTGTGAGAATTAGAAATAATCCTGACTACTGGGTTGCCACACTGTTAGATCCCCGGAACAAAAGTAAATTTGCAGAAATTATTCCTGCCATAGAAAGAGATGCACGCATGCAGAAGTATCAGCAGAGACTGTTGCAGAATCTTACATGTGCTTTTCCCCAAAACACTAGTGGTGCACGTAGTGAATCTCACAGTTCCAACTTGCCAACCGTGGGACCGTCGAGTGTTCAGCACTCAAACCGTAACTGAAACACAGTATCTGCTGGTAACATCAATTTTGCGGAATCATTTCACCACTTTTTTAGCCCATCCTTTGCAAGGCCACAGGAGACAAGAAGTCTGACACATAGTCAACGCCTAGAGACGATGGTACAGGAGTATCTCCAAGTAAACATTAAAGCCATGACTGTGTCACTGGACCCTTCCTCTTTTGGGCTTCCAATCTGGATAAATGGCCGGAGCTCGTCACTTATGCCTTGGAGATCTTGTCATGCCCCGCAGCCTGCGTTCTGTCTGAACGTGTGTTCAGCGCTGCTGGTGGTGTGCTGACAGATAAGCGCACGCGGCTCTCCACTGATAATGTAGACAGACTCACGTTCATAAAGATGAACAAATCATGGATCTGAAACGACTTTTCTACCCCTGTGTCATCCTGGGGAGAGTAAAAGCTTGATGATTTGTTAAAATCACCTCACCAACCGTTTTAAGCTTTAAAATTACTAATCATGTTTATCTGTATCTTGGCTGGAAAATAATTTGGGCCTTGTAGCAGTGTGTAGTACTGATTCTATTAGGCCATCTATACTAAGCTCCACCAGATTTAAAATTACTAATCATGTTTATCTGTATCTTGGCTGGAAAATAATTTGGGCCTTGTAGCAGTGTGCAGTACTGATTCTATTAGGCCATCTATACTAAACTCCACCAGATTTAAAATTACTAATCATGTTTATCTGTATCTTGGCTGGAAAATAATTTGGGCTTTGTAGCAGTTTGCAGTACTGATTCTATTAGGTCATCTATACTAAGCTCCACCAGCTTTCAAATTAATAATAATTTTTAGCTGCATCTAGCCCGGAAAATAATTTTGGGGCTCCTAGATGCGCAAGACACATGAGTGCCTTCTTGCTGCACTACCTGCAACATGACCCTCAGATTGTCAGAATTCGAAGTAATCCTGACTACTGGGTTGCCACACTCTTAGATCCCCCACACTCTTCGATCAACCTTTTCATTTTAATAAAGAACAAAAAATGGTCATTTTTGAAATTATAAGCATTAGCAGGTTATTAGAAACTGAAATCAAACAGTTTTCAACTCAAAACTTTATTCTAGGTGATGTTACATTTGCACATAGGACCGCGTGTTCGAAAGGAGCTTCTCAACTCTCTCGTCCATTGAATTTGTCAGGTTTTGGATGGTTTCTGCTTCAATTGTTTTGCATGAGGACAGAATACCCTCCCAGAGCTGTTGCTTAGTTGTGAACTGCCTCCCGCCATCATAGACACTCCTTTTGATGATGCTCCAGAGGTTCTCAATGGGGTTGAGGTCAGGGGAGCATGGGGGTCACACCATAAGTTTGTCCCCTTTTATGCCCATATCAGCCAGAGATGCAGATGTGTTATGTGCAGCATGAGACAGTGCATTATCATGCATGAAAATGATCTTGCTGCGGTATACACGGTTCTTCTTCTTGAACCATGGCAGGAAGTGCTGTTTGAGAAACTCCACATACATTATGGAGTTCATCTTTATCCCTTCAGGGATCCTAAAGGGGCCGACAATCTCTCTCCCCATGATTCCAGCCCAAAACATTACTCCACCTCCTCCTTGTTGGCGCTGTAGCCGTGTTTGTGTGGGGTGTCCATCAACCAGCCATTCTCCATTCCATCCATCTGGACCATCGACCGTTGCACGGCACTCATCGGTGAACAAAACAGTTTTGAAGTCAGTCTTCATGTATTGTTTGGCCCACTGGAGCCGTTTCTGCTTGTGTACAGTGGATAGAGGAGGTCGACAGGATGGCTTACGCACAGCTGCAAACCTCTGAAGGACTCTGCATCTTGATGTTCGGGGGACGTTGGAGGCACCAGCAGCTTCAAAAACTTGTCTGCTGCTATGACAAGGCTTTTTTGCCGCTGCTCTTTTAACCTGACGTAATTGCCTGTAGGAAAGAGTCCTCAATTTTCCCTTATCAGCACGCACACGTGTGTACTGTGAATCAGCTACATACTTCTTGATTGTGCGATGATCAGGATGAAGTGTCTTGGCAATGTTGATTGTAGTCTTGCCTTGACCTAAACACTCCACAATTTGTTGCTTCTCAGCAGCCGACACATCCTTTTTCTTTCCCATTTTGGCAGAAAATGTAGGCTGCTTAATAATGTGGGACAGCCTTCTTAAGTAGTCTTGCCTTTCATTGGACACACCTGCCAAACTAATAAGCACAGGTGTCTGCAATTGCTTACAGTGATATAAAGAGCCCTGACACACATCACCATCAATGAGTTTAACTGACAAACAAAAAATTTCTTCCCTTATCACTTCTAAACACTTTTTGCATAATAATTTGGAACACAGTGTACATGTGCTTTTCCACAAAACACCAGTGGTTCACGTATTAATCTTACAGTTCTAACTTGCCAACCGTGGTCTGTATGGAGTTGTTCAATAAAGGGCCCAAAATTAAGATAACATAGACGGGAGAGGTCTCTATGAATAGGAATTCCTAAGTATTTGATACCCTGTGAGGGCCAGGCAAAGGGAAAGTTGGACTGGATGGAATCCTGTATGGATTTGGGGAGGGAGACATCGAGGGCCTCAGACTTCGCTGCATTGATTTTAAAATTTGACCATGTAACAAAGTGATCTATTTCAGCCATAACAGCAGGGATGGATATATGTGATTGAGTGATATATACTAGGACATCATCAGCAAATGCAGAGCACTTGTACTCGGTGCCTCCCACCTCAATCCACCTAATATTGAGGTTATGGCGAATTGATGAGAGCAGGTGCTCCGTCACTAGGATGTATATGAGAGGGGACAGAGGACATCCCTGCCTTGTCCCATTGGTGATTATGAAAGGTGATGAAAATGTTCCATTAATCTTCAGCCTAGGTGACGTATTGCGATACAGGGCCGTGATTTTGCCTATAAAAGGGTCCCCTAGACCCCTACCCCAAGCATTTTAAGGGAATAATATATGGCATGCCAGGAGACTCTATGGAGTGCTTTCTCAGCATCCAACGAGAGTATGTAATTACAAATTTTTAACTGCATCTAGCCCAGGAAATACTTTGTGCCTAGTAGCAGTGTCTGCTAGTCAGCGGATTATCCCAGCTGTGAAGTAAGCTGCACCACCTGTAGTTTGGACACTTAATTTTTTCAAAGGAAATGCTTCGGGCCCCCGGGACACTCAGTGAAGAGCATCGGGGAGGCACCCCAAGGCATAGGGGTTGGGACTGGCGGTAGGACGCCTTGTGGTGGACCGCCGAGCCCGATCCTTATAAAAGCTTTTTAACTGCAGCAGCTTTAGTGGACGCTACTGGAGCTGGAATTACGCGGCAGCTGGCATGAGACTTGCCCTCCAATAGATCCTTGTAAAAGGATTTAAAGTGTATTCATTCAAATTAGAGAGACAATTTAAATTAAAAAGCTTAGACCTGCCTCCACTGCAGGGGGGCTCGCTCAACCCACCAGCGGACAGGCACCAGTATTGGGAGAGGGGGGCTGGCAATCAGGGTCCACCGCAGCTCTGGCACAAACCCGGCGACACGGAGGTCGCACGGGCAGGAACGGACTGGCCGTGTCGGCTTCGCACTTTTTTGGTTTTAGAAGGGCATGACATGCTTATATCTGTGTCTCCCCCTCATTTTACTCCTCCACCTCTTTTCTTTTCGCATGACTATATGTACTTGTCACTTTTCCATGTGTTAGTTGTGTCTTCTGAGCAGTTTGTCAGCTTTTGGACACCTTTGAAGGTGTTTTCTATGTGTTTCTATGTGTTTTTGTTTGCTTGCCATTGGTTTTAACGGTGTTCGAAGGTGTTCGACGAACAGTTCGGCGAACATACGGGTGTTCGACGAAGCAAACCGAACTCGAACACTACGGGGGTGGCTCAACACTACTTACTACCGGCAGTCCTCGGTGACACTGTACTTGTCAGTATCACTGGCAGTCACCAACAAAATGGCTCCACACTGTGATCCTAAATTTCATCCTCTCTTATCCTGTTACAAACACCCAGAAAGGGAGGAGAGGAGCGACATCACACACATGTACAGTATCCATTTTAGGACTTGATCAGGTATCAGAATGATGTCAGTTTGAGGCTAAATACCCTGTCTGACAAGTGATTCTGACAAGTGATTTTAAGTGACTTTTACAACTGTAATAATAATAAAAAATGTCACTGTTTGCTGATGGGACTTGAACCCAAAATTCTGTGTCCTGAAACCAGTGCACTAACCACTGAGCTATTAACTCAGTTGAAAAAATCTATGATTTATATTCGGTTATATGATTTTCAGTGCAAACCTGATTGAAACTCATTGGGACTTATGCACAGACTGCAAGCAAGACAAATTCAAATGATGTGTGATTTTGATGTGTGAGTCTGATGTGTGACTTTCTTCAAACATCAGAATCACAATGACTTTTAGTCACCCGGAGTATTTTCATGGTTGATCTCATAAGACAAAAAAGCTTCTAGTTACAATCACTTGTCTGGATAGCTCGATGGTAAGGCATCAGCCTCTGAAGCTACAGTGTCACAGTTCAAATCTAAATAGGAATATTATTATTATTATTTTTTTTTTAAATTATGCCTGTTTAGCACACAAACTACAGGGGTGTTTTACTTTTAATATCTGACATTTTGATTGTCATCCTGACGTGCTAAGAGTTTCAGACAAGCTGTCTATTTGCATGGTAAATTACATAGCAAATTGGGAGTTTGCAGTCAGTTCTTTGGTGGATGGAAAGAAAAATTGACAATAAAGAAATTTTATCATTAGACCCCTTTAAGAAATTATGCAAATGTACAGTCACTTGGAAATAGATATGTAGTAAATTAGCGCCTCCCAATTTAGTTTGGCTATGTAATTTACCATGCAAATAGACAGCTTGTCTGAAACTCTTAACACGTCAGAATGAAGATCAAAATGTCAGATATTAAAAGTAAAACACCCCTGTAGTTTGTGTGCTAAATAGGGATAGTTAAAAAAAAAATAATATTCCTAATGGGATTTGAACAATGACACTGTAGTGTCAGAGGCTGATGCCTTACCATTGAGATATCCAGGAAAGTGATAAGGACTGGCAGCATTTCTTGACTTATGAGATTCACCATGAAAATACTCAGGGACTGTGATTCTCATTCTGAAGTTTGAAGAAAGTCACACATCAGACTCACACATAATTTGAATTTGGCTTGCTTGCAGTCTGTGCATAAGTCCCAATGAGTTTCATTATTATTACAGTTGTAAAAGTCAGTTGTCAAAATCACTTTTCAGAATCACTTGTCAGACAGGGTATTTAGCCTCAAACTGACATCATTCTGATGTATGATTTTGATATCTGATCATGTCCTAAAATGGAAAAATGGACACTGTACTACAGAGACCCCTGTACAGAAATATTAGGGCTCCAGCGACATCACATCTATTATACAGAGAATAGCGCTATCTCCATAGCTCTGTACACAAGGACATAGAGATCAGACAAGGTCCTCATATTCAGGCAGCTTCTATTTTACACAAACCCTCTTTATAAGAACAAGATCAGAGTCTCATTATACAGAGCAGAGAAGCTCCAGGGACAAAGACCCCGTCTGGTCCTAACACGCTGGGGGCCCGAAGTATCCAGCCACGGGGCCCGGATTCTCTCATTTGTGGCCCCAGCGTTTCTTGTAGAATAAATCCCTTTCTCATCCAGTCCTGTAGTAATGACTTTGTTATCAGGTTTTGTAGGAGGGTTCGTCTGACTCCATCTTATGTCATCAATATCTGTGCGAGAAACAAGAGACGTCCGAGCGCAGTTTTACCGAGTGTCCAGTGTCAGTTCTTCTACAGTCTGATAAAGAGCCGCGGTGTCTCCCACCGAACCTGGGGAGTATACAGCTGTATCCAGCGTACATACCCGGCTCCGTACACCTTGTACACACATGGCTCCACTGTGTACACCTCATACACACACGGCTCCGCACACCTCGTACCCACATGGCTCTGTACACACACGGCTCCGCTCTGCACACCTCATACACACGCGGCTCCGCTCCGTACACACACGGCTCTGCTCCGTACACCTCGTACACACGCGGCTCTGCTCCGTACACCTCGTACACACGCGGCTCCGCTCCGTATGCCTCGTACACACACGGCTCTGCTCCGTACACCTCGTACACACACGGCTCTGCTCCGTACACCTCGTACACGCGGCTCTGCTACATCCACACTGTAAACCCCTCCTGACCCCACACATAAACTTCAGCTCATCCAGCACCATGACAACCAGCACAGCAGAGTCCTGCATCCACTGAGGCCCCTGATCATGTGACCCCTGACTCCTCCCCTCCTGTGACCTCATCACAGCGCCTGTGTGCACAGAGCAGCCATATATGTGGTGGCGGCTCTGCAGGTGGAGGTATGTGGAGACCCCATTACTGGGCGCAGGGGGCATTAACCCCTTCAGCACGGAGACTCTTTTGGGGTCTTGTGTGGTGTGAACAGTGAGGTAACAGCTGTGGACAGAATGCGGCTTAGCTGGTTCCCGTCCACATTAGATCCATTCAGACGACTGCAGGATGAAGGACAGAAGCCCAGAGAAGTCCTCACACAACGCCATTATTCATCTCCTAGCTCCAGCACAGTAATGTAGATAGTAGTGATTTTTCTCCATTACTGGATCGAGGATGGGGGGAGTTCTAGACCGCCCCCCGTATGTCTTGTGTCTGTTATACGGCCAATATCCATTCGGGCATTGCCTGCCATACACTGTAGTGCTGTAGCCATGTTTTCTACTGGCATTACTGCGATTGTCCGGCCTCATCTTGTTATCGGTAGTGATGAGGGAACCTGCTCTGATAAGGGGTTAACCGAGCACGCTCGAGCATAACTGAGTGTCATCGGAGTGCTCGTATATTCTGTTCGAGTCCCTGTGTTTGCATGATTTGCGGCTGTTAAACAGCTTCAACACGTGAGGATTCCCTAATAAACAGGCAATCCCGTCATGTGTTGAGGCTGTCTAACAGCCGCATATCATGCAGACACAGGGACTCGAACATGATATACGAGCACTCCGATGATACTCAGTTATGCTCGAGTGTGCTTGGTTAACCCCTTTTCCAAAGACCATTCGCTGATCACTAGTTATTGGGTCTTACAGAAGACCCAGCGATGCGATGCTCGGCCCACTGTCCTCAGAAAGTACGGTAGTTCAAGGAGAGTTGTTATAGGAAGGAGTGCTTAGATTAATGTCATCTCCCTTCTAAATATTATAAAGTTGCCTTCCATGTGGCACTAAAGGGTGTATTTCACCTTTTTTAACACCTTTCCGACGTGGTCAGTAATAGTACGCACCACGTCAGAAAGGCCGGTTCAGCGGGGTCTCCGGCGCTGAGCCCGCACTGGACCGAGCACATGTCAGCTGATTATTACAGATCCACCTGCGACTGTTAACTAGTTAAATGCTGCTGTCAATCTCATTAACAGCGCCGCGCCGGAAGCCCGTCACTTACCCCACCCATCGGTGACCCCGTCACGTGATCGCGGGTCACTGATGGGTGGGCATGACAGCCCTGGGTCTGCAGCAGACCCCTGTGGTTGTCAGGTAAAGATTGCTATGAGCGCCACCTAGTGGTCGGTGCTCATAGCACAGGAGCATTTCTGCTACATAGAGGTGATCTGCTCATCACCTCTATGTAGCAGAGGCGATCGGACAGTTGCTGCTTGTAGTCTCCTATGGAGACTATAGAAGCAAGCAAAAAGTTTAAAAAAAAAAAAAAAAGTTTTTTAAAAGTTTAAATCACCCCCTTTGGCCCCATTCAAAATAAAATAATAAAAAATAAACCCCATATACACATATTTGTGTATATTTCAGAATCACCCGATCTATCAATATAAAAAAAATAATTAATCCAATCTGTAAACGGCATAACGAGAAAAAAATTCCAAACGCCAGAATTACATTTTTTTGGTCGCCGCAACATTGCAATAAAATCAACAACGGGCGATCAAAACATCGGATCCAGGGCCGGCCTTTGGGGCGTGCCAGCTGTGCAACTGCACAGGGCGCCTCAAACTTGAGAGTGAAGGGGGGCGCTGCGCTGGCTCCCTCCCCGTCGGTATTTTTCTTATGGAAGAGCAGAGAGGGAGCGCCCAGCGTTTCTTCTGTGCTCAGGCGCCGGCGCCCCCTCTCTGCTCTGAAATGTCCGGCCGGGACCCGGGCGCGCTGCACTCTCTCCTCCTCACACACAGGGGCGGAACTACCGCCCGTGCAGCCGGTTCATTGAACGGGGGCCCCGAGGGAGAGGGGGCCCCTTCAGCCTCCAGCAGGGCCGCCATCAGGGCATGACTGCCCTGACTCCAGTATGGGGCCCGGCCGGTAGGGGCCCCCTTGGGGGCCCCCCTCTTGTGTGTCTCTCTCCTCATGGGGCCCCCGGCCCCATGCTAAGCGCCGGGGCCGGAACATCTCTGTCATGATTTCTCTGACTTCCGGTCATGTGACGGCACCGTCACATGACCGGAAGTCAGGAGAACCTGGTGTCATCGATTTGGACGAGGATTCTGCAGGGATCGCATGGGGGTAAGTATAACAAGTTTTTTTTTTTTTTTAAATACAATTTACTAGGAGTGGGGGGAATGGGAGGTGCACATGTGGGGGAGGGGAATGAGAGAGGTGCACATGTGGGGGAGGGGGATGAGAGAGGTGCACATGTGGGGGAGGGGGATGAGAGGTGTGCACATGTGGGGGAGGGGGATGAGAGAGGTGCACATGTGGGGGAGGGGGATGAGAGAGGTGCACATGTGGGGGAGGGGGATGAGAGATGTGCACATGGGGGGGATGAGAGAGGTGCACATGTGGGGGAGGGGGATGAGAGAGGTGCACATGTGGGGGAGGGGGATGAGAGAGGTGCACATGTGGGGGAGGGGGATGAGAGATGTGCACATGGGGGGGATGAGAGAGGTGCACATGTGGGGGAGGGGGATGAGAGAGGTGCACATGTGGGGGAGGGGGATGAGAGAGGTGCACATGTGGGGGAGTGGGATGAGAGAGGTGCACATGTGGGGGAGGGGGATGAGAGAGGGGCACATGTGGGGGAGGGGGATGAGAGATGTGCACATGGGGGGGTGAGAGCTGCACATGGGGGAATTGGGAGAAAATGAGCTGCACATGGGGGAATTGGGAGTAGGGGGATAATGAGCTGCACATAATGAATGTGGGGTGGGGGACAGTAAATGATGATGGGGTGGGGAGAGCAGGACATGATATAATGAATTGGGGCAGGGGGTGCATGTAAATAATGAATGCGGGGAGCAGGAAGTATAGAGTAGGGGGCGTTGCGGATGCAGGAGTGTAACTGGTAACAAATTGGCGGAAAGAGTAGAGGTTCTAATTAAATTATATATTAAGTGCCTATTTACAGTTAATGGGGGCACCGTGGTGGATTACAATTTATATTTGGAATGGTAGGTTGTATAATAACTAACCATATATTGATGGTGGATACACGTCTGTATTCAGCTGCGTAATGTAGAAGTTGGGGAATGTGCTCTAGATAACTGTGTTATTTTATGCAGAGACGAGTCCTGGCTGGAAGACGTAATGGCGGTCTGTGCTGGATGAAGGAGAAAAGCGTAGCTGAAGGACTTCACCTAGAGACGTCACCAGTGAGTCAGTGTATTACATGTACACTTACACTATATACTATGTACCGGGCTCCTGTGTATAATGTCACTGGTGATCACTGTATTACCTGTACACTGACACTATATACAGAGCTCCTGTGTATAATGTCACTGATGATCACTGTATTACCTGTACACTGACACTATATACAGAGCTCCTGTGTATAATGTCACTGGTGATCACTAGATTACCTGGACACTTACATTATACATACCATGTATAGAGCTCCCGTGCATAATGACACTTATGGTAATATTAGTAATGTGGTGGTAATATTAGTAATGTGGTGGTAATATGTGGTCTGGTCATGGTGTGGCAGTTTTTCCCCCTTCTGTGTGGTATTATTCGGTCACTATGTTGTGGTAATATGTGGTCTGGTCATGGTGTGGCAGTATTCCCTGTATGTGGTATTATTGGTCATTTTTAAAAAAAAATGTATATGACACATTCCCTTAAAGAAAACTAAATAAAAATATATCTAAAAAGAGTATTGGATATTTTAAGAAAATTTTAATAGGTTAGAGTAGGGCCCTGCCAGAAGAGTCTACCTTATCGTGGTGGCGGCTTTAAAACTTTTCAACTTTTGTTGCTTGTTATTACTTGATCATTTGATTAATAAAAAATGCACTTGTTGTTTTCACCTACATGAGTTTAATTTTTTTTCTTTGGGGGGGGGCGCCAAGAGGGATTTCGCACAGGGCGCCATATACCCTAAGGCCGGCCCTGATCGGATCTACCCCAAAATGGTATCAATAAAAACGTCAGCCCGGCACGACCAAAAATAAGCCCTCACCCGGCCCCAGATCCCGAAAAGTGGAGACACTGCGGGTCTCGAAAAATGGCGCCATTTTTCGAGACCCGCAATTTTTTTTTTTTTTTTTTTTTTAGCAAACTTTGGAATTTTTTTTTCACCACTTAAATAAAAAGAACCTAGAAATGTTGGTGTCTACAAACTCGTAATGACCTGGAGAATAATAATGACAAGTCAGTTTTAGCATTATGTGAATGTGGAAAGAAAAAAGAACAAAAAACAACTGTGGAATTGCATGTTTTTTGCAATTTCACTGAACTTGGAATTTTTTTCCCGTTTTCGAGTGCACGGTATGGTAAAACTAGTAATGGCGTTTAAAAGTACAACTCTTCCTGCAAAAAATAAGCCCTCACATGTGCCATATTGACTGAAAAATAAAAGGGCTATGCCTCTGGGAAGAAGGGGAGCAAAAACGAAAACTCAGAAATGGAAAATGCTCCTGTCATGAAGGGGTTAAACCTAGTAAATAAATAATGAATTTAAAAAAATGACATGGAGTCCCCCCCACCCACGCCCTCCTGTTTTTGATAACCGGTTAAGGTACATCAGACAGCTGGGGGCTGATATTATCCTGCTGGGAAGGTCCATGGATATTGGCCCCTTCCAGCCTAAAAATACCAGTCCGCAGCAGCCCCAGAATTGGCAAATCACATTAGATGCGACAAATTTTGGCACTTTGCCTGCCTCTTCCTAATTGCCCTGGTATGTTGGCAACCAGGGTAATATTTTTGGGGTTTATGTCAGCTGTGTATTTTCAGCTGGTATCAATCCCTAGAGTTAGTATTGTAGAAGCGTCTATCAGGCACCCCCATTACTAACCCAGTAAACTAAAAGAAAAAAAACACAAATATATATTTTTAGAAAACAACTCCCCGACAGACAACAGAGGAATAAAGTTCAGAGAAGAAGCTTCACAGAAAGACGTTGAAGTTACAGACGTCATTTAACCCTTTGGGAGGAAGTGATTCCAGGGAGTAAATCCAGAACTCGTCTCAGTAGAAGTTTACTGCGTTGTGATTGTGAATCCGCTGTGGTCGTCTCTTCTAACACCGACCGTCGGAGTTCAGAACTTTTATCACCATCTCCGAGAAATGTCTGGTCACCGTGGTCTCCCCAAACGTCTGCTCTTCCTCATTCTTTTTCTTGCAGTGGCCGCAGTGGATTTCATCCTAGACTCATTAGAGCCGAACAGAGAAGCAATGTTCCTTCAGTCTGATTGTAATTGATTGTGACGTTTGTCCAATGTCCACTTTAAAGAATTTGTCCACTACTTTATATGAACCCCCCAATGTACCCCCCCGGGGCCCAGAAATGTTTTTGTAAATACCTTGCGGTGCCTTTTCTGCCTCCTTGCGGCGCTACCGCTGGCCACTCAGAGGCATCACGTGACCCGTCATTGATGTCACGTCAAGTGGGGCGTGACATCAGTGACGCGCTCCCCGCGGTGGATGCTTGGCTGTGGGCGGGGTTACCCCGTGCGTCACACCCAGCATCCCCCGCTTGCTTTCCCAGTGAATGAGGAGAGGAAGAGCGTGCGGTGGATGCCGGGTGTGACGTGCTGGGTAACCAATGCCACAGCCCAGCATCCACCGTGAAACGTAGAAGTGAGTACCACCTGCTGCAGCGGAACTTGACGTGACATGAGCGGATGTCAGAGCCGGCTGCAGCCAGGGGTCATGTGATGCCTGTGAGCGGCCAGTGATAGCGCCACTCACAGGCAGAAAAGGCACCACAGAGTATTTAGAGAAACACTTATGGGCCCCGGGGGAATGCATTGGGGGATCATATAAAGTAGTGGACAACCCCTTTAACACAAGGGCACTTTACGGAGTAAATCACACCAGAAATGTAGCAGGTAAAAACCACCAATATCCACAGGTGTCCCTTCTAATTGGTGGGAAAACTATCACCTTTAATAATCCTCCAACAGTTCTGGCATGAAAAACACGGAAAAGTGCCCCTTTATGGATTTGAAAGAAAATCTGTTTAGACACTTTAGCTTAATAGTAGCAGCTCTAATCAAATGGTTACATAGTGATTTACCTGAAGATTCACAAATAGTTTTTTTTTTTAAAAATGTTATGTTTAGGGTGTTTTTGTGAATGAATCATGTATTGCTCCCATAGTACAGTGCCCCTTTCTTGGCCCCCACACACCGTATACTGTTCCCCTAGTACCGCCATCAACCCACACACTGTATAATGCTCCCACAGTACCTCCATCCCCAATTTTATTTTTTGGGGGTGTTTTTCATGTAATATATGGAAACCTACATGAAAATGCTAAAAAAAATCCTATCCTATCAGGAGAAAAAAAGAGATTAGTTACTTACCGGTAATGGGATTTCTCGGAGAAATGAACACCAAGACAGGAGGTATTTGATGCCAAATTCTCCATGTACAATGTATTTTATAGGTCGACCATGACAGCACCACGAGAGAGGGAATCCGCCCACCAAGGACAGGAAACCTACAGGCTTAAAAGGGGGCGGCCCTCCCTCTCGCCTCAGTTTGGATTACAGAGCATTGAGAGGACCGCCCGGTTAGTAGACATAGCAACGTAATCATGAAACAAACAGTATATACATTTTCTTACAACACCAATGTGTGAGAATAAAGAATGAAAACAGATAAGAAGTGCTCCCAAAAAGGGGTGAAGGGAGGGAATATAAGGGTGCTGTCATTGTCTCCGAGAAATCCCATTACCGGTAAGTAACTAATCTCTTTATAGGTCGACCATGACAGCACCACGAGAGAATTGCAGAGATGAAGATTCTAGGGAGGGACCACCGCTTGGAGCACCCTTCTCCCAAATGTAAGGTCAGACGAAGCACCCAGATCTAGTCTATAGTGCTTATAGAAGGTAGATGGAGAAGACCAGGTAGCTGCCTCCCGTCGCCTGTGACCGGCTTCCTCCATCAAGGACAGGAAACCAAACTGAGGCGAGAGGGAGGGCCGCCCCCTTTTAAGCCTGTAGGTTTCCTGTCCTTGGTGGGCGGATTCCCTCTCTCGTGGTGCTGTCATGGTCGACCTATAAAATACATTGTACATGGGGAATTTGGCATCAAATACCTCCTGTCTTGGTGTTCTTACAAACAAGCTTTTATAAATGTCTCAAACTTCTTTGTGTGAATCAGACCTGAGATCTAACATGATAGAAGATTACAGTCTAGAAAAGACGGAAAACATTCATATAGACGGCTGGTGGTGATGTAGTCAGTGACAGGACTCTGGCCAAATATGTTTCTAAAGCCGTAGTTGAAGATCAAAATGTCGTCCTCATCATGAAGTAGTTATTTCTCATGTCACGTGTAATGAATATCTCCTGCAGTATTGTTAACGCCGATTCCAGTGTTGGTAAATGAGACGAGAATTAGCTTTATGGAAGATGAGTCTATGAGAAAGGTATTCAGCTGCAGACTGCGAGGAAGAATCTGCTTGTTGTCTGTGGCCTAAAATATATAGGTTTTATTACTAGATGTAAAGAAGAAAACAAAATAGTAGAAAATAGTAAATCTCATATGTTTCCCTTATTATCTCCAGTGATTGTATTATTACTACTGTTGAGCGAGCACTAAAATGCTCGGGTGCTCGAAACTCGGGCCGAGCTCACCGTGATACTCGGATGCTCGACCCGAGCAACGAGCCCAATGTTAGTCTATGGGAGACCCGAGCATTTTTGAGGCGGCACCCCCAGCAGTCTGTAGAAAGCCTAAAAAGTGCCCAAAACGATAGTGACAGTGCTCAAAACACATGGGGACAGCATGGGGATCACCCCAGGAAGCATATCTGACCCCCAGGTCACTGCTGTCAACAACGTGGTCAGAGGTCTTAAGCCACTTTTACGGGCTCACAATAAAACGTTCAAAAACGAAACTGAAACGGTTTTCCTGTGAAATATGTTAAGGAATTTCCTTTCCAGGGTAAAGACTTGTGTATAAGGTAAAATAAATAACCAAAAATACTCCTCCACACCTTGGGCTATGTTCACAAGTAGCATTTTTTATGCGTTTTTGCACTTTTGTATTGCTTTCAACTGTGACAAATATATTCACCGGGAAATGTCATTTTAACATTTTACAACCTTATCTGGCCATGTGCTGTGTGACACATGCATACAGTGCTGAAAAGACATGGGAACAGCATGGGGAAGACCCCTGGAAGCATCTCTGACTCCCAGGTCACTGCCTAAAAGTGTGCCCATCAGAAGTGATCCTTGCCGCATCAGAAGATGCAGACTTGCAACTATCCTCGTGCAAGTCCTTGTCCCAGGGCAGTGTTCAATTGTTTTCCTGCTACTATCCCAGTTCTATAAAACAAAGCTTCAGGTGATAAATGATGGATGAGGTGGTGGCAAAGGAGAAAGAGCAGGAGGAACAGGGACAATTCACATCAATATCAGGCCAGTCAACCACACATGTCTTGTAGGATATGTTTCTGTACCAAAAGGAGCGGTTCAGCTACACAGTTATAGGGCATACAGTGAGTGCAATGCCTACCAAAATTTTCGAGGCACTCCAATGCCCCTTGGAAGTGACATGGAGGTCACAGGGCCTTAACTAAACTGTTTTTTCCATTTATAGCAACTGGGTCTCCTGTACACTGTTGGCCTAAGCAGTGAATGGAAGGCTTTCCAAAAATTATGAGAAACTGCAATGTCCCTTGAAACAGACGTGGATTACAGCATACTAAAAACCTTCTACCCATTATTGGGGAGTGGGTCTCCCTTAGTTTTCGCCTTTGCATTGAAAAGCAAAAGCTGACTAAAATTATGAGGAAATGCAATGCCCGTTGGAAGAGTCGTGGAGGTTAGAGGTAATTAAAATAACATTTCAATGCCCCTTGGAAGAGCTGTGGAGTTCAGAGTGGTTTAACAAGATGGTTTTAATGCCCCTTTGAAGAGACATGGAGGTCACAGTAGCTTAACAAGACAGTTTTAATGCCCCTTGGAAAAGTGGTGGAGGTCACAGTAGCTTAACAAGACGGTTTTAATGCCCCTTACAAGAGCCATACAGTACAGCATATTACAAACATTATTCCCATTATTGGGGAGTGGCTCTCCCATAGTCTTTGCTTATGCCTTCCAAGCAAAAGCTGCCAAAAATTAGGACGGAGGAACTTGCAATGCCCCTTAAAGAGCCATGCAGTACAGCATATTACAAACATTATTCCCATTATTGGGGAGTGGGTCTCCCATAGTCTTTGCTTATGCCTTCCAAGCAAAAGCTGCCAAAAATTAGGAGGAAATGCAATGCCCGTTGGAAGAGTCGTGGAGGTTAGAGTGGTTTAACAAGACGCTTTTAATACCCCTTGGAAGAGACGTGGAGGTCGCAGTAGCTTAACAAGACAGTTTTAATGCCCTTCGGAAGAGACGTGGAGGTCGCAGTAGCTTAACAAGACGGTTTTAATGCCCCTCGGAAGAGATGTGCAGGTCACAGTAGCTTAACAAGACAGTTTTAATGCCCCTTGGAAAAGATGTCGAGGTTGCAGTAGCTTAACAAGACAGTTTTAATGCCCCTTGGAAAAGTGGTGAAGGTCACAGTAGCTTAACAAGACGGTTTTAATGCCCCTTGGAAGAGACGTCGAGGTTGCAGTAGCTTAACAAGACTTTTTTAATGCCCCTTGGAAAAGTGGTGGAGGTCACAGTAGCTTAACAAGACGGTTTTAATGACCCTTACAAGAGCCATACAGTACAGCATCTTAAAAACATTATTCCCATTATTGGGGAGTGGGTCTCCCATAGTCTTTGCTTATGACTTCCAAGCAAAAGCTGCCAAAAATAAGGACGGAGGAACTTGCAATGCTGGCAACACGGACCACGGTCACCCTGGTGGTATAGTGGTGGAGCAGGCTGAGGATAAGGAGAAGAGCATAAAACAGCCGAAATGAGGAAGCGTATACCCATGTGTGGGTGTTAAGCGGTGCATGTGAATACACCTCCCTAAATAACACAGTGGATTTGACTTTGTTACTCTGCTGTCATTTGGTGGTGATGAGAAGTCTGGCCCAATCCAGCCCTTGTTCATTTTGATAAGGGTCAGCTTGTCAGCATTGTCAGTTGACAGGCGAGTGCACTTATCAGTTATAATTCCACCAGCGGCACTAAAAACACGCTCCGATAACACGCTAGCGGCAGGGCAGGCCAGGACCTCCAAGGCGTACAGAGTGAGTTCATTCCAAGTGTCCAGCTTGGATACCCAATAATTAAAAGGCACAGAGGAATCACAGAGGACGCTGGTACGGTCGGCAAGGTACTCCCTCACCATCTTTTGAAACTTTCTACTCCTTGTGAGAGTACCCCGCGCCTCAGGGCCTGTCCGAAGGGAGGGTCTGAGAAAACTCACCCAGAATGTTGACAGTGTTCCCCTGTCTCTGCTGAATTGGAGTTGCGTCTCTCTCACCTGTACGCCTTGGTTGGGCAATGAACTGTGACCTCTGCTGCTAGCGTGTTCAGATGGGAATTTTTTTAACAGTTCTGCAGCAAGGGCCTTCTGGTACTGCCCCATTTTTGAAGACCTCTCCACCTCAGGAATAAGAGAGTGAAAGTTCTCCTTGTAGCGGGTCTAAAAGTGTCACCAACCAGTAATGACTGTCACCCAACATTTTGACAACGCGAGGGTCACGGTTAATGCAGCGTAACATAAAGTCAGCCATGCGTGCCACACTGGTAACGGGCAAGACTTCCGTGTCCTCACCAAGATGACGACTGACCATGCTCTCCTCCTCCTCCTCCTCCCCCCTGTCTTCAGGCCACCCACGCTGAACCGACGGTATTACAGTTGTACAGGTACTACCGTCTACAGCGCATGATACCAGCCCCTGTTCTTCCTCCTCCTCCTCCTCATCTCCCTCATTGTCCCCCAATGCACGTTGGGATGAGATGAGGCTTGGCTGTGTGTAATCGATCGCTACGGCTTCTTGATCCATCTCATCATACTCTGGCTGCAATGCCTCCTCTTTAATTCTCTGCAGAGAGCGTTGCAAAAGACAGACAAGTGGAATGCTGATGCTAATGATGGCGTCATCGCCACTCACTATCTTGGTGGACTCCTCAAAGTTTGTCAGTATGGTACATATGTCAGACATCCAGGTCCACTCCTGAGGTCTTATGTGTGGAGTCTGACCTGAATATCGATGGCCTTGTTGCAGCTGGTACTCCCAACTGCTCTCTTCTGCTCACAAATCCTTTGCAACATGTGGAGGGTAGAGTTCCAATGTGTGGGGACATCACACACCAGTCGGTGTGACGGAAGCTGCAAACGCTGCTGCAACACAGCAAGGGCGGCGGGAGCTGTAGCCGACTTGCGAAAATGAGCTGACTGGCGGCGTACTTTGACAAGCAGATCTGGCAACTCGGGGTACGATTTAAGAAACCGCTGAACCATGAGGTTAAGCACGTGAGCCAGGCATGGTACGTGTGTGATCTCGCCTCGCCTCAGAGCCGCCACCAGGTTACGGCCATTGTCACACACGACCATGCCTGGATGTAGGTTCAGCGGTCTCGGCCACAGATCTGCCTGCTCTTTCACAGCTGTCCACAACTCACAAGCAGTGTGAGGTTTCTCACCTAAGCTTATGAGTTTCAGCACAGCCTGTAGCCGCTTGGCGGAGGCAGTACTGCAGTGCTTCCAGCTTGTAACTCATGTGGTGATGTCTGAGATGGAGGATGATGCGCAGGAGCTGTACACTGTGGGGGCAACTCTGACTGACATAGGTCCCGCAATCCTCGGTGTGGGGAGGATGTGTTCCGTCCCAAGGTCCGACTGGGTCCCGGCTTCCACTATGTTTACCCAGTGTGCCGTCAGGGAGATGTACCGTCCCTGGCCACAAGCACTTGTCCACGTGTCCGTTGTCAGGTGGACTCTCCCAGTAACTGCGTTGTTGAGGGCACGGCAGATGTTTTAGGACACGTGCTTGTGTAGTGCGGGGATGGCACACCGGACAAAATAGTGTCGGCTGGGGACCGAGTACCGAGGGACGGCCATCGCCATAAGGTTGCGGAAGGATTCCGTCTCCACCAGCCTAAAAGGCAGCATTTCCAACGCAAGCAGTCGTGAAATGTGCGAATTTACGACTGTGGCCTGGGGGGGTGTTGGCTGCAAATTTGCGCTTTCGTTCAAAGGTCTGGAATATGGACAATTGAACGCTGCGGTGGGACGTGGACGTTGATGCTGTATCTTGAGAAACTGCCATAACAAGTGAAGACTGAGAGGAGAGGGCATCTTTGCATGCAGTACACTGTGTTCCAAATTATTATGCAAATAATATTTTCTCAGATTTTCCCAAATTACCTTTATGAATTGCAGTCATTGTAATTTTCCAGTCAAATAACTATTAGAGTACAATTGAAAGGTTTTTGTACAAACTGCCTATTATAACAGTATATTTTTTAAAAAATAAAACACTCAAACTGCTCTCAAAATGCATGTTCCAAATTATTATGCACAGCAGAGTTTTCAACCTTTTCATTTTAATAAAGAACAAAAAAATGGTCATTTTTGAAATTATAAGCATTAGCAGGTTATTACAAACTGAAATCAAACAGTTTTCAACTCAAAACTTTATTCTAGGTGATGTTACATTTGCACATAGGACCCCTTGTTCGAAAGGAGCTTCTGAACTCTCTTGTCCATTGAATTTGTCAGGTTTTGGATGGTTTCTGCTTCAATTGTTTTGCATGAGGACAGAATACTCTCCCAGAGCTGTTGCTTAGATGTGAACTGCCTCCCGCCATCATAGACACACCTTTTGATGATGCTCCAGAGGTTCTCAATGGGGTTGAGGTCAGGGGAGCATGGGGGCCACACCATAAGTTTGTCCCCTTTTATGCCCATAGCCAGAGATGCAGATGTGTTATGTGCAGCATGAGACTGTGCATTATCATGCATGAAAATGATCTTGCTGCGGAATGCACGGTTCTTCCTCTTGAACCATGGCAGGAAGTGCTGTTTGAGAAACTCAACATACATTATGGAGTTCATCTTTACCCCTTCAGGGATCCTAAAGGGGCCGACAATCTCTCTCCCCATGATTCCAGCCCAAAACATTACTCCACTTCCTCCTTGTTGGCGCCGTAGCCGTGTTTGCATGGGGTGTCCATCAACCAACCATCCTCCACTCCATCCACCTGGACCATCGAGCGTTGCACGGCACTCATCGGTGAACAAAACAGTTTTGAAGTCAGTCTTCATGTATTGTTTGGCCCACTGGAGCCGTTTCTGCTTGTGTACAGTGGATAGAGGAGGTCGACAGGATGGCTTACGCACAGCTGCAAACCTCTGAAGGACCCTGCATCTTGTTGTTCGGGGGACATTGGAGGCACCAGCAGCTTCAAAAACTTGTCTGCTGCTACGACAAGGCTTTTTTGCCGCTGCTCTTTTAACCTGACGTATTTGCCTGTAGGAAAGAGTCCTCAATTTTCCCTTATCAGCACGCACACGTGTGTACTGTGAATCAGCTACATACTTCTTGATTGTGCGATGATCAGGATGAAGTGTCTTGGCAATGTTGATTGTAGTCATGCCTTAACCTAAACACTCCACAATTTGTTGCTTCTCAGCAGCCGACACATCCTTTTTTTCCCATTTTGGCAGAAAATGTAGGCTGCTTAATAATGTGAGACAGCCTTCTTAAGTAGTCTTGCCTTTCATTGGACACACCTGCCAAACTAATTAGCACAGGTGTCTGCAATTGCTTACAGTGATATAAAGAGCCCTGACACACATCACCATCAATGAGTTTAACTGACAAACAAAAAAATTCTTACCTTATCACTCCTAAACACTTTTTGCATAATAATTTGGAACACAGTGTATTGACAAGGGATTGCCTTGCACACACAACAGGGGGTTCTATTGCACGCACAACAGCGGAAGAAGCAGTGGTGACACCCGCTGACACTGGTCGTGGACCCTGGGGTTCACCCCACAAAGTCGGGTGCTTTGCTGCCATGTGCCTGATCATGCTGGTGGTGGTCAGGCTGATAGTTTTGTCACCCCTGCTGATGCTGGCAGGTGGTACAAATGGCCTTTTTGGGGTTATCAGCAGAGTCTTTAAAAAAATTCCAGACTCTGGAAGACCTACAGTTTGTACTGGCAACGTCCCTCGTGTTGGTGTTACGGGGAACTGTTGCCTGCCTTCTGTGTGCTGCCACCACACTGCTTCTTCCTGCTTGTTGGGGTACTCTGCCTCCCTCACCCTGTGTGCTGCTGGCCTCGCTCTGCATGTCCTCCTGCCACGTTGGGTCAGTTACTAGATCATCCACCACCTCCTCCTCTGCCACTTGCACACCACGATCCATATCCTCACTTCCTGGCAATTGTGTCTCGTCATCGTCCACCTCTTGTGATAATTTCCCAGCGTCGACTTCCTGTGGCTGTGGCTGTTCAAATATTTGGGCATCGCTACATGGGATCTCCTCTTCCACCACTTCAAGCGGAGCAGGCGAGGGGCACAAATCTGGAAATGGACCAGTGAACAGCTCTTCATAGTGTCCAAGTGTGGGATCAGTTCCTGTCTGACGACACTCGGCATGGTGGGAGGAAGGAGCATCAGGGTGAGGAGGAGTATGCAGTCGAGACTCAGGGCTACTGAGACTTGACCGTGTGGAAGACAGACCGGAGGTGGTGGTGCCCAGGTAACTGGAAGTATTATCTGCTATCCAATTAATAACCTGTTCACACTGATCAATTCGCAATACTGGTGTTGTTCTGTGCTTCCCTAGTAATTCGGTCAAGAACTGGGAGTGAGAATATGTGGCTATTGGTTGTGGCACATTTTCACCTTGGCCACGGCCCCGTCCTCTGCACGCACCATCACCAGAACGTCCAGTTCCACTTCCCTTGCCACACTTTTTTTCTTTTTTTTGGGGGGGGGGGGGGCACCAAAAGGTTAATAAGATGGGTATTTGTACAGTGTGAAGGAGGAAAAAAAAAAAAAGAGGATTTAGATGAAAAAAAAGGATTTTTCCTGGCCTCCGAGACCTGGAGCTAATTCTAGCAATTTGAGCAGCATCACACAGGACTATAATGCAGCGTTTGCTGGTATAACCACTGCGTCTCCTATAGAACCTGCCTGCCTGCCTTCCTGATATCTGTGATAGATATTAGTCCTGAGAAGGACTGTTGGTTTGATTTGGCAGGCTTTAGAGACCCTACACTACCTATTTCGCACTATAAATCTCTCCATAGCTCAGCAGCAGTTTCCCTACACTGTTTGATCCCGGCCGTCTGTGTCCAAGATGGCGGCGCCCGGTTTTAAATACTCGAGGTGACTCTGTGCCGCTAGCCAATCAAGGTAATGCCCACAACCAACATGGCTGGGGCATTACAGTGACTGGCTGGCAATCCCTGCATTTTCATTGGCTCTGTAAAGAGCGCCAAACATGCAGGGCGGAAACCCGAGCTCCCGCCCGAGTAACCCGGAAATGCTCGGTGCTCGCCGAACATCCCGAGTAGTGTGATGCTCGGGCAAGTACCGAGCAGTGTCGAGCATGCTCGCTCAACACTAATTATTCCACAAGATTTTTATGAATTTACATTGGCTCATCATCTTCCTATTCAGGTCTCTACAATATCGGATCCCCTAAATAAGAAAATTTTTCTGATTCATTCATTAAGCATGGATATGGACAGGTACAAGATGGCGGAGAGGATATTACACTTTACCCTAGAGATCCTCTTCCGGCTTACTGGAGAGGTGAGAGATTCTGATGACGTCACCTTAAATCATTCTTATCTATGGGAATAACAGATGGACAGAACTGGAGAGGTGAGTACTCTGGAAATGTCTGGAGTGAGATTTATTAATGTGTCTCTCCATAACCAGGATTACACAGTAGTGAAGAAGACCTCTAGTGAGCGCTGTCAGGACCCTGTGTCTGAGGGATGGAGAAGACCCCTGAGCCCAATCACGGGGCCTCCATCTCACCCCCTGATACATGAGGACATCAATGACCAGAAGATCCTAGAACTCACCTACAAGATGATTGAGCTGCTGACTGGAGAGGTGACACTACTGGGAATGCTGGGACATTATACAGTAACCCTATGTAGGGATCGGAGGGATGACTGTATCATTGTATGTGTCAGGTTCCTATAAGGTGTCAGGATTAGTGTTGAGCCACCCCCGTAGTGTTCGAGTTCGGTTCGGTTCGTCGAACACCCGTGTGTTCGCCGAACTGTTCGTCGAACTGTTCGTCGAACACCTTCGAACACCGTTAAAACCAATGGCAGGCAAACAAAAACACATAGAAACACATAGAAAACACCTTCAAAGGTGTCCAAAAGCTGACAAACTGCTCAGAAGACATAACTAACACATGGAAAAGTGACAAGTACATATAGTCATGCGAAAATAAAAGAGGTGGAGGAGTAAAAGGAGGGGGAGACACAGATATAGGCATGTCATGCCCTTCTAAAATCCAAAAAGTGAGAAGCCGACACGGCCAGTCCGCTCCTGCCCGTGCCACCTCCGTGTCGCCGGGTTTGTGCCAGAGCCGCGGTGAACCCTGACGGCCAGCCCCCCTCTCCCAATACTGGTGCCTGTCCGCTGGTGGGTCGAGCGAGCCCCCCTGTGGTGGAGGCAGCTCTAAGCTTTTTAATTTAAATTGTCTCTCTAATTTGAATGAATACACTTTAAATCCATTTACAAGGATCTATTGGAGGGCAAGTCTCATGCCAGCAGCCGCGGTAATTCCAGCTCCAGTAGCGTCCACTAAAGCTGCTGCAGTTAAAAAGCTTTTATAAGGATCGAGCTCGGCTGTCCACCGCAAGGCATCCTACTGCCAGTCCCAGCCCCTATGCCTTGGGGTGCCTCCTGATGCTCTTCACTAAGTATCCCATGGTCCCGAAGCATTTCCTTTGAAAAAATTAAGTGTCTAAACTACAGGTGGTGTAGCTTGCTTAACAGCCGGGATAATCCGCTGACTAGCAGACACTGCTACTAGGCACAAAGTATTTCCTGGGCTAGATGCAGTTAAAAATTTGTAATTAGATACTCTCGTTGGATGCTGAGAAAGCATTCCATAGAGTCTCCTGGCACGCCATATATGATTCTCTTAAAGAGCTTGGGGTAGGGGTCTAGGGGACCCTTTTATAGCCAAAATCACGGCCCTGTATCGCAATACGTCACCTAGGCTGAAGATAAATGGAACTGTAGCACCCTGAGGGCTCGGTTGCTACAGACGTATTGCACCTCACCCAGAGGTGTGATATCTCACTCTCAGGTAAGGATGGAGTGTGGATCAGGACCCGACACCTGCATGCATTACACCACATTGCCGTGGGGCAGGGCGACCAATATGCCCCTGAGATGGGCACGACAGTCCCTGTCCCTGGCTGGAGTGGGGGGAGGGAACACTGAGGAAGGGGAACCCTGTAGTGCAGGAGCAGGGAGGAAGCAGTTCCTGGGTGCATTGAGAAGGGAGTATAAAAGGTGGGCACCATCTTAGTTCAGTGCAGAGAAGTCTGAGCAGAAGTGGCAGGGAGCAGGGGCTCTGCATGAGCTCTGCTCCGGAGGCGGGCCTAGTAACAGAGGCCCAGGCCTGCAAGAGGGAGAAGGAAGGAAGAGGAGCGGAGAAGGCTCCAGGAACGAGGAATGAAGGGATCCCAGGGGTGCGGACGCGCGAGTCGCCACCGCACGCCCGAATCCACCTGCGTGGAGGGGTCAGGCCAAAGGGGGAGACCGGTCCCCGAACTAGTGGAGGCAGGAAACGACCCTCAGCTAGAAACCGGAGGCTCTGACATTTTATGTGGCGCAGCCCCTTGCTCCACCCGCTAGGAAGGCACCACATAGGGTCAGGGAAACTGGCGCCAAGTTTACCAAGAGGAGGCCCGAGGCAGCCGGACAGAAGTGTTGGTAAGAAAGGCCAGACAAAGGACACACAAAGGGGGTCCTGTGAAGCGCTCCAAAGTTATCTGGGAGTTGTCTGAGCCCCTCACCTGGTGAGCACAGTACGACGTGGGCAGCCGTTACCTGCAGACGTGGTCTGGATAATAAGAACTGTGAGTAAAGGCCCTGAACTGCATCACTGACTCCGTGTCGTTACTGCTGCTGCCCTGCACCATCACCCCCATCCTCCGCATACACTGCCCTGAGGCTATACTCCTCCCGTGGGGAGTTATGCTACGCTCTGCTGCACCCACAACACCAGCCTTAGCGGTCTGCCCTGTAGCGGCGGTTCACTCTGACCGCAATCCACGGGTGGCGTAGTCGGACATTTAAACATCAAAACCACATAAATAGTTCCGCCACTGGTTTGACCGCCCTGAGCCACGGAACCGGATCGCCGCCACGAAGACTACAACCACCAGCATCCACCAAAAAGGGTCCGGCTCCGGGTGTCCCAAGGCCCAGGGGGTGCGTCAGAACATTTTCATCACCTTTCACAATCACCAATGGGACAAGGCAGGGATGTCCTCTGTCCCCTCTCTTATACATCCTAGTGACGGAGCACCTGCTCTCATCAATTCGCCATAACCCCAATATTAGGTGGATTGAGGTGGGAGGCACCGAGTACAAGTGCTCTCTATTTGCTGATGATGTCCTAGTATATATCACTCAATCACATATATCCATCCCTGCTGTTATGGCTGAAATAGATCACTTTGTTACATGGTAAAATTTTAAAATCAATGCAGCGAAGTCTGAGGCCCTCGATGTCTCCCTCCCTAAATCCATATAGGATTCCATCCAGTCCAACTTTCCATTTGCCTGGCCCTCACAGGGTATCAAATACTTAGGAATTCCTATTCATAGAGACCTCTCCCATCTATGTTATCTTAATTTTGGGCCCTTTATTGAACAATTCCATACAGACCACGGTTGGCAAGTTAGAACTGTAAGATTCACTACGTGAACCACTGGTATTTTGTGGAAAAGCACATGTAAGATTCTGCAACAGTCTCTGCTGATACTCCTGCATGCGTGCATCCCTTTCTATGGCAGGAATAATTTCTGCAAATTTACTTTTGTACCGGGGATCTAACAGTGTGGCAACCCAGTAGTCAGGATTATTTCTAATTCTCACAATTCGAGGGTCATGTTGCAGGTAGTGCAGCAAGAAGGCACTCATGTGTGTTGCGCATCCAGGAGCACCAAGTCCCTGTTGTGTTGGTGGCGAGGTAACAATCATGCTTCCTTCCTCTGTCCTCTCCCCCCAACCTCGCACAACAGAAATGTGATCAAGGTCTCCCTCATCTGATGAGTCTTCCATCAGTTCGTCCTCCACTTCTTCCTGGGCTCCTGCACCTTCCTCACTAGTTTGGCTGCTACCATGCGCCCTGGTAAAATCATCTCCCCCACCCTCACATGCCTGCCGCCTTGGTGCTGCCGACCGTCTGGACCTTGCAGATGTTAGCCCTTCCGCATACAACTCCTCCTCCTCTACTTCCTCCACCTCCTCTTGTGCCACCACCTGACTCCAAATTCTGTTTAACATGTGCTCCAGCATGTAAATCACCGGAATAGTCATGCTGATAATGGCATCGTCAGCACTAAACATCTTCGTCGCCATTTCAAAGCTGTGCAGAAGGGTGCATAGGTCCCTGATCTGAGACCACTCCTCCAGCGTGATTTGCCCCACCTCTGAATCTCGTTGGCCCAGGCTATACGTCAGAACGTATTGCACCAGGGCTTGTCGGTGCTGCCACAGTCGCTGCAACATGTGCAGAGTTGAATTCCACCAGGTAGGCACATCGCATTTTAGCCGGTGAAGTGGCAGGACCAACGACTTCTGTAGAGATGTAAGTCACTGAGCTGCGGGATGCGAACGGCGGAAGTGAGCACACAGCGACCGTGCCCTCTGCAGAAGGCCATCTAGTCTGGGATAGTGGGCTAAAAATTGCTGGACAACCAGGTTCAACACGTGAGCCATACAAGGCACGTGTGTGACATTGCCCCGGCGAAGGGCCGCACCCAGGTTTGCAGCATTGTCGCACACGGCCTTCCCTGGTTTCAGGTCCAGTGGAGACAACCATTCATGAAATTGGTTCTCCAGAGCTGACCACAACTCCTCAGCTGTGTGACTCACATTTCCCAGACATTTCAATGTAAAAACCGCCTGATGACGTTGAGCCCTACTGCCAGCATAGTAAGGAGGTGTGCAGGATCCCTTCTGCGCAGTTAGAAAGCTTGTGGCATGACCAGACAGGCTTTGGGTGCAGGTGGAAGACCGAGAGGAGGTTGAGGAGGCAGAAGCAGTGGAGGAACTTTGACATAAAGAGGATTGACGCACAACTCGTGGGGACGGCAAGACTTGGACAGCAGCCCCTTGTCCTGCTGTCACCATAGTTACCCAGTGCCCAGTCAGCGACATGTAACGCCCCTGTCCATGCCTACTCGTCCAAGTGTCTGTGGTGAAATGCACCCTGTCACACACAGAGTTTCTCAAAGAAGCGGTGATGTTATGTGCGACATGCTGGTGGAGCGCAGGCACACCTTTCTTTGAGAAGTAGTGCCGACTGGGCATCTGGTACTGGGGCACTGCGACGGACATAAGGTCTCGAAAATCCTCTGTGTCCACCAGGCGGAAAGGCAGCATTTCTGTAGCCAAGAGCTTGCAGATGGTGAAATTCAACCTCTTAGCTTTCTCATGGCTAGGAGGAAATGGTCTTTTACTTGTCCACATCTGAGGGACCGAGGGCTGGCTATTGTGCTTAGACGGGGTTGATAAGGGTGTCCCCGGCAAACTTCCGGTCTGTGAGGAAGATGCAGGCGGACATGTTAGGTTGCCTTGATCCAAAGGTGGTGCTATCGATGTCGGACAGCGCTCAAGACCAGCTGGTGTTACCACCTCCAAAGAAAATGATGACCTGCCAATCACGCTGGCTGTTGCGGGTAAAGAGGTGGCAGGTCTGCGCCCCAAAACAGGTGTGACTGCTGTCCCCCCAGTCACAGAGGATGAAGAGGCCGCGGATGCACAAGATATGGCAGACGGTGGTTGGCCCGGCCGGCTAGGCCGCATTGTAGCACACTGAGCTTCCCACTGCAACTTATGCTTCATGTCCATGTGCCGGTTCATGCATGAAGTACTCAAACTATGTATTTTTTGGCCTCTACTTAGCTTTTGCTGACAAATGTTACAGATAACACGAGTTGGGTCATCTTTATCGATCTGAAAAAATGCCCAGGCTATGCAAGGCTTAGCACCCATGCGACCTGAAGAGCCACCACGACTTGTGGTGAGAGGCAGAGTTGTGTTTGAGGATGCAGTTGTTGACGTGCTTCCAGTACTACGTCTCTGTCCAGGAAGGCGCAACCTGACCTCGTCGTCACTAGCATCTTCCTCCACCTCCTCTGCTGACCTCATCTCTTGGCTGACTGTGGGTTGACAGTAAGTGGGATCTCCGACCTCATCATCATCACCCTGTGCGTTATCACACCCGTCGTCCTCAGAGCCAACCTGTTCCTGCCCTGACAAAAAACTAAAGTTGTCGCTCCAATCAGGTATTTGAGTCTTATCATCGTCTTCCTCATTGTCTCCACCAACAGGAGTTACAGTTTGGGAATGAGGGTCTACATTATGGTCAGAACCTTCTGCGTCTGGTCCTGGATCCGACTCATAAAGATTCTGGGCATCCGTGCAGATCATTTCCTCGTCTGGATTCACAGAAGCGCTGGAGTCGACCTCTGATTCCCAGGCTATAGTATGAGTAAACAGCTCTGCAGACTCAACCATCTGTTCTACCTCATACTCAGACGGGCAGCTGGAGATTTGGGAGCTGTGAGGAAGCAAGTGCGATTTGGGTGACACCTTTGAGGACTGGAGTATTTGTGATGTTGAAGTTGATGTGGAGGAGAGCCCACTTAAAGGAGCACTTGATATCCGTTGAAGCACCTGCTGTTTTTGTGCCTCCTCTGGAATTTGTAGCGATTGGCGTGGCCGTAAGAAAGGGATCTTATCACATTGTCCGCTAAAAGAAGTAGACATTTTAGTTTGGCTGGAAGATGGTCTTTCTTCTGCACCTACCCCATGGACACAACCTTTTTTCCCCTTCCCAACACGCCTATTCCCCTTTCCACCAGCAGCAGGCCTTTTTCCACTCATTTTGGTGGTTAACTAATTCACAACTCTGGAGTTGTTTGCACAAAAAAACAATGGATGGTAACCGAGCAGAGCTGAGTGGCCAAACTGTGGTATTAGGCCAAAACTATTGGCTGGGTTAGATGCAGAAAAAAATTATTTTTAATTTGCAACCTGATGGAGGTCAGTATAGATGGACTAATAGACCAAGTCCCACACACCGCTAGAAGCCCAAATATTTTTTCAGAGCTAGATGCAGAAAATTTTTTTATTCAATTTGCAACCTGATGGAGGTCAGTATAGATGGACTAATAGACCAAGTCCCACACACTGCTAGAAGCCCAAATATTTTTTCAGAGCTAGATGCAGAAAAAAAATATTTTTAATTTGCAACCTGATGGAGGTCAGTATAGATGGACTAATAGACCAAGTCCCACACACCGCTAGAAGCCCAAATATTTTTTCAGAGCTAGATGCAGAAAAAAATTATTTTTAATTTGCAACCTGATGGAGGTCAGTATAGATGGACTAATAGACCAAGTCCCACACACCGCTAGAAGCCCAAATATTTTTTCAGAGCTAGATGCAGAAAAAAATTATATTCAATTTGCAACCTGCTGGAGGTCAGTATAGAAGTACTAATAGAACAAGTCCCACATACTGCTAGAAGCCCAAATATTTTTTCAGAGCTAAATGAAGAAAAAAATTATTTTTAATTTGCAACCTGATGGAGGTCAGTATAGATGGACTAATAGACCAAGTCCCACACACTGCTAGAAGCCCAAATATTTTTTCAGAGCTAGATGCAGAAAAAAATTATTTTTAATTTGCAACCTGATGGAGGTCAGTATAGATGGACTAATAGACCAAGTCCCACACACCGCTAGAAGCCCAAATATTTTTTCAGAGCTAGATGCAGAAAAAAATTATATTCAGTTTGCAACCTGATGGAGGTCAGTATAGATGGACTAATAGAATGATGCTATGCCCAAAAGATTTTACTTCACTAGGTGCAGTAAAAAAATTGGTATTCTATACACAGGTGGTATATCTTGCAACACAGATAGGCTACTCCACTGACTAACACACTCTGCAATAGGCCAAAAAGGATTAGCTTTGCTAGATTCAGCCAAATGCTGTGAAAAAAACTTGCACAGCACTGGCACAGACCTGCCTGGCAAAAACTGATAGGAACTGATGTAACCTAGTCCTGAAAAGGACTCCAATTACAATTAGTCTTTACTCCCACAATCTATCTATTTAAGAGCACAGACCTGCTTGATAAAAGTCGTAGGAAATGCTGTAACCTAGTCCTTAAAAGGACTGCAATCACAACTATTCCCTACTCCCAAGCTATCTGTATATTTGTGCGAAAATTGGCTTGAAATTAACAAGGTATAGCGCACACAGCAACAGCGGTGCCGTCTAACACGCAGCTGCAGCAGTGAGAAAATGGTGGCGACGGGGAAAATGGCTTGGTCTTATAGGGCAAGGACATGTGACATACACTGCCAATCACACATGCCCTTGCTTGTGTGAAAAAAAGCACTTCGCTCCGTGTGTGCGCTGCTGATAGGCTGACAGATTGCACCTCCCCACTGCAAATGCGGGAAAGAGAAAAAAAAATGGAGATCTTCATTGTTCCTGCAGAGATCCATCCCCTGCCCCTCCCCCGCCCCGCTGTACACTCAAACTGCGTATTAACATTAATTTTCATCATTACTGAGAAAAAATCCAGTTATGATTTTGGTGCACGAACAGTTATCGAACATAACCTCGAACAGCCGAATTTTTCTCAAATTGTTCGTGTTCGCCGACCGGCTCGAACACCGCCCAAAACAGCTCGAATTTGAGATTGGCGAACAGTTCGAGTAGAACAACGCTCATCTCTAGTCAGGATGTCGCCGTCTATTTCTCCATGGAGGAGTGGGAGTATTTAGAAGGACACAAAGATCCGTACAAGGACGTCATGATGGAGGTTCTCCAGCCCCTCACATCACCAGGTAATAGACAGGACTAAATACACACGGCCTATAATTATCTGTATGTAAAGAATGAATTCAGTCCCTGTATGTGTTTCCTCCAGATCTATCCAGTAAGAGAACAACACCAGAGAGATGTCCCCTTCCTTGTCTTCCACAGGACTGTAAACCAGAAGATCCCAATGTTCCTCAGGATCATCAGGTAGATGGAGAGAAGGTGTCATGAGATCTCCCCTATGATGTGTAGACGGCTGTGAAGGTCTTGTGCTCAGTCTTGTTTTATCCACCAGTATTATATGTTTTATACTTGTGTAATGAGAGCGGTGGAGATGGCAGGATTAGAGCTGATCATAGATGGGACTTCTCCATCTGTCTGTGACTTTTACAGTATTTGTTTCAGGGTGAAGATCTGACCCATATTAATACTACAGAGACATATGTGAGGGGTGATGAGCGGTGTAAAGAGGAGATTTTTACATATGACTTCCCAGGTGAGTAGTGACCACTAAATGCAGAGAAGTCACAGATTCTTCTAAGAGAATAGTGTAGAAAACCGCAGCACTGCTGGAATAGGTGACGTATGGTCCAAAGCCATTCAAATAGAAAATGAAACTTGCCACTCTAACAGGCATAATTTTAAAAGTATTTAATTGCAGTCCAACACAGGTACAATTGTTTCGGTCCTCAAGACCTTTATCAGAATGTACTGCAGATATCAGACAAAAACATAAAAAGTACGTAAGGTACTAACTGTCATAAGGTATTTCTGAAATTCATAATCATCTGAAAATCCAAAACATTACAATAGAGTGCACATAATGGCTGTATAATAAGTGTGACCTACTAGACTGTTTGGAATATAGCTAAAGGTGAAAGCATGAAGGTACACAGTGTCTCAGTGGAAACACAGGATCTAGGGAGACAAACAGCCATAAGAACACCAGCCTCATAGGGATTATCCAATAGGGACCAGCAGATATATGTAGAAACATACCCAGTAGTGAGAGCAGGAAGTATGACAGGCGTGAAACGTGGCATCCGCCGCTGGTTCCTAAGGTCGCCATGTCAAGGGAGGAGAAAGCCTAGTATATGTGGTCAGAGGGAGGGACCTAATGTCCCAGGAGACCAATCAGGGTGAACCGCTGGTGTAACGTTCCCGGAAGTGGAGAAAAGAATAATAAGCCTGGAAATGTGACAGGAGGCGAACAGGTGTAAGTGGATCAGCCTGTGGGCAGTGGAGGATAATAATCAGTGATTAAAATAAGGAGAAGCCGTTCTGCAACATAAAGAATACAAAATAAATACCATGATAATGAAAGAAAATTAATCTCCTTCAAATGACATGCAAATACTGTATCTCAAAACACATATACAGTCATGGCCAAAAGTTTTGAGAATGACACCAAAATTATATTTTCACATGATCTGCTGGCCTCTGATTTTTATTAGTGTTTGTCTGATGTTTATATCACATACAGAAATATAATTGCAATCATATTATGAGTACCAATAGGTTATATTGACAGTTAGAATGAGTTAATGCAGCAAGTCAATATTTGCAGTGTTGCCCCTTCTTCTTCAAGACCTCTGTAATTCTCCCTGGCATGCTCTCAATCAACTTTTGGACCAAATCCTGACTGATAGCAGTCCATTCTTGCATAATCAATGCTTGCATTTTGCCAGAATTTGTTGGTTTTTGTTTGTCCACCCGTCTCTTGATGATTGACCACAAGTTCTCAATGGGATTAAGATCTGGGGAGTTTCCAGGTCATGGACCCAAAATATCTATGTTTTGTTCCATGAGCCATTTAGTTATCACCTTTGCTTTATGGCAAGGTGCTCCATCATGCTGGAAAAGGCATTGTTGGGCGCCAAACTGCTCTTGGACGGTTGGGAGAAGTTGCTCTTGGAGGATATTCTGATACCATTCTTTATTCATGGCTGTGTTTTTAGGCAAGACTATGAGTGAGCCGATTCCCTTGGCTGAGAAGCAACCCCACACATGAATGGTTTCAGGATGCTTTACAGTTGGCATGAGACAAGACTGGTGGTAGCGCTCACCTCTTCTTCTCCGAATAAGCTGTTTTCCAGATGTCCCAAACAATCGAAAAGGGGATTCATCAGAGAAAATGACTTTGCCCCAGTCCTCAGCAGTCCACTCCCTGTACCTTTTGCAGAATATCAGTCGGTCCCTGATGTTTTTTCTGGAGAGAAGTGGCTTCTTTGCTGCCCTCCTTGAAACCAGCCCTTGCTCAAAGAGTCTCCGCCTCACAGTGCGTGCAGAAGCACTCACACCAGCCTGCTGCCATTCCTGAGCAAGCTCGGCACTGCTGGTAGTCCGATCCCGCAGCTGAAACAGTTTTAAGATACGGTCCTGGCGCTTGCTGGTCTTTCTTGGGCGCCCTGGAGCCTTTTTGACAACAATGGAAGCTCTCTCCTTGAAGTTCTTGATGATGCGATAGATTGTTGACTGAGGTGCAATCTTTGTAGCTGCGATACTCTTCCCTGTTAGGCCATTTTTGTGCAGTGCAATGATGGCTGCACGTGTTTCTTTAGAGATAACCTTGGTTAACTGAAGAGAAACAATGATACCAAGAACCAGCCTCCTTTTAAAGTGTCCAGTGATGTCATTCTTACTTAATCATGACTGATTGATTGCCAGCCCTGTCCTCATCAACACCCACACCTGTGTTAATGGATCAATCACTAAAACGATGTTAGCTGCTCCTTTTAAGGCAGGACTGCAATGATGTTGAAATGTGTTTTGGGGGTTAAAGTTCATTTTCTGGGCAAATATTGACTTTGCAAGTACAGTAATTGCTGTTAAGCTGATCACTCTTTGACATTCAGGAGTATATGCAAATTGCTATTACAAAAAATGAAGCAGTAAACTTTGGAAAAATTACTATGTCTCATTCTCAATACTTTTGGCCATGACTGTATGTACACTCCAACAGTGAAAACTCAAGGCTGACAACAATGTGGTACATCTTATACAGTTCTCCCTAAAATTATCACAGGAATGACAACAAATCATAATCCATATTGAGCCCCCTGGGGGTAAAGGTTTGAAGTTCTTGGATCCAAAAGGCCTCCCTTCAGTAGGCGTACATGATCACCGCGAATAGTGGGAAGCACCTGTTCAATGACCTGGAACTTGAGTTGAGATATGTTATGGCCTAATGTAACGAAATGTTGTAGCAAGAGTAGTAGTAGATTCTTACATCTAATTGTGGACTTATGGTTGTGGTTGTGTCATCTCACCAATGTATGCCAGACCACAATGGCATTTAATGAGGTATACTACGAAGTTGGTGTAACACGTAAAATACCCTGTGACCGGGTATTGTTTACCGGTATGGGGATGGTAAATGGTGTTCCCATGTAGGATGTTGTTGCATTGGTGGCACTGCAAGCAGGGGAAGGTCCCCCTCTTAGGAATTAGTAAAAAACGTTGTTTGACCCCTATATGTGTGGGGCTCACGTCGGCACAAAGTAATGAATCCTTGAGACTGGGCGCCCTTTTGAAACACGGAAAAAATGGTTGTTGGAACTCTGGGATGTGGGGATAAGCGGATTGTAGGATGTTCCAATGTCTCCGGATGGTTTTGTGCAAGATGTATGCGATCGGATGGTAAGTGTGGACAAACAGAATCCGGTTCATGGGTTTAGGACGGGTGTGGGCTGAAGGTGTGTTATGTTGGTGTAGGATTTCGGGGGAATAGCCCCTTTTCTCAAATTTGTGGCACTTTTCCTGTAGCCTCTCTGAGCGTAATTGATGATTGCTCACTATCCTATTTACTTGCTGGAGCTGGGATTTGGAATTTGGAATTGACCGTTTCATTTGTAAAGCGTGATTATTCGTAAAGTGTAAGAGACCGTTTAGATCGGTAGTTTTTGTGTATGTTAGTGGTTAGTAATCCTCGTTGGTCCTTGAGGACCATGGTATCCAGGAAACTGATTTGATGAGAACTGTGAGTCATGGTAAAGCCAAGGTCTGTCCATGAGGAGTTCAAAAGGTCATAGAACTCATTTAGAGATTCCGGTGGGCACCCACTATGCAAAAAAATGTCATCGATGTAATGTTTCCATGCGATGGAGTGATTACGAAAGAGTGGATTGGAGTAAGCTACTAGGGCCTCAAAGGTGGCCATATAACAGTTTGCATAAGGGGGGGGGCACATCAGAGCCCATCGCTGTCCCTTTAGTCTGTAGGAAGTAAGTATCTTGAAACAAGAAATAATTTTTGTTAAGAACTAAGGTCAGGAGTTCAATGCAAAGTTCAATGATAAGGTGATCTGTCTGTGACTCAAGCAATAGACTGTGTACAGCACGTACAATACAGACCAAAAGTTTGGACACACCTTCTCATTTAAAGATTTTTCTGTATTTTCATGACCATGAAAATTGTACATTCACACTGAAGGCATCAAAACTATGAATTAACACATGTGGAATTATATACTTAACAAAAAAGTGAAACATCTGAAATTATGTCTTATATTCTAGGTTCTTCAAAGTAGCCACCTTTTGCTTTGATGACTGCTTTGCACATTCTTGGCATTCTCCTGATGAGCTTCAAGAGGTAGTCACCGGAAATGGTTTTCACTTCACAGGTGTGCCCTCTCAGGTTTAATAAGTGGGATTTCTTGCCATATAAATGGGGTTGGGACCATCAGTTGTGTTGTGCAGAAGTCAGGTGGATACACAACTGATAGTCCTACTGAATAGACTGTTAGAATTTGTATTATGACAAGAAAAAAGCAGCTAAGTAAAGAAAAACGAGTGGCCATCATTACTTTAAGAAATGAAGGTCAGTCAGTCCGAAAAACTGGGAAAACTTTGAAAGTGTCCCCAATTCCAGTTGCAAAAACCATCAAGCGCTACAAAGAAACTGGCTCACATGAGGACCGCTCCAGGAAAGGAAGACCAAGAGTCACCTCTGCTTTTGAGGATAAGTTTATCCGAGTCATCAGCCTCAGAAATCGCAGGTTAACAGCAGCTCAGATTAGAGACCAGGTCAATGCCACACAGAGTTCTAGCAGCAGACACATCTCTTCAACAACTGTTAAGAGGAGACTTTGTGCAGCAGGCCTTCATGGTAAAATAGCTGCTAGGAAACCACTGCTAAGGACAGGCAACATACAGAAGAGACTTGTTTGGGCTAAAGAACACAAGGAATGGACATTAAACCAGTGGAAATCTGAGCTTTGGTCTGATGAGTCCAAATTTGAGATCTTTGGTTTCAACCACCGTGTCTTTGTGCGACACAGAAAAGGTGAACGGATGGACTCTACATGCCTGGTTCCCACCGTGAAGCATAGAGGAGGAGGTGTGATGGTGTGGGGGTGCTTTGCTGGTGACACTGTTGGGGATTTATTCAAAATTGAAGGTATACTGAACCAGCATGGCTACCACAGCATCTTGAAGTGGCATTCTATTCCATCTGGTTTGCGTTTAGTTGGACCATCATTTATTTTTCAACAGGACAGTGACCCCAAACACACCTCCAGGCTGTGTAAGGGCTATTTGACCAAGAAGGAGAGTGATGGGGTGCTACCCCAGATGACCTGGCCTCCACAGTCACCAGACCTGAACCCAATCGAGATGGTTTGGGGTGAGCTGGACCGCAGAGTGAAGGCAAAAGGGCCAACAAGTGCTAAGGATCTCTGAGATCTCCTTCAAGATTGTTGGAAGACTATTTCCGGTGACTGCCTCTTGAAGCTCATCAAGAGAATGCCAAGAGTGTGCAAAGCTGTCATCAAAGCAAAAGGTGGCTAGTTTGAAGAACCTATAATATAAGACATATTTTCAGTTGTTTCACACTTTTTTGTTAAGTATATAATTCCACATGTGGTAATTCATAGTTTTAATGCCTTCAGTGTGAAGTTTGCGAGATACCGAAGATTATGAGCAAGATAGATACACCTCAAGAAATTATGCTCCCAGATTTGCCAAATCCACTACAGATCCTTCTACCTCCGGTTCGGACACAATACATTACTGGTAAAAAGAGAGTATCAGACATAGGCAACGTCACACAGGAAGAATGCTGGAAACCAACAGCATCATGAAAGAAAAAATGCTGCAATCATAGTCATAGACAATGATTCCCAAAAAAAACACTATGCATGGTCTACATATTCATGCTTATAAATAAATGACTGAATTCAATGGTGGCAATGAATCCTAACAAAGGAGATTTCCTTATGCAGTAAACCAAACAGTGATATACAACTGACCTGAGCGAGTCAAATAAAATATAGCAAGGAATCAGTGTGTTCTTAACAACACACAAATGTGGTGACACAGGAACTTAGGTAAAAAGAATTGAATGTCTGCCTGAAATATGTTATATGGATGAATCCAAGTAAAGAAAAGGCCCAGAGTATACCTAAAATGTGACGAGATAAGGTGACCTGTGTGACTACCAATGGGACACCCCTGATGCGCGTTTCGCGTGCAGCTTCCTCTGAGGGGTGATGTAAAGGTGTCAGGAGAAGGTTTATATATCATGGCTTACCAATGACCGGTGTTTGAGATGTTCACGTCCCTTGTATCCCACGCCGGAACAACCAGGATCAGCGTCCCACGTCACCTCCGCCCGCCCACATCGGAAGAAATCCTGATGTGGACGGGGAGAGACAAGGTAGGGACGCGTTGCCATGGCGATCTGTCACCTCCGCCCTCCCACACACGTGACCACAGTGCAGGCGGGGAGAGGCAAAGCCGGGACGCGTAACCACAGAAGCCCAGCTGGCACAGAACAATGGACCTGTGACCCAAGCCACCTCATACCACCCACGCACTAGATCTGAATGTGGGCGGGGAGTGGAAAGAGGGACACGTAGGCCATAGCAACCCGGCCAGGAAGGAGGGGATAAACCCGCATCACCCCTCGCCCGCCCACAACTGTAAACACAATGCGGGAGGAGAGAGGCAGAGCAGGACAAGTAGCCAGGGAAACCAGCCCAAATATGTCAAAAGAGTGAGCGAATGATACAAATAAACTGAATGCATTTGAGAAGAATTCATCACGTACATAACTGCCTGAAGAATAGACATTATGGTGCAATTATAAGATAAGGGACACTTAAATGTGCAAAATATATGAAAGAAAAATTCAAGAAATGCATAGGTGAGTGTTCATTAGATCAATTCGTAAAGTGAATAGTGCAATGGTTAAACATGATAAAAAAAAGTGCAACGTGATGTATGAGATATAATACATAAAGTGAATAGTGCATGCACAACAACTCCAATATAAAATATAATATTAAAGTGCAGAATGTGCAAAACAATCATACTTAAAAAAATCATACATTTTGGCAGTGAGACAACGTCAAACTAGTAGGAGACGTCCTCTAGTGGATGTGTTCATTATCAATGAATATAGGCGATAAGTTGGAAAAGATAATAATATAGCTTTACATCAAGACTATATAAAGACCACACAGTCACTGTAATTTAAAAATTGCACAATTTTTCTTGTTATTGGTAAATAAACGTTATATATTAATAGAGAATCTTGAGTTAGGGATCATTTTCCTTATTGCAATTAATAATAACTGTTTTGACAGCTGACACCCGGCCCTCAATGCACCGCTCCTGCTACTTTAGCCTCTCACAGCTGCTATTGATATCCATCCCAGCATTTAGGAGGGAGCCCCCTCTGCCCTCCAATTGGCGCCCCCCGTGCCATGCTGAACCAATGTCATCATGACAACATCCATGTCATCAGAGCTAGCAAACTTGTTACATCATGCCCAGAGCAAGTTTGTCTGCCAGTGCAGCGCTGACAGTTTGTAAAGCATAGCAAAGCTATTATTGCTATTCTTTATAAGCGATCAGATTGCAAAAAGTGAAAGTTTCATAGTGGGACAAAGTAAAAAAAACTGTAAAAATATATATATATAAAAAAAAACACAAAATAATGAAAATATATATGTTTTGTACATAAATATTTTTATGATAAAAAAAAATAAACAAATAAAATACACATAATTGGTATTGCTGCATCTGGAACGACCCAACCTATAAAACTTCCTGCCAGTTAAGCCCTTTATTGAACACCGTAAAAAAAAATAAAAACAAGGCAAAAAATTATGTTTTATCATCATACTGCCGAACAAAAAGTGGAGTAAAATGTGATTGTGAAGAATATTCTAGAATAATCACATGTGCCCTGGTTGTCAGGTCTTCAGGCATAGTGTAATCTGATTTTCTTGAATTCCTTTGCAGCCAACAAAGGGGGGTGAGAAATCCCCCTCCCCTGGCAGCTGTGAGCTGAGCTGACAGGCTGTCTCCCTGCCGAGATCCTCTTTGTTCTCAACATGTGCTATGTTGTGTAAGGTACTATACTTCAATACCGAGCTGTGGAAGAACTATATGTCCCAGCTCTTCACAAAATGGATTTTTAGCTCAGGGGAAGATAGCGAATGGCAGACTGCATCCTAGTCCACTCTAGCATGTAGGGATGAGGAGATACACGTCCCAGCCTTTTGGAACCTCCTACAACTGCTGTGTTTGGTACCCACAGGGGCCCAGCCGGGTCCGTTAACACTAGAACCGGTTCCCTGGGACCATCCAGTATGGAGGTATGGGCCATGTTAGTTCTGGGAGTCTCTTAGCCAGGAAGGAACAGGGAGTGGAGACTTGGGCTGAACAGGGGGCAGGTAGTGGGAGTTTCCAGAGAGTTGCAAGGTCTGTGTAGCAAAAACCTATTGTCTTTTCCCTGGCGCAGCTCGTGACATGCAGATGTGAGGGACAAGTCCAGCAACCAAACAGGGCACACATTCTTCCCCATGTGGTCGCCCAATCCCCAAGCCATGCTTTCCATGGTAATTGACTTTAAGATCTGTTATGCTTGATGTACCATGCTTTTGTATTTGTAACTCTGACCACTGTATATATAACCCTGATGTATATAGTAGATTGTTTAGTGAGCCCTTATGGCGATTAAATATATAATTTAATCTTGGGCTGTTCTTTTATCTCGAAACACAAACTTTACGTCGGTTGTTTGGGCCGACGAATGCGCTACCGGGCTGGTTTCTAGCTCGATAGAAGTCTGTTATATCAAATAGAAACTGGTGGCAGCTCTATCCAGGCCAACAAGGCTCTGCTTCACTGGAGTAGTGAAAGAGCCTCTCAGCCTGTCAAGAGTGTGGGGCCACGTCAGCATCTGAGTGGACCACCTTGTCCCACTCCTTGGTGCCTCTCTGTACCCGCGTGGACAGGAGGTGACAGTGTAGAACTGTGCCGATCTGACCTTACCCATCCTTGTGGGGGGTGCGGAACGTCATGGTGCAAAGGGTAGATCCGTATCATGTGCTTTGTCTGGCGTAGTGTGACGTCAGGCGGGTGGCGAGCTGTGTATCCACCGGAAGAAGCGGCGACAGCGGGATTCTGCGGGGCCCCCCTGGTGCCGTTTCTTCACAGTGATCAAAAATATAAATGTAAATAAATATGGTATCCCTGAAAACGTCATCTTGTCCTGCAAAAAACAATCTGCCATACAGCTCCTTCAGTGGAAACAAAAAGTTATAGCTCTCTTAGAATAAAGTGATGCAAAAATAATATTTTGTTTTATAAAATAGTTTTTATTGTATAAAAGCGCCAAAACATAAAAAACAAGAAATAAATGTGGTATCGCTGTAATCGTACTGACCCGAAGAATAATCCTGCCTTATCAATTTTACCACATGCGGAACAACATAAAAAAAAAGAAAAAAACAATTCCTGAATTTCTGGTTTTCATTGATTCTGCCTCCCAAAAATTGCAATAGAAAGTGATCAAAAAATGTTATGTGCCCAAAAATGGTACCAATAAAAGAATCAACTCGTTCCGCAAAAAATAAGCCATGCATGACTCTGTCAGCAGAAATATGGAAAAATTATAGCTTTCAAAATATGGCAATACTAGTTTTTGCAAAAAAAATCGTCTTTTAGTGTGTGACAAAAGCCAAACTTAAAAAAAACTATATAAACATGGTATTGCTGTAATCGCACCGACCCGAAGTATAATGTCGTCTAGTCACTCATGCTGCACGATGAACGGTGTAAAAAATAAATAAAACCAATTCTTCATCTGCTGCTGATTTGTTTATTCTGCCTCTCAAAGATTGCCGTAAAGCTCGGCTCACATTTATCCTGCGCTGAGCGCTTATACCAAGGTTTCCATGTAAATCTCTGAAATATGTGATTCAGACAGAACTCTCGGCGCACTGTGGTTGCAGTCTTGCCTATGATTCGGCAGTGTCCTGTCTATTTAGGTGTGCATAAAAGTAGCACAGTAGTAGTAGCTCTGGAAGCACAGAGGCTCTGGAATAGTGAAATGGCTCCTCGCCCCCCCCAAAAGAAATTCAGCAAATTCTCTCCGATATTAAAAGGCTCCCCTCCCTTCTGAGTGAGCACCACAGTGTGCCAAAACTGCAGTTAGCGTCCATATGTTTGGCGTTTCTGTAGCGAAGAGAGTCAACCTAATTTACGGGTGCATGTCTCCAGAAGCATGATCTAGGTGCAATGTACAGGCACTGCAATGTACTGGGCACTGCAACGTACTGGTCACTACAACGGCAGTTTGCAATTTTCACTCAGCAACATCCACTGCTGCTTGTTTCTGGAAAAAACCCATGGAGTCAAAATCTTCACTACACCTGTAGATAAATTCCCAAAGAGGTATATTTTCCAAAATGGGGGGATTCTGCTCTTCGAGTTCTTAGGTGCTCTTTATATGGAGTCTTGCTCAATGTATTTCAACATTGAGCAGAAATTGTGGGATACATTTTGGTACAATTTTTACCCATTCCCAGTGTGAAAATGTAAAATCGTAGTCTAAAACAAAATTTTAGTGGGAAAAATTAAATTTTTTTTTCTTTACTGCCCAATAGTATTAAATTCTGTGACCCACCTGTGGTGTCCATATGATTACTGCACCCCTATATGAATTCATTGAGCGGTTTAGTTTGTAAAATGGGGTCTCTTACGGAGGGGAGTTCTACTGTTCTGGCACCTCAGGGGCTCTGCCAATGTGATATGGCACCTTCGAACCAGTCCAGCAAAATCTGAAATCCAATATGGCACTTTTTCCTTTCTGAGCTTTGCACTGTGCCTCAAAAGTAGTTTTCTTCCACATATGTGGTATTGGCAAACTCAGGAGAAATTTCACAACACATTTTGGGGTCCATTTTCCCCTGATATTCTTGTGAAAATGAAAAAAAAATTGTGGTTAAAACATTTTTGTGGGAAAAATATATATATTTTTTCATTTTTACAGATCAAAGTAAAATTCTGTGAAGCACCTGTGTGTACAAGGTGCTCATCACACATCTAGATAAGTTCCCTCAGGGGTCAGATTTCCAAAATCGGGTCACTTGTAGAAGTTTCCCACTGTTTAGGCAAATCAGAGGCTCTCCAAATGCGACATGACACTCGCAGACCATTCCATCAAAGTTTGTGTTCCAAAATGTCACTCCTTCCTTTGTGAGATCTACCGGGCGCCCAAACAGTAGTTTCCCCCACATATGGAGTATCTGAATACGCAGGAGAAATTGTACAACAAATTTTGGAGTCCATTTTTTCCTGTTACCCTGGAGAAAATAAGAAATTTGGGGCTAAAATAAACAAATTTTGGTAATTTTTTTTTTCTTTTCATGGCTCAATGTTATAAGCTTCTGTGAAGCACCTGGGGGTTCAAGGTGCTCAAAGTGCTCACCACACATATAGATAAGTTCCCTGAGGGATCTAGTTTCCAAAATGGTGTCACTTGTGAGGAATTTCCATTATTTAAGCACATCGGGGCTTTCCAAACGCGACATGGCATCCGCTAATTATTCCAGCAAATTTTGCATTCAAAAAGTCAAATGATTTTCTGTATTTTCACGGCTCAACATTATAAATTTCTTCTGTGAAGAACATGGGGGTTCAAGGTGCTCACCATACTTCAAACAGTTGTTTCCCCCATGTGGGGTATCGGCGTGCTCAGGAGAAAAAGCACAACTAATTTTTGTGTCCATTTTCTCCTGTAAAACTAAAAAAAATTGGGTGTAAATTAGAATTTTTGTGAAAAATAGTTAAATGTTCATTTTTTTTCCTTCCACATACCATTAATTCCTGTGAAACACTTGAAGGGTTATCTTGCTTGATAACTTGAAAGAGGGCAGAAAAAGAGGTCTATTATCAAATAATGAATTTGAATATCTCAAACCTGAAACACCAACAGTACCTACCTTCTATTCCCTCCCGAAGGTCCATAAGGTCCTCAGTCCATTAAAAGGTCTCCCTATGGTTGCTGTAATAGATTCGCTATCACAAAATATCGGTATTTACATTGACAGAATATTGTGTCCTTTTGAGATCTCCCTGCCTTCATATATTCGGCATACACCTCACCTGCTTACTCAACTTGAGGGTGTTGCTGTGGAGGAGAACACCTATCTGGCCTCCATTGATGTGGAGGCCCTCTACAGCAGCATCCCTCATGAGGCGAGGATACAGACAGTTGGACATTTCCTAAAATCGAGGGCAGTGGAGTGCTACAATCACAAAGACTGGTGGAGGAATTGTTGCGGCTCACACTTACCAATAACTACTTAGTCTTTGATGGTAAGTACTTCCACCAGCTCAGGGGCAAAGTGTTGGGGAGCCCCTGTGCCCCCACGTACACCAGTCTGCTCCTGGGCTGCTGGGAGGAAACCATCATTTTTGGGGAGGAGGAGCACTCCCAGGTTGGCCGCTGGGCCAGATACTTCGATGACATACTGGTGTTCTGGTCTGGCCCAGAGGCCGACTTTAGGCGATTTATGGAAGACATCAACATAAACTCCTTTGGACTCAGGTTTACATCTGAATACCATAAAGACTGCCAATATTCTTAGATGTTAAAATAAAAAAGGAGAAGGATGGTTCCATAGGCACATGCACGTATCGCAAATCTACTGAAACAAGTAGCCTTTTGAATTGGAATAGTCATCGTCTTGAGAATCTAAAGCAGGGTATTCCTAAAGGCCAGTTCTTACGAATAAGGAGAAATTGCACTAACATCAGCACCTTTAGAGAACATGCCAATGATTTGTACCATAGGTTCCGTGACAGGGATGTCCTACTCGGAGGCCTTGGGAAGGGACAGACAGTCGCTTCTAGTCAACCCCAATATTAAAATAGAGGAAAAAGAGACTACAAGGATAATAGGCACTTTTGATAATGAGTCTGAAAGAGTCTCTCATATCCTAAGAAAACACTGGGGTATCCTATTAGCGGATACAAATGTCAAGAGGTTGATTCCTCCTGTTCCAAGCATTACATACAGAAGGGGTAGGCCTATTGGCGACCATCTGATGCATAGCCTTTATCAAAGACCTACTGAACCAGGAACCTGGCTTGATAGAAAACCTTGTGGCTATTATAGATGTGGCAATTGCAGTAGGTGCGACTGGATGGTTGTGTGTAAAACCTTTTACCAGCTCGACAACAGGCAGGCTTTATTCTCTGAGAGATTTTGGTAATTGCAGGGCATCAGGGGTGGTATACAAAGCTACATGTACATGACCGAAAGACTACGTGGGTAAAACCACGAGGGAGATATGAACGTGTGGGGAAACATTTAAGAGACATTAGAAATAAGCGGGATACTCCCATTGCCCATCACATGAATGAAATCCATGGGGGCCGACTTAGAGAAGTATGATTTAACATGATTGAACTCCTAAGACCTAAAATGAGAGGAGGGAATTAGATAAAACACCTCTTAGAAAAGAATCTGAATGGATATTGAGACTATAGTCGGTATCCCCAAGAGGATTAAACGAGCAGCTCTCATATGTGTGCTTTCTGTAAAAGGCTCCACGTTTTCTTCCTCTATACACGTGTTCGTATATACAATGATATATAAATGCCATCTGAATGTATACCTGTCGCCCCCCTCGCTTCGCACTTCATGAATTTTTGCCTCCTTTACCCTTGTGACAATATGGGTGTACTCATGACAGGATGCCATTCTTTTTCCTCCAATCTGGCAGAATTCCCCATTGGGAAATAACTTTATCCTGGTATCTGATTTATCTATATCTATTTAAGATTGGCAAGAATCTGCCACCAGTCTCTTTTGGAGTTTTTTTTCCCAAGCCCCATCCTCCCCTTTAAATTGACTTTAATCCCTGTATAACATTAGGGACATGTGACAGACTGGGATCCTATACAAAATACATGCAAGGTCCATATTAATTCTCAGAGAGGGGATTTATTCATTTGTTCAGAAGACTGTTTTGCTATGATACTAAAGGTCTAAATCTTTATATGAATTTCTCTGTAATGAAACTGTATATCTATATATTTATATCAGCGGGGGTATTGAATGATATGTTTTTATATGGTGCACTGGTGAATACTGCAACTCAAGTCTTAATCTCAATGTGTGCCGTGATTGGAAATATATACACCATATCCTGGCGGGGTTGTGTGTATGCAAATGCGGGCATTGGTCTAATCCGGACCCCACGTTGGTAAGTCACACCCCGGAGATGACATGATGGCACATGCGTGGTACCTCTCTCTGCGCTCTATTGTGAGACACGCGTCACTTCCGGGGTGGAGGTGACGTTCTAGTGCATGCGCAGTATCTCTTCTGTGCACGCCAATGTGAGATGCAACCGTCATTTTCGTAATGAACCGGAAGTGACATGGACGCGCTAAAAACCTTTTTGAATTTGCAGCCTCTAGTGCCCAAAGGTATGTGACATGCGCAGTCCATATCTGAGGACAGGAGACTGTCTTTTTAAAGGGGGAGAGCTAGAGAGAATGTGTTAGAACCTTGCTCTTAGGTTTTTTCCTTTGCTGGTCACATGACCTTGTTGGCCTATTTAATCCTGCTCCGCCCTTCTGGCTTTGCTGGACTTCATTGTATATCTACTTTCTAGCTAGCCTGTGCTCTGTTTCTAACTCTGTTAGTTTGCTTGGTCTACGGACCTCTATGTTCTATATATTTTGTTTGTTCGTCTGTCTGCTACTATTTCTGTTAGGAGGTGTCCATTTTCCTCCCAGTCCTTAGTACTTGTAGGGATTCCTTCCCCACATCTATAGGTCTCCGTACAGACTAGCTTAGGACTTTAGCAGGTCTGATCGCAGGATCAGGTCCCCTGTTACATCGTAGGGATTCAGCTGAGTTCTATCGTAGGGACAGATCTCCTCTCTTTCCTTAGCTCTGGTAGCAGAACATAACAGTAAGTCCAGCCTGCAAATTCTCTAAGGAAAGATTTTTCTGTTCCATCATGGTGTCGGTTCAGGATTTGGCTCATCGCCTGCAGGGACTCTCTCTGGAGGTGGCCGAGCTCCGTCAGCACGTGAGTAACTGTCCTGGAGCACATTTCTTGGAGCCTAAGGTATGTTTGCCGGATTTATTTTTTGGTGAACACCGAGAATTTTTTTCATTTAAAAATGCTTGCTTATTGTATTTTCGTTTGAGACCCAAGTCCTCTGGGGATGAATCCCAGCGCATAGGGTTCATAATGTCACTTTTGCGCAAAGAGCCTCAGGAGTGGGCCTTTTCTTTGCAACCTAGTGATACATGCTTCAGATCAGTGGATAGTTTTTTTTTCTGCTTTGGGGCTATTATATGATGATCCTGACCGTGTCGCATCAGCTGAGACTGAGTTAAGACGTTTGAGACAGGGATCAGGTAATGTGGAAAAATATTGTACTCATTTCCGTCGATGGTCTACTCAAACAGGGTGGAACGATTCTGCTCTGAAAAGTCTATTTCTTGCTGGGCTCAATGAAAGGGTTAAAGACCTGCTAATTGCTTATCCTACACCTGAAGATTTGCAACAGGCTATGCAATTAGCTATACGGGTGGATAGGAGACTGCGTGCAAGGGTTAATGAGAGCAAATCCTCTGCTATGTCAGTTTCTGGTTATAAGAATGTGTGTACTAACAGTGGTGAACCGATGGAGATTGGATCGGTGGCACCTCGCTCTCAAGAAAAAGACCGTAGACTTTTTGAAGGCTTGTGTTTCTATTGCGGAAAATCTGGTCATTTGATTAAAGGCTGTGAGCTTCGTATGAAGAAAGAAAAAAAAATGGTCAGTCATGCCCGTATTGCCTGTTTAAATTCCAAGGGTGTATTTTTAGCTGCTTCCACGATTGCTCAGGAAAACTTAATGGAATTTCGGGTGTTTGTCGATTGTGGGTCTACTCTGAATGTAATTGATGGGGGATTCTTGGAAAGACTCAATTTAAAACCCGAACCTTTATCATCCCCCATTGCTGTGGTTTCTGTGGATGGTTCCCCTTTAAAGAATATTACTCTCAAGGTCTGTGAATTTCCTCTCACTATTAATGGTGTTCACTATGAGAAATTGGATTTGGTAGTGTTGAATAACTTGCCTTCTCCAGTAATATTGGGATTGCCCTGGTTAAAATTTCACAATCCTGTACTGGATTGGTCTACCAGTGAAATTAAATCCTGGAGCCATAAATGTTATGACAAGTGTTGTAACGGGCGTATTGCAGCTTTGGATAGGGGAGAATTGCCTGTTCCTATTCAGGATTTTTGGAGAGTTTTTTCTGAGAAGGAATCGCAGGTTTTGCCTCCCCATAGAGACTATGATTGTTCTATTGAATTTGTCCCTGGAGCGACTCTTCCTAAAAGTCGTTTATTTAACCTTACTATTCCTGAGAGGAAGGCTTTGGAGGAATACATACAGACAAGTTTGGCCGCCGGTCACATTAGGCCTTCTAAGTCTCCTGTGGCGGTTGGATTTTTTTTTGTAAAAAAAAAGGACGGCGGTTTACGTCCTTGTCTGGATTTTCGTGAGATTAACAAAATTACTGTACGCAATCCTTACCCACTGCCATTGATTCCTGATTTATTTAACCAGTTAATGGGGGCCAAGTGGTTCTCTAAAATTGACCTTAAGGGGGCATACAATCTGTTGCGCATGAAGGAGGGTGACGAATGGAAGACTGCTTTTAACACTCCTGTGGGTCATTTTGAGAATCTGGTGATGCCTTTTGGTCTTACCAATGCTCCTGCATTTTTTCAGAATCTTATTAATGACATCCTTAGACCTTTGATCGGCAAAAATGTGGTTGTGTATTTGGATGACATTTTGATTTATTCGCCGGATCTGGAGTCTCATTGGCGGAGCGTACGTGAGGTATTACAGTTGTTAATGGACAATTCGCTTTTTGCTAAGCTGGAGAAATGTGAGTTCGCTGTACAGAGAATTAGTTTTTTGGGCTACATTATCTCCAGTGAAGGTTTTGAGATGGACCCGGTTAAAGTTCAAGCTGTACAGGAATGGCCTAGGCCTATTGGTTTGAAATCGATACAGAGGTTTTTAGGTTTCGCCAATTATTACAGAAAATTCATAAAAAAATTTTCTAGTATTGTCAAACCTCTGACCGATCTCACCAGGAAAGGTGCTGATGCGGTTCAGTGGTCTTCTGAGGCTATTGAAGCTTTTGTGTATCTCAAGGAGAGGTTCACCTCTGCTCCCATCCTTATGCAGCCTGATGTGACTAAGCCGTTTTTGGTTGAGGTTGATGCTTCCTCTGTGGGGGTTGGCGCAGTATTGTCTCAGGATAACGGGGATGGATTACATCCCTGTGCCTTTTTTTTCAAAAAAATTTTCGGAGACTGAACTGAATTACGATATTGGTAATCAGGAATTATTGGCTATTAAACTCGCATTTGAACACTGGCGCCACTTCTTGGAAGGTGCGGAATTTCCCGTTCAGGTTCTTACGGATCATAAAAATCTGATATATCTTGATGCTGCCAAGCGCCTGAATGCCCGTCAGGCTAGGTGGGCACTGTTTTTTTCGCGGTTTAATTTCTCCGTTACTAACATCCCTGGTACTAAGAATGTTAAAGCGGATGCCTTGTCTCGCAGTTTTTCTCCCATAGTCGGTGCTGAGAAAGAGGAGAACATTTTACAAGAAGGTGTTGTGATAGCTGTTTTGGACTCCGTTTTGGAAGATGAGATTCTTAAAGCACAGGAGAATGCCCCATCTAACACTCCTCATGGGAGGTTGTTTGTGCCTGGGACCTTTAGGAGAGATTTGTTTGTTGAGTGTCACGAATCTCGGTTGGCAGGTCATCCCGGAATCTCTGAGACCAAGAGACTGGTGGGTCGCAGTTTTTGGTGGCCTGGATGGCAGAAGGAAGTCATTAAGTGGGTGCGTCAATGTACTATATGTGCTAGATCTAAGTCCTCACATACTCCTGCTGCGGGGTTGCTTTGTCCTTTGGAGGTTCCCAGTGCTCCTTGGACACATTTGGCTATGGACTTTATAACTGACCTTCCCCCCTCTGAGGGTTTTACTGTCATCTGGGTGGTCGTGGACCGTTTTAGCAAGATGTGTCACTTGGTTCCCTTCGTCAAACTGCCCTGCGCTAAAACTCTCGCTAAGGCCTTTGTCAAGGAAATTGTCAGACTTCATGGCGTTCCTACTGACATTGTTTCTGATAGGGGTCCTCAGTTCGTGGCTCGTTTTTGGCGTGCCTTTTGTGACAGGTTGGGAGTTCATTTATCGTTCTCGTCCGGATATCATCCTGAATCTAATGGCCAGACAGAAAGGAAAAACCAGGATGTTGAGCAGTTCTTGCGTTGTTTTGTGGCAGACAATCAAGAGGGGTGGTCTGAGTTTCTGCCACTTGCTGAATTTGCTCTGAACAATCATACATCTTCTTCTGCTGGTTGTTCGCCTTTTTTTTGTTGTTCTGGGAGACATCCGTCGTTTGGGTCGTTCTCCAAGTTGGGATCTGCCGTGCCTGAGGAGGAGAATTTTTCCGGTGATTTGGAGAGAGTTTGGACGGATGTGCGTGGTAATCTTCAGGAGGCCAACAGAAAATCTAAAGACTACTTTGATAGGAAACGACAGGAGGTTTTGTTCGCTGTTGGTGACATGGTTTGGTTGTCCTCTAGGAATCTGCGGTTGAGGATTCCTTCTAAGAAATTGGGTCCCAAGTTTGTAGGGCCCTTTAAGGTGCTTCAGGTTGTCAACCAATCTGCTGTTAGGTTGGAGGTTCCTACCTCCTGGAGAATTAATCCGGTATTTCATGTCTCTCTGTTAAAAAAAGCTGTTGTGTCGGATGGTGACGCCTCTGCCTCTGTTCCTCCGGTGGGAACGGGGCAATATGAAATTTCTCGCATCCTTGACTCTAGACGGTATAGAGGTAGTTTGCAGTATCTTGTGGCCTGGAAAGGTTTCGGACCCGAGGATAACTCTTGGGTGAGGTCAGATGATGTTTCCGCGTCCAGACTTATCAGAGACTTATCAGAGCGTTTCACAGGAGATTTCCTGATAAGCCTGGTCCTAGGGGATCCGGAGGATCCTCTTAGAAGGGGGGGTACTGTTAGAACCTTGCTCTTAGGTTTTTTCCTTTGCTGGTCACATGACCTTGTTGGCCTATTTAATCCTGCTCCGCCCTTCTGGCTTTGCTGGACTTCATTGTATATCTACTTTCTAGCTAGCCTGTGCTCTGTTTCTAACTCTGTTAGTTTGCTTGGTCTACGGACCTCTATGTTCTATATATTTTGTTTGTTTGTCTGTCTGCTACTATTTCTGTTAGGAGGTGTCCATTTTCCTCCCAGTCCTTAGTACTTGTAGGGATTCCTTCCCCACATCTATAGGTCTCCGTACAGACTAGCTTAGGACTTTAGCAGGTCTGATCGCAGGATCAGGTCCCCTGTTACATCGTAGGGATTCAGCTGAGTTCTATCGTAGGGACAGATCTCCTCTCTTTCCTTAGCTCTGGTAGCAGAACATAACAGAATGAGCATGTGGGACTCACTAAAGAGGGATGGATTAACCTGTTTAAACACAGCCTTCCATCAAATCAATATAGCTTGCCCTCATCTACCATGCATTTATATTGACACCTCTCTGGATCACTCACTATATGGCCTGATGAACCGACAGAACCTGGAAACGCGTTAGGCTGTTTCCAGAATAAGAGATAAGTTTTACTATCTGGATATGTTTATTGTTATGCAGTAGTTTAGTGTTATATATGTATTAGAGCAGGCCGTCACTCATTTCCTGTATATAGCTCACTCCATCAGGGCAAGACCGGGATAGTGAGGGACGAGGGCGCCAAACTCACTCTCTAGGGTGCCAACCCCCATGATAGGCAGTATCAGAACAGGCTACAGACAAGGCAAGTTAAGGGGATTATCATATATAGTACACTTGTGTTCATGTCTTTATGTATTACATTGACTCTCTTTAGTCCCATGGGGACACTGTTTTTTTAGTAGGACCACCATAGAGTGACATGATTTTAAATCCCTTTGATCATATGGGTTTGGTATTTTTAATAGCATCTCAATAAAAATGATACGTTTTAGAGGATTTATGTTTACACAACCATTGTCTCCTGTCTCCTTGTAAAACTAAAATAAATTGGGTGTAAATTAAATTTTTTGTGAAAAATACTTAAATGTTAATTTTTTCCTTCCACATTCCATTAATTCCTGTAAAACACCTGAAGGGTTAATGCATGTCTTGAATGTGGTTTTAAGCACCTTGAGGGGTGCAGTTTTTAGAATGGTGTCACTTTTGGGTATGTTCGGTCATATACATATTGACAAATTACCCAGAGGGTAAAAAAAATGGTTGAGGGGTGTATTAAAACATTACTTTTATTACTGTTTTACTAAAATGTGGTAAAGAAGTAAATTAAAACTACACTAGTTTGTCTGTGCCATTACTATAATAATAAGTCTCTAGAAATTGTATAGTATTAGGATACATCTGATATCATGAGCTCATTATATTCATTATAGTCTTACTCTATGTCTGTAGTTCATAGATTGGTTGGTCAGATTATTTAGGACATACACAGGTTCCCTAGTGCTAACTAAAATATAAACATATCCTCCCCAACAAGTTTCGCCATGTCTGGCTTCCTCAGGGGGCTGGGGCTATTAGTGGCTGAACAGAGCCTGCACCGCCCAGAGCTTCTTTTTCTGATGTCTCCTCCAGCGCCGCCTACATATTGAATAAGACGCTTCCTGGTGACAGAAACAGACGTCGCACAAGCACATCCCAGAGGAGATGGGACACACACATTTTCAGAAGCCCTAATGTTACAAAATGGCAGAAAACCAGAGCAGTAGAAATCCCCATAAAGTGACTCCATTTTGGAAATTATATCCCTCAGTGAACTAATCTATAGGAGTAGTGACTATTTTGACTCCACAGGCTCTTTCTAGAAATTAACATGCAGTGGATGTTGTAGAGTGAAAATTGCCGTTTTTATAACCCAACACATGATGCCCAGATTGTGCCCCAGGAGACACACAAACCGTAAATTAAGTGGGTTCTTCTCACTATAGTAATGTCGAATACATGGATGCTATGTGGCTTCAGCACCCTGCAAGGCTCAGAACGAGGGGGAGATTTGACTTTGGGAGAGCGGATACTGCTGGATTGGTTTATGGAAGCCATGTTGATTTTCAAGAGCCTTTGAGCCACTAGTGATGTGGAAACCTCTGTTTTTCCATTGACAGATGATGGACCTGAGTGGGGACTTGTTTTTTGTGAGATGAGTAGAAGTTTTTCTTGGTATTATTTTCGCCTACATTGTTTGGTGGCTTTTTATTCCATATTTGGGAGGCAGAATGAACAAACAATTGAACACCACACTACACTGGTTCATGCTATGAGGTTGTCTATTAGACTGTAAACTGTCATTGTCAAGGTGAGGAGTACATTTTTTTGCAAAACTTGCCATTTTTTCGGACAGTTTAAATAGAGATGTTCAAAAATATAAAATTCAACAATTTTTTATTAAAAAATAATAATTGGTTTTATTCTTGGCAGATGTCTGTACCAGGAGATCAGAGGGACAGCCGACATCTTCAATTTTTAAAACAGATGATTTTGAGATCCCACAGGATACAATTGAAGTGAATGTCATTACTCCAGATTTACCATCATCCCTTCACAGCAAAGATCTGTCATCTGATCCTTTGAAACAGATCCTGTGTTCTGATTCATTACCGACTACTAAGGAAAATCAAAGTCACAAAATAAGCATTAAAAAACAAACTGCTCCTAATGCAAAGAAGCCATTTTCAGGTTCAGAATATAGAAATAGTTTTTCCCTTAAAAAGTATTTTCATAAACATAAAAAAATTCACACAGCGAAGAATAGATTTTCTTGTTCCACATGTTGGAGATGTTTTAATCAGAAATCAGATCTTGTTAGGCACCAGAGAACTCACACAGGAGAGAAGCCTTTTTCCTGTTCAGAATGTGGTAAATGTTTTACACAGAAATCAACTTTTATCAGACATTGGAGAACTCACACAGGGGAGAAGCCATTTTCATGTTCAGAATGTGGGAACTGTTTTACAGAGAAATCAAATCTTATCGCACATCAGGGAACTCACACAAGGGAGAAGCCATTTTCATGTTCAGAATGTTGAAAATGTTTTAACCAGAGATCAGACTTTGTTAAGCACCAGAGAACCCACACAGGGGAGAAACCATTTTCATGTTCAGCATGTGGGAACTGTTTTACAGAGAAATCAAATCTTATCGCACATCAGAGAACTCACACAAGGGAGAAGCCATTTTCATGTTCAGAATGTGGGAAATGTTTTGCAAAGAAATCAAATCTTATTGCACATCAGAGAACCCACACAGGGGAGAAGCCTTTTTCATGTTCAGAATGTGGAAAATGTTTTAACCCGTAAGGGCATCTTGATAGCCACCGGAGAAACCACCCAGGTAAGAATTTTGCAGCCACACCCAACTGGTCTCTGTACAGACTAGAAAGGCACTAGCTGCACAACTAAAAACGCCACCATGGACCTAACTCCCTAATAGGCTGTTGATGAGTTTCTCGTGCCTCCTGAGGAACCAGAGGGGAGGTCGCAACACTGTGAACAAGGGGAAAGGAAAGTATGAAGAAATATATGAAAACACTGAGTGAGAAACTAAAACACATTCATATAGGGCAAAGAAGGCAAGCTAAGGAGAACCAAAAATAAAAAGAACAAGTATAATCTCCCAGAAACCTAACATTGTTAGAATGAAAAGATACTGGGAGGGAAAGCAAACTGACCGGGAGGACAGTTTCACTTTTGTTGTGAAACTTACAAAATTCATCCTCGCCAACTGTAAATGTAAAAACTGTCCATTTATAATGACCACGGACAAGATAAAGATTCCCAACTCTCATCAGGACCACAAGATCCCAGGGACTTTCAGATGCATCACATCTAATGTAGTGTACTCAATTATATGTAGCAAATGTCCAACTGGGGTCGGTATGTAGGGGAGACAGGGCAAAAACTTGGAACAACGATGAATTCTCATCGCCATACAATAAAAGAATAGACCTACTTGTTACCAAACATTTTTGTGTCCCTGATCACAGCATCACGGACATGAAACTAATTGTATTAAAAGGTAACTTCAAATCTCAGAGAGACAGAGTTATGACAACCTTTGACACAGAGCAGGAATGAATGTGTCACATGGATTTGTCTTTTTACATCAGCTAAGGTATGTGCTCCTCAGACCATTTAAGGGCATCACAATCATGAACCAAACCTCAGACACAGGACAATAAAACTTTCATACTCCTTATCTTTGAACTGTTCTAATAATTGCGGCCACAACTGCTTCTCCCTTTTCCTAGTTCTGCTTCACGTCACTTGTCTTATCTATTGCATTATTCCTGTGCCCTGTTGTGTATAAATATGTGACTCTTCAGATTTTGTGTTATACTATGTCTGATGAAGAGACCTGAGTAGTCTCGAAAGCTTGAAATTTCTTACCTTTTAATGGCTAACTGAAAAGATGGTATCAACCACTGATGACTCTCAAATTTTAATATTTTTCTCCAAACAGCAATTTTAAGATCTCTCCACAGGTGTTCAATGGGATTTAGATCCGGACTCATTGAGGGTCAGAACTCTCCAGCACTATGTTTCCTTCCATTTTCTGGGTGCTTCTTGAAGTATGTTTGGGGTCATTGTCATGCTGGAAGACTAATGACCTAGGACGCAAACCCAGCTTTCTGACACTAGGCACTACATTGTGACCCAAAATCCTTTGCTAATCTTCAGATTTCATGATGCCCTGCACACAGTCAAGGCACCTAGTGCCAGAAGCAGCAAACCAATCCCAAAACATCTTTGAACCTCCACCATATTTGACTGTATAAGTAGTAAATTTATTAATTATGTTGCTCACCATGGACAAAGGAACATCCGGATCTCTGACGATGGAGCTTGAAATTGTTGATATATTTCAACAATTTTGGTTCAAGTCCTCAGACAGTTCTCTTCTTTTTCTGTTTTCTCCATGCTTAGTGTGGCACACAATGCAAAGACTGAATCAACTTCTCCCTTTTTTATCTGATTTTAGGTGTAATTTTCATATTGCCCACACCTGTTACTTGCCACAATTGCATTTGAAGAAGCTTCACATGCTTGAAACTAAGTTGTTTACCCACAAGTTTGACAAGGTGTCAACAATTGTGTCCAGCCTATTTTGGACATATGGACACAATGCTAAGATTGAATCAACTTCTCCTTTTTTTTATCTGGTTTTAGGTGTAATTTTCATATTTGTTTACCCACGTTTTTGGCAAGATGCCAACAATTGTGTCCGGCCTATTTTATGTGGTTTTGTGTGAAGTTATGTTCAATTTGCCTTTTTTTTTCTCTATTTTCTTGTGTTGTTCCAATACACACAAAGGAAATAAAAAAGTATGACAAAATGTGTAATTGCAATAATTTTCTGGGAGAATTACTTCATTTCTGGAACAATTTCAAGGGATCCAACATTATGACCATGACTTGTTTTTGTTGCCTTTTTAATTTGTTGCAGCATATCATCCTCTACGTGTTCAGCTATATTAGGAGGATTGTAGCAAACTCCAATTAGCAGCTTTCCATTATTGCCATTTCCATGCACATTTACCCAGACTGACTCTCTACATCAGGGATATAAAACTCAAAACATGCAGAGGGCCAAAATGAAAAACGTGGACAAAGTCGTCGGACAACCAGTTTACCGTATAACGGGCCCTACATAGTCCTCCATACAGAATAATGGGCCCCACATAGCTTTCCATACAGTATAAAGGGCCCCCACATAGCTTTCCATACAGTATAATGGGCCCCACAAAGTCCTCCATGCAGAATAATTGCCCCACATAGGTGTGGCAAAGTCCCGATAACCTTAGAGGAATGATTATTTAGAGCACGCTCGGTAAGAGGCAGAAATTCCACCCGGTCTTCCTGATTAGAGGAGACAAAACATCCCTAATACTGCTCTATTTCCTGGTTCATTCTTTCCGTTTGACCATTAGACTCGGCATGATAGACTGAGAGAAAAGACAATGGATGGGGAAGGAGGGGAGGTGGAGGCTTACCATGCTGAGAGAAGGAATGACTGCAGCTGGAGAAATCCTGTGGGTGCCGCACCCATCGGTGATTACAGACCATGAAGGAGAAAAAAAAAGTAGAACCGGCACATCCAACCAGGACATATTAAAGGGAAAAAAATGTATTTGAAGAAAAAAGTTAAATCATGGAAATAAATTCAGAAACCTCAGGAAATCCTGATGCGTTTCAGGTGCAGAACGCACCCTTAGTCATAGGATGTCAGAGGTAACACATAAATGCTGCTATATACCTTAAAGAACAATGTCCATTGACTGGATAATGAATTAATTAACCAATACTGAGGTATCAGGTGTTCGCATACACATAAACTGAGTACATGACGTTATAAGCTGACATGAATGACATAGATATATTAAATAAAAGCAAAAAGACTACCGCAGGGAAACACAGCACCATCTAACACCAGCCCAAAAACCACACAACTGGATACCAAAGAAAAGCAAACACCCTGCCACACTCACCAATGGACTAAAGAAACCAGCGATCTTAGGAAAGAAAAAGGGCAGATTGTATTAACATCAGAAGTATGGATCCTAGCTGACTGACTCACAACTACCAAGAGAAGCAGTGCGGCTCAAAGAGGCACATAGCACCACACACGAAACCACCGATATCCCGCTGGAGACACCAAGGAACAACATGTCCCAGCAATCCCGGAAAGACGTCTACAAATACAAATACACCAGACACGGCCAACACTGCAACACAAGTGCCAAACGCCATGTTACACGCAAAGAATGAACTAGAAGAACCAGCAATGTTAGAAGAAAAGACTGCATTGTATTGACATCAGCGGTATAGATTAGGGTAACTAACTCCAAGCCAACGAGGAATAAAGTGCGGTTTATAGGGGCGCATGATACTACATCCAAATACACCGACTCTGCGATGGAAACACTAAAGGACAACACGTCCCAGCAGTCCCAGAACAACGTCCACCAATGCGGACACAGCGACCATGGCCAGCGATGCAACTCATACCACAACGTCGCCACACGTAAGTAAAATGATTATAGTAATCTATACCGGCGGCCTGGATGAACTGATCTGCCGGCACCATACTGGAACCTCGGAGGAACAACTGGTCCCAGGAGTCCTGACTGACGAACCATTGCTACCAATGCAGCAGACATGGCTGACAATACAACTGAATGCTGCAACCTGGCCGCGGGTGAGTGGAATGAATGTGAACAATTGTAAAACAACAAAAGCCAATGATCCAATGGACCGGCCGTCTACACTACTGCGACAGACACAGATGGAAATATATACAAAGTCCATAAGGGAGTTTTATCGTCTCTTACTAAACGCATTGCCAGATAATTATTAGGAGAAAATACAAGTGTGTATGGTGAATCAGATACATCATTTACAAAAGAAAACTGAACGTGTGCACAGGGTCCGACTGTGAGATACATATAGTGAATCACAACTGATCATTAGACATTATATAGATTAAATGTCCACATTCCTGAATAAGGAAACACATTGTTTGATGTAAAATTGAAATTAAATATACATCGCCAAGCCGAAAAACGAGGAAAATGTTCATAGATGAAAACAAATCATTTTTGAAGTTCACGCCATGGTGGTACTTTGTGTTTAAAGTCAGGATCCAATACGCTTCCCTCGGGGCCGGCTGCTTTTTCCAGCTGCCACCACAGGCCACAAAATTGACCTTTTCGAGTCTGAAAAATGAAAAACACGAGGAGTCCCCTTTATGTATTATGGTAAAATGTTTGGCCGCACCAGAATACCCGGAGTTGTTGGTGATATTGTTGATGTGTTCGGCGATCCTCTTCTTCAGTTTACGTGTGGTATAGCCAATATACTGAAGCTGACGCTACAGCAGAATATATCGTATACCACGTGGCTGGACTCACAATTTATAAAGGATTTGATTGGATAGGATAAATGAGATGAAGTGCTCATAGAGGGGAATTCCTGTTCTCTATTATCAGTAAAGCCACATACGCTGCATCTATTTAATGCACAACCGGAAGCCGAGAGCCATATAGAAGGTGTTCTGGTATTACGCAGCATACCGGGGGACAACATATTCCCAAGGGTTCTTCCTCTCTTAGCAATTACTTGACACCCCCCTTCCAAAATAGTTCGGGGACATTTGTCCTGGTTAATAACCGGCAAGTATTTCAGAATAATATTCTTTATAGTGTTAAACTGTCTACTGTTCTGAGTGGAAAATACAATATTCTAAGGAGAAGACCGTTTCCAAATATTTTTGGTGCCGTACAATAAATCCCTGCGTGGAGTGTTCCTCACCTGTATGACGGATGTTAGATTTATCATCGCCTCTATCTAATAACCTGTCAGTTATGATTTTTCCTTCACTGGTAAAAGTGTCATCATTGGAGCAGATTCTCCTGGCCCTGGTATATTCTCCTCTGGGGATAGCATTGGTCGTGTGCTTGGGTTGAGAACTGGATGCCAACAGAATGGTGTTACCACCAGTGTCTTTACGGTGTAAAGAAGTATCAACCCTACCGGTGACTGTGTTACCATGCAATTCAATATCCAAAAATGAGACATGGATGGACAGCTGGCTAGAAGGAAAACGGATGTTACAATTGTTTGAATTGATGTAAGAAACAAAATCAGAATATGTGGATGTGTCTCCCTGGTAGACAAGGAGTACATCATCCACATATATGGAAAACCAAACCAAATGAGTAGAGAATGTATTATTAATAGAAATAAAATGTAAATTTCTTCCCACCAGGCTATAAAAAGTATTGCTAAAGATGGGGAGAACTTGGGACCCATCGGTGCCCCCTATGTCTGTAAATAAAATTTAGTACCAAATATGAAAAAAATATGTTTTTAACAGGTAATCCAATGATAATAAAATAAAATGTTTGAGGACTGGCGAATAGGCACTATACCTCTCCCAATGGTATGCAATAGCCACCATAGCTGTATTGTGAGGTATGGATGAGTATCAGTTGACCATATCACATGTAGCAAACGAATAGTTAGGATGGCATTTGAAATGATCGAAAACCTTAAGGACAGTAGAAGTGTCCTTCAAAAAACTGGAGTTTTAATAATGAGTAGTTGGAGATGACCATCCAACCACTCACCAAGGTTCTCGTTCAGGGATCCAATACCAGAAACTATTGGTCTGAGCGGAGGGAGGAAAACCCTTTGTAAACCTTAGGGAGCCCGTGGAAAATAGGAATAATAGGGTATTCAGGAATCAACCGTTTTCGTAATTTAGGGTTCAAAATACCGAGTCTGCTATATCCAGACTGTCAGGAAATATTAAAAATCTCTCAAATCTCTCCCTCCAAACTGTTCAGCCGCCCCACCTCCCCTATCCCATTTGGAGTAAGAAGAGCTTGCAATCTAAAAAGCTGCTTCTATGCAAAATAGTAGTGTACAAAAGAAGTGACAAACTTAATTATCCAAGCTAATTACCATACTAAATGGAGCTCCTGGTAAAGGAGACGTGTGACAAAAAGACACCTTTGAACATATGGGCCAGAGACTGAATGAGTTGTGCATTTGATCAGAAATAACAAGTATGACACCTGAAAGAGATAATAAATATCTCGTTAAGGCTTCAAAGGGAATCTATCACACTCCTTACGATAGCCGGGACAGTCCCAGCTGCACATGAGTTCGATCTCCAGACTCTGAGGCACTGAAATGAAATATGGAATAGCGGCATTTCTATATTTCCGATTGTGATAGGACATATATTTTTAGTGGCGGGGCTAAATAAGGAACAGTATGCACATTTTTCCATATCTGTGAGCCCTGCCGGTGAGCTGTAACTCAACAGTGCAGAGATAACCGACAGCATCATGTTTGATCTCTAAGGAAAGGTAAAATCGCAATAAAAAAGATGGCATCATTCGCTAACTTCTGCGATCATGGAGCGAGGAGATATCACAGAAATTAGAGATTTAATAAAACCATGAAGGGCGGCGACCAGCCCACATGATGTCATCACAGGGAGTGTGTGGGCAGGGCCTACTTCGGCATAAAAGATCAAGCTGATTATTGATCTATGCTCATGCTGGGAGATACATACTTTCATGTAAGCAGGGATCACGTTCACTGAAATGGCCAAATCAATCAAAGTGCTCTCCTTCAGCTAAACTGAATCGTCTCTGTGATTGGTATAATAAGTTCTTCTATTAATCCCTTTTATTTTGTGTAACTGTATATGCTGTATGGTATTGTCCCCCTTTGTAAAATATTTTGTAGATTTTTTTCATAAACATTGCCTCCCTTTGGTTTAAAGGGGTTGTCCACTACTTTCACATTGAAGCTCTATCCTTAGAATAGGGCATCAATGTATGATCAGCAGGGGTTCCGCACCCGGCACCCCCGCCAATCAGCTGTGATCGGTGCCAGGGGCAGGAAGTGCTTACCTGCGGTGCTTGGCCTTCAAGCTGTAGTGGCTGGCGCTTGTTACTGTACATCCGCCTCCTATTCAATTCAATGGGAGGTGGATGTGCAGTACCCTGCGGCGGCCACTACAGATGGACGGCCAAGCACCACAGGCAAGCACTGACAGCCGCCGTCACCACAGTCGATTGGCAAGGGTGCCGGGTGCGGGTAGTGGACAACTTCTTTAAATATAACATTTAATAGTTCTGTTTCTTTTGCTCTGTACTCGTTCCTCCTCTGAAGCTACACGCTACCTATAAGGCGTCCAATCGTCCGGAAAAACAGATTGGTGGTGGTAAAGAATAATCTTTCTTGGGTTATTGTGAAGCGACAGCGATCGTACAAGGGTGCATACATATATTCCATGTGTTGGAAGGTGGTGTGTATGCCGTACGCTCACTGCTAGCTTGCCAATACCTACGTAGTGAGAACAGCCTGCAGCAGCCTATATTGATTGTCGGCCAATCGTGCAATTGTCCAGACAATAGGGGGCTGCAGAGAACTGTTCACTCCAGAGATCACAGTGGGTGGTCTCTATGAGTAAACGGGATCGTGTGGAATCCTTGACACAGACATTCTGGTAACTCAGATTTAAATGCATTAGTAGGATCACATCTTAAGGTGGTGTAGGTGTTTGTGTCACTGAGGATGGAAAGAGCCATGTTACAATACAATTCAGTGTCCAATACCACAACATATCCACCTTTGTCTGATTGCTGGATGGTTATACTAACATTTTGTTGAAGTTCTCTAACCGCTGGAGCATATCAAAATTACTATTATACTTCATATTACAGATACCACCATGTAATTTTTTTAAGGTTGTTTTCAACTAGCATTTGAAATAAAACTAAAGATAGAACCCTGGATTGCAGAGGATAGTATGCAGGGTTAGATGGGATGATGTTAATTCCTCGATCTTGTGGTTTATTCAAAGAAAAATCTGGATCCTGTAACGAAGACAAAGTTAGTAAGACAATCTGTTCAACGACTGTAAGTGTAGCATCATTATGCTCCATAATCTCTGCCGTCATGTTATTAGGAGTGGAAGACTCTTCAGACTCATTGAAGAAATGTTTTGTAACTGTTAATAACCGTGTAAAGCGATTTACATCTCTTATTGTTTGAAAAAGGTCAAAATCTTGCGAGGAGACATAAATTGTGAGACTAGTCACGTGGTATACGGTATATTCTGCAGTAGCCGTCAGCTTCAGTATATTGGCTATACCACACGTAAACTGAAGAAGAGAATCGCCGAACACATCAACAATATCATCAACAACAACGCAGGGTATTGTGGTGCGGCCAAACATGTTACCATAATATATAAACAGGATACTTCATGTTAATCATTTTTCGGACTCGAAAAGGTTGATCTTGTGGCCCGTGGTGACAGCTGGCAGAAGCAGCCGGCCCTGAGGGAAGCCTATTGGATCCTGACTCTAAACACAAAGTACCACCATGGCGTGAACTTCAAAAATTATGTTTTTCATCTACTAATATTTCATTGTTTTTCGGCTTGGCGATGCAGGTTTAACTTCAATTTTACATCAAAACAATGTGTTTCCTTATTCAGGAATGTGGACATACAATTTACATAATGTTTAATGATCATTTGTGATTCACTATATGTATCTCCCAGTTGCACCCTGTGCACACGTTCAGTTTTCTTTTGTAATTGATGCATCTGCTTCCTGTGAATCACTATCTGATTCACCATTCACACTTGTATTTTCTCCTAATAATTATCTGGCAATGCGTTTAGTAACAGACGATAAAACTCCTTTATGAAAGCTTTATATATTTCTATCTGTTCTTTCCAATTGTATATATTTCCATCTGTATCTATCGCAGTAGTGTAGACGGCCGGTCCATTGGATCGTTGGCTTTTGTTGTTTTACAATTCTTTCCATTCATTCCACTCACCTGCCATGTCTGCTGCATTGGTAGCAATGGTTCGTCAGCTGGGACTCCTGGGACCAGTTGTTCCAGTATGGTGCCGGCAGATCCGTTCATCCAGGCCGCCCATATAGTTTGCTTTTTAGGCAGATATAATCATTTCTTACTTATGGTGATGTTGTGGTACTTGAGTTATATTGCTGGCCATGTTTGCTGTGTCCTCATTGGTGGACGTTTTTTGGGACTGCTGGGACATATTGTCCTTTAGCAGAGTCGGTGTATTTACAGTTGAAACCAGAAGTTTACATACATTATATAAAAAGACATATGATATTTTTCTCAATATCTGACATGAAATCAGAATAAACCTTTCCCGTTTTAGGTCAATTAGGATTATCATAATTACCATAATTTTTAATATTTGCCAAATGCCAGAATAATGAGAGAGAATGTTTTAAGGCATTTTTATTACTTACTGCAAAGTCAAAAGTTTACATACACTAAGATTACTATGCCTTTAAACAATTCTGGACTGCCTATATGATGATGTCATGTGTTTGGAAGCTTCTGAGACACACCTGTGGATGTATTTTAATGCACACCTGAAACACACTGCGTCTTTGTGCAGCATCATGGGAAAGTCTAAAGAAATCAGCCAAGATATCAGAAAGAGAATTGTGGACTTTCACAAGTCTGGCTCATCCTTGGGTACAATTTCAAGATATCTGAAGGTGCTTCGTTCATCTGTACAAATAATTATACGCAAGTACAAACAAGATGGGAATGTCCAGCCATCATACCACTCAGGAAGGAGATGGGTTCTGTTTCCCAGCGATGAACGTGCTTTGGTTCGACATGTGCAATGCAACCCAAGAACAAAAGCAAAAGACCTTGTGAAAAGGATGGCAGAAGCTGGTAAGATTGTGTCAATTATCACAGTGAAACGAGTACTATATCAACATGGGCTGAAAGGTCACTCTGCCAGGAAGAAGCCATTACTCCAAAAGAAACATTAAAAAGTCAGTTTAATGTTTGCAAATGCACACAGGAACACAGACCTTAATTTCTGGAGACGTTCTGTGGTCTGATGAAACTAAAATTAAACTTTTTGGGCATAATGACTATTGTTACGTTGGGAGGAAAAAGGGAGAAGCTTGGAAGCCTAAGAACTAGTGTTGAGCGAGTATGTTCTGTCCGAGTATGCTCGGGCCCAGCTCCGAGTATTTATAGCTGCTCGGTGATATGGTTGAATCGCTCCCGTGTGCATGATTTGCAACTGTTTGACAGTTTTATTACATGTGAGGAATGTGTAAGAAATAGTCATTCCTCATATGTAATAAAACTATTAAACAGTTGCAAATCATGCACACGGGAGCGATTCAACCATATCACCGAGCAGCTATAAATACTCGGAGCTTGGCTCGAGCATATTCAGCAAAAGGGTTAATAGAACATACTCGCTCAACACTACTAAGAACACCATCCCAACTGTGAAACATAGGGGGGGCAGCATCATGTTGTGGGGTTGTTTTGCTGCAGGAGGGACTGGTGCACTTCACAAAATAGATGGCTTCATTAGCAAACAAGATTATGTGGCAATACTGAAGCAACATCTCAAGACATCAGCCAAGAAGTTAAAGTTTGGGTGGAAATGGGTCTTCCAAAAGGACAATGACCCGAAGCATACTGCCAAAATGGTAACAAAGTGGCTTAAGGATAACAAGTCAATGTTTTGGAGTGGCCATCACAAAGCCCTGATCTCAATCCTATTGAAATTTTATGGGCAATGCTGAAAAGGCAGGTGCGAGCAAGGCGACCTACAAACCTGGATCAGTTACATCAGTTTTGTCAGCAGGAATGGGCCCAAATTCCAACCAACTATTGTGAGAAGCTTGTGGAAGGATACCCCAAACGTTTGACCCAAGTCATTCAGTTTAAGGTCTATGGTACCAAATACTAATGAAATGTATGGAAATTTTTGACTTTGCAGTAAATAATAAAAATGCCTTAAAACATTCTCTCTCTCTCATTATTCTGGCATTTGGCAAATATAAAAAATGATGGTAATTCTAAATGACCTAAAGCGGGAAAGATTTATTCTGATTTCATGTCAGATATTGAGAAAAACATGTAGATGTGTCTTTTTATATAGTGTATGTAAACTTCTGGTTTCAACTGTATATATTGTATCATGTGCCCCCAAAAATCTGCACTTTATTCCTCGTTGGTTTTGAGTTAGTTACTCAAATCTATACCCCTGATGTCAATACAATGCAGTTTTTTATTCTAACGCCCCGGCCCCACTATCCGTATTCGGTCAGTATTTTTTATCAGGAATGGGGGATAAATGCAGGAATTGGTGACTTGTTTCCATTATACCTTTTCTCTGATTGTTCCTCACCTGGTTTTGGCTCCCACTCCTGAGAAAAAATACTGACCGAATACTGACCAAATACTGATAGTGGGACGGTGGCCTAAGATCGCTAGTGTTTCTAGTTAGGTAAGGATGAGGTTGCTTTATTAGTTAACTTTCATTGCAGGGGACATTGGCTTCATCTGGAATGGGCATTATGGTAAGTAGGGTTTCATTTAGAACAATAGAAGGTCTCTGTGTTTATTCCAAATAAAATATTTTATGCATGGTGTTGTAGTTATTTCACATATCACTTTCACCATGGTGTTAGTAATGGGGGCATCTTATAGACGCCTCTCCATTACTAACCTGGGCTTGATGTCAGCTGGCATTATAAGCTGACATCAACCCCAGCCCTATTACCCCACTGCCACCGCTACAGAGCAGTGGGCAGAGCGGAGGCTAAGTGCCACTTCTGCAGCGGCTGAGGGCTGCTGTTAATAGCCTAGGAAGGGGCCATGAATATTGGCCCCCTCCAAGGCTAGAAATATCAGTCCCCAACAGTCTGCCTAGCCTTTGCTAGCTGTTAAATAGGGGGACCCCAAATCATTTTTTGGGGATCCACCATTTTAATAGCTAGTAAAGGCTAAGTATTCAGCTGGGGGGCTGATATTAGTAGCCTGGGAAGCTCCGTGGGCATTACCCCCTTCCCAGGCTTCAAAAATCTGCCCCAGCCGTCTGCTTAACCTCTGTTAGACTATAAAATTACGGGGGACGACACACCAATTTTTTTTTAAATAAATCCTTTAATTTAACAATAAATGACAAGTACAGTAACCAGCACTGTCATTGTACTAATTATATACATGACTGACACCTTTCTATCTATTCTATGTGTATAGCTATTCTTTCTGTTCTAAATTGTCAGGTACCGATGTATTGTAACTGTATGCGGCTGATGAATTGGCAGCTTTTAAAGAGACGGGTGAGTGAAAATCGGAGGGCACTCGCATGGTCTGAGCGCTGTGCGATTTTTTCTCGTCCGAGATACGTGGCAAATTGCAGCATGCTGTGAAATTTTTCTCAGCCCGATTTCAGCTGAGAAAAAACAAATCGCAGATGAGATGTCATTCATTCACTAACATTGGTCCGAGTGCAATTCAATTTTTTATTGCTCTTTCCCAACTAAAGCAGAGAAGGAAAGCACGCAGTGGATGCTGGGCTGTGATGTGCGGTGAAACCCCGACCACGGCCCATCAATCAATGGGGAGGGCGTAACTTGCTCACGTCCGACTGCAGCCGGAAGTTGATGTGACATCAGCGAATGTCGGAGCCGGCAGCAGCCGGGGTCACGTGATGCCTGGTGAGCGGCCAGCAATAGCGCCGCTCACAGGCAATAAAGAACAAGCAAGGTATTTACAAAAAGACTTGTTGGCACAGTTTAAATCCATAGAGTCATTGTTAATAGTAGTGGACAACCTTTTGTAGGTCCTTATAAAATTATTAAAATTTTAAATCCTGTAAGTTAAGTTGCAACTTCTTATTGCCTGGAAATCAATAATTCTTTCCATTCTTCTCTTTTAAAAAAAAATTGAGGGGACCTCAAGACATAATTGAGGTGGATTTGGAAGGGTATTGGGAGTATGAAGTAAGGCGAATTCTTGATTCCAGGTGGGTCAGGTCTGCATTATCTCGTCAAGTGGAAAGATTATGGTTCTTAAGATAATTCCTAAGTTAATTTGGGGTGTTATGGATAAATATATGTATGATTATGGAAGTTATATGAAAATAGTATGTATTAAGAATTGTAGATAATACAAAATTCCCTCCTCCTGCCCGAACCACATTGTACCAACAACCTCATATTGATCAAAGATCCACATAGTACGTGGAACATGGAATTATGGAAAATCCCTAATGATTATCGACTAACATATTAATCTGATAATAACAGCTTTCTAATGATCTTTATTACTTTTAGGGAAATTACAGAATAATAAAAGATAAGTGACTATACTGATTGACCTTTGAACCTTATGTGCAAGACGGACTAAATTGATTTAATTGAGAGTCAGCTTGACTTAATTTACATATTATGTTTACATATTAAAATAATGACCCATTAGCGACAGATGTCAGCCAGAATTATGAGATAAGGCAATGAGGTAATGTGTGGAAAGGTTCCTGATTTTTCCTATAAAAAGCCTATTTGAGACACTACTCAGTGTTCATTTGTGATTTCTCCGACCGTATAGATCCTATATACAATTTGACGGCAGACAACTAAGACGAGAATACACACATTTTTTGTGCCCCTAACAGGGGGCTCTTCAGGCGATCAGATAGACAGATTATTTGGTGGGGCTGGGGAAAACCCAGCAGTCATGGTACACGTTGGTACCAATGACAAAGTTAGAGAGAGGTGAAAGGTCTTTAAAAATGATTACAGGGAATTAGGAGAGAAGCTGAAGTACAGGTGGTGTTTTCAGATATACTGCTGATTCCACTACGTCACTAGAAAGTCAGCGGGAACTTAAGGAGATAATTGTCAGGGTTTTGGTTCATGGAGAACTGGGCTGACTTCTCTGTTGGCTACTATCTTTACGATAGGGACAGGCTGCACCTCAAGAGGAGAATGCAGATGTGCTGGGGGGAAAATGGTCAGATAGATGGAGGAGCTTTCAAACTAGGATATGGGGGGAGGGAGGGTAGCTGTGCAAATAAGGGGGTAGAGTAGACAGAGAGAGTGAGATATTCAAGGAAAGTAAGGAGGCGAGTAGCCGTAATAAATGTGCTAATAGTATTAAATGTCTGCTGGCAAATGCAAGAAGTCTTGAAAACAAAATGAATGAATCAGAGACTCTTAGGTCAGCCACAGATTACGATGTGGTGGGTATTACAGAAACCTGGTTGGATGAAAGCCATGACTGGGTGTCAAACAGAGGGTTACACTACATTCAAACGGATAGGAAAGAAAAATAGGTAGAGGGGTGGGTATTTTAGTTAAAACCAATTTAAGACCTCAAGCTCAATGACGACATGGGGGGCAGCTTCGACAATGTACTGCACACATGGCCAACTTTTGGTGATTATATTTGACCCACGACACCAGAACCACCACATCTATGTGGGGCCATTATTCTGCATGGAAGACTTTGTGGGGCCCATTATACTGGATGGAAAGTTATGTGGGGCCAATCATACTGTATGGAGGACTATGTGGGGCCCATTATTCTGTATGGAGGACTGTGTTGGGCCCATTATACTATATACTGGTTGGTCCACGACTTTGTCCCACTTTTTCATTTTGGCCCTCTGCATGTTTTGAGCTTTACATCCCTGATGTAAAATCAGTATGGGTAAATGTACATGGAAATGGCAATAATGGAAAGCTGCTAATTGGACTTTGCTACAAGCCTCCTAATATAGCTGAACACGTAGAGGATGATATGCTGCAACAAATTAAAAAGGCAACAAAAACAAGTCATGGTCAAAAGTGTTGGCTCCCTTGAAATTGTTCCAGAAAATGAAGTAATTCTCCCAGAAAATTATTGCAATTACATGTTTTGTTATAGACGTTTATTTCCTTTGGATGTATTGGAACAACACAAGAAAACACAGAAAAAAGGAAACTTGAACATAATTTCACACAAAACCACATAAAATAGGTCGGACAAAATTGTTGACACCTTGCCAAAATTGTGGCTAAACAACTTTGTTTCAAGCATGTGAAGCTTGTTCAAACGCAATTGTCGCAAATAACAGATATGGGCAATATGAAAATCACAACTAAAACCAGATAAAAAAGGGAGAAGTTGATTCAATCTTTTCATTGTGTGCATATGTGTGGCACACTAAGCATGGAGAAAACAGAAAAAGGAGAACTGTCTGAGGACTTGAGAACCAAAATTGTTGAAAAATATCAATAATTTCAAGGTTATAAGTCCATCTTTAGAGATCCTCATGTTCCTCTGTCCAAGGTGCGCAACATAATCAATAAATTTACAACACATACAGTCAAATATGGTGGAGCTTCAAAGATGTTTTGGGGTTGCTTTGCTGCCTCTGGTCAGGTACCTTAACTGTGTGCAAGGCATCATGAAATCTGAAGATTAGCAAAGGATTTTGGGGCACAATGTAGTGCCTAGTGTCAGAAAGTTGGGTTTGCTTGCTAGGTCATGGGTTTTCCAGCATGACAATGACCCCAAACATATTTAAAGAAGCACCCAGAAAATGGATGGAAACAAAGTGCTGGACAGTTCTGACCAGCAATGAATCTGGATGTAAATCCCATTGAACACCTGTGGAGAAATCTTAAAATTGCTGTTTGGAGAAAAATATAAAAATCTAAAAGTCCTCAGTGGTTGATACCATCTTTTCAGTTAGCCATTAGTCAGTAAGCTTTCGAGACTACTCAGGTCTCTTCATCAGACATAGTATAACACAAAATCTGAATAGTCACATATTAATACACAACAGGGCACAGTAAAGGGAAGGGGGGGGGGTGTTCCTCTGTGAAGCAGAGAAACAAAAAGATGGCCACACAAGTTCAAAATAGTAAAGAAGTAAGAAAACTCCTTTGTTAACACATGTAGTAAACACAAATTACAAAAATAATTGCGGACGACAGAGTGGACACAGAGTGCTGGATCAACATGAATAAAACAATGTTAAAAACTGTGACACAGCGCCCGAAAGGTCAGCCTATATAGCAAGTGGAAATATAAGGGGGACAGCAACAGGGTCACATGTATTAATAAATATATACCACCCATAAAGAATACCTTTTCCAAATTGTACCCCCAAAACAATAATATCCCATCACAATCCAACTACCCAGAAACAAAAGGGTTAAAACCCTTATACAGATAGAAATAATATAAACAATTGGTCATAAATAAGCTGAAATAGCTGTGTACCTGGGTAAGGCCACCAGACAGGCTCTGCTACCGTCACCCCGACGTACGTTTCGGTAGGAAAACCTTTTTCAAGGGGCACAGGAATAATGCAATAGATAAGACAAGTGACGTGAAGCAGAACTATCAGTATGGGAGAGGGAGAAGCAGTTGTGGCCGTAAAAATGTTTGGCCACAAGTAGAGCTATTCTTTTTTTCTTTTATTGTGTGGCGATGAGAATTCATCCTTGTTCTAAGTTTTTGCCTTGTCTCCCCTACATACAGACCCCCAGTTGGACATTTGTTACATATAATTAAGTTCATTGTGATGCAGCTGAAAGTACCTGGGGTCTTGTGGTCCTGATGTGAGTTGGGAATCTTTATTTTATCCATGGTCATTATAAACGGACAGGTTTTACATATACAGTTGGTGAGGATAAATTTTATAAGTTTCACCTCAAAGGTGAAACTATCCTCCCGGTCAGTTTTCTTTCCCTCCCAGTACCTTTTCATTCTAACAATGATAGGTTTCTAGGAGATTATACTTGTTCCTTTTATTTGTGGTTCTCCTTAGCTTGCCTTCTTTGCCCTATATGAATGTGATTTTGTTTCTCACTCAGAGTTTTCGTATTTTACTTCATACTTTCTTTTCCCTTGTTGAGAGTGTGTTGCAGCCTCCCCTCTGGTTCCTCAGGAGGTATGAGAAACTCCTCAACGGCTTATTAGTTAGTTGGGTGTGTGGTGGCATTTTTAGTTGTGCAGCTAGGGCCTTTCCAATCTCTACAGAGAGTAATTGGGTGTAGTTGTGACATTCTCCCCTGTGTGGGTTCTCCGGTGGTTATCAAGATGCGCTTTCTGGTTAAAACATTTCCCACATTTTGAACATGAAAAAGGCTTCTCCCTTGTGTGAGTTCTCTGGTCCTTATCAAGATCCGATTTCTAGTTAAAACATTTCCCACATTCTGGACATGAAAAAGGCTTCTCCCCTGTGTGAGTTCTCTGATGTTTCATAAGATTTGATTTCTCTGTAAAACATTTCTGTAAAGGGAAGTGTCCTAGGTTGTACATGTATATATGTATCTACATACTAGCCATGCTTGCAGATAAGTATACATGTATATATTGGCCCCCATCTCCTTATGTGTTTCAGCCTGCTTGCTGCTGTTGGGGGCAGGATCAACAAAATGTCCAGCCATGTACTAAAACAGGTTTTGCGAGTATGGCTGGACATGAACAAAGACCTTAGCCAGTGGGCGGGGAATAATACATCATTTCCGGTGCAGGACTTAAAACCCCAGAGCACTCATGTGCTAGCCCTCTTTTCTCTTTGGACTGTTAGAGATGGACATAACACATGGCTGAGTATCTCTCTTCCCCTGTAACTCTTTACTTGCTAGCCCTACATACCCTGTACTAACCCTATCATTGTATCTGTATATATATATATAGGGAAAGTTAGTATAGTTGGGTGGGCTGATATTGCATGAGTGATTAGGAAACATGGGTGGAAAATAGGTAATTGGGAATTGTATATTGTTATTATTATTGTGTACTGTGTTAGTGGGATAAATAGTAGTATATTATCTGTAGACTTTTGTGTAATAAATACCTTTTATTAGCACACGGTTTTGTCTCAGTTGGTATATAGTATAAGGCACAGATAACGTTAGTGGATAATAATTATTAATAATCAAGTTTGATGTTAATAGTTAATATCGGACCTCAATAGAGGAGTAGGAGAGTTCCCCCATTAATTACTGATATTTTTGGAGGGAAACCTCGTCTTTTAACAATGGCGAGCCAGCCAGGAGTACTCATAACCCTGCAGAAGCAAGCTGCGGGAGAGGAATAGAAAGACTGGCAGGGTGAGGGGTGTACACAGGATAGTGACTCGGGCCAACCTATACACTGAGGGTAAAGCCATTCCAGAGTCTGACCAGCAAGACAACTTTGGGGTAGGCAGATACCTGAAGACTGGCAACGACAGGACCACAGCAAAAAGACTTTAACAACAAAAAGAGTTTGATTAAAGATCCAAGAAAGAAGCAGAGTGTATTCTGTGGAGGGATGCGTTGGATTACGGTGAAAGGCAGGGAAGAGTTGATGGCCGTAATGGCTGATGTCTAGGTACCTAAGTGCAGTATTATACTTCATTCCATCCTGAACTGTCACAACTTATAAATGGGGCTGGAGTAGGCAAATATATCCCAGTACAACACTTCCCTCAAATTTCATTGTCGTGTTCTCGACAACAAGGGGATTGTAAAGGGAAGTGTCCTAGGTTGTACATGTATATATGTATCTACATACTAGCCATGCTTGCAGATAAGTATACATATATATTGGCCCCCATCTCCTTATGTGTTTCAGTCTACTTGCTGCTGTTGGGGTCAGGATCAACAAAATGTCCAGCCATGTACTAAAACAGGTTTTGCGAGTATGGCTGGACATGAACAAAGACCTTAGCCAGTGGGCGGGGAATAATACATCATTTCCGGTGCAGGACTTAAAACCCCAGAGCACTCATGTGCTAGCCCTCTTTTCTCTTTGGACTGTTAGAGATGGACATAACACATGGCTGAGTATCTCTCTTCCCCTGTAACTCTTTACTTGCTAGCCCTACATACCCTGTACTAACCCTATCCTTGTATCTGTATATATATATAGGGAAAGTTAGTATAGTTGGGTGGGCTGATATTGCACGAGTGATTAGGAAACATGGGTGGAAAATAGGTAATTGGGAATTGTATATTGTTATTATTATTGTGTACTGTGTTAGTGGGATAAATAGTAGTATATTAACTGTAGACTTTTGTGTAATAAATACCTTTTATTAGCACACGGTTTTGTCTCAGTTGGTATATAGTATAAGGCACAGATAACATTAGTGGATATTAATTATTAATAATCAAGTTTGATGTTAATAGTTAATATCGGACCTCAATAGAGGAGTAGGAAAGTTCCCCCATTAATTACTGATATTTTTGGAGGGAAACCTCGTCCTTTAACAATTTCCCACATTCTGAACAGGAAAATGGCTTTTCTCCTGTGTGAGTTCTCTGATGGTTGATAAGAGTTGATTTCACTGTAAAACATTTCCCACATTCTGAACAGGAAAATGGATTCTCCTCTGTGTGAGTTCTCTGATGTTTATAAAGATATGATTTGTGTCCAAAACATTTTCCACAATCTGAGCATGAAAAAGGCTTCTCCTCTGTGTGAGTTCTCTGATGTTTGATAAGATTTGATTTCTTTGCAAAAGATTTCCCACATTCTGAACATGAAAATGGCTTCTCCCCTGTGTGAGTTCTATGATGTCTGATAAGATTTGATTTCTCTGTAAAACATTTCCCACATTCTGAACAGGAAAATGGCTTTTCTCCTGTGTGAGTTCTCTGATGGTTGATAAGAGTTGATTTCACTGTAAAACATTTCCCACATTCTGAACAGGAAAATGGCTTCTCCTCTGTGTGGGTTCTCTGGTGCTTAAGAAAACTAGATTTATGGTTAAAACATTTTCCACATTCTGAACATGGAAAAGGCTTCTCACCTGTGTGAGTTCTCTGATGTATATTAAGATATGATTTCTGGTTAAAACATTTCCCACATTCTGAACAGGAAAATGGCTTCTCCCCTGTGTGAGTTCTCTGATGTGTGATAAGAGTTGATTTCTCTGTAAAACATTTCCCACATTCTGAACATGAAAATGGCTTTTCCCCTGTGTGAGTTATCTGGTGCCTAACAAGATCTAATTTCTGATTAAAACATTTCCCACACTTGGCACAAGAAAATCTATTCTCTGCTGTGTGAATTTTTTGAGGTTTAAGAAAAGACTTTTTGGGAGGAAAACTATTTCTATATTCTGAACGTGAAAATGGCTTCTTTGCATTAGAAGCATTTTGCTTTTTAATGCTTATTTTGTGACTTTGATTTTCCTTAGTAGTCAGTAATGAATCAGAAGACAGGACCTGTTTCAAAGGATCAGATGACAGATCTTTGCTGTGAAGGGATGATGGTAAATCTGGAGAAATGTCATTCACTTCAATTGTATCCTGTTGGATCTGAAAATAATCTGATTTGAAAATTGAAGATATCAGCTGTCCCTCTGATCTCCTGGTACAGACATCTGCCAAGAAGAAAACCAATTATTATTTTTTAATAAAAATTCCTTGAATTTTATATTTTTGAACATTTCTACTTAAACTGTCCATAAAAAAGGCAAGTTATATAAAAAAATTCACTTATCCACCAGGACAATGACTGTCTAATAGAAAACCTCATAGGATTGAGCAGTAGAGCGTGGTGTTCAACCGTTTTTTCATTCTGCCTCCAAATATGGAATAAAAAGCCACCAAACAATGTTATGTAGCCGAAAATAATACCAATAAAAACTTCTACTCCTCTCACAAAAAACAATTCCCCACTCAGGTCCATCATTTGTCAATGTAATAACAGAGGTTTCCACATTACTAGTGGCTCAAAGGCTCTTGAAAAGCAACATGGCTTCCATAAACCAATCCAGCAATATCCACTCTCCCAAAGTCAGATCGCCCCCTCGCTTATGAGCCTTACAGTAGTTTATGTGCCTAAATCACATTTAGCATCTATGTATTTGGCATTACTATAATGAGAAGAACCCACTTAATTTATGGTGTGTGTCTCCTGGAGCACAATCTGGGCACTATGTGTTGGGTAATAAAATAGCATATTTGCAATTTTCACTCTCCAACATCCACTGCGTGCTAATTTCTGGAGAGTGACTGTGGAGTCAAAATAGTCACTACTCCTATAGATTAATTCACTGAGGGTTATAATTTCCAAAATGGGGATTTCTACTGTTCTGGTTTTCTGCCATTTTGTCATATTAGGGCTTCTGCAAAAGGTGTGTCCCATCTCCTCTGGGACATCTACTTCTCCTCGTGCTTCGACTTATGTGACGTTTGCTTTTGTCACCAGGAGCCGCCTTATTCATCCTGCAGGCAGCGCTAGTGATGGAGGAGACGTCCGAACCAGAAGCTCTGGACGGCGCAGGTTCTGTCCAGCCACTAAGATTAGGGTTGCTTGGACCAGTAGTACCATCCAGTCTGGCAGTATGGGTGTGTGTGTTATCCAGCTGGAGTAATCTGCTCCCTGCTTCAGCCAACTGGAAAGCACCGCACGCTACTAAAGCCGGAAGCATATTGCCGGAAGCAGCCAGGTACAGTCTTGTTCTCCTCTGGTTCAGTCCTCTGTGCTCAGCTCCCGGCTTGTGTATTTGTTTTATGTTGTGACCTCGGCCCGTTTACTGACTACTCTTGTGTCTTCTGATTTTGTATTTTCTCTGCTCTCCTGTTCTGACCTGGCTACCTGACTATTCTTCTTCCCATCTCACACCACAGAACAGCAGGTAACACTGTGGCCCAAGCCTAGGGATCTTTGTGTAAGTCCAGATCCATGTAGAGAGGTTAAAGGGTGATGAGGAAAGTAATTTGTGAAATATGTAAACGGGGTAGATAAGGCAAGCCTGTTCGTGGTGGCCATCTTTTGAGCTTCCAGGTGACCATGAACAGCGCCTCCAATACATTGTGTCTGCAAACTATTCCAGCAAAATCTGCATTCCTAATAGCTAAATGGCGCTCCTTCCCTTCTAAACCTGCCATGTGCAGTAGTGTACAACCGTATATAGGGTATTGTCAAATTCAAAAGAAGTTGGAAAATAATTTGTAAGGTCCATTTGTTTCTTATTATCCTTTGTGAAAAATTTCAAAGTTATCACCACATAAAGTGACACACGTCAGATTTGAAAAATGGGGCCTGATCATCTGCACATTCTACGCACGCTGTCATTTAGCTTTGTAGTTTACAGACCTGGGCAGGTAACGGTCAGCATCATCTAATCCCAGGGGGTAGGTGGATCCTCCAGGTTGTAAGTGCTATAGAAAAGGGCTTTCCCAATTTCCCAAAGTAATCTGAATATTTTCGGACGGAGGAGATTGTTGTGGTCTAGCGGCAAAATGGTGACCACAAGATTGTGATACGGCCGGACTACACAACCGATAAAGCAGCCACAGTCGGTGACTGAGAAGAATCTGTGACTTCTCTGCATTTAGTGGTCACTACTCACCTGGGTAGTCATATGTAGGAATCTCCTCTTTACACCGCTCATCACCCCTCACATATGTCTCTGTGGTATTAATATGGGTCAGACCTTCACCCTGAAACAAATATTATAAAAGTCACAGACAGATGGAGAAGTCCCATCTATGATCAGCTCTAATCCTGCCATCTCCACTGTTCTCATTACACAAATATAAAACATAATAATGGTGGATAAAACAAGACTGAATACAAAACCGTCACAGCCGTCTACACATCATAGGGGAGATCTCATGACACCTTCTCTCCATCTACCTGATGATCCTGAGGAACATTGGGATCTTCTTGTTTACAGTCCTGTGGAAGAAGAGGACGGGGACATCTCTCTGGTGTTGTCCTCTTACTGGATAGATCTGGAGGAAACACATACAGGGACTGAATTCATTCTTTACATACAGATAATTATAGGTCGTGTGTATTTAGTCCTGTCTATTACCTGGTGATGTGAGGGGCTGGGGAACCTCCATCATGACGCCCTTGTACAGATCTTTGTGTCCTTCTAAATACTCCCACTCTTCCATGGAGAAATAGACAGCGACATCCTGACACCTTATAGGAACCTGACACATACAATGATACCTTCATCCCCCCCAATCACTTCATAGCGTTACTGTAAAATGTCCCAGCATTCCCAGCAGTGTCACCTCTCCAGTTAGCAGCTCAATCATCTTGTAGGTGAGTTCTAAGATATTCTGGTCATTGATGTCCTCATGTATCAGGGGGTGAGGTGGAAGCTCTGTGATTGGGCTCAGGGGTCTTCCCCATCCCTCAGACACAGGGTTCTGACAGCGCTCACTAGAGGTTTTCTTCACTACTGTGTAATCCTGGTTATGGAGAGACACATTAATAAATCTCCCTCCAGACTTTTCCAGAGTCCTCACCTCTCCAGTTCTGTCCATCTGTTATTCCCATAGATAAGAATGATGTAATGTGACGTCATCAGAATCTCTCACCTCTCCAGTAAGCCGGAAGAGGATCTCTAGGGTGAGGTGTAATATCCTCTCCACCATCTTGTCTCTGTCCATAGCCACCTTTGATGGGTAAATCAGAAAAATTTTCTTATATTGAAGATCGTCACTGAGAGGATCCGAAGAGAGACCTGAAGGAGAAAAAGATAAGTTGATGGCACATCATAATACATCTATTGGAGATAATGAGGGAAAACATATAAGGAGATTTATTATTTTACAGTATTTCGTTTTTTTCTTTATATCTAGTAATAAAACCGTTATATTTTAGGACACAGACAACAAGCAGTTTCTTCCTTGGAGTCTGCAGCTGAATACGTTTCTCATAGACGCACTGTCAGGGAAATTTTGTGAAAATATTAACAATTTCTCCCAAACCCCTCTTAAACAGTGTATAATATTTTGTCAAACCCCATTAATGTGGATACAACATCATAGTATAGAGCAAGTATATATACAAATTGAAGAGAGGTGACACCTACTAGACTGCTGGATGGTATTCAAAGGTAGGAATTCAAAAGTGTGGAGATATGGTGACTCTGGTTGCTTGGGTCTGCAGAAAGGAGCAGAGAGTGGCAGACTCAGAGTTAACAGCTGAGAGGGACTGTGGAGGCAGAGATAGACCAAATAGAGCTGGACGTAGCATACCTGTGACCCCTAGTTCCTGGTTATAAGTTGGTACTGCACGTAGTGGCTTAGAGGAACGCGGTGTCCACCGCTAGTTCCTGGTGCTGTGAGAGTTGTCAGGGGCAGGATGGTATCGGCTGACCAATCGCCGCCAATCCCGCAGTGCTGTGTAGTGTGAACTCCGGAAGTGCATGTGTGACGTCACCGGAAGTGACGCACTGCTCCCAGGAAGCTGTGCATTCTGCAGGCTGGTGTAAATGCGTTCCAGTGAGCCGGAAGTTTAAGTGCCAGGGAGAGAGAATGTGCGTTCCACCAGTATAGAGCATAAGACCCAATGGGCATGAGCCAGAGCCTTTGTTGGAGTGGACAAGGATCTAGGAGAGGGGACAAGAGTGTGCCAGAGAGGAATAATCTGCAATAAAGGAGACAATATATGAGTAGGATATGGAGATCAAAACATGTATATTATTGACCTATTCAATTTGAAGACCACATATCCAAACGTAAAATACATTTCAACATAGGGTCACATAAGATCCCTGGGTGACAAGTTTCTCTATACCAATTGTTCAATGAGAACCAAACTCCAAACATAAAAAAAAAATTATATAAAAAGCCAGCAGGTCATAGTCCCTATTAAGGCCTTTCGGCTCTAAGGACTGTAATTCATGAATTCAATAGGCTTCTTTACGTTTGAGAAGGCTCACTCTGTCGCTCCCCCGACGTGGTGTCAAAACTTGTTCCAATACCTGGTATTTGAATTGAGAAATACGATGTCCTGCCATGATAAACTGTTGGGGAATGGGTAACATTAGGTTTTTGCACAGAATTGTGGACTTGTGCTTTGAAATCCTATCCCTTATGGGCTGTGCCGCCTCCCCCACACAGATTCGGCCGAATGGACATTTAATAAGATATACCACATATGAACTGTCACATGTAAAGTACCCTTTGATGTTGTATATTTTTTCAGTTTGTGGGTGATGAACAATGCTACCCCTGAGGACATTGTTGCATTGACGACATTGGAGACATGGGAATGTGCCCATTTTGGGATTCTGCAAAAACCATAGTCTCTAATATTGGTTCTTAAAACACGGTAGGAAGGGTTGTTGGAACGCAGGGATCGTGGGATAGCCGGTTTGTAAGATGTTCCTGTGTTTCCTAATGGTTTTATTTAAGATGTAGGCGAAGGGGTGGAACGTGTGAACGAAGGGAATTCTGTCCTTAGTGTTTGGAAGATCAGTTCTAGAATTCGACGCCTGGGGATTCAAGAAGCTAGGTGGATAGCCTCGTTCAGTGAATTTGGTCGACATTTCTTGTAACCTCTGATTGCGGATAGTTTCACTGGACACTATCCGTTTGACCCTCTGAAATCGTAATGTAGGTATAGATTTCTTCATCGACCTTGGATGATTGCTAGAAAAGTGTAATAGGTCATTGCGATCGGTGGGCTTGGAATAGAGATCAGTTGTTAGGTGGCCCTTTGTATCCTTGATCACCATGGTATCAAGGAAACTAACATGGCTTGAATCATATGTCATGGTGAAGCGTCTTTAAACCAAAGACGTTTAATGTTGTGGGATTGATTGCATTAGATAAATGTCTTCTAATATATTTTTTTAGCGACTCTGAAGTGCATCCCACATATTGTAGTTTACTCTCTATACATTCTATTAAATGCACTGCTCAAAAAAATAAAGGGAACACTCAAATAACACATCCTAGATCTGAATGAATGAAATATTCTCAATGAATACTTTGTTCTGTACAAAGTTGAATGTGCTGACTACAAAATCACACAAAAATTATCAAAGGAAATCAAATTTATTAACCAATGGAGGCCTGGATTTGGAGTCACCTCCAAAATTAAAAGTGGAAAAACACACTACAGGCTGATCCAACTTTGATGTAATGTCCTTAAAACAAGTCAAAATGAGGCTCAGTATTATGTGTGGCCTCCACGTGCCTGTATGACCTCCCTACAACGCCTGGGAATTCTCCTGATGAGGTTCCGCAAACTCCTGGACAGTCTGTGTTGTAACGTGACGTTGGTGGATGGAGCAAGACATGACCCAGCTTTCGTCCTTCTCCATCACAGCAACATCCCTTTAAAAACATATAAAAACTCGATACTGAGACTCTTGATCACGTCTGCTAGAGCATGTATTCCCTCACTATGGAAAAGTAACACTATCCCGACAATCTCACTATGGTTCTCCAAAATAAAAGAGATTAGGTTAATGGAGGAGCTCACCTACACGATCAATAACTCCCATGATAAATTTTATAAAACATGGCTCTACTGGAGTTTAAATCTTCCGCTGATTACCTGGCCCTCATAGGGGAAAGTTAAGTCTATACTTCAGGAGCCTCTCTGACGTTACCCTAACCCTTTTACCCATACATCCCTTCCCCCACTTCCCTTTGTCTTTGTGTATATTTGTGTTTTGGGCTTTAACTACTCATTTTTTCTTTTATAACCCTTATTTGTTAATCAACATGAATATGTAATGACTTAATGTTTAAGTCTGAGTCACCACGCTGGTATATCCTAAAACACATTGAACCAATGTTCTACCAGCGACTCTACTTTGGATTGTGTTTACTTATTTAATTTTCAAATGTTTTGGAAATACTGGTTATTGTTATTGTTATGGTCATGTTTGACCTACTACTTGTTGCACAACTAGTACCCGGTGTTTGTATTTGTATTTCCTTTTCAACACTTAATAAAGATAAATTTATAAAGAATAACCAAGTCACATTGAGTTTGATATTTGTTTCTTGAAAACAAACTCGGTGAAAGTTTTCCGCCAAGTGTAGAAGCCTTTTTGGATACAAAACTCAAACAAAATATGCAAACGAATTTACAAAGTCTGGAGGATGGATCTCAGACATCGAAAAAGCTAAGTTTGAAAGAAATATCAAAGACTACGAGTCAAATTCAATTTACACATGGAAATGAAACAAACCAAGAACTACTGTTTTGAAATACAGGTCACACAATAAATTCAAAGGAAATAGAGGAGAGCGGAGGTCAGCTTCACAAATCCTAATGTGTCCATGGGTTCCTCTAATTATAATTCTCTGAGGACTAATCTGATGCATCAGTGGGATCAACTAAAGACAGAAGGAACAAAAATAAATTCTCAAGTATTCCCCACAATTCAGCACAAAACAACAGGCCGGAAGAAAGCTCAGATGTGCCCGGAAGCATGCTTTCCACGCCGGATCGCGTAATGGTTTTGGATTGCATACCACCAACATAGAAAAGTCCTATCTCTGAGATGAGCGTCATTGGGGACTAAAAACAAGTATTGCACATCCTCCCATCATGCAATAGGCATGTAGATCTACTTTATCACTACAGAAAATATGGGATGATGGCCCACAGTATATTCGTAAATGATCAAATTTGTTCCCTATTGCATAATTAGAGATACACAAGGATCATCACACTTGTTAGTTACTAAATAGTATATGTAGGATATAACTGATAAGAAATAATTCTGATATAGAAGCTCAGATATCTCGATGAAGTACAACAATATGTGAACCTCATTCACAGGGAACTGAGTAGCAATGAATAGAGTATACAATCCAAAAATGTAATCCGGAATGGGTCTGTATTCATACAAAACAGGCATAGGAAATTAGCTCATTCAGTCCCTTAGGGGCTCGTGAATCCAGTCTGGAAATCCACTCATTTTCCTTTTTGGAGGATACATCTATTGTGATCACCTCCTATCACATTGGGTTTAACCACCTCAATGATGCAAAAGGAGATGTCTCTGGTTTCACCTCGATGTACACTATTCATATGTCTCGCTAATCGGGTCTCCTGACCATGGCATATGTCACCCAAATGCCCCCCACCCTCCTCCTAGACTCCCTCTTGGTCTTGCCTACATAATCTGTCCAAACACAAAAAAGAAAACAAGAACCGGCAACTTTGTACGGGGATGACAATTGGTCCAGGAATAGTGTACCGCTGTCTAGCCCGCATGTTGCTTTTAAAGTGATACAATAAAGGAGCACGTTTTAGGGACCGGTGAGTGCTATCCTTTCTTCTTATTTGCTTACATGTTACCTACATAATCTAGGGGGCAGGTGCATGTGGCCATATATACAAGTCCTGAGGTTTTACAGTTGGAATAACCCCTCTGAAAAAAGTTTTTACTCGTGGAGGAACTCGAGAAAGATTTACATGGTCTCATCCAATTACATGTACAACATTCTCCACATCTAAAGAAACTGCAGATTCTTCCAAGCCCCCTTGGGTGCAGTTTTTTTGTAGAAACTATGCACTAAATGGTCCCTAATTGACCAACCCTTTCTGAAAGTTATTGTGGGAGTAGATCACACAGCACCTTCCGAGCCGGGTCGGCCACAAGTATATCCCAGGTCACTCTGATTGTCATAAGTTTTTCTTACTCATGCTATCCCATCTTTTTCTTGGTCTCTTGGTTAGGTATGGAGGAGTGTCTGTCTCTCCCATTTTTCTGCAAACGATGATGTGGAATCCAAAATGTACCATGAGTACCCTATAATCCCTTAATCTGATGTTCAGGTCTATTGCCTGTATATTAAAATCTGAGACATTATGGCAGTACCTTCTCAACCATAAAAATTGACCCTTGGGTATTCCTCTTTTTATGGGGATGGGGTGGTGGCTATCCCACTTCAATAGTTTATTAGTGCTTGAAGGTTTATGGTAGATGAGTGTCCCTAGGGTCTCATCCCGTTCTTTCTTGATTAGTACATCCAGGAAAGGCAACTGGTAATAATTAAACTCTGATATAAATCTCAGGCTCACTCTATTGATATTGAGTTCCCTGATAAATTCAAGAGATTGTTCACTCGTCTCTGACCAGATGATTAAAATGTAGTCAATATATTTGTACCATACCCCAATATATGGATGTCACCACTTATGATCATCCCTGAATATTGTGGATTCCTCCCACCAGCCCAGGAATAGTTTAGCATACGAGGGGGCACAGGGGCTCCCCATCGCAGTACCACTGAGCTGGTGGAAGTACTTCCTGTCAAAAATAAATAAGTTATGTGTAAGAGTGAATTTTAGAAGATCCTCCATGAAGTCATTATGTCTACTACACTCTATTGATCTCGATTTCAAGAAATCAAGACTCTTCAGACCTACAGATCACTACCCATTCCTGCTAATACATGTGGGGACAAATGACACCGCAAGAAAGGACCTGGAAACCATCTGCAGTGACTTTGAAGACTTAGGCAAGAAAGTGAAAGAATTGGGAGCGCAGGTGGTCTTCTCATCCATCCTCCCAGTGGATGGCCATGGAACAATGAGGTGGAATAAGATTCTACAGGTGAACAACTGGCTACGTCGAAGGTGCCGTCAACAAGGATTTGGATTTCTGGATCACGGAATGAATTACCTATACGATGGACTACTTGCTAGAGATGGGGTGCACCTTACGAAGACTGGAAAACATGTATTTGGAAGTCGCCTTGCTACACTCATCAGGAGAGCTTTAAACTAGAACAATGTGGGAAGGGAAGCAAAAGGCCAGAAAAAGCTATACAGCTGACAAATACTATTGAGATCTCTGCTACTGGAAGTGGAAAGGAAGAACAAAGACAAAACAATTTAAATAATAAAAATATGGGAGGAAGAGAAACCAATCACAAACTAAAATGTTTTTATACAAATGCACAAAGCATGGGCAACAAACAAGGAGAATTGGAACTACTAATGCAGGAAAAGGAATATGATGTCATTGGAATCACTGAAACTTGGTGGGACGATACACATGATTGGAATAAAAGGCTAAAAGGATACAACTTATTTGCAAGAAACAGACTTGATAAACGAGGAGGAGGTGTCGCATTGTATGTTAGAAAAGCGTATATCTGCACAGAGATTGAAGCTTCAGAGACTGGGAGTTCTGTGGAAACTGTTTGGGTAAGAATACAAGGAGAGAACAACGGAAAGGACACCATTGTAGGCATTTACTACAGGCCACCTGGGCAAGCTGAAGATATGGATGAACTCTTTATGCATCAAATGACCAAGTTCTCCAAAAAATATGACGTAGTGGTCATGGGAGATTTCAACTATCCAGACATTTGTTGGGAATCTCTCTCAAGTAAAACTAACAGGTCAAGCAAATTCTTATCCTCTCTTGCTGACAACTTTATCTTCCAAAAGGTAGGGGAGAAAACAAGGGGATCTGCTACTTTGGATCTAATCCTTATAAACAGGGAGGAAATGGTTGAGGAGGTAAAGGTGGCTGGGACCCTAGGAGGCAGCGATCATGCTATTATAGAATTTTGGATAACTAGAGGAGGAAGACATGTTAAGACTCAAACTTCAAGGTTAGATTTTAGAAAGGCAGATTTTAAGAGACTCAGAAAGAGAATAGGAGGGATCCAATGGCTGGATGTCCTTAAGGACAAAAATGTCCAGGAAGGATGGGAAATTTTTAAAAATGAGATTCTCAAAGCACAATCGTTAACAATCTCGAAAAGTAGGAAGAATGGGAAGCATTTAAGGAAACCAGGATGGATGAACACAGAACTTAAACACATGCTAAAAAGAAAGAAAGAAATGTTTATTAAATGGAAAGAGGGAGGCATATCTAAAGAAGATTATAATGCAGTCTGCAGATCCTGCAGGGCACGTATCAGGTTAGCTAAAGCTGACAATGAACTAAGGCTTGCAAGAGATGTCAAAAGCAATAAAAAAGGATTTTGGGGGTATGTCAAAAGTAAAAGAAAAGTCAAAGATGCTATAGGATTTTTACAGGATGAAAATGGAGAAATGGTAAGAGAGGATGTTGAGAAGGCCGAACTTTTTAATTCCTATTTTGCATCTGTTTTCTCTCAGAAAGAAAATGTAACATCAACTGATCTTCACTGTCCTTTTAAAGGAATAGAAGAATCCAAGTTATCTGTAAACAGAAAGATTGTGAGGAAATATTTAGCTAACATAAATGAGTTCAAGTCTCCAGGTCCAGATGAATTACACCCCAGAGTACTGAAGGAGATCGTAGAAGAAATTTTAGAACCACTCTCCATAATCTTTGAAAATTCTTGGAGAACAGGAGAAGTCCCAGAAGACTGGAGAAGAGCAAATGTTGTTCCTATCTTCAAAAAGGGGAAGAAGGTGGACCCAGGGAACTATAGGCCGGTGAGTCTGACTTCTATACCAGGAAAGATCTTTGAACAAATTATTAAACAACATGTATGTAAGTACATGGATAAGAATGAAGTGATTAACCAAAGTCAGCATGGGTTTGTAACTAACAAGTCATGTCAGACTAACTTAATTTCCTTCTATGACAGAATCACTGACTGGGTGGATCAGGGAAATGCTGTAGATATAGTATATCTTGACTTCAGCAAAGCATTTGACAAAGTATCTCACACCATCCTTATTGAAAAAATGACCAAGTATGCAATGGACCAGGCAACTGTTAGGTGGATTCATAACTGGCTTAGTGATCGGACTCAAAGGGTGGTTGTAAATGGCTTCACATCCAGCTGGATGAATGTCTCAAGTGGGGTACCACAGGGCTCCGTCCTGGGACCTGTATTGTTCAACATCTTTATCAATGATTTAGATGAAGGAATTGAGGGTAAACTGATTAAATTTGCTGATGACACAAAGCTAGGAGGGATAGCTAATACTAGAGAAGAGAGAGTGAGGATTCAAAAAGACCTAAATAAACTGGAGCAGTGGGCAGCAACCAACAGAATGGTTTTTAACAGGGAAAAATGCAAAGTACTACATCTGGGCAATAAAAATGAAAAAAGCATATACAGAATGGGTGGAATAGAGCTAAGCAACAGTACATGTGAAAAAGACTTAGGTATACTAATAGATCATAGACTGAACATGAGTCAACAGTGTGATGCAGCAGCAAAAAAGGCAAATACAATTCTGGGATGTATTAACAGAAGCATACAGTCTAGATCACGTGAAGTCATTATCGGTCTTTACTCCTCTTTGGTCAGACCTCATCTGGAATACTGTGTACAGTTTTGGGCACCACATTTTAAAAAAGACATAGACAAACTGGAGCAAGTTCAGAGAAGAGCGACCAGAATGGTGACTGGTCTGCAAACCATGTCCTATGAGGAACGGTTGCAGGATTTGGGATTGTTTAGCTTGCAAAAAAGAAGACTGAGAGGAGACTTAATAGCTGTCTACAAATATCTCAAGGGCTGTCACATTGTAGAAGGATCATCTTTATTCTCATTTGCACAAGGAAAGACTAGAAGCAATGGGATGAAACTAAATGGGAGGAGACACAGATTAGATATTAGAAAAAACTTTTTGACAGTTAGGGTGATTAATGAGTGGAACAGGCTGCCACGAGAGGTGGTAAGTTCCCCTTCAATGGACGTCTTCAAACAGAGGCTGGACAGACATCTGTCTGAGATGATTTAGTGAATCCTGCTTTGAGCAGGGGGTTGGACCAGATGACCCAGGAGGTCCCCTCCAACTCTACCATTCTATGATTCTATGATTCTATGAAATGTCTTACTCCTCTGATACCATCCTCATGCGATATATTACTGTACAAAGCCTCGATATCTAGTAAGGCCTGCTCCCCTACATGCATGTATACATGCTCGAGGGTCTACATGTAGGGGAGCAGGCAAAGGGAAAACCAACTCCAGAGGGATTATTCTAACTGTAAAACCTCAGGACTTATTCCAACTACAGGACCTCAGGTGGTACTGTGGGGGCATCATACATACTACATAAGGGGCATAATGGGGGCATTACACTGTGTGGGGGGCATCATACATCCTGTATAAGGGGCATAATGGGGGCATTACACTGTGTGGGGGCATCATACATACTGCATAAGGGGCATAATGGGGGCATTACACTGTGTGGGGGCATCATACATACTGAATAAGCGCATAATGGGGGCATTACACTGTGTGGGGGGCATCATACATCCTGCATAAGGGGCATAATGGGGGCATTACACTGTGTGGGGGCATCATACATCCTGCATAAGGGGCATAATGGGGGCATTACACTGTGTGGGGGGCATCATACATCCTGCATAAGGGGCATAATGGGGGCATTACACTGTGGGGCCAGTAAAGGGGTCCTGTACTATGAGAACAATAAGTTTCCTCCCTTCCTGTCTCCATAGTTGGGTCGTCTGTATCTATTACAGGAAACAGAACAGAAACCTTATGATTCTTATAAGAGTCTCCGTGCTGAAGGGGTTAATGCCCCCTGCGCCCAGTAATGGGGGCCTCCACATACCTCCACCTGCAGAGCCGCCACCACATATATGGCTGCTCTGTGCGCACAGTAGTGATGGGTAGCTCCTGAACGAGCCGGCTCTAAGAGCCGGCTCTTTATAGTGAATCATATGAGTCGGCTCCTGGCAGGGAGCCAATTGAAATTTAAACGGCTCTTTGCCAGTTCACGTTCCACAGTCAGTCCCCTCTGGCCCCGCCCCTCCCTCCCCTCTGGCCACGCCCCTCCCTCCCCTCTAGCCCCGCCCCACCCCTACCTCCCCTCTGGCCCCGCCCCACCCCTCCCTTCCCTCTGGCCCCTCCTCTGGCCCCACCCCACCCCTCCCCTCTGGCCCCGCCCCTCCTTCTCCTCTGGCCCCGCCCCTCCCCTCCCGGCAGTAGTCACTCTGATCTTATCCAGGAGACTGAGAATGCCTGCTCCTCCTGCTGCCGCACATAGCACTGACTCACAGCCCCGCCCCTCCCGGCCCCTCCCTCCCCTCTGGCCCCGGCCCCTCCCTCCCCTCTGGCCCCGCCCCTCCCGGCCCCTCCCTCCCAGCAGTAGTCACTCTGATCTTATCCAGGAGACTGAGAATGCCTGCTCCTCCTGCTGCTGCACATAGCACTGACTCACAGCCCCGCCCCCCTCCAATCTGTGACAAGCAGCAGTCAGGCAGTCAGGCACTTTATTAAAGGAACACGGACATCTGGATTTAGCCTGATTATAGTTATTTACCGCCAGCTTGTAAATCCTCTCTGAGCGAGGGAGAAACAGCGGATGTAAATGTGCGTCCCTTGTTCTCTCTCATTCACTTGAATGGAAGAGAACAAATGATCCAGCGATGCATATGGGCAGGGCAGATAAGGATCTCCTCTGCAAACATACCATCGCTGGATTGAGCATCACTGGATCGCAGGCTCGGGTGCTGCATGGTCCATGCGGTCAGTCAGCGAGCGCTGGCCGACAACATGGTCGCATCCTGTGTGTCTTTTGCTGAATAGGGCTCCGGCACAGGACAACTTCCATGGAAACCCATGTAAACAGTTACATAGGTTTTTATGGAATACCAGCAGGATTGAAGCAGAATTTTTAAAATAAGTATATGGAGAATATACCTATTTTAAAAAGTTCTCTTCAATTAATGGCACTAATGCCCATGTGATCCAACCCCTTTAATGACATTATATTAGTGATGGCAAAAGACATTGGTCCTTGATGGGACACCAAAAAAACAGTCTTTTCCAAAACAGATAATAACAGAAGAAATAAACTGAATCAGTCCATCCAAGCTATGGCACTTAGTTTATCTATCCAATGGGCCCTAAAGACAATTTTAGGCTGCCTTCACACTTTGTGGATTTGCAGCGGAGTTTCCATGCAGATCATCAGCGTGGAAATTCCATGGCATTTACAGAAGCCAACAGTGGCAATGGTCTTTATCCAAAACACATTCTCACTTCGTGGAAAAATTCAGAATCTGACATGAGGTGTGAAATTGGCTTCAGCAGCAGCATGTGAATATGTGCCGAATATCCGAGATGCGAAATTCATTGCAGTCAATGGACGGGTGAATTCCGCAGCAAATTCCTTATCTAAATCCGCCTGGATGCAGATGTGACATTTGACACTGCAGACAGCCCACAGCGAACTCGCCAAGTGTGAAGGTAGCTTTAAAATGTGGCACTGATAATTAGTATCTTGTTGGTATTTTGCATGTTCATTTTGTGTTTGTTAAAGTTTTTACAGCAAATAATATAAAATCTGGTTATTCTGGAAACTATTCTGTTTTATGTCATAAATTGGCACATGCGTAGATTTTTACTAATCATGGGTTAAAACATACCAGAATTTGGCTTCAAATTTAAAGCCAAAGGTAATAGGAAATGAAGAGCCATTTACGGAGCCAAAAGAGCCGGCTCACCAAAAAATCGCATTTTACCCATCACTAGCGCACAGGAGCTGTGATGAGGTCACAGGAGGGGAGGAGTCAGGGGTCACATGATCAGGGGCCTCAGTGGATGCAGGACTCTGCTGTGCTGGTTGTCATGGTGCTGGATGAGCTGAAGTTTATGTGTGGGGTCAGGAGGGGTTTACAGGGGGGATGTAGCAGAGCCGCGCGTGTACGAGGTGTACGGAGCAGAGCCGCGTGTGTACGAGGTGTACGGAGCAGAGCCGCGCGTGTACGAGGTGTACGGAGCAGAGCCGCGTGTGTACGAGGCGTACGGAGCAGAGCCGCGTGTGTACGAGGTGTACGGAGCGGAGCCGCGTGTGTACGAGGTGTACGGAGCGGAGCCGCGCGTGTACGAGGAGTACGGAGCGGAGCCGCGCGTGTACGAGGTGTACGGAGCAGAGCCGCGTGTGTACGAGGTGTACGGAGCAGAGCCGTGTGTGTACGAGGTGTACGGAGCAGAGCCGCGTGTGTACGAGGTGTACGGAGCAGAGCCGCGTGTGTACGAGGTGTACGGAGCAGAGCCGCGTGTGTACGAGGTGTACGGAGCAGAGCCGTGTGTGTACGAGGTGTACGGAGCAGAGCCGTGTGTGTACGAGGTGTACGGAGCAGAGCCGGGTGTGTACGAGGTGTACGGAGCAGAGCCGGGTGTGTACGAGGTGTACGGAGCAGAGCCGGGTGTGTATGAGGCGTACGGAGCAGAGCCGCGTGTGTACGAGGCGTACGGAGCAGAGCCGCGTGTGTACGAGGCGTACGGAGCAGAGCCGCGTGTGTACGAGGCGTACGGAGCAGAGCCGCGTGTGTACGAGGCGTACGGAGCAGAGCCGCGTGTGTACGAGGCGTACGGAGCAGAGCCGCGTGTGTACGAGGCGTACGGAGCAGAGCCGCGTGTGTACGAGGCGTACGGAGCAGAGCCGCGTGTGTACGAGGTGTACGGAGCGGAGCCGCGCGTGTACGAGGAGTACGGAGCGGAGCCGCGCGTGTACGAGGTGTACGGAGCAGAGCCGCGTGTGTACGAGGTGTACGGAGCAGAGCCGTGTGTGTACGAGGTGTACGGAGCAGAGCCGCGTGTGTACGAGGTGTACGGAGCAGAGCCGCGTGTGTACGAGGTGTACGGAGCAGAGCCGCGTGTGTACGAGGTGTACGGAGCAGAGCCGCGTGTGTACGAGGTGTACGGAGCAGAGCCGCGTGTGTACGAGGTGTACGGAGCAGAGCCGGGTGTGTACGAGGTGTACGGAGCAGAGCCGGGTGTGTACGAGGCGTACGGAGCAGAGCCGGGTGTGTACGAGGCGTACGGAGCAGAGCCGCGTGTGTACGAGGCGTACGGAGCAGAGCCGCGTGTGTACGAGGCGTACGGAGCAGAGCCGCGTGTGTACGAGGCGTACGGAGCAGAGCCGCGTGTGTACGAGGTGTACGGAGCAGAGCCGCGTGTGTACGAGGTGTACGGAGCAGAGCCGCGTGTGTACGAGGTGTACGGAGCAGAGCCGCGTGTGTACGAGGTGTACGGAGCAGAGCCGCGTGTGTACGAGGTGTACGGAGCAGAGCCGCGTGTGTACGAGGTGTACGGAGCAGAGCCGCGTGTGTACGAGGTGTACGGAGCAGAGCCGCGTGTGTACGAGGTGTACGGAGCAGAGCCGGGTGTGTACGAGGTGTACGGAGCAGAGCCGGGTGTGTACGAGGCGTACGGAGCAGAGCCGGGTGTGTATGAGGCGTACGGAGCAGAGCCGCGTGTGTACGAGGCGTACGGAGCAGAGCCGCGTGTGTACGAGGCGTACGGAGCAGAGCCGCGTGTGTACGAGGCGTACGGAGCAGAGCCGCGTGTGTACGAGGCGTACGGAGCGGAGCCGCGTGTGTACGAGGCGTACGGAGCGGAGCCGCGTGTGTACGAGGCGTACGGAGCGGAGCCGCGTGTGTACGAGGCGTACGGAGCGGAGCCGCGTGTGTACGAGGCGTACGGAGCGGAGCCGCGTGTGTACGAGGCGTACGGAGCGGAGCCGCGTGTGTACGAGGCGTACGGAGCGGAGCCGCGTGTGTACGAGGCGTACGGAGCGGAGCCGCGTGTGTACGAGGCGTACGGAGCGGAGCCGGGTGTGTACGAGGCGTACGGAGCGGAGCCGCGTGTGTACGAGGCGTACGGAGCGGAGCCGCGTGTGTACGAGGCGTACGGAGCGGAGCCGCGTGTGTACGAGGCGTACGGAGCGGAGCCGCGTGTGTACGAGGCGTACGGAGCGGAGCCGCGTGTGTACGAGGCGTACGGAGCGGAGCCGCGTGTGTACGAGGCGTACGGAGCGGAGCCGCGTGTGTACGAGGCGTACGGAGCAGAGCCGCGTGTGTACGAGGCGTACGGAGCAGAGCCGCGTGTGTACGAGGCGTACGGAGCAGAGCCGCGTGTGTACGAGGCGTACGGAGCAGAGCCGCGTGTGTACGAGGCGTACGGAGCAGAGCCGCGTGTGTACGAGGCGTACGGAGCAGAGCCGCGTGTGTACGAGGCGTACGGAGCAGAGCCGCGTGTGTACGAGGCGTACGGAGCAGAGCCGCGTGTGTACGAGGCGTACGGAGCAGAGCCGCGTGTGTACGAGGCGTACGGAGCAGAGCCGCGCGTGTACGAGGCGTACGGAGCGGAGCCGCGCGTGTACGAGGCGTACGGAGCGGAGCCGCGCGTGTACGAGGCGTACGGAGCGGAGCCGCGCGTGTACGAGGCGTACGGAGCGGAGCCACGCGTGTACGAGGCGTACGGAGCAGAGCCACGCGTGTACGAGGCGTACGGAGCAGAGCCGCGTGTGTACGAGGTGTACGGAGCAGAGCCGCGTGTGTACGAGGTGTACGGAGCAGAGCCGCGTGTGTACGAGGTGTACGGAGCAGAGCCGCGTGTGTACGAGGTGTACGGAGCAGAGCCGCGTGTGCAAGAGGTGTACGGAGCAGAGCCGCGTGTGTACGAGGTGTACGGAGCAGAGCCGTGTATGTACGAGGTGTACGGAGCGGAGCCACCCGTGTGCAAGGCGTACGGAGCGGAGCCACGAGTGTGCGAGGCGTACGGAGCAGAGCCGCGTGTGTACGAGGTGTACGGAGCAGAGCCGCGTGTGCAAGAGGTGTACGGAGCAGAGCCGCGTGTGTACGAGGTGTACGGAGCAGAGCCGCGTGTGTACGAGGTGTACGGAGCAGAGCCGCGTGTGCAAGAGGTGTACGGAGCAGAGCCGCGTGTACGAGGTATACGGAGCAGAGCCGTGTATGTACGAGGTGTACGGAGCAGAGCCGTGTATGTACGAGGTGTACGGAGCGGAGCCACCCGTGTGCAAGGCGTACGGAGCGGAGCCACGAGTGTGCGAGGCGTACGGAGCAGAGCCGCGTGTGTACGAGGTGTACGGAGCAGAGCCGCGTGTGCAAGAGGTGTACGGAGCAGAGCCGCGTGTGTACGAGGTGTACGGAGCAGAGCCGCGTGTGTACGAGGTGTACGGAGCAGAGCCGCGTGTGCAAGAGGTGTACGGAGCAGAGCCGCGTGTGTACGAGGTGTACGGAGCAGAGCCGTGTATGTACGAGGTGTACGGAGCGGAGCCACCCGTGTGCAAGGCGTACGGAGCGGAGCCACGAGTGTGCGAGGCGTACGGAGCTGAGCCGCGCGTGTGCGAGGCGTACGGAGCGGAGCCACGCGTGTGCGAGGCGTACGGAGCTGAGCCACGCGTGTGCGAGGCGTACGGAGCTGAGCCGCGCGTGTGCGAGGCGTACGGAACGGAGCCGCGCGTGTACGAGGCGTACGGAGCGGAGCCGCGCGTGTACGAGACGTACGGAGTGGAGTCGTGTGTGTACGTGGTGTACGGAGCAGAGCCGCGTGTACGAGGTGTACGGAGCAGAGCCGCGTGTACGAGGTGTACGGAGCAGAGCCGCGTGTACGTGGTGTACGGAGCAGAGCCGCGTGTACGAGGTGTACGGAGCAGAGCCGCGTGTACGTGGTGTACGGAGCAGAGCCGCGTGTACGAGGTGTACGGAGCAGAGCCGTGTGTACGAGGTGTACGGAGCAGAGCCGCGCGTGTACGAGGTGTACGGAGAAGAGCCGTGTGTGTACGAGGTGTACGGAGCGGAGCCGCGTGTGTACGAGGTGTACGGAGCGGAGCCTCGTGTGTATGAGGTTTACGGAGCGGAGCCGCGTGTGTGCGAGGCGTACGGAGCGGAGCCGTGTGTGTACGAGGTGTACAGAGCGGAGCCGCGTGTGTACGAGGTGTATGGAGCGGAGCCGCGTGTGTACGAGGTGTACAGAGCGGAGCCGCGTGTGTACGAGGTGTACAGAGCGGAGCCGCGTGTGTACGAGGTGTATGGAGCGGAGCCGCGTGTGTACGAGGTGTACGGAGCAAAGCCGCGTGTGTACGGAGCGGAGCCGCGCGTGTACGAGGTGTACGGAGCGGAGCCGCGCGTGTACGAGGTGTACGGAGCGGAGCCGCGCGTGTACGAGGTGTACGGAGCGGAGGCTCGTGTGTACGAGGTGTACGGAGCGGAGCCGCATGTGTACGAGGTGTACGGAGCGGAGCCGTGTGTACGAGGTGTACGGAGCGGAGCCGCGTGTGTACGAGGTGTACGGAGGGGAGCCGCATGTGTACGAGGTGTACGGAGCGGAGCCGCGTGTGTACGAAGTGTACGGAGCGGAGCCACTTGTGTATGAGGTGTACGGAGCGGAGCCGCGCGTGTACGATGTGTACGGAGAGGAGCCGTGCGTGTACGAGGCGTACGGAGCGGAGCCGCGTGTGTACGAGGTGTACGGAGCGGAGCCACGTGTGTACGGAGCAGAGCCGCATGTGTGCGAGGTGTACGGAGCGGAGCCGCGTGTGTACGAGGCGTACGGAGCGGAGCCGCGTGTGTACGAGGCGTACGGAGCGGAGTCACGTGTGTACGAGGTGTACGGAGCGGAGCCGCGTGTGTACGAGGTGTACGGAGAGAGCCGCGTGTGTATGGAGCAGAACCGCGTGTGTACGAGGTGTACGGAGCGGAGCCGCGTGTGTATGAGGTGTACGGAGCGGAGCCGCGTGTGTACGAGGTGTACGGTGCGGAGCCGCGTGTGTACGAGGTGTACGGAGCGGAGCCGCGTGTGTACGAGGCGTACGGAGTGGAGCCACGTGTGTACGAGGTGTACGGAGCGGAGCCATGTACAGAGCGAAGCCGCGTGTGTACGAGGTGTACGGAGGGGAGCCGCGTGTGTACGAGGTGTACAGAGCGGAGCCGCTTGTGTACGAGGTGTACGGAGCGGAGCCGCGCGTGTGCGAGGTGTATGGAGCGGAGCCGCGCGTGTGCGAGGCGTACAGAGCGGAGCCACGCGTGTACGAGGCGTATGGAGCGGAGCCGCGTGTGTACGAGGTGTACGGAGCGGAGCCACGTGTGTACGGAGCAGAGCCGCGTGTGTACGAGGTGTACGGAGCAGAGCCGCGTGTATACGAGGCGTACGGAACGGATCTGCGTGTGTACGAGTTGTACGGAGCGTAGCCGCATGTGTACGAGGCGTACGGAGCGGAGCCGCGTGTGTAAGAGGTGTACGGAGCCGCGTGTGTACGAGGTGTACAGAGCGGAGCCGCATGTGTACGAGGTGTACGGAGCGGAGCCGTGTGTGTATTAGGCGTACAGAGCGGAGCCGCGTGTGTACGAGGTGTATGGAGCGGAGCCGCGTGTGTACGAGGTGTACGGAGCAAAGCCGCGTGTGTACGGAGCGGAGCCGCGCGTGTACGAGGTGTACGGAGCGGAGCCGCGCGTGTACGAGGTGTACGGAGCGGAGCCTCGTGTGTACGAGGTGTACGGAGCGAAGCCGCATGTGTACGAGGTGTACGGAGCGGAGCCGTGTGTGCGAGGTGTACGGAGCGGAGCCGCGTGTGTACGAGGTGTACGGAGGGGAGAAGCATGTGTACGAGGTGTACGGAGCGGAGCTGCGTGTGTACGAAGTGTACGGAGCGGAGCCGCGCGTGTACGATGTGTACGGAGAGGAGCCGCGTGTGTACGAGGCGTACGGAGCGGAGCCGCGTGTGTACGAGGTGTACGGAGCGGAGCCACGTGTGTACGGAGCAGAGCCGCATGTGTGCGAGGTGTACGGAGCGGAGCCGCGTGTGTACGAGGCGTACGGAGCGGAGCCGCGTGTGTACGAGGCGTATGGAGCAGAGCCACGTGTGTACAAGGTGTACGGAGCGGAGCCGCGTGTGTACGAGGTGTACGGAGAGAGCCGCGTGTGTACGGAGCAGAACCGCGTGTGTACGAGGTGTACGGAGCGGAGCCGCGCATGTATGAGGTGTACGGAGCGGAGAAGCGTGTGTACGAGGTGTACGGAGCGGAGCCGCGTGTGTACGAGGTGTACGGTGCGGAGCCGCGTGTGTACGAGGTGTACGGAGCGGAGCCGCGTGTGTACGAGGTGTATGGAGCGGAGCTACGTGTGTACGAGGTGTACGGAGCGGAGCCATGTGCGGAGCGAAGCCGCGTGTGTACGAGGTGTACGGAGGGGAGCCGCTTGTGTACGAGGTGTACAGAGCGGAACCGCTTGTGTACGAGGTGTACGGAGCGGAGCCGCGCGTGTGCAAGGTGTACGGAGCGGAGCCGCGCGTGTGCGAGGTGTACGGAGCGGAGCCGCGTGTGTGCGAGGCGTACGGAGCGGAGCCACGCGTGTACGAGGCGTATGGAGCGGAGCCGCGTGTGTACGAGGTGTACGGAGCGGAGCCACGTGTGTACGGAGCAGAGCCGCGTGTGTACGAGGTGTACGGAGCAGAGCCGCGTGTATACGAGGCGTACGGAGCGGAGCTGCGTGTGTACGAGTTGTACGGAGCGTAGCCGCGTGTGTACGAGACGTACGGAGCGGAGCCGCGTGTGTACGAGGTGTACGGAGCGGAGCCTTGTGTGTACGGAGCAGAGCCGCTTGTGTGCGAGGTGTACGAAGCAGAGCCGCGTGTGTACGAGGTGTACGGAGCCGCGTGTGTACGAGGTGTACAGAGCGGAGCCGCATGTGTACGAGGTGTACGGAGCGGAGCCGCGTGTGTACGAGGTGTACTGAGCGGAGCCGCGAGTGTACGAGGTGTACGGAGCGGAGCCGCGTGTGTACGAGGTGTACTGAGCGGAACCGCGTGTGTGCGAGGCGTACGGAGTGGAGACGCGTGTGTATACGGCGTACGGAGCGGAGCCGCGTGTGTGCGAGGCGTACGGAGCGGAGCCGCGTGTGTGCGAGACGTACGGAGCGGAGCCGCGTGTGTGCGAGGCGTACGGAGCGGAGCCGCGTGTGTACGAGGCGTACGGAGCGGAGCCGCGTGTGTACAAGGCGTACGGAGCGGAGCCGCGAGTGTACGAGGCGTACTAAGCGGAGCCGCCAGTGTACGAGGCGTACGGAGCGGAGCCGCGAGTGTACGAGGCGTACGGAGCGGAGCCGGGTGTGTACGAGGCTTACGGAGCGGAGCCGCGTGTGTACGAGGCGTACGGAGCGGTGCCGCGTGTGTACGAGGCGTACGGAGTGGAGCCGCGTGTGACGAGGTGTACGGAGCGGAGCCGCGTGTGTACGAGGTGTATGGAGCAGAGCCGTGTGTGTACGAGGTGTACGGAGCAGAGCCACGTGTGTACGAGGTGTACGGAGCAGAGCCACGTGTGTACGGGGTGTACGGAGCAGAGCCGTGTGTGTACGAGGTGTACGGAGCGGAGCCGTGTGTGTACGAGGTGTACGGAGCGGAGCCGCGTGTGTACGAGGTGTATGGAGCAGAGCCGCGTGTGTACGAGGTGTACGGAGCGGAGCCGCGCGTGTCCGAGGAGTACGAAGCAGAGCCGCGTGTGTACGAGGTGTACGGAGCGGAGCCGCGTGTGTACGAGGTGTACGGAGCGGAGCCGCGTGTGTACGAGGTGTACGGAGCGGAGCCGCGTGTGTACGAGGTGTACGGAGCGGAGCCACTTGTGTATGAGGTGTACGGAGCGGAGCCGCGCGTGTACGATGTGTACGGAGAGGAGCCGTGCGTGTACGAGGCGTACGGAGCGGAGCCGCGTGTGTACGAGGTGTACGGAGCGGAGCCACGTGTGTACGGAGCAGAGCCGCATGTGTGCGAGGTGTACGGAGCGGAGCCGCGTGTGTACGAGGCGTACGGAGCGGAGCCGCGTGTGTACGAGGCGTACGGAGCGGAGTCACGTGTGTACGAGGTGTACGGAGCGGAGCCGCGTGTGTACGAGGTGTACGGAGAGAGCCGCGTGTGTATGGAGCAGAACCGCGTGTGTACGAGGTGTACGGAGCGGAGCCGCGTGTGTATGAGGTGTACGGAGCGGAGCCGCGTGTGTACGAGGTGTACGGTGCGGAGCCGCGTGTGTACGAGGTGTACGGAGCGGAGCCGCGTGTGTACGAGGCGTACGGAGTGGAGCCACGTGTGTACGAGGTGTACGGAGCGGAGCCATGTACAGAGCGAAGCCGCGTGTGTACGAGGTGTACGGAGGGGAGCCGCGTGTGTACGAGGTGTACAGAGCGGAGCCGCTTGTGTACGAGGTGTACGGAGCGGAGCCGCGCGTGTGCGAGGTGTATGGAGCGGAGCCGCGCGTGTGCGAGGCGTACAGAGCGGAGCCACGCGTGTACGAGGCGTATGGAGCGGAGCCGCGTGTGTACGAGGTGTACGGAGCGGAGCCACGTGTGTACGGAGCAGAGCCGCGTGTGTACGAGGTGTACGGAGCAGAGCCGCGTGTATACGAGGCGTACGGAACGGATCTGCGTGTGTACGAGTTGTACGGAGCGTAGCCGCATGTGTACGAGGCGTACGGAGCGGAGCCGCGTGTGTAAGAGGTGTACGGAGCCGCGTGTGTACGAGGTGTACAGAGCGGAGCCGCATGTGTACGAGGTGTACGGAGCGGAGCCGTGTGTGTATTAGGCGTACAGAGCGGAGCCGCGTGTGTACGAGGTGTATGGAGCGGAGCCGCGTGTGTACGAGGTGTACGGAGCAAAGCCGCGTGTGTACGGAGCGGAGCCGCGCGTGTACGAGGTGTACGGAGCGGAGCCGCGCGTGTACGAGGTGTACGGAGCGGAGCCTCGTGTGTACGAGGTGTACGGAGCGAAGCCGCATGTGTACGAGGTGTACGGAGCGGAGCCGTGTGTGCGAGGTGTACGGAGCGGAGCCGCGTGTGTACGAGGTGTACGGAGGGGAGAAGCATGTGTACGAGGTGTACGGAGCGGAGCTGCGTGTGTACGAAGTGTACGGAGCGGAGCCGCGCGTGTACGATGTGTACGGAGAGGAGCCGCGTGTGTACGAGGCGTACGGAGCGGAGCCGCGTGTGTACGAGGTGTACGGAGCGGAGCCACGTGTGTACGGAGCAGAGCCGCATGTGTGCGAGGTGTACGGAGCGGAGCCGCGTGTGTACGAGGCGTACGGAGCGGAGCCGCGTGTGTACGAGGCGTATGGAGCAGAGCCACGTGTGTACAAGGTGTACGGAGCGGAGCCGCGTGTGTACGAGGTGTACGGAGAGAGCCGCGTGTGTACGGAGCAGAACCGCGTGTGTACGAGGTGTACGAAGCGGAGCCGCGCATGTATGAGGTGTACGGAGCGGAGAAGCGTGTGTACGAGGTGTACGGAGCGGAGCCGCGTGTGTACGAGGTGTACGGTGCGGAGCCGCGTGTGTACGAGGTGTACGGAGCGGAGCCGCGTGTGTACGAGGTGTATGGAGCGGAGCTACGTGTGTACGAGGTGTACGGAGCGGAGCCATGTGCGGAGCGAAGCCGCGTGTGTACGAGGTGTACGGAGGGGAGCCGCTTGTGTACGAGGTGTACAGAGCGGAACCGCTTGTGTACGAGGTGTACGGAGCGGAGCCGCGCGTGTGCAAGGTGTACGGAGCGGAGCCGCGCGTGTGCGAGGTGTACGGAGCGGAGCCGCGTGTGTGCGAGGCGTACGGAGCGGAGCCACGCGTGTACGAGGCGTATGGAGCGGAGCCGCGTGTGTACGAGGTGTACGGAGCGGAGCCACGTGTGTACGGAGCAGAGCCGCGTGTGTACGAGGTGTACGGAGCAGAGCCGCGTGTATACGAGGCGTACGGAGCGGAGCTGCGTGTGTACGAGTTGTACGGAGCGTAGCCGCGTGTGTACGAGACGTACGGAGCGGAGCCGCGTGTGTACGAGGTGTACGGAGCGGAGCCTTGTGTGTACGGAGCAGAGCCGCTTGTGTGCGAGGTGTACGAAGCAGAGCCGCGTGTGTACGAGGTGTACGGAGCCGCGTGTGTACGAGGTGTACAGAGCGGAGCCGCATGTGTACGAGGTGTACGGAGCGGAGCCGCGTGTGTACGAGGTGTACTGAGCGGAGCCGCGAGTGTACGAGGTGTACGGAGCGGAGCCGCGTGTGTACGAGGTGTACTGAGCGGAACCGCGTGTGTGCGAGGCGTACGGAGTGGAGACGCGTGTGTATACGGCGTACGGAGCGGAGCCGCGTGTGTGCGAGGCGTACGGAGCGGAGCCGCGTGTGTGCGAGACGTACGGAGCGGAGCCGCGTGTGTGCGAGGCGTACGGAGCGGAGCCGCGTGTGTACGAGGCGTACGGAGCGGAGCCGCGTGTGTACAAGGCGTACGGAGCGGAGCCGCGAGTGTACGAGGCGTACTAAGCGGAGCCGCCAGTGTACGAGGCGTACGGAGCGGAGCCGCGAGTGTACGAGGCGTACGGAGCGGAGCCGGGTGTGTACGAGGCTTACGGAGCGGAGCCGCGTGTGTACGAGGCGTACGGAGCGGTGCCGCGTGTGTACGAGGCGTACGGAGTGGAGCCGCGTGTGACGAGGTGTACGGAGCGGAGCCGCGTGTGTACGAGGTGTATGGAGCAGAGCCGTGTGTGTACGAGGTGTACGGAGCAGAGCCACGTGTGTACGAGGTGTACGGAGCAGAGCCACGTGTGTACGGGGTGTACGGAGCAGAGCCGTGTGTGTACGAGGTGTACGGAGCGGAGCCGTGTGTGTACGAGGTGTACGGAGCGGAGCCGCGTGTGTACGAGGTGTATGGAGCAGAGCCGCGTGTGTACGAGGTGTACGGAGCGGAGCCGCGCGTGTCCGAGGAGTACGAAGCAGAGCCGCGTGTGTACGAGGTGTACGGAGCGGAGCCGCGTGTGTACGAGGTGTACGGAGCGGAGCCGCGTGTGTACGAGGTGTACGGAGCGGAGCCGCGTGTGTACGAGGTGTACGGAGCGGAGCCGCTCGTGTACGAGGTGTACGGAGCAGAGCCGCGTGTGTACGAGGTGTATGGAGCGGAGCCGTGTGTACGAGGAGTACGGAGCAGAGCCGCGTGTGTACGAGGTGTATGGAGCAGAGCCGCGCGTGTACGAGGTGTACGGAGCGGAGCCGCGCGTGTACGAGGTGTACGGAGCGGAGCCTCGTGTGTACGAGGTTTAAGGAGCGGAGCCGCGTGTGTACGAGGCGTACGGAGCAGAGCCGCATGTGTACGAGGCGTACAGAGCGGAGCCACGTATGTACGAGGTGTACGGAGCGGAGCCGCGTGTGTACGAGGTGTACAGAGCAGAGCCGCGTGTGTACGGAGCGGAGCCGCGCGAGTACGAGGTGTACGGAACGGAGCCGCGCGTGTACGATGTGTACGGAGAGGAGCCGCGCGTGTACGAGGCGTACGGAGCGGAGCCACGTGTGTACGAGGTGTACGGAGTGGAGCCACGTGTGTACGGAGCAGAGCCGCATGTGTGCGAGGTGTACGGAGCGGAGCCGCGTGTGTACGAGGCGTACAGAGCTGAGCCGCGTGTGTACGAGGCGTACGGAGCGGAGCCACGTGTGTACGAGGTGTACGGAGCGGAGCCGCGTGTGTACAAGGTGTACGGAGAGAGCCGCGTGTGTACGGAGCAGAACCGCGTGTGTACGAGGTGTACGGAGCGGAGCCGCGTGTATGAGGTGTATGGAGCGGAGCCGCGTGTGTACGAGGTGTACGGTGCGGAGCCGCGTGTGTACGAGGTGTACGGAGCGGAGCCGCGTGTGTATGAGGCGTACGGAGCGGAGCCACGTGTGTACGAGGTGTACGGAGCGGAGCCGTGTACAGAGCGAAGCCGCGTGTGTACGAGGTGTACGGAGGGGAGCCGCGTGTGTACGAGGTGTACAGAGCGGAGCCGCTTGTGTACGAGGTGTACGGAGCGGAGCCGCGCGTGTGCGAGGTGTACGGAGCGGAGCCGCGTGTGTGCGAGGCGTATGGAGCGGAGCCGCGTGTATACGAGGTGTACGGAGCGGAGCCACGTGTGTACGGAGCAGAGCCGCGTGTGTACGAGGTGTACGGAGCAGAGCCGCGTGTATACGAGGCGTACGGAGCGGATCTGCGTGTGTACGAGTTGTACGGAGCGTAGCCGCATGTGTACGAGGCGTACGGAGCGGAGCCGCGTGTGTACGAGGTGTACGGAGCAGAGCCGCTTGTGTGCGAGGTGTACGAAGCAGAGCCGCGTGTGTAAGAGGTGTACGGAGCCGCGTGTGTACGAGGTGTACGGAGCGGAGCCGCATGTGTACGAGGTGTACGGAGCGGAGCCGTGTGTATTAGGCGTTCAGAGCGGAGCCGCGTGTGTACGAGGTGTATGGAGCGGAGCCGCGTGTGTACGAGGTGTACGGAGCAAAGCCGCGTGTGTACGGAGCGGAGCAGCGCGTGTACGAGGTGTACGGAGCGGAGCCGCGCGTGTACGAGGTGTACGGAGCGGAGCCTCGTGTGTACGAGGTGTACGGAGCGAAGCCGCATGTGTACGAGGTGTACGGAGCGGAGCCGTGTGTACGAGGTGTACGGAGCGGAGCCGCGTGTGTACGAGGTGTACGGAGAGGAGAAGCATGTGTACGAGCTGTACGGAGCGGAGCCGCGTGTGTACGAGGTGTACGGAGCGGAGCCGCTTGTGTACGAAGTGTACGGAGTGGAGCCGCGCGTGTACGATGTGTACGGAGAGGAGCCGCACGCGTACGGAGCGGAGCCGCGTGTGTACGAGGTGTACGGAGGGGAGCCGCGTGTGTACGAGGTGTACAGAGCGGAGCCGCTTGTGTACAAGGTGTACGGAGCGGAGCCGCGCGTGTGCGAGGTGTACGGAGCGGAGCCGCGCGTGTTCGAGGTGTACGGAGCGGAGCCGCGTGTGTGCGAAGCGTACGGAGCGGAGCCACGCGTGTACGAGGCGTATGGAGCGGAGCCGCCTGTGTACGAGGTGTACGGAGCGGAGCCACGTGTGTACGGAGCAGAGCCGCGTGTGTACGAGGTGTACGGAGCAGAGCGCGTGTATACGAGGCGTACGGAGCGGAGCTGCGTGTGTACGAGGTGTACGGAGCGGAGCCTTGTGTGTACGGAGCAGAGCTGCTTGTGTGCGAGGTGTACGGAGCCGCGTGTGTACGAGGTGTACAGAGCGGAGCCGCATGTTTACGAGGTGTACGGAGCGGAGCCGCGTGTGTACGAGGTGTACTGAGCGGAGCCGCAAGTGTACGAGGTGTACGGAGCGGAGCCGCGTGTGTACGAGGTGTACGGAGCGGAACCGCGTGTGTACGAGGCGTACGGAGTGGAGACGCGTGTGTATAAGGCGTACGGAGCGGAGCTGCGTGTGTGCGAGGCGTACGGAGCGGAGCCGCGTGTGTGCGAGACGTACGGAGCGGAGCCGCGTGTGTGCCAGGCGTACGGAGCGGAGCCGCGTGTGTACGAGGCGTATGGAGCGGAGCCGCGTGTGTACGAGGCGTACGGAGCGGAGCCGCGAGTGTACGAGGCGTACGGAGCGGAGCCGCGAGTGTACGAGGCGTACGGGGCGGAGCCGCGTGTGTACGAGGCGTACGGAGCGGTGCCGCGTGTGTACGAGGTGTACGGAGCGGAGCCGCGTGTGTACGAGTTGTACAGAGCAGAGCCGCGCGAGTACGAGGTGTACGGAGCGGAGCCGCGCGTGTACGAGGTGTACGGAGCGGAGCCACGCGTGTACGAGGTGTGCGGAGCGGAGCCGCACGTGTACGAGGTGTACGGAGCGAAGCCACGTGTGTACGAGGTGTACGGAGCGGAACCGCGTGTGTACGAGGTGTGCGGAGCGGAGCCATGTGTACGAGATGTACGGAGCGGAGCCGCGTGTGTACGAGGTTTACTGAGCGGAGCTGCGTGTGTACGAGGTGTACGGAGGGGAGCCGCGTGTGTACGAGGTGTACGGAGGGGAGCCGCGTGTGTACGAGGTGTACGGAGCGGAGCCGCTTCTGTACGAGGTGTACGAAGCGGAGCCGCGCGTGTGCGAGGCGTACGGAGCGGAGCCACGCGTGTGCGAGGCGTACGGAGCGGAGCCACGAGTGTGCGAGGCGTACGGAGCTGAGCCGCGCGTGTGCGAGGCGTACGGAGCGGAGCCGCGCGTGTACGAGGCATACGGAGCGGAGCCGCGCGTGTACGAGGCGTACGGAGTGGAGCCGTGTCTGTACATGGTGTACGGAGCGGAGCCGCGTGTGTACGAGGTGTACGGAGCGGAGCCTCGTGTGTACGAGGTTTACGGAGCGGAGCCGCGTGTGTACGAGGCGTACGGAGCGGAGCTGCGTGTGTACGAGGCGTACGGAGCGGAGCCGCGTGTGTACGAGGTGTATGGAGCGGAGCCGCGTGTGTACAAGGTGTACGGAGCAGAGTCGCGTGTGTACGGAGCGGAGCCCCGCGTGTATGAGGTGTACGGAGCCAAGCCGCACGTGTACGAGGTGTACGGAGCGGAGCCGCGCGTGTACGAGGTGTACGGAGCGGAGCCTCGTGTGTACGAGGTGTACGGAGCGGAGCCGCGTGTGTACGAGGTGTACGGAGCGGAGCCGTGAGTACGAGGTGTACGGAGCGGAGCCGCGTGTGTACGAGGTGTACACGGAGCGGAGCCGCGCGTGTACGAGGTGTACGGAGCGGAGCCGTGTGTGTACGAGGTGTACGGAGCGGAGCCGCGTGTGTACGAGGTGTACGGAGCGGAGCCGCGTGTGTACGAGGTGTACGGAGCGGAGCCGCTCGTGTACGAGGTGTACGGAGCGGAGCCGCGTGTGTACGAGGTGTACGGAGCGGAGCCGTGTGTATGAGTACGGAGCAGAGCCGCGTGTGTACGAGGTGTACGGAGCAGAGCCGCGCGTGTACGAGGTGTACAGAGCGGAGCCGCGCGTGTACGAGGTGTACGGAGCGGAGCCTCGTGTGTACGAGGTTTAAGGAGCTGAGCCGAGTGTGTACGAGGCGTACGGAGCAGAGCCGCATGTGTACGAGGCGTACAGAGCGGAGCCACGCGTGTGCGAGGCGTACGGAGCGGAGCCACGCGTGTGCGAGGCGTACGGAGCGGAGCCACGAGTGTGCTAGGCGTACGGAGCTGAGCCGCGCGTGTGCGAGGCGTACGGAGCGGAACAGCGCGTGTACGAGGCGTACGGAGCGGAGCGGCGCGTGTACGAGGCGTACGGAGTGGAGCCGTGTCTGTACATGGTGTACGGAGTGGAGCCTCGTGTGTACGAGGTTTACGGAGCGGAGCCGCGTGTGTACGAGGCGTACGGAGTGGAGCTGCGTGTGTACGAGGCGTACGGAGCGGAGCCGCGTGTGTACGAGGTGTATGGAGCGGAGCCGCGTGTGTACAAGGTGTACGGAGCAGAGCCGCATGTGTATGAGGTGTACGGAGCCGAGCCGCACGTGTACGAGGTGTACGGAGCGGAGCCGCGCGTGTGCGAGGTGTACGGAGCGGAGCCGCGTGTGTACGAGGTGTACGGAGCGGAGCCGCGTGTGTACGAGGTGTACGGAGCAGAGCCGCTTGTGTAAGGAGTGGAGCCGCGTGTGTACGAGGTGTACGGAGCGGAGCCGTGTGTACGAGGTGTACGGAGCGGAGCGGCGTGTTTACGAGGTATACGGAGCGAAGCCGCGTGTGTACGAGGTGTACGGAGGGGAGCCGCGCGTGTACGAGGCGTACGGAGTGGAGCCGTGTCTGTACATGGTGTACGGAGCGGAGCCGCGTGTGTACGAGGTGTACGGAGCGGAGCCTCGTGTGTACGAGGTTTAAGGAGCTGAGCCGCGTGTGTACGAGGCGTACGGAGCAGAGCCGCATGTGTACGAGGCGTACAGAGCGGAGCCACGTGTGTACGAGGTGTACGGAGCGGAGCCGCGTGTGTGCGAGGTGTACGGAGCTGAGCCGCGCGTGTGCGAGGCGTACGGAGCGGAACAGCGCGTGTACGAGGCGTACGGAGTGGAGCCGTGTCTGTACATGGTGTACGGAGCAGAGCCGCGTGTGTACGAGGTGTACGGAGCGGAGCCTCGTGTGTACGAGGTTTACGGAGCGGAGCCGCGTGTGTACGAGGCGTACGGAGCGGAGCTGCGTGTGTACGAGGCGTACGGAGTGGAGCCGCGTGTGTACGAGGTGTATGGAGCGGAGCCTCGTGTGTACGAGGTTTACGGAGCAGAGCCGCGTGTGTACGAGGCGTACGGAGCGGAGCCGCGTGTGTACGAGGCGTACGGAGCGGAGCCACGTGTGTACGAGGTGTACGGAGCGGAGCCGCGTGTGTACGATGTGTACGGAGAGAGCCGCGTGTGTACGGAGCAGAGCCGCGTGTGTACGAGGTGTACGGAGCGGAGCCGCGCATGTATGAGGTGTACGGAGCGGCGCCTCGTGTGTACGAGGCGTACGGAGCGGAGCCGCTTGTGTACGAGGTGTACGGAGCGAAGCCGCGTGTGTACGAGGTGTACGGAGCGGAGCCGCGTGTGTACGAGGTGCACGGAGCGGAGCCGCGTGTGTACGAGGTGTACGGAGCGGAGCCTCGTGTGTACGAGGCGTACGGAGCGGAGCCGCTTGTGTACGAGGTGTACGGAGCGAAGCCGCGTGTGTACGAGGTGTACAGAGCAGAGCCACGTGTGTACGGAGCGGAGCCGCGCGTGTAGGAGGTGTACGGAGCGGAGCCGCGCGTGTAGGAGGTGTACGGAGCGGAGCCGCGCGTGTACGAGGTGTGCGGAGCAGAGCCGCGCGTGTACGAGGTGTGCGGAGCAGAGCCGCGCGTGTACGAGGTGTGCGGAGCGGAGCCGCGTGTGTACGAGGTGTACGGAGCGGAGCCGTGTGTACGAGGTGTACGGAGCAGAACCGCGTGTGTACGAGGTGTACTGAGCGGAGCTGCGTGTGTACGAGGTGTACGGAGTGGAGCCGCTTGTGTACGAGGTGTACGGAGGGGAGCCGCGTGTGTACGAGGTGTACGGAGCGTAGCCGCTGCTGTACGAGGTGTACGAAGCGGAGCCGCGCGTGTGCGAGGCGTACGGAGCGGAGCCACGCGTGTGCGAGGCGTACGGAGCGGAGCCACGAGTGTGCGAGGCGTACGGAGCTGAGCCGCGCGTGTTCGAGGTGTACGGAGCAGAGCCACGCGTGTGCGAGGCGTACGGAGCTGAGCCGCGTGTGTACGAGGCGTACGGAGCGGAGCCGCGAGTGTACGAGGCGTACGGAGTGGAGCCGTATCTGTACGTGGTGTATGGAGCCGAGCCGCGTGTGTACGAGGTGTACGGAGCCTCGTGTGTACGAGGTTTACGGAGCGGAGCCGCGTGTGTACGAGGCGTACGGAGCGGAGCCACGTGTGTACGAGGTGTACGGAGCGGAGCCGCGTGTGTATGATGTGTACGGAGAGAGCCGCGTGTGTACGGAGCGGAGCCGCGCGTGTATGAGGTGTACGGAGCGGAGCCGCGTGTGTACGAGGTGTACGGAGAGGAGCCGCGTGTGTACGAGGTGTACGGAGCGGAGCCGCGTGTGTACGGAGTGGAGCCGCGTGTGTACGAGGTATACGGAGCGGAGCCGTGTGTACGTGGTGCACGGAGCGGAGCCGCGTGTGTACGAGGCGTACGGAGCGGAACAGCGCGTGTACGAGGCGTACGGAGTGGAGCCGTGTCTGTACATGGTGTACGGAGCGGAGCCGCGTGCGTACGAGGTGTACGGAGCGGAGCCTCGTGTGTACGAGGTTTACGGAGCGGAGCCGCGTGTGTACGAGGCGTACGGAGCGGAGCTGCGTGTGTACGAGGCGTACGGAGTGGAGCCGCGTGTGTACGAGGTGTATGGAGCGGAGCCTCGTGTGTACGAGGTTTACGGAGCAGAGCCGCGTGTGTACGAGGCGTACGGAGCGGAGCCGCGTGTGTACGAGGCGTACGGAGCGGAGCCACGTGTGTACGAGGTGTACGGAGCGGAGCCGCGTGTGTACGATGTGTACGGAGAGAGCCGCGTGTGTACGGAGCAGAGCCGCGTGTGTACGAGGTGTACGGAGCGGAGCCGCGCATGTATGAGGTGTACGGAGCGGCGCCTCGTGTGTACGAGGCGTACGGAGCGGAGCCGCTTGTGTACGAGGTGTACGGAGCGAAGCCGCGTGTGTACGAGGTGTACGGAGCGGAGCCGCGTGTGTACGAGGTGCACGGAGCGGAGCCGCGTGTGTACGAGGTGTACGGAGCGGAGCCTCGTGTGTACGAGGCGTACGGAGCGGAGCCGCTTGTGTACGAGGTGTACGGAGCGAAGCCGCGTGTGTACGAGGTGTACAGAGCAGAGCCACGTGTGTACGGAGCGGAGCCGCGCGTGTAGGAGGTGTACGGAGCGGAGCCGCGCGTGTACGAGGTGTACGGAGCAGAGCCGCGCGTGTACGAGGTGTGCGGAGCGGAGCCGCGTGTGTACGAGGTGTACGGAGCGGAGCCGTGTGTACGAGGTGTACGGAGCAGAACCGCGTGTGTACGAGGTGTACTGAGCGGAGCTGCGTGTGTACGAGGTGTACGGAGTGGAGCCGCTTGTGTACGAGGTGTACGGAGGGGAGCCGCGTGTGTACGAGGTGTACGGAGCGGAGCCGCTGCTGTACGAGGTGTACGAAGCGGAGCCGCGCGTGTGCGAGGCGTACGGAGCGGAGCCACGTGTGTGCGAGGCGTACGGAGCGGAGCCACGAGTGTGCGAGGCGTACGGAGCTGAGCCGCGCGTGTTCGAGGTGTACGGAGCAGAGCCACGCGTGTGCGAGGCGTACGGAGCTGAGCCGCGCGTGTACGAGGCGTACGGAGCGGAGCCGCGAGTGTACGAGGCGTACGGAGTGGAGCCGTATCTGTACGTGGTGTATGGAGCCGAGCCGCGTGTGTACGAGGTGTACGGAGCCTCGTGTGTACGAGGTTTACGGAGCGGAGCCGCGTGTGTACGAGGCGTACGGAGCGGAGCCACGTGTGTACGAGGTGTACGGAGCGGAGCCGCGTGTGTATGATGTGTACGGAGAGAGCCGCGTGTGTACGGAGCAGAGCCGTGTGTGTACGAGGTGTACGGAGCGGAGCCGCGCGTGTATGAGGTGTACGGAGCGGAGCCGCGTGTGTACGAGGTGTACGGAGAGGAGCCGCGTGTGTACGAGGTGTACGGAGCAGAGCCGCGTGTGTACGGAGTGGAGCCGCGTGTGTACGAGGTATACGGAGCGGAGCCGTGTGTACGTGGTGCACGGAGCGGAGCCGCGTGTGTACGAGGTGTACGGAGCGAAGCCGCGTGTGTATGAGGTGTACGGAGCGGAGCCGCGTGTGTACGAGGTGTACGGAGCGGAGCCGCGTGTGTACGAGGTGTACGGAGCGGAGCCGCGTGTGTACGAGGCGTACGGAGCGGAGCCGCTTGTGTACGAGGTGTACGGAGCGAAGCCGCGTGTGTACGAGGTGTACGGAGGGGAGCCGCGTGTGTACGAGGTGTACGGAGCGGAGCCGCGTGTGTACGCGCTGTACGGAGCGGAGCCGCTTGTGTACGAGGTGTACGGAGCGGAGCCGCGCGTGTGCGAGGTGTACGGAGCGGAGCCGCGCGTGTGCGAGGCGTACGGAGCGGAGCCGCGTGTGTACGAGGTGTACGGAGCGAAGCCACGTGTGTACGAGATGTACGGAGGGGAGCCGCGTGTGTACGAGGTGTACAGAGCGGATCCGCGTGTGTACGCGGTGTACGGAGCGGAGCCGCTTGTGTACGAGGTGAGCGGAGCCGCGCGTGTGCGAGGTGTACGGAGCGGAGCCGCGCGTGTGTGAGGTGTACGGAGCGGAGCCACGCGTGTACGAAGCGTACGGAGCAGAGCCGCGCGTGTACGAGGTGTACGGAGCGGAGCCGCATGTGTACGAGGTGTACGGAGCGGAGCCGCGCGTGTACGAGGTGTACGGAGAGGAGCCGCGCGTGTACGAGGTGTATGGAGCGGAGCCACGTGTGTACGGAGCAGAGCCACATGTGTGCGAGGTGTACGGAGCGGAGCCGCGTGTGTACGAGACGTACGGAGCGGAGCCGCGTGTGTACGAGACGTACGGAGCGTAGCCACGTGTGTACGAGGTGTACGGAGCGGAGCCGCGCATGTGCGATGTGTACGGAGAGAGCCGCATGTGTACGGAGCATAGCCGCGTGTGTACGAGGTGTACGAGGTGTACGGAGCGGAGCCGAGTGTGTACGAGGTGTACGGAGCGGAGCTGCGTGTGTACGAGGTGTACGGAGCAGAGCCGCGTGTGTACGAGGTGTACGGAGTGGAGCCGTGTGTACGAGGTGTATGGAGCGGAGCCACGTGTGTACGAGGTGTACGGAGCGAAGCCGCGTGTGTACGAGGTGTATGGAGCGGAGCCGCGTGTGTACGAGGTGTACGGAGCGGAGCCGCGTGTGTACGAGATGTACGGAGCGAGGCCGCGTGTGTACGAGGTGTACGGAGGGGAGCCGCGTGTGTACGAGGTGTACAGAGCGGAGCCGTGTGTACGAGGTGTACGGAGCGGAGCCGCGTGTGTACGAGGTGTACGGAGCGAAGCCACATGTGTACGAGGCGTACGGAGCGGAGCCGCATGTGTACGAGGCGTACAGAGCGGAGCCACGTGTGTACGAGGTGTACGGAGCGGAGCCGCGTGTGTACGAGCTGTACAGAGCAGAGCCGCGTGTGTACGGAGCGGAGCCGCGCGAGTACGAGGTGTACGGAGCGGAGCCGCGCGTGTACGAGGTGTACGGAGTGGAGCAACGCGTGTACGAGGTGTGTGGAGCGGGGCCGCGCGTGTACGAGGTGTGCGGAGCGGAGCCACGTGTGTACGAGGTGTACGGAGCGGAGCCGCGTGTGTACGAGGTGTACGGAGCGGAGCCGTGTGTACAAGGTGTACGAAGCGGAGCCGCGTGTGTACGATGTGTACGGAGCGGAGCCGTGTGTACGAGGTGTACGAAGCGGAGCCGCGTGTGTACGAGGTGTACTGAGCGGAGCTGCGTGTGTACGAGGTGTACGGAGGGGAGCCGCGTGTGTACGAGGTGTACGGAGCGGAGCCGCTTCTGTACGAGGTGTGCGAGGCGTACCCAGCGGAGCCACGCGTGTGCGAGGCGTACGGAGCGGAGCCACGAGTGTGCGAGGCGTACGGAGCTGAGCCGCGCGTGTGCGAGGCGTAAGGAGCGGAGCCACGCGTGTGCGAGGCGTACGGAGCTGAGCCGCGCGTGTGCGAGGTGTAAGGAGCGGAGCCGCGCGTGTACGAGGCGTACGGAGCGGAGCCTCGTGTGTACGAGGTTTACGGAGCGGAGTCGTGTGTGTACGAGGCGTACAGAGCGGAGCCGCGTGTGTACGAGGTGTATGGAGCGGAGCCGCGTGTGTACGAGGTGTATGGAGCAGAGCCGCGTGTGTACGGAGCGGAGCGCGCGCGTGTACGAGGTGTACGGAGCGGAGCCGCACGTGTATGAGGTGTACGGAGCCGAGCCGCACGTGTACGAGGTGTACGGAGCGGAGCCGCGCGTGTACGAGGTGTACGTAGCGGAGCCTCGTGTGTACGAGGTGTACGGAGCGGAGCCGCGTGTGTGCAAGGTGTACGGAGCGGAGCCGCGTGTGTACGAGGTGTACGGAGGGGAGCCGCGTGTGTACGAGGTGTACGGAGCAGAGCCGCGTGTTTACGAGGTGTATGGAGCGGAGCCGCTTGTGTACGAGGTGTACGGAGCGGAGCCGCGCGTGTACGAGGTGTACGGAGCGGAGCCGCGTGTGTACGAGGTGTACGGAGCGGAGCTACGTGTGTACGGAGCAGAGTCGAGTGTGTACGAGGTGTACGGAGCGGAGCCCCGTGTGTACGGAGCAGAGCCGTGTGTGTACGAGGTGTACGGAGCGGAGCCGTGTGTGTGCGAGGCGTCCGGAGCGGATCTGCGTGTGTACGAGGTGTACGGAGCGGAGCCTTGTGTGTACGGAGCAGAGCCGCTTGTGTGCAAGGTGTACGAAGCAGAGTCGCGTGTGTACGAGGTGTACGGAGCGGAGCCGCGTGTGTGCGAGTTGTACGGAGCAGAGCCGCGTGTGTACGAGGTGTACGGAGCAGAGCCGCTTGTGTGCGAGGTGTACGAAGCAGAGCCTCGTGTGTACGAGGTGTATGGAGCGGAGCCGCGTGTGTGCGAAGTGTACGGAGCGGAGCCGCGTGTGTACGAGGTGTACGGAGGGGAGCCGCGTGTGTACGAGGTGTACGGAGCGGAGCTACGTGTGTACGGAGCAGAGTCGAGTGTGTACGAGGTGTACGGAGCGGAGCCCCGTGTGTACGGAGCAGAGCCGTGTGTGTACGAGGTGTACGGAGCGGAGCCGTGTGTGTGCGAGGCGTCCGGAGCGGATCTGCGTGTGTACGAGGTGTACGGAGCGGAGCCTTGTGTGTACGGAGCAGAGCCGCTTGTGTGCAAGGTGTACGAAGCAGAGTCGCGTGTGTACGAGGTGTACGGAGCGGAGCCGCGTGTGTGCGAGTTGTACGGAGCAGAGCCGCGTGTGTACGAGGTGTACGGAGCAGAGCCGCTTGTGTGCGAGGTGTACGAAGCAGAGCCTCGTGTGTACGAGGTGTATGGAGCGGAGCCGCGTGTGTGCGAAGTGTACGGAGCGGAGCCGCGTGTGTACGAGGTGTACGGAGGGGAGCCGCGTGTGTACGAGGTGTACGGAGCGGAGCCGCGTGTTTACGAGGTGTACGGAGCGGAGCCGCTTGTGTACAAGGTGTACGGAGAGGAGCCACGCGTGTACGAGGCGTACGGAGCGGAGCCGCGTGTGTACGAGGTGTACGGAGCGGAGCCGCGTGTGTACGAGGTGTACGGAGCGGAGCCACGTGTGTACGGAGCAGAGTCACGTGTGTACGAGGTGTACGGAGTGGAGCCACGTGTGTACGGAGCAGAGCCGTGTGTGTACGAGGTGTACGGAGCGGAGCCGCGTGTGTACGAGGCGTAAGGAGCGGAGCTGCGTGTGTACGAGGTGTACGGAGCGGAGCCTTGTGTGTACGGAGCAGAGCCGCTTGTGTGCGAGGTGTACGAAGCAGAGTCGCGTGTGTACGAGGTGTACGGAGCGGAGCCGCGTGTGTACGAGGTGTACAGAGTGGAGCCGCATGTGTACGAGGTGTACGGAGCGGAGCCGCATGTTTACGAGGTGTACGGAGCGGAGCCGCTTGTGTACGAGGTGTACGGAGCGGAGCCGCGCGTGTACGAGGTGTACGGAGAGGAGCCACGCGTGTACGAGGCGTACGGAGCGGAGCCGCGTGTGTACGAGGTGTACGGAGCGGAGCCGCGTGTGTACGAGGTGTACGGAGCGGAGCCACGTGTGTACGGAGCAGAGCCGTGTGTGTACGAGGTGTACGGAGCGGAGCCGCGTGTGTACGAGGCGTACGGAGCGGAGCTGCGTGTGTACGAGGTGTACGGAGCGGAGCCTTGTGTGTACGGAGCAGAGCCGCTTGTGTGCGAGGTGTACGAAGCAGAGTCGCGTGTGTACGAGGTGTACGGAGCGGAGCCGCGTGTGTACGAGGTGTACAGAGCGGAGCCGCATGTGTACGAGGTGTACGGAGCGGAGCCGCGTGTGTACGAGGTGTACTGAGCGGAGCTGCGAGTGTACGAGGTGTACGGAGCGGAGCCGCGTGTGTACGAGGTGTACGGAGCGGAACCGCGTGTGAACGAGGCGTACGGAGCGGAGACGCGTGTGTACGAGGCGTAAGGAGCGGAGCCGCGTGTGTGCGAGGCGTACGGAGCGGAGCCGCGTGTGTGCGAGACGTACGGAGCGGAGCCGCGTGTGTACGAGGTGTACGGAGCGGACCCACGTGTGTACGGAGCAGAGTCGCGTGTGTACGAGGTGTACGGAGCGGAGCCACGTGTGTACGGAGCAGAGCCGTGTGTGTGTACGAGGTGTACGGAGCGGAGCCGTGTGTGTACGAGGCGTCCGCAGCGGATCCGCGTGTGTACGAGGTGTACGGAGCGGAGCCTTGTGTGTACGGAGCAGAGCCGCTTGTGTGCGAGGTGTGCGAAGCAGAGTCGCGTGTGTACGAGGTGTACGGAGCGGAGCCGCGTGTGTGCGAGGTGTACGGAGCGGAGCCGCGTGTGTACGAGGTGTACGGAGAGGAGCCTTGTGTGTACGGAGCAGAGCCGCTTGTGTGCGAGGTGTACGAAGCAGAGCCTCGTGTGTACGAGGTGTACGGAGCGGAGCCGCATGTGTGCGAAGTGTACGGAGCGGAGCCGCGTGTGTACGAGGTGTACGGAGGGGAGCCGCGTGTGTACGAGGTGTACGGAGCAGAGCCGCGTGTTTACGAGGTGTACGGAGCGGAGCCGCTTGTGTACGAGGTGTACGGAGCGGAGCCGCGCGTGTACGAGGTGTACGGAGAGGAGCCACGCGTGTACGAGGCGTACGGAGCGGAGCCGCGTGTGTATGAGGTGTACGGAGCGGAGCCACGTGTGTACGGAGCAGAGTCGCGTGTGTACGAGGTGTACGGAGCGGAGCCACGTGTGTACGGAGCAGAGCCGTGTGTGTACGAGGTGTACGGAGCGGAGCCGCGTGTGTACGAGGCGTACGGAGCTGAGCCGCGCGTGTGCGAGGTGTAAGGAGCGGAGCCGCGCGTGTACGAGGCGTACGGAGTCGCGCGTGTACGAGGCGTACGGAGCGGAGCCTCGTGTGTACGAGGTTTACGGAGCGGAGTCGCGTGTGTACGAGGCGTATGGAGCGGAGCCGCGTGTGTACGAGGCGTACGGAGCGGAGCCGCGTGTGTACGAGGTGTACGGAGCGGAGCCGCGTGTGTACGAGGTGTACGGAGCGGAGCCACGTGTGTACGGAGCAGAGTCACGTGTGTACGAGGTGTACGGAGTGGAGCCACGTGTGTACGGAGCAGAGCCGTGTGTGTACGAGGTGTACGGAGCGGAGCCGCGTGTGTACGAGGCGTAAGGAGCGGAGCTGCGTGTGTACGAGGTGTACGGAGCGGAGCCTTGTGTGTACGGAGCAGAGCCGCTTGTGTGCGAGGTGTACGAAGCAGAGTCGCGTGTGTACGAGGTGTACGGAGCGGAGCCGCGTGTGTACGAGGTGTACAGAGTGGAGCCGCATGTGTACGAGGTGTACGGAGCGGAGCCGCATGTTTACGAGGTGTACGGAGCGGAGCCGCTTGTGTACGAGGTGTACGGAGCGGAGCCGCGCGTGTACGAGGTGTACGGAGAGGAGCCACGCGTGTATGAGGCGTACGGAGCGGGGCCGCGTGTGTACGAGGTGTACGGAGCGGAGCCGCGTGTGTACGAGGTGTACGGAGCGGAGCCACGTGTGTACGGAGCAGAGCCGTGTGTGTACGAGGTGTACGGAGCGGAGCCGCGTGTGTACGAGGCGTACGGAGCGGAGCTGCGTGTGTACGAGGTGTACGGAGCGGAGCCTTGTGTGTACGGAGCAGAGCCGCTTGTGTGCGAGGTGTACGAAGCAGAGTCGCGTGTGTACGAGGTGTACGGAGCGGAGCCGCGTGTGTACGAGGTGTACAGAGCGGAGCCGCATGTGTACGAGGTGTACGGAGCGGAGCCGCGTGTGTACGAGGTGTACTGAGCGGAGCTGCGAGTGTACGAGGTGTACGGAGCGGAGCCGCGTGTGTACGAGGTGTACGGAGCGGAACCGCGTGTGAACGAGGCGTACGGAGCGGAGACGCGTGTGTACGAGGCGTAAGGAGCGGAGCCGCGTGTGTGCGAGGCGTACGGAGCGGAGCCGCGTGTGTGCGAGACGTACGGAGCGGAGCCGCGTGTGTACGAGGTGTACGGAGCGGAGCCACGTGTGTACGGAGCAGAGTCGCGTGTGTACGAGGTGTACGGAGCGGAGCCACGTGTGTACGGAGCAGAGCCGTGTGTGTGTACGAGGTGTACGGAGCGGAGCCGTGTGTGTACGAGGCGTCCGCAGCGGATCCGCGTGTGTACGAGGTGTACGGAGCGGAGCCTTGTGTGTACGGAGCAGAGCCGCTTGTGTGCGAGGTGTGCGAAGCAGAGTCGCGTGTGTACGAGGTGTACGGAGCGGAGCCGCGTGTGTGCGAGGTGTACGGAGCGGAGCCGCGTGTGTACGAGGTGTACGGAGAGGAGCCTTGTGTGTACGGAGCAGAGCCGCTTGTGTGCGAGGTGTACGAAGCAGAGCCTCGTGTGTACGAGGTGTACGGAGCGGAGCCGCATGTGTGCGAAGTGTACGGAGCGGAGCCGCGTGTGTACGAGGTGTACGGAGGGGAGCCGCGTGTGTACGAGGTGTACGGAGCAGAGCCGCGTGTTTACGAGGTGTACGGAGCGGAGCCGCTTGTGTACGAGGTGTACGGAGCGGAGCCGCGCGTGTACGAGGTGTACGGAGAGGAGCCACGCGTGTACGAGGCGTACGGAGCGGAGCCGCGTGTGTATGAGGTGTACGGAGCGGAGCCACGTGTGTACGGAGCAGAGTCGCGTGTGTACGAGGTGTACGGAGCGGAGCCACGTGTGTACGGAGCAGAGCCGTGTGTGTACGAGTTGTACGGAGCGGAGCCGCGTGTGTACGAGGCGTACGGAGCTGAGCCGCGCGTGTGCGAGGTGTAAGGAGCGGAGCCGCGCGTGTACGAGGCGTACGGAGTCGCGCGTGTACGAGGCGTACGGAGCGGAGCCTCGTGTGTACGAGGTTTACGGAGCGGAGTCGCGTGTGTACGAGGCGTATGGAGCGGAGCCGCGTGTGTACGAGGCGTACGGAGCGGAGCCGCGTGTGTACGAGGTGTATGGAGCGGAGCCGCGTGTGTACGAGGTGTACGGAGCAGAGCCGCGTGTGTACAGAGCGGAGCGCGCGCGTGTACGAGGTGTACGGAGCGGAGCCGCACGTGTATGAGGTGTACGGAGCCGAGCCGCACGTGTACGAGGTGTATGGAGCGGAGCCGCGCGTGTACGAGGTGTACGTAGCGGAGCCTCGTGTGTACGAGGTGTACGGAGCGGAGCCGCGTGTGTGCAAGGTGTACGGAGCGGAGCCGCGTGTGTACGAGGTGTACGGAGGGGAGCCGCGTGTGTACGAGGTGTACGGAGCAGAGCCGCGTGTTTACGAGGTGTATGGAGCGGAGCCGCTTGTGTACGAGGTGTACGGAGCGGAACCGCGTGTGTACGAGGTGTACGGAGCGGAGCCGCGTGTGTACGAGGTGTACGGAGCGGAGCTACGTGTGTACGGAGCAGAGTCGAGTGTGTACGAGGTGTACGGAGCGGAGCCCCGTGTGTACGGAGCAGAGCCGTGTGTGTACGAGGTGTACGGAGCGGAGCCGTGTGTGTGCGAGGCGTCCGGAGCGGATCTGCGTGTGTACGAGGTGTACGGAGCGGAGCCTTGTGTGTACGGAGCAGAGCCGCTTGTGTGCAAGGTGTACGAAGCAGAGTCGCGTGTGTACGAGGTGTACGGAGCGGAGCCGCGTGTGTGCGAGGTGTACGGAGCGGAGCCGCGTGTGTACGAGGTGTACGGAGCGGAGCCATGTGTGTACGGAGCAGAGCCGCTTGTGTGCGAGGTGTACGAAGCAGAGCCTCGTGTGTACGAGGTGTATGGAGCGGAGCCGCGCGTGTGCGAAGTGTACGGAGCGGAGCCGCGTGTGTACGAGGTGTACGGAGGGGAGCCGCGTGTGTACGAGGTGTACGGAGCGGAGCCGCGTGTTTACGAGGTGTACAGAGCAGAGCCGCTTGTGTACAAGGTGTACGGAGCGGAGCCGCGCGAGTACGAGGTGTACGGAGAGGAGCCACGCGTGTACGAGGCGTACGGAGTGGAGCCGCGTGTGTACGAGGTGTACGGAGCGGAGCCGCGTGTGTACGAGGTGTACGGACCGGAGCCGCGTGTGTACGGAGCAGAGTCGCGTGTGTACGAGGTGTACGGAGGGGAGCCACGTGTGTACGGAGCAGAGCCGTGTGTGTACGAGGTGTACGGAGCGGAGCCGCGTGTGTACGAGGCGTAAGGAGCGGAGCTGCGTGTGTACGAGGTGTACGGAGCGGAGCCTTGTGTGTACGGAGCAGAGCCGCTTGTGTGCGAGGTGTACGAAGCAGAGTCGCGTGTGTACGAGGTGTACGGAGCGGAGCCGCGTGTGTACGAGGTGTACGAAGCGGAGCCGCGTGTGTACGAGGTGTACGGAGCTGAGCTGCGTGTACACGAGGTGTACGGAGCGGAGCTGCGTGTGTACGAGATGTACGGAGCGGACCCGCGTGTGTACGAGAAGTACGGAGCAGAGCCGTGTGAGTACAAGGTGTGCGGAGCCGCGCGTGTACAAGGTGTACAGGGCAGAGCCGCGCATGTAGGGAACGGAGCCACGTGTGTACGAGGCGTATGGGGCGGAGCCGCGCGTGTGTGAGGCATACGGGGCGGTGCCCCGCTTGTGCAAGGCGTACGGAGCGGAGCCGCGTGTGCGCGAGGCGTGCGGGGCGGAGCCTCGCGTGCGCGAGGCTTATGGGGCGGAGCCGCGCATGTGAGGAGTACGGAGCAGAGCCGTATGTGTACGAGGTGTGCGGAGCCGCTCTTGTACGAGGTGTACAGGGCGGAGCCGCGCGTGTACGGAACGGAGCCACGCGTGTACGAGGCGTATGGGGTGGAGCCGCGCGTGTTTGAGGCGTACGGGGCGGAGCCGCGTGTGAGAGGCGTACAGGGCGGAGCCGCGAATGTGCGAGGTGTACGGGGCGGAGCCCCGTGTGTACAAGGTGTACGAAGTGGAGCCGCATGTGTATGAGGTGTACAGAGCGGAGCCACGTGTGTACGAGGTGTACGGAGCGGAGCCACGTGTGTACGAGGTGCACTGAGCGGAGCCACGTGTGTACGAGGTGTACGGAGCTGAGCCTCGTGTGTACGAGGTGTACAGAGCGGAGCCGTGTGTGTACGAGGTGTATGGAGCAGAGCCGCATGTGTACGAGGTTTACGTAGCGGAGCCGCATGTGTACGAGGTGTACAGAGCAGAGCTGTGTGCACGAGGTGTACGGAGCGGAGCCGTGTGTGTACAAGGTGTATGGAGCGGAGCCGCATGTGTACGAGGAATACGGAGCGGAGCCGTGTGTATACGAGGTGTGTGGAGCAGCGCATGTACGGAACGGAGCCACACGTGTACGAGGCGTATGGGGCGGAGCCGCGCGTGTGAGGTGTACGGGGCGGAGCCGCGCGTGTGCGAGGCGTACGGGGCGGAGCCTCGCGTGTGTAAGAGGCGTACGGAGGGGAGCCGCGTGTGAATGAGGCGTACGGAGCGGAGCCGCGTGTGTACGAGGCATACCGTGCGGAGCCGCCTGTGTACGAGGCGTACCGAGCGAAGCCGCATGTGTTCGAGGCATACCGAGCGGAGCCATGTGTGTACGAGGCGTACCGAGCGGAGCCGCGTTTCCCTTCTGGAAAGTTGTGGATGCTCCAGGAAAGCTGTGGACTGCTCTTGTAAGGGCAGGAGTCATGGGGCATGTAGGGTTACGGTACTGACCTATATGGCAGAATAGAGCCGGTCTCTACCCTTCCCAGACCTAAGAAGGATTCTGTCCTTTGTTTGCCTTGGATGAGGAGGAACTTCCTATTCACTCAGTGGATCTGAGTTTTGGGTGAGAGATTTCCAATTTTATTTTCCACCCTGATTTGTTGACTGTAAAAAAATACTTCTTTCTGTATTTTTTCCTATTGAGGACTTCTTATCAGATGTGATTAATCAAAGACTATATTCTTATGAAAAAAATTTATAGATTTATTCTTGGATTGTCCATTAAAAAGAATGATTGCAGTAATTATATATAATAGTTAAATGGTTACAGAGTGATTGTCCATTTGTCCATAATTAGCTTAATAGTTGAGATTCTTTCCCTGGCATCCTGGATGGTGGATTGCGTCTGTCTGTGTCCAGCGCGTGTGTCAGTATGACACCATGTGTCCGTTGGACCTACATCAGCAGCTGTTTTACACACAGACCCTCGTTCAGTGTCCTGTGGAATGGCCAGCACGCCCCTGTCTCTAACATGGGCTTTTATAGGCCCCCCCATAACACCTGTTCTTCTGTATATGGTAGTGAACTAAAAATACACAAATAGCGCATGTCATCTAGAAACCCTAGCACGATGGCTGATGCAATCTTATGCAATGTATGGTGCAGAATTCAGAATAAAATGAATATCCGTAATTAGTATTTAACATTGACATTTCCTCCTATACTTCATATGCATTATATGTGACCACTGTCATTTTCAGGCATTTGTATGACGCTTTTCTTCCAGGTCTATCTCCATTTACAGATATATTGTCCACCACTATAGCGCTCTGTTCATTTAAATCTATATTTATGAGAAGCAGAGGTGTTCTTATTTTTATACTACTGTAGTCGTTTTTATCCACTTTAATCAAAAGTTATGTTTTATTATTGTTCTCACCTTGCTGCTATCTACCTCAAGCAAGTTATTGGTAGATTTGGAAAGAACAAAGGATGTGGGTGTGGGGCGTATAAGATCATTAATGTAGGCAAATCCTTCTATAACAAAGCCCCGGGAGAAAAATATGTCATCAGATCATTCATAAATTGCAGAAGTAAAGGGGTCATCTATAAAGCCACATGTGTCTGTGGTTTGGAATATGAAGGACTTTGTTATAGAAGGACTTGCACGTCGTGCTATTATTCTGAGTCATGCGTTCTGGCAGTATGCAGATCGTTGACGCACCGGAAGTGACGCGTCGTGATGTCACACTGCAGAATAATGCGTTCCAATAAGAGGAAATGACGTTGTGGTGTTCAGAAATGAAGGGTTTTGCTTGGTTCTTTTGAATTATTTAAGGGGGACCGGGGAACAGGCCGCTATTACACAGGAGGAGACTTGAAGACCTACACAATGGAATGGTTTAATTCCCTGGTGAATCCCTCACAGGGAAGAAAAGTTTCATGAAAATAAGGACACCCTTACCTGGTTCCTTAACAGGATGATGGTTAGACATTTGTCTTTGCTCCCATTCATGTGGATCTGAAAAGGATCTGATGCCTGAGAATTAACTACTAGAATTGGGGGAGACCGTTCCTTTTTTCTCACGTATATGATGGCATGTGGGACACGTTGTTTGGATCGGTATATCTACCCATTGTGTTCAGAGGCATTGCTTGAGATTTGTTAATGTATATGTAATACCTCTCTGTGCTGTGACATTCACACCTGCCCACCTGTGGTTTATATCTATATATATATATATATCTATATATATATCTTGTTTGTGTCTCTATTTTAATTCTGATATTTTAATGAATTAAATTAAATGCTATCTTCTAATTTATGTCCTTTGTATAAACCTATATTATATTCATCTGGGAAAGAACCTTTTCTGTTTTCTACCTTTACAAACTGATTACGCTATTGCTTGATCACATTATAAGTGACCTGTTTTATCCCCCTCTTCACAATATTGCATCTTGTGAAACATCTTCTTCCTTCCTGCAGCTGCAATGTTACCTTATTCAGCAGGTCCTGAGCTGGTTTCAGCCTGTTTTGCGCAGCCGGCGTTGGATCTGTAATCATCGCACTCTCTGCATCTCCCAATTCCTGAAACACCAATTGATCCTGCTGCTTAGTCCGGGATTTAGCTGCTGAGATTTCTGTTATAAATATACCTCTAAGGTCGGCCTTCATGGCTTCCCATACATAGAAAATGGAAGTTGTATTTTAATTAAACACAAGATTCTCCTTTAGTTTCCCTTCAATTTTCCCCTTAAGGTCTATAACTTGTAACCAAAAGGGGTTAATTTCCCTGTGGGTCTGTACTGCATTGGGGGATTAAGTTTAGGGAGAATGATGGGATAGCGCTCTGGGCAGGAGCTGATGTCAGATATAAGACCCTGCATCAGTTCATTTCCAAGAGACAAATCCATTCTCCACAAAGAGGAGAATGTGGAGGAAGAGCAGGAGTATTGGTATACATTAGGAGGACGGGCTCTCCAAAGACCCCTTACATTCCCGCTATTGCCACTGACCCCGCCATATATAATCAAGTAAATAAATGGAGGCTCAGTCACTGTTGAACGTATGGGAGAATCCCACCTAGAACTTAAGTCTCCTTGGAGGATGATTCAACCCCAATTAGACATAAAACAGTGATATAATCATAATAGAAGCTGAAGAACACAACATTTGTAAAGAACTGTCCAACAAGCAGGGACACACTTCTTCCCATATACTCACAGATCACCGTGTTTCTGAAGAATTGGGGTTTGTACCACAGGATCTTCAACTTGTAACATCCCGAATTTGATCCCGGTGTATTTGCCTCTCATTCAGCCAGTGAAGGACTTCTTTTGAATCTTGAATAAAGCGCACAGAACCTCCGGCTACCACCCTTAACGTGGCAGCAGGGCCGGCGTCAGCACCCGGCGCACCCGGGCAAATGCCGGGGCCCTGAGCAGGCAGAGGGGCCCACTGGCGGTCGCGCACCCCGCTGGGCTATGGGCGGAGGAGAGCGGTGTCAGCGCCCGCCCTTCTCCGCCGCTTGCTCAGGGCCCCGGCAGCCCGATACTTACCTCTCCCCGTGCCTCCGCAGATCAGCTGTCTTCCTGCTCTGCGCTCCCTGTGACGTCTCAGGTCAGAGGGCGCGGTGACGTCTTTACACCGCGCCCTCCCCTGAGCCGTCACAGGGAGCGCTGAGCGGGAAGACGCCGACAACGCTGGAGTTCGGAGCCGAGCAGCGAGCAGCGAGCGGCGGGCAGCGGGCAGCGGGCAGCAGGTAGCAGGTGAGGAGAGGAGAAGGGAGGTGAGTATTTGATTTTTTTTTTTTTTTTTAATGTATGGAGGCATTATAAAGAGGGGAGGGGGGGGGGGGCATCCTGCATGGGGCATTATAAAGAGGGGGGGATTCCTGCTTGGGGCATTATAATGAGGAGGGGTGACAGCCTGCATGGGGCATTATAAGGTGGGGACCAGCCTGCATGGGGCATTATAAGGTGGGGAACAGCCTGCACGGGGCATTATAAAGAGAGGGGGGGCATCCTGCATGGGGCATTATAAAGAGGAGGGGTGACAGCCTGCATGGGGCATTATAAGGTGGGGAACAGCCTGCATGGGGCATTATAAAGAGGGGGGGATTCCTGCTTGGGGCATTATAATGAGGAGGGGTGACAGCCTGCATGGGGCATTATAAGGTGGGGACCAGCCTGCATGGGGCATTATAAGGTGGGGAACAGCCTGCACGGGGCATTATAAAGAGAGGGGGGGACATCCTGCATGGGGCATTATAAAGAGGAGGGGTGACAGCCTGCATGGGGCAGTATAAAGAGGAGGGGTGACAGCCTGCATGGGGCATTATAAAGAGGAGGGGTGACAGCCTGCATGGGGCAGTATAAAGAGGAGGGGTGACAGCCTGCATGGGGCATTATAAGGTGGGGAACAGCCTGCATGGGGCATTATAAGGTGGGGAACAGCCTGCACGGGGCATTATAAAGAGAGGGGGGGACATCCTGCATGGGGCATTATAAAGAGGAGGGGTGACAGCCTGTATGGGGCAGTATAAAGAGGAGGGGTGACAGCCTGTATGGGGCAGTATAAAGAGGAGGGGTGACAGCCTGCATGGAGCATTATAAAGAGGAGGGGTGACAGCCTGCATGGGGCATTATAAAGAGGGGGGGCAGCCTGTATGGGGCATTATGTGGGGGGTAACAGCCTGCATGGAGCATTAAAAGGGGGGGGCCTGTATGGGGCATTATGTGGGGGGGAACAGCCTGCATGGAGCATTATAAGGGGGGGGGGGGCAGCCTGTATGGGGCATTATGTGGGGGGTAACAGCCTGCATGGAGCATTATAAGGGGGGGGCAGCCTGTATGGGGCATTATGTGGGGGGTAACAGCCTGCATGGAGCATTAAAAGGGAGGGACCTGTATGGGGCATTATGTGGGGGGTAACAGCCTGCATGGAGCATTATAAGGGGGGGACAGCCTGTATGGGGCATTATGTGGGGGGTAACAGCCTGCATGCAGCATTATATTGGGACCGGTATCCTGTATGGAGCGTTACATGGGGGCCAGTATCCTGTATGGAGCGTTATATGGGGGCCAGTATTCTGTATGGAGCCTTATATGGGGGCCAGTATTCCGTATGGAGCCTTATATGGAAGCCAGTATTCCGTATGGAGCCTTATATGGGGGCCAGTATTCCATATGGGGGCCAGTATTCCGTATGGAGCCTTATATGGGGGCCAGTATTCCGTATGGAGCCTTATATGGGGGCCAGTATTCCATATGGGGCCTTATATGGGGGCCAGTATTCCGTATGGAGCCTTATATGGGGGCCAGTATTCCGTATGGAGCCTTATATGGGGGCCAGTATTCCGCATGGAGCCTTATATGGGGGTCAGTATTCCGCATGGAGCCTTATATGGGGATCAGTATTCCGCATGGAGCCTTATATGGGGGTCAGTATTCCGCATGGAGCCTTATATGGGGGTCAGTATTCCGCATGGAGCCTTATATGGGGGTCAGTATTCCGTATGGGGCCTTATATGGGGGCCAGTATTCTGTATGGGGTCTTATATGGGGGCCAGTATTCCGTATGGGGTCTTATATGGGGGCCAGTATTCCGTATGGGGTCTTATATGGGGGCCAGTATTCCGTATGGGGCCTTATATGGGGGCCAGTATTCCGTATGGGGCCTTATATGGGGGCCAGTATTCCGTATGGGGTCTTATATGGGGGCCAGTATTCCGTATGGGGTCTTATATGGGGGCCAGTATTCCGTATGGGGCCTTATATGGGGGCCAGTATTCCGTATGGGGCCTTATATGGGGGCAAGTATTCCGTATGGGGGCCAGTATTCCGTATGAAGCGTTATATGGGGGCCAGTATTCCGTATGAAGCGTTATATGGGGGCCAGTATTCCGTATGGGCGTTATATGGGGACCAGTATTCCGTATGGAGCCTTATATGGGGGCCACTATTCTGTGTGGAGCGATTCACCGGTTTCTGAGCTATTGTGGAATTTACAATAGATATCACTCATGAAGTGAAATCTTTGCATTGTACTATATATATATATTTCTCCGCCGTATCTCTGCATCATGAATCGTGGTATGTGTTAAAGGGGCCCACTGAGACTCTTTCGCCCGGGGCCCAGAAAAACCTGGAGCCGGCCCTGCGTGGCAGGGTATTTCTTTGAATATAGAACATATATCTCTCAAATGTTTTTTGATATCAAGGAATCTGTCTCTTTGTTTCTGCACTTCTATAGAGTAATCTGGAAAGATTGAGATTTTGGATCCATTAATTATTAGATCTGGGTGATCCCTTGCCTGCCGCAGGATAATATCTCTGTTCTGATAGTGTAATGTTTTAGCCAGCGCAGGTCTTTGTGGCAGCCCTGGAGGAAGAGGACAGGTTGGCGCCCTATGAGCTCCTTCTACAGCCTATAGGGGGTTTAAGGTTTCAGGCCCAATTTTTAATTTCCTCCAGTTTTCAAAGAATTCAGTAGGAGAGGAGCCTTCTATTTTTTTCAGGCACATCAATAAGTGGTATATTATTGCATCTTGATCTATTTTCAAGGTCATCTGTTTCTGCCAGCCATGCTGATATTTGCTGTTCTACAAGCCTGTTCTCCTTGCTCATATCAGCTATCTGATCCTCAGTGGCGCTGACTCTGCCTTCCACTGCCCCTGCTGTTTTGTATTCTCTGCAGTTTGCGACGTATATCTGCTATCTCATCTTTAAGACCACCAAACTGTACATTCAAAACATAGAGGATTTACATGTACCACTGCCATGAAAACATCTATTGTAGTAGGTTCCTCAGGTACCTGTATGTCATCTTTGTGAAGATTAGGCTGTGGGGCAGTGAGTACTGTGTCACATGCAGATTCGCTGACTTTTCGCCCCTTCATTAATGCAGCTGCTTCTCCCATCTCCTCCTCACCCGACTCCTCTCCAGGGCCCATGCACAGGTGCGATGTAGCTGCTATAAGATCACCGTCACCTGCTGAGACCTGTGTTTCTGTGCAGGCAAATCACTCCAGCCTGACCAGCACTATCCTCCTCCTAGTCTCCCCTGCTCAATCTGTCTCCAACGTGACAACCGTGGTGTCATCTTGGAGCTGAGAGCCGCTTCTCCCGCAGTCTTTCTGTGGCTTTCCATGGTCATTTTTTTTTTCCTGGAGCAAAGTACCTCCACACTCAGCAAGATTTGACACAGTTCTCTGTATTTTCCATCTCTTGGGGGGGGGCACTATATGGGGATTATTATATATAAATACGAAAAAAAAAAACTAAGTCTCTTTTTTACTCACAGGATACTAAGGCTGGAAGGCTATTATAGCCAATAGAGTAAAAACCCAAGCGATTAAAGCCAAAATCCCCTTTCTCAAGAAAAGCCTGAATCAATCATAACTGTACTTAACTCCATTCCCATGGGTGGAGAGGAGTGAATACTCATTCTCTTTAGTAGCAGGCACAGTGTTCACCGAGCAGCAGCAACCAGCTATGGCTACTGCCTGTGCCCTGCTCCTCCGCTGCCGCCCCCCCTCCACAGCCAGAATGTATTATCCGGGCTATAAGATGTACCCCCCACTTTCCTCCAAAATTTTGGAGGAAAAAAGTGTGTCTTATAGTCCAAAAAATATGGTACTTTTGAGCTACAGTGCAAAGGTCAGAAGCGCCATATTGAAGTTCAGATTTTGTTGTACTGGTTTGAGAGTACCATGTCACATTGGCAGAGCCCTTGAAATGCCAGAACAGCAGACCCATCCCCATAAGAGACCCCATTTTACAAACTAAACTTATTAATGAATTCATCTAGGGGTGAAATGATCAAATTGACACCACAGGTGGGTCACAGAATTTTATACCATTGGGCAGTGAAGAAAAAAATAATTACATTTTTACCACCAAAATTTAGTGTTAGCCCCAGATTTTACATTTTCACAAGGGGAAATGACAAAAATGGCACCAAAATTTGTCCCACAATTTCTGCTGAATGTAGAAATACCCCATATGTGGCTGTACAGTACTGCTTAGCCATACCGAGACTCGGGAGGGGAGGATCGCTATTTTCCTACTGGAGCACAGATTTTCCTAGAATAGTTTGCGGACTCCATATACAGAGCCCCTTACTGCTAGAAAAGCAGAATCCCCTCTCAAATTACCCTATTTTGGAAATGATAACCCCTTTTGGGAATTTATCTACAGGTGTAGTGACGATTTTGACTCAATGGGTGTTTTCCAGAAACAAGCAGCAGTGGATGTTGCTGAATGAAAACTGCAAACTGCCATTGTATTCCCCAGTACGGTGTAGTGCCCATACATTGTGCCCAGCTCGTGCTTCTGGAGACATGCACCCTTAAATTAGGCGGGTTGTCATCACTACAGAAATGACAAACATATAGATGCTAAATGTGGTTTAGGCACACTGGGGCTCAGAAGGGAGGTGAGTACTTGGATTTGGGAGCGCAGAATTTACTGAATTTCCTTTGGGGGGGCGAGGAGCCATAGCGCTCTTCCAGAGCCTTTGTACTACCAATAACGTGGAAGCCTCCTATATTTCCATTGACAGATGACGGACCTGAGTAGGGACTCGCTTTTTTATGGATTGATTTGAAGCATTTTTTGGGAACATTTTACATAACATTTGGGATCACATTTATCCTGCGCTCTACGCTGAGCCCTTATATTGGGGTTTCCATGTAAATCTCCGAGAGACATGATTCAAATGAAACCCAGAGGGACCCATTAACTAAAAGGAGGCAGCAGAGTTACTCTGAACTCAGTCTGGCCTCAGTTCAGTGGTGTCCTTTTTTTCAGAAGTGCACAAAACTGTGGCAGACTTCGCTTTTATGCAGACCTAAAAAGACGGACACCACCGGATCACAGGCCGAACGGTGTCCACAGTGCCTCCTTCTGCCTCATTGTAGGGAATCTTCTGCCAGGGGTTCTGTTTGAATCACGTATTTCAGAGATCTACACAGAAACCCTGGGTGTAACTCTGCGTGCTCAGCACAGAGTGCAGGATAGATGTGTACGGAGCCTTACTGAGATCTTTGGGAGACAGAATGAACAAATCAGCAGCAGCAGTGTACTGTCACACACTAAAAGACGCTATTTATGAGAACTATAATTTTTCCATATTTCTGCTAGCAGAGTAATGTAAGGGCTTGTTTTTTGCGGGACAAACTGACGTATTTATTGGTACCATTTTCGTACACATGACATTTTTGATCACTTTCTATTCCGATTTTTGGGTGGCAGAATGAACGAAAAACAGCAATTCAGGAGTTGTTTTTTTTAAGCCATTCAGAGTGTGGTAAAATTAATAAGGCAGCTTTTTCTTCGGGTCGGTACGATTACAGTGATACCACATTTATGATACCATCTTTTTTTTTGTTTTGACGCTTTTACCCAATGATACAAACTATTTTATAGATAAAATAATTATTTTTGCATCACTTTATCCTGAGAGCTGTAACTTTTTTATTTTTAGGCTAAGGGAGCTGTATCACGGCTTATTTTGCCAGACAAGATGATGTTTTCAGCGATACCATTTTTCTTTACATTCGTCTTTTTAATGGCGTTTTAATCCACTTTTTCTTGATCGCAGCATTTAGGGGTTAAAGTACTGGGAGTGGTGTGGGCACTGCTCTTGTCACTGAGTGCCGGGTGTCAGCTGTCAGAATTAGTTGACACCCGGCGGCGATCATGCGCGCACAGTACCTACCGACCTGAACGTATGGATACATCCAAGGTCGTAAAGGGTTAAGAACCATCTGAGATAGACTTAGACACTAACAAAAAAAGAAGAATATCAGTTACACTAACTAAAACCACAGATAGACTAAACAAAAAAGAAAAAACAACCTTAAAGACAAGGAAGACAAATAAGAGGTCAATTATGTGACCTACTCAACCTGAGAGGCAGAAAACAGGATCTCAGTGGAGAGTATTTTGTCGATGCCGAGATAGGCCAAATACATGCCTAGGTCACCTCAGCCGTCTTTTCCTTTTTTCTGGAAGGGACAGGTTGCCAGTCATTCTCCCTGCCTCGTGGGTTCAAATTTTCCTCTTGAGGATGATCTGGGATGTTGAGGTCCCTTCGTCTCAGTAGGTCTCTACCCTCTTCGTATGTTGTGATGGAGTGCCAGGCATTGCTGTGGTTAATGAGGAGATATAAGGGGAAGCCCCATCTGTAAATGATCGAGTTCTCCCGGAGACTAAAGGTAATGGGGACAGATTCCTGCAAAAGCGAAGGCTAGTAGAGGACACATCAGAGAAAATCTTCACTTGGTTGAAGGTTTTGGGGAGTTACCCTTTCCTTCTTGAGCAGAAGAGCAGGTACTCTTTAACATGAAAGAAGTGGATTCTGGTTAGGACATCCCGTGGAGCAGTCTCTGGAAGGTGTTTAGGGCACGGGACCCTAAGGCTTTGTCAATAATCATATCATGGCTGGAGCAGTCTGGTTATCATACCTGGGTAATGGGACAGTGCTAAATAAGGGCACGGGCTGCCAGTGCACTGCAGTCAAGGGGCAATCTTCTTCAGCTTTCAAGTCATGCCCCCCTCACTGTCAAATTTTAATTCAGAAAGTCAAAATCATTAAGAAATGGCTCATTTCAGTCAGAATGGTGACTGGTCTGCAAACCATGTCCTATGAGGAACGGTTGCAGGATTTGGGAATGTTTAGCTTGCAAAAAAGAAGACTGAGAGGAGACTTAATAGCTGTCTACAAATATGTCAAGGGCTGTCACATTGTAGAAGGATCATCTTTATTCTCATTTGCACAAGGAGACTAGAAGCAATGGGATGAAACTAAATGGGAGGAGACACAGATTAGATATTAGAAAAAACTTTTTGACAGTTAGGGTGATTAATGAGTGGAACAGGCTGCCACGAGAGGTGGTGAGTTCCCCTTCAATGGACGTCTTCAAACAGAGGCTGGACAGACATCTGTCTGAGATGATTTAGTGAATCCTGCTTTGAGCAGGGGGTTGGACCAGATGACCCAGGAGGTCCCTTCCAACTCTACCATTCTATGATTCTATGATTCTATGAACCTGACAACTTTTGAAAATATGTAAAACAATGTTACATGATCTGAAAGATCCTTGAGCTAGTCGGGTGGAAGGTCCTTCAGCTGCTCACTCAGGACAGGCAACCTCTGATGGTCCCGGTTCCTTCCTTTCCTGCACTGCACCAATCAGTTACATAAGTGTGGGGCTAGAGGAGAGAGAGCAGTTCTCTCAGTGATCAGAAAGGGCAGTGTTTCAGCGTTCTCCTCTGTCACAGGAAGCTGCCTCCAGTCTATAACACCCAATCACTTATTAGCAAGATTTGTTTCTTGCTAAAAATGTATCTTATAGGCCACGGGATCTGAGTATTAGTGTTTTTATTTAATCAAGGCAAACATGAGGAATGACAAGGGGTTGTGGTAGTAGTGGACAACCCCTTTAAGAAGATACAATTTTCAGTTAAAACATTCCAACATTCTGAACATTAAAAAATATTCTCCCCTGTGTGACTTCTCTGAAGTTTATTAAGAATTGTTTCCCCAAGTAAAAAATTTCTCAAATTAAGAAAATAAAAATGGTTTTTACCCTGTGTGACGTCTCTGGTGACTAAGAAGAGATTTATTCACAAAACATTTTCCACATTCTGAACTGGAGAAAGACTTTTACCCTGTGTGAGTTCTCTGGTGCCTAACAAAACTAGATTTCTGTGTAAAAGATTTCCCACATTCTGAGCATGAAAAAGGCTTCTCCCCTGTGTGAGTTCTCTGATGATGAATAAGACATAATTTCTCTGTAAAACATTTCCCACATTCTGAACATGAAAAACGCTTCTCCCCTGTGTCAGTTCTCTGATGTCTGGTAAGACTTGGTTTCTCTGTAAAACATTTCCCACATTCTGAACATGAAAAAGGCTTCTCCCCTGTGTGAATTCTCTGATGTTTGATCAGACTTGATTTATCTACAAAGCATTTCCCACATTCTGAACATGAAAAACTCTTCTCCCCTGTGTGAATTTTCTGATGGCCAAGAAGATGCGCTTTCTGGTTAAAACATTTCCCACATTCGGAACATGAAAACGGCTTCTCCCCTGTGTGAGTTCTCTGGTGAGTAACAAGATATGAATTCCAAACAAAACATTTACCACATTCTGAACATGAAAATGGCTTTTCCCCTTTGTGAGTTCTCTGGTGACTAACAAGGTCTGATTTCTCTTTAAAACATTTCTCACACTTGGAACAAGAAAATCTATTCTCCGCTGTCTGAAATTGTTGATGTTTTAGAAAAGACTTTTGGAGGGGAAAACTATTTCCATATTTTGAACGTGAAAATGGCTTCTTTGTTTTAGGAGCAGTTCGTTTTTTAATGCTTATTTTGTGACTTTGATTTTCCTTAGTAGTCGGTAATGAATCAGAAGACAGGACCTGTTTCAAAAGATCAGATGACAGATCTTTGCTGTGAAGGGATGATGGTAAATCTGGAGTAATGGCATTCACTTCAATTGTATCCTGTGGGATCTCAAGATCATCCGATTTGAAAATTGAAGATGTCAGCTGTCCCTCTGATCTCCTGGTACAGTCATCTGCCAAGAATAAAACCAATTATTATTTTTGAATAAAAAAGGCTTAAATTTTATATTTTTGAACATTTCTACTTAAATTATCCATATCCTGTGCTGGGCTGATTGCAAGCACTACAAGTCAAAAAACAACCAGCGAGGCTGCCGAGCGTGAAGAGGCTGGATTGAGCGTCCCAGAGGCTGCAGCTAAGTACAAAGGCGGCAGTAAAGTACATAGTTAAACGCAATAACATAGTTTAACACCAGAGCATAGTTTGGTGTTTTCCTTACTAACCTTCTATTTGTTTTTCTGCTTTTACTTGTATTGTTTATCACCATATAGTATGTGCTCCATGGGCAATGCTACCAGGTGTGTGTCTTGTGAGATGTTTGCATGCTTTGAACAGCCGTTTGAGGGTGAAAAAGTCTGCGCTCGATGTCAACGAGTTACATATTTGGAAGCCCAGATACCGGATCTAAACGTGCAGCTAGCGACACTCAGGAGCATTGCAAACCTGGACAGGAGTTTAGAGCTCACTGAGATTGTGCTGGTTAGGGCCAGTGATATGGAGGCGGGTGGAGGTGGGGAAGACCAGAATAGAGAAGTATGTAGCTGGGTAAATGTTACAAGAAGGGGTAGGGGGAAAAGTGCCAGGGAGCCCAGTCCTGATCTGGCACAACCTAGTAAATATGCCTGTTTGGCTGATATTAGGATTGCTATCCCAGGACTGGGATCACTAAAGCAGGACGCTCCTAGCAACTAGGAAGATGACTGTTGTAGGAAGGAGGGTAATAGGAGTGCAGCAAAGACCAGACAGATGGTGGTAGGAGACTCTATAAATAGGCGGACAGACGGAGTCATCTGCCGCCGAGACCGTGAATGCCGAACAGTGTGTTGTCTGCTGGTTGCTCGGGTTCAACATATAGCGGATCGGATACACAGATTGCTGGGTGGGTTTGGGCAAAACTCAGCAGTCATGGTACACATTGGTACTAATGACAAAGTTAGAGGGAGGTGGAAGGTCCTTAAAAATGATTACGGGGAACTAGGAGAGAAGCTGAAGGCCAGGACCTCCAAGAAATACTGTCGGTGCCACATGCGTCACTAGATAGACAGCGGGAGCTTAGGGAGATAAACAAGTAGCTTAGACATTGGTGCAGGAAAGAAGGGTTTGGGTTCATGGAGACCAAGGCCGACCTTCTCACCAGTCCGGTGACAGGGAGCAGGTGGATGCTGGTTGACTTCAGTAATAATCTCTTTTACAATTAGATTTTTGCCCTAGTTTTTACTCAATATTTATTCCTGTACAAAGGACCTTTTTGAATGAATTAAATTTAATGTAATTGACTCCTGGATGTAATGGAATCATGTTATTTTCAAAAAGAGGTGATGTTTTGATTAAAAATGACTATGAATTATATATAATCATATGAAATAATCATGTTCAAAAGGGGATACTTAAAGGGACTATGAACTATATGTAATCATCAGACTAACCATTCATTAGTTACTAAATATTTTAGTGACATATCTGCACATCCTGTATATGTTAATTCTGATAGATATATATCACTTGCACTTTATATTTATATAATTATATACATATTCCCTTTACTATATCCCATTATGGCTAATAAGTAATACATCATACATACTCCCCTGTATGCGTTACCCCCTGATTCCCTCATTTGAGCTTCATTTTTATCTTATTTGTATTGTTGTATGTTTTTTAATTTGTCTATGCTTGTGCCCTTTTGAATTTTTATTACATTAATTGCTATAAAATAAAAAATATTTTTATATGACTTTTTTGTCCAGTGAATATTGTTTTGTTGGTCTATTGATCTTGTGTTTAGATATTGTGAATTTATTTTCTTGGTAACTCTGAGAAACTCCTTCTGTTTTGTAGGATTTATTCTACTGTAGGGAAGGGCCGCATCTCAATGGGGAGGGAGCAGCTATGCTGGGGGGAAAATGGTCAGACGGATGGAGGAGCTTTTAAACTAGGATCTGGGGGGAGGGAGGGTATGCGTGCTTATAAGGGGATAGATAGACTAGACCAGGGATCTCAAACTCAGCTGGGCATATGGGCCGCACACGGAAAAACATTTAATTTGGGGGTCCGCATTATTTGCATGACAAAGTGACATTTTTAGTGATACCGTTTTATTTTTTATACACCTTTTGAATTGGTCCTCATCTTGCAGACATGGTCTCCCATCCAGGTTCCCCATATTGCAGACATGGTCTCCCATCCAGGTTCCCCATATTGCAGACATGGTCTCCCATCCAGGTCCCCCATATTGCAGACATGGTCTCTCATCCAGGTCCCCCATATTGCAGACGTGATCTCCCATCCAGGTCCCCCATATTGCAGACGTGGTCTCCCATCCAGGTCCCCCATATTGCAGACGTGGTCTCCCATCCAGGTCCCCCATATTGCAGAGGTGGTCCCAATATAGCAGGCATGGTCTCCCATCCAGGTCCCCTTGCAGACATGGTCTCCCATCCAGATCCCCTATATTGCAGACATGGTCCCCCATCCAGGTCCCCCATATTGCAGACATGGTCCCCCATATTGCAGACATGGTCCCCCATATTGCAGACATGGTCCTCCCATCCAGGTCCCCCATATTGCAGACATGGTCCCCCATATTGCAGACATGGTCCTCCCATCCAGGTCCCCCATATTGCAGACATGGTCCCCCATATTGCAGACATGGTCCCCCATCCTGGTCCTTATCTTGCAGACATGTCCCCCATCCAGGTCCCCCCCATACTGCACACAGGGTCCGTCCGTCCCCCATACTGCGCACAGGGTCCGTCCGTCCCCCATACTGCGCACAGGGTCCGTCCGTCCCCCATACTGCGCTAAGGGTCCCCATCCCCCCATACTGCGCTAAGGGTCCCCATCCCCCCATACTGCACTAAGGGTCCCCGTCCCCCCATACTGCGCTCAGGGTCCCCGTCCCCCCATACTGCGCACAGGGTCCCCGTCCCCCCATACTGCGCACAGGGTCTCTGTCCCCCATACTGCGCACAGGGACCCTGTCCCCCCATACTGCGCACAGTGCCCCCCCCCATACTGAGCACAGGTCCCCTGTGCTGTATTTCACATGACAGAGAAAAAAAAAAAAAGATTCTCACCTGTCCTCCGTTCCCTCGGCGTCCTTTCTGCACCTGTGGCCCGCAGGCACAGACCCCGTAATGATCGCGGCTCTCTCCAGCAGCCGCCGACATCAGCGCTGTAATGCAGTGTATTGCCGCGCAGAGACCGGCTCTCTGCACAGCAATACCAGTATCAGCCGCCGGCCTATCAGACGCCAGCAGCTGACATCTGCGTCCCAGCGCAGTAGCGTATGACATGCGCAGATGTCAGCTGCTGGCCTCTGATAGGCCGGCGGCTGATACTGGTATTGCTGTGCAGAGGGCCGGTCTCTGCGCGGCAATACACTGCACTACTGCGCTGATGTCGGCGGCTGCTGGAGAGAGCCATGATCGTTACGGGGTCTATGTGCCTGCGGGCCGCAAGAAGCAGCCGGAGGGGCAACAGTGTTTGAGACCCCTGGACTAGACAGAGAGAGTGGGACAGCAGGGGCAATAGAGCATCTAGGGTGGGGCTAGGATATGCAAGGAATGTAGGGAGCTGAGTAGGAGTAGCAAATGTGCTAATTGTATTAAATGTCTGCTGGCAAATGCAAGAAGTCTTGGAAACAAAATGGCTGAACTGGAGGCTCTTATGTCGGTCATGAAATATGATGTGGTAGGTATTACGGAAACCTGGCTGGAAAAAGCCATGACTGAAGCCATGACTGGGTGACAAACATGGAGGGATTACATTTAGAAAGGATAGGAAAGACAAAAAAGGTGGAGGGATGTGTATTTTCGTAAGATCCAACTTAAAACGTGTTCAATGATAACATTGGGAGAAGCTGCGACAATGTAGAGTCAGTTTGGGTAAATATACATGGGGATGGTCATAATGGAAAGCTGCTAAGAGGAGTTTGTTACAAGCCTCCTAATATAGCTGAACTGGTAGAGGACAAAATGATGGAACAAATTAAAAATGCAGCAAATAATAATAGGGTCCTTATTATGGGGGATTTTAACTATCCAGATTTTCAATGGGACACAGAATCTTCCAGTTGTGCTAAAAGCTACAAATTCTTATCCACAGTTCAGGACAATGACCTCTCTCAGCTGGTAGATGAACCAACCAGGGGAGGTAATCTGCTGGATCTGGTGCTGTCATATAGACCAGATACAATTTCAGATCTAGAGGTCCGGGAGCATTTGGGAAACAGCGACCATAATATGATAAGTTTCAATGTAATATTCAATAAAACATTTCAAAAAGGAAATGCAAAAACCTGAAACTTTAGGAAAGCTGATTTCAACAAATTAAGGGAAGAGCTTAATTGTGTAGACTGGGACCATGTCATGGTAACTGGGGATAGATACCAAACGTAAATGGGGCATGTTTAAGGAAATACTTTGGACTTTGCAAAGGCATTCGATACTGTATCACATAACAGCCTTATACTGAAGCTACAGAAGAAAGGACTTAGATGGGTAAGGAATTGGCTAAATGATAGGAAACAAAGGGTTGTCATAAATGGCACATTCTCTAAATGGGACATAGTCAGCAGTGGGGGGCCGCAGGGATCTGTGCTAGGACCAATTCTCTTTAACCTCTATTAATGACCTGGGGGATGGGATTGTGAGTAAAACGTCAGTTTTTGCTGACGATATCAAACTATGTAGGATATTGAAATCTGATCTTGACATTACGATATTGCAGAACGATCTGGATAAGATGACTGAATGGACAAACACTTGGCAGATGAGGTTTAATGTAGATAAATGTAGTGTAATGCACACAGGATGGAGTAATCCTATGGCTACATATACATTAAATGGGAGTATACTCAGGACTACAGAACAGGAGAAGGATTTGGGTATTCTGGTTACAAGTACTCAATGTCAAGCAGCTGCCGCAAAAGCAAACAACATTTTAGGGTGTATAAAAAGAGAAATAAAATCCTGCGATCCCAACGTGTTACCCCTTTATAAATCACTGGTGAGGCCACATCTGGAATATGGAATCCAGTTTTGGGCTCCACATTTCAAAATGGATATTCAGAAGTTAGAGTCAGTTCAAAGGTGGCAACTAGATTATTACAAGGGATGTAGGCTTCTCATATGATGAGAGGTTGGAAAAGTTGAGCTTGTTTAGCTTAGAAAAACGACGGATCTCACTGACATGTATAAATATATGTGTGGTCAGTACAAAGGTGTAGCACATGACTTATTCCTTCCAAAGACTAAGGACCAGGGGGCAATCATTACTGGTGGAAGAAAGGCGATTCCGGCACCTAAACAGTAAAGGGTTCTTTACAGTCAGAGCAGTCGGACTGTGGAATGCCCTACTACAGGAGGTAGTAATGGCCGACACTATAACAGCTTTCAAAAAAGGGCTGGATGATTTCCTCGCTACAGGTAATATGGTGTCCTAGAGTTAAATTAGACAAAATGTTACACCTATAGTAGTACATTTGATCCAGGGTTCCTGTACTGATCGCCTTTCTCGGGGTCAAGAAGGAATTTTTCCCCATGATGCAAATTGGCTGAATGTATCCTTGGTTTTTTGCCTTCTTCTGGATCAAAAGATTTAGGTACAGGGATTTTAGTAATACAATAACAGTAATACAAAAAATAAAACTAATTAAAAATTATTTATGGTTATTTGTAATTGTAATAGTGCAGTAATAATAAAAATGGTAATCCATTTGTGAGGCCTAGTTCCAGTAAGTTAGTGTAGTGTTGGTATGGGGAGTACAATTGGGGGAGAAAGGTTGAACTTGATGGACCTAGGTCTTTATCCAATCTACGTTACTATGTTACACTATCTGACTTCCAAACAAGAACCCATGTATCTAGCTAATATCTTTCAGTACAAGGGCGCACACTCAGCAGCGTCTGTGTCCTTCAGTAACATGGATAAAATGGCGCTGAGGGAACATGGCCGGTTTTTATATCGAGAGGAAATGTGATTTCAGCAGCCAATTGCAGAAGCCCTTGTATCTGGACACTGTGGATGCTTCCTGCGCTCTGACTGGCTAGCCACGCATTCCTGACTTAAAGTTACCGGCTACAGGACAAAATAAATAAATAAAAAAATTACAAGCGCACCACTGATCTATCACCCCACTCATCTGCCACATCCCCCCGCTCATCATAAACAAGCACTATGCTAGCCAAACTGTTCAAAACGCTGTAGTTGACCCCGCAATCACGTTCCCGCATTTATTCCCCGAACTTTGCCGATTTTTTCCAATTTTAAGAAATTTTGCTTGCATTTCCGATCATGAATCCGAATGTGCCATATTCGTATCAAATTGAGGCTGCGTGCCCACAATGCGTTTTTCAAGCGTTTTTGCTGTGGAAACGCTTGAAAAACGCTTGGTAATACGTGCCCCATGGTCCCCAATGACAATCCGCATGTTCTGTGCCTATGCTGCTTAATTTTCCGCAGGGGATTTTATGTGCGGGAAAATCCGCAGCATCTCCATTATTTTTGCGTTTATGCATGCGGAATTGCCTACTCAATGCATTAGAAAAACGCATGGCAATTCCGCATGTCAAAAACGCGCCAAAAACAAGTGTTAGATTCCGCACGCGTTTTTTCTGGCAAGGAGATGCAGAAATGAAGCGGAAATTTTCCGCTTCGTTTCTGCATTGAGGGCACATAACCTTAGGTTGTAAGATTGGATTTCGAATAAATTCGCTCATCACTACTCACCAAGCTGCTTGCCTATTGTCCTGTAGCCAATCCCAGCCTTGTGCAGGTCTAAAGGTGTCCTTAGACATCTCTTTGGTTTTGGCCATGGGGGAGAGATTGGAGTGTGATTGATTGATTGAGTGTGTGGACAGGTGTCTTTTATACAGGTAACGAGTTCAAACAGGTGCAATTAATACAGGTAATGAGTGCAGAGTAGGAGGGCTTCTTAAAGAAAAACTAACAGGTCTGTGAGAGAACAGAATTCTTGCTGGTTGGTAGGTGATCAAATACTTATTTAATGCAATAAAATACAGTTTAATTATTTAAAAATCATACAATGTGATTTTCTGGATTTTTTTTAAGATTCTGTCTCTCACAGGTGAAGTGTACCTACGATAAACTTGCAAAATCAGCAGTGTATTAAATACTTATTTTCCCCACAGTAGCAGCAGCTATGGACGTCCATCACGATAGCTTCATCCTCATCGCTAATGCTATAATATGAGAAGTTCAGCTAACAGGCTCTAATGATTGGCATTATCTAGGAGACTGTCTATTGTACTATATGATTGCTGAAAAGATTAGGGATAAAGCAAGAGAATCTCTCAATATCCTATAACTGCTGCTATAAGCACAAGATAAGAGAAACTGCCAATGTGTCGGCTTCATGAATTTTAAAGCTTACCACAGTGAATTTATTCACAGTTCTCCTGAATAAATTGTTCTGTTAGATAGAAACGGTAGGAAGATCTATTATCCTGATTAAACAAACATAATTGATATATATTGCAATAATCTTGAGTGACAAACTCTTTACTACTAATATCCTAGCTGACTTTCAGTTCTGGGACCATTGAGTCAATAATTTTTACATTTTGCTACTATATTTCTAGTTTTAATCGTGAAAAAATAAAAGTTAATTTTTACCATTTACTCCAATTGGATTAGTCTGTGAAATTTGGAAATATAAGTTTTGGAGATATATAATAATTTGTCAGAGCAGTGAATGGATTTACAGATCTGGGCAGTTAAAGGTCAGCATCTCCTAATCCCAGGGGGGAGGTGGATCCTCCAGGTTGTAAGTTCTATAGAAAAGGGCTTTCATAATTCACAAAGTCATTTGAACAGTTTTCGGTGGAAGAGAATGTTGTACTTTAATGGAAAAATGGTGATCACACGACCTATAAAGCAGCCACAGCCGGTGACTGAGAAGAATCTGTGACTTTTCTACATTTAGTGGTTACTACTCACCTGGGTGGTCATATGTAGGAATCCCCTCTTTACACCGCTCATCACCCCTTACATATGTCTCTGTAGTATTAATATGGGTCAGATCTTCACCCTGAAACAAATATTGTAAAAGTCACAAACAGATAAGAAGTCACATCTATGATCAGCTCTAATCCTGCCATCTCCTCCGATCTCATTACACAAGTATAAAACATATAATACTGGTGGATAAAACAAGACTGAGCACAAGACCTTCACAGCCGTCTACACATCATAGGGGAGATCTCATGACACCTTCTCTCCATCTACCTGATGATCCTGAGGAACATTGGGATCTTCTTGTTTACAGTCATGTGGAAGAAAAGGACGGGGACATCTCTCTGGTGTTGTCCTCTTACTGGATCGATCTGGAGGAAACACATACAAGGACTGAATTCATTCTTTACATACAGATAATTATAGTCCGTGTGTATTTAGTCCTGTCTATTACCTGGTGATGTGAGGGGCTGGGGAACCTCCATCATGACGTCCTTGTACAGATCTTTGTGTCCTTCTAAATACTCCCACTCCTCCATGGAGAAATAGACGGCGACATCCTGACACCTTATAGGAACCTGACACATATAATGATACCGTCATCCCCCCGATCCCTCCATAGCACTACTGTATAATGTCCCAGCATTCCCAGCAGTGTCACCTCTCCAGTCAGCAGCTCAATCATCTTGTAGGTGAGTTCTAGGATCTTCTGGTCATTGATGTCATCATGTATCAGGGGGTGAGGTGGAGGCCCAGTGATTGGGCTCAGGGGTCTTCCCCATCCCTCAGACACAGGTGCCTGACAGCGCTCACTAGAGGTCTTCTTCACTACTGTATAATCCTGGTAATGGAGAGACACATTAATAAATCTCACTCCAGACATTTCCAGAGTCCTCACCTCTCCAGTTCTGTCCATCTGTTATTCCCATAGATAAGAATGATGTAATGTGACGTCATCAGAATCTCTCACCTCTCCAGTAAGCCGGAAGAGGATCTCTAGAGTGAGGTGTAATATCCTCTCCGCCATCTTGTCTCTGTCCATAACCATCCTTGATGGGTAAATCAGGAAAATTCTCTTATATAGAAGATATTCACTGAGAGGGTCCGATATTGTAGAGACCTGAATGAGAAGAAGATGAGACGATGTAACATTATAAAAATCCTGTGTGATAATACAAATTCTGGAGATAATAAGGGAAACATATGAGGAGATATATTATTTTACAGTATCTAGTTTTCTTCTTTACATCTAGTAATAAAACCTATATATTTTAGACCACAGACCACAAGCAGTTTCTTCCTTGGAGTCTGTAGCTGAATATGTTTCTCATAGACTCATCTTCCATAACGCTAATTCGCGTCTCATTTAAATCTTTATGACAACCCAAAACATCCAAATAACCCTGATCAAAAGTTCACATACCCTGGTGATTTTGGCCTGATAACATGCACAGAATTTGACACAAATGGGTTTGAATGGCAACTAAAGGTAACATCCTCACCTGTAACCTGTGTGCTTGTAATCAGTGTGTGTGCATAAAAGCTGAGTGAGTTTCTGGGATCCAGACAGACTCTTGCATCTTTCATCCAGCCACTGACGTTTCTGGATTGTGAGTGAAAAGAATTGTCAACGGATCTACGAGAAAAGGTAGTTGAACTATATAACACAAGAAAGGGATACAAAAAAAAATAGCCAAGGAATTGATAATGCCAGTCAGCAGCATTCAAACTATGAATAACAAATGGAAAATAAGGGGCTCTGTAAAAACCAAACCATGGTCAGGTAGACCAACAAAAATTTCAGCCACAACTGCCAGGAAAATTGTTTGGGATTCAAAGAAAAACCCACAAATAACATCAGCTGTAATTCATGACTCTATGAAAACTAGCGGGGTGGCTGTTTCAAGATGCACAATAAGGAGGCAATTAAAGAAAAATGGGTGCATGGTCGCCAGAAGAAAGCCATTACTGCGCAAATGCCACAAAGCATCTCGCCTACAATACGCCAAACAGCACAGAGACAAGCCTCAAAACTTCTGGAACAAGGTAATTTGGAGTGATGAGACCAAAATTGAACTTTTTGGCCACAACCATAAACATTACATTTAGATAGAGGTCAACAAGGCCTATGATGAAAGGAACACCATTCCTACTGTAAAGCACGGAGGTGGATCGCTTATGTTTTGGGATTGTGCGAGCTACAAAGGCACAGGAAACTTGGTAAAAGTTGAAGGAAAGATGAATGCAGCACGTTATAAGCAAATACTGGAGGCAAATTTGCACTCATCAGCCCGGAAGCTGCGCATGGGACGTACTTGGACGTTCCAACATGACAAGTGATTTTGATGAGTGATTCTGACAAGTGATTTTGATGAGTGATTCTGACAAGTGATTTTGACGAGTGATTCTGACAAGTGATTTTGACAAATGATTCTGACAAGTGATTTTGACGAGTGATTCTGACAAGTGATTTTGATGAGTGATTCTGACAAGTGATTTTGACGAGTGATTCTGACAAGTGATTTTGACGAGTGATTCTGACAAGTGATTTTGACGAGTGATTCTGACAAGTGATTTTGATGAGTGATTCTAACAAGTGATTTTGATGAGTGATTCTGACAAGTGATTTTGACGAGTGATTCTGACAAGTGATTTTGACAAATGATTCTAACAAGTGATTTTGACGAGTGATTCGGACAAGTGATTTTGATGAGTGATTCTGACAAGTGATTTTGACAAGTGATTCTGACAAGTGATTTTGACGAGTGATTCTGACAAGTGATTTTGATGAGTGATTCTGACAAGTGATTTTGACGAGTGATTCTGACAAGTGATTTTGACGAGTGATTCTGACAAGTGACTTTGACAACTGTAATAATAATAATAAAAAAAAATTAACTGTTCGCTGTTGGGACTTGACCCCAAAATTCTGTGTCCCAAAGCCAGTGCACTAACCACTGAACTATAAATTCAGCTGTAAAAATATAGGAGTTCTATTTGGTTACATTATTTTCAGTGCACACTTGTCTAAAACTCATTGGGACTTATGCACAGACTGAAAGCAAGCCAAATTCAAATGATATTTAATTTTGATGTGTGAGTCTGATGTGTGACTTACTTCAAACTTCAGAATCATAATGACTTTTAGTCATCCTGAGTATTTTCATGGTCGATCTCATAAGACAAGAAAAGGTATCAGTTAGTATCACTTGACTGGATAGCGCAATAGTAAGGCACCAGTCTCTAAAGCTGCAGTGTTAGATTTCAAATCCTGATAGGAATAAGATTTTTTTTTTATTATTATTACTATGGCTATTTCGCACACAAACTACAGGGGTGTTTTACTTTTAATATCTGACACTCAGATTGTCATCCTGATGTGTTAACAGTTTCAGACACGCTGTCTATTTGCATGGTAAATTACATAGCCAAAGTAAATTGGGAGTTTGTAGACAGTTCTTTGGTGGATGGAAATAAAAATTTACAATAAAGACATTTTATCACTAGACCCCTTTAAGAAATTATGCAAATATAAAGTCACTTGGAAATATATATGCAGTAAATTAGTGCCTCCCAATTTAGTTTGGCTATGTAATTTACCATGCAAATAGACAGTGTATAATAGATCTCTCTGTCTGTAATGACTCTATATAATAGATCCCTCTGTGTGTAATGACTCTATATAATAGATCCCTCTGTGTGTAATGACTCTATATAATAGATCCCTCTGTGTGTAATGACTCTATATAATAGATCACTCTGTGTGTAATGACTCTATATAATAGATCCCTCTGTGTGTAATGACTCTATATAATAGATCCCTCTGTGTGTAATGACTCTATATAATAGATCCCTCTGTCTGTAATGACTCTATATAATAGATCCCTCTGTGTGTAATGACTCTATATAATAGATCCCTCTGTGTGTAATGACTCTATATAATAGATCCCTCTGTGTGTAATGACTCTATATAATAGATCCCTCTGTGTGTAATGACTCTATATAATAAATCCCTCTGTGTGTAATGACTCTATATAATAGATCACTCTGTGTGTAATGACTCTATATAATAGATCCCTCTGTGTGTAATGACTCTATATAATAGATCCCTCTGTGTGTAATGACTCTATATAATAGATCCCTGTGTGTAATGACTCTATATAATAGATCCCTCTGTGTTAATTACTCTATATAATAGATCCCTCTGTGTGTAATGACTCTATATAATAGATCCCTGTGTGTAATGACTCTATATAATAGATCCCTCTGTGTTAATTACTCTATATAATAGATCCCTGTGTGTAAAGACTCTATATAATAGATCCCTCTGTGTGTAATGAGGCTCTATAATAGATCCCTCTGTGTGTAATGACTCTATATAATAGATCCCTCTGTGTGTAATGACTCTATATAATAGATCCCTGTGTGTAATGACTTTATATAATAGATCCCTGTGTGTGTAATGACTCTATATAATAGATCCCTCTGTGTGTAATGACTCTATATAATAGATCCCTCTGTGTGTAATGACTCTATATAATAGATCCCTCTGTGTGTAATGACTCTATATAATATATCCCTCTGTGTGTAATGACTCTATATAATAGATCTCTCTGTCTGGAATGCCTCTATATAATAGATCCCTCTGTGTGTAATGACTCTATATAATAGATCCCTCTGTGTGTAATGACTCTATATAATAGACCCCTCGGTGTGTAATGACTCTATATAATAGATCTTTCTGTGTGTAATGAATCTATATAATAGATCCCTCTGTGTGTAATGACTCTATATAATAGATCACTCTGTGTGTAATGACTCTATATAATAAATCCCTCTGTGTGTAATGACTCTATATAATAGATCCCTCTGTGTGTAATGAGGCTCTATAATAGATCCCTCTGTGTGTAATGACTCTATATAATAGATCCCTCTGTGTGTAATGACTCTATATAATAGATCCCTGTGTGTAATGACTTTATATAATAGATCCCTCTGTGTGTAATGACTCTATATAATAGATCCCTCAGTGTGTAATGACTCTATATAATAGATCCCTCTGTGTGTAATGACTCTATATAATAGATCACTCTGTGTGTAATGACTCTATATAATAGATCCCTCTGTGTGTAATGACTCTATATAATAGATCCCTCTGTGTGTAATGACTCTATATAATAGATCCCTCTGTGTTAATTACTCTATATAATAGATCCCTGTGTGTAAAGACTCTATATAATAGATCCCTCTGTGTGTAATGACTCTATATAATAGATCCCTGTGTGTAATGATTCTATATAATAGATCCCTCTGTGTGTAATCACTCTATATAATAGATCCCTCTGTGTGTAATGACTCTATATAATAGATCGCTGTGTGTAATGACTCTATATAATAGACCCCTGTGTGTAATGACTCTATATAATAGATCCCTCTGTGTGTAATGACTCTATATAATAGATCGCTCTGTGTGTAATGACTCTATATAATAGATCCCTCTGTGTGTAATGACTCTATATAATAGATCCCTGTGTGTAATGACTCTATATAATAGATCACTCTGTGTGTAATGACTCTATATAATAGATCCCTCTGTGTGTAATGACTCTATATAATAGACCCCTCTGTGTGTAATGACTCTATATAATAGACCCCTGTGTGTAATGACTCTATATAATAGATCCCTCTGTGTGTAATGACTCTATATAATAGATCACTCTGTATGTAATGACTCTATATAATAGATCCCTCTGCGTGTAATGACTCTATATAATAGATCCCTCTGTGTAATGACTCTATATAATAGATCACTCTGTGTGTAATGACTCTATATAATAGATCCCTCTGTGTAATGACTCTATATAATAGATCCCTCTGTGTGTAATGACTCTATATAATAGATCCCTCTGTGTGTAATGACTCTATATAATAGATCCCTCTGTGTAATGACTCTATATAATAGATCCCTCTGTGTAATGACTCTATATAATAGATCACTCTGTGTGTAATGACTCTATATAATAGATCCCTCTGTGTGTAATGACTCTATATAATAGATCCCTCTGCGTGTAATGACTCTATATAATAGATCCCTCTGTGTAATGACTCTATATAATAGATCACTCTGTGTGTAATGACTCTATATAATAGACCCCTCTGTGTGTAATGACTCTATATAATAGATCCTTCTGCATGTAATGACTCTATATAATAGATCCCTCTGTGTGTAATGACTCTATATAATAGATCACTCTGTGTGTAATGACTCTATATAATATAGGAGTTTCACTTTTTGTATTGAAGAACTGAAATAAACTAACTTTTTGATGATATTCTAATTTAGTGAGAAACACTTGTAGCACTGGTGTGTGCATATGAATAAAGGAAACGGCTGTATACATGTGTATATAAGACTGGTAACATATATATAATGGTGATTGTGTCCTTCTGTCCGAAGCCTGCACTATTTGTTTCCAGAGTCAGCGCATGTGCATGCCGCATTACGGCGCCGCTTTATTGAAGATATTGAGTGTGCGAATTCACAGACACAGTGTCTTCAATACAATGACACCGGAGGGTATTACAGAGCACAAACTTGCCGGGTCCATGTGCCACAATACACGCTGCCGGCCAATCAAGGGCCAGCAGTGACGGTGGCGTGCATGTGACTGGGCGCATCGCAGTGATGTCGTTCACCCCCGTTGCTTGGACACTGAAGTCAGCTACAGTCTTCAGAAGACGACGATGCCCTGCAGGGGAGCGGGGGAGAGGCGAGTAGGATGCGGAGATTGTTCAGGTTGGGAATAGATGGGGACGGTGGTGAGGAGTCAGATGTGTCTGTGCTGTAATCTCCGCAGACGAGTCCTGGCTGGAGAAGTCACAATGTCTTTCTGAGAAAGATGGAAAAGTGAACGACTCCATCAGAAAGAACATCAGCTGTGATTATCTGCAACTGTGCTGTATAGTCTATAAGTCCTGCAGGACCGGTATCTACCACTAGATGTCACCGTATGGCGGGAATAGTGTGGGACTTTGTGGAGATTTTTCTTTCAGTTACAGCGCGGTCATCTCCAGTAATAGGCTGCACCAGCATAGTATGATCAGGGGTTACCAGTAAGGGACCACTCAGATACTGCGCCCCCCGGAGCTGAACACCTAGCTACACCTGTGCAAGTGTTCACACCACACAGAGCCCCCAAAAGAGTCTCCGTGCTGAAGGGGTTAATGCGCCCAGTAATGGTGGTCTCCACATACCTCCACCTGCAGAGCCGCCACCACATATATGGCTGCTCTGTGCGCACAGGAGCTGTGATGAGGTCACAGGAGGGGAGGAGTCAGGGGTCACATGATCAGGGGCCTCAGTGGATGCAGGACTCTGCTGTGCTGGTTGTCATGGTGCTGGATGAGCTGAAGTTTATGTGTGGGGTCAGGAGGGGTTTACAGTGTGGATGTAGCAGAGCCGCGTGTGTACGAGGTGTACGGAGCGGAGCCGCGTGTGTACGAGGTGTACGGAGCAGAGCCGTGTGTGTACGAGGTGTACGGAGCAGAGCCGCGTGTGTACGAGGCGTACGGAGCAGAGCAGCGTGTGTACGAGGTGTACGGAGCAGAGCCGCGTGTGTACGAGGTGTACGGAGCAGAGCCGCGTGTGTACGAGGTGTACGGAGCAGAGCAGCGTGTGTACGAGGTGTACGGAGCAGAGCAGCGTGTGTACGAGGTGTACGGAGCAAAGCCGTGTGTGTACGAGGTGTACGGAGCAGAGCCGCGTGTGTACGAGGTGTACGGAGCAGAGCCGCGTGTGTACGAGGTGTACGGAGCGGAGCCGGGTGTGTACGAGGTGTACGGAGCGGAGCCGCGCGTGTACGAGGTGTACGGAGCGGAGCCGCGTGTGTACGAGGTGTACGGAGCGGAGCCGCGTGTTTACGAGGTGTACGGAGCGGAGCCGCGTGAGTACGAGGTGTACGGAGCGGAGCCGCGTGTGTACGAGGTGTACGGAGCAGAGCCGCGTGTGTACGAGGCGTACGGAGCGGAGCCGCGTGTACGAGGTGTACGGAGCGGAGCCGCGTGTGTACGAGGCGTACGGAGCAGAGCCGCGTGTGTACGAGGCGTACGGAGCAGAGCCGCGTGTGTACGAGGCGTACGGAGCGGAGCCGCGTGTGTACGAGGCGTACGGAGCGGAGCCGCGTGTGTACGAGGAGTACCGAGCGGAGCCGTGTGTGTACGAGGTGCACGGAGCAGAGCCGTGTGTGTACGAGGCGTACGGAGCAGAGCCGCGTGTGTACGAGGCGTACGGAGCGGAGCCGCGTGTGTACGAGGAGTACCGAGCGGAGCCGCGTGTGTACGAGGTGCACGGAGCGGAGCCGCGTGTGTACGAGGTGCACGGAGCGGAGCCGCGTGTGTACGAGGTGCACGGAGCGGAGCCGCGTGTGTACGAGGTGCACGGAGCGGAGCCGCGTGTGTACGAGGTGTACGGAGCAGAGCCGCGTGTGTACGAGGTGTACGGAGCGGAGCCGCGTGTGTACGAGGTGTACGGAGCGGAGCCGCGTGTGTACGAGGTGTACGGAGCGGAGCCGCGTGTGTACGAGGTGTACGGAGCGGAGCCGCGTGTGTACGAGGTGTACGGAGCGGAGCCGCGTGTGTACGAGGTGTACGGAGCGGAGCCGCGTGTGTACGAGGTGTACGGAGCGGAGCCGCGTGTGTACGAGGTGTACGGAGCGGAGCCGCGTGTGTACGAGGTGTACGGAGCGGAGCCGCGTGTGTACGAGGTGTACGGAGCGGAGCCGCGTGTGTACGATGTGTACGGAGCGGAGCCGCGTGTGTACGATGTGTACGGAGCGGAGCCGCGTGTGTACGAGGTGTACGGAGCGGAGCCGCGTGTGTACGAGGTGTACGGAGCGGAGCCGCGTGTGTACGAGGTGTACGGAGCAGAGCCGCGTGTGTACGAGGTGTACGGAGCAGAGCCGCGTGTGTACGAGGTGTACGGAGCAGAGCCGCGTGTGTACGAGGTGTACGGAGCAGAGCCGCGTGTGTACGAGGTGTACGGAGCAGAGCCGCGTGTGTACGAGGTGTACGGAGCAGAGCCGCGTGTGTACGAGGTGTACGGAGCAGAGCCGCGTGTGTACGAGGTGTACGGAGCAGAGCCGCGTGTGTACGAGGTGTACGGAGCAGAGCCGCGTGTGTACGAGGTGTACGGAGCAGAGCCGCGTGTGTACGAGGTGTACGGAGCAGAGCCGCGTGTGTACGAGGTGTACGGAGCAGAGCCGCGTGTGTACGAGGTATACGGAGCGGTGCCGCGCGTGTACGATGTGTACGGAGCAGAGCCGCGCGTGTACGAGGTGTACGGAACAGAGCCGCGCGTGTACGAGGTATACGGAGCGGTGCCGCGCGTGTACGAGGTGTACGGAGCGGTGCCGCGCGTGTACGAGGTGTACGGAGCGGAGCCGCGCGTGTACGAGGCGTACGGAGCGGAGCCGCGTGTACGAGGCGTACGGAGCGGAGCCGCGTGTACGAGGCGTACGGAGCGGAGCCGCGTGTACGAGGCGTACGGAGCGGAGCCGCGTGTACGAGGCGTACGGAGCGGAGCCGCGTGTGTACGAGGCGTGCGGAGCGGAGCCTGGTGTGTACGAGGCGTGCGGAGCGGAGCAGCGAGTGTACGAGGTGTGCGGAGCGGAGCCGGGCGTGTACGAGGCGTGCGGAGCGGAGCAGCGCGTGTATGAGGTGTACGGAGCGGAGCCGGGCGTGTACGCGGCGTACGGAGCGGAGCCGTGTGTGTACGAGGTGTACGAAGCGGAGCCGGGCGTGTACGAGGCCTGCGGAGCGGAGCCGGGAGTGTATGAGGCGTGCGGAGCGGAGCCGCGTGTGTACGAGGTGTATGGAGCGGAGCCGGGCGTGTACGAGGTGTGCGGAGCGGAGCCGTGTGTGTGCGAGGTGTGCGGAGCGGAGCCGGGCGTGTACGAGGCGTGCGGAGCGGATGCTGCCCCTCTCCAGGAGCGATCACAGCAGCTCGGCATGAGACGTTCTTGTACTACACAGACTGTCCTGACAGAACACAGCTCGTCAGGACACAGCCCCGACCTCCAGCGACAGCCGGACAGTCCCATTGGATCGGGGACAGTTGGGAGGTTTCTGTATATAAGTTGTGTGTGATAATTGTAGAATTACTAATGTCTTAGCATAAAAGGATGGACCTGAGTGTTTGTGCTGGGGTCCACATGCATGGAGGGGGTTGAGGCGGTGCTGGCTGTATTATGCAGACGGCATCTGCCTGTAACAGTAGTAACCAGAAACTACTAGAAACTCTGCACCAAAATGAAGCAAATCCTTATTCTGGGAGCTTCGCCTTGTACGTAACACCCCCGGATCCGGTACAAGCCGGGCCGATGTTCTCATTCGTGTCATTTTCTGCTTAAGGTTCTGCGGTTTTCTGGCCAACTATAAAAAAGAAAAAGCGTAAAACAATATTTGTTTCTGCTGCATTGACATAAGTACAATCTTTCATTACATATAAATCTATTACACGTCAGGTCAATGCTGTAACGAAAACAAAAATAATAACCTTACTTTGAGTTTTTCCCCCATTTTTCAATACTTTATGTGCTAAATTGAATGTTCTCATTCCAAAGAACAACTAGTCCCACAAAACACAAGCCCTCCGTCTGTTAATGAAAAAACAAAGTTATATTTTTTGGGAAAAAGGGAGGAAAAAAACAAAAAATTGCTCTTGTCAGAATAATGTAATTGCTATATATATATATATATTTTTAAAATTGAATAATTTTACCCCAAAATTGTGATCTGTTATAATATTATCATTCTTCATGCGAGATTAATCATTAGTCTGTAATAAATCCAAACATCTGGAAGATGTAGAACAATATATCTCTGATTCTCCTCTGCCAGGATAAGCGCCTCCTTTCTGTCCTTTCTGTGATGGAGAAAACGCTTGAAAGATTCAGAAAGTCCGATGAGTTTTTGGAGCTTATTGTAAAGGGCCTTAATGACGACCTGGGAAAGAAACCACCAGAAACAAAGGATCCAACCAGGTAAGTTCTAATGATCCCATCTGATAAAATGATCGGCTTTATTTCCATGGGATTGTTATGTAGAAGTGATGGGACCTGCAGCATTTTGATCCTGAACTTCACTATGTATAGATGTAGCAAAGCTTAATGTGACAATTCACACAGCGCATTGATAAATTGTCTCAGAAGGTTAGCTCTCATAACAGAATTAAGATCACTTATAGTGGAACTAAACTTACAATTTGTTTTCAGAATTGTGAAAATTATGGCACTTTGCAAAGCACTTCATTAGTTTCTTTGGTGTCATATCCATAAAATGATCATATTAAAGTGGCCTCCAGACCCTGCTTTTCCCCAGTGCAGGAGCGTTGCTGGGGTCCTAAGAGATCAGGGACCCCAGCCCCAAAGTACATGTTTCCCCATATAACCTCCCTGCCACTTAAAAGAGGATTTATACATATATAATTACAGTATACCACTGCTGCTATATACACTATACAAAGACCAATATTCCCAAAATTACTACTATACAAGGCCAAAATGATCCTGCTACACAATGTCCTCTACCATCACCACCACATAGTGAGTCCATATATGAAAGAAGACCCCGCAGGGTAAAAGACCATCAAAGGAGTCCAGGGAGTATAAAATCTATCATATTTATTCAGCAATAGAAGAATAGGATGATGGGGGAAGGGACACAACACATATGTGATTGTTAGACATGTAAGCCAAAAAAAGCACGGCACGCAAGGAAGGGGCCAATCCAGGTATAATTGCTGTCTATAGTATCATCATGGGTGTACTAAAATATCCCAAAATAGACACCGCATATATTCCACTGGGGGCAACAGTCATCATATGCAGGTGCATCTCACTAAATTACAATATCATCAAAAAGTTAATTTATTTGAGTTCTTCAATACAAAAAGTGAAACTCATATATTATATAGAGTCATTACAGACAGAGTGATCTATTTCTAGTGTTTATTTCTGTTAATGTAGAGGATTATGGCTTACAGCCAATGAAAACACTAAAGTTATTATCTCAGTAAATTAGAATAATGAACAAAAAACACCTGCAACGGCTTCCTAAGTGTTTAAAAATGTCCCATAGTCTGTTTCAGTAGGCTCCACAATCATGGGGAAGACTGCTGACTTGACAAATGCCAAGAAGGCAGTCATTGACACCATCCACAAGGTCCCAGAGTTCCAATTTTCCTTTGGAAATCAAGGTCCCAGAGTCTGGAGGAAGAGTGGAGAGGCCACAAACCAAGCTGCTGGAGGTCTAGTGTGAAGTTTCCACAATCAGTGATGGTTTGGGGAGCCATGTCATCTGCTGGTGGAGGTCCACTGTGTTTTATCAACACCTAAGGCAGCGCAGCCGTCTACCAGGAAATTTTACAGCACTTCATGCTTCCCTCTGCCGAGAAGCTTTTTGGAGATGGAAATTTCATTCTCCAGCAGGACTTGGCCCCTGTCCACACTGCCAAAAGTACCAATACCTGGTTTACACACAACAGTATCACTGTGCTTAATTGGTCAGCAAACTCAAATGACCTTAACCCCATAGAGAATCTATTATAGAGAATCTATGGGGTATTGTCAAGAGGAAGATGAGACACCAAACCCAACAAAGCAGACGAGCTGAAGGCTGCTATCAAAGCCACCTGGGCTTCCATAACACCTCAGCAGTGCCACAGGCTGATCGCCTCCATGCCACGCCGCATTGATGCAGTAATTGATGCAAAAGGAGCCCTGACCAAGTATTGAGCGCATTTACTGAACATACATTTCAGTAGGCCAACATTTCGGATTTTAAAAACATTTTTCAGGCTGATGTTATAAAGTATTCTAATTTACTGAGATAATGACTTTTGTGATTTCATTGGCTGTAAGCCATAATCAGTGACGTACCGCCAATGGTGGCAGGCCACACCACTGCTATGGGGCCCGTGAGCCTTGGGGGAGCGAGGAGGATAGGTGAGTATTGGGGGGGGGGGTGGCAGGCTGCGGCGGCGGAGGAGCGGGTACACGCAGTAGCGGCTGCTGTAGCTACCACGTGTGCCTGCTGCTAAAGGGACATGAATATTCCCTCTTCTCCACTTCCATGGGCGTGGAGAAGAGGGAATATTCATTCTCTTTAGTAGCGGGCACGGAGGAGCGCTGAGCCGTGGCTCCTGCTTACAGTGCCCGCTACTAAAGAGAATGCATATTCACGCTTGTCAACGCTCATAGTCCCGGCGTGGAGAGAAGTGAATATGCCGGCAGCAGCAGCAGCTCACCTCGACAACTGAGAGCGCGCGCTGCTCAGATACCAACATGAGCTGCTGGCAGACAGAAGACAGCAGCTCTGGAGCAGAGGTGAGGAAGGAAGGTGAGTATAAGTGTTTATTTTTTGTGTGTGCAGTGATGGAGCCACACATACCAGGATTGGGGGGTGAGGAGGCCATACATACCAGGATTGGGGGATGAGGGGGCCATGCATACCAGGATTGGGGGATGAGGGGGCCACACATACCAGGATTGGGGGATGAGAAGGCCACACATACCATTCCTGACCCCATTTCTGGCGATTGGATATTTCCCTGGATCTCGTGTATCCTGCTGCATATCGCTGTATATAACATATGCTTACGTCATGTGAACAATGGCCAAATAGCTGATGGCTGAGAACTCGTCCTGTATGATAAAATCTGCGATGGAGGTTCCTAATACGGCTTCCAATGAAGATGTGAAATCATCCAAATGTGTATAAGAAGTAGCGAGTGATAAAGGAGACAATGGCTGGTAGGTAATAAGTCATTACCTGTCTGCCAATATCTTCTTCTGGAAGACTTCAAGATATCATGTATTACATATTACATATTATTCTGAAAGAGCACCATGTAATACCACATGTGTCCTGGAGAGGCCGCTACGTCCAGCAAAACACAGCTGATTGCTGAGGGGGTTCACTGCCAGACCCCCGACTATCAACTGATCGCCTGCAAGTCCTCATTTGGGGACAGGAGTTGTTCACACTTGGCATATTTTGTGATTCATGAGGGGAGGACAGTAGCCGGATATAGACTTTTTCTATAAAGTCAGATTAAAGGGGTTTTCAGGAATGTTTTTATGTAATATATAGGAGGTTCCCAGTGGTAGAGAAAACACACAGAGCTTTACTTTCTCCTGCTGCTCCAGCTCTGGATCTTCAGCGCTTCCTGTGCTCTATTGTGACTGGCTGCAGGGGTGATGGCTCAACTTCAGCATACATCATTGCTGCAGTCAATCACTGAGCTTAGAAGCTCTGTCAGCGTGGGCCACTGAGCCAAGTGATTGGCTGCAGAGCTGCAGTCATGATGTCACCCTTGAAGCCAGTGACTAAAGATCAGCGGCAGCGGTGAAGTGCTGGACCTGGAGCAGGAGGTAGTAAAGCTTCATCTGTTCTACTTAAGTGACGATTTATAGGATTTATATTTAAGTGATGAAAAAAAAATTCAGAAATTTGTAAAAAAAAATAATAAAAATAATTTGCTTGTGTCGCCACTTTCCGAGATCCGAAAGCCGCGGCGTTTTCATTTTTCGGGAATGGGGCTGCGTGAGGGCTAGTTTTTTGCACCACAAAGTGATGGTTATATTGATATCATTTTGGGGTATATACAATGTTTTGATTGTCTGTTATTATATATTTTTTTCTTGTTGCAACGACTGAAAATCTGTAATTCTGGCATTTTATGTAATTTTCTAGTTACGTCGTTTACTAAATGGATTAATTTATTTTATATTTTGATGGATCTGACTTTTTCAAACGCAGCGATACCAAATATGTGTATTTTTTAAATGTTTTATATTTCTTAATTTTTAATGGGGGGAAAACTGGGATGATTTGAACTTTTATACTTTTTTCATTTTTTTTCTTACTTTTCACTGTATTTGTTCGTCTCTTTAGGGGGCTTGAACCTGCAATCATCTGATTGCTTGTGCTATATACAGCATTGCTATATATAGCAGAGATCACGGTCTGCTATGAACACTAGCAACAGTCTGGCTGTCACAGGAATACAGTGATGACAGACAGTGTGCAGTGATGGGGCCACACATACCAGGATTGGGGGGGTGAAGAGGCCCCACATACCAGGATTGGGGGATGAGGAGGCCACACATACCAAGATTGGGGGATGAGGAGGCCACAGATACCAAGATTGGTGGATGAGGAGGCCATACATACCAGGATTGGGGGGATGAGGGGGCCACACATACCAGGGGATTGGGGAATGAGAAGGCCACACATACCAGGATTGGGGGATGAGGAGGCCACACATACCAGGATTGGGGGATGAGGAGGCCATACATACCAGGATTGGGGGATGAGGAGGCCACACATACCAAGATTGGGGGATGGGGAGGCCACAGATACCAAGATTTGTGGATGAGGAGGCCATACATACCAGGATTGGGGGATGAGGGGGCCATGCATACCAGGATTGGGGGATGAGGGGTGCCATATGTACCAGGACTGGGGGATGAGGGGTGCCATACATACCAGGATGGTGAAATTTTCCAGTAGCTGCTGCATTTCCCACCCTAGGCTTATACTCAACTCAATACTTTTTCCCAGTTTTTTTGTGGTAAAATTAGGGGCCTCGGCTTATACTCGGGTCTTCTTATTTAAAACATACAGTATTTTAAAATCAGTGAGTACGTGGTGCCCATAATACTGCAGGACTGTGTGGTGCATTATACTATATGGGGGCTGCATTTTACCCTTTGGGGTGTGAAATATACTGTATGGAGGACTATGGGGAGTGCATTATATTCTATCAAGGACCATGGGAAGTTCATTATACTATATGGAGGATTATGGGGGGTGCATTATACTATATGGAGGATTTTGGAGGGTGCATTATACTATATGGAGGATTATGGGTGGCATATTATACTATATGGAAGTCTATGTGGGGCCATTATGATATTTTGAGGGCTATGTGGGGGGCCGTTATACTGTATGAAAGCAATTATACGGTGTGAAGGTTTGTGTGGGGTCCATCATACTGTTTGGAGGGCTGTGTGGGGCCATTATACTGTTTGGAGGGCTAGTGTGGGCCATTATACTGTATGTAGGCCATTATACTGTATGGAGGGCTGTGTGGGAGTCACAGTTGGGGGAATCATACTGTGTTAGGGTCACCATACTTTGCCTTGGGAGTTGAAGTGGGGTACAATAAGGTCATTATACTGTTCATGCAGAGGCTAATGTGGAGGAATGCACCATGGGGGTATCATACTGTGTTTGGGGGGCACTTTTATTGGCATCATACTTCATGGGGGCAATGAAAGAGGGATCTAGGACTTCAGTAGGAGGAACATTAGAAAAGCGAAGTAAAGGCTGGAAAGTTGTGAGATCGGCTCTTCTGTGACACAGACACATATTTCTTTATTTTTTTTTGGTGGGGGGGGGGTCCAATTAGAGCTTCTGCTATGGGCTCTCATGATTTCTATGTGCGCCCCTGCCATAATCATCAACATTAACAGAAATAAACACTTGAAATAGATCACTTTGATTGTAATGACTTTATATAATATATGAGTTTCATTTTCAGCATTGAAGAACTAAAATAAATAAACTTTTTGATGATATTCTAATTTAGTGAGATGCACCTGTATATATAAGGGGTGTGGGTGCCATCATACTATAAGGGGCTATGGGAGTCATCATGCTATATATGAGGGGCAGTGGGACCATCATATTATATAAAATGGGGAGTGGGTGCCAGAATACAGTTTATAAGGGGCTGTGGGGCCATCATACAGTATAAAGGGAGCTGTAGGGGCCATAATATAGTGTACAAGTGGGTGTGGGGGCCATCATACAATATATATTGAGCTGCGGGGGCCATCATACAGTACTGTATATATGGGGCTGTGAGGGCCATTATACAGGATATAGGAAGTTGTAGGGACCATCATGCCAGTTATAAGGAGTTGTAGAGACCATCATACAGTGCATAAGGAGCTGTGGGGACCATATGCAGTGCATAGGGAGCTGTGGGGACCATCATACAGAGCATAGGGAGCTGTGGAGACCATCATACAGTGCATAGGGAGCTGTGGGGACCACCATACAGGGCATAGGGAGCTGTGGGGACCATCAGACAATGCATAGGGAGCTGTGGAGACCGTCATACAGTGCATAGGGAGCTATGGGGACCATTATGCAGTGCATAGAGAGCTGTGGGGACCATTATGCAGTGCATAGGGAGCTGTGGGGACCATCATACAGGGCATAGGGAGCTGTGGGGACCATTATGCAGTGCATAGGGAGCTGTGGTGTCCATTATGCAGTGCATAGGGAGCTGTGGGGACCATTATGCAGTGCATAGATAGCTGTGGGGACCATCATACAGTGCCTAAGGAGCTGTGGGGACCATCATACAGTGCATAGGGAGATGTGGGGACCATCATACAGGGCATAGGGAGGTGTGGGGACCATTATGCAGTGCATAGAGAGCTGTGGGGACCATCACACCGAGCGTAGGGAGCTGCAGGGACCATCATACAGTACATAAAGAGCCGTGGGGACCATCATACAGTGTATAAGGAGCCGTGGGTACCATCATACAGTGCTTAAGGAGCTGCGGGGACCATCATACAGTGCGTAGAGAGCTATGAGGACCATCATACAATGCATAGGGAGCTGTGGAGACCATCATACAATGCTTAGGGAGCTGTGAAGACCATCATACAGTGCATAGGGCACTGTGGGGACCATCATACAGAGCATAGGGAGCTGTGGGGACCATCATACAGAGCATAGGGAGCTGTGGGGACCATCATACAGTGTCTAGGGAGCTGTGGGGACCATCATACAGTGTCTAGGGAGCTGTGGGGACCATCATACAGTGTGTAGGGGGCTGTGGGGACCATCATACAATGTATAGGGAAGTATGAGGACCATCATACAGTATCTAAGGAGCTGTGGGGACCATCATACACTGCATAGTGAGCTGTGGGGACCATTATACAGAGCGTAGATAGCTGTGGGGACCATCATACAGTGCATAGGGAGCTGTGGGTTCCATCATGCAGAGCGTAGATAGCTGTGGGGACCATCATACAGTGCATAGGTAGCTGTGGGGACCATCATACAGTGCATATGGAACTGTGGGTACCATCATACAGGGCATAGGGAGCTGTGGGGACCATTATGCAGTGCATACGGAGCTGTGGGGACCATCATACAGGGTATAGGGAGCTATGGGGATTATCATACAGTGTATAGGGATCTGTGGGGACCATCATATAGTGTGTAGGGAGCTGTGGGGACCATCATACAGTGCATACGGAGCTGTGGGGAACATCATATAGTACGTAGGGAGCTGTGGGGACCATCATGCAGTGCATAGGGAGCTGTGGGGACCATCATACAGTGTGTAGTGAGCTGTGGGGACCATCATGCAGTGCATAGGGAGCTGTGGGGGCACTCAGGACATTATTTCTTTTAAATGGGTGCATCTTCAGAAATTTCTTCTTTCACCACCCCGAAATCATCGTCCATAGACTTGAAGAAGAACTTTGTAGTTGGGTGTAGTTTGATTGTGGCTTTAAGGGGGCATTATTACTTAAAGGGGATACTCAACGGTATTTGTTGCTTGGAGGGAACACTTCCGATATTGAAACTTTCATAAGAGCATATCTGGCATTATTGCTTGCTAGGTAGCACAGTGGGGTCTTTACTACTTTCTATGGGACGCTATTATTTTTATAGCTCCCCTCTATCTGGCACACAGTCTTTGTAGCATTAATTGGTGGAGGGTAATCATAGTAATGACATAATTTTTGAAGTATTGAGGTTCCTATTCCACGTCGGAGGAGCAGGCAGCATGGGGAGGTTGTGCAGGGTGGGAATAGATGGGGACGGTGCTGGAAATGTGAGAAGTCAGATGGTCTTTGTACAGAGTGTTTTTTATGTAGAGGCAATGGTCATATCATAATACTATGTACTCACTGTGTAGTGTTGATGGTAGAGGGCATTGTGTAGCGGGATTATTATTGCCTTGTATAGAAGTAATTTTGGGAATATTGGTCTTTCAGTTGTGTATTTTAGGTTAGTAACAATGGTGTACTGTAATTATATATGTATAGGTCCTCTTTTAAGTGGCGGGGAGGTTGTATGGGGAAACTCCTACTTTGGGGCTTTGGCCCCTGATCTTTTAGGACCCTAGCAACGTCCCGGCATACAAGGGATATCGGGGGGCACAAAGTGTTCTGGAGGTTTCCTTTACAGTATGAAGCATTTTCCACACAGTATCCTTCCTCTGTAATATACTCCAGGACTGGTGAGGCGCACTGTCGCTCCCTATTTCGCCATAACTCGGCCTCAGCACTGCAGTGCTGATCAGCAGGTCTGCTTACTTGTTCTTCGGTTTCGCGCACTATGTCTTCCACTACTGGCGCCCTTGAACCCTTGCACTCGTGACTCCCACTAGTACATCATATTCAGTGCTGCTTTGGGGTCCGTAACTCGGCGTCCAATCCAAGGACCCTTCTCTGTAAGGCCACTCTGTCTCATCGGTCCAAAAAAGTTGGGCGCACTTCATGGCCGCCTCATATAGAATGAATGGAGCAGCATTTTAGCATGCGGACCACCGTTCCAATCTAAAGGGGATGAAGGTTCCTGTAGATTGGAGCTTGTTTTCATTGGACAACCCCTTTAATTTTTCATACACTGTTTCTGCATTTAAGTCTATTTTTTGGTAAATATTCGATGACCTGGTGTAATTTGTGATGTGTTGTTCTTCACCTGAGGTTGTATTGACCTCATTTTATAACTTCTAAGGACCAGACTTTGTTTTAATATATCTTGAATAGAACACAATAGAATTGTATGGAAAACATTATTGTGTTCTTCACAATTCAAGGCGACGTGTCCTTATGAGATCTTTTTCTTGAAGGTATATGACTCTCAGGTTCTTTATCACCATGCAATCTGAAGAGCCAACTTAGACTAAGAGTGGCCACCACTGGGCGTACACCATGGTGCAGCAAGGGCTAGCAATCTGTCCCTCCAATTGTGTGGGTACTTATTGCTTAGGGAATGTCAGTCCAATTCTTCTTTTTAAGAGGGTTCACTGTCTGTGCATCTCTGTGCCTGAAGAATATTAACCTGGTGTTACTGTATTACTGCTGGTCCAAGTGGCAAGCACGTGGTTCTCTTAGAGACAGGGGCTTGTTTAAACCCAAGTAGACTTGAATTGGAAAGGCCACTGGTCTGGACCAGGACTCTGGTTGTGTCCGGTGATGGCGGCATGCACGGTTTCTATGTACGTGTGTGGGTGTAGTCAGAAAAGCATTTCGGTGGTGGCCTAATAACTGCAAGGACCGACGGAGGTGTTGGAGAAAGGTAAACGAGTGGCTGCAGAACGGTTGGTAAATGTGGCCACTTCATGGGAATATTGGCCACTGATGGCTGAGGCCTCCCTCCTGGTTTGGTCCTGGAGCCCCCCGGCCACTTGTTGAACATCTTTCCTGTTTTTTACTGTTACACAAGACCCTGTGTGTCCTGTATTCTGCGGCTGCGTCCCGTTCTTCAGTCTTCTTTCTGTAGCATGGTGTGTACGACGTCCTGGATACAATGTTACTGCTCCATCACAGACTGAACCCCAGAACAATTGTCATGGAATTTGGTACCAGAGTTCTCTCTGTGTATGGAGCCCCCATATTTTGTGATTACTCTTATCATTCTCACTGTGTAAGGTGAAATCCAGGAAAAAAAACACACAAAACAATATATATATATAATTAATTTTTTTATTGAAATAGCAATAAGCAACATTGTAATGAAAATATTACTGGTCCTTTAAGAAATTAAACTATGGTCACAGTCACTCTCAGATTGGCCCCGGTGGAGACCACAAAACGAGCTGCGGTCATTGGGGACCACCTGAGGGTCATTGGGACCCAAAGATCAAGAAGAAGGCAAAGAAACCCCCCCAAAAGAATTCTGATTCAGGGGGGGAAAAAATTCCTTCCTGACCCCATTTCTGGCGATCGGATATTTCCCTGGATCTGGTGTATCCTGCTGCATATTGCTGTATATAACATAGGCTTACGTCATGTGAACAATGGCCAAATAGCTGTTGGCTGAGAACTCGTCCTGTATGAGAAAATCTGCGATGGAGGTTCCTAATACGGCTTCCAACGAAGATGAGACATCATCCAAATGTGTATAAGAACTAGCGAGTGATAAAGAGACAATGGCTGGTAGGTAATAAGTCATTACCTGTCTGCCAATATCTTCTTCTGGAAGACTTCAAGATATCATGTATTACATATTACATATTATTCTGAAAGAGCACCATGTAATACCACATGTGTCCTGGAGAGGCCACTACGTCCAGCAAAACACAGCTGATTGCTGAGGGTGGTCACTGCCAGACCCCCAACTATCAACTGATCGCCTGCAAGTCCTCATTTGGGGACAGGAGCTGTTCACACTTGGCATATTTTGTGATTCATGAGGGGAGGACAGTAGCCGGATATAGACTTTTTCTATAAAGTCAGATTAAAGGGGTTTTCAGGAATGTTTTTATGTAATATATAGGAGGTTCCCAGTGGTAGAGAAAACACACAGAGCTTTACTTTCTCCTGCGGCTCCAGCTCTGGATCTTCAGCGCTTCCTGTGCTCTATTGTGACAGGCTGCAGCGGTGATGGCTCAACTTCAGCACACTTCATTGCTGCAGCCAATCACTGAGCTTAGAAGCTCTGTCAGGGTGGCCCACTGAGCCAAGTGATTGGCTGCAGAGCTGCAGTCATGATGTCACCCTTGAAGCCAGTGACTAAAGATCAGCGGCAGCGGTGAAGTGCTGGAACTGGAGCAGGAGGTAGTAAAGCTTCATCTCTTCTACTTAAGTGACGATTTATAGGATTTATATTTAAGTGATGAAAAAAAATTCCGAAATTTGTAAAAAAAATAATAAAAATAATTTGCTTGTGTCGCCACTTTCCGAGATCTGAAAGCCGCGGCGTTTTCATGTTTCGGGAATGGGGCTGCGTGAGGGCTAGTTTTTTGCACCACAAACTGATGGTTATATTGATATCATTTTGGGGTATATACAATGTTTTGATTGTCTGTTATTATATATTTTTTTCTTGTTGCAACGACTGAAAATCTGTAATACTGGCATTTTATGTAATTTTCTAGTTACGCCGTTTACTAAATGGATTAATTTATTTTATATTTTGATGGATCTGACTTTTACAAACGCAGCGATACCAAATATGTGTATTTTTTAAATGTTTTATATTTCTTAATTTTTAATGGGGGGAAAACTGGGATGATTTGAACTTTTATACTTTTTTCATTTTTTTTTACTTTTCACTGTATTTGTTCGTCTCTTTAGGGGGCTTGAACCTGCAATCATCTGATTGCTTGTGCTATATACAGCATTGCTATATATAGCAGAAATCACGGTCTCCTATGAACACTAGCACCAGGCTGCTGTCACAGGAATACAGTGATGACAGACACAGGGATCTTCAGTGATCAAGTCACGGGTGCGCCAATGAAGAGATGGAATGGTGCACCCCCTGCTGGCGCACATTAAATGCCGCTGTCACACACTGATAGCAAGATTTAATAGGCTAACTGTCGTGGGCAGAGCTCCGCTCAACCTGCGACTGTTAGAGGCATATGATTGCTGAATAACACAGCCATCATCTGCCGAGAAAGACGCAGACTCGGCGTGTGAGCCTGCAAGAAATGCGGGGAGCAGAATTATGACGGATATAGTCCTTCATAAGTTAAGATGCATTTCTTAGTTAAAGAGTGACCGTCATTAACTGTATTTTCTAGACTATATGACGCACTTTTTAACAACAAAAAATCTTGCTCAGTATTGTGTGCGTCCTATAGACCAGAAGCAGCGTCCTATCAAGTATGCTTATCATGTGTCTGGCACCTGCCGGAGCAGATTTCAGCTGATCGTGGGGGTGCCAGGTGTCAGACCCTCCGATCTCATACTGAGGAGCTATCTTACAGATAGGTCATCAATTCTTAAGTCCCAAATAACCCTTTAAGGGGACTGGGAATGAAATCACCACCAAGGCACCAACAGAATAATAAATATGTCCTTGTATAAACTGTTGGTTCATTATAAGCTCATTGTCTACACAATGCAGAAATGAATGATTTATACAGGGGCATCTTTATAAACTCATTACACACTGGTATTTCACAATGGTGGTGGTTTAGGGGCCTGAAATGAAGTGATGGGTTACCTTTAATACATACATGAACATTCACACACATACACACTCACCTCAACACACACATACATACACACACAGACACAAATACACACCTCTATACACATACAATAAACACACGTGCACACACCCTTTCAGTGCTGCAGTGCTCAGTACACAAACACACAGACCGTTAGTCCAGGGACACACAAACCATCACACAGCCACCCCTTTATTGAAGGGGTCACAGATACACACCCCTTCAGTGCTGGGGTCACAGACACACATCCCTTTGGTACTGAGGTCACACAAACAGACACCGACACACACCTTCAGTGCTGGAGCCACACACACAGCCCTTCAGTGCTGCATTTCAGGGGACATGTACACATGTGCCAAACACATGTGCACACACCCCTTCAGTTCTGCAGTGTTGAAGACACAAACACTCTCCCCATTAGAGCAGGGACACACAAAGCATCACACAGCCACCCCTTTATTGATGGGACCATAGAGACACACCCCGTCATTGCTGGGGTCACAGACACACATCCCTTTGGTGCTGAGGTCACACAAACAGACACAGACACACACCTTAAGTGCTGGGGCCACAGACACAGCCCTTCAGTGCTGCATTTCAGGGGACATGTACACGTGTGCCAAACACACGTGAACACACCCCTTCAGTGCTGCAGTGTTGAGGAAACAAGCACACACCCCATTAGTGCAGGGACACGCAAACCATCACACAGCCTCCCCGTTATTGATGGGGCCATAGAGACACACATCTTTATTGCTGGGGTCACAGACACACATCCCTTTGGTGCTGAGGTCACACAGACACAGACTCACACCTTCAGTGCTGGGGCCACACACACCGCCCTTCAGTGCTGCATTTCAGGGGACATGTACACGTGTGCCAAACACATGTGCACACACCCCTTCAGTGCTGCAGTGTTGAGGACAGAAACACACACCCCATTAGTGCAGGGACACACAAACCATCACACAGCCACCCCTTTATTGATGGGGCCATAGAGACACCCCTTCATTTCTGGGGTCACAGACACACATCCCTTTGGTGCTGAGGTCACACAAACACACACAGACACACACTTTCAGTGCTGGGGCTACACACACAGCCCTTCAGTGCTGCATTTCAGGGGACATGTACACATGTGCCAAACACATGTGCACACACTCCTTCAGTGCTGCAGTGTTGAGGACAGAAACACACACCCCATTAGTGCAGGGACACACAAACCATCACACAGCCACCCCTTTATTGATGGGGCCATAGAGACACCCCTTCATTTCTGGGGTCACAGACACACATCCCTTTGGTGCTGAGGTCACACAGACACAGACACACACCTTCAGTGCTGGGGCCACACACACAGCCCTTCAGTGCTACATTTCTGGAGACATGTACATGTGTGCCAAACACACGTGCACACTCCCCTTCAGTTCTGCAGTGTTGAGGACACAAACACACACCCTATTAGTGCAGGGACACACAAACCATCACACAGCCACCCCTTTATTAATGGGGCCATAGAGACACAGCCCTTCATTGCTGGGGTCACAGACACACATCCCTTTGGTGCTGAGGTCACACAAACAGACACAGACACACACCTTCAGTGCTGGGGCAACACACACAGCCCTTCAGTGCTGCATTTCAGGGGACATGTACACATGTGCTAAACACACGTGCACACACCCCTTCAGTGCTGCAGTGTTGAGGACAGAAACACACACCCCATTAGTGCAGGCACACACAAACCATCACACAGCCACCCCTTTATTGATGGGGCCATAGAGACACAACCCCTTCATTGCTGGGGTCACAGACACACATCCCTTTGGTGCTGAGGTCACACAAACAGACACACACCTTCAGTGCTGGGGCCACCCACACAGCCCTTCAGTGCTGCATTTCAGGGGACATGTACACGTGTGCCAAACACACGTGCACACACCCCTTCAGTGCTGCAGTGTTGAGGAAACAAGCACACACCCCATTAGTGCAGGGACACGCAAACCATCACACAGCCACTCCGTTATTGATGGGATCCCAGACACACACATCTTCAGTGCTGGGGTCACAGGCACAAATCCCTTTGGTGCTGAGGTCACACAAACAGACACATGCACACACCTTCAGTGCTGGGGCCACACACACAGCCCTTCAGTGCTGCATTTCAGGGGACATGTACACGTGTGCCAAACACACGTGCACACACCCCTTCAGTGCTGCAGTGTTGAGGAAACAAGCACACACCCCATTAGTGCAGGGACACGCAAACCATCACACAGCCTCCCCGTTATTGATGGGGCCATAGAGACACACATCTTTATTGCTGGGGTCACAGACACACATCCCTTTGGTGCTGAGGTCACACAGACACAGACTCACACCTTCAATGCTGGGGCCACACACACAGCCCTTCAGTGCTGTATTTCAGGGGACATGTACACGTGTGCCAAACACATGTGCACACACCCCTTCAGTGCTGCAGTGTTGAGGACAGAAACACACACCCCATTAGTGCAGGGACACACAAACCATCACACAGCCACCCCTTTATTGATGGGGCCATAGAGACACCCCTTCATTTCTGGGGTCACAGACACACATCCCTTTGGTGCTGAGGTCACACAAACAGACACAGACACACACCTTCAGTGCTGGGGCCACACACACAGCCCTTCAGTGCTACATTTCTGGAGACATGTACATGTGTGCCAAACACACGTGCACACTCCCCTTCAGTGCTGCAGTGTTGAGGACACAAACACACACCCTATTAGTGCAGGGACACACAAACCATCACACAGCCACCCCTTTATTGATGGGGCCATAGAGACACAGCCCTTCATTGCTGGGGTCACAGACACACATCACTTTGGTGCTGAAGTCACACAAACAGACACACACCTTCAGTGCTGGGGCCACCCACACAGCCCTTCAGTGCTGCATTTCAGGGGAAATATACACATGTGCCAAACACACGTGCACACACCCCTTCAGTTCTGCAGTGTTGAGGACAGAAACACACACCCCATTAGTGCAGGCACACACAAACCATCACACAGCCACCCCTTTATTGATGGGGCCATAGAGACACAACCCCTTCATTGCTGGGGTCACAGACACACATCCCTTTGGTGCTGAGGTCACACAAACATACACACACCTTCAGTGCTGGGGCCACCCACACAGCCCTTCAGTGCTGCATTTCAGGGGACATGTACACGTGTGCCAAACACACGTGCACACACCCCTTCAGTGCTGCAGTGTTGAGGAAACAAGCACACACCCCATTAGTGCAGGGACACGCAAACCATCACACAGCCTCCCCGTTATTGATGGGGCCATAGAGACACACATCTTTATTGCTGGGGTCACAGACACACATCCCTTTGGTGCTGAGGTCACACAAACTGACACAGACACACACCTTCAGTGCTAGGGCCACACACACAGCCCTTCAGTGCTGCATTTCAGGGGACATGTACATGTGTGCCAAACATACGTGCACACACCCCTTCAGGGCTGCAGTGTTGAGGACACAAACACACACCCCATTAGTGCAGGGACACACAAACCATCACACAACCACCACTTTATTGATGGGATCACAGAGACACCCCTTCATTTTTGGAATCACAGACACACATCCCTTTAGTGCTGAGGTCACACAAACAGACACAGACACACACCTTCAGTGCTGGAGCCACACACACTAGCCTTCAGTGCTGCATTTCAGGTGACATTTACACCTGTGCCAAACACACGTGCACACACCCCTTCAGTGTTGCAATGATGAGGAAACAAGCACACACCCCATTAGTGCAGGGACACGCAAACCATCACACAGCCTCCCCGTTATTGATGGGGCCATAGAGACACACATCTTTATTGCTCGGGTCACAGACACACATCCCTTTGGTGCTGAGGTCACACAAACAGACACAGACACACACCTTCAGTGCTGTGGCCACACACACAGCCCTTCAGTGCTGCATTTCATGGGACATGTACACTTGTGCCAAACACATGTGCACACACCCCTTCAGTGCTGCAGTGTTGAGGACACAAACACACACCCCATTAGTGCAGGGACACACAAACCATCACACAACCACCCCTTTATTGATGGGGCCATAGAGACACACCCCTTCATTGCTGGGGTCACAGACACACATCCCTTTGGTGCTGAGGTCACACAAACAGACACACCTTCAGTGCTGGGGCCACCCACACAGCCCTACAGTGCTGCATTTCAGGGGACATGTACACGTGTGCCAAACTCACGTGCACACACCCCTTCAGTGCTGCAGTGTTGAGGAAACAAGCACACACCCCATTAGTGCAGGGACACGCAAACCATCACACAGCCTCCCCGTTATTGATGGGGCCATAGAGACACACATCTTTATTGCTGGGGTCACAGACACACATCCCTTTGGTGCTGAGGTCACACAATCAGACACACGCCTTCAGTGCTGGGGCCATACACACAGCCCTTCAGTGCTGCATTTCTGGAGACATGTACACATGTGCCAAACATCCGTGCACACACCCCTTCAGGGCTGCAGTGTTGAGGACACAAACACACACCCCATTAGTGCTGGGACACACAAACCATCACACATCCACCCCTTTATTGATGGGGCCACAGAGACACCCCTTCATTTCTGGGATCACAGACACACATCCCTTTAGTGCTGAGGTCACACAAACAGACACAGACACACACCTTCAGTGCTGGAGCCACACACACTGGCCTTCAGTACTACATTTCAGGGGAAATGTACACGTGTGCCAAACACACGTGCACACACCCCTTCAGTGTTGCAGTGATGAGGAAACAAGCACACACCCCATTAGTGCAGGGACACACAAACCATCACACAGCCTCCCCGTTATTGATGGGGCCATAGAGACACAACCCCTTCATTGCTGGGGTCACAGACACACATCCCTTTGGTGCTGAGGTGACACAAACAGACACACACCTTCAGTGCTGGGGCCACACACACAGCCCTTCAGTGCTGCATTTCATGGGACATGTACACTTGTGCCAAACACACGTGCACACACCCCTTCAGTGCTGCAGTGTTGAGGATACAAACACACAACCCATTAGTGCAGGGACACACAAACCATCACACATCCACCCCTTTATTGATGGGGTCACAGAGACACCCCTTCATTTCTGGGGTCACAGACACACATCCCTTTTGGTGCTGAGGTCACACATACAGACACAGACACACATCTTCAGTGCTGGAGCCACACACACAGCCCTTCAGTGCTGCATTTCTGGAGACATGTACATGTGTGCCAAACACACGTGCACACAACCCTTCAGTGCTGCAGTGTTGAGGACACAATACACACCCCATTAGTGCAGGGACACACAAACCATCACACAGCCACCCCTTTATTAATGGGGCCATAGAGACACAGCCCTTCATTGCTGGGGTCACAGACACACATCCTTTGGTGCTGAGGTCACATAAACAGACACAGACACACACCTTCAGTGCTGGAGCCACACACACAGCCCTTCAGTGCTGCATTTCAGGGGAAATGTACACGTGTGCCAAACACACCCCTTCAGTGTTGCAGTGATGAGGAAACAAGCACACACCCCATTAGTGCAGGGACACACAAACCATCACACAGCCAACCCGTTATTGATGGGGCCATAGAGACACACATCTTTATTGCTGGGGTCACAGACACACATCCCTTTGGTGCTGAGTTCACACAAACAGACACAGACACACACTTTCAGTGCTGGGGCCACACACACAGCCCTTCAGTGCTGCATTTCTGGAGACATGTACATGTGTGCCAAACACACGTGCACACACCGCTTCAGTGCTGCAGTGTTGAGGAAACAAGCACACACCCTATTAGTGCAGGGACACACAAACCATCACACAGCCACCCCTTTATTAATGGGGCCATAGAGACACAGCCCTTCATTGCTGGGGTCACAGACACACATCCCTTTGGTGCTGAGGTCACACAAACAGACACAGAGACACACCTTCAGTGCTGGGGCAACACACACAGCCCTTCAGTGCTGCATTTCAGGGGACATGTACACATGTGCCAAACACACGTGCACACACCCCTTCAGTGCTGCAGTGTTGAGGACAGAAACACACACCCCATTAGTGCAGGCACACACAAACCATCACACAGCCACCCCTTTATTGATGGGGCCATAGAGACCCAACCCCTTCATTGCTGGGGTCACAGACACACATCCCTTTGGTGCTGAGGTCACACAAACAGACACACACCTTCAGTGCTGGGGCCACCCACACAGCCCTTCAGTGCTGCATTTCAGGGGACATGTACACGTGTGCCAAACACACGTGCACACACCCCTTCAGTGCTGCAGTGTTGAGGAAACAAGCACACACCCCATTAGTGCAGGGACACGCAAACCATCACACAGCCACTCCGTTATTGATGGGATCCCAGACACACACATCTTCAGTGCTGGGGTCACAGGCACAAATCCCTTTGGTGCTGAGGTCACACAAACAGACACAGACACACACCTTCAGTGCTGAAGCCACACACACAGCCCTTCAGTGCTGCATTTCAGGGGACATGTACACGTATGCCAAACACACGTGCACACACCCCTTCAGTGTTGCAGTGATGAGGAGACAAGCACACACCCCATTAGTGCAGGGACACGCAAACCATCACACAGCCTCCCCTTTATTGATGGGGCCATAGAGACACAACCCCTTCATTGCTGGGGTCACAGACACACATCCCTTTGGTGCTGAGGTCGCACAAACAGACACACACCTTCAGTGCTGGGGCCCCCCACACAGTTCTTCAGTGCTGCATTTCAGGGGACATGTACACGTGTGCCAAACACACGTGCACACACCCCTTCAGTGCTGCAGTGTTGAGGAAGCAAGCACACACCCCATTAGTGCAGGGACACGCAAACCATCACACAGCCTCCCCTTTATTGATGGGGCCATAGAGACACACACATCTTTATTGCTGGGGTCACAGACACACATCCCTTTGGTGCTGAGGTCACACAAACAGACACAGACACACACCTTCAGTGCTGGGGCCACATACACAGCCCTTCAGTGCTGCATTTCAGGGGACATGTACACGTGTGCCAAACACATGTGCACACACCCCTTTAGTGCTGCAGTATTGAGGACACAAACACACACCCCATTAGTGCAGGGACACACAAACCATCACACATCCATCCCTTAATTTATGGGTTCACAGAGACACCCCTTCATTTCTGGGGTCACATACAGACATCCCTTTGGTGCTGAGGTCGCACAAACAGACACAGACACTCAGTTTCAGTGGTGGGGCCAAACACACAGCCCTTCAGTGCTGCATTTCTGTAGACATGTTCATGTGTGCCAAACATACGTGCACACACCCCTTCAGTGCTGCAGTGTTGAGGACACAAACACACACCCCATTAGTGCAGGGACACACAAACCATCACACAGCCACCACTTTATTGATGGGGCCATAGAGACACAGCCCTTCATTGCTGGGGTCACAGACACACATCCCTTTGGTGCTGAGGTCACACAAACAGATACAGACACACACCTTCAGTGCTGGAGCCACCCACACAGCCCTTCAGTGCTGCATTTCAGGGGAGATATACACATGTGCCAAACACACGGGCACACACCCCTTCAGTGTTGCAGTGTTGAGGAAACAAGCACACACCCCATTAGTGCAGGGACACGCAAACCATCACACAGCCACTCCGTTATTGATGGGATCCCAGACACACACATCTTCAGTGCTGGGGTCACAGGCACAAATCCCTTTGGTGCTGAGGTCACACAAACAGACACATGCACACACCTTCAGTGCTGGGGCCACACACACAGCCCTTCAGTGCTGCATTTCAGGGGACATGTACACGTGTGCCAAACACACGTGCACACACCCCTTCAGTGCTGCAGTGTTGAGGAAACAAGCACACACCCCATTAGTGCAGGGACACGCAAACCATCACACAGCCTCCCCGTTATTGATGGGGCCATAGAGACACACATCTTTATTGCTGGGGTCACAGACACACATCCCTTTGGTGCTGAGGTCACACAGACACAGACTCACACCTTCAGTGCTGGGGCCACACACACAGCCCTTCAGTGCTGTATTTCAGGGGACATGTACACGTGTGTCAAACACATGTGCACACACCCCTTCAGTGCTGCAGTGTTGAGGACAGAAACACACACCCCATTAGTGCAGGGACACACAAACCATCACACAGCCACCCCTTTATTGATGGGGCCATAGAGACACCCCTTCATTTCTGGGGTCACAGACACACATCCCTTTGGTGCTGAGGTCACACAAACAGACACAGACACACACCTTCAGTGCTGGGGCCACACACACAGCCCTTCAGTGCTACATTTCTGGAGACATGTACATGTGTGCCAAACACACGTGCACACTCCCCTTCAGTGCTGCAGTGTTGAGGACACAAACACACACCCTATTAGTGCAGGGACACACAAACCATCACACAGCCACCCCTTTATTGATGGGGCCATAGAGACACAACCCCTTCATTGCTGGGGTCACAGACACACATCACTTTGGTGCTGAAGTCACACAAACATACACACACCTTCAGTGCTGGGGCCACCCACACAGCCCTTCAGTGCTGCATTTCAGGGGACATGTACACGTGTGCCAAACACACGTGCACACACCCCTTCAGTGCTGCAGTGTTGAGGAAACAAGCACACACCCCATTAGTGCAGGGACACGCAAACCATCACACAGCCTCCCCGTTATTGATGGGGCCATAGAGACACACATCTTTATTGCTGGGGTCACAGACACACATCCCTTTGGTGCTGAGGTCACACAAACAGACACAGACACACACCTTCAGTGCTGGGGCCACACACACAGCCCTTCAGTGCTGCATTTCAGGGGACATGTACATGTGTGCCAAACATACGTGCCCACACCCCTTCAGGGCTGCAGTGTTGAGGACACAAACACACACCCCATTAGTGCAGGGACACACAAACCATCACACAACCACCCCTGTATTGATGGGATCACAGAGACACCCCTTCATTTTTGGAATCACAGACACACATCCCTTTAGTGCTGAGGTCACACAAACAGACACAGACACACACCTTCAGTGCTGGAGCCACACACACTAGCCTTCAGTGCTGCATTTCAGGTGACATGTACACGTATGCCAAACACACGTGCACACACCCCTTCAGTGTTGCAATGATGAGGAAACAAGCACACACCCCATTAGTGCAGGGACACGCAAACCATCACACAGCCTCCCCGTTATTGATAGGGCCATAGAGACACACATCTTTATTGCTCGGGTCACAGACACACATCCCTTTGGTGCTGAGGTCACACAAACAGACACAGACACACACCTTCAGTGCTTCAGTGCTGCATTTCATGGGACATGTACACTTGTGCCAAACACATGTGCACACACCCCTTCAGTGCTGCAGTGTTGAGGACACAAACACACACCCCATTAGTGCAGGGACACACAAACCATCACACAACCACCCCTTTATTGATGGGGCCATAGAGACACACCCCTTCATTGCTGGGGTCACAGACACACATCCCTTTGGTGCTGAGGTCACACAAACAGACACACCTTCAGTGCTGGGGCCACCCACACAGCCCTACAGTGCTGCATTTCAGGGGACATTTACACGTGTGCCAAACTCACGTGCACACACCCCTTCAGTGCTGCAGTGTTGAGGAAACAAGCACACACCCCATTAGTGCAGGGACACGCAAACCATCACACAGCCTCCCCGTTATTGATGGGGCCATAGAGACACACATCTTTATTGCTGGGGTCACAGACACACATCCCTTTGGTGCTGAGGTCACACAATCAGACACACGCCTTCAGTGCTGGGGCCATACACACAGCCCTTCAGTGCTGCATTTCTGGAGACATGTACACATGTGCCAAACATCCGTGCACACACCCCTTCAGGGCTGCAATGTTGAGGACACAAACACACACCCCATTAGTGCAGGGACACACAAACCATCACACATCCACCCCTTTATTGATGGGGCCACAGAGACACCCCTTCATTTCTGGGATCACAGACACACATCGCTTTAGTGCTGAGGTCACACAAACAGACACAGACACACACCTTCAGTGCTGGAGCCACACACACTGGCCTTCAGTACTACATTTCAGGGGAAATGAACACGTGTGCCAAACACACGTGCACACACCCCTTCAGTGTTGCAGTGATGAGGAAACAAGCACACACCCCATTAGTGCAGGGACACACAAACCATCACACAGACTCACCGTTATTGATGGGGCCATAGAGACACAACCCCTTCATTGCTGGGGTCACAGACACACATCCCTTTGGTGCTGAGGTGACACAAACAGACACACACCTTCAGTGCTGGGGCCACACACACAGCCCTTCAGTGCTGCATTTCATGGGACATGTACACTTGTGCCAAACACACGTGCACACACCCCTTCAGTGCTGCAGTGTTGAGGATACAAACACACAACCCATTAGTGCAGGGACACACAAACCATCACACATCCACCCCTTTATTGATGGGGTCACAGAGACACCCCTACATTTCTGGGGTCACAGACACACCTCCCTTTTGGTGCTGAGGTCACACATACAGACACAGACACACATCTTCAGTGCTGGAGCCACACACACAGCCCTTCAGTGCTGCATTTCTGGAGACATGTACATGTGTGCCAAACACACGTGCACACAACCCTTCAGTGCTGCAGTGTTGAGGACACAATACACACCCCATTAGTGCAGGGACACACAAACCATCACACAGCCACCCCTTTATTAATGGGGCCATAGAGACACAGCCCTTCATTGCTGGGGTCACAGACACACATCCTTTGGTGCTGAGGTCACATAAACAGACACAGACACACACCTTCAGTGCTGGAGCCACACACACAGCCCTTCAGTGCTGCATTTCAGGGGAAATGTACACGTGTGCCAAACACACTCCTTCAGTGTTGCAGTGATGAGGAAACAAGCACACACCCCTTAGTGCAGGGACACACAAACCATCACACAGCCAACCCGTTATTGATGGGGCCATAGAGACACACATCTTTATTGCTGGGGTCACAGACACACATCCCTTTGGTGCTGAGTTCACACAAACAGACACAGACACACACTTTCAGTGCTGGGGCCACACACACAGCCCTTCAGTGCTGCATTTCTGGAGACATGTACATGTGTGCCAAACACACGTGCACACACCCCTTCAGTGCTGCAGTGTTGAGGACACAAACACACACCCCATTATTGCAGGGACACACAAACCATCACACAGCCACCCCTTTATTGATGGGGCCATAGAGACACAACCCCTTCATTGTTGGGGTCACAGACACACATCCCTTTGGTGCTGAGGTCACACAAACAGACACACACCTTCAGTGCTGAGGCCACATACACAGCCCTTCAGTGCTGCATTTCAGGGGACATGTACACGTGTGCCAAACACACGTGCTCACACACCTTCAGTGCTGCAGTGTTGAGGACACAAACACACACCCCATTAGTGCAGGGACACACAAACCATCACACATCCACCCCTTTATTGATGGGGTCACAGAGACACCCCTTCATTGCTGGGGTCACAGCCACACATCCCTTTGGTGCTGAGGTCACACAAACAGACACAGACACACACCTTCAGTGCTGAAGCCACACACACAGCCCTTCAGTGCTGCATTTCAGGGGATATGTACACGTATGCCAAACACACGTGCACACACCCCTTCAGTGTTGCAGTGATGAGGAAACAAGCACACACCTCATTAGTGCAGGGACACACAAACCATCACACATCCACCCCTTTACTGATGGGGTCACAGAGACACCCCTTCATTGCTGGGGTCACAGACACACATCCCTTTGGTGCTGAGGTCACACAAACAGACACAGACACACACCTTCAGTGCTGAAGCCACACACACAGCCCTTCAGTGCTGCATTTCAGGGGACATGTACACGTATGCCAAACACACGTGCACACACCCCTTCAGTGTTGCAGTGATGAGGAGACAAGCACACACCCCATTAGTGCAGGGACACGCAAACCATCACACAGCCTCCCCGTTATTGATGGGGCCATAGAGACACAACCCCTTCATTGCTGGGGTCACAGACACACATCCCTTTGGTGCTGAGGTCGCACAAACAGACACACACCTTCAGTGCTGGGGCCCCCCACACAGTTCTTCAGTGCTGCATTTCAGGGGACATGTACACGTGTGCCAAACACACGTGCACACACCCCTTCAGTGGTGCAGTGTTGAGGAAGCAAGCACACACCCCATTAGTGCAGGGACACGCAAACCATCACACAGCCTCCCCTTTATTGATGGGGCCATAGAGACACACACATCTTTATTGCTGGGGTCACAGACACACATCCCTTTGGTGCTGAGGTCACACAAACAGACACAGACACACACCTTCAGTGCTGGGGCCACATACACAACCCTTCAGTGCTGCATTTCAGGGGAAATGAACACGTGTGCCAAACACATGTGCACACACCCCTTTAGTGCTGCAGTATTGAGGACACAAACACACACCCCATTAGTGCAGGGACACACAAACCATCACACATCCATCCCTTAATTGATGGGTTCACAGAGACACCCCTTCATTTCTGGGGTCACAGACAGACATCCCTTTGGTGCTGAGGTCGCACAAACAGACACAGACACTCAGTTTCAGTGGTGGGGCCACACACACAGCCCTTCAGTGCTGCATTTCTGTAGACATGTTCATGTGTGCCAAACATACGTGCACACACCCCTTCAGTGCTGCAGTGTTGAGGACACAAACACACACACAATTAGTGCAGGGACACACAAACCATCACACAGCCACCACTTTATTGATGGGGCCATAGAGACACAGCCCTTCATTGCTGGGGTCACAGACACACATCCCTTTGGTGCTGAGGTCACACAAACAGATACAGACACACACCTTCAGTGCTGGAGCCACCCACACAGCCCTTCAGTGCTGCATTTCAGGGGAGATATACACATGTGCCAAACACACGTGCACACACCCCTTCAGTGTTGCAGTGTTGAGGAAACAAGCACACACCCCATTAGTGCAGGAACACGCAAACCATCACACAGCCTCCCCGTTATTGATGGGGCCATAGAGACACACATCTTTATTGCTGGGGTCACAGACACACATCCCTTTGGTGCTGAGATCAAACAAACAGACACAGACACACACCTTCACTGCTGGGCCACACACACAGCCCTTCAGTGCTGCATTTCAGGGGACATGTACACATGTGCCAAACACACGTGCACACACCCCTTCAGTGCTGCAGTGTGGAGGACACAAACAAACACCCCATTAGTGCAGGGACACACAAACCATCACATAGCCACCCCTTTATTGATGGGGCCATAGAGACACAGCCCTTCATTGCTGGGGTCACAGACACACATCCCTTTGGTGCTGAGGTCACACAAACAGACACAGAGACACACCTTCAGTGCTGGGGCCACACACACAGCCCTTCAGTGCTGCATTTCAGGGGACATGTACACATGTGCCAAACACACGTGCTCACACCCGTTCAGTGCTGCAGTGTTGAGGACACAAAAACACACACCCCATTAGTGCGGGGACACACAAACCATCACACAGCCACCCCTTTATTGATGGGGCCATAGAGACACAACCCCTTCATTGCTGGGGTCACAGACACACATCCCTTTGGTGCTGAGGTCACACAAACAGACACACACCTTCAGTGCTGGGGCCACCCACACAGCCCTTCAGTGCTGCATTTCAGGGGAAAACACATGCCAAACACACGTGCTCACACCCCTTCAGTGCTGCAGTGTTGAGGAAACAAGCATACACCCCATTAGTGCAGGGACACGCAAACCATCACACAGCCTCCCCGTTATTGATGGGGCCATAGAGACACACATCTTTATTGCTGGGGTCACAGACACACATCCCTTTGGTGCTGAGGTCACACAAACAGACACAGACACACACCTTCAGTGCTGGGGCCACACACATCCCTTCAGTGCTGCATTTCAGGGACATGTACACATGTGCCAAACACACGTGCACACACCCCTTCAGTGCTGCATTGTTGAGGACACAAACACACACCCCATTAGTGCAGGGACACACAAACCATCACACAGCCACCCCTTTATTGGTGGGGTCACAGGCACACATCCCTTTTTTGGTGGGGTCACAGACACACATCCCTTTATTGGTGGGATCACAGCCACACATCCTTTTAGTGCTGGGGTCACAGACGCACATCCCTTTATTGGTGGGGTCACAGACACACATGCCTTTATTGGTGGGGTCACAGGCACATATCCCTTTATTGGTGGGGTCACAGACACACATCTTTTTAGTGCTGGGGTCACAGACACACTTCCCTTTAGATCTGGGGTCACACAAACCTTCAATGCTGGGCCTACACACACAGTCACATGCACGCACACCTACCTTCTTGCTGAATCCCAAAAAGTCTACTCACTTGATAATTGCCGGACGTATGATAGTTACTCCACAGATCTCAGAACCGCCTTGAGGAAGGTCAGGAAGAAAGAAAACAATGCAGCTAATAATCATCTGGAAATATCATGGGGATGAGGACACAGTCCATACAGCACACACTGCAGATCTCTTCCTGATCCTGCTCTGCTGTTTGTGCTGTGACACAATGCTGTGCAGCCAGTCCTCCTCCCTTTCCAATGTGACCCGTTCCCCAGCGTTCAGTGATGAGCTACTTACCTGGACTGGTCCTCTTCAAGCTGTGACACAAGATGGCTCAGGAATAGAACTTTGTACATTCTGTAGCAGTTATGATGTCATGTGAGGTCTATGATGTCATGTTCTCGGTGCTGTCATGTGCTTTGTGATGTCATCATAACGGACACTGCTGTTTATGTATCAAGTTTACACTTCAGGAAATAAATTACTAAACAAAAAAATCACAGACTGCAAATATCCCACAGCCCCATGTTATAATTCATGACAGCTATTTAAATGAACCTTTATTTTAATCCATATAACCTACTGCTATATGAAAAAAAACTCGAGATCTGAACTGGAATTTAAATTGTCGTGCATGCAGCATGTAAGAGCATGTTCACACATGGCCACTAGCCAGAAAAAAAACTAAGACAGAAATACAATACACAAACACCCTGCAGTAAATAAATAAATCGCAATAGTGAATGAAAATAATAAAGCGTACTTAGCATAATTTTGATTGAAATAATGCGAAAGCCATCCCGCCTCGTCACGGCGACCCTTATGGGACAGTCCTAACTCTAATATTTAAAACTTTACCGTTTGTCAAGTGACATACATGTGGATAAGGGAAGAGAGACTGAACCAAAACAGTGGACACGGAGACATGGGGAGCAAGATGAATAAGCTTTCCAGCTCACAGAAAGCATCTTGTGCCCCTTGTGCCCCATGTCTCTGTGTCCACTTGACAAACGGTAAGGTGTTAAATATTAGAGTTAGGACTGTCCCATAAGGGTCGCCGTGATGAGGCGGGATGGCTTTCACATTATTTTGATCAAAATTCTGTTAACTAAGTCCCCTTTGTTATTTTCATGCACTATTGCGGTTTATTTACTGCAGGGGATTTGTGTATTGTGTTTCTGTCTTTGTCTTCTACTGCTATGTGAGTTACAGGAAAACACTGGACTAAAATCACTGACTGCGGTGGAATCCCAAATAAAATGTACATTTTATTTCCTTAAATAACATTTTCCTATACACACCTTACCTAATAATCGTGACATTTTGTGGAGCGTGCCAAATATTACCCTTCATTTAAAGTCTGCCAGCTGTGTTTTGTTGAACCTATTCACACTTGGTCGCAGACCAATACCACACTACAAGGCCAGTGCCTAAAACCGTGGTCATCAGACGTGATCCCATATCACTGCCGTAAACATCCTGAAATTTTTTGGAGCTGTCAAATATTATACTCCATTTAACCCCTTTAAAGCATGGGGCATAATAGTACGCACTAGGCTATCACCCCCGGTTCACTGATTTATACAGCTGACATGTGCCCCCAACAGCCGCGGGTGGAATCGCGATCCACCCGCGGCTGTTAACATGTTAAATGCCGCTGTCAATCTCTGACAGCGGCATTTAACAGCGCTTCGCCGGAAGCGCGTCACTTACCCCGCCCATCGGTGACCCCGTCACGTAATCGCGGGTCACTGACGGGTGGGCATGACAACCCTGGGTCTGCAGCAGACTACAGTGATTGTCATGTACTGACGCTATGAGCACCACCTAGTGGTCGGCGCTCATAGCACAGGAGCATTTCTGATACATAGAGTTGATCTGCTCATTCCCTCTATGTAGCAGAGGTGATTGGACAGTTGCTGCTTCTAGCCTCCTAATGAGACTATAGAAGCAAGCAAAAAGTGTAAAAAAAAAAAAAAAATGTAAATCACCCCCCTTTCGCCCCATTCAAAATAAAATTCTAAAAATACCACCCACACACACATATTTGGTATCGCCGTGTTCAGAATCGCCCGATCTATCAATATAAAAAAAAGAATTAAACCGATCGGTAAACAGCGTAACGAGAAAAAAATTCTAAACGCCAGAATTACGTTTTTTGGTCGCCGCAACATTGAAATAAAATGCAATAATGAGCGATTAAAACATCGGATCTACCCCAAAATGGTATCAATGAAAACTTCAGCTCGGCGTATAAAAAATAAAGCCGGCCCCAGATCCCGAAAAATGGAGACGCTACGGGTCTTGTAAAATGGCGCCATTTTATTTATTTTTTTTAGCAAACTTTTAGATTTTTTTTTCACCACTTAAATAAAAAAGAACCTGTACATGTTTGGTATCTACAACCTCATAATGACCTGGAGAATAATAATGGCAGGTCAGTGTTAGCATTCAGTGAACGTGGTAAAAAAAAAAAAAAAAACATCTGTGGTATTGCACTTTTTTTGCAATTTCACCGTACTTGGATTTTTTTTCCCATTTTCCGTACATGATATGGTAAAACCAGTAATGTTGTTCAAAAGTACAACTCATCCCGCAAAAAATAATCCCTCACACGGCCATATTGACCAAAAAATAAAAACGCTATGACTCTGGGAACAAGGGGAACAAAAAATGAAAATGCAAAAATGGAAAATCCCAGGGTCCTTAAGGGGTAAAAGTACAGCGTATACAGTGTGTGTGTGGTGCGTACAGCGTATACAGTGTGTGTGTGTGTGTGTGTGTGTGGTGCGTACGACGTATACAGTGTGTGTGTGTGTGGTGCGTACGGCGTATACAGAGTGTGTGTGTGTGGTGCGTACGGCGTATACAGTGTGTGTGTGTGGTGCGTACGGCGTATACAGAGTGTGTGTGTGGTGCGTATGGCGTATACAGTGTGTGTGGTGGTGCGTACGGCGTATACATTGTGTGTGTGTGGTGGTGCGTACGGCGTATACAGTGTTTGGTGCGTACGGCGTATACATTGTGTGTGGTGCGTACGGCATATACAGTGTGTGTGTGGTGCGTACGGCATATACAGTGTGTGTCTGGTGCGTATACAGTGTATGTGTGGTGCATATACAGTGTGTGTGGTGCGTATACAGTGTGTGTGTGTGTGGTGCGTACAGCGTATACAGTATGTGTGTGTGTGTGGTGCGTACAGCGTATATAGTGTGTGTGTGGTGATTACGGCATATACAGTGTGTGTGTGGTGCGTACGACGTATACAGTGTGTGTGTGTGGTGCATACGGCGTATACAGTTTGTGTGTGTGGTGCGTACGGCATATACAGTTTGTGTGTGTGGTGTGTACGGTGTATATAGTGTGTGTGTGGTGATTACGGCATATACAGTGTGTGTGTGGTGCGTACGACGTATACAGTGTGTGTGTGTGGTGCGTACGACATATACAGTGTGTGTGTGTGGTGCGTACGGCGTATACAGTTTGTGTGTGTGGTGCGTACGGCATATACAGTTTGTGTGTGTGGTGCGTACGGCGTATACAGTGTGTGTGTGGTGCGTACGACGTATACAGTGTGTGTGTGGTGCGTACGACGTATACAGTGTGTGTGTGTGGTGCATATGGCGTATACAGTGTGTGTGGTGGTGCGTACGACGTATACAGTGTGTGTGGTGCATACGGCGTATACAGTGTGTGTGTGTCTGATGCGTACAGCGTATACAGTGTGTGTGGTGGTGCGTACGACGTATACAGTGTGTGTGTGGTGCGTGCGGCGTATACAGTGTGTGTGGTGCATACGGCGTATACAGTGTGTGTGTGTGTCTGATGCGTACAGCGTATACAGTGTGTGTGTGGTGCGTACGGCGTATACAGAGTGTGTGTGGTGGTGCGTACGGCGTATACAGAGTGTGTGTGTGGTGGTGCGTACGGCGTATACAGAGTGTGTGTGGTGGTGCGTATGGCGTATACAGTGTGTGTGTGGTGCGTACGGCGTATACAGTGTGTGTGTGTGTGGTGCGTACGGCGTATACAGTGTGTGTGTGGTGCGTACGGAGTATACAGTGTGTGTGTGTGTGAGGTGCGTACGGCGTATATAGTGTGTGTGTGGTGTGTACTGCGTATACAGTGTGTGTGTGTGGTGCGTACGGCATATGCAGTGTGTGTGTGTGGTGCGTACGGCGTATACAGTGTGTGTGTGGTGCGTACTGCGTATACTGTGTGTGTGTGGTGCATACGCCGTATACAGTGTGTGTGTGTGGTGCGTACTGCGTATACATTGTGTGTGTGTGTGTGTGGCGCATACGGCGTATACAGTGTGTGTGTGGTGCATACGGCGTATACAGTGTGTATGTGGTGCGTACGGCATATAGTGTGTGTATGTGGTGCGTACGGCGTATACAGTGTGTGTGGTGCATACGGCGTATACAGAGTGTGTGTGTGGTGGTGCGTACGGCGTGTACAGTGTGTGTGTGGTGCGTACGGCGTGTACAGTGTGTGTGTGGTGCGTACGGCGTATACAGTGTGGGTGTGGGTGGCATACGGCGTATACAGTGTGTGTGTGTGGTGTGTACGGCGTATACAGTGTGTGTGTGGTGCGTACGGCCTATACAGTGTGTGTGGTGCGTACGGCGTATACAGTGTGTGTGGTGCGTACGGCGTATACAGTGTGTGTGTTTGGTACGTATACAGTGTGGTGCGTATAGAGTGTGTGCGTGGTGCGTATAGAGTGTGTGTGTGGTGCGTACGGCGTATACAGTGTGTGTGGTGCGTACTGCGTATACAGTGTGTGTGTGGTGCGTACGGCGTATACAGTGTGTGTGTGGCATACGGCGTATACAGTGTGTGTGTGGCATACGGCGCGTACAGTGTGTGTGCGTGGGGCATACGGTGTATACAGTGTGTGTGTGTGTGGTGCGTACGGCATATACAGTGTGTGCGAGGTGCGTAAGGCGTATACAGTGTGTGTGTGTGTGTGGCATACGGCGTATACAGTGTGTGCGAGGTGCGTACAGCGTATACAGTGTGTGTGTGGTGCGTACTGCGTATACAGTGTGTGCGAGGTGCGTACGGCGTATACAGTGTGTGTGTGGTGCATACGGCGTATACAGTGTGTGTGAGGTGCGTACGACGTATACAGTGTGTGTGTGTGGTGGTGCATACGGCGTATACAGTGTGTGCGTGGTGCGTATGGCATATACAGTGTGTGTGGCATACGGCGTATACAGTGTGTGCATGGTGCATACGGCGTATACAGTGTGTGTGGTGATGCATACGGCGTATACAGTGTGTGTGTGGTGCGTACGGTGTATACAGTGTGTGTGTGGTGTGTACGGCGTATACAGTGTGTGTGGCATACGGCGTATACAGTGTGTGTGTGGTGCGTACAGCGTATACAGTGTGTGTGGTGGTGCATACGGCGTATACAGTGTGTGTGGTGGTGCATACGGCGTATACAGTGTGTGTGTGGTGCGTACGGCGTATACAGTGTGTGGTGCGTATGGCGTGTACAGTGTGTGTGTGTGTGTGGTGCGTACGGCGTATACAGTGTGTGTGTGGTGCGTACGGCGTATACAGTGTGTGTGTGTGGTGCGTACGGCCTATACAGTGTGTGTGTGGTGCATACGACGTATACAGTGTGTGTGTGTGGTGCGTACGGCCTATACAGAGTGTGTGTGGTACGTATACAGTGTGGTGCGTATAGAGTGTGTGCGTGGTGCGTACGACGTATACAGCGTGTGTGCGTGGTGCGTACGGCATATACAGTGTGTGCGTGGTGCGTACGACGTATACAGTGTGTGTGTGGTGCATATGGCGTATACAGTGTGTGTGTGTGGCATACGGCGTATACAGTGTGTGTGTGTGTGGTGCATACGGCGTATACAGTGTGTGGTGCGTATGGCGTGTACAGTGTGTGTGTGGTGCGTACGGCGTATACAGTGTGTGTGTGGTGCGTACGGCGTATACAGTGTGTGTGTGTGGTGCATACGGCGTATACAGTGTGTGTGTGTGGTGCGTACGGCCTATACAGAGTGTGTGTGGTACGTATACAGTGTGGTGCGTATAGAGTGTGTGCGTGGTGCGTACGACGTATACAGCGTGTGTGCGTGGTGCGTACGGCATATACAGTGTGTGCGTGGTGCGTACGACGTATACAGTGTGTGTGTGTGGTGCATATGGCTTATACAGTGTGTGTGTGTGGCATACGGCGTATACAGTGTGTGTGGTGCATACGGCGTATACAGTGTGTGTGTGGCATACGGCATATACAGTGTGTGTGTGGCATACGGCATATACAGTGTGTGTGTGTGTGTGTGGCATACGGCGTATACAGTGTGTGTGGTGCGTACGGCATATACAGTGTGTGCGAGGTGCGTACGGCGTATACAGTGTGTGTGTGGCATACGGCGTATACAGTGTGTGTGTGGCATACGGCGCGTACAGTGTGTGTGCGTGGGGCATACGGCGTATACAGTGTGTGTGTGTGTGGTGCGTATGGCATATACAGTGTGTGCGAGGTGCGTAAGGCGTATACAGTGTGTGTGTGTGTGTGTACTGCGTATACAGTGTGTGTGTGGTGCGTACTGCGTATACAGTGTGTGTGTGGTGCGTACTGCGTATACAGTGTGTGCGAGGTGCGTACGGCGTATACAGTGTGTGTGTGGTGCGTACGGCGTATACAGTGTGTGTGTGGTGCATACGGCGTATACAGTGTGTGTGAGGTGCGTACGACGTATACAGTGTGTGTGAGGTGCGTACGACGTATACAGTGTGTGTGTGTGTGTGGTGTTGCATACGGCGTATACAGTGTGTGCGTGGTGCGTATGGCATATACAGTGTGTGTGGCATACGGTGTATACAGTGTGTGCGTGGTGCATATGGCGTATACAGTGTGTGTGGTGGTGCGTACGGTGTATACAGTGTGTGTGTGGTGTGTACGGCGTATACAGTGTGTGTGGCATACGGCGTATACAGTGTGTGTGTGGTGCGTACAGCGTATACAGTGTGTGTGGTGGTGCATACGGCGTATACAGTGTGTGTGTGTGGTGCGTACGGCGTATACAGTGTGTGTGTGGTGCGTATGGCGTGTACAGTGTGTGTGTGTGTGGTGCGTACGGCGTATACAGTGTGTGTGTGGTGCGTACGGCGTATACAGTGTGTGTGTGTGGTGCGTACGGCCTATACAGTGTGTGTGTGGTGCATACGGCGTATACAATGTGTGTGTGGTACGTATACAGTGTGGTGCGTATAGAGTGTGTGCGTGGTGCGTACGACGTATACAGCGTGTGTGCGTGGTGCGTATGGCATATACAGTGTGTGCGTGGTGCGTACGACGTATACAGTGTGTGTGTGGTGCATATGGCGTATACAGTGTGTGTGTGTGGCATACGGCGTATACAGTGTGTGTGTGTGTGTGTGGTGCATACGGCGTATACAGTGTGTGGTGCGTATGGCGTGTACAGTGTGTGTGTGTGTGGTGCGTACGGCGTATACAGTGTGTGTGTGTGGTGCGTACGGCGTATACAGTGTGTGTGTGTGGTGCGTACGGCGTATACAGTGTGTGCGTGGTGCGTACGACGTATACAGCGTGTGTGCGTGGTGCGTACGGCATATACAATGTGTGCGTGGTGCGTACGACGTATACAGTGTGTGTGTGGTGCATATGGCGTATACAGTGTGTGTGTGTGGCATACGGCATATACAGTGTGTGTGTGTGTGTGTGGCATACGGCGTATACAGTGTGTGTGGTGCGTACGGCATATACAGTGTGTGCGAGGTGCGTACGGCGTATACAGTGTGTGTGTGGCATACGGCGTATACAGTGTGTGTGTGTGTGGTGCGTACGGCATATACAGTGTGTGCGAGGTGCGTAAGGCGTATACAGTGTGTGTGGCATACGGCGTATACAGTGTGTGCGAGGTGCGTACGGCGTATACAGTGTGTGTGTGGTGCGTACTGCGTATACAGTGTGTGCGAGGTGCGTACGGCGTATACAGTGTGTGTGAGGTGCGTACGACGTATACAGTGTGTGTGTGTGTGGTGCATACGGCATATACAGTGTGTGTGTGTGGTGCATACGGCGTATACAGTGTGTGTGTGGTGGTGCATACGGCGTATACAGTGTGAGGTGCGTACAACGTATACAGTGTGTGTGTGTGTGGTGGTGCATACGGCGTATACAGTGTGTGCGTGGTGCGTATGGCATATACAGTGTGTGTGGCATACGGTGTATACAGTGTGTGCGTGGTGCATACGGCGTATACAGTGTGTGTGTTGCGTACGGTGTACACAGTGTGTGTGTGGTGTGTACGGCGTATACAGTGTGTGTGGCATACGGCGTATACAGTGTGTGTGTGGTGCGTACAGCGTATACTGTGTGTGTGGTGGTGCATACGGCGTATACAGTGTGTGTGGTGGTGCATACGGCGTATACAGTGTGTGTGGCATACGGCTTATACAGTGTGTGTGGTGCATACGGCGTATACAGTGTGTGTGTGGCATACGGCTTATACAGTGTGTGTGGTGCATACGGCGTATACAGTGTGTGTGTGGTGCATACGGCGTATACAGTGTGTGTGGTGGTGCATACGGCATATACAGTGTGTGTGTGGTGCATACGGCGTATACAGTGTGTGTGTGGTGCATACGGCGTATACAGTGTGTGTGGTGGTGCATACGGCATATACAGTGTGTGTGTGGTGCATACGATATATACAGTGTGTGTGTGGCATACGGCGTATTTGCATATAAAGGATGTGTCATGTTGTGTAACACAGACCTGTAGAAGCGTCTTCACGGGAAACAGCTGTTGTCGGCTTTTTTCTTCCCCGCTCTCCCTGCTCGCCGGACTTTTTATCCTCATGGAATAAAGATACTGCTTTTAACCACTTCGCACCAGAGCCTGTTTTTGCCTTCGTGACCGGGCCAATTTTTTCAATTCTGACCACTGTCACTTTATGAAGTAATTACTCTGGAACGCTTCAACAGATCCCGCTGATTCTGAAATTGTTTTTTCGTGACATATTGTACTTCAGGATAGTGGTAAAATTTCTTCGATATCACTTGCGTTTATTTGTGAAAAAGTCGGAAATTTGGCGAAAATTTTGAAAATTTTGCAATTTTCAAACTTTGAATTTTTATGCCCTTAAATCAGAGAGATATGTCACACAAAATAGTTAATAAATAACATTTCCCACATGTCTACTTTACATCAGCACAATTTTGGAACCCAAATTTTTTTTTGTTAGGGAGCTATAAGGGTTAAAAGTTGACCAGCGATTTCTCATTTTTCCAACAAAATTTACAAAAACATTTTTTTAGGGACCACATCATATTTGAAGTCACTTTGAGCGGTCTTTATGACAGAAAATACCCAAGGTGCTCAAAACCACATTCAAGAACTTTATTAACCCTTCAGGTGCTTCACAGGAATTTTTGGAATGTGGAAGAAAAAAATGAACATTTAACTTTTTTCACAAAAATGTTACTTTAGACCCAATTTTTTTTATTTTCACAGGGGTAACAGGAAAAAATGGACCCCCAAATTTTTTGTGCAATTTCTCTTGAGCGTGCTGATACCCCTATGTGAGGGAAAACCACTGTTTGGGCGCACGGCAGGGTTCGAAAGGGAAGGAGCGCCATTTGACTTTTTGAATGTAAAATTTGTTTGAATAATTAGCAGACGCCATGTTGCATTTGGGGAGCCCCTGATGTTCCTAAACAGTAGAAACCCCCCACAAGTGACACCATTTTGGAAACTAGACCCCTTAGGGAACTTATCTAGATGTGTGGTGAGCACCTTGAACCCCAAGGTGCTTCACAGAAGTTTATTATATTGAGCTGTAAAAATAAAATTTTCACATTTTTCCCACAAAAACGTTTTTCATCCCTTAATTTTGTATTATCATAAGGGTAATAGGATAAATTGCACCGTGGAGTTTGTTGTGCAATTTCTCCTGAACATGCTGATACCCCATATGTGGAGGCAAACCACTGTTTGGGCGCACGGCAGGGTTCGGAAGGGAAGGAGCGCCATTTGACTTTTTGAATGTAAAATTTGTTTGAATAATTAGCGGACGCCATGTCACATTCTGGGAGCCCCTAATGTGCCTAAACAGTGGAAACCCCCCACAAGTGCCACCATTTTGGAAACTAGACCCCTTAGGGAACTTTTCTAGATGTGTGGTGAGCACCTTGCACCCCCAGCTGCTTCACAGAAGTTTATAATATTGAGCCATAAAAATACAATTTTCACATTTTTCCCACAAAAATTGTTTTTCATTCCCTAATTTTGCATTATCATAAGGTTAACAGGATAAATTGCACCATGAAATTTGTTGTGCAATTTCTCCTGAGTACGCCGATACCCCATATGTGGGGGAAAACCACTGCTTTGGTGTACGGCAGGGTTCGGAAGAGAAAGGAGCGCTATGTTGGCTGGGATAGGTTGCAGACACCATGTCACATTTGAAGAGTCGCTGACATGCCGAAACAACAGAAACCCCAAGTGACCCCATTTTGTAAACTACACCTCTCAAGGAATTCATCTAGGGAAGTAGTGAGTATTTTTTAATTGTTAAATTTATACCATTGGGCTGTGAAAAAAGCATAATTATATTTTTACCGCAAAAAAATGTTTTACCCTCAGATTTTACATTTTCATACAGAGCAATGGGTAAAAATGGTGCCGAAATGTGTCACACAATTTCTTCTAAAAGTGTCAATACCCAATATGTGGCTGTATCGTACCGCTCAGCCATACGGCGAGATTTGGGGGGACGGAGCGCTATTTGACAATTGGAGAACAAATTATTGTAGAATAGGCATTTGGATTTGGGAGCACAAAATTTTCTGAATTTCTTTTGGGGGGCAAGGGCCATTTCGCTTTTCCAGAGCCTTTCTGCTACCAGTAACTTGGAAGTCCCTTATATTTTTAACAGATAACGGACCTGAGTGGGGACTAGCTTTTTTTGAGGACTGAGTTGAAGCTTTTATTGGGAACATTTTACGTAACATTTATCCGGCGCTCTAGGCTGAGCACTTACATCGGGGTTTCCATCTAAATTTCCAAGTGATGTAATTCAGATGAAACCCCTGCGGGATCCATTCACTGTGATGAGGCAGCAGAGTTACTCTGGACTCCGTCTGGCCTCTGTTTAGCGGTGTCCTTTTTTTCAGAAGTGCACAAAACTGTGGCCAACCGCACTTTTATGCACGCCTAAAACAAATGAGACTGTGGGATCACAGGTCAGACGGCATCTACAGTGGCCTATATCTGCCTCATTACAGGGAATCTTCCGTCATGGGTTCTGTCTGAATCACGTATTTCAGAGATTCACACGGAAACTCTGGTGTAAGCGCTCAGCGCAGAGCGCAGGATAAATGTGAGCAGAGCCTTACTGCCATCTTTGGGAGACATAATAAACAAATCAGTAGCAGGTGAAGAATTGGTTTTATTTATTTTTTACGCCGTTCCTAGTGTGATATAACTGATTAGATTACTTTATTCTTCGGGTCAGTGCGATTACAGAGATACCAGATTTATATCGGGTTTTTATGACTGACAACTGTCACACGCTAAGAGACGCTTTTTATTTGCAAAATCTAGTTTTTGCATCGCCATATTTTGAGAGCTATAATTTTTCCATATTTCGGCCGACAGAGTCAGAGTGACGGCTTGTTTTTTGCGGGACGAGTTGACATTTTTATTGGTACCATTTTTGGGTACGTGACATTTTTTGATAGCTTTCTATTCCGTTTTTTTGGGAGGTAAAATTAACAAAAAACAATAATTCAGGAATTTTTTTTTGAGGTTTTTTTTATGCCGTTCTGCGTGTGGTAAAAGTGATCAGGCAGCGTTATTCTTCGGGTCGGTACGTTTACAGCGATACTACACTTACTGTATATTTTTTTTATGTTTTGGCGCTTTTACACAATAAAACAATTTTATAGAAAAAATATTTTTTTTGCATTGCTTTATTCTGAGCGCTATAACTTTTTTATTTTTCGGCTGATGGAGCTGTATGGCGGCTTTTTTTTTGCGGAACAAGATGACGTTTTCAGCGGTACCATTTTTATTTCCATTTTGCTTTTTGATCGCATTTTTTTCTACTTTTTGTTTGGCGATATGAGGAAAAAGCATAGTTTTTTGCTCCGTTTTTTATTTATTTTTATTACGGTGTGCACAGAAGGAGTTAATTAGTGTGACAGTTTTATAGCTCGGGTTGTTTCGGACACGGCGATACCAAATATGTGTACTTTTTTTATTTTTGCATAAATATACGGATTTATCGGTTTAATATTTTATTTATTTATTTTAATTTATTTTGTATTTTTTTTTAAAGTTTCAAAACATTTTTTTTACTTTTTTTACTTAGTCCCTGTATGGGACAATATTTTTTATTTTTCTGATCACTGATCTCATGTAATGTAATAGACATATATTACATTACATGAGATCTTCACTGACTGTTTCACAGTCAGAGTCTCCTGCCAGGCTTCAGCTGCAGGCTGAGCCAGGCAGGACACCATATATGGCAGAGCTGGAGGCTTTCATGTGACCTCCAGCTGCCATAGCAACCCAAGGTCCTGGAAGGTATCAGGGGTCTTCGGAGAGGTAAGTATACCACCCCCTCTCCTCCTGCTGTCTTCTATATGCCGCGATCACTATAGATCGCGGCATATAGAAGACAGCAAAGGGTTAACATCACTGGGACCTGATCCAATCAGGTCCCGATGATGTTCCCTGTCAGAGCTATCGCTCTGCACCGCTCCCACAGCGCTTGCAGGACCCTGGGGGTCCTGAGCGCTGCGGGACCACCCACCGTTTTTAAACTTCCGCGCTGCACAAAGCCCAGGCAGCGCGGACGTTTATGTACAGTGGGTGGTCGAGAAGCGGTTAAGGACTGGTGAGTGCAGCTCATTTTTCTATCTTATGGTTATTTTGGAATTATTGACAAGTTTATTATGACATCATAAAGGTGAGTGCAACCAGCACTTATTTAATATAGATTTGAATCTTGATACTGCACTTACAATCTGCGCTCTTTCCCCTCTACTTATTTTATAGTATGTCTTTGGAGTGTGGGAGGAAACTGGAGAACCCGGAGGAAACCCACACAAACACAGGGAGAACATACAAACTCCTTGCAGATGTTATCCTTGGTGGGATTTGAACCCAGGACCCCAGCGCTGCAAGGCTGCAGTGCTAACCACTGAGCCACCGTGCTGCCCTACCTTTCCACCCCTCTTTGTTACTTCGGGAGCCGGGCTAACTATGGGGCAGCCGCCACTGGCCGTTGAGCGCTGGTCAGCTGCCCATATATTGATAGATTGGATGATTCTAAATGCAGCGACACCAAATATGTGTATATTTTATTTTTTTTGTTGTTTTATTTTGAATGTGGTGAAAGGGGGCGATTTAAAATTTTATATTTTTTTAATATTTTTAAAAACATTTTTTTTTACTTTTCACTTCCTTCAATAGTCTCTATGGGAGAGTAGAAGCTGCGATCATCAGATGACCTGTGTGTAGCAGAAATGCTCACTGGCTATGAGCGCCGACCGCTAGGCGGCGTTCATAGCATCCTGGCAATGACAACCGCAGGGGTCTCCTCCAGACCCCAGGTTGTCATGCCAACCCATTGGCGATTCATGGTCATGTGACCTGGTTTTGGCTCCCATTCCTGAGAAAAAATACTGACCGAATACTGACCAAAAACTGATAGTGGGGCCATAGCCTTAATTTGAGGGTATTCACATCCTAATTGAAGGGTTTAGGAATTACAGCTCTTTAATATGGAGCAGTATCTTTTTCATGGGACCAAAGTAATTGGACAATTATCTCAAAAGCTCTTTCATTGACTGCATGGGCTCTTCCCTCATTAATCCATCATCAATTAAGCAGGTAAAAGGTCTGGAGCTGATTCCAGGTGTGGCATTTGTATTTGGAAACTGTTGCTGTTAACCCATAACACGGAAAAGAGCTCTCATGGAAGTGAAACAGACCATCATTATATTATATTAATATTAAAGTGTAAGAAATGCACAGTGGCATAAAGTAACCTCACCAGTCAAAAGGGAAAAACACACCCGACGCACGTTTTGCATCTGGCTTCGTCATGGGGAGATGGTGGACTGAACAACCAGGGTATTTACATGTAGGACCCAATCAAAAAAGTTGTAACGCATGTGGATTCTTGCACATACAAAGTCAATGGAACATCATCCAAGAAGCAGTAGTGACTTCAGACGCTATCTTCAGATGGCTCACCCTCTGAAAACAAGGTGCCTGTGCGCATGATTGATGGTGCTGTTTTCATGTGATGCGACCAACACGTGAGAGGAAGCAGTCATCTCACCGTTGACGCGCCAATACTGGAGGTGCTGACGGATTCGGCACATAAAAAAAATCACATGATAATGAATAATGTGGTGGCAGAATGGGAAGTGATGTACGATCACATCATTATAGTCACGGTCATGTGGCTGGGCAGAGAAGATCACATGGACAGCAGTCACATGATAAGTTCTTCACAATACAGATGAACAATGACCCAAAACATAGTGCGGAAGCAACCCTGGAGTTTTTTACTGTAAAGAAGTGAAATATTCTGTAATGGCGCAATGGTCACGTCAGTCATCAGATCTCAACCCCAGCGAGCTGCATTTCATAGGCTGAAGACAAAACATAAGGCAGAAAGACCCACAAACAAGCAACAACTGAAGTCACTGCAGGAAAGGCGGCAAAGCCTCACAAAGGAGGAAACCCGGCGTTTGGTGACGTCCATGGCTTCCAGACTTCAGGCCGTCATTGCTGCAAAGGATTCTCTACAAAGTATTAATGAGAATTTTATTTATGGTAAAGTAAATTTCTCCAATTACTTTTGCACCCCTGGAATGAGGAGGCTTTGTAGAAAAATGGTTGTAATTCCTAAACGTTTCACAGGGGATTTTTGTTTAATCCTTTTAATTAAACCTGAAAGTCTCCACTTCAATTACATCTCAGTTGTTTCATTTTAAATCCAGATTAGTGGCCTGCAGAGCTGAAATCACCACGAAGATTCACTGTCCAAATATTTCTGGACGGAACTGTATTCATATATTTACACTATATGGACAAATATTGCATCTCTTGCCCCCAAAACAAAACCCAAAATGTTCTCCTGCCCCTTTTCCTAACTCCCAAACCCCAAATAGACAAGGACATTCGGAGTTTCCAATCCTCCCTCTTTGGCCTCGGCCCCACTATCAGTGTTTGGTCAGTAATCGGTCAGTATTTTTCTCAGGAGTGGGAGCCAAAACCAGGTGAGGAACAATCAGAGAAAAGGTATAATAGAAACAAGTCACCAATTCTACATTTATCACCCACTCCTGGTTTTGGCTCCCACTCCTGAGAAAAGATACTGACCGAATACTGATCAAATACTGATAGTGGGGCCGTGGCCTTTTGTAGACAAAGCATCTTCAGCCTCGGCTCTTTACCTCCTACAGACGAAATGGTGGGAAAACAAAACACTTTTTATTAATCCGTTATATTTTATTACAGTTTTTATTACAGGGAAATTACAGCTAAATGCCCCCAATCCCTTTTCCCTTCTCCCAATCCATAATGCTGCGGTAAGATTATCTCTACAGAGACCCCTGTACAGGAATATTAGGGCTCCAGCGACATCACATCTATTATACAGAGAATAGCGCTATCTCCATAGCTCTGTACACAAGGACATAGAGATCAGACAAGGTCCTCATATTCAGGCAGCTTCTATTTTACTCCAACCCTCTTTATAAGAACAAGATCAGAGTCTCATTATACCGAGCAGAGAAGCTCCAGGGACAAAGACCCCGTCTGCTCCTAACACGCCGGGGGCCCGGAGTATCCAGCCACGGGGCCCGGATTCTCTCATTTGTGGCCCCAACGTTTCTTGTAGAATAAATCCCTTTCTCATCCAGTCCTGTAGTAATGACTTTGTTATCAGGTTTTGTAGGAGGGTTCGTCTGACTCCATCTTATGTTATCAATATCTGTGCGAGAAACAAGAGACGTCCGAGCGCAGTTTTACTGAGTGTCCAGTGTCAGTTCTTCTACAGTCTGATAAAGAGCCGCGGGGTCTCCGATCGAACCTGGAAGTATATAGCTGTATACAGCGAACACACGCGGCTCCGTGCACACACGACTCCATATATACACCGATCCGTACGCCTCGTACACACACGACTCTGTACACACACAGCTCCGTACACACACGGCTCCGCTCCGTACACCTCGTACACGCGCAGATCCGCTCCGTACACCTCGTACACGCGCGACTCCGCTCCGTACACCTCGTACACACGCGGCTCCGCTCCGTACGCCTCGTACACGCGCGGCTCCGCTCCGTACGCCTCGTACACGCGCGGCTCCGCTCCGTAAGCCTCGTACACGCGCGGCTCCGCTCCGTACGCCTCGTACACGCGCAGCTCCGCTCCGTACGCCTCGTACACGCGCGGCTCCGCTCCGTACGCCTCGTACACGCGCGGCTCCGCTCCGTACGCCTCGTACACGCGCGGCTCCGCTCCGTACGCCTCGTACACACGCGGCTCTGCTCCGTACACCTCGTACACACGCGGCTCCGCTCCGTACACCTCGTACACACGCGGCTCCGCTCCGTACACCTCGTACACACGGCTCTGCTCCGTACACCTCGCACACACGCGGCTCCGCTCCGTACACCTCGTACACACCCGGCTCCGCTCCGTACGCCTCGTACACACGCGGCTCTGCTCCGTACACCTCGTACACACGCGGCTCTGCTCCGTACACCTCGTACACACACGGCTCTGCTCCGTACACCTCGTACACACACGGCTCTGCTCCGTACACCTCGTACACACGCGGCTCCGCTCCGTACACCTCGTACACACGCGGCTCTGCTCCGTACACCTCGTACACACGCGGCTCTGCTCCGTACACCTCGTACACACGCGGCTCTGCTACATCCACACTGTAAACCCCTCCTGACCCCACACATAAACTTCAGCTCATCCAGCACCATGACAACCAGCACAGCAGAGTCCTGCATCCACTGAGGCCCCTGATCATGTGACCCCTGACTCCTCCCCTCCTGTGACCTCATCACAGCTCCTGTGCGCACAGAGCAGCCATATATGTGGTGGCGGCTCTGCAGGTGGAGGTATGTGGAGACCCCATTACTGGGCGCAGGGGGTATTAACCCCTTCAGCACGGAGGCTCTTTTGGGGTCTTGTGTTGCCCCTTTATAAGAATCATAAGGTTTTAGTTCAGTTTCCTGTAATAGATACATACGACCCAACTATGGAGACAGGAAGGGAGGAAACGTATTGTTCTCATAGTACAGGGCCCCTTTACTGCCCCACAGTGTAATGCCCCCATTATGCCCCTTATGCAGGATGTATGATGCCCCCACACAGTGTAATGCCCCCATTATGCCCCTTATGCAGGATGTATGATGCCCCCACACAGTGTAATGCCCCCATTATGCCCCTTATACAGGATGTATGATGGCCCCACACAGTGTAATGCCCCCATTATGCCCCTTATGCAGTATGTATGATGCCCCCACACAGTGTAATGCCCCCATTATGCCCCTTATGCAGGATGTATGATGCCCCCCACAGTGTAATGCCCCCATTATGCCCCTTATGCAGGATGTATGATGCCCCCACACAGTGTAATGCCCCCATTATGCCCCTTATGCAGGATGTATGATACCCCTTACAGTATAATGCCCCCATTATGCCCCTTATACAGTATGTATGATGCCCGCACACAGTGTAATGCCCCCATTATGCCCCTTATGTAAGATGTATGATGCCCCCATACAGTGTAATGCCCCCATTATGCCCCTTATGTAGGATGTATGATGCCCCCACACAGTGTAATGCCCCATTATGCCCCTTATGCAGTATGTATGATGCCCCCACACAGTGTAATGCCCCCATTATGCCCCTTATGCAGTATGTATGATGCCCCCACACAGTGTAATGCCCCCATTATGCCTCTTATGCAGGATGTATAATGCCCCCATTATGCCCCTTATACAGTATGTATGATGCCCCCACACAGTGTAATGCCCCCATTATGCCCCTTATGCAGGATGTATTATGCCCCCACACAGTGTCATACCCCATTATGCCCCTTATGTAGTATGTATGATGCCCCAACACAGTGTAATGCCCCCATTATACCCCTTATCCAGTATGTATGATGCCCCCACACAGTGTAATGCCCCCATTATGCCCCTTATGTAGGATGTATGATGCCCCGACGGTATAATGCCCCCAGTATGCCCCTTATCCAGTATGTATGATGCCCCCACACAGTGTAATGCCCCCATTATGCCCCTTATGCAGGATGTATGATGCCCCCACACAGTGTAATGCCCCCATTATGTCCCTTATGCAGGATGTGTGATGCCCCCATTATGCCCCTTATCCAGTATGTATGATGCCCCCACACAGTGTAATGCCCCCATTATGCCCCTTATGTAGGATGTATGATGCCCCGACGGTGTAATGCCCCCATTATGCCCCTTATCCAGTATGTATGATGCCCCCACACAGTGTAATGCCCCCATTATGCCCCTTATGCAGGATGTATGATGCCCCCACACAGTGTAATGTCCCCATTATGCCCCTTATACAGTATGTATGATGCCCCCACACAGTGTAATGCCCCCATTATGCCACTTATGCAGGATGTATGATGCCCCCACACAGTGTAATGCCCCCATTATGCCCCTTATACAGGATGTATGATGGCCCCACACAGTGTAATGCCCCCATTATGCCCCTTATGCAGTATGTATGATGCCCCCACACAGTGTAATGCCCCCATTATGCCCCTTATGCAGGATGTATGATGCCCCCCACAGTGTAATGCCCCCATTATGCCCCTTATGCAGGATGTATGATGCCCCCACACAGTGTAATGCCCCCATTATGCCCCTTATGCAGGATGTATGATACCCCTTACAGTATAATGCCCCCATTATGCCCCTTATACAGTATGTATGATGCCCGCACACAGTGTAATGCCCCCATTATGCCCCTTATGTAAGATGTATGATGCCCCCATACAGTGTAATGCCCCCATTATGCCCCTTATGTAGGATGTATGATGCCCCCACACAGTGTAATGCCCCATTATGCCCCTTATGCAGTATGTATGATGCCCCCACACAGTGTAATGCCCCCATTATGCCCCTTATGCAGTATGTATGATGCCCCCACACAGTGTAATGCCCCCATTATGCCTCTTATGCAGGATGTATAATGCCCCCATTATGCCCCTTATACAGTATGTATGATGCCCCCACACAGTGTAATGCCCCCATTATGCCCCTTATGCAGGATGTATTATGCCCCCACACAGTGTCATACCCCATTATGCCCCTTATGTAGTATGTATGATGCCCCAACACAGTGTAATGCCCCCATTATACCCCTTATCCAGTATGTATGATGCCCCCACACAGTGTAATGCCCCCATTATGCCCCTTATGTAGGATGTATGATGCCCCGACGGTATAATGCCCCCAGTATGCCCCTTATCCAGTATGTATGATGCCCCCACACAGTGTAATGCCCCCATTATGCCCCTTATGCAGGATGTATGATGCCCCCACACAGTGTAATGCCCCCATTATGTCCCTTATGCAGGATGTGTGATGCCCCCATTATGCCCCTTATCCAGTATGTATGATGCCCCCACACAGTGTAATGCCCCCATTATGCCCCTTATGTAGGATGTATGATGCCCCGACGGTGTAATGCCCCCATTATGCCCCTTATCCAGTATGTATGATGCCCCCACACAGTGTAATGCCCCCATTATGCCCCTTATGCAGGATGTATGATGCCCCCACACAGTGTAATGTCCCCATTATGCCCCTTATACAGTATGTATGATGCCCCCACACAGTGTAATGCCCCCATTATGCCACTTATGCAGGATGTATGATGCCCCCACACAGTGTAATGCCCCCATTATGCCCCTTATACAGTATGTATGATGCTCCCACACAGTGTAATGCCCCCATTATGCCCCTTATACAGGATGTATGATGCCCCCCACAGTTTAATGCCCCTATTATGCCCCTTATGCCGGATGTATGATGCCCCCACACAGTGTAATGCCCCCATTATGCCCCTAATGCAGGATGTATGATGCCCCCACACAGTGTAATGCCCCCATTATGCCCCTTATGCAGGATGTATGATGCCCCCACACAGTGTAATACCCCCATTATGCCCCTTATGCAGTATGTATGATGCCCCCATTATGCCCCTTATGCAGGATGTATGATGCCCCCACACATTGTAATACCCCCATTATGCCCCTTATACAGTATGTATGATGCCCCCACACAGTGTAATGCCCCCATTATGTCCGTTATGCAGGATGTATGATGCCCCACACAGTGTAATACCCCCATTATGTCCCTTATGCAGGATGTATGATGCCCCTACACAGTGTAATGCCCCCATTATGCCCCTAATGCAGGATTTATGATGCCCCCACACAGTGAAATGCCCCCATTATGCCCCTTAAGCAGTATGTATGATGCCCACACACAGTGCAATGCCCCCATTATGCCCCTTATGCAGGATGTATGATGCCCCCACACAGTATAATGTTCCCATAGTATTGACTGAGGTCCTGCAGTTGGAATAATCCCTCCGGACAGTGGTTTTCCCTTTGCCTGCTCCCCTACATGTAGACCCTCGAGCATGTATACAGGCATGTAGGGGAGCAGGTCTTACTAGATATCGAGGCTTTGTACAGTAATATACTGCATGAGGATGGTATCAGAGGAGTAAGACATTTCTTGAAATCGAGGTCAATAGAGTGTAGCAGATATAATGACTTCACGGAGGATCTTCTAAAATTCACTCTTACTCATAACTTGTTTCTTTTGACAGGAAGTTCTTCCACCAGCTCAGGGGTACTGTGATGGGGAGCCCCTGTGCCCCCTCGTATGCTAACCTATTCCTGGGCTGGTGGGAGGAAACCACAATATTCAGGGATGATCATAAGTGGTGGCATCCATATATTGGGGTATGGTACAGATATATTGACACTTTTTTTTATCATCAGGTCAGAGACGAGTGAAGAATTTCTTGAATTTGTTAGGGAACTCAATATCCATAGAGTGGGCCTGAGATTTACATTGGAGTTTAATTATTACCAGTTGCCTTTCCTGGATGTACCAATCAAGAAAGAACGAGATGGAACCCTGGGGACACTCCAATACCATAAACCTACAAGCACTAATAAACTATTGAAGTAGGATAGTCACCACCCCATCTTCCTAAAAAAAAAAAAAAAGCAATATCCAAGTGCCAATGTTTACAGTTGAGAAGAAACTGCTCTAATGTCACAGATATTAATATACAGGCAATAAACATGAACACCAGATTCAAGGAAAAAGGTACCCACAGTACATTTTGGATTCCACACGATTGTTTGCAGAAAAACAGGAGAGACAGACACTCCTCCATACCTAACCAAGACACCAAGAAAAAGATTGAATAACACGAGTAATAGGAACTTGTGACAATCAGTGACCTTATCTTTAATATCCTCAGAAAACACTAGGATGTACTTGTGGCCGACCCGGACCTGAGGGTGCTGTGGGATCTACTCCCACAATAACTTTCAGAAAGGGTTGGTCAATTAGGGACCGTTTAGTGCATAGTTTCTACAAAAACCTGCACTCAAGGGGACTTGGCTGGATAGAAGAGTCTTTTGTTTCTTTAGATGTGAGAAAGTTGTACATGTAATTGGTTGACACCATGTAAATCTTTGTCGAGTTCCTCCACCGGTAAAACCTTTTTCCAAAGGGATTATTCCAATTGTAAAACTTCAGGACTTGTATATGTGGCCATATGCACGACCAAGAGGGAATCTATATGGCGGGTGGAGGAGCATTTGGGCGAAATACGCCATGGTCAGGACACCCCATTAGTGAGAAACGTGAACAGTGTACACTGAGGTGAAACCGGAGACCTCTCCTTTTGTGTCATTCAGGTGGTTAATCCCAATGTGAAAAGAGGTGATCTCAATAGATGTATCCTCAAAAAGGAAATTGAGTGGATTTCCAAACTGGATTCAGGAACCCCTAAGGGACTGAATGAGCAGATTTCCTGTGCCTGTTTTGTGTGAATACAGCCCCATTCTGGATTACATTTTTGGTTTTATACTCTACCCATTGCTACTCAGTTCCCTGTGAATGAGGTTCACATATTTTACTTCATCAAGATATCTGAGCTTCTATATCAGAATTATTTCTTATCAGTTATATCCCACATACTATTTAGTAATACACAAGGATCACTACACTTGTTAATCTCTAATTATGCAATAGGGGTCAAATATGACCATTTAGGAATATACTGTGGGCCACCATCCCATATTTTTTGTAGTGATAAAGTAGATCTACATGCCTGTTGCATGATGGGAGGATGTGCAATACTTGTTTTTAGTCTCCCATGACACTGATCTCAGAGAGAGGATTTTTCTGTTGGTGGAATGCAATCCAATACCATGTGCGCTCCGGCATGGAACGTAGGCATGTGCATTTGTGGACAATGATCCTAGATGTGCTCTGTCGTGGAATGATAACTACGGGCATTCGCAGTCACAGGTATGAGTGGCGCGGCGGCAATCAGTTTATCTGGCGTTTCAGTGTAAAGCACGTCACTTCCAGACATGCACACTAGGTGATGGACATTATCGGAACTCTAGTTCATGAGAAGTAGCGTAGGTGCAGTACATTATTGTAGACAGACTCCATTCTGTATATCCTGTGACAATTCACCTCTAGGAATGGGAATGGGCCTCCTAGTCTGGGAGGGGTTTTGGATGAAGTGGGCTATTTAAACATGGACACCTGGCTATTAGGCACACTATGCTGAACATCATGAATTATCACTGTATCAAGCCTCCTGATGAACCTATTGGGGAAACGCGTTGAGGCGGATTATTGAAACATTCTCTGAGTACCCCATACCCTTTCCTTTATACATATTGTAGGGGTTTTACTCACTTGGGTGAGACAGGAGGAAAACATGAGGTATGTTCCTTTAAAAGTTCATGTGGGTTTATTGCTTCATAAACCCAGAAGCCAAACAGAAAAGCAAATAGCCTTTAGATCAGGCAAACAAAGTAAATGTCCTTAGCATGTCTCTGCTCAGCCAGGCCTGTGTGGCACAAGCTGGGGTAGCGTCCAGTGTCCTGGCTTGGTCTGAAGACAAACATACACAGGAGGCCTTCTCCCTCCAAACACACAGACCATGTGCCAAACAACAGCCTCCATTTTATAGGCTGTTAACCACACCCAGAGGTGAAGTAAGTGGGTAACTAGAACCGCCCATTCTCTTTTAGCTACCCGTAACCCGCTCCCAGGTGCACCAAACGATCCTCTTAGTGCTTATGTGCCCTAGAGAAACACTCCGGGTTACATCACAGACACCAGCCATCTCTGTGATAACTCCCATCGACTGGGTGACCATTAGCCACCTTACATACATCCTCCCTCTGCCTTAAGCTGTGGGGCTAGGGACCTTCTACTACCAGACAAGGGATTCTGGAGAGGGCATCGGCTTTACCATGTAGCTTCCCTGCTCTATGTTCTACATGGAAGTGGAAGTCCTGTAGGGCTATAAACCAGCGGGTGACCCTGGCATTTTTCCCTTTGTTTCCCTTATCCATCTGAGTGGGGCATAGTTGGATACTAATTTAAATTTTCGACCTAACAGATAGTACCGTAAGGTGTCCACTGCCCACTTTATGGCCAAGCACTCCTACTCTATGACTGAATAATTTTTCTCGCAGGAGGACAGCTTTCTACTCAGGTAGAGGACAGGGTGCTCCTCCCTGTGTATCTCCTGGGAAAGGACTGCTCCTAAACCGACATCTGAGGCATCTGTTGGAGTATAAACTCCTTCTTGAAGTCTGGGGCAACCAGGACCGGTTGACTACACAGAGCCAGTTTCATTTCTTGAAAGGCCGTCTCCGCCTCTGCAGTCCACTTGGCCATGGCTGATTTTGTCCCTTTAAAGGAGGTCAGTCAGGGGTGCGGCCATCATGGCGAAGTTTGGGATGAATTTTCTGTAGTATCCCACGATTCCCAGGAAGGGTCTGACTTGCTTTTTCTACAGCGGTCCACTTTAGTAATTTGGGGTTTTATTTTGCCTCTACCCACTACATATCCGAGGTACTTGGCTTCTTATTTCCCCATGGCACATTTCTTCAGGTTTATTGAAAACCCTGCCTTCCTCAGAGCATCAAACACAGCCTGGACTTCTTCCAGATGACTCTCCAGGTCTGGTCTAAAGATAATAATATCGTCCAGGTATGCTGCGGCATATTTCTTATGGGATGCAAGGATGCGATACATCGGTCTCTGGAAGGTTGCAGTGACCCCCTGCAGTCCTAACTGCATCTGGATATGCTGGAAGCATCCGTCCGGCATAGAAAACGCAGTCTTCTCTTTGGCTCCCTTTGCCATGGGGATCTGCCAATATCCCTTCGTCAGATCCAAGGTGGTTATTTACCTTGCTGGCCCAAGCCTCTCGATCAGCTCATTGACGCATGGCATGGGATATGCGTCAAATTTGGAGCCCTCTTTCAACTTCCGATAGTCGTTGCAGAATCTCCACTCGCCATCGGGCTTTGGGACCAAGACGATAGGGCTCGACCAACCGCTCTTGGATTCTTCAATGATACCGAGCTTCAGTATACGAGCCACCTCTTTTGGAGATCAACTCTCGTTGCGCCTCCGGTATCCAATAGGGCTTCAAGTTCACCCGCACATGTGGCTCTGTCAGAATCTCGTGTTCTATGAACCTTGTGCAGCCCGATAATTCCGAGAACAGATCCTGGTTCTTCTGCAGCAACTCCCGACACTGCTGTTTCTCAGCCTTCATTAGCGTTTCCACTATTGCGCCAGCGTCACCTTCTGGCTTGCCCAGCAAGCATGGAGCTTCCACAGCTTCTCTGTCTTGCCATGGCTTGATGAGGTTGATGTGGTATATCTGGTATGGCTTACGTCATCCCTGTTGATGAACCTTGTAGTTCACTTCACCCACTTTTTCCAACACCTCATATGGCCCTTGCCACTTAGCCAAGAACTTACTTTCCACCGTAGGAATTAGCACGAGGACTTGGTCTCCCGGATTGAGTTGCCTCACTTTGGCTGACCAGTTGTAGACTCTGGCATGAACTTCTTGTGCCTGGAGGAGATGTTTTTTTATGATGGGCATCACCTTCGCAATCATCTCCTACATCAGAGCGACGTGCTCGATAACGCTCCTGTGGGGCGTGACCTCTGCGTCCCAGGTTTCCTTTGTGACATCCAGGAGACCCCGCGGATGTCGGCCATGCAGGAGTTCGAATGGCGAGAACCCCGTAGAGGCCTGTGGAAACTCTCGGATGGAGAACAGGTATGGTAGGAGACAGTCCCAGTTTCTACCATCCCTTTCTATGACCTTCCTCAGTATACTTTTCAGAGTCTTGTTAAACTGTTCGACAAGGCCATCTGTCTGAGGATGGTATACTGAAATCCTCAGTTGTGAGATTTGCAGGACTTTGCATAACTCCCTCATCACCTTACTCATAAAGGGAGTTACCTGGTCGGTGAGTATCTCCCTTTGGTAAGCCTGTTTGGGACAACACGTGGACCAACTTGCAGGCTATACTCTTTGCGGAGGAGTTTCTCAGTGGAATCTTTTTAGGATAGCGTGTGGCATAGTCCAGGATAACCAATATATATTTATGCCCACGAGCAGATTCAACCAGGGGACCGACCAAGTCTATATCAATTCTCTCGAATGGCACTTCAATAATGGGCAAATGGCACGAGGTGACTTCGAAAGTGAGAGGTGGTGGTGGTTAACTGGCACATAGGGCTAGACCTGCAATACTTAAATATTTCACGGGGACATCCGGGACAATAGAACCTCTGCATGATTCATTCCTGTGTTTTTTTCACTTCCAGATGTCCCCGTCCCCCCCCAAGACATGTGAATGGGCCATGTCCAACAGCTTCCGTCTAAAGGGGCCCGGCACTATTAATTGCTCTACACGCTCCTCCCTCACTTCCGTGACCCGGTACAACAACTCCCCACTCATCATAAAATGGGGAAATCTTGTGTCAGCCCCCGGCTCCTGTGCAACCCCATTTATAACAGTGACATTATTAAAGGCTTTCTTCAGAGTTAGGTCCCTATGCTGGGCAGAGCCAAAATTCCTGCTGGTCACTCCTAACTCCAGAATGGCAGACTCTGGGGGCGCTACCTCCTTATCCTCCACAAGGACACAAAAGGGAAACCTGTCAGACTCTGGATGTGGTGATACCTCATCAAGGTTAACTGGTTTCTTATCTGAGCCAGAAAGCCCGGAACCCTTCCCCCACAGATCCCAAAACAAACAAAATTCCCAGCCTATAATAATAGGGTGCAATAAGTTCTGAACGACACCGACCTCGTGGGACTCAGTACTGTGGGCTGTTTCAATGTCCACTCTGGCCATGGGGTAGTCCTTAGCCTCACCATGAATGCACTGAATGCCAACTTTTTTCCCCGGGATAATTTGGTGAGGAAGGGTGGTCCTCATAAGGGTCACCAGAATCTCGGAATCTAGCAGTGCCATTAACTCCCGTCCGTTCACCTTCACGTGATATGCTTGTGGCCCCTCACTGGGTGAACAGTTTACACTGCAGGCCAGATAAGCATAATATGAACAACTGCATCCTATGCTGCAATTCATCGGCTCAGGGATCAGGGGACAACGGGCGGCTATATGGCCTGGGCCGCGGCACCTCCAGCAAACAACGTCACCCGTAGGGACTTTGGACCCACAGTATGGAGTGAGCTGCCTTCCCAAGGAATCTTCAACTCCCTGGTATCTCTCGACCTGTCTGACCAGTTCATCTGCATTCTGGGAATCACCCTGGGCAACCAAAGTCTGTATGGGCCTCGGAAGGGAGTGCACAAACCGGTCCATCACCACCCGTCTCTACCATCTGCTCAGGCATAGAGGACTCCAGCTGCAGCCACTTATGGACCAGGTGCAACAGTTCAAATATTTGGGAGCGAGGTGGTTTGTCCCGGTGATACTCCCAGCACTGAACCCGCTGTGCCCTGATAGTCATTGTCACCCCCAAGTGCAAGAGAATCTCAGTTTTTAGCTTGCCATACTCTGGCGTCCTGCAAAGCTAAATCATAGTACACCTTCTGGGGCTCTCCCGTCAAGTATGGCGCCAGTACCTCTGCCCACTGCTCTGGCGGAAGTTTTTCCCTCTCAACGACCTTCAATGTCATCCCCAGGGGTCATTTTCTGCAAAGCCCGTCTTACTGCCTTCGGGACGTGGGAGTCATCAGCCGGACCTGGGGTTGGGGCATTCTTCCTGCCCTGGATGGCGGTTGCCAGAAGCTGCATCTGCTGCCGTTGTTCCCGCTGGTGCTGCTGGATCTGCTGTAACAACAGCCTGTTGGTCTCCTGCTGTTGCTACATCTGGCGATGCTTGCTGGCTTGCAACAGACTTCACCCAGGACATGCAATCTTTCCTGTAGCAATCACACATTTCTGCTGGGAATGCTGCCCGCACATCTAACACCAATTGTAGAGGTTTTACTCACTTGGGTGTGACAGGAGGAAACCGTGAGGCAAGTTCCTATAAAAGTTCATGTTGGTTTATTGCTTCATAAACCCAGAAGCCAAACAGAAAAGCAAATAGCCTTTAGATCAGGCAAACAAAGTAAATGTCCTTAGCAGGTCTCTGCTCAGTCAGGCCTGTGTGGCACACAAGCTGGAGTAGCGTCCAGTGTCCTGGTTTGGTCTGAAGACAAACATACACAGGAGGTCTTCTGCCTCCAAACACACAGACCATGTGCCAAACAGCAGCTTCCATTTTATACGCTGTTAACCACACCCAGAGGTGAGGTATGTGGGTAGCTGTACCCACCCATTCAATCCTAGCTACCCGTAACTCGGCTCCCAGGTGCACCAAACGATCCTCTTAGTGCTTATGTGCCCTAGAGAAACACTCCAGGTTACATCACAGAGACCAGACATCTCTGTGACACATGCCTCCCATCGACTATCTCTGTGACACATGCCTCCCATCGACTACGCGACCATTAGCCACTTTACAATACCTTGATACATATCTGGTTTTATGACTTCCTCCACGGCTGATAAAAGGGACCCTCTGGGACTTATCTGACCTCTAATATGGACATACAGGTGATAGAAATGTGAATCTATACATCTATGCCTCATATTAGAGGTCTGTTTGTTGTAAAATGGCTTTTTATTCAGTGAAGATTCCAATGCTTGCTGGCCAGGGGATGGGAAGAAATCCCCGCCTACTGTGTTGATTAAAATATTTCCCCCCTTTCCTGCATGTCACAGTGCCCTGTGACGTGCAGTCGCCATGTCCAGATCCCGCGCCTGCGCGCTTTTTGCGGTAGTGACCCACTTGTACTGTGTACTATGCAGCCATAGTACTGCAGAGATCTTGAGCCAAGGCGCCGGGAATTCACCGTGACTCACCGGCACCTGCGCACAAGATCCCTGCAGTACTATGACTGCATAGTACACAGTACAGCTGCACCTTCCGTAAAAAGTGAAGTGCGCGGGACCTGGACATGCTAACTGCACGTCACAGGGCACTTCTTCCCGTCCACCGGCCCGCAAACATCGGAATCTTCACTGAATAAAAAGCCATTTCACAGCAAACAGACCTCTAATATGAGGCATACTGGTAAGTATAGATTCACATTTCTATCACCTGTATCCCCATATTAGAGGTTAGATAAGTCCCAGCGGGTGACAGGTTCCCTTTAATCAGCCATGGGGTAGTCGGTAGAGTGGATTCCCTTTAATAAATACTCACTAAGCCCCATTCTTCGTGCAGATACTAATGAATCCAGGACCTATGAGATTTTTAACACATGATAGTTGGATAGATAGAGGCGTACCATTCATAGTAGCAGCTCACACGGCCACTATGGTGTCCATGAAAAAACACAGAATTTGACCTTGGTTTTAGTTGGTATCCATGCAGCACATAAATGCATGTTTACTAGGGCCATTAATCAGAAAAAAAACCTATAAGAAGAAAAATGGTCATAAACCCTGCTGTAAATAAATAAATTAAAAGCAAAAGTGCATTTAAATAAAATAGGGTCCTTAGCAACACTGTTTTTGATCAAAAATAGCATGAAAGCTATCCCACCATGGCAAGGTGAACCCATTTGGGATAGGCCTGCTATGTATAATAAAAACCTTACCATGTGTCTGCCTCAAACTTCTGTGTGTGAATAAGACATGAGATCTAACGTGATAGAAAATTACAGAAAGACGGGAAACATTCATATAGACGACAGGCGGAGATGTGGTCAGTGAAACACTCTGGCTAAATATGTTTCTAGTGCTGTAGTAGAAGATGAAGATGTCGTCCTCATCATGAAATAGTTATTTCTCATATTACTTGTACTGAATATCTCCTGCAGTATTGCTAATGCCGATTGCAATGTTGGTAAATGAGGCGAGAATTAGCTTTATGGAAGATGAGTCTTTGAGAAATGTGTTCAGCTACAGACTCCAAGAAAGAAACCGCTTGCTGTCTGTGGCTTAAAATATATAGGTTTTATTAGTATATGTAAAGAAGAAAACTAAATACTGTAAAATAATAAATCTCCTCATATGTTTCCCCTTATTATCTCCAGTAATTGTATTATTACACAGGATTTTTATGATGTTACATTGGCTCATCATCTTCTCATTCAGGTCTTTACAATATCAGATCCTCTCAGTGAGGATCTTCTATTTAAGAGAATTTTCCTTATGGACCCATCAAAGATGGATATGGACAGAGACAAGATGGCGGAGAGGATATTACACCTCACCCTAGAGATCCTCTTCCGGCTTACTGGAGAGGTGAGAGATTCTGATGACGTCACATTACATCATTCTTATCTATGGGAATAACAGATGGCCAGAACTGGAGAGGTGAGGACTCTGGAAATGTCTGTAGTGAGATTTATTAATGTGTCTCTCCATAACCAGGATTACACATTAGTAAAGAAGACCTCTAGTGAGCGCTGTCAGGACCCTGTGTCTGAGGGATGGGAAAGACCCCTGAGCCCAATCACAGGGCCTCCATCTCACCCCTTGATACATGAGGACATCAATGACCAGAAGATTCTAGAACTCGCCTACAAGATGATCGAGCTGCTGACTGGAGAGGTGACACTGCTGGGAATACTGGGACATTATACAGTAACACTATGAAAGGATCGGGGGGATGACTGTATCATTGTATGTGTCAGGTTCCTATAAGGTGTCAGGATGTCGCTGTCTATTTCTTCATGGAGGAGTGGGAGTATTTAGAAGGACACAAAGATCTGTACAGGGACGTCATGTTGGAGGTTCCCCAACCCCTCACATCACCAGGTAATAGACAGGACTAAATACACACGGCCCATAATTATCTGTATGTAAAGAATGAATTCAGTTCCTGTATGTGTTTCCTCCAGATATATCCAGTAAGAGGACAACACCAGAGAGATGTCCCCGTCCTCTTCTTCCACATGACTGTAAAGAAGAAGATCCCAATGTTCCTCAGGATCATCAGGTAGATGGAGAGAAGATGTCATGAGATCTCACCTATGATGTGTAGACTGCTGTGATGGTCTTGTGTTCGGTGGTGATTTATCCACCAGTATTATATGTTTTATACTTGTGTAATGAGAACGGTGGAGATGGCAGGATTAAATCTGATCTTAGATATAACGTCTCATCTGTTTGTGACTTTTACAATATTTGTTTCAGGGTGAAGATCTGACCCATATTAATACTACAGAGACATATGTGAGGGGTGATGAGCGGTGTAAAGAGGAGATTTCTACATATGACTACCCAGGTGAGTAGTGACCACTAAATGCAGAGAAGTCACAGATTCTTCTCAGTCACCGGCTGTGGCTGCTTTATCAGTGGTGTAGTCCGGCCGTATCACAATCGTGTGATCACCATTTTGCAACTAGACCAAAACATTCTCCATCCAAAACTGTTCAAATGATTTTGGGCCTTGAAAGCCCTTTTCTACATAACTTACAACCTGGAGGATCCACCTGCCCCCTGGAATTGGGAGACGCTGACCGTGACCTGCCCAGGTCTGTAAACTACAAAGCCTAATGACAGCGTACATAGAAAGTGCTGACAAGTTAGAAAATCACTTGAAGAAAAATATAATGATGGGTCTGTAAGAGAAAGCGGAGGGTAATGATGCTGTCGGCTTCCTAGAACCCTGATATCTTATTGGATGAATCTACCTTCTCTCCCTTCTGTGCTGATGAATGTGCTCATATGGTCCCTACAAGACCAGGTCCAGTCTTTCTGGCCAAACTTTACTTTTATGATCTACAACATTAAATGTGCAGTGAGGCCAAGTGTGAATTTCTGTTCAATAACAGCAGAGTTTCCCTTTATCCTGACTTTTCAATTTCTTTTAAAACCGATTAACTTCAAACAGGATTGTGATAAACTAAACAAAAAAAAAACATTACACCTGTGCCATGATATATCTCTAAGCTAAATTTAAGACACCTCAGCTCTGCACTATTATAATAAGTTCTCTTTGAATGTCTAATATTTCTTCTTGAAACTCATCTGACAGAAAATATTGTCCCTTACGATAGTTTAGATGCCAAGAGCCACCGAGCCCCATACTCTAATTACCACAGGGAGGTTTCACCACTAGTTACTCACTACTTACTGATGGAGAATGTTGAGTTTGATGTGTTATTGTCTATACTCACAGTTTTGACTACAGTAGTTGGTTCCCAAAATACTCTGATTTAACCCCTTCCTGCAGCCAGTTTTGTGTTCCTATCAGGGCCCATTTTTCAAATCTGACATGTGCCACTTTATGCGGTAATAACTTTGGAATTCTTCACATAGGATAATAGGAAACAAATGGACCTTACAAATTATATTCCAACTTCTCTTGAATCCGACGATACCCTATATACGGTTGTACACTACTGTCTGGGCACATGGCAGGTTGAGAAGGGGAGGAGCGACACTTAGCTAATAGATTGCAGACACAATGTATTGGGGGCGCTGTTCGTGGTCACCTGGCAGCTCAAAAGATGGCCAACACGAACAGGCTTGGCGCTATCTACTCCATTTTCCAGATCCCAGGGTTTGCCTTGCTCATCACACTTTAACCCCTCTACATGGATTTGGACTTATCTTGGGCCACAGTGTTACCTGCTATTCTGTGATGTGAGATGGCAAGAAGAATAGTGGGGTAGCCAGATCAGAACATGGAGGTCAGAGAAAATACAAAATCACACGAGTAGTCAGTAAACGGGCCGAGGTCACAACAGGAAACAAATACACAAGCCGGGAGCTGAGCACAGAGGACTGAACCAGAGGAGAACAAGGCTGGATCTGGCAGCTTCCGGCAATATGCTTCCAGCTTTAGTAGGGTGCGGTGCTTTCCAGTTGGCTGAAGCAGAGAGCAGATTACTCCAGCTGGACAGCACACACACCCATACTGCCAGACTGGATAGTACTACTGGTCCCAGGCACCCTAATCTTAGTGGCTGGACAGAGCCTGTGCCACCCAGAGCTTCTGGTTCTGACGTCTCCTCCATCACCAGCTCCTCCTGCAGAATGAATAAGGCGGCTCCTGGTGACAGAAGCAGACGTTGCAGGAGCAGATCCCGGGAGAGATGGGACACACCATTTGCACAAACCCTAATGTGACCAAATTGCAGAAAGCCAGAGCAGTAGAAATCCCCATAAAGTGACACCATTTTGGAAATTATAACCCTCAGTGAAATAATCTATAGGAGTAGTGACTATTTTGACTCCACAGGCACTTTCCGGAAATTAGCACACACATTACCCAACACATAGTGCCCAGATTGTGCTCCAGGAGACACACACCATAAATTAAGTGGGTTCTTCTCACTATAGTAATGCCGAATACATGGAGGCTAAATGTGGTTTGGGCGCAGAAGTGAGGGGGAGATCTGACTTTGGGAGAGTGGATATTGCTGGATTGGTTTATGGAAGCCATGTTGATTCTCAAGAGCCTTTGAGCCACTAATAATGTGGAAACCTCTGGTTTTCCATTGACAGATGATGGACCTGAGTGGGGACTTGTTTTTTGTGAGATGAGTAGAAGTTTTTATTGATATTATTTTCACCTACATAACATTGTTTGGTGGCTTTTTATTCCATATTTGGGAGGCAGAATGAATAAACAGTTGAACACTACGATCCACTGGTTCATCCTATGAGGTTTTCTAGTAGACTGTGAACTGTTATTGTCTTGGTGAATAATGACGGCTAACATAGGGCAAACTTTAAAAAAAATCACAGAAAAAGATACAGCCTTACTAACATCAAATCATATAACAAATGCACTAGCAGGATGCCGCAGACCCCCACGATAAAGGGGGGGGCAGCGCAGGTGCAAAATACTGATGGAGCAACCACTCACAAACCTACCAATTCATGGAGGGGGTGGTTGCCTAGTATTAAAGATGCACACAGATGAAGCTTGCATAGGACGCCAGTCACACAGGTAGGTGTGATGCCCAGTGTCTGGCTTAGCCTAATGATGCCCATACTATTAGATCAGGAGGGCTGCCTAGCACTATATAAGTGCACCCCACATGGACAGACACCCCTGTACACCCAACCAACACTAAAATGCTAATGCATTTGTTATCTGATTTGGTGTTGGTAAGGCTGATTTTTCTGTGATGTTTTCTTGGTAAATAATGATACTTTACATAAAGTGCATTTTTACGGAGAGTTTAAGTAAAAATGTTCAACAATATAAATTTTGTTATTCATAACTAATAATTGGTTTTATTCTTGGCAGATGACTGTACCAGGAGATCAGAGGGACAGCTGACACCTTCAATTTTTAAATCAGATGATCTTGAGATCACACAAGATACAATTGAAGTGAATGACATTACTCCAGATATACCATCATCCATTCACAGCAAAGATCTGTCATCTGATTCATTACTGACTACTAAGGAAAGTCAAAGTCACAAAATTAGCATTAAAAAAACAAATTGTTCCTACAGCAAAGAAGCCATTTTCATGTTCAGAATATGGAAATAGTTTTTCCCTCGAAAAGTCTTTTTTAAACATCAAAGCATTCACACAGCGGAGAATAGATTTTTTTGTTTCAAGTGTGGGAAATTTTTTAACCAGAAATCGGATCTTGTTAATCACCAGAGAAGTCACACAGGGGAGAAGCCTTTTTCTTGTTCAGAATGTGGAAAATGTTTTGCAGAGAAATCAATTTTAATCAGACATCAGAGAACTCACACAGGGGAGAAGCCTTTTTCCTGTTCAGAATGTGGGAAATATTTTAGCCGAAACTCAGGTTTGCTTAAGCACAAGAGAATTCACACAGGGGAGAAGCCTTTTTCTTGTTCAGAATGTGGGAAATATTTTAACCAGAAATCATATTTGGTTAATCACCAGAGAACTCACACAGGGGAAAAGCCTTTTTGCTGTTTAGAATGTGGGAAATGTTTTAACCAGAAATCAAATTTGGTTAATCACCAGAAAACTCACACAGGGGAGAAGCCTTTTTCCTGTTCAGAATGTGGGAAATGTTTCATCCAGAAATCAGATATGGTTAAGCACAAGAGAACTCACACAGGGGAGAAGCCTTTTACCTGTTTAGAATGTGGGAAATGTTTTAGCGATAAATCAGATTTTATTAAGCACCAAAGAACTCACACAGGGGAGAAGTCTTTTTCCTGTTCAGAATGTGGGAAATGTTTTGTGAAGAAATCATCACTTCTTAGTCACCAAAGTATTCACACAGACGAGAAGCCATTTTCATGTTCTTAATGTGGGAAATGGTTTACACGGAAATCAACTCTTAAAGGGAAGGTGCCGCATTTTTACATTATGTAAAATAAATTAAAATGTTAAATTCCTTAATGTTATAACATATTTTCAAGTGCCCAGTATTTATAGTTTATTTTTTATTAATTTGTTTTGCAGCTACTGGGGGCTGCCATCTTGCTTTTCAGGAGTGTAAGAGTTACTACGTTACTACCTCTTGAAGCTCATCAAGAGAATGCCAAGATTGTGCAATGCAGTCATCAAAGCAAAAGCTGGCTACTTTGAAGAACCTAGAATGTAAGACATATTTCAGTTGTTTCACACTTTTTTGTTAAGTATATAATTCCACATGTGTTAATTCATGGTTTTGATGCCTTCAGTGTGAATGTACAAGTTTCATAGTCATGAAAATACAGAAAAATCTTTAAGTGAGAAGGTGTGTCCAAATGTTTGGTCTGTACTGTACATTTTTTCAATGTAAAAGAGGCCATTGTGAGGAAAGCAGAGGAGTTGGGTCCTGGTGATTTAAATGGAAACGCATATAATTGCTCACATATCTATCCTGAATGACACTTGCTAAAAGAAGGGTATTGAAACCACTACTTGATGCCATCCGGGAAAATGGCCTGATGTACTCCTGGGGGTACCCATTCTGGCTGCATATTTTCAAAGATCCAAGCAACATGAGAACTATTTGTGATGCCCTGGACATTCCATATACCTGACTGCCCACCTGCTCCACCATTGCCACAGAGAGTTCCAGCACGTCACAGAAGGCGTTCAATGGATCAGGAACTTGATGGTGATGCAGCCAGATGGGAAAGGAACCTGCCAATCATATGAGCTCCTGAAATTAATCTGGTCTTCCCTGATGAGAGATAGTTTGCAGATGCTTACTTATTTCTTTAAGCATATAATTAGATATATCTAAATAGAGCATTAGGTGCCACTCTTCCACTATATAGAATGTCTAAGTTCATATAAGATCTTAGACCAGGATATAAGTTGAGTTCACATGATACTACTGTAATATCAGGCTGTATTACATTACTTGCTTTATATTCCATGGTTCCACCTAATAGGAATCCTAGAACTGAAAGTTTGACTTGCGCCTGTAAAGACAACCCCCAGTTAGGGACTTGCATTGGGATCTGCTTGTTTCGCAATTTCCTACTGTTTTGATATATTTATAATCTATACTTCTTAGACACTGAGCGGTAGACGTTACTATCTACCGTCTATACTTCATCTTTTCCCTTAACCTTTCTCTCTTCCATTCCCCCTTTTTTTCATATAATATGGCACAACTCAAAACTTGCTCATTAAATGTCAGAGGACTTAATGTTCCAGAGAAAGGAGCTCAAGTGTTTTATCGTAGGCATAAACAGCACGTACATTTTCTCTTTCTTCAGGAGTCGCACTTTAGAGGCGATCATATACTGTACCTCAGTTTACTAATAGATATTATTCATCTTGGCGTCCCAGGAGAGGAGGGATGTGTTTGTTAAGATCTCCATCTACTCCAAAATTTTGACTTTGTGACCAAATTGTGACCAAATTAAGACATGCCGTCATTACTTAAACTAAAATATTTTGCGGAGGACCTTATCATCATTGGAGGTGACTTTAATTTTGTCTTGGATCCTTCTTTAGACTCGTCCCGGGGCTGGAGTCACCAATCTAAAACACAAACAAAAGCTTTGCTAATTGTGCTTTGGTCTCAACCAGTTGATGTATGGAAGATACTACATCCAGACGTAAAGGATTATACCTATTATTCTCCTTTACACAATATGCATAGCCATATAGTCCTTTTCTCAATTAGTCGTCAGTTGCCTACATGGCAACCTACATCTCAGGTAGGAACTGCTGTATGGTCAGATCATGCTCCTGTATATTGTAATCTGACTATACCTGACTCCACCAAGGATTCAGATGTTGGAACCTAAATGATAATCTGCTGAAAGACTCACTCTGTGTCTCAGACCTTCTTGAGACTATAGACTCCTTCAAATATATGAGCATGATGAAACTGCCTTACCATTTAAATTGGAAGACTCGCATGCATCCTCAGAGGGATAATAATAAAACATAGATAAATGCTAAAAAAAAGGAGAGAACAGCTAAAGTCTCCCATTTGCTTGAGTGGATTGATCTCCTTGACAAACAGCATAAACGATCTGCTTCCCTCCAGGTATACGGAGACCTGCTTAACGCTAGAAGGGTACTTGCAAATATTGTGTAATTTCAGGGCACCTACTTATGGAAGGAACCAAGTGGAAGCTTCCATTCTCGGTACTAGATATGGGGCCTCCTCGAGAAAATGACTTAAAATGTCGTACACTAAAATTAATATATAAAGTGTGGGATAGGGGTAAAATATTCTGGGGATTGGAAAGTACACAAACTATACCCATTTATGGCACAACTATAACTTACCAGAGCTACATAAACTAAAAAATGTTAGTGAGTGGGAGGATAGGGGTATATGTTTGGTATTACAACTCTTGAGGGATGGATTATTCAAGAGCTTTGAATAAATAAAGGCAGGTTTTAACCTTCTGCATAGGGTGTTTAGTCAATATCTGCAAATACGACATGCGTATTGTACATAACTAGAATAAACGCCATACTGATTGATAGACATCACCCAATAGATACCATTACTACATCGTTGGATACAAACGGTCTAATATCCCTTATTTATAGGCAGTTACTGGCCCTCAATAGGGGAAATACTGGATTTGACACCGAAACGTTCATTGTCAGAGTCACAAAGATTGTCCCAAATTCTTCTCATTCATAGGGTATATAGATCCCCAAGTATTTTATTTAAAATTGAAATACACATGTCCTAGATGTGGTCAAATTGATGCCCACCTGATGCATATGATGTGGGAATGTGTAAATATTGGCGACTAATGGAACGTGGTGATCGCTCTTGTACAATCTGTATTTGGGATACAACTTCAGTTGGAACCTAAAATCTGTATCCTAGGACTCCTGGGAGAAGACGTAGACCCAGACTCCCATATGGCAATAGGTCGCTCAAGAATATTATTCCAAGCCAGAAAGTTGTTGGCACTACATTGGATAGACAATTCTCCCCCAACGATAACAGAACTAAGATCCAGGATGAATAACACTCTATGCTTGGAAAGTGGAGCTTATATTAATGGAACACTCTCAAGAAATCCATACACCTGTGGGAACAATGGTTAATTACCCCAAGTATTGCTTCAGAAATACTCTACTGGACCATTTGTACATATCTCTGCAGTAAACCAGGAATTTATATCCTTATACCCAAGGTGTCAGCAAATAATAATTTGAAAATAAAAACATACAGAGAGGCGCCCTTGTGTGTACCTAGTGGTCTAATGGGGATTTTTTTGGGGGGGAGGGGGGAGGGAGGTAGTGAAAACACCTTTCGTGGTTGCACAACCACAGTGTGGGCCTTCAGTGTATAGTCAAACCCCAGACGATGCTGCGGCGTTCAGGCCTGACGGGTCCTGTGGGGGTGACGGCTCCGCAGGTCCTTCACTCTCTGTGCTCCGGCGCTGTGAGCTGCAGCTCTCGCCGCTCCCAGAGGGATACAATGGATGAACGTGGCTCCTAAGTGTGGCGCATGAATCCAGCAACCAGGCACAGTTATCCTTTTAGTGGTGCTTCTTTATCTGACAAATGTGGCACTCACAACATGTTTCGGCGGGTCACCGCCTTCCTCAGGTGATAGCCACAATATGGTGTAGACATTTCTTATAAGGCTTATACCATTAAAAAGCAATTGATACAATTAGTAACCATTAAATAACAGGTGACAAATGAACTATCAATTGTCTATGAGAAAATGCCTGAACATACATTCCTTATAATGGACGCTATACCACTTGGCTGATAACAGAGACAATAGCACAATTAAACATTTGTATAATTTGGTTAAAAAGAGGTATAATTTACCTATTAATAATTGGATGTATCTATAACATAAAAAAACTCCGTATACTACCTTAAAATTACTCTAAAAGTCTAAAAAGCTTTACAATATGTAGTTTTTAATTTTATATTTTTGCAACCCCTTATAAGGAACACAAAATAAATAAATAATGAAATAAATTAAATATTCAAATAGTTCAATACATGTGCCAATATTAATTTACCTATCATGATATCTATTTGTCATACGGCTAGTTTATAATATTCTCCAAACTTAGATTGAGGCCTTCAGGTGATAAGGTACCCAATTTGAAAATCCAATAGTTCTCTCTATTTATCAGACTTTTTAACCTATCCGGCACCGTATCCTCTATATAGTCAATAATTGTTAGCTGAAGCTGCTTCGGATCTCTTTGGTGCTCTACGTGAAAGTGCTTTGACAAACTATGCAATAAAAATCCATTTTTGATATTCTGGCGATACTTGTTTAATCTTGCATGCATGGTCTGTATAGTACGGCCTACGTATTGTAGGCCACATGTGCACCCTATCAGATATATAACGTAAGAAGAGTGACAGTCGGATCTGCATTTTATCTGGAAGGTCTCGCCTGTGGTATGAGAAATTAATGTTTTTGTTTCATTTTTTATGGTGCTACAGCAAAAGCATTTTGATGCCTCGCATCTGTAAAACCCAAGCAATACACGATCCTTTCTCTTGATATTTTTTACTAATGCTGTAGAACTTGGTGCCACTAAATTCTTCAAATTTTGGCTTCTCCTGTATATAATTCTTGGTTTAGCAGATAAACACTAACCAAGGACTGGGTCACTGGACAGGATAAACCAATATTTGTTTTACATTTTATTTAGAGCCCCTCATGAATGACTATATGTCGTGATGAGGCTATAGTCTCCATCTATTCTCTTATTAGTAGCACCATTACCATTATCGACATTTTCATGCCAGGTCTCAGTTTTTTTGCTCATTCCTTCCTGTGATAACATTTTAGCCTTTTTAAACACATCATTTAGTAATTTTTCAGGGTAACCTTTCTCTTTGAATCTCTTTTTCAAGATTCTTGATTCTTTAATAAATTCTGTGTCCTCACTACAGTTCTTTCTAATTCTCCAGTATTGGCCGTACGGGATGTTGCGTAACCAACCTGGAAGGTGGTTGCTGTCAAATGCAAGGTAGCTATTTACATCGACCGCCTTGAAATGCGTTGATGTAACTATTTTTCCCTCCACATTCCTATATATTATTACATCTAGGAACTGAATGTTAGTGCTTGAAATGGTGGACGAGAATGTTAAACCCCAGGGATTGTTATTTAATTCCGAAATAAAAATTGCTGCTTCATCGTGGGTGCTGGACCATTTGAAGAAAAGATCATTAATGAATCGTTTGTAGAGACAAACAAGTCCATCAGACGAGGGGGATTGCGCAATGAAGACCGAATCAAATGTACCCATGAAAATATTGGCATAACTTGGGGCGAATCTCGTCCCCATTGCGCAACCCCTCGTCTGCCTGTATGTAGTCCCCTCAAATGCGAATACATTGTTACATAGTATGAAGTAAATGCTATCTAGAGTAAACTTTTTTTGTTTCTCTGGTACAAGTCCATCCTTTGATAAGTAATATTCAGTTGCCTCCATTCCCAACTTGTGTGTTATATTTGAATAGAGGGAACTAACATAAAGAGTAAAGAATATAAATTCCTTCTGGGGATCTATTTCTTCAAGATAAAAATCAAATAGGTGGAGGTGGAGTCCCTTAGATGGGATTCTAAAGTGATCACATTTTTTTGTAGGAACAAATCTACATAGTGCGATAGGTTCGCTGTTATTGATCTTATCCCCGATATAATAGGACGACCTGTTTTTTTTTAGTGCATTTATGGATCTTGGATGGGAAATAGCAGTATGGAGTCCGATTACTAATGGATATTCAAAAACTTATTTTCCTTCTTATCCAAAATCCCTTCATCAATTTCTACCTTTATAAATTTTTTATATTCTATGAAGATGTTAACAGAATTGTCCTGTTTCATAATAATCAACATCACTAAGTAGATGGATACCTTCCTTAATGTAACATCCACGGTTTCCACCTTTATCAGCTCCTTTAATAATAATTTATTTATTGTTCCTAAGACTATAAATTGCTTGTCTTTCTGGAACCGTCATATTATCTTTCTTTTTTACGTGGGGAAAAACACGGATATCTTTCAATATAATCTGTTGAAAGGTTTCTAGATGTGTCCCTTTATGGTGGGTTGGATAAAAATTAGACTTCTCTTTGACCTTGACATGTTGATGGCTATAGGGGCTTCATTTAAGGTCTCATTTATGAGGCTGCTCCCAATTGCCTTCTTGCGACTCCCATCTCCCTGGATGCTGAAGATGGGGAATGTTTTGGTCTGGGCTTGGAGGGCGAGACGGGGCCTAGGGCTCGAAGACGCCGCAAGTAAGATGGCTGCCGCTTACCACATGCAGTCTGGACGTTCATTGCTGTTACTACGGAGGGAATTGTGGAGGCAAGTTCTGCAGGTGTCAACTCATTGATGGTGAAGCCCACAATTGGAAACGTACTAACTGCTGTATAAGGCAGGTAACTCCACTCTGACCATGTTAAGCACACAAATGGGGGACATGAAAACGGGCATATCCCGTATTAAGCAAGATCTGCATGAAGTTAATGAGAGAGTGGGGGAACTGGAGGAAAGAGTAAGCCATACAGAGGATAAACTGCCATTGACTCGAGATCTTGGAAAGGCGGTGCATAATATTTCTCTGCTGATAAATAAAGTTGATGACCTAGAAAATAGGTCATCTGGAAACAACCTTCACTTGGTGGGGATCCATGAGAAGTCAGAGGGAAAAAATCCTGTGACTTATTTTGAAACATGGCTGCCAAAGATCCTGGGAAAAGATGTGCTCTCCTGGTTCTTGACAATTGAAAGGGCACATAGGGTCCCTACTCGACCCCCCCACCTGGAGCACCCCCAATCCCTATGATTATCCGTTTGCTGCATTTTAAAGATAGAGACTTTATCCTGCAGAGGGCTAGAGACCTTAAGGACATCACTATAGATGGTAATAGGATCTCCATCTTTCCAGACTTCTCTATGAAAGTACAGAAAAAAAAGCACAATTTCAAGATATTTAAAAACGCCTGAGGAGTCTACAAATACCGTGCTATATGATGTTTTCCGCTAAATTACGAGTGGTTGCTAACGGAAATGTACATCTATTTGACTCTCCTACCTCTGCATTATCCTGGTTGGATGTCCCAAAAGTGGACATGAAGCGGAATATATTTCTAAGCACCTTTGTTATACAAAATACGAGACAGGTTGGTCTCTGCCTCATGTGGGTTGTGGCCATTAGCTAGCTATTAGCATAGCTAGACTGCTATGTTGGTTGTTAAATGTTCTTTCGATTGTTCCTTCTCTTCTTTTTTCCTGACTACTCCACTGCCTAAACTCACAGTCAGAGATGGAAATATATTTGCACATATCTGTGTACTGAGGATACGACCTTATACCGTATATGCAAGTATACTAATACGGCACAAATGCTAGATGTGGTGGCATGGAATGCTCGAGGGATGGGGGACGCCACTACGAGATGTGCGGTTTTTATATATTTAAAAAGGTTTCCCCCAGCTATACTTTGTATTTCTGAAACTCACATGGTAAGGGACAGAATTCATTTAATGCACATAAATGCACATTGCTTATGAATATAATTTGGTGTACTGGTGTACTCAACCCATTCTAGAGGAGTGTTCTGGTCCACAGAATGGTCCCTTTTTCATGTATTAAGTCCATTATAGATCCAGATGGTAAATATGTTTGCATAATTTGAAATATTTATATCATATGGTTGCAATATATATTCCACCATCCTACTCAGGTGAATTGCTTAAGAAAATATTTTCTTTTATTAGCTCTGTCCCTGAAGTCCCAACTTTCATCATAGGAGATTTTAATAATTGCTTACACCCCTATTGGGATAAATTTCACTCCGGCGCAAGTCCCGAGAATGCCCTACCCACATCCCTTGCTTGACTGATGGAAGAGATGAGTTATGTAGTGGTGTGGAGTATAAAAACCCCGGAGTAAGTCAATTTTCATTTTACTCTAGCTTTCATCACTCCTTATCTAGGATTGATTTAGCTATTGGGAATCCATTAATGTTAGAATATATATATTCGACTACCTATTTATCCCGCAATGTGTCGGACCATTCACCTCTCCTTTCGTTGGGCAGTTTTAATTTCAAATTGTAAAAGCGGCTCGTACAGCCGCTATATTGCTCATTCTGTAACTCATCCTTGGGTTTTACAATTTGAAATTAAAAGTGAAGTTTTAACAAGATATATACAACCCTGGTCCTGCTGGAGACATCTTTGCTTGCTTTCTCATTTCAATCTGAGAAGACGCACTCAGCAGTGGTGTCCTCTCTCCCTGTTACTATTTGCAATGGCCATAGAGCCACTGGCGGCCTTACTTAGATCTTCCGGGGAAATCTCTGGCTTTTAATGTGGTCACATAGAGCAGAGAGTATCTCTATATGCAGACAACCTATGGTACTTCTATATATAGGAAAACTTCAGGTCTCTATAATACCGGCCATAAATATAATGGAGGAGTATGGGAAATGGTCTTGGCTTTTAATAAATTGGTCAAAGTCCGCTCTGATGCCAGTTGACCCTCTTCCACTGAAGTTCATAACCCTACAATTGCAGATTCCCGTGGCTCCTGGGGAGACCAATGGAATACCAATCTCTTAACCTAGGCCCCTTATTAGCCCAATTTAGAACTAAGGTTAATACTCGGTGCCGCCTTCTACTGTCTATCATTGGTAGTGCCAATCTGATTAACCCCTTTCTGACGTGGTTAGTAATAGTACGTCGTACTGGCCCTGGCCTATTGGACCAGGTACGTAATGTTATGCGTGCTGCGATCGCGCCTGCACACAAGCGCCAACTTTCAACTGATAGCACTGGGTGTCAGGTGTGACAATGTGCCAGGAGCGGTTAAGCACTGCTGTCAGCACATTATCCCCCGAAATGCTGTGATCGAAGTCCATCGGAGCATTCCGGGAGCAAGGGGAGATAAGCGTGGCTTACTTACCTCCTCTCCGGCGTCCTGCACTGTCTGTTCCGGGTCCCAATAGTTGCCATGGTCACCCGATGTCGTCATGATGACATCTGGGTCACCAGGCAGTAGGAAGTTACTTTGATCAAAGTAACATTTGCCTGTGCACATAGGCGGATTATAATGAGGGCAATCCGGGCGACCGCCCGGGGCCCCGAGCCTGCAGGGGACCCGCGGCTCCAGGCGGGATGTCTAATGCCGGATTGCCCTCATTATATGTGCAGGCCGCCGCGGCACATAGCGGTAGCAGTGGCGGGAGGGGGGGGCCCGGACCGCTCCCCCAGCAGCGGCCGCCGCTACTTCTTCATCGGCCACGCCAGCACTGCAGCAGTTAACTTCCCTGTGCTGGCCCGGCCGCGTCACTGCTAGGAGACACGGCCCTGTGCGCGGCCGTGTCTCCTAGCTCTGACATCACGCAGTGCGCCCCGGCCTGCAGTGCTGCACCGGAAAAGAAAGAGAGCAGGCAGGAGGAATGGAGCCGGGGGATGGTGAGTGTGTGTGTATGTGTGTGCGTGTGTGTGTGCAGATGTGTGTGTGTGTGGGGGCAGGTGTGTGTGTGTGTTTGTGGGCAGGTGTCTGTGTGGGCAGGTGTGTGTGTATATGTGTGTGTGTGTGTGTATATATATATATGTGTGTGTGTGTTTGTGGGCAGGTGTGTGTGTGTGTGTGTGTGGGCAGTTGTGTGTGTGTGGGCAGTTGTGTGTGTGTGGGCAGTTGTGTGTGTGTGGGCAGGTGTGTGTGTGTGGGCAGGTGTGTGTGGGCAGGTGTGTGTGGGCAGGTGTGTGTGGGCAGGTGTGTGTGTGTGTATATGTGTGTGTGTGTGTGTGTGGGCAGGTGTGTGTGGGCAGGTGTGTGTGTGTGTGTGGGCAGGTGTGTGTGTGTGTATGTGGTCAGGTGTGTGTGTGTGTGGGGGGGGGGCTGGTGTGTGTGTGAGGGCAGGTGTGTGTGTGTGTGTGTGGGCAGGTGTGTGTATGTGTGTGTGTGTGTGTGTGTGAGCAGGTGTCTGTGTGGGCAGGTGTCTTTGTGGGCAGGTGTGTGTGTGTGTGGGCAGGTGTGTGTGTGGGCAAGTGTGTGTATATGGGTGTGTGTGTGTGTTTGTGGGCAGGTGTCTGTGTGGGCAGGTGTGTGTGTGTGTGTGGGGGCAGGTGTGTGTGTGTGGGCAGGTGTGTGTGTGTGTGGGCAGGTGTGTGTGTGTGTGGGCAGGTGTGTGTGTGTGTGTGTGTGGGCAGGGGTGTATGTGTGTGTGTGTGGGCAGGTGTGTGTGTGTGTGGGCAGGTGTGTATGTGTGTGTGGGCAGGTGTGTGTGTGTGGGCAGGGGTGTATGTGTGTGTGTGTGGGCAGGGGTGTGTGTGTGTGGGCAGGTGTGTGTGTGTGTGTGTGTGTGGGCAGGTGTGTGTGTGTGTGTCTGTGTGGGCAGGTGTGTGTGTGTGTGTATATGTGTGTGTGTGTGAACACTACACCTGACTTGAGGCCACCACCTCTTGGTTGTCCAATGTTCTTGCTTCTCTAGGGCTCTTCTCAGATATTCATTATACCAGCTCCCCAGAATACCAAAGTTAGGGTGGGTGACCGCGAGCCCTGGTGGTGGTCATAACTGCGGCCACCCAGGGGCAATACTCCATAACAACAATCCCCTGAGGTGGTGTAGGATGTAAGGACCTATTCACACTACATTCAGCGCTGCATTCAGGTCTTTACACAAGGCTTACAACTGAATCCCTGAAATTCAGGATTGTGCTGTCTGAAATGAGACATCTGAAAGCAGAGAAAATGGAGCCTAAAGATTCAGACTTTAGCCTCGGTTTGCCTTTGTTCAAATCAATGGCTATGTCAAGGCACATCTGAATGCCATTTTTCAGGGATTTAGATAGAAGCCTGGAAAGAGGTAATGAATGCATTGCAAAATTCAGTGTGAATAGGCCCTTATATCTGGAGTCTTGATATTGATGCCACAAGCATTATAGGCTATGTGCCCACGTTGCATTTATGAAGCAGAAAATTTCTGCTGCATAAATGCAAGTCCTCTCCCGGAAAAACGCATGCGGAATTCCGCACGCGTTTATCGCGCATTTTTCACGCGTTTATCACGCGTTTTCCACATGCGGAATTGCCTTGCGTTTTTTATGCATTGGACTAAGGCAATTCCGCTTGCGGAAACGCAAAATTAAATGACATGCTGCGGATTTTTGAACGCGGCATAAACGCTGCGGAAAAATCCGCAGCATGTGCATAGAACTTGCGGAATCCCATTGGGGAACATGGGGTGCGGATATACATGCGTTTTTCAAGCGTTTACGCTGCGGAAATTCCGCAGCATATACGCTTGAAAAATGCTACGTGGGCACACAGCCTTACTTGTTTTTAACTTAAAAAAAAAAATACACACACACAAATTACACACACACACACACTATACATACACACACATACACACACACACTATACATACACACACACTATACACACACACACACATTATACACACACACACACTATACATACACACACACACTATACATACACACACACTATACATACACACACATTATACACACACACACTATACATACACACACACAAATGTGTCTGTGGGCAGGTGTGTGTGTGTGGGCAGGTGTGTGTGTGATGTCTGTCTGTGTGTGTGTGTGTGTGTGTGTGGGCAGATGTCATTGTGTGATGTCTGTTTGTATGTATTTTTGTGTTTCAAATGTGTTTATGCGTGTCTGTATATGTTTGTGCGTGTATGACTGCATGCATCCTCCTGCTGAGTATAGTTGGCGCCGTGCGGCCTCCTGATGTCTCTGGGGGGGCTCCGTGCGGCCTTCTGCTGTGTATAGATGGCTACGTGCGGCTCCCCGCTGTGTGTAGATGGCTACGTGCGCCCCCCGCTGTGTATAGATGGCTATGTGCGGCCCCCCGCTGAGTATAGATGTCGCCGTGCGGCCTCCTGCTGTGTATAGATGGCTACGTGCGGTCTCCCGCTGAGTATAGATGGCGCTGTGCGGCCTCCTGCTGTCTCTGGGGGGAGCGCCGTGCGGCATCTATACTCAGCAGGAGGCCGCACGTAGCCATCTATACACGTATACTCAGCAGGAGGCCGCACGTAGCCATCTATACGGCACCATCTATACACAGCGGGAGGCCGCACGGCGCCATCTATACACAGCGGGAGGCCGCACGGCGCCATCTATACACAGCGGGAGGCCGTACGGCGCCATCTATACACAGCGGGAGTCTCAGTGCTTTGCAAGAGCAGTCAATAAATTCTGCTTGACTAATTCTGAGCACCATAAAGTCTGGTTCGCTTCTAACCTGCTGTCTTCATTTTCAGCTTGCTGAATTCTATCTCATTTACTGTCATTCGAGACGATGCCTTTGCTGGTCTCTTTCACCTTGAATACCTGTAAGTGTTCCACTTAATGTCATATTTTTGATTCTGTTCTTCTTCATCTTTTGGCATGTGCAATTGTATGAGCAAGTATTCATATGAATTTATGACCTACTTAAACCTTTGAGGACCTTAAATTTTATTCAATCAAATTTTTTTCCAGTTTAAAACTATGGGACATATATGTGCCTTGGTCCTCAAAGGGTTTTTAAAGGGGCTGCAAACATAAATACGAAAAAAATAATTCAATTAGTGCTTTTTGTGTTCATTTAATTTTTATTTGAAGTCCATTTTTTTATATACCTTGAAATTAAGCCCTACCCCATGGAATGAAGCCCTACCTACATGACATCTGAGAGCTACATGGATCCCGCTTGTGAGGTGCCTGTCCGTCACTACTATTCAGTTTTAGGGTCCACTCACTAAGCCATATATTCTCTCATGCAAGAGAATAGGGCCAATTATGCTAATGACACTGGGCTCAAACTCTGTCAGAGCTTCAACTGAGTGTGATCCGATTCTCTCGCAGCACAGATATGGAGAAGATGGTGAACTTAATTTCTCCATCTTCTCCATAGTCTCAGTGAGTGTTCATCGGACTGCACTTGGATGACATCCGAGTGCAGTCCAATGTTTTACGTGCACCCATAGACTTGTATGGGTGCACATGGTCCGAATATCGAATGAGATTATTTTCTCATGCCAATAATCGCACTGTCCCATAGTATAACATAGAGCCGAGTCCTATCCGATAAAACATCACATAGCATTCGGCCGTGTTATACGACAGTGTGAGCGAGCCCTTAGAGTCAAGGAATATTTACATGCAGATGATGATGATATTACTCTCCAAGTGTATATTTTTTTAGGCGAGTTCATAGTAAATGCTTTGCATTTTTGACATGTGATCAACTAAAGAACAAGAAAGATTTAGGACCTCGCCTAAAGAGAAACGGAAAATAGTTTGGAGGACTTGCATGTCCTTTTTTATTTATTATGAGAAAATCATAAAAGATCCCGTTTTTTAACCATGCTGTGACTTTCTGCTGAGGGAGAGGGAGAGAGCTGCCCTATTCAGAGTCTGTAATAAGACCTGCTGACAAAAGTGTTGAAGATACAGTCTAATGTGAATTAACAATGAAAAAAAGTTAATTTAACAAATGGCTTGTATTTTTTTTAATACAAACTTTTTTGTCTTTACAGCTCCTTTAAAGGGAATCTGTCATCAGGTTTTTGCCACCTAATCTGAGAGCAGCATAATGTAGGGTTAGAGGCACTGATTCCAGTAATGTGTCACTTACTGGGCTGCTTAGTGTTGTTTTGATAAAATCATTGATTTGTCAGAAGGTAATTATCACTAGATGACTAGTAAGTTCTGTAGGACCCCACCTCCATCACTGATCAGTAGATTTCTGTGTACACTGAGCATGGGCAGAAAGCTGCCAATCAGTGGTGTGGGTGGGGCTATACAGAGCGCAGCATTCAGAGAGCTGCTAGATCTGCAGCAGATAAAACGGTGATTTTCTCAAAATGACAACAAGCAGCTGAAAAAGTGACACATCGCTGGAATCAGGGTATCTGCCCCAATATTGTGCTGCTCTCAGATGAGGCAGCACAATTAATATTATGCCGAATTAATTTCCCGTGAACTATCACATGATCTATCACAGGGGATCATGTGACATGTCACGTGATAAATCAGGTGTGTGGAGGGGGCCCGCGCCTTCTAAACTGCCCGGGGCCCTTGCTACTCTTAATCCACCCCTGCCTATATCCCCGGAGCGGCCTGGCTGCCCCAGTATGCCGGCGAGTCGCATACCTTGGGCGACTTTAAAGAAAGGCTGTATAGACTGTTCAAAGTTTATCCCCTGACAGAAGAACAGAAAGTAAGCATACTGATAGGGCAGTTAACTGGTGCGGCCCAGCGGGAGGTAAAGTCTTGGACAGCTGAGGAGAAAAGGACTGTAAGGGGGGTTCTGACCCATCTACGGGACACCTTTGATACCCGTACCTCAGCAGAAATCAAAATGCGGTTCTATGGATGTAAGCAGCGAGCTCAAGATAGCATCCGAGATTATGCTCTAAATTTACAGGAAGCCTTGGGGGCAAATTAAGCAAGCTGACCCTGGCAGCGTGCAGGATACAGATAAACTATTGACTGACCAGTTCATAGAAGGTCTGCTGTCCAGCGCCCACAGAACCCAGCTGCGCCTCATGGCCCTACAGAACCCCGATTTGACTTTTGCACAGTTCAAAGATAGGGCCATCCAGGTGCTCCGAGAAACTGCACCGGGTGGCGCTGTAGCTTCCCGGCGCCCTGCCATCCCTTACCACCAGGGGGCGGCGCCCTATCCCGCAGACCTTGTGGGGGCCGATGCGCAGGCCCTAAATCCATCCCCGCCTGCAAACCTGCACCATCAGGTCCAAGAACTAACAAAGAGTGTTGCTGCATTGACCAGGACCGTACAGTCGTTACAGATGGACCCGTCAGGACCAATCAAGCTGGCTTCCAGTCCGGAGGATGTCCCGTGGCGTCGACGCAGGAGGATCCCGTCGTTCAGCGGGAGGCCCGCCGATCATTACACTGAGGATGGACAGCCGATTTGCCGCCGTTGCAGCCAGCCGGGACACGTAGCCAGGTACTGTACTTTAAATGGGTCCGACCTGGGGCAAAGGGCCAACCCCCAGGCATAAGGTCATCAGGCCCATCTAATTGGCGTGATAAGTACGTAGGGGGACGCCCGGTTTTACCCGTAGTGCTGGACGGTATCCCCATGAGTGCACTGCTGGACACCGGGTCCCAAGTGACTACCATTCCCTATGTACTTTTCAAGCAGTACTGGAGTGACACTGATATAACTCGTTATCCAGACGATGACTTGAGCATCATCGCCAGCAATGGTCAACCCGTGCCGCAGGTGGGGTTCAGAGAGATGACCATTAAGATTGGTAAAGTTGAACTGCCGGCACAGGGAGTGATCATTGTGGACATTGACCGTCGAGAAAGTCACCCTAAAATAACCTTGGGTACTAATGTGATTGAAAATTGTAATTTTGCAGCAGGTGGCGATGAATGCGAGCTCCAGCCAACAGAGGGTCCTCCAGAAGGAGATAAGAGCCCTGATGAGATGGCAACAGGTAGAACTGTCTGGTGGTGAGATCGGTAGCGTGAGGATGAGCGACCCGTTCCCCATTGCTATGCCCCCCAAAAGTGAAATGATCTGGTGTCGGACTGCAATCGGGTTAAGAGGGAGAGACTACCAAGCCATGGTAGAACCCGTGTACTCAGACAGCAGGCCCACCATTTTGACAGCCCGGGGGGTGGTCTATGTCCGCCATGGAAGGGTGCCCGTCCGGATCTTAAACATTGGGGAAAGGGAAGTACACTTGCCCCGGTACGCTACACTAGCCAAATTGTATACTGTTGAACACAATGCTGTCAGGGCCGTGGAACCCTTGCCTCCATCTCCCCAGGCGGAGGGTAATGGTTCCCAGAAACCCAAGGAGGACTGGTGCCAGAAACTCCACGTGGGTGCTGACTCCACTCCCTTGCACCAAAAACAAGGAGTCTACCGGGTGGTTCAAGAGTACGAGAGAATCTTTAGTAAGCACCCGCTAGACTTCGGCAGAGTGAAAGGAGTAGAACACCACATCCCCACGGGGAGCCACCCACCAATAAAAGAAAGATACAGACCTGTACCACCCCGCACACAATCAGAACGCAAAGGGCATTCTGAGAGAAATGAAGGAAGCCGGGGTCATTAGAGACAGTTGTAGCCCCTAGGCAGCCCCCTTGGTTCTGGTAAAAAAGAAAGACGGTACTATGAGAATGTGCGTGGACTATAGAGAAGTCAATCGTATCACCCATAAAGATGCATACCCGTTGCCTAGAATAGAGGAGTCTTTGGCCGCACTAAAATCAGCTAATTTCTTCTCTACTTTGGACCTTACTAGTGGGTACTGGCAGGTTCCTGTGGCAGAGGCTGATAAGGAGAAGACCGCCTTCACCACCCTGATGGGATTAAGTGAATTCAACTATATGCCGTTCGGGCTCTGCAACACACCCGGGACCTTCCAGAGGCTGATGGAATGCTGTCTAGGGCACCGAAACTTTGAGACGGTCCTACTTTACCTGGACGACGTGATTGTCTATTCGAAGACTTACGAGGACCATCTAAAGCACCTGGCCGAGGTGTTCGATGCCCTGGCAGGCTTTGGCATGAAAGTGAAACCCTCCAAGTGCCATCTGTTAAAGCCGAAGGTACAGTACCTGGGACACGTGGTGAGTGCAGAAGGAGTAGCCCCCGACCCTGACAAAATCACGGCAATAAAGAACTGGCCAAGCCCCTCTAACATAAAAGAAGTGAGGCAGTTCCTCGGGTTGGTAGGCTACTACCGAAGGTTCATCCCCAGGTTCACCAAGATGGCAGCCCCTATGCAGGACCTCCTTATAGGACAATCTAAGACCAGAAGCCAAAAGCCACCCTTCAAGTGGGACAAGCCGGAAGAGGAGTCCTTCCGCCAGCTGAAGATGGCCCTCACGGGGGATGAGATCCTGGCCTACCCTGATTATGGCCAGCCTTTTATCCTCCACACAGACGCCAGTAATGTGGGGCTGGGAGCCGTACTGTCACAGAACCAACAGGGCAGAGAAAGGGTGATCGCGTACGCCAGCCGGAAGCTGAGGCCCACCGAGAGAAACCCGGAGAATTACAGCTCCTTTAAGCTGGGGTCATTGGCAGTGGTGTGGACCGTAACAGAACGTTTCAAGCATTACCTGGCCTCTGTGAAGTTCACTGTGTACACGGACAACAATCCGTAGACACATCTGGAAAATGCGAAACTTGGTGCCCTAGAGCAGCGGTGGATGGCCCGGCTAGCAAACTATGACTTCACCATCAAGTACCGGGCAGGCCGAGCCAATGCCAATGCAGATGCCCTATCGAGAATGCCCCACTTGCCCGATGAGGGAGAAGATCCAGACGAGCTGGAGGAAATAGAGCTCCCTGCATTCCACCGGTACGGGGCCACTCAGTACTCCCACCGTGTAAGAGACAAAGACTTGACCACTGTCATGTTCAATCCCTTACCTCACCACGGCTGGGCTGAAACGCAAGATAGTGACCCTGCAATTCGCCTGGTGAAAGACCTCTTGACCCAGGCAGACGCTAGCCCTGGCTCGGACGCTCCAGAGGAAGCCAAGCAGTTATGGAAGGAGAAAAGCAGGCTATTCCTCTACGAAGGTAAGCTGTGCAGAAGGCATGTCAACCACCGGACGCACGAGCTGACCTGGCAGGTAGTGGTCCCGAGACGAGATGCAGCAATGGTCCTGGAGGCCTACCATGACAGAGCGGGACACTTCGGGTGGAAGAAACTGGAGTTCATACTGAGAGAGCGGTTCTACTGGGTCGGAATGAGAGGGGCCATAGAGAAGTGGTGCAGGGACTGCGGTCCATGTAACCTCAGAAGGAAGGACGGTACCAGCCAGAAGACGCCCTTGATGCCCATCATCACCAGGCAGCCTCTTGAGCTGGTAGCTCTGGACCATGTGAAACTGGCTCCAAGCCGGTCGGGCTACGTCTATGCCCTGACAATAGTGGACCACTATTCCCGGTTCCTGGTGGTGGTTCCTGTTAAAGACTTGACAGCCCAAACAGTGGCCAGAGCCTTCCAACAACACTTCTGCCGGAACAGGTCTTGACAGATCAAGGTCCAGGGTTTGAGGGTGATATCTTCCAGGAGTTCTGCAACCTCTACGGCTGTAAGAAGATTCGGACAACGTCTTACCACCCACAAACCAACGGGCTATGTGAGAAAATGCTAGTGGGGAAAGTCAGGTTAGACCACCACCAGACAGTGGGTTACGCAGGTCAACCCGGAGCACTAGGGGGCAAATACCAGCTCGCTGGAAGATCTAAATGCTGTATATTGTAAATGTTTTATGTTTGTTGCCTGGTTGCTAATTATGTTTTTCCAGTCTTTCTAGTTCATGGACTAACAGGTTATGTACGCTGAATAAGCGGAACTATCTTGTAGATAGTTGCACTTGGTGCCCTCTTTCGAAGATGGCCACGGAAGAAAAATCTGTCCGGTGTGGCCTCCTTGTGGCCCAAAGTAGAGAGCTCAGCCTTGTCGTCACGCCCAAGGCCAGGAAATTGGGGTTTATGGAAACAGGTCCCCACACCGTGGAAAACTTCACCTTGTTGGGTGAAATGGACACCCGGTCACGGAAGCGCCGTGACCTCAAGGACAAAATATACTTGTATATATGTTATGTTGTCATTTATACCCTGTATTTGTGTTTCCTGTTTAGTCCGGAGTACTAAATTTTACTAGGGGAGAATGTGTCACCCCAGGCCTGGATGCCACAAACAATAATCTGTGTCTGAGAGCAGGAGGGAGGTCTACTGGTTAGGGACTATTAGCATACAGCACCTCCTGTCCCAGGCCAGCAGGGGGAGCTGGCTGCCCCTATAAAAGCTGGAACTGGGGGCAGGGTTAGAGAGAACTGGAAGACCTAGCTCAGGAGTGAGACTAGTCCCAGAGAAGGAGGGACAGTTCAGCTGTAGATGAGGAGTCCGTGAGGCAGAGGAGTAACTGCAAGCCAGGGACAGAGGCGACGAGAGCCAGTCCTGGAAGAGAACCAATCTACCGGGCATTGGGGTCCGGGGCTGTCAGGGTTACAAGCCCAGCAGCAGAGAACCAACCTGCGAGGGATTTCAGGTCCCTTGGCCTAAGAAACCTGGAGGCTCTGCCACACAGAGGGACCTGTACAGCGAGGAGCAAGCAACAGGTACCCAAGGCCCTAGTCGCATGCCATACAGGCGAGAAGTACACGGCCAGCTCAGGGACGTGGGCTATTACACCACGAAAAGGGGGATAGTCAGAAAGAGCATAGAGAGAACGGTAGGCCTACACACTCACCCTGACCAGTGAGGCTCGCCCGAATGCTCTCAGACACCCAGGCCCATTCCTAACCGGTACTGTTGAGTCATTAATAATATCTAGAATAAAGACCCTGAACTGTTTGAAGCGGACTCTGAACTCTTACTATTGCGGCCTGCACTATCACCCCCAACATCCACCTACACTGCTCTGAGGCTACACTCTTCCCGTGGGGAGTTATCCTACACCTGTGCTGCACACCAACACCAGCCTCAGTAGTCTGCCTCGTAGCGGCGGTTATCCCTGACCACAATCCACGGGTGGCGTAGTCGGACATTCAAAACACTGATAAATAGACTGCCACCATTTGGTCTGACCACCCTGAGCCACGGGATCGGGTTGCCACTACTACGCCCATCAGCACCGTACACTAGAAGGCCCGGTTCCGTGTACCCCACGGCCCAGGGGGCGAGTCATGTGCATCAAATTATACATACACATATGGGGCAGTGGGGCTTCATACTATATACAGGTGCTTCTCACAAAATTAGAATATCATCAAAAGTTAGTTTATTTCAGTTCTTCAATGCAAAAAGTGAAACTCCTATATTATATAGAGTCATTACACACAGAGTGATCTATTATATAGAGTCATTACACACAGAGTGATCTATTATATAGAGTCATTACACACAGAGGGATCTATTATATAGAGTCATTACACACAGAGGGATCTATTATATAGAGTCATTACACACAGAGTGATCTATTATATAGAGTCATTACACACAGAGGGATCTATTATATAGAGTCATTACACACAGAGGGATCTATTATATAGAGTCATTACACACAGAGGGATCTATTATATAGAGTCATTACACACAGAGGGATCTATTATATAGAGTCATTACACACAGAGGGATCTATTATATAGAGTCATTACACAGAGGGATCTATTATATAGAGTCATTACACACAGAGGGATCTATTATATAGAGTCATTACACAGAGGGATCTATTATATAAAGTCATTACACACAGAGGGATCTATTATATAGAGTCATTACACACAGAGGGATCTATTATATAGAGTCATTACACACAGAGGGATCTATAATATAGAGTCATTACACACAGAGGGATCTATTATATAGAGTCATTACACACAGAGGGATCTATAATATAGAGTCATTACACACAGAGGGATCTATTATATAGAGTCATTACACACAGAGGGATCTATTTTAAGTGTTTATTTCTGTTAATGTTGATGATTATGGCTTACAGCCAATGAAAACACAAAAGTCATTATCTCAGTAAATTAGAATACTTCATAACAACAGCTTGAAAAATGTTTTTAAAATCTGAAAAGTTGGCCTACTGAAATGTATGTTTAGTAAATGCCCTCAATACTTGGTCGGGCTCCTTGTGCATCAATTACTGCATTAATGCGGCAATGTGGCATGGAGGCAATCAGCCTGTGGCACTGCTGAGGTGTTATGGAAGCCCAGGTGGCTTTGATAGCAGCCATCAGCTCATCTGTATTGTGGGGTCTGGGGTCTCATCTTCCTCTTGACAATACCCCATAGATTCTCTATAATAGATTCTCTATGGGGTTAAGGTCAGGCGAGTTTGCTGCCAATCAAGCACAGTGATACTGTTGTGTGTAAACCAGGTATTGGTACTTTTGGCCGTGTGGACAGGGGCCAAGTCCTGCTGGAGAATGACATTTCCATCTCCATAAAGCTTGTGGGCAGAGGGAAGCATGAAGTGCTGTAAAATGTCCTGGTAGACGGCTGCGCTGACTTTGGTCTTGATAAAACACAGTGGACCTCCACCAGCAGATGACATGGCTGCCCAAACCATCACTGATTGTGGAAACTTCACACTAGACCTCCAGCAGCTTGGATTGTGGCCTCTCCACTCTCCCTCCAGACTCTGGGACCTTGATTTCCAAATGAAATGCAAAATTTACTTTTCATCTGAACACAACACCTTGGACCACTGAGCATCAGTCCAGGTCTTTTTCTCTTTGGCCCAGGTAAGACGCTTCTGGCGTTGTCTATTGGTCATGAGGGGCTTGACACAAGCAATGCGACACTTGTAGCCCATGTCCTGGATACGTCTGTGTGTGGTGGCTCTTGAAGCAGTGACTCCAGCAGCAGTCCACTCCTTGTGAATCTCCCCCAAATTTTTGAATGGCCTTTTCTTAGCAATCCTTTCAAGGCTGCGGTTATCCCGGTTGCTTGTGCACCTTTTTCTACCACACTTTTTCCTTCCACGTCCATTAATATGCTCGGATACAGCACTCTGTGAACAGCTGCTTCTTTAGCAATGACCTTTTGTGGCTTACCCTCCTTGAGGAGTGTGTCAATGACTGCCTTCTGGACATCTGTCAAGTCAGCAGTCTTGCCCATGATTGTGGAGCCTACTAAAACAGACTAAGGGACCTTTTTAAATGCTTAGGAAGCCTTTGCAGGTGTTTCTTGTTAATTCTAATTTACTGAGATAGTGACTTTTGTGTTTTCATTGGCTGTAAGCCATAATCATCAACATTAGCAGAAATAAACACTTAAGACAGATCACTCTGTTTGTAATGACTCTGTATAATATATGAGTTTCACTTTTTGGATTGAAGAACTGAAATAAATTCACTTTTTGATGATATTCTAATTTTCTGAGAAGCACCTGTATGTAGTAGTGCGGCAATTATACTATATACAGTCAGGAGTATAAGTACTTGATACACTGACAATTTCGAAAGTTTTTCCACCTACAAAGAATGAAGAGGTCTGTTTTATTCTACTTAACTGCTGCAACTTGGACCTTTAACAGGATTTATATTTGACCTATGAGAAAGCATACTATGTGTATTTGGCAGATTAACTCAGGCATGTTTATGATAAACTGAATACCTGGATTGGAGTCCTATTTATATACAGAATATTGACTATTAATGCTGACAGAGTAAGTCTTAGGCTATATTCACACTAGGTGTTTTTTTTCTGCAGCAAAACATAATCTCTTGGCAGGAAAGAAGTAGCGTCAAAAACGCAGGTTTTGGTGTGTTTTTTTGCAGTGGTTCTTGGTGCATTTTTGGTGCGTTTTTCAGGATCCCAAAGTTCAGCTTTGCTTCCATCATAGACACATGAAAACAGGTCACCATTGCAAGACATATGTTCATGAAAAAGTACACATTACAAATGTAACGGGGGGGGGAGGTGAATTGGTCTGGAATGGTTTATCTAAGACCCTGGCAGTGCATTGATTTTGTAGGACACTATTTACTTTCACATTATGGTTTGCCATTGAGTTGCTCAGGCATTGTTCATTTTCACACCTCCCTGGGCCACACGTGTTGTTCAATCTCACACCTAGCTCAACCAATGTTTACTTTGTAGGCATCACTAATTTAATTAAACTGTAATAATCCAAGCTGCTATCTCAGGTGACCAAGACAAGATGGTTTAAAGTTGGGAAAATCACAGGAATAAATGTGTGTCACATACTTGCTTTTTTCACTAAAAACGCAGCAAAATGTTCACACTAGGCTTTTTTTCAGCATTTTTTTCCACCACCCTTTTTTTTAATGGGTGAAAAACGCTGAAACAAGTGACATACTCTATTGCAAAAAGCCATGGAGAGCACAAAATACTGAGGACAAATAAGCAAGCTGTGTGCATGAGATTTCGGAAATCTCATAGACTTTGTTGGTACTGTAAAACGCAGCTGAAAATTTGCATAAAAAAGCCCGCTAAAAAAACGTCTAGTGTGAATATAGCCTTGTATAACAGTTTGCCAATGAGTTAGGATATATGACCACGATGCAGAAATGCTGCAGATTTTTCCTAAGCGTTTCTGCATCTCCCTGGGTTGTCAAGCGCTTTGCCAAGTGATTTTAGCATCACTTGGAAAAGTGCTTGACAACTTGGTCACACTATATAATTCCATGCAACCGGCATGGATTTACATAGTGTGACCAAGTTACAATGCTGCAAATGCAGCATCAATAATAAAAAAAAAAGAATAATAATGGTGAAAAATAAAAAAAAAACATTATACTCATCTTCCGATGGTCCTCGATCTCCTTCTCCGGTGCGTCCGGTGTCTTCGGTGGATCACGATGCTGTAAAAGGACCTTCCATGACGTCATTTAGTCATGTGACAGGTCATGCGACCGCCGATGTCAGCGGTCGCGTGACCTGTCACATGACTAAATGGCGTCATGGAAAGTCCTTTTACCACCGCGAGCAGCCGAAGAGCCAGCAGCACCGCCTGGAGCAGACAGGGGCCATCAGAAGGTAAGTATATGTTTATTTTTTATTTTAATTCTATTTTAACTACAGGTACTATGGTACCCGGGTCTGGAGGAGAGTCTCTTCATCTCCAGACCCGGGTACCATCCACGCATTGAGTCGCATAATATCCACATGTGTATTTGTAGTCATTCGGATGTTATGCGTTCCAATGCAAGTCAATGGCGGCTAAATCGCAGCGACTCTGCAAAATTAATAGACGTGCTGCGGATTTTTCCGCAATGATAATCCGCAGCGGAAATCTCCGCAGCATGTGCACAGCACATGCGGATTATCATTGGGGACCATTGCAGACCTATCACCAAGCGTTTTTTAAGTGTTTCCGCGGCGGAAGTTACGCTGCAGAAACGCCTAAAAAGCGCATAGTGGGCACACAGCCTTAAAAGTTCTATGGTGAAGAAAAACACGTGAGATAATAAATGCGAAATATACAATATTTCCCATAATATGACTGAGGATATCTTTAGGGTGTATTCACTGTTTTTTCTTCTGCAGCAAAAATGCTGTGTTTTACAGTACCATCTTAGTGAATGACATTTCTGAAATCTCATTCACATGCTGTTTTTTTGCATTTTTTTTAATCTGCAGCTTGTCAAGTCTTTCAGAGGTTTTGCAGCATTTTTCACCCATTCAAATGAATGGAAAAAAAAACACAAGTAAAAACACCTGAATTTTAAGCAGCGTTTTTCCTGCCACCTTTGATTTTTGGGGTAGAAAAAAAATGCTGCCAAAATCCAACTTGTGAACACACCTTTATCCTGGTTGTGTTCTAATTGGATATAAAATAGAACGGCCATGATAACATGGGTAGTTAATTGTATGGTGTTTTCACTTTATATAATACCAGGCCGCATTCTATTTGCGCAGAGCTGCTCCGTGAAGATTCTATCACAAGATTCCGTGATGACATCACAGGTGATGGTGACATCACTGCTCACAGTCGCTATATATACAATGCACATAGGCTCACCCGTGCCTTTCTTGGCTCTATAGTGACTGATAGCACTTGCAGTTTTTCACTATGGCTGGAATTGTTTTGGACATTCCTCAGGTAAAAGCACTATTGTTGATCCTTATGATCAATCGTCCTAACAGTGTGCTTCTACCACCCGATGGCGTCCTCAGCTTCACTCACCGGCTGGTGATGGAGCTAGTAAAGGATTGCCTGACCAAACACCGACAACGTCGTCTAACGTCAGACTATCTGACGGATTTACTTCAGAACATCAGGACATTACTACACCAGGTAAGTGGCGGACACTCTGCACAGAGCATCTCAATATTGATAGATAATAATGGAGAGATAGAAGCTTTTTCTTCTAATATATCATATTTTGCAGACCATAAGACGCACCAAAAATTTTTGGGAGGAAAATAGGAAAAACATTTATTATAATAAAATGGGGGTCTGTCTTATAGTCCGAATTTTCGGTTGCTTACTGAGGGGGGTGGTGGCAGTGGAGCAAAGTCACAGGAGGCAGAGTCGCTGCTGCAGGAAGTCGGCAGTAGGAGTGGGGCGCTGCTGCGGGCCCCAAGCTGGGAGGAGCGGGGTGTCCAGAAGGTGCGAGGCTGCAGGCCCTGGGCTTCAAGGAAATGTTAGCGGTAATTCAGGAGGGGAGGCCCTGCTCTGCTTATTGATTTCTCTGCAGTGGGCTTCAAGAAGTAGGCTGCTGGAGATGGCCAATACGCAAATTGAGATCTCAGCTCGTCATTGAGCCGAGATCTAAATCTTCACATGCACTGCCTCCAGCGGCCATTTGCCTGAAGCCCACTGCCAGAAAATCAATGGGCAAAGCGGGGACTCCCCTCCTAAATCACCGCTAACATTTCCTTGAAGCCCAGGGCCCGCAGCCTCGCACCTCCTGGATACCCCGCTCCTCCCAGCTCGGATGGAGAGTTCCAGAGTAGGGGGGATGCACGGGAGAAATCTTGTATGCGATTGTGGGAAGAGGAGATAAGAGGGGAGTAGAGAAGAAGATCTTGTTAGGATCGGAGGTTGCGTGCAGGTAAGTACCGGGAGACTAGGTCACAGATATATGGAGGAGACAGGTTGTGGGTGGCTTTGCATGCCAAGGTTAGGGTCTTGAACTGGAGTCTCTGGGTAATGTGTAGCCAGTGAAGGGATTGGCGGAGCGAGGGGAGAAGCCAGGGAATAGCGGGGGGACAGGTGGATTAGTCAGACAGCAGAGTTTAGGATAGATTGGAGGGGTGCGAGAGTGTTAGAAGGGAGGTCAAAAATTTTGGAAAAAAAGGCATCTTATAGTCCAAAAAATACGGTAAAACACAACGAGTCCCCAAATACATTATATAGTCATTGTATCTGCAGACAGAGAACCGATGTCACATACAATTTCCGCCTCCATTCTGACCGCTCTCATCTCAAAATTCTCCTTTCCATTTTTCCTTCTTTATAGGCTGAAGAAAGATCTCAGACTGAAGATTTGTCTGTCTTTAAAGAACTGGCCGAAAAAGTCCTGTCTATACTAGAACGCTCATTGGAACGCCCGGTAAGGATCAATATTAATAGACGTATCTTAATCCACCGTATCTGAGGAGACTTTCTGAGAAAAGGTCTGAAGATGGTGCGGGATTTGTATCGTTACAATTGGTGCATCTGTAAATGTTGGTTTAGTCCTTCATGATTTATGTATTTGGTGATTTAGTGAAATCTTCCACATATTAATTATATATATTATATCTATCAGGAAACAACAGGAGGCGACGCCAAATATGGGCAAAATGTGACCCCGAAAATCCCTGACCCTAATAGGAGTCAGCCGGAGCTGAACAGCGATCTGATTACAGGTGAGCGATCACCCGACCTTCTACAAGGAATGTCCAGATATTACAGAGGACGGAGGATAATGTTAGATTTACTCTCTACTCTGTGTAATGGGAACCTGGCAGCACATTGTTACATATAGAAGTAGTGGTGTGACGGTATAGGCCATTGTCCCCTAATAATAATTGTTTGTAGAAATCCAATGTGCCAGTCAGGAGAAATGTAAAGTAGACACCATGTACAAATCAGAATGGAAGTGCGCTGGGGGCGTGAAAGAAGAAATCCAAGTGCAGTGACACGCCCCCAGTGCACTTCCAGGCTAATTTGCAAATCTCTCCTATGTTTCAGCTCTCTTACCATCACTCATATGTGCAGCGTGGGTGGGGGGTTCCTCATTTATGTGATGGAGGGTCCATTCTGCAGTGCTATAGCAAGTAACATGAAATAAATTAAATTTAAATTGCATTACTGCTCTAGAAAATGGGAAAAAACTAAGATACTGAGCACATAATTTGGCCAATTCATGAATGCCCAGCAGCCAATGACAAGGCGATCTTTTTGTTGGAATCCTCTCCTAATGTGAATCCTCTCCTAGGCTGAAGCCTACATTTATATGGGTAGGTAGGATCCTGTTGTAATTAAAACCACCCCGGGCTGATGGGTGGAGATTCTCAGCAAAAAAGGTCGCCTTGCCGTGACTGCTGGGCATGCACCGAGCAAATGAAGGTCGCCTTGCCGTGGCTGCTAGGCATGCACCCAGCAAAAGAAGGTCGCCTTGTCGTGACTGCTGGGCATGCACCCAGCAAAAGAAGGTCGCCTTGTCGTGACTGCTGGGCATGCACCCAGCAAAAGAAGGTCATCTTGCCGTGACTGCTGGGCATGCACCCAGCAAAAAAAAAGGTCACCTTGCCGTGGCTACTTGGCATGCACCCAGAAAAAGAAGGTCACCTTGCCGTGGCTGCTGGCCATGCATGAATTGGCCAAATTATGCGCTAAGTATCTTCCTTTTATCCTATTTTCTACAGCAGTAATGCAATTCAAATTTCATTTATTTCATGTTTACATGCTATAGCGTTACAGAGTGCAACTTTGTTAGTTATGTATTTGGATGGCTACTCTTAGTATGCACCTGTTCACACCCATTTTCTTTTCGGAAGTGATGGTCAGTCTTTTGTTATTTATGAAGGGGTTCCTCCATCATTTCCATTACATTTATCTATGGATTCCCCGTATATTCTTATATTTAGAATCCCCATATAACGAGTATTAATCCCATTTACAGACATCTTGTCATTTCTCCGTTATATTGCTGTATTATCTTTGTAGGAATAATATCCTCTAATACATTTCATTTCTTCATCATTATTTCAGAAACAACTGAGCTGTCGAATCCTAACAATGGAATTAGTGAGATCCCGGAGATCCAAGAATCCGTAAGTATCATAGAGGGGGATGCGTGTGTGTCATCAGATCATGGGGTGTGAATGACTCGTCCAGTATTATCCCCCATACAACCATGGGACGTCTCTATTCTAAGTGTAGATGACCCTATGGTGTTAATTACATTTGAATTACAGGGAATCTGTCACCAGGTTTATGCTATTTGGTCTGAGAGAAGCATGATGCAGGGACAGAGACCCTGATTCCATGTGTTGATTACTTTACTCGGTGGAGCAGTTGTGATAAAATCACTATTTTTTTCTGCTGCAGAGCTCTGAATGCTGAGTCTTGTATAACCCCGCCCACACCACTGATTGGCAGCTTTCTGTGTACACTGTGCATAGGCAGAAAGCTGCTAATCAGTGGTGGAGGCAGGGGTACATAGCAATAGGACTACCTGGCTAGACAGATAGTCTTCTAGTGATAATCTACTGATTTTATTGAAACAGCCACACACAGCCTAGTAAGTAACACATCACTGGAATCAGGGTCTCTGCCCCTACATCATGGTGCTTTCAGAATACATAGCAAACACCTGGTGACAGATTACCTGTAAGTCCTCCTCTGTGTGATCTCCCACATTATCCAGAATGTTATAGTAATGTATGATGACCGTTGCAGGGCGGCTCCAGGATTTTGTGGGCCCTGGGCGAAAGAGTCTCAGTGGTTCCTTTAACACATACCACGATTCATGATGCACAGATACCGCAGATAAATAAATATATATATATATATATATATATATATATATATATATATATATATATATATATATATATATATATATATATATATATATATATAGTACAAGCCCGAAGATTTCACTTCTTACATTACATGAGCGATATCTATTGTAAATTCCACAATAACTCAGAAAGCGGCGAATCCTCACAGCTCACAGTGCAGACCGGACAGTAATGTCCTCCACACAGTATAATGGCACCACATAGTCCTCTATACCGTATTATGAGCTCCATATATTGCTCCATATAGAATAATGGACCCCATAAAATGCTCCACGCAGGCTGTGCCCCCATATAATGCCCCATGCAGGCTGTGACCCCACACATAATGCCCCATGCAGGCTGTGCCCCCCACATGATGCCCCATGCAGGCTTTGACCCCCCACATAATGCTCCATGCAGGCTGTGACCCCCACATAATGCCCCATGCAGGCTTTGACCCCACACATAATGCCCCATGCAGGCTGTGCCCCCCCCACATAATGCCCCATGCAGGATGTCCCCCTCCCACATAATGGCCAATGCAGGATGTCACCCCCCATATAATTCCCCATGCAGAATGTCCCTCCCACATAATGCCCCACGCAGGCTGTGCCCCCCCACATAATGCCCCATGCAGGCTGTGCCCCCCCACATAATGGCCCATGCAGGATATCACCCCCCATATAATTCCCCATGCAGGATGTCCCCTCCACATAATGCCCCATGCAGGATGTCCCACCCCACATAATGCCCCATGCAGGATGTCCCCCACACATAATGCCCCATGCAGGATATCCCCCCCACATAATGTCCCATGCAGGATGTCACCCCCCATATAATTCCCCATGCAGGATGTCCCCCCCACATAATGCTCCATGCAGGATGTCCCACGCCACATAATGGCCCATACAGGATGTCACCCCCCATATAATGGCCCATGCAGGATGTCACCCCCCATACAATGCCCCATGCAGGATGTCCCCCCAACACATACTGCCCCATGTAGGATGTCACCTCTCACCCCATATATTGCCCCATGCAGGATGTCACCTCTCACCCCATATAATGCCCCATGCAGGATGTCACTTCTCCCCCCATATAATACCCCATGCAGGATGTCACTCCCCCCATATAATGCCCCATGCAGGATGTCACCCCCCATATAATGCCCCATGCAGAATGTCACCTCTCACCCCATCTAAAGCCCTATGCTGGATGTCACTCCCCCCCCCCCATATAATGACCCATGCAGGATGTCACTTCTCCCCCTCATATAATACCCCATGCAGGATGTCACCCCCCTATATAATGCCCCATGCAGGATGTCCCCCCATATAATGCCTCATGTAGGATGTCACCTCTCACCCCATATAATGCCCCATGCAGAATGTCACCCCCCCCCCATATAATGCCCCATGCAGGATGTCACTTCTCCCCCCCCATATAATACCCCACGCAGGATGTCCCTACCTCCCCCCCATATAATGCCCCATGCAGGATGTCACTTCTCCCCCCATATAATGCCCCATACCTCCATACATAAAAAAAAAAAATCAAATGCTCACCTCACTGCTCACCAGCTGTGGAGAAGCAAGTATTGTGCCGGCCGTGGTCCTGGGCAAGCATTGGGGGGGGGAGCAAGGCCCACTAGCTGGCGCTGGCACCACTCTCCTCTGCTCACCGGTCCCATAGCTCGCCAGGGTGCCCGACAGCAAGTGGGCCCCTCGCCTACTCAGGGCCCCGGCACTTGCCTGGGTGTGCTGGGTGCTAGCGCCAGGTCTGCCCAGCGTCCGGTTTGTATCCTCCCAACATCATATCAGTGTAAATCATCTGGGACATAATATGGGGGGAGAAGTTTTTGCATCTGTAACTTTTTTCCTGCATCTTCAATAAATCAGTATTATTTCTTATTCTTTTATAGAGCGTGATGGATTCATTGGTTCCGGCGAGAAAGCCTCATATGAGCGACTATGAAACTTCCAAACTCATCAGCAGTGGAAATTTTGGGTGAGATTTCTGTTGCCATAATCCACATTTCTCAGGGTTCCCTATGACAATGCTTCTGCCCCTGCACTCTGCCATTCAGTGTTATCATAGGGAAATTATATGATCTGTAGCAAATCAAACTGTAAGGAAAGCGATTTAAATAATATAATTACATATAATATAATATATAATAATATAATATTATTACATTCGCCTGTGCTAGACCCCCATCTGTTCTTATGCTGCCTCCTCCACCTGAGCTTTTCTGCTCTCCACTCTGATCTTTGTTTTGATGGGGGGCTCCATTATGAAGCTGATCAGAGAAGTTGGCTACACATGGTCACATGAAGGGTGACACCATATTGACGTCAATGACATCTACACCCTGCACCATGACCATGTGGGCCCAATCACTGGCCTCAGCAGCAGAAGAGAGCCCTGGAGCACATTCATTTTGGACCAATTTTATTTGCACTAAATTGTATTTGGTCAGTTATAGCGAATCTGCCCAAAGAGAATTTCGATAGATTCTCGTATCTATAATGTGACCTGGGTGATGGCTCCGGCAGAAGTGGCATTGTGGAGACCTCCCATAGGTGATCTATGTAGTGCTATTTTATGTATTTCTAGATGTGGATTTATAGTGGCGGCCAGACTTCTAGTATTAAACATATGCAAATTGTCTCTTCAGAGAGGAAGCAAACTAGAACTCCACCTATAGGAAGTAGCAATCCTGAAAGTCAATATCGACCCTTTAACAAGCCTTGTCACATGACTTAGGATAATAGCCAAAACCAAAATCTCAATTTGCAGGAACTGTGTTCTGGGGTACTGCCCCTCTTCAGTGCAAAGTGTGAGATATGGTTTGACTGGGTGAGAGGTGTCTGACCGGTATCCAAGGGGTTGACGTTTCTCCTTGCGGACATGAAGAGACTTTTAAGCCGCAATGCTCCTCTGGGAAATAGGATTGCTACTTCCTATAGGTGACACTAGGGTGCTAGTTCTCTTCCTCTCTGAAAAGAGACAATGTGCATATTTCCCAGAAGAGCATTGCAGCTTAAAAGTCTCCTCACCTTGACATGCTTAACATGGCTTTTTCCGCAAGGAGAAACGTTACCGCTTGGATCCCGGTCAGATGCCTCTCACCCAGCCAAACCATATCTCACACTTTGCACTGATGAGTGCTTGTACCCCAAAACATAGTGTCCGAAAATTGAGATTTTGGTTATGGCTATTATTTCATGTCATGTGATAAGGCTCGTTAAAGGGTCGATATTGACTTTTAGGATTACTACTTCCTATAGGTGGCACTAGAGTTCTAGTTCTCTTCCTCTCTGAAGAGACAATTTGGATATTTCCCAGAGGATCATTGAGGCTTAAAAGTCTCCTTACCTTGACAAGCTTAACATGTCACTCTCCGCAAGGAGAAATGTTACCCCTTGGATACCAGTATTAAACATATAATGATTTATATAGATGGATTATTAATAAGGATTTATTATAACCGATGGATTCTCCTTCTCTCCAGGGCCGTCTACTTAGTGCATCATAAAGACTCACACCAGACCTTTGCTATGAAGAAAATGGCTAAGCGGAACCTAAATACTGCACAGAGATTGGAATGGGCCTTTCTGGAGAGGGACATCTTAACATTTGCTGATTGTCCCTTTGTGGTCTCCATGCTCTGCTCCTTTCCAACTAGATCTCACCTGTGTATGGTCATGGAGTATGTAGGAGGTAAGACACATCTATTGTATTATATTCAGCCCATGTCTGCTTTCATCTTATCACTGCTGATATCATTAGGACATTGTTGGTTACATCCCCACAGAGCATTTACTATAGGTTATCTATTACCAAGATGCTCGTAAATTCATTGATCTTGGTGCTCATCAGTCGGAGGGGGTCTGTCGACGCTCGGCAGTGGGCAGCATCCCTCCACCTGTCATCACAATTTCAGTGGTATTTGCTTCTTCAAGGAGGTGGGGCTGGTGGGGGCAAAAATACTGAGTAGGTGGCTAGTAGGGACCAAAATACTGAAAGGGGGCCGTATGACTAGATATGGGGGGACTGTGAATGCTGAGTGGAGGTCATCATATTAAGTGGGGTGCTGTGGGGGTCCTCACTCTGTATGGAGGCCCCCATTCTGTGTGGGGACATCATACTGAGTGGGGAGTTATGCGGACCATTATATTGTGTGAGGGACTGTGGGAACCATTATCGTGAGTGGGAGGGTTGCTGTGGGTGCCATCACACCGAGTAGGGGGTTGTGGCTGGCCTCCTTCTAAGTGGTGGCCTCCTTAGGAGGATTCACTGTGGGGATACCATACTCATTGAGTGTGGGTGTGGGCATTTTTGGGAGCATCATACTCTAAAATGGCCATAAAAGTTGTATTGCTGGTGAGAACACCAAGCTGCTTCAACAGGGATATAAATATATTTCTTTTTTATTTTTTAGGGTGTGGGGCAATTACAACTTTTGATATGGGGTCTTGTGATTTCTATGTACGCCACTATCTGTGTGATGTCCCCAGTATGTTTCCGCTCACTGCTCATTATACATCATGGTTATCTGCTCGTGGTATATCATGGTTATCTTCTGTATAAACCCCTCACCGGTCATATTTCCTTTCTTCTATAGGTGGAGACTGTGGGACCCTTCTAAGCACCAGGGGTCCTTTCTCTGTCCCCATGGCCCGCTTGTACTTTGCAGAGGCGGTACTTGCCGTGGAATACCTGCATAGTTACGGTGTGGTGCACAGAGACCTGAAGCCGGAAAAGTAAGTGCCCCCGTAGTATAATAAAGTGGGGAAAGTTGTCATTTATTATCATTCAGTCTGTGAGGCTAAAACCATCTTCTCTTTTGCAGCCTCCTGATTACATCTACTGGACATATTAAAGTTACCGATTTTGGGATTTCAAAACTTGGTCTAATGATACCGAAAACCAACACCTACAAGGAATTAGCAGTGGACATCTCCAGAGAGTTCCAGGACCGTGAGGTCAGCATCACCTACAAGAACTTAGCTTGTTATTTGCAAATCTCATCACACTATTGTCTCTTCTCTACGATCTTCCTTTCTAGAGAACTTTTCCACTAATATTTTATCTTCTGCATTGTGTTTTAACGATGATATCTTGTCATAATAATTGTTTCATCGATTCTCATCTCTATGTTCTGTTGGTTTCCAGTTCTGTGGCACCCCATGTTACATAGCCCCAGAGATCATCCTGAAAGAAGGCTATGGAAGACCTGTTGACTGGTGGTCATTGGGGATCATCCTGTATAAATTCCTGCTGGGATGTGTACCATTTGATGCTGATTCCCTCACTGAGCTTTATAAAAGGGTTGTCATTGGTGAGTAGAATAATCCGATCATTGCGTTGATTGGTTACATTTGTTTAGTTATTTCCTTTGCTTTATGTTACAGTCCAGTAAAGAGGTTTTATTTTCTGTAATTTTCTATGTAACAGGAGAACTAATTTGGAATTGTGATCGCGCTCCACCCCTGGATGCTCAGAATCTCATCACTGAGCTGCTCAGAAGAAATCCTGTGCGTAGACTTGGGACAGGTAACAGATACACTAGTATTAATATTCCCTTATTAGACCAAGGACATATCGCTCATGTCCATGAAGATCAGCATTTCTCTATCAGCTCATCTACTGTATTTCTAGTTCTCCACACTAAGACTTTCAGTTTATTTCCTTCATGTCGGCTCAGTTTTGTCATTAGTTCAGATTACGATAAACTGTTCAGATATGGAGCCATCCCTGACTATGCCCGCATCACTTTTGTTTTTCTTTTTCTAGGAGGAGCATTTGAGATCAAGGTTCATCCATTCCTGAGTGACTTGGACTTTGACAACATTCTGAGCCAGGAGCTGGAGTATGTTCCTCAGCTTGTTTCAGACGCAGACACCAGCTTATTTATCAGTAAGTAGAAGGAGACGTCATCTAGACTAAGCTACTGTTTGTCTCATCTTCCCTAATATGTGATCATCTGTTCCCATTAATATTAGTGATAAATAGTGACTGTGTTATACTGACAACCTCTAATAATACTTCATTACCTATTTCTTGTAGATCATTCTGATATAAACAAACATCTGGTCTCAAAGGATGAGGAAGGCACAAGTGAGAACAATGAGAGCCTTGACTTCCAAAATTTTACGTCATCTTCTGAAAAGCTTTGTAAAGTAAGTATGTGATTAATAAATCCAAAATATGTAAAAAAAAATTTAAAAAACTCTAAAAGTACATAAAAAAAATATTTTATATCTTATTTTTATCCGTATTTAGCTCTGTATCATCGCTACCAGGATGGTGAACAATGAGGATCCCAATGCTCCTCCAGAGTATACACCAGAAACCAACACAAACATCTCAGAAATGTGAGTAGATTATAAAGGGTCATTACTTCATTACTGGGAGTTCCAGGCTGATCTATGTACACAACACCAAATATAGGACATAAATATCAGAATATCAAATGCAGCATTCACCGCTTCATGGTTAACGGTCATTGTACTTTTGGCTTCAGAAAATGCAGAAGATAACAGCCCATAATTGTGGCAGGTCATGCATTTTTAGCACTGCCTACTCTGTAGGAGAGCTGTAGTATTACTTGCCAGCCATTCTTGGTAGTTGCGTTCTGATCCATGGAAGGTAATTTTGAGCAGAAAACCTTCCCCACTATGACAGTCATATGTCCTATTAGGCCTTATAGTCAGTGTTCTTATAGTGAGACAACCCATTTTATACTGTGTTTACTTACGATTTACATGTTTTTCTTCTTCAAACAGGCAGAAAGAATCTGTTCCTGTATGTAATACAGACTATGCTGTTACCATCTTGCCACCCTCGTCCCCATTGCCAGGTATGTACATGTCTATAGCACCAACAATGTGAATGTTGACTTCAAGGCTCAAATATTTCCACATGGTTTTTCTGGTCTACTATGTTACCCATGTTTCATGGATCTCAGCTATGTTGACCATGGGTTCGTACTGTATCCCTATTTCCCTAATTTTGTACAGGAGGTTTTTTTCATGTATTCTGTATATTACGTTGTATCATCTAGTAACCTAGTGAGATATAGCGACTGTGTTATACTGACACCCTCTAACAATCCTTCCTTACCTATGTCTTGTAGATCACTCTGATGAAAACAACCATCTGGTCTCAGAGGATAAGGAGGGCACAAGTGAGGACGATGAGAACTTTATCTTCCGAATATTTGCATCATCATCTTCTGAGAGGCTTTCTAAAGTAAGTATGTGATCGATAAATCCAAAATATGTACAAAAAAAGGATCTATAAAATTAAAAAGTATGTATATTTAATAACTTATTGTTATCCACATTTAGCACTCTACCACCACTAACGGGATGGTGAACAACGAGGATCCCAAGGCCCCTCCAGAGTGTACACCAGAATCCAACACAAACATCTCAGAAATGTGAGTAGATTATGGGGTCATTACTGGGAGCTCCAGGCTGATATATGTGCACAACACCAAATATAGGACATAAATACCATAATATCAAATGCAGCATCCACCGCCCCATGGTTATGGGTCATTGTGCTTTCAGCTTTCGGAAATGTTGGAGATAACAGCCCATAATTGTGGCCGGTCATGCACTTTTAGTGCTGCCCGCACTGTAGGAGAGATGTAGTATGAAATGCCGGCCATTCTTGGTAGTTGTTTTCCTCTCAGCTCTCTATAAAAGGTAGTCTTGAGCAGAAGACCTTCCCCACTATGACAGTCATATGTCCTACTAGTCCTTATAGTCGGTGTTCTTCTAGTGAGACAACCCCTTTTATACGGAGTTTACTTGAGATTTACATGTTTTTCTTCTTCAAACAGGCAGAAAGTATCTGTTCCTGTATGTAATACAGACGATGCTATTACCATCTTGCCACCCTCGTCCCCATTGCCAGGTATGTACATGTCTACAGCACCAGCAATGTGAATGTTGACTTCAAGGCTCAAATATTCCCACATGGTTTTATACAATACTATAGGTCTCTTATGTTATCCATATTATGACAAAGCAGATCCTATAAGAATATATTGTTACTGATTTTTTTTTAAATTTTTCATCAGAATTTCCATCTCATGAAGAAAGAAAATCGGCAATAAATCTGAGTATGGAGCAACAAAACTCTGAAAATGGAAAAAATGGGAAAAAGAGAGGAGGTAAGTGTGAGAATCAGCTCCATGTTGTGTGATGTCAGTGAGAATAATTCATGTGGAGTAGATGTCATCTGTCAGTGATGGGATTGTCACATGTATGATTGCTGACAATGACCCCTGACCTCTGTATGATAATATTCCTCTGCCGTCCGGCCACAGTGACTGCACAGCATTATCATGTAATATGGAGTCCCATCACTTACATTATATTTATTTCTCTTCTCATAGGTTCCATCTTCCGCCGGATCTTATCATCCTGCCGGCGTGGATTATCCAGGGCTGCTCGCACATTTGCATGCTGTCACTGTTGCCCTAAAACCATCTAAAAGATGGTACACCTAAGCATCCAGCGCCCTGAAGTCCAGCAGATCCATCATCACTGCTGGAGCTGTATAGAAGGACCTTCACCATCTACCTGTGGCCTTCTGACTGGTCAACCTGGACAAGTTTCAGTAACGCCTCTGTCATCGGGCTCCGCGGTATTCATACTGCTCGTCTGACTTGTCATTTACTGATCACCTGGTATCTGACCTCGGCTATCTTCCTGACTTTGATTTAGTCTATTGATAATGTTCACGATTTTATTCATCCCATTATTAATTAAAAAAAAGTAAAATCTGTTACTGTTGCTCTGATTCCTTTTTGTCTTGAATTCACAAATACTTGTAACTCACTAATTGCTCTTCTTCTCACTAAATGTATTTCTCATTATCCTTAATGCAGCAGTCAGTCTCATATTTCTGTCCAGCAGTTACACTGGTGCCTCCACCCTGTACCAGTCATTACACTCATCCACAAACCTCTCCACACTGCTGCACAGCCCTGCATCTCTACCATATCTACACTCCAATGAGCTAAGATTAACATCCTCCATAATCAGGACCTCCCACTCTCATGTCCAAGACATTTTCTCTGCTGCACCAGCTCTCAGGAGTGCACTACTGCAGGCAATCATGTTCATTCCCACTATCAGAGATTTTAAGTGTGCAGTAGAAACAGATTATTTGTGGCAGGACTATCAAATCACCTCACTATTCTAAGTTTTTCCTACAGCACTCAGTAGCACTTAATATTTGTACATATACAGATAATGGTTGGTGACTGGTTCATGCAGCCTTAATTCCACAAAGATAGAAATAAAAGGTCAACATGTTTCATACATCCAAACCATCCTTAATCATGGCAGAAAAACATAATTTTAAGTTCCCACTATGAATATTTGGTGAGATATCACAGCTGTGTATTTTCACAGCACAAAGAACGCATCTTACAGATCAGCAAATCACAGTGTGCTGACGCTTAGTGTTGTAGTTTTGAACAACACCATTCATTTTATCATATAATGTGTTGAAAAATGAGAAAAAATGCCAGGTTTGGGTTCCTTCATTTTACAGTGTGTATTGTGTTGTAAAAACAAACTGACAAAATGATTCAGAGTCAGTAGTTCGATTACTGTGATACCAAACTTATAAGGTTTATATATATATATATATATATATATATATATATATATATATATATATATATATATATATATATATATATATATATATATATACAGTGTTTAGCATAAATCAGTACACCCAAATAGATTTGTCAGCAAACCTGTAGTTTCCTTTCAGAATCATCATTTTATATGGGTTACCATACTACAAAATACTCTCGCAAATTTGAGCCATTGAATGCAAACAAGATTTGGTATTTTGCAGACCCCAAAAAAGTAATTTTCTTAACAAACTCATTCAAGATCATGTTTCAAAAATGAGAACATCCCAGTAACAGTCTTAAGAGAAAAGCTAAGTTTAGACAACAAAATTCTAATTAACAAGAACTGAACCACAGGTAAGTGTAATTATTCATTAAACAGATGTCCAGCAGACAGGTGTCTGTAAAAGGAAGTTACTTAATAAAGAAAACTCCTTCCCATTTCATGCTATCAGCAATGGCACCACATAGAAGGGAAATGTCACAAAACCTGAGAAAGAAAATAATTTCTTTGCAATAAATGTGAAGTCTACAAGAAGATCAGCAAAACTTTACTTATCAGTCAGAATACTGTAGCAAAAGTGATGCAAAACTATAACAAAGATGGAAGTGCAACCATCTTACAGAGACGTCCAGGCCGACTATGGAAGTTAACACCTAAACAAAAGCGTCCTCTGATGAGAAGGGTAAGTGGCACCACATAGAAGAGAAATGTCACAAGACATTTCTGAGAAAGAAAATAATTTCTTTACAATAAATGTGAAGTCTACAAGAAGATCAGCAAAGCTTTTCTTATCAGTCAGATGGAAGTTAACATCTAAACAAAAGCATCTTGTGATGAGAAGAAAATCGACAGGCAAATTCATTGCTATTAGCTGAAGAAGTAGAAAGCCAAACCAGGGTGAGTGTTTTCCATGACACGACACGGTGTACACTGCAAATGAATGGCATTCATGAGTGTCCTCCACAAAGGAAGCCTCTCTCCCTTAAAGCCCATGAACAATAAAAGTCCGTCTACAATTTGCCAGGGTCCATGCTTAAAACTATGAGGACTACCGGGACTCTATACTGTGTATGTGCATCTTATGTGTATGTCCGTATTTTATGTTTGTGTGCACTATGTATATGCATACGTTAAAATGTGTATAGAGTATTAGCATGTGCAAATTTTATATGTGTGCCTAATATAAATATACATGGAAATGTATATGTAGGTGGTGCCTGATGGAGGGTGGGGGGCCCAGATCAGAAGTCCTGATTAAGGGCCCTTCACTGTCATTGTCTGCCCCTTATATAAACAGTAAAATCTCCTTTAATAACTGGACTTCCATTGGGGTGGACTTCTCATAGATGGCCAGTATGCATACTATATTGTGAATCTGGGCATCTCTCACAGAAAATCTGATCTGGATATGAGGGTGGTCTTCTATAAGCGGTGATGTTTTGGAGAGATTTAGGGAAAAGTCCCAATGCTTATCCATCGATCTGGTAATTTGATTAAAATATTTGTGTTGATAACTGATCACAAAGTCACAAAATATGTAAGATTTGGCATAACCTGGTTCATTTTTCAAAAAGTTATGCTCAATTTTTTTAGCACCAAGTTTTGTTGCTTTTTTGTAGACTTACACTAACTTAGTATATTGTGTGAGAATTAAATGAATTATGAATTAGTTGGCGCATTTTACCACACTCTGGGGGTCCCTGACAGTCCTTCTTTACCGGCCCTGTAGTGATGCCAATGTAAACTTCCAAGTGACCGCGCAGTCAATCACTGTCACGAATGCAGGACAACCTATGATTAGCTAATTTTTGGGAAATCCTTATAACAAAAGGGGATTGAAAATATTTACAATTATTTTAAAAGCATTAAAAAAAAACAGACCCAATACTTATAATTAGTTTGTTGAAAGTAGTCTAATTAAAGGGAGCTGAAAGGATTAGAGATTATGAACCCGATTCACCAGTGTTTTTGCCAGAAAACTGGCATAAAGCTCCTGAAAAGTTGCAAAGTTTTGTGACTTTTCCCATTTTCACATAATTTTAACTTATTTAAAGCCCAAGACGTACTGATACGTATCTGCGCCCTGGGACTTAAGAGCCTGATGCGTATTAGTACATCTTTGCGATCGCGCACACATGCTGTGCGGGCGTGATCGCCGCCGGGTGTCAACTGATTGTCACAGCTGACACCCGGTGCTATGTGCTGGGAGAGGTCCCGCACATTAACCCCCGCAATGCTGCGATCGAAGTCGTTCGCAGCATTGCGGGGGCAAGGGGAGGTGATCGGGATAGTCACCTCTCCTGCCGGCGTCCAGCAATGTGTGCCGCGGCTTCCCGGATGTTGCCATGATGACCCGATTCACTGAGGGGTGCAGTTTTAAGAATGGTGTCACTTTTGGGTATTTTCAGTCATGAAGACCCCTCAAAGTGACTTCAAATGTGATGCGGTCCCTAATAAAATGGTTTTGTAAATTTTGTTGGAAAAATGAGAAATCGCTGGTCAATTTTAACCCTTATAGCTCCCTAATAAAAATAAATTTGGGTTCCAAAATTGTGCTGATGTAAAGTAGACATATGGGAAATGTTATTTATTAACTTTTTTTGTGTGACATATCTCTCCGATTTAAGGGCATAAAAATTCAAATTTTCAAAATTGCAAAATTTTCAAAATTTTCGCCAAATATCTGTTTTTTTCACAAATAAACACAAGTGATATCGAAGAAATTTTACCACAATCATAAAGTACAATATGTCATGAAAAAATATTCTCAGAACCAGGGGGATCCGTTGAAGCGTTCCAGAGTAATTACCTCATAAAGCAACAGTGGTCAGAATTGTAAAAATTGGCCTTCTCATTAACGTGCAAACCACTTTGGGTTGTAAAGGGGTTAAGGACTCTACTTGCATATACAGTCATGGCGGAAAGTGCTGGCACCCTTGAAATTGTTTCAGAAAATTACACATGTTTTATTACACGCATGTTTATTTCCTTTGTGTTTATTGGAACAACACAAAAAAACTGAGAAAAAAAAGGCGAATTGGACATAATTTCACATAAAACTCCAAAAATGGGCCGGAATACATATATATATTTTTGATGGGACAACACTGAAGATGCGACACTTTGATACAATGTACAGTAGTCAGTGTACAGCTTGTTTAACTGTAAATTTTGTGTGCCTGCAAAATAACTCAACACACAGCCATTAATGTCTAAACCGCTGGCAACAAAAGTGAGTACACCCCTAAGTGTGTTCTCAGCTGATGTTATTTGTTGGTTTTTCTTTGCATCCCGAACAATTTTCTTGGCAGTTGTGGCTGAAATTTTTGTTGGTCTACCTGACTGTGGTTTGGTTTTTACAGAGCATCTGATTTTCCATTTGTTAATCACAGTTTGAACACTGCAGACTGGCATTATCAATTCCTGGGATATCTTTTTGTATCCCTTTCCTGTGTTATACTCTTTTTGCCTCCCTTTCCTGTGTTATACAGTTCAACTATCTTTTCCCGTAGATCCGTTGATAATTCTTTTGCTTTCCCCATCTCAAAATCCAGAAACGTCAGTGGCTGGATCCCAGAAACTCACTCAGCTTTATGCACACACACTGATCATTGTACCCTGTACAGATTCAAGACACCCTGTACCAGATGCAGCAGAGCAGCCCCAGAACATAACTGTGCCTCCAGCATGTCTCACAGTAGCTACAATGCTCTTTGTAGGCTTCATTTTTACATCTGTGAACCTAGAGCTCATGTGATTTGCCAAAAAGTTCCAGTTTTGTCTCATCTGTCTCTACTTAGAGTAATTGTTTTAATGCATAGTACACATGGAAATAAGCGACTTTGTTAATTATATTATCAGAGAAATTTGCTCCTTTGTCTTCCTGGACTGATCTTTCACTCTTAATTTCTCGGATAAACTCTGTATTCAAAGGATCCAAAGGATGAAAGAGTCTACAATATACACAATGCAGGATGAATATGCCTGGCTACCCCCATAACGTCAGTGTGTAACAATAATTTTTGTGCGTTGATTGGGGGTGAACGTAATCAGCACTGCAGACCCGGCAATCTTATCTTAACCTCCTCCCTTTAGCCGTCCTTTACCTCTCAACTGGTTCTCCGTACAGAATTGCTCCCATTTTCTCTTATACTCCTAGATTTTGGTTCAGTCTCAATGATTTCCAGGACTTATTCTTTTAATTAAAAATGCATTTTGCTCATGTTTGTATAAATGTGCTATGAAATCTGTGGTATATTTTGGATGTCTTATCCTCTTGAGTGGTCTCTCTCATTATAAGTCAATTATGCAGGACATCTCCATTTTCTTATTTGAACAGATGGCTATATTGGCAGGACATCTTGAGCGATGTCAGAGAGTGATGTCGAAAATGAGTCATGGTGAATGTAGAATGAATAACCGAAGCACCACTATATTTATGCTGGAGATGCTGTATTGTGGAGGCTTAATTTTAATGTTTAATTCGTGGTGCTTAGGTTGCACTCCCACATCTGTGATGCACGGCCTGAGCACCGGACTCGCTACCCAAACTCTACAGCCTCCTGCTGTTCTGGTCAGGAGCCCAGCGGCCAGTCCGTGCATCCATCCTTCTACACTCGGACCGCGACACACAGATATGCGAGTCCGGCCTTCATTTTCTGAATGGTTTATATAACCCAAAGCTATTAAAACAGACTTTTCCTTCAGAATGGGGGTGTTATTTTAAGACACTCCCTTTACTTAAAGTTAGCCCAACTAAAAGAATACAGTGCACTTAACCTCTGCAGCCTATCACTTGACTCAAAAGTGATGGCAAGATAGCTGGCATGAGACTTCTGAGCCCAGTGATTGGCTGCCACAATCACATATGCTGTAGTCGTGCTGTCACCACTGCAGCCTGTCAGCAAAGACTAGGGGCAGAGGTGAAGAGGCAGCATTTGGACCTTAGATGAGTAAGTTAATTTTGTTATTTTTACATTGGACACAAAAAATAATTATAAACCCCTTAAGCCAAAACTGGCCAAGACTAAGTTTTGTTAATGTTTTGGACCCGTTCCTGCTTTTTGGCTTTTAGAGGTTTTCTCATGCTGCTCTATAAAGACATATGGACATATTAGAGGGGTGATAGTCTTAGTAGTTACCTCGGGGGGGCCTTAATGGAAAGCTACTCTGTGCTCGTCTATCCATCTCTCCTTGTATTACAAGATCGGCCATACTGCGGCTGTGAATCTGCCTGGCTGGCCCTGACTTTCCAATGCAAAATTAGCTAATTGATGGAAGTACTGGAAACCAGACCTGGCGGACCCATGACCTTCTTGAAAGGTTTTGTCTCTAATAACAAAATCTCCTTGCAAATTACTGTCTAGGAAAACCTGAGAGTGAATATTGGCTGATCAACATTTAAGAATCGTAGCTGATCAATGGGTTTGGAAGAGATTCATGATGCAATTGTTCCAAGGCCGGCCATGTACTAGAAATTGCAGATATTTCTCAGATTTATTCCATGCTGATCTGTGAAGGAGACGAAGTTAACCACTTAATGACTGCCAACGTATTTTTTTTCTTATTAGGGTCATTAAGGGACCTTATTCTATAGTTCATCAAAAGGCTGAACTATATAATAAGTCCTGACCCACCATTGCTCTCAGCCTTCGATCGCGACAGTTTAAAAGGAACGTGGGATCAGATTCTTGCTGTCTGAACCACGGGCAGCATGAATCAGAGCCTGGTTGTGGGATTGCAGCCGGGTATATTTTACTCTGAAACGCTGAGGTGTCTCAGAGTATTTAAAGCCTCAACTGAACGTGAGCTCCAGAAGCTTCCTGCCACCTGTATTAGTTATCATTGGTCCTCTCACTTCCCTGGGTGTAGTCTTCCTGGTAGCTACAGCGATGGTTTCCTCCCTCTTCCTTTTCTCTCTACAGATACTTATTGAATATATACCTACTGATTGTTGGAGGCTGACCAAGTATTTTTAATATGACTGAGCAAAGGTTTCATCTTAAAGCCATAGACTACTAGCCAAACTACATTTCTCCTGACTCCCACATACACATACCTTCTTGGCTGAGTGTGCATGTGTTCTCAGTGAGGAGAGGGCAGTCAGTCTATGCCAGGCCGCTCTCGAGGTGGGTAATGTGCTCTCAGCAGTTTTTCCCCTGACCACAAAAGGATCAGGCATATTGAAATCCAACATACCCGATGCTTCTTTTCCCAGTCATCTGCCATTGATTAGATTATTGTCCAGTGCTACTGAATTTAGCAGATCCAGTTACCATTAATGTATGACTGCTCTTAGGCATAATTCACAATACGGTTGAGTCTGGTCAGTTCTCTCCTTGGCTGAGCTGGAAACAAATGAAAAGTTGTCCAGTTTTGTGCACTTGTTTGGACATCCACTATTTCAGTGTCTTCACGAGACGTCCGACACAAACAAAGAAACTCTCAGATTAGTTTTGTTATCTGTTTCATTTTGGTGCTTTTTTTTTTTACTACACTGTGGAGAAAAATGGCTAGTGGACCATACAGATGTGAACGAGCTTTTCTTTTCTGAAGTGAATGGATGATCTGACAAGAAAAAGGTCAAATAATAACAAAAAAGGGTGGGTCAGGTCTGGGGTTGTCTCCAGCTGCATAGTTTCTGCAGGGCTGGATGGGACGCTGGTGTTTTGACACATGGTTTCACTCAGATTTCATGGAGGAAAAAGAGAAGAGGAAATAGCTGTGGTAGATCACAAGGATTTGAGAAGAAATCACATACCGCTCTCCAGCAAGGAGGAAAAGTGAAAACATCATTTGGATGACCTATTTTCCTTGGAAGAACTGCAGCTTTAATAAGTGCAAGCCAGAAGTTGTTAATGAAGGACTTGTTATCTTCAGTATCTGATGAGGCATCACTTACATGTTACTTTAGTAATTATGGCGGCCAGATCTCACCAGAGATGGGGGGGGGGTGGGGTACATTTCACGGCATTTCAGGCAACATCATGGAACGGGTCCTCTTTCAACTTATATTTGCAGTAGGCAGAAGAAATACTCCTAAAAACTGGGCTTTCAGGAAATGACCTGAAGGACTGCGCCCCTTGATAAATTTCAGCTACAGAGGTTTATAGATGCTGAAAGATGACCCAAGGCTGTATTTTTACAGCGATTTTTGGACAGAATTTTTTTTTTTTTTCAGGTGACACACATTCCAAAAAAGTGTAAAAACCAGGGTGCTGAACACTGCAACAAATCATTGCTTTTTACTGTAGAAAATGTATTTAGATTGTAACATGTTTTTATGTAATTAATAGGCACACGCAAATTGTTAAAATCATGACCAAAACTGTGGAAACCTTCCACCATATCTGCCTTACAAATGCACTTGAGAAACTTGTCAGTGTCCCTTGTTTTGCAACATGAAATAGCACAGCCGAGACATTGTGAAAGAAACTTTTGCCATGTTGTTTTGGGTTTTTTTGTTGTTGTTTTTTAAATCCAAGGGAACCTATGGCTGACGAATGGCACTGTATGCCTTTACAGTAGCCTTTGTCAGAGGTATATATTGGGGAATTCTTCCATCCGATGGACACAGCAAATTGCACATTGAAAAGATCCCTAGAGGAAGGACAAGTTGGCCTATTTTCAGACGGCCATATTTCTATGGTTCTTGTGCTCGTGATTTGATTTTGCACATGAAAAATTGCAACATGCAGTAATTTCGTCCATTTTTCAGACCAGATATTGCGTATTTAAATGGCAGGCGGATGAGCAACTTAAAGCAGCATGTTTACCCTGCAGCTTAACCCCGAATAAAAACTCTTACTGTAAATTTTAACAGGCGCAATTTTTTTTTTCTCTTAGCCAGACATCAAGCAAACCCAAAAACTTGAGTCAATTTTCCAGACTCTTCAGCTGCTTTGAGGGCTGTGGAGACAGAGGAGTTGGAGCTAGTTTTGGGTGGAGTTGGAATTTGTAGGAATGCACCAACTTAAAATAATATACATGTTTATTTTTGCTTTAAGGAGTTGTCCACTGCTTTCACATTGCTTCCTTATCTATAGGATAGGGCATCAGTGTATGATCGGCTGGGGTCCTGCTCGCGGCACCCCCGCCAATCAACTGTTATCGGCGCCGCCGGTCGGAAGTTCTTGCCTTCGGTGCTTTTCCGTCAAGTTGTAGTGGCCAGCGCTTGTTACTGCACATCCGCCTCCTTAAAGGAGATATCCAGCACTTTTTTTTTTACTTTTTTTTTTTCTTATTGGGCTAAGAACTTACCGTCAGGTAGTTGCTAGCTACCTGCCTGTTCTGCCCAGCATAGATCTGCTCCAGCTCAGAGTGATCACGGACCACTCCTGAGAGCGATTCTTCTGCTTCTGGTGACATCAGTTCAACAGAGCAGCTCCTTCTCTTCCTCTCTGCTCTGTTGGTCGGGCGTCTCTGCTGATCTCATACTGATTGATAGTTATCTACCCACTGCCTGACTGCAGGGAGTAGGCTGTCAATCAGAAGAGCTGTTCTGTTCACATCAGGTCAAAGGAAGCAGGAGAATCACCGCCTGAACACATCATCACAGGGCAGAATGGGCAGGTAGATGGCAACTACCTGCCGGTAAGTTCTTAGCCCAATAGGCCAAAAACTTCAAAGTCCTGATGACCCCTTTAGCTCTGTTAATAGAATAGAAAATATTTTGAAGTCAATATGCAGTCCCTATGTAATACTGTTACCATTTTACTGTAATAAGCTTGTTCTTACTAATTGTTGGCTCTTTATGAAGGAGTCGGAGTGTAGAAAAATAGGCATTATAAGCATGGCTTACTGACCCCACAGCCCTGCTTCTATCAGCTGAGATTCCTACTATTTTTTGGAAAAGCAGCTACTAATACTTTCTAGTATAGCAGAGGATAACCAATATTTAGTTGTGATTTTCATTATTATGATATTTTTTTCCCCTCTGTACAATATTGTATTATGTGACTTTGCACGTTACATGTTATTTAGATAAGAAGTATCCGGCTAATTGTTACTAATTATTATCAAACCCTTTGTGCTCAGAGGCCATGTCAGAATCCATTCATTGATGACTTGTGTAGCTTGATGGCTAAAACAGGTCTTTAAAATACATGTCTTTCCTTTTCTTCCAGGAACTTCTTTTCTAAAAGATCAAAGGACCTCAAATCCGCAGCATCGAGTGCTCCCGGCTGGAAGCTGTTTGGTAAAGTTCCTCCTAGAGAGAGCGCTCAGAAAGACTGTAAAATCATTCAGCAGGTGAGCGGCCTCCCCGTATAGACCCCATCCCAGTCCATGAACTGTTTATATACAAACCTTACATGGGAAGTCTTCGCTGTGCGATTGTGCACTGGACGTACAATTGTGTTTAGTTAACAGTCTCTGTCTAAGCTTTGTGCACAATTTACAGACGTAAGCATCACTTATTTGCACTGCAAGCTCCCAAAACCTGTTTTCTGTATTAATGTATTTTTCCTACTGCTTTATGAATTTAGTTATTAGGGTAAGATCAGACTTACTGGATTTTCAAGTGGAAATTGTGAACAGTAGAAAAATGGCAATATATTAAAATCCACAGCACCAACTTTATCTGAATGAGGCATTTAAACAGCCCTCCAGTCTCATTACTCTTGTTGTGTGTTCTGCAGTTAACGATCAATGATCTTTATTATTTTACTCATTTTTATAGCCCCATTACTTACATGCCACATTACAGACATTGTGAGCCCCAATGGGGACATTGATGATGATCTACTGTACATTCCCTATCAGAGTGTGGGAGGAAACCAATGAAAACACGGCGAGAAAGAACAAACTCCTTGCAGATGTTATCCTTAAGCTCTTCCTGTTCAGCTCTTGTTCTTCTTCCAGGCTTTGCTGTTGACGGGGCGTGATTGCCCAAGTCATGGTGATTGACAGCCGGCTTCACAGTGGCCTGTCAATCAGCAGGACATCAGCAGTCACGCCCCGTCAGCACAGCGGAAAATAAGCATCTGCTCTGTTATATGATGTTATCGGAAGCCACAGAATCGCCGTCAGAACCCATCCGTGATTGCTCAGAGGATTGGTATCGGACACTACAGTCAGGTATTAGCAACTACCTGCCTGTAAGTTGTGATGCCCATGAAAAGAAAAAAATAGACCCTGATAACCCCTTTAATGGGAACCTAGCAACCTAGTGCTAACCACTGAGCCACCATGCTGCCCATCTTGCAGCATGTACTTTATCATCATTCTGCCCGCCTTTTAAAAAAAAATGTCCTACTGGTGAGCTTGTGATGGTATTCTGCTGGTATAAAGCAGTCAGTAAGCGGTGACTGAGCTTCCGGGAAAGGGACCAGTAATAATATGAAGTGTCTGACTACCTCCCTCTGTAGAAGAAAAACTGAGAAAAAAGCGCGCTATATGAAGAACCTGATAGGTAGATGTGACGGAAACAGCCAAAAGGCCACTCACCTATTGGAGTTGTGCACCCCTGCACAACTCCGGTGTTAGTGTGAGGATGGAAAGAGCAGGCACGTCTCACCGCAGGGTACAGGTGGCTTGGCATACCACGTGCCGTGCGCTGCAGACCGCCGCTCGTGCTCACCGCTTCCAGGTTCCAAGTTGCAGACCACGTGACCGCCCACAGATCACATGACTCAGGATCAGATGCGCATCACCACAGGTCCTGAAAGTTAGGAGAGTGCAGCCCCTAACCGCAGGTCCTGAGTTGAGCAACGAAAGGGGGATTTTATGGTAAGGGGATTTAAGAATGATTGACTAGAAGCTGCTCCTGCCGCTAACCCCAAAAGGGGGACTGAAAGTGGTCCAAGTTAAATAAAATAAAAAAGCGGTCTATAGGGCGCTAAAAGAATGAACACTAGAGGTAAAAGATTTAGGGCTAAAAAATAAAATACATTTAATGAGCCCTTTTCACAACGCGTTTCGATAATTAACTATCTTCCTCAGGTGGTACAAGGGTATGAGCACAAACATAAAATATATATAGACAAGGATTCACAGTGATTGGTTGATACTAATTAGTTAACCTGGGTCCAAACAAAGGAAACCCTTCATGTGCTGGTGCAAAGTGTCCACATTGGTTTCACATAAGCCACCTTCACATGAATACAAAGTATCAAAAACACATTGGATAAGATATAGAATATGGCAATACAAGTTGGTAAACAGTTATTCAAAAATACATCTGTAGTGCCTACATCAATTTCATAGAAGTCACCTACACATAAATACAAAGAATCGAAACATATTAAGTGAGATATAGAGTAGTAATAAATATTAAAAAACAGTTATTCAAAACTGTAACATAAAAAAAAAAAAAATTACCCCCAAGGGTTAATAGACAAAATTAAGTATATATTTTCAAAGAATATACATCACCAATGCAAAGCACACAAAAACATCACTGAATTATGATGTATTGCAAATTAGCGATGGAAGAAAAAAGAAAAACATTTAAAACATAGCAATTATAATTCCATTAGAAAGGAGAAGGAAATGACCTTAAGAACTGGTTACATTTTCAAGGGCCAAATTCAGACCCTCAGGGGCCAACGTGCCCAACTTGAAGATCCAAAAACTTTCTTTATTAATCAAACTCACTAGTCGGTCGGGGACAGTATCGGGTATGTGGTCTGTAATAGTTAGCCTCATATCTCCTGGATCTTTTTGATGAACAATGCTAAAATGTTTGGATACGCTGTGTAATTGATAGCCTATCCGAATGTTATGTCTGTTTATTTAGACGTGCGTGCATAGTTTGTATCGTTCGACCCACGTACTGGAGGTTGCAAGTGCACTCAAGCAAATAGATCACATGTGTCGATTGACAATTCACATTGTGTTTGATAGAGAATTTTTTTTCCTGTGGTATCTGATGAAAAATTCTTTTGATTACCACTTTGAATGACTCTACGACATAAACATTTAGCCATATTACAGGAAGACGCCCCGAACAGACACCCCCTTGTGAGGGTTGTGTTCTAGATTTCAAGGATGTGTTACTTGGTGCTATTAAGTTTCGCAAATTTCTGTTCTTCCTATAGATAATGCTCGACTTGTTGGGTATAAAGGGTCCTAAAATAGGGTCACCCTTCAAGATAAACTAGAATTTATTCAAAATATTATGGATGGTAACCCTAGATTGACTAAATATGGTGACCATGCTCCATCTAGTCAAGTCTGAGGCTAATTTATTTCTACTCTTATTTTTATCAGTGAATGACTCAATCCTATCAAGACACATACCCTGTGTAAGGGTTTTAGTTCTGGAGAAAGCATCCATCAATAACTTTTTGGGGTAGCCTTTCTGTAGAAATCGTTTTTTCAATATTTTAGATTCCACTAAAAATTCAGAATCTCTGGTGCAGTTTTTTCGGACCCTCTAATATTGCCCATAAGGGACATTGGTGATCCATTTACTCAAATGTCCATGCACATCTACATGTATCGGTTCAGTCTCTATAGATTGGTGACCAGGGAAGGGCTTTGTGGGGGTGGAATTATAGTTTTTCCTCTCTTTTCTTCTAATAAAAAATGTTGTTGTATAGTTAGTTTTTAAAAAAAATCATTGAGATCAAGATATAAAGAAAACAGTAGGAGAATTAGGGCAGAAGGACAAACCTCGTTCAAGTAATCGGATCTTATCATCGGTTAAAATATGGTCCGACAAATTAAAAATTCCTAAATTCCCATTCGTGCTATTGTATTCTAATCTGACTTTGTCCTTTTTTCGGATATATCCAGTAGAGGTACCGGGTTTGCGGAGGGTTCGTCCTCTCCCTCTACAATCCCGTTTTCTCTTTTTCTCTTTGGGTGACGTCCGGGCGCAACCCGAAAAAAACTGTGTGATTTTTGAATCCCTCATATTGGGATTCTGAATGTAGGTAGCATTTTTCTCATTCAGAGAAGCCGAAAAATGGGCTCTAGTTGATGATTCTTGTACAGATGGGGTTAAGTCAATTGTCGAAGATACATTTTGTAAAACAAGTAAGGGAACTACAGGATGAGTGATGTTGGTGGTATTAGATTCCTTAACCCCTTAAGCCCCGAAGCATTTTTCGTTTTTGCATTTTCGTTTTTGCTCCCCTTGTTCCCAGAGCCATAGCGTTTTTATTTTTTGGTCTATATGGCCATGTGAGGGCTTATTTTTTGCGGGACGAGTTGTACTTTTCAACGCCATTACTAGTTTTATCATATCCTGTACGGGAAAACGGGAAAAAAATTCCAAGTGCGGTAAAATTGCAAAAAAAGTGCAATACCACAGTTGTTTTTTATTTATTTATTTTACCATGTTCACTGAATGCTAAAACTGACCTGCCCTTCTTATTCTACAGGTCATTACGAGTTCATAGACACCAAACATGTATAGGTTCTTTTATATTTAAGTGGTGAAAAAAAATTCCAAAATTTGGTAAAAAAAAAAAAAAAAATAGCGCCATTTTCTAAGACCCGTAGCGTCTCCATTTTTCGTGATCTGGGGCTGGTTGATGGCTTATTTTTTGCGTGCCAGGCTGACGTTTTTATTGATAACATTTGGGGTAGATCCGATGTTTTGATCGCCCGTTATTGCATTTTATTGCAATTTTGCGGCGACCAAAAAACGTAATTCTGGCGTTTAGAATTTTTTTCTCGCTACGCCATTTACCGATCGGAATAATTCTTTTTTTATGTTGATAAATCGGGCGATTCTGAACGCGGCGATACCAAATATGTGTATGTGGGTTTTTTTTTTATATATTTTATTTTGAATGGGGCGAAAGGGGGGTGATTTAAACTTTTATATTTTTTTATTTTTTTTTATATTTTTAAAAACCTTTTTTTTTTACTTTTTGCATGCTTCTATAGTCTCCAGAGGAGACTAGAAGCAGCAACTATCCGATCACCTCTGCTACATACAGGGGACGAGCAGGTCCCCTGCATGCAGCAGAAATGGTCCTGTGCTATGAGCGCCGACCACTAGGTGGCGCTCATAGCGACAAGATCATGACAACCACAGGCGTCTGCTGCAGACCCTGGGTTGTCATGCACGCCCATCGGCGACCCGCGATCACGTGACGGGGTCGCCGGTGGGCGGGGCTTATGACGCGCTACCCGGAAGCGCGCGTTAAATGCTGCGGTCGGAGATTGACAGCAGCATTTAACTGGTTAACAGCCGCGGGTGGATCGCGATTCCACCCGCGGCTGTTGCGGGCACATGTCAGCTGTAAGAATCAGCTGACATGTGCTCCGTTCAGTGAGGGCTCAGCGCAGCAGCCCTCACTGAACGGAGGGTACGCAAATATGCGTACTAATACGTCCCCGGTAAGTAAGGGGTTAATCCCATCCACAACAGGTGATTCAAACGAAGTGAGAAAGTGTATAGTTGTGCACTGTCAACAAGGATAAATTCTTGAGGTCAACATGGACCTCCATTTGTGTAGATATGGCTGTGGGTGGGGAGTTGATTTCAAGGTCTGATGAAAACTGGACTGGATCTTTATCTATAGAATGGACTATTGGGGCTATATCCAAAGATGTGGGATTTTAGTCCAAAAAGGACTGCATCGTCTGAACAGTGTCTAAATTTTCTGTATCAATTGAAACCCTCTTATCATTTTCTGACCTATTTTTATCTGCCATAGATTTCATGACTCCCATTTTTGTAGAAACAGTTGGTAAAGTTTTCTTGTGCTGTTCATAAAAACTCTTTTGTTTAATAGATTTAAGAAATTTTAAAGACCAACTTCTCTTTTTGTCAGGGGAATCGGGTGTGGTAAACGGAGGATTTGGAATTAAAATAGGATCAGATTCGATCCCTCAGTGAAATTAGCTGATTCCTGTCGGGATGGAATAGAGGAACCAGCAATTGCATCTATTGCACATATGTCCTTCCTATCCCGTAGTAATTTTGCTGCTTTTTTCCTTATAATCTCCTCTTCAAATTTAATTAGTCTGATTTTGAGATTTGCATCCTTCTCATTAAACTCTACAAAGGGAACAAATGAATCAAGCTTCCTTCTGAGAGATTTAAGTTCCTCTAGGGCCTGTTGCGCTAGAAGAGTTCTCTTGGTGATGAGAAGATTCATCATATCAAAGAAACCAATGTGGACACTTTGCACCAGCACATGAAGGGTTTCCTTTGTTTGGACCCAGGTTAACTAATTAGTATCAACCAATCACTGTGAATCCTTGTCTATATATATTTTATGTTTGTGCTCATACCCTTGTACCACCTGAGGAAGATAGTTAATTATCGAAACGCGTTGTGGAAAGGGCTCATTAAATGTATTTTATTTTTTAGCCCTAAATCTTTTACCTCTAGTGTTCATTCTTTTAGCGCCCTATAGACCACTTTTTTATTTTATTTAACTTGGACTACCTCCCTCTGTAAGCACCGTACTCGCAGGTCACAGTCCTGATGGAGCGGAGTTAGAGGAGGCTAGCCGCAATGCAGTAGTGAAATAAATGACAGTCATGTATTGACTTGGATATATTATTTTTGTTTTTTAAAACCCGAGTGTACAATTGCTTACAGGGGACTGCCTGAGCTGAACTGAAACCTCTACAGAATCGTGAATGTGTGCAATGTCCCCAGCTGATCAACGGTCACATAACCGCATGAAAGCAATTTGTATACTTGTGGGCACATGCCAACTATACGTAAGAATTGAGCGAAACTGAGACCATCCACTGACTGGGGAACTATGACAGTGTGTGCTTTACTCATGGGCACAATTCTGTAGTCTGCAAACTTTTAATTTCAGCCCTGACAATCCCGTTCTTTCGTTTTATTACTCTTTTCCAAGAGCAAAAAGGTTTTATTATTTTTCCATTGACACAGCCATGTGAGGATTTTTTTTTTTTGCAGAACGAGTTGTAGTTTTGAATGATGCAATTAATTTTGCTATAAAACATACATTTATAAAAAAGGCAGCCATACTTGCCAATACCTAGTCGCAATACTAATGTACTACGGGATGTAGCAGCCCTCAGGTGGAGACAGAGCTGGTGCAAAATACTGATGAAATAACCACTCTCACACCTACCGTATTTTTTGGACTATAAGATGCACCGGACCATAAGACGCACCTAGGTTTTAGAGAAGAAAAAAAAAATATTTACGCAAAAGATGTGTTCATGATGCACTTTTAAGGGGAAGGGGGTCTTCTGCTGACACTGGTATAGGGGTAATGTCCCCCAATTCTGACAATATCCCCCATCCTGGTATATATGCCCCCCCCTTCCTTTTATACGTGGTCCCCATCCTGGTATGCTTGGCATCCCTCCATCCTGGTATGCCTGGCATCCCTTCATCCTGATATGCATGGAACTCCTCCATCCTGGTATGCATGGCACCCCTCATCCCTGTCCCGGTATGCATGGCACCCCTCATCCCTGTCCCGGTATGCATGGCACCCCTCATCCCTGTCCCGGTATGCATGGCACCCCTCATCCCTGTCCCGGTATGCATGGCACCCCTCATCCCTGTCCCGGTATTCATGGCACCCCTCATCCCTGTCCCGGTATGCATGGCACCCCTCATCCCTGTCCCGGTATGCATGGCACCCCTCATCCCTGTCCCGGTATGCATGGCACCCCTCATCCCTGTCCCGGTATGCATGGCACCCCTCATCCCTGTCCCGGTATGCATGGCACCCCTCATCCCTGCCCCGGTATGCATGGCACCCCTCATCCCTGTCCCGGTATGCATGGCACCCCTCATCCCTGTCCCGGTATGCATGGCACCCCTCATCCCTGTCCCGGTATGCATGGCACCCCTCATCCCTGTCCCGGAATGCATGGCACTCCTCATCCCTGTCCCGGTATGCATGGCACCCCTCATCCCTGTCCCGGTATGCATGGCACCCCTCATCCCTGTCCCGGTATGCATGGCACCCCTCATCCCTGTCCTGGTATGCATGGCACCCCTCATCCCCGTCCTTGTATGAATGGCACAGCAATCTCCGTCCTGGTATGCATGGCACAGCAATCCCCATCCTGGTATGCATGGCACCCCTAATCCCTATCCTGGTATGTATGGCCCCCTCATCTTTATCCTGGTATGTGTGGCCCCCTCATCTTTATCCTGGTATGTATGGCACCCTCATCTTTATCCTGTTATGTATGCCCCCCTCATCTTTACCCTGGTTTGTATGGCCCCCTCATCCTTTTCCTAGTATGCATGGTCCCCGTAATCCCCATCATGCTGCACACATAAAAAATAAATATATAAACACTCTTACTCACCTTTCTTCTCTCCTCCAGCGCTGACGCCTGTCTGCCCGCACTGATCTCCCCATGTGAGCCGCGCATGGCGTCACTGCCATGCGCGGCTCACAAGGAGAGATCAGCTGACGGAAGTCACTGCTCCCCGCGCCGGGACTTCATTCTCCTTCATAGCCGGCACACAGCTTAGCCGCGCTGCGGCTCCTGCTGCTACCGGGTTATCTCGTGTGCCCGCTTATTAAAGGGCATGAATATTCACCCCCTCCCCACGCCCATGGGCGTGGAGAGAGGTTAAATATTCATGCCCTTTAACAGCGGGCACAGGCGATTCCGGCAGCAGCTGCGGCTACACTGTGTGCTGCTATTAAGGAGCAGTGAATATTCATTTTCTTTAGCAGCGGGGACAGCGTAGGCTGCTGCCTCCTGTGCCCCGCTCTTCCACCGCTACCGCTCCCCACAGCACAGTATATATACTCACCCCTCCCCAACATTCGGACTATAAGATGCACCCCCCATTTTCCTCCAAAATTTTGGAGGAAAAAAATGCGTCTTATAGTCTGAAAAATACGGTACTATTCATGTAGGGGATTAGAAATGCACAGGATAAGGCTTGTATAGGGCGCCAGTCACACAGATACATGTAGTGCAACATGCCAACTTGCAGCCTATTAGTGATGCCAAAGCTATTACAGAATTTCCCCAAAAATAAGCCCTAGCATGATTTTACAGGATTTTTGGAGGATGCTTGACATATAGGCCCTACTCCAAAAATAAGTCTTAGTTAGTCAGGGCTGGCGTTAGGAGAGGGGAGCAACTGGGCAATTTATCAGGGCCCCTACTCTCTTTGGGGCTCTAAGCATTTCTATTCCAAGGCTGCTTAAGGACCTTTGGTGACATCATAGTCATGTGACCATAATGTCAGCAAAGGTTCTTGAACTGTGGGAGCCTAGAGTAACTGAAGAGTAGATAGACTGGTATGTAGGGGGGGAGACTGGACAATTTCTCTAGGTTCCCACTCTGAGGCCCTCAGCGTTTCTATTCCAAGGTTCAGACCACTTAAGGACCTTTGGAGAAATCACTGTCCTATGACCCTGATGTCACCAAAGGTCTTTTAACAGAGGAAGTCTAGAGGAGCTGAGACAGGCTGGTATGTATGTGCAGTGTGTGTGTCTGTGTATATTCTTGTGTATGTGCAATGTGTGTGATATGACATGATTATTATATATGGATAAATGAAGACATTCCCTGAAAATAAGCCCTAACCCATCTTTTTGAGCAAAAAATGATATAAGACCTTGTCTTATTTTCTGTAAAAGATGCTAGATCAGGCGGTCTGCCGAGCACTATATATGTGCACCCTACAAGAACAGACACATGGTTTCCACCAACACCACAAAAGCCTGGCTGCATCCTGCAAGGATGGAAAATTATGTAAGGTATTAGTTAATATTTTGACCAAAATATGTAAGCCTGCACCTACGTCAGGGGTCCTCATTGTCTTTCCAGCGAAAAGACAATATAACGTATTGGAAAACCAGATTTAACGCTGGCAGTAAAATGTTTTACCTCACAGAAAGAATAAGGCTGTGTGCCCACAATGTGTTTTTCAAGCATTTATGCTGCGGAATTTCCGCAGTATAAACGCTTCAAAAACGCTTGGTAATCCGCCCCCCATGGTCCCCAATGACAAGACGCACTTTCAATGCCCATGCTGCGTTTTTTTCCGCAGCGTTTATGCTGCGCTCAAAACTCTGCAGCATGTCCATTAATTTTGCGGAAGCGCGGCGTAATCGCCGCCATTGACTTGCTTTGAGACGCATATAATCCGTGTCAGTACATTTGTACTCACGGATTATATGCGTTTCTATGTGCGGATGGTACCCAGGTCTGGAGTAGAGTAGACTCTCATCCAGACCTGGGTACCATAGAAACTGTAAAAAATAGAATTTAAAATAAAAAATAAAGTTTATACTCACCTTCCGATGTCTTCCCGGTGTTTTGTCTGCTACGTCCAGTGACTTGCAATGTTCGCGTGGTTGTGAAGGACCTGCCATGACGTCACTGAGTCATGTGACCCATCACATGGCTCAATGACGTCACCGCAGGTCCTTCACACCACCGCGAGCAGTGCAAGACACTGGACGGAGCAGACAAAACACCGGGAAGACATCGGAAGGTGAGTATAAACTTTATTTTTTTTTATTTTTCACCATTCTTATTCTCTTTTTTAACTAACTTGGTCACACTACTATAAATCCATGCCCGTTGCAACAAGGTGGACAAGTTGTCAAGCACTTTTCCAAGTGATGCTAAAATCGCTTGGAAAAGTACTTGATAACCCGCATGCAGAAATGCGCATGCAAAGACGCTTCACAAACGCTTCTACCTGGCGGGAAAAACGCATGTAAAATCCGCATGCGTTTTTCCTGCCAGGGAGAAGCGTAAAAAATATGCAGCATTTCTGCATCGTGGGCACATAGCCTCAGCCTCGATCCCATGCTGTCCTGTCTGTATACTTGCTTTTGCTTCATTCTCTGCCCAGGAGCTGTGGTTCCCGCACAGTCAGACAGCCATTACACAGTATACGATTATCTCCACACATTATATTTTTACACATCCAATTGTGGAACTTATTAATCCAATGTATGTTGATTAAAATGTACTTTAATATGACAACCCCTTTTGAACTTGGAGGGACCCTTTACTGCCGTGCAGCAATCATAAATGCCCAAAGGCAAAACCCTCTTGGGGAGGGGAGAATAAGTGAACATGTTTGTTGGTAATGCCTCAGTGTTGTTGGACACGTGCACTTATTGGCACTTGCAGTAATCGTTGTTTATGGCTACTTGTAGCATCTGCACAGTGGAAACCTACCTTACTTAAAGGGGTTGTCCGTACTTGGCCAGTGCCAGTCTCTTGAATGAAATTGGAAAACCCTATACTTACCTTCCACACCAGTGCCGTTCCAGCAGTGTTGGCGCCAGGTCTCTCGGTGCTCACGTGACAATATGAAATCTGCAGCCAATTGGGGGGTGTGATCGTCCACTCTGATGAAATAATAAAGGCAACAGCCGGCGACATAGTGTCATGTGAGTGCCAGGAGACCCGATGCCTAATATTGCTGAAAAGGCGCCAGTGCAGGAGGTGAGTATAAGCCTCTCTTATTTAACATGGAGAACTCAGGCATTTAGGATGGGGTTGTCCAAGTAGAACTCTTGTGTATATTATTTAGCCAAAATTAAAATGTACCAAATATCCACATGTGCAAATACCGTATATAAAGCCTTTTACTCCAAATTCCGTTATTTCTCCTCTGATCTCATCAGTGGCCGTTCATTCAAAGCCACAAATTGTTTGTCTATCCTGATATCTTGTGGAACAGCCTGGCCTCACATGGGTTCTCCTCCCTCTTATCTCGGACCCTCAGTATTGACACCCTCACTTTTTTCATGCCCCTACATCTTTATATTTAATGCGGAAAGACTACCAGGAAATGTAGTTTCTGATCACTTGAGTCTTTTCTAATGTGATCGGTTTCATTATACCCTTGTACCATCCACAGCAGTATACGAAAAGGAGTGTAGGTGTGAGTTGTGCAGAGGTAGTGGCTGCACCCAGGCACTGATGCGGAAATCCCAGCTCCCCTCTGCCCATTACCGTTCACCAGTTTTATATGTGATGCATGGTGGTTCAGCAGACAGATTCTAGGGCAAAATAACTACTAAATAATGTCATGTTATAATGACAGATCTGTCACAAGCAGTTTTTCAAGTTGTAGAGCAATAACCTGAATCTCCCCAGTTGTTCTTTCATAACCATAGTCACCAGCATTCATAACCATAGTCACCAGCATTCATAACCATATTCACCAGCATTCATAACCATATTCACCAGCATTCATAACCATAGTCACCAGCATTCATAACCATAGTCACCAGCATTCATAACCACATTCACCAGCATTCATAACCATATTCACCAGCATTCATAACCATATTCACCAGCATTCATAACCATATTCACCAGCATTCATAACCATAGTCACCAGCATTCATAACCATAGTCACCAGCATTCATAACCATATTCACCAGCATTCATAACCATAGTCACCAGCATTCATAACCATATTCACCAGCATTCATAGCCATATTCACCAGCATTCATAACCATAGTCACCAGCATTCATAACAATAGTCACCAGCATTCATAACCATAGTCACCAGCATTCATAACCATAGTCACCAGCATTCATAACCATATTCACCAGCATTCATAACCATATTCACCAGCATTCATAACCATAGTCACCAGCATTCATAACAATAGTCACCAGCATTCATAACCATATTCACCAGCATTCATAACCATAGTCACCAGCATTGGCTGCAATTTCATGAAACCTCATTGTGCGCTAAGGGGATAATATATCATCTAGACATATTCAGAGATAAAGCTAAAATACAACACCAATAGCACAGTAATAATGGCGATCATTTATTGAAAGCAATGTAATATATAGAATTTTTTTATTTTTCCATGTATAATGTAGCCAGCAAGGGTGAGTCTATTTTAGCTTTTAATAATTATTTGCTAAAATAAAGTGGCTGACATTACAAATTATTGCCTAAATGGGCACAAAGCTGCCAGTCAGCGAGCAGCACTGACCATAGCACTGGATAGGGGAAAGCTGTGGACCCCGTATAGCCAGGTTGACAATCGCACCAAGGACGGCTGTAGATGCCGCAGTTGTGTCCTGTAATTCATGCGTCACATCTCCCAACAAGGATTCCAGAGTTTGGATTTTATGACTTCACTTCTGAATCCACCTGGGGAACGTGGCACAGGGGCCTCATTGCTGCTTATGCTCCATCCCAGTTGGCACAGAGCAGACTGCCAGTGGTCACGTTGGCAGTGGAGCAGCAGCTTTCAGCCCTCTGTAAGTAGGTCAGATACATTGTGTGACTGCTTTGCCGCAGATCAGCACATATAGAGATGGAGGTAATAGGAAGATGTGGAAGAATGTTCTTCAGATTGGCAGGCCAGCCATGCTTGTTACTGATGACATGAAACATGATGATGTTGGCATTTTGAGTGCAGGTAGTAGGAGCTGATGGTACAGAAATAAATGAACTCCAGTAGATAGTCTTGCGTCAAGATACAGGAGGATTAGATGGTATGACGGTATTATGCTGTTTCTCCGCTTAGTGGTAAGTTGTGCTCCATGCTGGACCCACAAACGGGAAACTCGTGAAAATCCTCTGTTCTCTAGCAGGAATTGTCTCGTTCACGCCATCACTGCGCGGTGCTGGGATCTGCTGTCTCATGGTGACATACGGGTTCCTTCCTATAATAACTGGAGATGGCGCTTTTCCTGTCCTTATGTCTTTCCAGTTTATATTTGAAAAGAAGGGGTGCGTTCTGATTTTTCCATTAACCCCTAGCCGGACATAATGGTCTTTGCAGAGTAGTTTGGACATAATGTCCATAGCATCGTGGTCAGTGAGGTTTTCATATGATGGTTCTTCGTACAAGACATTATTCACAATCTCTTCAGTGGTGTCTCCTGGAAATGGTGAGTCTTGGAAAATCATGTCGTACAATATGACTCCAAAGGCGAACCAGTCCACACCTTCACCATAAGCGTCTCCCATGATCATTTCTGGGGCGCCATACCCAGGTGTTCCACTGAAATCTCTGGCATTAAATCTCTTATCAAACTCGTATAGAGATAGTCCAAAATCAGTAATTTTTATGTGGCCGTCACCAGTCAGCAGGATGTTATCCGGTTTTAAGTCCCGGTGAATGATGTCATTGCTGTGCAGGAATTGTAGGCCACAAACGATTTCTGCTCCTATAAATGTTACAGGTTCCTTCAGGGGAATGGTACTATATATATAGTGAAGCAGATCCCCTCCACTGGCCAGCTCGGTGACAAAATACGCATGGTTTTCCGTATGAAACGCGGCATGGCAATGGGTTAGGAATCTGCTGTTGTGGCTAAGCTTCAGGACATGGTGTTCTACAAGGCATTCAGGGAAGGAGATTAGGCTTTCTTTCTTAATGATTTTAAGGGCCACACTTTCTTTCCTTATTTTATCAGTGGCCAGCATAACCTTCCCATAACTCCCTTGTCCAAGTATGCCATGGCAGATAAACTTATCCCTGGTGAGAGGGACAGTGGTCTTTATTTTTTTGCTACTGGGGCCACTACATTCACCTGAGATGTCATCTTGACTGGTGGCTGGATCTTCCTGACGTTTCCTTTTTCTCCCAGTTCTCTTCTCTTCTGCTGCACTTTCATTACCTTTCAGGTTAATGATCCTGGTTGGACCCAAAGTACTCAGTTTTTTTAGATTATCAGCTCGATTTGTGATGTATCCCACAAGCTTTTCACATCTGTTTTGTACAGTGTCTAGGAAGGAAATATTCTGGGTTCCCTCATTAACAGGTAATACCTGACCAACCTGCCCAGATTTCTTGGAATCCATCTTCCTTATCTTTGCTGGAGGTTCCTGGTTATTTCCAGTGTCTTCTCCATCTGGTGTTTCTTTCCTTTTTCTCTTTCTATTCCCTGTAAAGTCCATGCTGCATCAGGCAACAACAGGGCAATTATCCAAAAACGTATGTAAAATTATCAGAGAATGCAATCCACACGTATATTGTAGTCAAAGCCAACTACAACTAAAGCTCAATGGCTGCAGTCAGTTGTTTATGGAACTTTGTGGAATGTGATGTCACTGTGCCGGTGATGTCACACTCACTGTGATGTCAGCAGATGTATGTGAGTGTTCCATCTCTGCTGAACGTGAAAGTCTCAGAAGGGGCGGGGCTTAGTCACCATTGACTATAATGGAGTCTGTTGAGTGGGTAGTATTTAGTGACCTGAAGCTGGAAATCAGTGGGATAAATGACATCAGGATTCAGGAATAAGTTACAGTAGTTTTATATTTGTTTTAATTTATTTTATACAAAAAAAGAGCATGGACCGCACCTCCAAAAAAATCATACATTGATCTAATGCCTCTCAGCAAAAATATACATAACTGAACATGAGGTTCTTAGTTTAACATTCTGATCAGACTGTATGAAGCCCACTGCCACGTCACGGCAAACCTCGTAGTGGGTCCTAACATTTCCTGCCTAAAAGGAGCGGCGCCATGTGCCAACCACCGCTACAGTGAGAATGCACCAGCAGGGCGGGCGGCCTGGTGCCTCACAGCATCCATGCTTCAAGACCGAGTCCTCATGACTCCAGGCCGCGGCGCCCCACAAGCACAAAACCACAGCAACAATGGCTGACACACTGCACCAACACCACATGAAAGGAGCATTGTGACTCACCTTCCTCAAGCTCTCAAGTGAGAGCAAACTAGGCTAGACCCTCTTTGCACACTCCTGCTAATTAAAATTGCCTGTGCCAAATGGGATGAGTGCTGGTCCAAGAAAGGGAAAAGAATAAGCTGGTTCATTGACATGGCAGTGGGCTTCACACAGTCTGATCAGAATGTTAAGCTAAGAACCTCATGTTCAGTAATATGTATTTTTGCTGAGAGGCATTAGATCAAATGTATGATTTTTGGAGGTGCGGTCCATGCTCTTTTTATTTATTTTTTTTTATTTTATGTTACATTATTTTGTGTAGGGCTGTGATGATATACATTTTTCAGTTCTTTTGTGTCAAATTTAAAGGAAAGTGTGTTAACCACTTCCTGACTGCCCACTGCACATAAACGTCCGCGCTTGCTGGGCTCTGTACATCGCCGATGTTTATGAACGGTCGGTGGTCTTGTAGCGCTCAGGGCCCCCAGGGTCCTGCACCCTGCGATTCCTGTGCAGAGCGATAGCTCTAACAGGTGACATCCTCGAGACCGGATTGGATCAGGTTCCAATAAAGTTAACCCTTTGCTATCTTCTACTACCCCTGGCAAAAATTATGGAATCACCGGGCTCGGAGGATGCTCATGCAGTTGTTTAATGTTGTTGAAAAAAAGCAGATCACAGACATGGCACTAAACTAAAGTCATTTCAAATGGCAACTTTAGGGCTTTAAGAAACACTAAAAGAAATCAAGATTAAAAATGTGGTACTCAGTAAGGGTAATTTTTTTCAGACGAAGCAGAGAGAAAAAAATTATGGAATCACTCAATTCTGAGGAAAAAATTATGGAATCACCCTGTAAATTTTAATTTACAAATCTAACACCTGCATCAAATTAGATCTGCTCGTTAGTCTGCATCTAAAAAGGAGTGATCACACCTTGAAAAGCTGTTGCACCAAGTGGACTGACATGAATCATGGCTCCAACACGAGAGATGTCAATTGAAACAAAGGAGATGATTATCATACTCTTAAAAGAAGGTAAGTCATCACGCAATGTTGCAAAATATGTTGGTTGTTCACATTCAGCTGTGTCTAAAATCTGGACCAAATACAAACAACATGGGAAGGTTGTTAAAAGAAAACATACTGGTAGACCAAGGAAGACCTCAATGCGTCAAGACCGGAAACTAAGCAATATGTCTCCAAAACAGGAAATGCACAACAAAACAAATGAGGAACGAATAGGAGGAAACTGGAGTCAATGTCTGTGACCAAACTGTAAGAAACCGCCTAAAGGAAATGAGATTTACATACAGAAAAGCTAAACATAAGCCATCATTAACACCTAAACAGAAAAAAACAAGGTTACAATGGGCTAAGGAAAAGCAATCGTGGACTGTGGATGACTGGATGAAAGTCATATTCAGTGATGAATCGCGAATCTGCATTGGGCAAGGTGATGATGCTGGAACTTTTGTTTGGTGCCGTTCTAATGAGATTTATAAAGATGACTGCATGAAGAGAACATACAAATTTTCACAGTCATTGATGATATGGGGCTGCATGTCAGGTAAAGGCACTGGGGAAATGGCTGTCATTACATCTTCAATAAATGCCCAAGTTTACATTGATATTTTGGACAGTTTTCTAATCCCATCAATTGAAAGGATGTTTGCGGATGATAACATCATTTTTCAAGATGATTATGCATCCTGCCATAGAGCAAAAACTGTGAAAACATTCCTTGAAAAGAAGACACATAAGGTCAATATCATGGCCTGCAAATAGTCCGGATCTCAATCCAATTGAAAATCTTTGAAAGTTGAAGAAAATGGTCCATGACAGGGCTCCAACCTGCAAAGCTGATCTGGCAACAGCAATCAGAGAAAGTTGGAGCCAGATTGATAAAGGGTACTGTTTGTCACTCATTAAGTCCATGCCTCAGAGACTGCTTTAAAGCCAGAGGTGGTGCAACAAAATACTAGTGATGTATTGGAGTGTTCTTTTGTATGTTTGTTTTTCATGATTCCATATTTTTTTGCTCAGAATTGAGTGATTCCATAATTTTTTCCCTCTGCTTGGTCTGAAAAAAATTACCCTGACTGAGTGCCACATTTTTTATCTTAATTTCTTTTAGTGTTTCTTAAAGCCCTGAAGTTGCCATTTGGAATGACTTTAGTTTTGTGCCATGTCTGTGATCTGATTTTTTTCAACAGCATTAAACAACTGAATGAACATCCTCAGAGCCCGGTGATTCCATAATTTTTGCCAGGGGTTATAGATGCTGTGATCCATAGCGATCACGGCACATAGAAGAGAGGGAGAGGCAGTTGTGCACTCACCTTTGACGGCCTCCGAGATAAGGTCTGACGTGGTCATGGCAGCCGGAGATCACATGATGACCTCCGAGGCTGCCAGGTACGGTGGCCTGTTAGGCTCAGCCATCAACGGAGTCTAACACGAGATCTACCAGTGTAAAACTGACATCCGGTCTCATGCAATGCAATACATGTGTATTGCATTGCATGAGACCTGTGATGATAAAAATATTCCCATAGAGGGACTAAGTGAGAAAGTTAAAAACAGAAAGTTTAAAAATTGGGTCACTTGAGGGGGATTCAGCTCTTCTAGTGCTTAAGGGCTCTGTATACGTAGTCCGCAAACTATTCTACAATAATTTGTTCTCCAAAAGCGAAATAGTGCTCCTTCCCTCCCGGGTGTCGCCGTGTGCCTAAGCAGTACTGTACAGCCACATATGGGATATTGCCACGTTCAGCAGAAATTGTGTGATACATTTCGGCACCATTTTTACCCATTGCCTTGTGTGAAAATGTAAAATCTGAGGCTAAAACTAATTTTTTTTGTGGTAAAAATAGAATTATTTTTTTCTTCGCTGCCCAATGGTATAAATTTCTGAGAGTCACATGTGGTGTCACTGCATCCGTAGAGGAATTCATTGAGAGGTGTAGTTTATAAAATGGGGTCACTTATGGGGGTTTCCTGCTGCTTTAGGACCTCAGTCTCTCCCAGTGGGTCATGGCACCTGCAAACCACAACAGTAAAATCTGCACTGTAATATGACAATTTTTCCCTTCTGAGCTTTGCACTGTGCCTGAAAAGTAGGCTTCCAGTATCCATTGTTTCAGATGCTGCACATCTCGTATCTTGATGGTCTGGTGTGGTATATGGGGTACAAAGATAGTGGGGCCATTCTTCATCAGTGGAAACCTCAATGCCACTGGATATCTGAAATTGCTACACGATGATGTGTTGCCCTCTTTATGCACTGAAGATGGCACGTTCCCTGAGTTTTTCCAACAAGATGGTGCACCACCACATTATGGGTGTCAGGTCCGAGCATTCCTACATGAACAGTTTCCTGAAAAGTGGATTGGTTGTTGTGGACCTGTTGAATGGCCACCAAGGTCTCCCGATCTGACCCCCTTAGACTTTTATCTTTGAGGTCATCTGAAGACAATTGTCTATGCTGTGAAGAAAGGAGATGTGCAGCATCTGAAACAACGGATACTGGAAGCCTGTGCTAGCATTTCTTCTGCAGTGTTGCTATCAGTGTGTCAAGAGTGGGAGAAGAGGGTTGCATTGACAATCCAACACAATGGGCAGCACTTTGAACACATTTGATAAGTGGTCATAAACTTGTAAAAAACTCATGAAAGAATAAAGTTACGTTAAAACCAAGCACATCATTGTTTTTCTTATGAAATTCTCAATAAGTTTGATGTGTCACATGACCCTCTACCCATTGAAAAAAATTAAGTTGAATCCAAAATGGCCAACTTCAAAATGGCCGCCATGGTCACCACCCATCTGGAAAAGTTTTCCCCTTCCCTTATACTAATGTGCCACAAACAGGAAGTTGATATCACCAACCATTCCCATTTTATTTAGGTGTATCCATATAAATGGCCCACCCTGTAGTTTTAATCCTTCTAACTTCCTAACCAAAAAAAATTGTTTAAAAAATTGTGCAGATGTAAAAGAACTATTTTGTGTGACCTAACTCTCTGGTTTAAGGGCATAAAAATTAAAAGTTTAAAAATTGCAAAATTTTCCCAATTTTGACAAATTTCTGATATTTTAAAAAATAATCTACTTACCATATTTTTCGGACTATAAGATGCACCAGACCATGACCATAAGACACACCTGGGTTTTAGAGAAGGAAAATAGAAAAGAAAATTTAAGCAAAAAATGTGGTCATGATGCTCTGTTAAGGGGGATGGGGTCTGCCGCTCACACTGTTAAGGGGTAATGTCCCCCAATTCTGTACTAATATCCCCCATCCTAGTAAATATGCCCCCATCCTTCCTGTTATACATGGCCCTCATCCCCATCCTGGTATGCATGGCACCCCTCATCCCCATCCTGGTATGCATGGCACCCCTCATCCCCATCCTGGTATGCATGGCACCCCTCATCCCCATCCCGGTATGCATGGCACCCCTCATCCCCATCCTGGTATGCATGGCACCCCTCATCCCCATCCCGGTTTGCATGGCACCCCTCCATCCCGGTTTGCATGGCACCCCTCCATCCTGGTTTGCATGGCACCCCTCCATCCCGGTTTGCATGGCACCCCTCATCCCCATCCTGGTATGCATGGCACCCCTCATCCCCATCCTGGTATGCATGGCACCCCTCATCCCCATCCTGGTATGCATGGCACCCCTCATCCCCATCCTGGTATGCATGGCACTCCTCATCCCCATCCTGGTATGCATGGCACCCCTCATCCCCATCCTGGTATGCATGGCACCGCTCCATCCTGGTATGCATGGCACCGCTCCATCCCGGTTTGCATGGCACCCCTCCATCCCGGTTTGCATGGCACCCCTCATCCCCATCCTGGTATGCATGGCACCCCTCATCCCCATCCTGGTATGCATGGCACCCCTCATCCCCAATCCTGGCATGCATGGCACCCCTCATCCCCATCCTGGTATGCATGGCACCCCTCATCCCCATCCTGGTATGCATGGCACTCCTCATCCCCATCCTGGTATGCATGGCACCCCTCATCCCCATCCTGGTATGCATGGCACCCCTCATCCCCATCCCGGTATGCATGGCACCCCTCATCCCCATCCTGGTATGCATGGCACCCCTCATCCCCATCCCGGTATGCATGGCACCGCTCCATCCCGGTATGCATGGCACCTCTCCATCCCGGTATGCATGGCACCTCTCCACCCCAAAATTTTGGAGTAAAAAAGTTTGTCTTATAATCCGAAAAATACGGTATATCTAGAAAAAAAATTACTACTATCCTGACTACTATCATGAAGTATAATATGTCACAATAAAGCAATCTCAGAACCACTGGGATATGTTGAAGCGTTTCAGAGTTATTACCTCAAAAAGTGCCGCTGGTCAGAATTGAAAAAAATTGGCCTGATCACAAAGGCAAAAACTGGCTCTGGCGCGAAAGGGTTAAATCTATAAGTTTAAAAAATATCTATTTCTGCTATTTTTATTAAAAACACAAAATTCTACTGTGGAAGGGCTAACAAAATGTACTTGTGAACAAATCTTTTGCAAATTACCCAGATATCAAGAGTTTCCAAAAGGTAATTCTGCCCAACTATGGTACATTGGGTAGTAAGAAAAGGGGAGTCAGTGTTTCGCAGGTCTATATTACAGCTCCACAGGGTTTATTACCCCTCTCCCATGACCTTGTAACGTGAGGCTCCATAGCTAAGCTACAGTATGGAGATTGGTGACCCCATATCTGGGCAGATGAGTTCATTACAGCTTCACACAGATCTTTACCCGGCGTTTCTAAGCTTCTGAGTAGCAACCTGACTAGTAATATTATTATACAAGATTTGATCATTTATTACATAGTTTGTAAAACCGAATAAAGACTTGCGTCCATCAAGTTCGACCTGTTAGTCCTGTAATTGCTACAGTTGATCCAGAGGAGGGCAAAAACCCCAAATGATTTAGCCAATCTTCACCTGAGGAAAAATTCCCTCCCGACTCTGAAACCAGCAGTCAGAATAAATCCCTGTATCAACCTACTATTTTATTTTATTTTTAAGTATACGCTGAAATCTGCCTGGTATCTAGAAATGCATCCAGTCCCCGCTTGAACTGGTGTAGTGAATCCGACATTACCGTCTCCTCACTCAGTGAATTCCATATTCTCACTGCTCTTACCGTAATGAACCCCTTCCTATGCTGGTGCTGAAACCTTTTCTCTTCCAGTCTTAGTGAATGCCCTCTTGTTACCGTAATATTCCTCCTTTTGAATAAATCCCGGGCAAGGTCTCTATACTGTCCCCTAACATATTTGTACACATTTATTATGTCCCCCCTCAACCTTCTCTTTTCCAGGCTGAATAGTCCTAGTTTTGCCAACCTCTCTGGGTATTGCAGTCCCTCCATTCCCTTTATTAATTTTGTTGCCCTCCTTTGTACCTTTTCAAGCTCATTTATATCCTTTCTATATATTGGGGCCCATAACTGAGCACAGTATTCCAAGTGTGGTCTGACCAGTGCTTTGTACAGTGGAAGAACAATGTTCTCATCCTTTGCAGCTATACCTCTTCTGATACATCCCATTACCCTGTTTGCCCTTACAGCAGCGGCCTGACTTTGGGCACTCCAATTTAGTTTGCTATCAATCAAGATGCCCAAGTCCTTCTCCATCTCTGAATTCCCCAATGATTTCCCATTCAGTGAGTACTGGTGACTTCCATTTTTCCTTCCCATATATATGACCTTACATTTCTCCTCATTAAACCTCATTTGCCATTTAATGCTCCACCTACCCAGTTTATCCAAATCCCTCTGTAGGTCTGCACTGTCCTCTTTTATATTAATTGTTTTACATAACTTTGTGTCATCTGCAAATATTGACATTTTACTATTTATCCCGTTGACTATGTCGTTAATAAAGATATTAAATAACATTGGGCCTAGTACAGACCCCTGTGGTACCCCACTAGTGACGCTTACCCAATCTGAGTATATTCCATTTATAACCACCCTCTGCCTTCTATCCTTTAGCCAGTTAGCTACCCACTTGCAGACATTTTCCCCCAGCCCCATCATTCTCATTTTGTATACCAACCTATTATGTGGCACGCTATCGAATGCTTTTGCAAAGTCTAGATACACGACATCCATTGGTTCCCCCTGATCTAATCGAGAGCTAACCTCCTCGTAGAAGTCAATCAGGTTTGTTTGGCAGGAGCGATTCCTCATGAATCCATGTTGGTTCGGGGTTAAAAGATTATTAGCATCAAGATGCTCCGTAATTGCCTCTTTAATGAAGCTTTCAAAAATTTTGCCCACAACGGACGTCAGACTCACCGGCCGATAGTTTCCGGCGTCACTTTTTGCTCCCTTTTTGAATATTGGCACTACATTCGCCTGTCGCCAATCAAGTGGTACAGACCCAGTCTCAACAGAGTCCTTAAATATAAGATATAACGGTCTGTCTATCACATTACTTAGTTCCCTTAGTACCCGTGGGTGTATGCCATCAGGTCCTGGTGATTTGTTTATTTTAATGTTACTGAGGCGTTTCTGTACCCCAACTTGGGTTAGATTAGTCATACTTAGTGGAGGATTAAGCTTGTCACTTCTCATTTCGCCTGTTAGTTCTATTTCCTTTGTGAAAGTTGTCGAAAAAAAATTATTTAATAGGTTAGCTTTATCCTCATCTTTCTCTATGATTTTGCCTTCATCACTTTTTATCGGTCCAATATTATCTGATTTAATCCTTTTACTATTTATATACGTAAAGAACAGTTTGGGATTTGATCTACTTTCCCTAGCAATACGTCTCTCTGTTTCCTCCTTCGCTATTTTTATTTGTTTTTTACAGGTTCTCGTTTTTTCCTTGTAACACATTAGTGCCTCCTTACTGTTTTCCTGTTTTAATCTCTTGAATGCCTCTTTTTTTGCTATTTAACGCCCCTTTTACGTTCTTGTTCAACCATATTGGTTTCCTCTTATTTCTGGCCCTTTTATTCCCATACGGTATATACCTCTCGCACTGAGTATTCAGAATTCTTTTGAAGGTTTCCCATTTACTATTCGTATTCCTTTGATTAAGAACTTTGTCCCAGTCAATAAGTTGAAGGTTTTCTATCAGCTGATCAAACTTCGCCCTCCTAAAGTTTAATGTTTTAGTTGTTCCCTTATTGATAACCCTACTGAAGGGCATTTTGAAATTGATAATATTATGATCGCTATTACCTAGGTGCCCCCCTATCTGTACCTCAGTTATTCTATCAGGCCTATTAGTCAATATTAAGTCCAACACGGCCTTCCCTCTCGTTGGTTCCTGCACTAGTCGGGAGAGATAATTATCCTTAATATTTGTCAAGAACCTTTTTCCTTTCTGAGATCTACAGGTTTCTGTTTCCCAGTCAATATCCGGGTAGTTGAAATCCCCCATTACAATCACTTCATTATGTTTTGCTACTTTGTCTATTTGTCCTAATAGCAGACTCTCATTCTCCTCTGTTATATTTGGTGGCTTATAGCAGACCCCCAATAATATTTTATTATTATTTTTTGCCCCCTCTATCTCTACCCACATGGACTCGACCCCCTCTTCTCCCTCTCCTATATCTTCCCTTATTCTGGGCTTTAGACATGACTTTACATATAAGCAGACTCCTCCGCCTTTCCCCTGTTTCCGGTCCCTTCTAAATAAACTATAATCCTAATAAATTTACCACCCAGTCGTAGCTATCATCTAGCCAAGTCTCTGTTATACCTACGATGTCATACCTCTCCTCCGATATAAGCGCCCGCAGCTCATTCGCCTTATTGGTCAGGCTTCTTGCGTTGGTCAGCATGCAAGATAAAATTTTGGGGTTATTTAGCTTCCTATTCTTCTCTAGCGATCTAACTGTACTATCCTCACCCCCCTCTCCACCCTCATTATATTCACTTCTCCCCTTCCCCCTTGCTTGCCTCACATCCCACCTATTTCCTTGGTCCCCCCCACCCGTCTCTAGTTTAAATACTCCTCCAACCTATTAGCCATCTTCTTCCCCAGCACCGCTGCACCCTCCCCATTGAGGTGCAGCCCGTCCCTACGGTAGAGCCTGTAGCCGACTGCGAAGTCAGCCCAGTTCTCCATGAACCCAAACCCTTCTGCCTTGCACCAACTCTTTAGCCACTTATTCACCTCCCTAACTTCCCGTTGGCGCTCCTGTGTGGCTCGCGGGATTGGTAGTATTTCTGAGAAAACTACTTTGGAGGTCCTTGCCCTAAGCTTCCTACCTAGGTCCCTGAAATCATTTTTAAGGACCCTCTATCTACCACTCACTTTGTCATTGGTGCCGATGTGGACCATGACCGCTGGGTCTTCGCCAGCCCCACCCAGTAACCTGTCAACCCGATCCGCGATGTGCCGGACTCGAGCGCCAGGGAGGCAGCACACCGTTCGGCGATCCCGGTCTTTGTGACAGATTGCCCTGTCTGTCCCCCTAATAATAGAATCACTCACTACCAGGACCTGTCTTGCCTGCCCTACACTTCCCCCCCTCCCCCTCATTACTGGAGCATACACTCCCCCGGCGGTCAGAGGATCTGTCGTGCTCCAATAATGCCGGTTCTGAACCAGCCTTCCTATACTTCTTCCCTCTATCCCTCCTAACTGTTATCCAGCTCCCTGCCTGTTCAGCCTGCACTTCCCCTCTATGCTCCACCCCCAGTATTGACCGGTGAGCAGCTAACTCCGTTCCATGTTGTCGATGCTCCTCAGTATCGCTATCTGAGCACTTAGATCCAGAATTTGGGCTTCCAAGTGCACAATATGCTCACATCTCTCGCAGCAGTATGGATCCTCGAGCGGTAGCTCACGGAATGCATACATTGCGCAAGATGTACACTGCACGGCTCCGGCCAAGATGGACGCCATTCTAAATATGGGGATACAGTCAGTATATATATACAAGTACAAAACACAATTATTTATATATAGGTCTATGGACGGGGATCAATTAGGGATGTGCAAGTGTATCAATTAGATATCGGCGGGGGATCAGTTAAGTATGGACGGGGGATCAATTAAGTATGGACCGGGGACTCAGCTGAGTAGGTCAGGTGGATTAATTAAGTATGGACGGTGTGTCAATTGACTATGGACTGGGGATCAATAAATATGGGCTGGGGAAATAATTAATTGTGGACTGGGGAATCAATCAATTAATTATGGACAGGGGGTTAATTAAATATGGATGGGGATAAGGCAAATAAATAGGGACTGGGGGATCAGTAAAAGTGGACAGGGGGAATCTATTAAATATGGACAAGGGGGATCAATTGATTATGGGCTGGGGGGGTCAATCAGTTAAATGTGGTCGGGGGATCAATTTAATATGGACGGGGGGGTCAATTTAAATGTTGTCAGGGGGATCAGTTAAATATGGACGGGGGGTTATCAGGGGATCAATTTAAATATGGACGGGGGGTGATCAATTAAATATGGTCTGGGGGATCACTAAAGATGGCCTGGGGAGTTGTATTAAATATGGATAGGGGGGAGATCGATCAAATATGGACAGGGGATTAATTTAAATAAGGCCGGGGGGGGGAGCACTTAAATAAAATACAATTACAATACAAATACAGTACAATACACGCTTGGGTTCAGTAGGGCCTCTTATCGCGGCCTCCTGCCCCTCACTCACCTCCTCTAGGGACGCTGCACGCTATCACAGCGCGCTCGCCCCTCCGGTCGCCTCTTACCGGTCCTCCTGGTCACCACCACCTGGCGCCCTCCGCCGGCCGGCACTGCACGATATCACAGCGCTCTCTTGCGCTCGTTCCTCCGGTCGCCTCCTACCGGTCCTCCCGGTCCACTTGGTCACCTCCGCCTGGCTCCCTCGCCAGAGGGCCGCGAGCCGAGTCGGACCACGCCGCATGCCGCTCACCACAGCCACACCACAGCCCACGTGTTCACACCCCGCGCGCGCTCTCACTTCCGGTCACCTCCACGGTAGCGTTTAGATTGACTGGCCGGGCAGATCTGGCATTCTGCAGACTGGAAAAGCTGGGGAACAACCATTATATAAAATATGAAAAAATAGGAAAATATTAGCAATGTTCTGTAATGGTTAATTTTTACATAACACTGGTTCAATTCACTTGATATTAACCCGTTCATGATCTTGTGATTTTCTATCTTTGCACTTTAGTTTTTTTTCTCCTCTTTTTTCCAGAGCCATAACTTTTATATTTTTTCAATATAACCAAGGGCTTGTTTTTTGCAGGACAAGTTGTACTTTTGAATGACACCATTTTTTTGAAGTGCTACTTTAGTGAAGTAAAAATAATAAATTTAGGATTTTTTATCTTCGTTATTTTTTTATAGACTTTACATTTATCATATTGCGGGCTACAATTAAGATAGAGATGGGAGAGGCAGCATTTTGTTCAGAATTGTACAGGCTTTAATTCGACATGTCTTAACCAAGTTTGTAATTTTGTTTTCGAGGAGTCAAATTCTAAATTTTGATGGGCGATTTCGGGAAAACTGTGTTTTGTAAAAAAAAAAAAAAAAAAAAAATGCGTATGTGTTACTTGTGTTATTGGTTACATTCCTTCAGGGATTCAAGTTGGTATTTCTGTAGGATCATATTTTGTTGTGTGATTTTCTAAATACAGTCTCATCCTACTCATAGGTTTAATGCTAAACTAAAAGAATCAATATTTTAACACCTTTTTAATATACAGTTATACATGTAACAACTTTTTTTTTATTATTACTTCACTAGACATTTCCTTTTTCCAGTTTAAAAAAAAAATGTAAAAAATACAGTAAAATCGTCCAGCGATAAAATAAAACATTATGAATTAGTCTGAACAATTAATAGTACGTCTTTACACTGATCTTTTCTCAATAATTTGTTCTCTCTTCTGGGTGAAATGTAATCTTGTCCACAATCTCTTACTAACAATGGCCGTTTCCTTTTGTGTCAGTATGTACGCCTGTTATGGGGTTTGGGTCCACTTGTGTTAATATCTGATTTTTGGTTACTTTCAAAATGTCTGCTTTCTTGGATACACAAAGGATGGTGATGGACCAGAAGGTGCAGAAAAATGGCTTTACTTCTTCATTGTCCTAGTCTTTGGAGAGTCCATTAGCCAGCAGCCACCAGTGCTGATCATACTCACAGGTCACATATCCAGTTATATCATCCATCGCCAATCTTGTGCCACCTTCAATCACTTCATGGACTTCACTGTCATTTCTGGATGAAAAAATCCTTGTTTATATTTTTGTTTCACTACATGGAATTAAAGTGTGGTATTGCTTAGTTCCTTTGATGGGTTCTGCTTTTTGTAACCAATGTTTTAACAAACTTTCCTCTTCTTCTTAGTCCTGGTTTGTACAGTACGTGAACTGGATGTTAGGAATATTTTTCTCACTCAGTTGGAAAAGTTGCATGGGTGTTAAAATTTGGTCTGAATGTGGTCTATGGAGGCTAGCTTGAGCTGCTAGACATTTCACCGTGCCTCCTAAACCATCACATACACCTTTTGCCAGGAGCTGAATGGCAAAAAAGTGCCATTCAGCTTTCACTCCAAAATGTTTCTTGTGATGGCATACAATTATAAGGTTTCTCCTATTTTTATACTGTGCAGAAGAGTCATCCGAGGAGTAGTAGACCTTGCTCAAACTTGTTAGGATGTCAGTTTTATCACTGAAATCAAATTTTTTTGGAACAAATGAACAGCTGTTGAATCGTGAAGTAAGCACTCAGACATAAAATACATAAGTGTAGTTCTGATATCTGACTGTAAGCAGAGTCGGCTTATTAGTAATAAGTTATTACTATTCAGCTAAGCAGACAACAGACCGGATGCTGCACTTATCGCACAGGGCGCTGAGGGAGACATTGCACGGACCAGCCCCTGAATCCAGCATCACTGATGGGCGGCAAACAAAGCAGGGGAGAGTAGGGATGTCCCAGTCCCCTCCTTTTCGATGATCTTCGTTTCAGTGTGGAAAGGGAAGTGACAGCAGTTTCCACATTTTTGGGTTCACTGTTAAGCCCACGGCTGTGTGCAAATCCACTACTGATTGTACCTGGGACAAGTTGGTATGCCACTTGGTACTAAAGGTAATATCCTCCAAATACACCGATACATACTTCTGATAAGGCTCTAACACTATGTCCATCAGCCTCTGGAACATGGCCGAGGCTGCATGTAACCCAAAAGGCAAGACGACCTAGTGATAGAGACCCTCCGGCGTTATGAAGGCTGACTCTGTCCGAGGCACCTGCCAGTAACCCGTGGTGAAGTACTGGGCCTGCCCCAGTCTCTCAATCAGCTCGTCCACCCAGGACATTGAATAAAGGTCAAATTTCAACACTTTATTACATTTTCAGAAGTCGTTACAAAATCATAACGATCCGTCCAGCTTCAGAACCAGTTACAATGGGGCTAGCCCGCTCCCTCCTGGACTCCTCGATAACTCCTAGCTGGAGCATTTGTTTTTCCTCAGCTGCGATGGCTTGTGTCTGGGCCTCTGTGACAATGTTATGTTGGATCACAGATGTTCGGCCAAGCATTTCTGAAAATTACGTCCGTATTCCGCAGCACCAATTTCTGAGTCTCCCGTCGCTTCTGTTTAGAGAGTGTGTCACTTATATTTACCTCTCCCCTGGCCATTGTCGGAGGGTCCCCAGACGATACGACCGGAGTCGCATCCGTAATCATACATTCCCAGTCTTTCCTTGCTTATAGCAAATTTAAGTGATATAGCTGTTTGGGTTTTCTCTTCCCAGGTTGATATACTCTCTAATTCATCTCCCCAACCTTTTCCCGGACTTCATATGGCCCTTGCCACTTGGCCATGAGCTTACTTTCTGCTGGGGGCACTAAGACTAATACCTGATCTCCTTGGACATTGACCATACCAGGGGTGCAACAAAGTGCCATTAGTTGCATAAGGATTAAAAGTGAATTTAGGCTGTGTACCCACGATGTGTTTTTCAAGCGTTTTTGCTGCGGAATTTTCCGCAGCGTAAACGCTTGGGAAACGCATGGTAAGCTTTCTGCCATGGTCCCCTATGCAATTCCACACTTTCAATGCCCATGCTGCGGATTTTTCTGCAGCGTTTATGCTGCTCTCAAAAATCCGCAGCATGTCCATTAATTTTGCGGAAGCGCTGCGTTTTCGCCGCCATTGACTTGCATTAGAACGCACCAATTCTGCAAGACTGCTTCTGTACATGCTTAATTGGCGCGTTGTAATGTCTGGATGGTACCCGAGTGTGGAGAAGAGAAGACTCTCATCCACACCCATGTACCATAGAAACTGTAAAAAAAAGAATAAAATAAAAAATAAAGATTATATTCACCTACCGACAGCCCCCGGTCTCCTTCCCTGTGCTTGCCAGCAGACTGAAGGACCTGCGCTGACGTTACAGTCATGTGACAGCAGGTCTTTCAGTGCAGTGTCCCGCGATCAGCTGGCAGCCAGGAAGGAGCGCAGCAACACACGCCGGGCCATCGGAAAGTAAGTATCAAGGTTTATTTTTTTATTTTTAACCACTCTAAAGGTCACACTATATAAATCCATGCTGTTTGCATGGATTTATATAGTGTGACCTAGTTGTCAAGCACTTTCCAAGTGATGCTAAAATCGCTTTGAAAGCGCTTGTCAATCCGCATGCGGAAACGCATGTGAATCCACATGTATTACGCTGGAAAAACGCATGTACAATCCGCATGCGTTTTTTCTGCCAGGGAGATGCAGAAATGCTGCAGAAATTTTCTGCTTCATTTCTGCATTGTGGGCACATAGCCTTTATGTAAATCATTAAGTAGCTGAATTTCCATTTTGGGGTAACACTCCTTTTGAGAGATTCCTTGCAGTTACTTTGCATGTTGATTTACTTTGTAAGGACACAAGTGCACACATTTCAGATTTTGTCACCTTTTTTCTGTGCAGATTTGTCACAAAACCTAAAGGGTTTCCCGATGCCAGGAAAGTGACTGAGAATCCTGACGTCTCCTGCACATGTTACTTATTTGTGACTTGCAGGTTTGGTGAAGATATAATTCTGCAGGATGTCAATTCTGTCAGCGTTTTTGCTGCAGATTTCACCCACACTGATGAGTGGGGAAAAATCTGCACCTATTTACAGCATTTTCCAGACAAGAGATGGAGAAACCAAAAGCTTAATGTGTGCACACAGCCTAATAGACGTCATTACTAGTGTTGAGCGAGCATGCTCGACACTGCTCGTTACTCGCCCGAGCATCTCACTACTCGGGATGTTCGGCGAGCACCGAGCATTTCCGGGTTACTCGGGCGGGAGCTCGGGTCTCCGCCCTGCATGTTTGGCGCTCTTTACAGAGCCAATGAACATGCAGGGATTGCCAGCCAGTCACTGTAATGCCGCAGCCATGTTGTTTGTGGGCATTACAGTGATTGGCTGGCCGCCCAGCGTCACCTCGAGTATTTAAAACCGGGCGCCGCCATCTTGGACTCAGTCGCCCGGGATCACACAGTCTAGGGAAAGTGCTGCTGATTTAGGGAGAGATATATACTGCGAAATAGTTAGTGTAGGGTCTGTAAAAGCTGCCAGATCAAACAAACCGTCCTTCTCAGGACTAATATCCATCCCAGATATCAGGCAGGCAGGCAGGCAGGCTGTATAGGAAACGCAGTGGTTATACCAGCAAACGCTGCATTACAGTCCTGTGTGCTCCTGCTGCTCAAATTGCTAGACTTAGCTCCAGGTCTCGGGGGCCAGGAAAAATCCTTTTTTTTTTTTTTTTCATCTAAATCCTCTTTTTTTCTCCGCTACAAGTGGTGGAAGAGGAGATCCCATGTAGCGATGCCCAAATATTTGAACAGCCACGGCCACAGGAAGGCGACGCTGGCGCAATTTGTCACAAGAGGTGGATAATGACGAGACACAATTGCCACGAAGTGAGGAGGAGGATCGTGGTGCGGAAGTGGAAGAGGAGGACGTGGTGGATGATCTAGTAACTGACCCAAGGTGGCAGGAGGACACGCAGAGCGAGGCGAGCAGCACACAGGGGGAGGGAGGCAGAGCACCCCAACAGACAGGAAGAAGCAGTGTGGTGGCTGCACACAGAAGGCGGGCAACCGTTCCCCGTAACACCAACACGAGGGACGTTGCCAGTACAACCGGTAGGTCTTCCAGAGTCTGGAATTTTTTTAAAGACTCTGCTGATAACCCCAAAAAGGCCATTTGTACCACCTGCCATGCCAGTGCCAGCAGGGGTGACAAAAGTACCAGCCTGACCTCCACCAACATGATCAGGCACATGTCAGCAAAGCACCCGACTTTGTGGGGCGAACCCCAGGGTCCACGACCAGTGTCAGCGGGTGTCCCCCTGTTGTGCGTGCAAGGCAATCCCCTGTCCATACTGCATGCAAAGATTCCCCCTCCTCTCAGTCTTCACTTGTTATGGCAGTTTCTCAAGAAACAGCATCAACGTCCACGTCAGCGTTCAATTGTCCTTATCCCAGACCTTTGAACGAAAGAGCAAATTCGCAGCCAACGCCCCACAGGCCACAGTCCTAAATTCGCACATTTCACGACTGCTTGCGTTGGAAATGCTGCCTTTTAGGCTGGTGGAGACGGAATCCTTCCGCAACCTTGTGGCGGTGGCCGTCCCTCGGTGCTCGGTCCCCAGCCGACACTATTTTGCCCGGTGTGCCATCCCCGCACTACACAAGCATGTGTCCCAAAACATCTGCCGTGCCCTCAACAACGCAATTACTGGGAGAGTCCACCTGACAACGGACACGTGGACAAGAGCTTGTGGCCAGGGACGGTACATCTCTCTGACGGCACACTGGGTAAACATAGTGGAAGCCGGGAACCAGTCGGACCTTGGGACGGAACACATCCTCTCCACATCGAGGATTGCGTGCCCTATGTCAGTCAGAGTTGCCCCCACAGTGTACAGCTCCTGATGATCATCCTCCTCATGTTCACCCTCCATCTCAGATATCACCGCATCAGTTACAAGCTGGAAGCACTGCCGTACTGCCTCCGCCAAGCAGCAACAGGCTGTGCTGAAACTCATAAACTTAGGTGATAAACCTCACAGTTGTGGACAGCTGTGAAAGAGCAGGCAGATCTGTGGCTGAGACCGCTGAACCTACATCCAGGCATGGTCGTGTGTGACAATGGCCGTAACCTGGTGGCGGCTCTGAGGCGAGATCACACACGTACCATGCCTGGGTCATGTGCTTAAGCTCGTGGTTCAGCGGTTTCTTAAATCGTACCCCGAGTTGCCAGATCTGCTCGTCGAAGTACGCCGCCTGTCAGCTCATTTTCAGAAGTCGGCTACAGCTTCCGCCGCCCTTGCTGTGTTGCAACAGCGTTTGCAGCTTCCGTCACACCGACTTGTGTGTGATGTCCCTGACGCGCCCCTGGGCCTGAGTCGCGCAGCGTTGCGCACGCGGGAGCCTACCCGGAGCCGGATCTGATAGGGGTAGTAGTCTCGTGGCGGTGACCCGGTCCGTGCCCAGGGAGTCAGACTAAGTGGCGGTGTATTAGCAGTAGATGTAGGACGACTACGCCACCCGTTGAATGCAGCTATGGAGCTGCCGCTGCAGGGCAGACCGCTGAGGCCGGTGGAAGGATGGTGCAGCGTGGATGGTATAACCCCCAACGGGAGGGGTATGGCCTCAGGGCAGCCGACGTGGATGATGGGGGTAGCAGGAACCACTCAGAGACGATGCGGTGTAGTTCAGGGTCTTTACTGGTGACAAAGATAGACCCTCCCGGAGTACTGGCTAGCGGTCGGGGCCTGGTCAGTCCTTGAGCAGATGGGATCCCCCTTGGCCAGGCGGAGTTGTAGGCCTCCCCAACTAATTGTACTCTTCTGGCTACCTTGCTAGAGGCGGGTAAAGGTAGCCCACGTCCCTGAGTGTACCGTGTGGTGCTCACCCGTATGGCCGGTGACTCGGGGCCTTCTAGTGGCTTCCGCTCCACGACGGCGGTGCTGGTCCCACGCGTGTGACCGTGCCTTCGGGTTTCTTGGCCAGAGGACCTGAAATCCCCTGCCGGTCGGTTTCTGCTGCTGGGTCAGGGTTAGTCCCCACAGCCTCGGACTCCGGGTCCGGTGGTAACTCTTCAATCAGGGCGAGCTCTTCAGCTGCCAGCCCCTGATTCCTTTTAGCACGACTTCCTCAGAGCTCCTGATCTTTCTTTCCTATAGCTGCTTCTCCTCTTCTCTCTCTACTCTTCTCTTCTCTTCTCTCTAACCCTGCCTCAGCCCCAGTTTTATATAGGGGAAGTTCTTCCCCTCCCAGGACTGGGCAGGAGGTGTGGCATGCATAGGATTCCTGACCAGGAGACCTCCCACCTGCTCTCAGACATAACATTGCTATTACTGTGGAGACCAGAGCCCTGGGGTGCCACATTCCCCCCTAGTGAAATTTAGTACTCCGGGACTAAACATACTTTTGTAAACATAACAAGGTGTAAACAAAAACAGTACAATAAAGAAAACACATTAGGATGGTCACGGCGTGTCCGCAACCGGGTGTAACTTTTGAGGAAAACAAGGGTGTCCATTTCACCAACACAGGGAGACGTAACCAGGTAGGGGTCTGTCCTGCCCCGAGTCCTTAACAGTCTTTTAGTCCGTCCTGGGTTACGCTCCAACTATATGCACAAAGGATTCCCGGTAAATCCACCAAAGACTCCTATAAATAACTAGAAACACATAATTATACACAAGCAACAATAAACAGGTAAACATTAATAAAACAGCTTGAACATTTAGATCCTCCACCGTATGGGCAACTGGCCTCTAGTGACCCTAGTGGACCTACGGAGCTGGTTGACTGGTCCTGAGCTACAGAGTATAGGAGCTGTCAAGGGTAAACTGGGCAGCCGTCTACGGACTCTTTGGGTCACTAGGGGTATGGCAGGCTCACTATAAGCAGAGGGTTGATTTTCCTGGTCTGCTTGTGTGGGGCCTTCTGCCTCCTGGACCGGCTGTTCTTCCCGCTCTACCTGTGTCTCCTTAGGCACTTGGGATGCTGGTTGGAGGAACGTGAGGACGGGTACCACAACAGCACCATTGACTTGAGTCCAAGACCGAGGGAAGTCTCCGAGCACAGTACTAACCCTATCTTCCCTTTCCTCTACGGGTCGAGGGTCCTCTTGTTCCTCTTCAGGGTTCCGTAGCTGTTCGGGACACTTCTTCAGGTGATCCCGGGATACAATGGCTGTGGTTTCCCCTCCGTCTTTACTGATTGTACAGATCTTTGGGTTGTCGTGGCTTGAGGGCAGTACGGTGTACGGGTCCTTCTCCCACTGGTCGTCCAACTTGTGGAGCCGTCTTTTCCTCTTCAAGACCTGCTCTCCGGGCACCAGGGGAACAGCGGGAGCATACTGGTTGTAAGTTTTCTCTTGTCTTTCCCTAGCTTGACAGAGACTACGCTCCACACTCTCCTGTACTTTTCGGTACTGCTGCTGCCTCTCTGTGTCCCAGTCTGCTTCTGGTGAAGTGTCCTCGGGTGTCAGGACTCCCATCTCCAGATCAACAGGAAGCTTACCAGGTCTTGCCCTCATCAGGTAAGCCGGGGTACAGTTGGTGGAACCTACAGGGATGTGGTTGTATAGGTCCACCAGGTCGGGCAGCTTCTCAGGCCACAGACTGCGTTCCTCCAGGGGCAATGTTTTCAGAAGATCTATCACCACCTGGTTCATTTTCTCACAAAGTCCATTAGTTTGCGGGTGATAGGGTGTTGTTCTTATCTTCCGGCAGCCATACAGGGTGCAGAACTCCTGGAAGACCTCCGCTTCAAAGGCAGGCCCCTGGTCCATCAGCACCTGCTCCGGGTATCCGTGCGGACGGCAGAAGTGCTGCTGGAAGGCTCTAGCTGCTGTTTGAGCCGTTAAGTCCTTGACGGGGACGACAACCAAGAACCGGGAGTAGTGATCCACGATGGTTAACGGGTAGACGTAGCCACTTCTGCTTGGGGTCAGTTTTACATGATCCAAGGCTACCAGTTCCAACGGCTGTCTGGTGATGATGGACCGCAGGGGAGTCTTCTGGCTGGCACGGTCCCTCCTTCTTAGGTTGCATGGGCCACAGTCTCTGCACCACCTCTCGATGGTTCCTCTCATGCCTACCCAATGGAACCGCCCGCGCAGCAGGAACTCCAGCTTCTTCCATCCGAAATGTCCAGCTCCGTCGTGGTATGCCTCCATCACCATAGCTGCGTCTCTTCTTGGCACCACTACTTGCCAGATTAGTTCATGCGTCCGGGAGTTAACCATTCTGCGGCACAACTTCCCTTTGTAAAGGAACAGTCGACTCTTCTCAGCCCACAGTTGTTTGGCTTCCTCCGGAGCGTCCGGGTCAAGGCGAGCATCTGGCCGAGTCAGCATCTCCTTTACCAGTCGGACGGCAGGGTCACTGTCTTGCGTCTCCACCCAGTTGTAATGAGGTAAGGGGTTGAACGTAGCGGATTGCTTACTCCTTACACGGTGGGAATACTGGATAGTTCCATGACGGTGGAACGCGGGGAGCTCAACTTCTTCCAGTCCCTCTGAATCTTCCCCTACGTCCGGTAGGTTTGGCATCCTGGACAGGGCGTCCGCGTTGGTATTGGAGCGTCCTGCCCGGTATTTGATTGTAAACTCATAGTTGGACAAGCGGGCCATCCATCTCTGCTCTAGGGCACCGAGTCTTGCAGTGTCCAGGTGTGTCAACGGGTTGTTATCCGTGTACACGGTGAACCGGGAAGAAGCGAGGTAGTGCTTAAAGCGTTCGGTGACTGCCCACACCACTGCCAGGAACTCTAGCTTAAATGAGCTGTAATTCTCAGGGTTTCTTTCGGTGGGTCGCAGTTTTTGGCTGGCGTAAGCAATTACCCTTTCTTTCCCCTGCTGGATCTGGGACAGTACGGCTCCTAGCCCGATGTTACTGGCGTCGGTGTAGAGGATAAAGGGCTGGCTATAATCAGGGTATGCCAGGATTTCATCCCCCGTGAGGGCCATCTTCAGCTGGCGGAAGGACTCTTCTTCCAGCTTCTCCCATCTGAAGGGTGGCTTCTGGTTCTTGGCCTTCCTGGACTGGCCTATCAGGAGGTCCTGCATAGGAGCTGCCTTTTTGGTGAAACCGGGAATGAACCTTCGGTAGTAGCCTACCAACCCGAGGAACTGCCTCACTTCCTTTACGCTGGAGGGGCTTGGCCATTCCTTAATTGCGGTGATCTTATCAGGGTCGGGAGCCACTCCGTCAGCACTCACCACGTGTCCCAGGTACTGCACCTTTGGCTTCAGGAGGTGACACTTGGAAGGTTTCACCTTTAGGCCGTAACTTGCCAGAGCTTAGAACACTTCCGCCAGGTGTTTCAGGTGGTCCTCGTAGGTCTTGGAGTAGACGATGACATCGTCCAGGTATAACAGGACCGTCTCAAAGTTTCGGTGTCCCAGACAGCATTCCATCAATCGCTGGAAGGTTCCTGGTGCATTGCAGAGTCCAAATGGCATGCAGGTAAACTCGCTAAGTCCCATCGGGGTGGTGAATGTGGTCTTCTCCCGATCCGCCTCTGCTACAGGAACCTGCCAGTACCCGCTAGTGAGATCCAAGGTGGAGAAGAAGTTAGCAGATTTTAAAGCAGCCAAAGACTCCTCTATTCTTGGTAAGGGGTACGCATCTTTGTGTGTGATACGGTTAATTTTCCGTTAATCTACACACATTCTCATGGTGTTGTCTTTCTTTTTGACCAAGACTAGTGGAGCTGCCCAGGGGCTACAGCTATCCCTGATTACCCCAGCCTCCTTCATGTCTCTAAGCATCCCCTTGGCGTGTTGGTAGTGTGCAGGGGGTACGGGTCGATACCTCTCTTTTATGGGAGGATGGTCTCCCGTGGGGATGTGGTGTTCTACCCCCTTGACTCGCCCGAAGTCTAACGGGTGTTTACTAAACACTCTCTCGTACTCTTGAACCACCCGGTAGACTCCCTGTTTCTGGTGGGAGGGAGTGGAGTCAGTACCCAAATGTAGTTGCTGACACCAATCCTCCATTATTTTCTTAGAGCCGTTACCTTCCTCCGGATGAGATGGAGGCAAGGGTTCCACAGACTGTATAGAATTTTGGTTGATAGTATATAATTTGGCTAGCGTAGCATACCGGGGCAGGTATACTTCCCTTTTCCCGATATTTATTATGCGAACGGGCACCCTCCCATGGCGTACATCAACTACCCCCCGGGCTGTCAAAATGGTGGGCCTACTGTCTGAGTAGACTGGTTCTACCATGGCCTGGTAATCTCTACCTCTCAGACCAATAGCTGCCCGGCACCAAATCATCATTTCACTTTTCGGGGGCATGGCAATAGGGAAAGGGTCACACATTCTTACGCTACCAATCTCACCGCCGGAGAGTTCCACTTGTTGCCGTCGCATCAGTGCCCGGATCTCTTTCTGGAGCACTCGCTGCTGGCCGGAGCTGGCGTTCTTGGCAACCTGCTGTAAAATGAAAATCACCTCTGCAAGACAATTTTCAATCACATTAGTTCCTAGAGTTATCTTTGGGTGACTCTCGCGCTTGTCAATGTCTACAATGATCAGTCCCTGTGCTGCCAGTTCGACTCTACCGATTTTAATGGTCATCTCTTTAAATCCGATCTGCGGCACGGGTTGACCATTGCTGGCGATGATACTCAAGTCGTCGTCAGGGTAGCGGGTTATATCCGAGTCATTCCAGTACTGCTTGAAGAGCATGTACGGGATGGTGGTGACCTGTGACCCGGTGTCCAGTAGGGCACTCATAGGAATGCCATCCAGTACCACAGGCAAGACTGGACGTCCTCCCACATATTTGTCGCGCCAGTTCGATGGGCCTGGTGATCTTTTTCCTGGGGGTTGGCCCTCTACCCCAGGTTGTGCCAGTTTAAAGGACAGTACCTTGCCATATGTCCGGGTTGATTGCAGCGGCGGCAGATGGGTTGTCCGTCCTCGTTGTATCGGTCGCTGGGTCTTCCTCTGGCCGGTGGGGTCCTCCTTGGTCGACGCCACGGGATGTCCTCCGGTCCGGATGCCAGCTGGATCTTCCCTGGAGCAGAAACCTGTAAAGACTGCACAGTTCGGGTTAGCGCAGCAACGCTTTTAGCTAGCTCTTGGACCTGATGGTGCAGGTCTGGAGCCGGGTCATTGTTCAAAGCCTGCGCATCAGCCCCCACAGGCCCTGCCGACAAGGGCGCCGCCTCCTGGTGGTAAGTGATAGCTGGGCGCCTGTGGGTCACAACGCCACCCGGTGCCGGTTCTCGGAGCACCCGGATGGCTCTGTCCTTGAACTGTGCAAAGTCCAGATGAGGATCCTGTAAGGCTATGGCCCGCAACTGGGTTCGGTGGACATTGCAATATAGTCCCTCTATAAATTGTTCGGTCAACAGCCTGTCCTCTTTTCCCACGCTGTCGGGGTCAGTCTGCTTAATGGCTCTCAGGGCCTCTTGTAGGTTTAGTGCATAGTCCCTTATACTCTCATGTGCTCGCTGCTTGCACCCATAGAATTTAAGCTTAATCTCGGCTGAGGTGCGGGTATCAAAGGTGTCCCTCAGCCGGGTTAGTATCCCTGCGACAGTCCTCCTCCCAGGTGGCCAGGAATTTACCTCCCTTTGGGCTGCCCCGGTTAGTTGGGCCACCAGGATGCTCACTTTTTGCTCTTCTGTGAGGGGGTACACCTGGAAGAGGCTATCCAGCTTTTCTCTAAAGTCATTCAGGGTATGTGACTCCCCTGAGTATTGGGGTAGCCAGGCTGCTCCCGGGATATAGGGCATGGTGAAAGGCATGACTGCAGCAGCGCTGGCGCTGGCGGGGGTTGAGGCAGTGAAGCTCTCCTCCGTATCCGACATCTTCCTCCCCCCTAGTGGACCGTGGCCTACCTTGCGATGATCCTCTTCCGTAGGCCGCGGCTCCGCAGTGGATCGTCAGGGTTGAGGACCTTCCGTCGCGCTCCTGTGACGTCGGCGTCTGCTGGGCTCCTTCCAGGACCTTACGCAACGTCCGGACGTGAGGCGGGGCTTCAGTTCTCGCGCGCTTTCGGAGTCCACGCCCCTCTTCTTCCCGCGCGGCGTCTTCAAGATGGCGTCCAACGGCGGGAAAACTCCACGGATGGCGGGAAGAAGGCAGAAGATGGCGCCGGATGGCGGGAAAACTTCGCGGATGGCGGGAAGAAGGTAGAAGATGGCGCCGGATGGCGGGAAACTTCACCACTGGTAAGTTTGAACAGTCTTTTTCAGGCACGCAGTACCCGGTGGTTGCGGGCACGTAATCCTGCCGACTACGCCAAAAGTTGACGCGCCCCTGGGCCTGAGTCGCGCAGCGTTGCGCACGCGGGAGCCTACCCGGAGCCGGATCTGATAGGGGTAGTAGTCTCGTGGCGGTGACCCGGTCCGTGCCCAGGGAGTCAGACTAAGTGGCGGTGTATTAGCAGTAGATGTAGGACGACTACGCCACCCGTTGAATGCAGCTATGGAGCTGCCGCTGCAGGGCAGACCGCTGAGGCCGGTGGAAGGATGGTGCAGCGTGGATGGTATAACCCCCAACGGGAGGGGTATGGCCTCAGGGCAGCCGACGTGGATGATGGGGGTAGCAGGAACCACTCAGAGACGATGCGGTGTAGTTCAGGGTCTTTACTGGTGACAAAGATAGACCCTCCCGGAGTACTGGCTAGCGGTCGGGGCCTGGTCAGTCCTTGAGCAGATGGGATCCCCCTTGGCCAGGCGGAGTTGTAGGCCTCCCCAACTAATTGTACTCTTCTGGCTACCTTGCTAGAGGCGGGTAAAAGTAGCCCACGTCCCTGAGTGTACCGTGTGGTGCTCACCCGTATGGCCAGTGACTCGGGGCCTTCTAGTGGCTTCCGCTCCACGACGGCGGTGCTGGTCCCACGCGTGTGACCGTGCCTTCGGGTTTCTTGGCCAGAGAACCTGAAATCCCCTGCCGGTCGGTTTCTGCTGCTGGGTCAGGGTTAGTCCCCACAGCCTCGGACTCCGGGTCCGGTGGTAACTCTTCAATCAGGGCGAGCTCTTCAGCTGCCAGCCCCTGATTCCTTTTAGCACGACTTCCTCAGAGCTCCTGATCTTTCTTTCCTATAGCTGCTTCTCCTCTTCTCTCTCTACTCTTCTCTTCTCTTCTCTCTAACCCTGCCTCAGCCCCAGTTTTATATAGGGGAAGTTCTTCCCCCTCCTAGGACTGGGCAGGAGGTGTGGCATGCATAGGATTCCTGACCAAGAGACCTCCCACCTGCTCTCAGACATAACATTGCTATTACTGTGGAGACCAGACCCCTGGGGTGCCACATCCCTACACGTTGGAACTCTACCCTCCACATGTTGCAAAGGATTTGTGAGCAGAAGAGAGCAGTTGTAGAGTACCAGCTGCAACAAGGCCGTCGATATTCAGGTCAGACTCCACACATAAGACCTCAGGAGTGGACCTGGATGTCTGACATATGTACCATCCTGACGATCTTTGAGGAGTCCACCAAGATGGTGAGTGGCGATGACGCCATCATTAGCGTCAGCATCCCACTTGTCTGTCTTTTGCAACGCACTCTGCAGAGAATTAAAGAGGAGGCATTGCAGCCAGAGTATGATGAGATGGATCAAGAAGCCGTAGCGGGCGATTACACACAGCCCAGCCTCATCTCATCCCAATGTGCATTGGGGGACCATGAGGGAGAGGAGGAGGAGGAAGAAAAACAGGAGCTGGTATCATGTTCTTTAGACTGTAGTACCTGTACAACTGTCATATCATCGGTTTAGCGTGGGTGGCCTGAGGACGGGGAGGAGGAGGAGAGCATGGTCAGTCGTGATCTTGGTGAGCACACGGAAGTCTTGCCCGTTACCAGTCTGGCACGCATGGCTGACTTTATGTTACGCTGCCTTAACCGTGACCCTCGCGTTGTCAAAATGTTGGGTGACAGTCATTACTGGTTGGTGACACTTTTAGACCCCCGCTACAAGGAGAACTTTCACTCTCTTATTCCTGAGGTGGAGAGGTCTACAAAAATGGGGCAGTACCAGAAGGCTCTTGCTGCAGAACTGTTAAAAAAAAAAATTCCCATCTGAACACGCTAGCGGCAGAGGTCACAGATGGTTGCCCAACCAAGGCGTACAGGCGAGCGAGACGCAACTCCAATCCAGCAGAGGCAGGGGAACACTGTCAACGTTCTGGGACAGTTTTCTGAGACCCACCCAATTTACAGGCCCTGAGGCTCAGGGTACTCTCACAAGGAGTGGAAAGTTTCAAAAGATGGTGAGGGGGAGTACCTTGCCAACCGTACCAGCGTCCTCCGTGATTCCTCTGTGCCTTTTAATTATTGGGTATCCAAGCTGGACACTTGGAATGAACTTTCTCTGTATGCCTTGGAGGTCCTGGCCTTCCCTGCCGCTAGCGTGTTATCGGAGCGTGTTTTTAGTGCCGCTGGGGGAATTATAACTGATAAGTGTTAGAACTCTCCTGTTAGGTTTTTTCTAGTTTGCTTGTCACATGACCTTTTTTGCCTATTTAAACCTGCTCCGCCCTTCTGGCCTTGCTGGACTTCATTGTAATTTCAACTCTTTATCTAGCCAGGTGCTTTGTTACCTTACTCCGTCAGTTTAGCTAGGTCTCTTGACCTCTATTTTCTATGTTGTTTTGTTTGTCCTTTTCTGCTACAATTTCTGTTAGGAGGTGTCCATCTTACTCCCAGTTCCTAGTTCTTGTAGGGATCCCTCCCTCACATCTATAGGTCTTCGTACAGACTAGCTGAGGACTTTAGCGGGTCTGATCACAGGATCAGGTTCCTCGCTACAACGTAGCGGGCTAAGCTTAGTTCTATTGTAGGGACAGATCTCCTTTCTTTCCTTAGTGCTTGTAGCAGATCATAACAGTAAGTCCAGCCCAAAATTATCTCTTAAGGAAAGACTTCCCATTTCCATCATGGTGTCGGTTCAGGATTTGGCTCAACGCCTGCAGGGACTCTCTCTGGAGGTGGCCGAGCTCCAACAACACGTGAGTAGCTGTTCTGGAGCACATTTTGTGGAGCCAAAGGTACGTTTGCCTGATTTATATTTTGGTGATCAAGAAGATTTTTTTTCCTTTTAAAAATGCTTGTTTATTATATTTTCGTTTGAGACCCAGATCCTCTGGTGATGAATCACAGCGCATAGGGTTCATAATGTCACTTTTGCGCAAAGAACCTCAGGGATGGGCCTTTTCTCTCCAACCTAGTGATCCATGCTTTAGATCAGTGGATAGTTTTTTTTCTGCTTTGGGTCTGTTGTATGATGATCCTGATCGTGTCTCATCAGCTGAGACTGAATTGAGACGTTTGAGGCAGGGATCAGGTAATGTGGAAAAATATTGTTCTCACTTACGTCGGTGGTCTGCCCAGGTGGGGTGGAACGATTCAGCTTTGAAAAGTTTGTTTCTTGCGGGGCTAGGTGAAAGGGTTAAGGATCTGCTGATTGCTTATCCCACACCTGGAAACTTGCAGGAGGCAATGCAATTAGCTATATGGGTGGACAGGAGACTGCGTGCAAAGGTTAATGAGAGTAAAACCTCTGCCATGTCAGCTCCGAGTCTTGAGAGGGTCTGTACTGACATTGGAGAGCCGATGGAGATTGGGGCGATGGCACCCCGCTCTCAGGAAAAAGACCGCAGGTTTTCTGAAGGTTTGTGCTTTTATTGCGGAAAATCTGATCATTTCATTAAGAACTGTGTGCTTCGTATGAACAAAGAAAAAAAAAAAGGTCAGTTACGCCCATATAGCCTGTTTAAATACTAAGCGGGTATTCCTATCTGCTACTACCGTTGCTCAGGAAGAATTAATTGAATTTCGGGTATTTGTGGATTGTGGTTCTACTCTGAATGTGATTGATGGGGGGATTCTTGGAAAAACTTAAATTAAAACCCAAACCTTTGTCATCCCCTATTGCTGTGGTTTCCGTCGATGGCTCTCCCTTGAAGAGTGTTACTCACAAGGTCTGTGAATTTCCCCTCACTATTAATGGTGTTCACCAAGAGAATTTGGATTTGGTAGTATTAAATAATTTGCCTTGTCCAGTAGTTTTGGGGTTGCCCTGGTTAAAATTGTACAATCCTGTACTGGATTGGTCTACCAATGAAATTAAGTCCTGGAGCCCTAAGTGTTATGACAAGTGTTGTAACGGACGTATTGCTGCGGTGGAAAAAGGGGAATTACCTGTACCTATTTAGGATTTTTGGAGAGTTTTTTCTGAGGATGAGTCACAAATTTTGCCTCCCCATAGAGACTATGATTGTACCTTTGAATTTGTCCATGGAGCGACTCTTCCTAAAAGTCGTTTATTTAATCTTACTATTCCTGAGAGAAAGGCTACATACAAACGAGCTTGGCCGCCGGTCACATTAGGCCTTCCAAGTCTCCTGTGGCTGTTGGATTTTTTTTTGTTAAAAAAAAAGGACGGCGGTTTACGTCCTTGTCTGGATTTTCGTGAGATTAATAAAATTACTGTACGCAATCCTTACCCACTGCCATTGATTCCTGATTTGTTTAACCAGTTAGTGGGGGCCAAGTGGTTCTCTAAAATTGATGTCCGGGGGGCATACAATTTGTTGCGCATGAAGGACGGTGATGAATGGAAGACTGCTTTTAACACTCCTGTGGGTCATTTTGAGAATCTGGTTATGCCTTTTGGTCTTACCAATGCACCAGCATTTTTTCAGAATCTTATTAATGACATCCTTAGACCTTTGATCGGCAAAAATTTGGTTGTGTATTTGGATGACATTTTGATTTATTCAACGGATCTGGAGTCTCATTGGCGGAGCGTATGTGAGGTATTACAGTTATTAATTGACAATTCGCTTTTTGCTAAGCTGGAGAAATGTGAGTTCGCTGTACAGAGAATTAGTTTTTTGGGCTACATTATCTCCAGCGAGGGCTTTGAGATGGACCCGGTGAAAGTTCAAGCTGTGCAGGAATGGCCTAGGTCTATTGGTTTGAAATCGATACAGAGGTTTTTGGGTTTCGCCAATTAATACAGAAAATTCATTAAAAATGTTTCTATTATTGTCAAACCACTGACCGATCTCACCAGGAAAGGTGCTAATGCGGTTCAGTGGACTACTGAGGCCATTGAAGCTTTTGTGTTTCTAAAGGAGAGGTTCAGCTCTGCTCCCATCCTTATGCAGCCTGATGTGACTAAGCCGTTTTTGGTTGAGGTTGATGCTTCTTCGGTGGGGGTTGGTGCGGTGTTGTCTCAGAAAAACAAGGATGGAGTACATCCCTGTGCTTTTTTTTCAAAAAAATTTTCTGAGACTGAACTTAATTACGATATTGGTAATCGGGAATTGTTGGCTATTAAACTCGCATTTGAACACTGGCGTCATCTCTTGGAAGGTGCTGAATTTCCCATTCAGGTTTTCACTGATCATAAAAATCTGATCTATCTTGATGCTGCCAAGCGCTTGAATGCCCGTCAGGCTAGGGGGGCACTTTTTTTCTCGCGGTTTAATTTTTCTGTTACTTACATCCCGGGTACCAAGAATGTTAAAGCTGATGCTTTGTCTCGCAGCTCATCTCCCATGGTCGGTGCTGAGGAGGAGGAGAGCATTTTACAAGAAGGTGTTGTGATTGCTGCATTGGACTCCGTTTTGGAAGATGAGATTCTTAAAGCACAGGAGAATGCCCCATCTAACACTCCCCATGGGAGGTTGTTTGTGCCTAGGACCTTTAGGAGAGATTTGTTTGTTGAGTGTCATGAGTCTCGGTTGGCAGGTCATCCAGGAATTTCTGAGACCAAGAGACTTGTGGGTCGCAGTTTTTGGTGGCCTGGATGGCAGAAGGAAGTTATTAAGTGGGTGCGTCAATGTACTGTGTGTGCTAGATCTAAGTCTTCACATGCTCCTGCTGCGGGATTGCTTTGCCCTCTGGAGGTTCCTAGTGCACCTTGGACACATCTGGCTATGGACTTTATTACTGACCTTCCCCCCTCTGAGGGATTCACGGTCATCTGGGTGGTCGTGGACCGTTTTAGCAAGATGTGTCACTTGGTTCTCTTCATCAAACTGCCCTGCGCTAAGACACTCGCTAAGGCCTTTGTCAAGGAGATTGTGAGACTCCATGGCCTTCCTACTGACATTGTTTCTGATAGGGGACCTCAGTTCGTGGCTCGTTTTTGGCGTGCCTTTTGTGACAGGTTGGGAGTTCATTTGTCATCTTCATCTGGATATCATCCTGAGTCTAATGGCCAGACAGAAAGGAAGAACCAGGATGTTGAGCAGTTCTTGCATTGTTTTGTGGCAGACAATCAAGAGGGGTGGTCTGAGTTTCTGCCACTTGCTGAATTTGCTCTTCACAACCATACATCCTCTTCTGCTGGGTGTTCGCCTTTTTTTTGTTGTTCTAGGAGACATCCGTCTTTTGGGTCATTCTCCAAATTGGTATCGGCTGTGCCTGAGGAGGAGAGTTTTTCCGGTGATTTGGAAAGAGTTTGGACGGATGTGCGTGGTAATCTGCAGGAAGCTAACAAAAAATCTAAGAGGTACTTTGACAGGAAACGTCAAAAGGTTTTGTTTACGGCTGGTGACATGGTTTGGTTGTCCTCTAAGAATCTGCGGTTGAGGATTCCTTCTAAAAAATTGGAGATTCCCTCCTCCTGGAAGATTAATCCGGTGTTCCATGTTTCTCTATTGAAAAAAGCTGATGTATCTGATAGAGACGCCACTGCCACTGTTCCTCTGGTGGTGGAGGACGGGGAATATGAAATTTCCCGCATCCTTAATTCTAGACGGTATAGAGGGAGTTTGCAGTATCTCATCCCTTGGAAGGGTTTCGGTCCCGAGGATAACTCATGGGTGAGGGCGGATGATGTTTCTGCTTCCAGACTTGTCAGAGCATTTCACAGGAGGTTTCCTGATAAGCCTGGGCCTAGGGGATCCGGAGGATCCTCATAGAAGAGGGGGTACTGTTAGAACTCTCCTGTTGGGTTTTTTCTAGTTTGCTGGTCACATGACCTTTTTTGCCTATTTAAACCTGCTCTGCCCTTCTGGCCTTGCTGGACTTCATTGTAATTTCAACTCTTTATCTAGCCAGGTGCTTTGTTACCTTACTCCGTCAGTTTAGCTAGGTCTCTTGACCTCTATTTTCTATGTTGTTTTGTTTGTCCTTTTCTGCTACAATTTCTGTTAGGAGGTGTCCATCTTACTCCCAGTCCCTAGTTCTTGTAGGGATCCCTCCCTCACATCTATAGGTCTTCATACAGACTAGCTGAGGACTTTAGCAGGTCTGATCACAGGATCAGGTTCCCCGTTACATCGTAGGGATTAAGCTTAGTTCTATTGTAGGGACAGATCTCCTGTCTTTCCTTAGTGCTTGTAGCAGATCATAACAATAAACGCACTCAGCCATGTGAGGATTTTTTTTTTTTTTCAGAACGAGTTGTAGTTTTGAATGATGCAATTAATTTTGCTATAAAACATACATTATAAAAGAGGCAGCCATACTTGCCAATACCTAGTCGCAATACTAATATACTACGGGATGTATCAGCCCTCAGGTGGAGACAGAGCTGGTGCAAAATACTAATGAAATAACCACTCTCACACCTACCATTTTTTTTTTTGGACCATAAGACGCACCTAGGTTTTAGAGGAGAAAAAAAAAATTGAAGCAAAAAACGTGTTCATGATGCACTTTTAAGGGGGAGGAGGTCTTCTTCTGACACTGGTATAGGTGTAATGTCCCCCAATTCTGACAATATCCCCCATCCTGGTATGTATGCATGGCACCCCTAATCCCTATCCTGGTGTGCATGGCACCCCTAATCCCTTTCCTGGTGTGCATGGCACCCCTAATCCCTTTCCTGGTGTGCATGGCACCCCTAATCCCTGTCCTGGTATGCATGGCACCCCTCATTCCTGTCTTGGTATGCATGGCACCCCTCATCCCTGTCCTGGTATGCATGGCACCCATCATCCCTGTCCTGGTATGCATGGCACCCCTCATCCCTGTCCTGGTATGCATGGCACCCCTCATCCCTTTCCTGGTATGCATGGCAACCCTCATCCCTGTCCTGGTATGCATGGCACCCCTCATCCCTGTCCTGGTATGCATGGCACCCCTCATCCCTGTCCTGGTATGCATGGCACCCCTCATCCCTGTCCTGGTATGCATGGCACCCCTCATCCCTGTCCTGGTATGCATGGCACCTCTCATCCCTGTCCTGGTATGCATGGCACCCCTCATCCCTGTCCTGGTATGCATGGCACCCCTCATCCCTGTCCTGGTATGCATAGCACCCCTCATCCCTGTCCTGGTATGCATGGCACCCCTCATCCCTGTCCTGGTATGCATGGCACCCCTCATCCCCGTCCTTGTATCCATGGCACAGTAATCCCCATCCTGGTATGCATGGCACAGCAGTCCCCATCCTGGTATGCATGGCACCCCTAATCCCTATCCTGTTATGTATGACCCCCTCATCTTTATCCTGTTACATATGCCCCCATCATCTTTATCCTGGTATGTATGGCCCGCTCATCTTTATTCTGGTTTGTATGGCCCCCTCATCTTTATCCTGGTTTGTATGGCCCCCTCATCCTTATCCTAGTATGCATGGTCCCCGTAATCCCCATCATGCTGCACATATAAAAAAATAAATATATAAACACTCCTACTCACCTTTCTTCTCTCCTCCAGCGCTGACGCCTGTCTGCCCGCACTGATCTCCCCATGTGAGCCGCGCATGGCGTCACTGCCATGCGCGGCTCACAAGGAGAGATCAGCTGTCGGAAGTCACTGCTCCCCGCGCCGGGACTGTGTGCGCGGGGATCAGTGACTTCATGCTCCTTCATAGCCGGCACACAGCTTAGCCGCGCTGCGGCTCCTGTTGCTGCCGGGTTATCTCGTGTGCCCGCTTATTAAAGGGCATGAATATTCACCCCCTCCCCACGCCCATGGGCATGGAGAGAGGTTAAATATTCATGCCCTTTAACAGCGGGCACAGGCGATTCCGGCAGCAGCTGCGGCTACACTGTGTGCTGCTATTAAGGAGCATGAATATTCAGTGTTCCCCATGGGCGTGGGGAGCAGTGAATATTCATTTTCTTTAGCAGCGGGGACAGCGTAGGCTGCTGCCTCCTGTGCCCCGCTCCTCCACCGCTACAGCTCCCCCCAGCACAGTATATATACTCACCCCTCCCCAACATTCGGACTATAAGATGCACCCCCCATTTTCCTCCAAAATTTTGGAGGAAAAAAATGCGTCTTATAGTCTGAAAAATACGGTACTATTCATGTAGGGGATTAGAAATGCACAGGATAAGGCTTGTATAGGGCGCCAGTAACACAGATACATGTAGTGCAACATGCCAACTTGCTGCCTATTAGTGATGCCAAAGCTATTACAGAATTTCCCCAAAAATAAGCCCTAGCATGATTTTACAGGATTTTTGGAGGATGCTTACCATATAGGCCCTACTCCAAAAATAAACCTTAGTTAGTCAGGGCTGGCGTTAGGAGAGGGGAGCAACTGGGCAATTTATCAGGGCCCCTACTCTCTTTGGGGCTCCCTAAGCATTTCTATTCCAAGGCTGCTTAAGGACCTTTGGTGACATCATAGTCATGTGACCATAATGTCAGCAAAGGTTCTTGAACTGTGGGAGCCTAGAGTAACTGAAGAGTAGATAGACTGGTATGTAGGGGGGGAGACTGGACAATTTCTCTAGGTTCCCACTCTGAGGCCCTCAGCGTTTCTATTCCAAGGTTCAGACTACTTAAGGACCTTTGGAGAAATCACTGTCCTATGACCCTGATGTCACCAAAGGTCTTTTAACAGAGGAAGTCTAGAGGAGCTGAGACAGGCTGGTATGTATGTGCAGTGTGTGTGTCTGTGTATATTCTTGTGTATGTGCAATGTGTGTGATATGACATGATTATTATATATGGATAAATGAAGACATTCCCTGAAAATAAGCCCTAACCCATCTTTTTGAGCAAAAAATGATATAAGACCTTGTCTTATTTTCTGTAAAAGATGCTAGATCAGGCGGTCTGCCGAGCACTATATATGTGCACCCTACAAGAACAGACACATGGTTTCCACCAACACTACAAAAGCCTGGCTGCATCCTGCAAGGATGGAAAATTATGTAAGGTATTAGTTAATATTTTGACCAAAATATGTAAGCCTGCACCTACGTCAGGGGTCCTCATTGTCTTTCCAGCGAAAAGACAATATAACGTATTGGAAAACCAGATTTAACGCTGGCAGTAAAATGTTTTACCTCACAGAAAGAATAAGGCTGTGTGCCCACAATGTGTTTTTCAAGCATTTATGCTGCGGAATTTCCGCAGTATAAATGCTTCAAAAACGCTTGGTAATCCGCCCCCCATGGTCCCCAATGACAAGACGCACTTTCAATGCCCATGCTGCGTTTTTTTCCGCAGCGTTTATGCTGCGCTCAAAAATCTGCAGCATGTCCATTAATTTTGCGGAAGCGCGGCGTAATCGCCGCTATTGACTTGCTTTGAGACGCATATAATCCGTGTCAGTACATTTGTACTCACGGATTATATGCGTTTCTATGTGCGGATGGTACCCAGGTCTGGAGTAGAGTAGACTCTCATCCAGACCTGGGTACCATAGAAACTGTAAAAAATAGAATTTAAAATAAAAAATAAGGTTTATACTCACCTTCCGATGTCTTCCCGGTGTTTTGTCTGCTACGTCCAGTGACTTGCAATGTTCGCGTGGTTGTGAAGGACCTGCCATGACGTCACTGAGTCATGTGACCCATCACATGGCTCAATGACGTCACCGCAGGTCCTTCACACCACCGCGAGCAGTGCAAGACACTGGACGGAGCAGACAAAACACCGGGAAGACATCGGAAGGTGAGTATAAACTTTATTTTTTTTTTGTTTTTCACCATTCTTATTCTCTTTTTTAACTAACTTGGTCACACTACTATAAATCCATGCCCGTTGCAACAAGGTGGACAAGTTGTCAAGCACTTTTCCAAGTGATGCTAAAATCGCTTGGAAAAGTACTTGATAACCCGCATGCAGAAATGCGCATGCAAAGACGCTTCGCAAACGCTTCTACCTGGCGGGAAAAACGCATGTAAAATCCGTATGCGTTTTTCCTGCCAGGGAGAAGCGTAAAAAATATGCAGCATTTCTGCATCGTGGGCACATAGCCTCAGCCTCGATCCCATGCTGTCCTGTCTGTATACTTGCTTTTGCTTCATTCTCTGCCCAGGAGCTGTGGTTCCTGCACAGTCAGACAGCCATTACACAGTATACGATTATCTCCACACATTATATTTTTACACATCCAATTGTGGAACTTATTAATCCAATGTATGTTGATTAAAATGTACTTTAATATGACAACCCCTTTTGAACTTGGAGGGACCCTTTACTGCCGTGCAGCAATCATAAATGCCCAAAGGCAAAACCCTCTTGGGGAGGGGAGAATAAGTGAACATGTTTGTTGGTAATGCCTCAGTGTTGTTGGACACGTGCACTTATTGGCACTTGCAGTAATCGTTGTTTATGGCTACTTGTAGCATCTGCACAGTGGAAACCTACCTTACTTAAAGGGGTTGTCCGTACTTGGCCAGTGCCAGTCTCTTGAATGAAATTGGAAAACCCTATACTTACCTCCCACACCAGTGCCGTTCCAGCAGTGTTGGTGACGCGCCCCTGGGCCTGTGCTGAGTAGCGTTGCGCACGCGGGGGCCTACCCGGAGCCGGATCTGATAGGGGTAGTAGTCTCGTGGCGGTGACCCGGTCCGTGCCCAGGGAGTCAAACTAAGTGGCGGTGCTTGGCATAAGATGTTATATTGCTCGACTACGCCACCCGTTGAATGCGGTTATGAGACCGCCGCTGCAGGGCAGACCGCTGAGGCCGGTGGTATGGTTGTGCAGCGTGGATGGTATAACCCCCAACGGGAGGGGTATGGCCTCAGGGCAGCGGACGTGGATGATGAAACACTCAGAGACGGTGCGGTGTAGTTCAGGGTCTTTACTGGTGGCAAAGGTAGACCCTCCCGGAGTACTGGCTAGCGATCGGGGCCTGGTCAGTCCGTGAGCAGATGGAATCTCCCCTGGCCAGGCGGAGTTGTAGGCCTCCCCAACTAATCGTACTCTTCTGGCTACCTTGCTAGAAGCGGGTAAAAGTAGCCCACGTCCCTGAGTGTACCGTGTGGTGCTCACCCGTATGGCCGGTGACTCGGGGCCTTCTGGTAGCTTCCGCTCCACTACGGCGGTGCTGGTCCCTTGCGTGTGACCGTGCCTTCGGGTTTCTTGGCCAGAGGACCTGAAATCCCCTGCCGGTCGGTTTCTGCTGCTGGGTAAGGATTAGTCCCCACAGCCTCGGACTCCGGGTCCGGTCAGAACTCTTCAATCAGGGCGAGCTCTACAGCTTCCAGCCCCTGACCTCTTTTAGCACAGCTCCCACAGAGCTCCTGCTCTTTCTTTCCCTAAAGCTGCTCCACTACAGACCAGACTGTGTCTCTGTCTGTGTTCTCTCACTCCACTCTACTCACTAACCCTGCCTCAGCCCCAGTTTTATATAGGGGAAGTTCTTCCCCTCCCAGGACTGGGCAGGAGGTGTGGTATGCTTAGGGTTCCTGACCAGGAGACCTCCCACCTGCTCTCAGACGTAATATTGGTATTACTGTGGAAACCAGACCCCTGGGGTGCCACATTCCCCCCTAGTAAAATTTAGTACTCCGGGACTAAACATATTTTTGTAAACATAACAAGTATAAACAGAAACAGCACAATAAAGAAAAACACATTAGGATGGTCGCGGCGTGTCCGCAACCGGGTGCAGTTTTTTTTTGAAGAAAACAAGGGTGTCCATTTCACCAAGGAACAGGGAGCTGTAACCAGGTAGGGGTCTGTCCTACCCCGAGTCTTTAACAGTCTTAGTCCTTTCCTGGGTTACGCTCCAAACATATATACAAAGGATTCTGGATAATCCATAAAAGACACCTATGAAATAACTAGAAATACATAATTATTTACAGGCAACAATAAACAGGTAAATACAAATAAAACAGTCTAAACACTTAGATCCTCCAACGTACGGGCAACTGGCCTCTAGTGACCCTAGTGGACCTACGGAGCTGACTGACTGGTCCTGAACTACGGGGTGTAGGAGCTGTAAAAGGTAAACTGGGCAGCTGTCTACGGGCTCTTTGGCTCACTAGGGGTACGGCAGGCTCACTATAAGCAGAGGGTCGATTCTCCTGGTCTGCTTGTGTGGGGTCTTCTGCCTCCTGGACCGGCTGCTCTTCCAGCTCTACCTGTTTCTCCGTAGGCACTTGGGATGCTGGTTGGAGGAAGGTGAGGACGGGTACCACAACAGCGCCATTGACTTGAGTCCAAGACCGAGGGAAGTCTCCGAGTACAGTACTAACCATCTCCTCCCTTTCCTCTGCGGGTCGAGGGTTTTCTTGTTCTTCTTCAGGGCTTCGTAGCTGTTCGGGACACTTCTTCAGGTGATCTCGGGATACAATGGCTGTGGTTTCTCCTCCGTCCTTACTGATTGTGCAGACTTTCGGGTTCTCATGGCTTGAGGGCAGTACGGTGTACGGGTCCTTCTCCCACTGGTCGTCCAACTTGTGGAGCCGTCTCTTCCTCTTCAAGACCTGCTCTCCAGGTACCAGGGGAACAGCGGGAGCATACTGGTTGTAAGTCTTCTCCTGTCTTTCTCTAGCTTGACAGAGACTTCGCTCCACGCTCTCCTGTACTTTCCGGTACTGCTGCTGCCTTTCTGTGTCCCAGTCTGCTTCTGGTGAAGTGTCCTCGGGTGTCAGGACTCCCATCTCCAGATCAACAGGAAGCTTACCAGGTCTTGCTCTCATTAGGTAAGCCGGGGTACAGTTGGTAGAACCTACCGGGATGTGGTTGTATAGGTCCACCAGATCAGGCAGTTTCTCAGGCCACAGACTGCGTTCTTCCAGGGGCAATGTTTTCAGAAGGTCTATCACCACCTGGTTCATTTTCTCACAGAGTCCATTGGTTTGCGGATGATAGGGTGTTGTTCTTATCTTCCGGCAGCCATACAGAGTGCAGAACTCCTGGAAGACTTCCGCTTCAAAGGCAGGTCCTTGGTCCGTCAGCACCTGCTCTGGGTATCCGTGTGGACGGCAGAAGTGCTGCTGGAAGGCTCTAGCTGCTGTTTGAGCCGTTAAGTCCTTGACGGGGACGACAACCAAGAACCGGGAGTAGTGATCCACGATGGTTAACGCATAGACGTAGCCACTTCTGCTGGGGGTCAGTTTTACATGATCCAAGGCTACCAGTTCTAACGGCTGCCTGGTGACGATGGACTGCAAGGGAGTCTTCTGGCTGGCACGGTCCTTCCTTCTTAGGTTGCATGGGCCACAGTCTCTGCACCACCTCTCGATGGTTCCTCTCATGCCCACCCAGTGGAACCGCCCGCGCAGCAGGAACTCCAGCTTCTTCCATCCGAAGTGCCCAGCTCCATCGTGGTATGCCTCCAGTACCATAGCTGCGTCTCTTCTTGGCACCACTACTTGCCAGATCAGTTCATGCGTCCGGGAGTTAACCATTCTGCGGCACAACTTCCCCTTGTAAAGGAACAGTCGACTCTTCTCAATCCACAGTTGCTTGGCCTCCTCCGGAGCGTCTGGGTCAAGGCGGGCATCTGGCTGAGTCAGCATCTCCTTCACCAGTCGGACGGCGGGGTCACTGTCTTGCGTTTCCGCCCAGTTGTAATGAGGTAAGGGGTTGAACGTAGCGGATTGCTTACTCCTTACACGGTGGGAATACTGGATAGTCCCATGACGGTGGAACGCGGGGAGTTCAACTTCTTCCAGTTCCTCTGGATCTTCCCCTACGTCCGGTAGGTTTGGCATTCTGGACAAGGCATCCGCGTTGGTATTGGAGCGTCCTGCCCGGTACTTGATCGTGAACTCAAAGTTGGACAGGCGGGCCATCCATCTCTGCTCCAGGGCACCGAGTCTTGCAGTGTCCAGGTGTGTCAACGGGTTGTTGTCCGTGTACACGGTGAACCGGGAAGAGGCGAGGTAGTGCTTAAAGCGTTCAGTGACTGCCCACACCACTGCCAGGAATTCTAGCTTGAATGAGCTATAATTCTCAGGGTTTCTTTCGGTGGGTCGCAGTTTTCGGCTGGCGTAAGCAATTACCCGTTCTTTCCCCTGCTGGATCTTTGACAGTACGGCTCCTAGCCCGATGTTACTTGCGTCGGTGTAGAGGATAAAGGGCTGGCTGTAATCAGGGTACGCCAGGATTTCATCCCCCGTGAGGGCCATCTTCAGCTGGCGGAAGGACTCTTCTTCCAACTTCTCCCATCTGAAGGGCAGCTTCTGGTTCTTGGCCTTTCTGGACTGGCCTATCAGGAGGTCCTGCATAGGAGCTGCCTTTTTGGTGAAACCGGGAATGAACCTTCGGTAGTAGCCTACCAACCCGAGGAACTGCCGCACTTCCTTTACGCTGGAGGGTCTTGGCCATTCCTTAATCGCGGTGATCTTATCAGGGTCGGGAGCCACTCCGTCAGCACTCACCACGTGTCCCAGGTACTGCACCTTTGGTTTCAGGAGGTGACACTTGGAGGGTTTCACCTTTAGGCCGTAGTTTGCCAGGGCTTCGAACACTTCTGCCAGGTGTTTCAGGTGGTCCTCGTAGGTCTTAGAGTAGACGATGACATCGTCCAGGTATAACAGGACCGTCTCGAAGTTTCGGTGTCCCAGACAGCATTCCATCAACCGTTGGAAGGTTCCTGGTGCGTTGCAGAGTCCGAACGGCATGCAGGTAAACTCGCTAAGTCCCATCGGGGTGGTGAATGCGGTCTTCTCCCGGTCCGCCTCTGCTACAGGAACCTGCCAGTACCCACTAGTGAGATCCAAAGTGGAGAAGAAATTAGCAGATTTTAAAGCAGCCAAAGACTCCTCTATCCTTGGTAAGGGGTACGCATCTTTGTGGGTGATACGGTTGATTTTCCGGTAATCTACACACATTCTCATGGTGTTGTCTTTCTTTTTAACCAAGACTAGTGGAGCTGCCCAGGGGCTACAGCTATCCCTGATTACCCCAGCCTCCTTCATGTCTCTAAGCATCCCCTTGGCGTGTTGGTAGTGTGCAGGGGGTACGGGTCGGTATCTCTCCTTTATGGGAGGATGGTCTCCCGTGGGGATATGGTGTTCTACCCCCTTTACTCGCCCGAAGTCTAACGGGTGTTTACTAAACACTCTCTCGTACTCTTGAACCACCCGATAGACTCCCTGTTTCTGGTGTGAGGGAGTGGAGTCAGTACCCAAATGTAGTTGCTGACACCAGTCCTCCATTGGTTTCTTAGAGCCGTTACCTTCCTCTGGATGAGATGGAGGCAAGGGTTCCACGGACTGTACAGAATTTTGATTGATGGTATACAATTTGGCTAGCGTAGCATACCGGGGCAAGTACACTTCCCTTTTCCCGATGTTTATTATGCGAACGGCCACCCTCCCATGGCGTACATCAACCACCCCCCGTGCTGTCAAAATGGTGGGCCTACTGTCTGAGTAGACGGGTTCTACCATTGCTTGGTAGTCTCTACCTCTTAGACCAATAGCTGCCCGGCACCAAATCATCATTTCACTTTTTGGGGGCATGGCAATAGGGAAAGGGTCACACATTCTCACGCTTCCAATCTCACCACCGGAGAGTTCCACCTGTTGCCGTCGCATCAGTGCCCGGATCTCTTTTTGGAGCACTCGCTGCTGGCCGGAGCTGGCGTTCTTGGCAACCTGCTGTAAAATGAAAATCACCTCTGCAAGACAATTTTCAATCACATTAGTTCCTAGAGTTATCTTTGGGTGACTCTCGCGCTTGTCAATGTCTACAATGATCAGTCCCTGTGCTGCCAGTTCGACTCTACCGATTTTAATGGTCATCTCTTTGAATCCGATCTGTGGCACGGGTTGACCATTGCTGGCGATGATACTCAAGTCGTCGTCAGGGTTGCGGGTTATATCCGAGTCATTCCAGTACTGCTTGAAGAGCACGTACGGGATGGTGGTAACCTGTGACCCGGTGTCCAGTAGGGCACTCATAGGAATGCCATCCAGTACTACAGGCAAGACTGGACGTCCTCCCACGTATTTGTCACGCCAGTTCGATGGGCCTGGTGATCTTATTCCTAGGGGTTGGCCCTCTACCCCAGGTTGTGCCAGTTTAAAGGACAGTACCTTGCCATATGTCCGGGTTGATTGCAGCGGCGGCAGATGGGTTGTCCGTCCTCGTTGTATCGGTCGCTGGGTCTTCCTCTGGCCGGTGGGGTCCTCCTTGGTCGACGCCACGGGATGTCCTCCGGTCCGGATGCCAGCTGTATCTTCCCTGGAGCAGAAACCTGTAAAGACTGCACAGTTCGGGTTAGCGCAGCAACGCTTTTAGCTAGCTCTTGGACCTGATGGTGCAGGTCTGGAGCCGGGTCATTGTTCAAAGCCTGCGCATCAGCTCCCACAGGCCCTGCCGACAAGGGCGCCGCCTCCTGGTGGTAAGCGGTAGTAGGGCGCCTGTGGGTCACAACGCCACCCGGTGCCGGTTCTCGGAGCACCCGGATGGCTCTGTCCTTGAACTGTGCAAAGTCCAGATGAGGATCCTGTAAGGCCATTGCCCGCAACTTGGTTCGGTGGGCATTGCAATATAGTCCCTCTATAAATTGTTCGGTCAACAGCCTGTCCTCGTTTCCCACGCCGTCAGGGTCGGTCTGCTTAATGGCTCTCAGGGCCTCTTGTAGGTTTAGTGCTTAGTCCCTTATATTCTCATGTGCTCGCTGTTTGCACCCGTAGAATCTAAGCTTAATCTCGGCTGAGGTGCGGGTATCAAAGGTGTCCTTCAGCCGGGTTAATATCCCTGCGACAGTCCTCCTCCTCCCAAGTGGCCAGGACTTTACCTCCCTTTGGGCTGCCCCTGTTAATTGAGCCACCAGGATGCTCACTTTTTGCTCTTCTGTGAGGGGGTACACCTGGAAGAGGCTATCCAGCTTTTCTCTAAAGTCATTCAGGGTATGTGACTCCCCTGAGTACTGGGGTAGCCAGGCTGCCCCCGGGATATAGGGCATAGTGAAAGGCATGACCGCAGCTGCGGTGGCGCTGGCCGTGGCTGTGGCAGTGAAGCTCTCCTCCGTATCCGACATCCTCCTCCCCCCTAGTGGACCGTGGCCTACCTTGCGATGATCCTCTTCCGTAGGCCGCGGCTCCGCAGTGGATCGTCAGGGTCGAGGACCTTCCGTCGCGCTCCTGTGACGTCGGCGTCTGCTGGGCTCCTTACGCAACGTCCGGACGTGAGGCGGGCTTCTGTTCTCGCGCGCTTTCAGAGTCCACGCCCCTCTTCTTCCCGCGCGGCGTCTTCAAGATGGCGTCCAATGGCGGGAAAACTCCATGGATGGCGGGAAGAAGGCAGAAGATGGCGTCCAACGGCGGGAAAACTCCACGGATGGCGGGAAGAAGGTAGAAGATGGCGTCGGATGGCGGGAATCTTCACCACAGGTAAGTTTAAAAGTCTCTTTTTCAGGCACGCAGTACCCGGTGGTTGCGGGCACGATATCCTGCCGACTACGCCAAAAGTTGACGCGCCCCTGGGCCTGTGCTGAGTAGCGTTGCGCACGCGGGGGCCTACCCGGAGCCGGATCTGATAGGGGTAGTAGTCTCGTGGCGGTGACCCGGTCCGTGCCCAGGGAGTCAAACTAAGTGGCGGTGCTTGGCATAAGATGTTATATTGCTCGACTACGCCACCCGTTGAATGCGGTTATGAGTCCGCCGCTGCAGGGCAGACCGCTGAGGCCGGTGGTATGGTTGTGCAGCGTGGATGGTATAACCCCCAACGGGAGGGGTATGGCCTCAGGGCAGCGGACGTGGATGATGAAACACTCAGAGACGGTGCGGTGTAGTTCAGGGTCTTTACTGGTGGCAAAGGTAGACCCTCCCGGAGTACTGGCTAGCGATCGGGGCCTGGTCAGTCCGTGAGCAGATGGAATCTCCCCTGGCCAGGCGGAGTTGTAGGCCTCCCCAACTAATCGTACTCTTCTGGCTACCTTGCTAGAAGCGGGTAAAAGTAGCCCACGTCCCTGAGTGTACCGTGTGGTGCTCACCCGTATGGCCGGTGACTCGGGGCCTTCTGGTAGCTTCCGCTCCACTACAGCGGTGCTGGTCCCTTGCGTGTGACCGTGCCTTCGGGTTTCTTGGCCAGAGGACCTGAAATCCCCTGCCGGTCGGTTTCTGCTGCTGGGTAAGGATTAGTCCCCACAGCCTCGGACTCCGGGTCCGGTCAGAACTCTTCAATCAGGGCGAGCTCTACAGCTTCCAGCCCCTGACCTCTTTTAGCACAGCTCCCACAGAGCTCCTGCTCTTTCTTTCCCTAAAGCTGCTCCACTACAGACCAGACTGTGTCTCTGTCTGTGTTCTCTCACTCCACTCTACTCACTAACCCTGCCTCAGCCCCAGTTTTATATAGGGGAAGTTCTTCCCCTCCCAGGACTGGGCAGGAGGTGTGGTATGCTTAGGGTTCCTGACCAGGAGACCTCCCACCTGGTCTCAGACGTAATATTGGTATTACTGTGGAAACCAGACCCCTGGGGTGCCACATTGGCGCCAGGTCTCTCGGTGCTCACGTGACAATATGAAATCTGCAGCCAATTGGGGGGTGTGATCGTCCACTCTGATGAAATAATAAAGGCAACAGCCAGCGACATAGTGTCATGTGAGTGCCAGGAGACCCGATGCCTAATATTGCTGAAAAGGAGCCAGTGCAGGAGATGAGTATAAGCCTCTCTTATTTAACATGGAGAACTCAGGCATTTAGGATGGGGTTGTCCAAGTAGAACTCTTGTGTATATTATTTAGCCAAAATTAAAATGTACCAAATATCCACATGTGCAAATACCGTATATAAAGCCTTTTACTCCAAATTCCGTTATTTCTCCTCTGATCTCATCAGTGGCCGTTCATTCAAAGCCACAAATTGTTTGTCTATCCTGATATCTTGTGGAACAGCCTGGCCTCACATGGGTTCTCCTCCCTCTTATCTCGGACCCTCAGTATTGACACCCTCACTTTTTTCATGCCCCTACATCTTTATATTTAATGCGGAAAGACTACCAGGAAATGTAGTTTCTGATCACTTGAGTCTTTTCTAATGTGATCGGTTTCATTATACCCTTATACCATCCACAGCAGTATACGAAAAGGAGTGTAGGTGTGAGTTGTGCAGAGGTAGTGGCTGCACCCAGGCACTGATGCGGAAATCCCAGCTCCCCTCTGCCCATTACCGTTCACCAGTTTTATATGTGATGCATGGTGGTTCAGCCGACAGATTCTAGGGCAAAATAACTACTAAATAATGTCATGTTATAATGACAGATCTGTCACAAGCAGTTTTTCAAGTTGTAGAGCAATAACCTGAATCTCCCCAGTTGTTCTTTCATAACCATATTCACCAGCATTCATAACCATAGTCACCAGCATTCATAACCATATTCACCAGCATTCATAACCATATTCACCAGCATTCATAACCATAGTCACCAGCATTCATAACCATAATCACCAGCATTCATAACCATATTCACCAGCATTCATAACCATATTCACCAGCATTCATAACCATAGTCACCAGCATTCATAACCATAGTCACCAGCATTCATAACCATATTCACCAGCATTCATAACCATAGTCACCAGCATTCATAACCATAGTCACCAGCATTCATAACCATAGTCACCAGCATTCATAACCATATTCACCAGCATTCATAACCATATTCACCAGCATTCATAACCATAGTCACCAGCATTCATAACCATATTCACCAGCATTCATAACCATAGTCACCAGCATTGGCTGCAATTTCATGAAACCTCATTGTGCGCTAAGGGGATAATATATCATCTAGACATATTCAGAGATAAAGCTAAAATACAACACCAATAGCACAGTAATAATGGCGATCATTTATTGAAAGCAATGTAATATATAGAATTTTTTTATTTTTCCATGTATAATGTAGCCAGCAAGGGTGAGTCTATTTTAGCTTTTAATAATTATTTCCTAAAATAAAGTGGCTGACATTACAAATTATTGCCTAAATGGGCACAAAGCTGCCAGTCAGCGAGCAACACTGACCATAGCACTGGATAGGGGAAAGCTGTGGACCCCGTATAGCCAGGTTGACAATCGCACCAAGGACGGCTGTAGATGCCGCAGTTGTGTCCTGTAATTCATGCGTCACATCTCCCAACAAGGATTCCAGAGTTTGGATTTTATGACTTCACTTCTGAATCCACCTGGGGAACGTGGCACAGGGGCCTCATTGCTGCTTATGCTCCATCCCAGTTGGCACAGAGCAGACTGCCAGTGGTCACGTTGGCAGTGGAGCAGCAGCTTTCAGCCCTCTGTAAGTAGGTCAGATACATTGTGTGACTGCTTTGCCGCAGATCAGCACATATAGAGATGGAGGTAATAGGAAGATGTGGAAGAATGTTCTTCAGATTGGCAGGCCAGCCATGCTTGTTACTGATGACATGAAACATGATGATGTTGGCATTTTGAGTGCAGGTAGTAGGAGCTGATGGTACAGAAATAAATGAACTCCAGTAGATAGTCTTGCGTCAAGATACAGGAGGATTAGATGGTATGACGGTATTATGCTGTTTCTCCGCTTAGTGGTAAGTTGTGCTCCATGCTGGACCCACAAACGGGAAACTCGTGAAAATCCTCTGTTCTCTAGCAGGAATTGTCTCGTTCACGCCATCACTGCGCGGTGCTGGGATCTGCTGTCTCATGGTGACATACGGGTTCCTTCCTATAATAACTGGAGATGGCGCTTTTCCTGTCCTTATGTCTTTCCAGTTTATATTTGAAAAGAAGGGGTGCGTTCTGATTTTTCCATTAACCCCTAGCCGGACATAATGGTCTTTGCAGAGTAGTTTGGACATAATGTCCATAGCATCGTGGTCAGTGAGGTTTTCATATGATGGTTCTTCGTACAAGACATTATTCACAATCTCTTCAGTGGTGTCTCCTGGAAATGGTGAGTCTTGGAAAATCATGTCGTACAATATGACTCCAAAGGCGAACCAGTCCACACCTTCACCATAAGCGTCTCCCATGATCATTTCTGGGGCGCCATACCCAGGTGTTCCACTGAAATCTCTGGCATTAAATCTCTTATCAAACTCGTATAGAGATAGTCCAAAATCAGTAATCTTTATGTGCCCGTCACCAGTCAGCAGGATGTTATCCGGTTTTAAGTCCCGGTGAATGATGTCATTGCTGTGCAGGAATTGTAGGCCACAAACGATTTCTGCTCCTATAAATGTTACAGGTTCCTTCAGGGGAATGGTACTATATATATAGTGAAGCAGATCCCCTCCACTGGCCAGCTCGGTGACAAAATACGCATGGTTTTCCGTATGAAACGCGTCATGGCAATGGGTTAGGAATCTGCTGTTGTGGCTAAGCTTCAGGACATGGTGTTCTACAAGGCATTCAGGGAAGGAGATTAGGCTTTCTTTCTTAATGATTTTAAGGGCCACACTTTCTTTCCTTATTTTATCAGTGGCCAGCATAACCTTCCCATAACTCCCTTGTCCAAGTATGCCATGGCAGATAAACTTATCCCTGGTGAGAGGGACAGTGGTCTTTATTTTTTTGCTACTGGGGCCACTACATTCACCTGAGATGTCATCTTGACTGGTGGCTGGATCTTCATGATGTTTCCTTTTTCTCCCAGTTCTCTTCTCTTCTGCTGCACTTTCATTACCTTTCAGGTTAATGATCCTGGTTGGACCCAAAGTACTCAGTTTTTTTAGATTATCAGCTCGATTTGTGATGTATCCCACAAGCTTTTCACATCTGTTTTGTACAGTGTCTAGGAAGGAAATATTCTGGGTTCCCTCATTGACAGGTAATACCTGACCAACCTGCCAGGATTTCTTGGAATCCATCTTCCTTATCTTTGCTGGAGGTTCCTGGTTATTTCCAGTGTCTTCTCCATCTGGTGTTTCTTTCCTTTTTCTCTTTCTATTCCCTGTAAAGTCCATGTTGCATCAGGCAACAACAGGGCAATTATCCAAAAACGTATGTAAAATTATCAGAGAATGCAATCCACACGTATATTGTAGTCAAAGCCAACTACAACTAAAGCTCAATGGCTGCAGTCAGTTGTTTATGGAACTTTGTGGAATGTGATGTCACTGTGCCGGTGATGTCACACTCACTGTGATGTCAGCAGATGTATGTGAGTGTTCCATCTCTGCTGAACGTGAAAGTCTCGGAAGGGGCGGGGCTTAGTCACCATTGACTATAATGGAGTCTGTTGAGTGGGTAGTATTTAGTGACCTGAAGCTGGAAATCAGTGGGATAAATGACATCAGGATTCAGGAATAAGTTACAGTAGTTTTATATTTGTTTTAATTTATTTTATACAAAAAAAGAGCATGGACCGCACCTCCAAAAAAATCATACATTGATCTAATGCCTCTCAGCAAAAATATACATAACTGAACATGAGGTTCTTAGTTTAACATTCTGATCAGACTGTATGAAGCCCACTGCCACGTCACGGCAAACCTCGTAGTGGGTCCTAACATTTCCTGCCTAAAAGGAGCGGCGCCATGTGCCAACCACCGCTACAGTGAGAATGCACCAGCAGGGCGGGCGGCCTGGTGCCTCACAGCATCCATGCTTCAAGACCGAGTCCCCATGACTCCAGGCCGCGGCGCCCCACAAGCACAAAACCACAGCAACAATGGCTGACACACTGCACCAACACCACATGAAAGGAGCATTGTGACTCACCTTCCTCAAGCTCTCAAGTGAGACCAAATAGGCTAGACCCTCTTTGCAGACTCCTGCTAATTAAAATTGCCTGTGCCAAATGGGATGAGTGCTGGTCCAAGAAAGGGAAAAGAATAAGCTGGTTCATTGACGTGGCAGTGGGCTTCACACAGTCTGATCAGAATGTTAAGCTAAGAACCTCATGTTCAGTAATATGTATTTTTGCTGAGCGGCATTAGAACAAATGTATGATTTTTGGAGGTGCGGTCCATGCTCTTTTTTTTTTTGTATTTATTTTATGTTACATTATTTTGTGTAGGGCTGTGATGATATACATTTTTCAGTTCTTTTGTGTAAAATTTAAAGGAAAATGTGTTAACCACTTCCTGACTGCCCACTGCACATAAACGTCCGCGCTTGCTGGGCTCTGTACATCGCAGATGTTTATGAACGGTCGGTGGTCTTGTAGCGCTCAGGGCCCCCAGGGTCCTGCACCCTGCGATTCCTGTGCAGAGCGATAGCTCTAACAGGTGACATCCTCGAGACTGGATTGGATCAGTTTCCAATAAAGTTAACCCTTTGCTTTCTTCTACAACCCCTGGCAAAAATGATGGAATCACCGGGCTCGGATGATGTTCATTCAGTTGTTTAATGTTGTTGAAAAAAAGCAGATTACAGACATGGCACAAAACTAAAGTCATTTCAAATGGCAACTTTAGGGCTTTAAGAAACAGTAAAAGAAATCAAGATTAAAAATGTGGTGCTCAGTAAGGGTAATTTTTTTCAGACCAAGCAGAGGGAAAAAATTATGGAATCACTCAATTCTGAGGAAAAAATTATGGAATCACCCTGTAAGTTTTGGAAATTAAAATTAACACCTGCATCAAATTAGATCTGCTTTTTTAGTCTGCATCTAAAAAGGAGTGATCACACCTTGGAGAGCTGTTGCACTCAGTGGACTGACATGAATCATGGCTCCAACACGAGAGATGTCAATTGAAACAAAGGAGATGATTATCATACTCTTAAAAGAAGGTAAAAATCATCACGCAATGTTGCAAAAGATGTTGGTTGTTCACAGTCAGCTGTGTCTAAAATCTGGACCAAATACAAACATGGGAAGGTTGTTAAAGGCAAACATACTGGTAGACCAAGGAAGACATCAAAGCGTCAAGACCGGAAACTTAAAGCAATATGTCTCCAAAACAGGAAATGCACAACAAAACAAATGAGGAACGAATAGGAGGAAACTGGAGTCAATGTCTGTGACTGAACTGTAAGAAACCGCCTAAAGGAAATGAGATTTACATACAGAAAAGCTAAACATAAGCCATCATTAACACCTAAACAGAAAAAAACAAGGTTACAATGGGCTAAGGAAAAGCAATCGTGGACTGTGGATGACTGGATGAAAGTCATATTCAGTGATGAATCGCGAATCTGCATTGGGCAAGGTGATGATGCTGGAACTTTTGTTTGGTGCCGTTCTAATGAGATTTATAAAGATGACTGCATGAAGAGAACATGCAAATTTTCACAGTCATTGATGATATGGGGCTGCATGTCAGGTAAAGGCACTGGGGAAATGGCTGTCATTACATCTTTAATAAATGCCCAAGTTTACATTGATATTTTGGTCAGTTTTCTTATCCCATCAATTGAAAGGATGTTTGCGGATGATAACATAATTTTTCAAGATGATTATGCATCCTGCCATAGAGCAAAAACTGTGAAAACATTCCTTGAAAAGAAGACACATAAGGTCAATGTCATGGCCTGCAAATAGTCTCAATCCAATTGAAAATCTTTGGAAGTTGAAGAAAATGGTCCATGACAGGGCTCCAACCTGCAAAGCTGATCTGGCAACAGCAATCAGAGAAAATTGGAGCCAGATTGATAAAGAGCACTGTTTGTCACTCATTAAGTCCATGCCTCAGAGACTGCTTTAAAGCCAGAGGTGGTGCAACAAAATACTAGTGATGTATTGGAGTGTTCTTTTGTGTGTTTGTTTTTCATGATTCCATATTTTTTTCCTCAGAATTGAGTGATACCATAATTTTTTCCCTCTGCTTGGTCTGAAAAAAATTACCCTGACTGAGTGCCACATTTTTTATCTTAATTTCTTTTTGTGTTTCTTAAAGCCCTAAAGTTGCCATTTGGAATGACTGACTTTAGTTTTGTGCCATGTCTGTGATCTGATTTTTTTCAACAGCATTAAACAACTGAATGAACATCCTCCGAGCCTGGTGATTCCATAATTTTTGCCAGGGGTTATAGATGCTGTGATCCATAGCGATCACGGCACATAGAAGAGAGGGAGAGGCAGTTGTGCACTCACCTTTGACGGCCTCCGAGATAAGGTCTGACGTGGTCATGGCAGCCGGAGATCACATGATGACCTCCGAGGCTGCCAGGTACGGTGGCCTGTTAGCCATCAACTGAGTCTAACAGGAGATCTACCAGTGTAAAACTGACATCCGGTCTCATGCAATGCAATACATGTGTATTGCATTGCATGAGACCTGTGATGATAAAAATATTCCCATAGCGGGACTAAGTGAGAAAGTTAAAAACAGAAAGTTTAAAAATTGGGTCACTTGAGGGGGATTCAGCTCTTCTAGTGCTTAAGGGCTCTGTATACGTAGTCGGCAAACTATTCTACAATAATTTGTTCTCCAAAAGCGAAATAGTGCTCCGTCCCTCCCGGGTGTCGCCGTGTGCCTAAGCAGTACTGTAAAGCCACTTATGGGATATTGCCACGTTCAGCAGAAATTGTGTGATACATTTCGGCACCATTTTTACCCATTGCCTTGTGTGAAAATGTAAAATCTGAGGCTAAAACTAATTTTTTTTGTGATAAAAATATAATTATTTTTTTCTTCGCTGCCCAATGGTATAAATTTCTGAGAGTCATATATGGTGTCAGTTTGATCACTGCATCCGTAGAGGAATTCATTGAGAGGTGTAGTTTGTAAAATGGGGTCACTTATGGGGGTTTCCTGCTGCTTTAGGACCTCAGTCTCTCCCAGTGGGTCATGGCACCTGCAAACCACAACAGTAAAATCTGCACTATAATATGACAATTTTTCCCTTCTGAGCTTTGCACTGTGCCTGAAAAGTAGGCTTCCAGTATCCATTGTTTCAGATGCTGCACATCTCGTATCTTGATGGTCTGGTGTGGTATATGGGGTACAAAGATAGTGGGGCCATTCTTCATCAATGGAAACCTCAGTGCCACTGGATATCTGAAATTGCTGCATGATGATGAGTTGCCCTCTTTACGCACTGAAGATGGCACGTTCCCTGAGTTTTTCCAACAAGATGGTGCACCACCACATTATGGGTGTCAGGTCTGAGCATTCCTACATGAACAGTTTCCTGGAAAGTGGATTGGTTGTCGTGGGCCAGTTGAATGGCCACCAAGGTCTCCCGATCTGGCCCTTTTAGACTGTTATCTTTGTGGTCATCAATACAATTGTCTATGCTGTGAAGATACGAGATGTGCAGCATCTGAAACAACGGATACTGGAAGCCTGTGCTAGCATTTCTTCTGCATGTTGCTATCAGTGTGTCAAGAGTGGAAGAAGAGGGTTGAATTGACAATCCAACACAATGGGCAGCACTCTGAACACATTTTATAAGTGGTCATAAACTTGTAAAAACTCATGAAAGAATAAAGTTAAGTTAAAACCAAGCACACCATTGTTTTTCTTATGAAATTCTCAATACGTTTGATGTGTCACATGACCTTCTTCTCATTGAAAAAAATAAAGTTGGATCCAAAATGGCCGACTTCAAAATGGCCACCATGGTCACCACCCATCTGGAAAAGTTTTCCCCTTCCCTTATACTAATGTGCCACAAACAGGAAGTTGATATCACCAACCATTCCCATTTTATTTAGGTGTATCCATATAAATGGCCCACCCTGTAGTTTTAATCCTTCTAACTTCCTAACGAAAAAAAATTGTTTAAAAAATTGTGCGGATGTTAAATAACTATTTTGTGTGACCTAACTCTCTGGTTTAAGGGCATAAAAATTAAAAGTTTAAAAATTGCAAAATTTTCCCAATTTTGCCAAATTTCTGATATTTTAAAAAATAATCGAGTTACCGTATTTTTCGGACTATAAAGTGCACCAGACCATGAACATAAGACACACCTACCTGGGTTTTAGAGACTGAAAATAGAAAAGAAAGTTTAAGCAAAAAATGTGGTCATGATGCTCTGTTAAGGGGGATGGGGTCTGCCGCTCACACTGTTAAGGGGTAATGTCCCCCAATTCTGTACTAATATCCCCCATCCTAGTAAATATGCCTCCCTCCTTCCTGGTATACATGGCCCTCATCCCCATCCTGGTATGCATGGCACCCCTCATCCCCATCCTGGTATGCATGGCACCCCTTATCCCCATCCTGGTATGCATGGCACCCCTTATCCCCATCCTGGTATGCATGGCACCCCTCTTCCCCATCCTGGTATGCATGGCACCCCTCCATCCCGGTATGCATGGCACCCCTCCATCCCGGTATGCATGGCACCCCTCCATCCCGGTATGCATGGTACCCCTCCATCCCGGTATGCATGGCACCCCTCCATCCCGGTATGCATGGCACCCCTCCATCCCGGTATGCATGGTACCCCTCCATCCCGATATGCATGGCACCCCTCCATCCCGATATGCATGGCACCTCTCCATCCCGATATGCATGGCACCTCTCCATCCCGGTATGCATGGCACCCCTCCATCCCGGTATGTATGGCACCTCTCCACCCTAAAATTTTGGAGGAAAAAAGTTTCTTATAATCCGAAAAATACGGTATATCTAGAAAAAAAATTACTACTATCATGAAGTACAATATGTCACAAAAAACAATCTCCGAACCACTGGGATATGTTGAAGCGTTTCAGAGTTATTACCTCAAAAAGTGACGCTGGTCAGAATTGAAAAAAATTGGCCTGATCACAAAGGCAAAAACTGGCTCTGGCGCGAAAGGGGTAAATCTATAAGTTTAAAAAATATCTATTTCTGCTCTTTTTATTAAAAACGCAAAATTCTACTGTGGAAGGGCTAAGAAAATGTACTTGTGAACAAATCTTTTGCAAATTATCCAGATATCAAGAGTTTCCAAAAGGTAATTCTGCCCAACGATGGTACATTGGGTAGTAAGAAAAGGGGAGTCAGTGTTTCGCAGGTCTATATTACAGCTCCACAGGGTTTATTACCCCTCTCCCAGGACCTTGTAAGGTGAGGCTCCATAGCTAAGCTACAGTATGGAGATTGGTGACCCCATATCTGGGCAGATGAGTTCATTACAGCTTCACACAGATCTTTACCCGGCGTTTCTAAGCTTCTGAGTAGCAACCTGACTAGTAATATTATTATACAAGATTTGATCATTTATGAATGACTGGCCGGGCAGATCTGGCATTCTGCAGACTGGAAAAGCTGGGGAACAACCATTATATAAAATATGAAAAAATAGGAAAATATTAGCAATGTTCTGTAATGGTTAATTTTTACATAACACTGGTTCAATTCACTTGATATTAACCCGTTCATGATCTTGTGATTTTCTATCTTTGCACTTTAGTTTTTTTTCTCCTCTTTTTTCCAGAGCCATAACTTTTATATTTTTTCAATATAACCAAGGGCTTGTTTTTTGCAGGACAAGTTGTACTTTTGAATGACACCATTTTTTTGAAGTGCTACTTTAGTGAAGTAAAAATAATAAATTTAGGATTTTTTATCTTCGTTATTTTTTTATAGACTTTACATTTATCATATTGCGGGCTACAATTAAGATAGAGATGGGAGAGGCAGCATTTTGTTCAGAATTGTACAGGCTTTAATTCGACATGTCTTAACCAAGTTTGTTATTTTGTTTTCGAGGAGTCAAATTCTAAATTTTGATGGGCGATTTCGGGAAAACTGTGTTTTGTAAAAAAAAAAAAAATGCGTATGTGTTACTTGTGTTATTGGTTACATTCCTTCAGGGATTCAAGTTGGTATTTCTGTAGGATCATATTTTGTTGTGTGATTTTCTAAATACAGTCTCATCCTAGTCATAGGTTTAATGCTAAACTAAAAGAATCAATATTTTAACACCTTTTTAATATACAGTTATACATGTAACAACTTTTTTTTTATTATTACTTCACTAGACATTTCCGTTTTCCAGTTTAAAAAAAAAATGAAAAAAATACAGTAAAATCGTCCAGCGATAAAATAAAACATTATGAATTGGTCTGAACAATTAATAGTACGTCTTTACACTGATCTTTTCTCAATAATTTGTTCTCCCTTCTGGGTGAAATGTAATCTTGTCCACAATCTCTTACTAACAATGGCCGTTTCCTTTTGTGTCAGTATGTACGCCTGTTATGGGGTTTGGGTCCACTTGTGTTAATATCTGATTTTTGGTTACTTTCAAAATGTCTGCTTTCTTGGATACACAAAGGATGGTGATGGACCAGAAGGTGCAGAAAAATGGCTTTACTTCTTCATTGTCCTAGTCTTTGGAGAGTCCATTAGCCAGCAGCCACCAGTGCTGATCATACTCACAGGTCACATATCCAGTTATATCATCCATCGCCAATCTTGTGCCACCTTCAATCACTTCATGGACTTCACTGTCATTTCTGGATGAAAAAATCCTTGTTTATATTTTTGTTTCACTACATGGAATTAAAGTGTGGTATTGCTTAGTTCCTTTGATGGGTTCTGCTTTTTGTAACCAATGTTTTAACAAACTTTCCTCTTCTTCTTAGTCCTGGTTTGTACAGTACGTGAACTGGATGTTAGGAATATTTTTCTCACTCAGTTGAAAAAGTTGCATGGGTGTTAAAATTTGGTCTGAATGTGGTCTATGGAGGCTAGCTTGAGCTGCTAGACATTTCACCGTGCCTCCTAAACCATCACATACACCTTTTGCCAGGAGCTGAATGGCAAAAAAGTGCCATTCAGCTTTCACTCCAAAATGTTTCTTGTGATGGCATACAATTATAAGGTTTCTCCTATTTTTATACTGTGCAGAAGAGTCATCCGAGGAGTAGTAGACCTTGCTCAAACTTGTTAGGATGTCAGTTTTATCACTGAAATCAAATTTTTTTGGAACAAATGAACAGCTGTTGAATCGTGAAGTAAGCACTCAGACATAAAATACATAAGTGTAGTTCTGATATCTGACTGTAAGCAGAGTCGGCTTATTAGTAATAAGTTATTACTATTCAGCTAAGCAGACAACAGACCGGATGCTGCACTTATCGCAGAGGGCGCTGAGGGAGACATTGCACGGACCAGCCCCTGAAACCAGCATCACTGATGGGCGGCAAACAAAGCAGGGGAGAGTAGGGATGTCCCAGTCCCCTCCTTTTCGATGATCTTCGTTTCATTGTGGAAAGGGAAGTGACAGCAGTTTCCACATTTTTGGGTTCACTGTTAAGCCCACGGCTGTGTGCAAATCCACTACTGATTGTACCTGGGACAAGTTGGTATGCCACTTGGTACTAAAGGTAATATCCTCCAAATACACCGATACATACTTCTGATAAGGCTCTAACACTATGTCCATCAGCCTCTGGAACATGGCCGAGGCTGCATGTAACCCAAAAGGCAAGACGACCTAGTGATAGAGACCCTCCGGCGTTATGAAGGCTGACTCTGTCCGAAGCACCTGCCAGTAACCCGTGGTGAAGTACTGGGCCTGCCCCAGTCTCTCAATCAGCTCGTCCACCCAGGACATTGAATAAAGGTCAAATTTCAACACTTTATTACATTTTCAGAAGTCGTTACAAAATCATAACGATCCGTCCAGCTTCAGAACCAGTACAATGGGGCTAGCCCGCTCCCTCCTGGACTCCTCGATAACTCCTAGCTGGAGCATTTGTTTTTCCTCAGCTGCGATGGCTTGTGTCTGGGCCTCTGTGACAATGTTATGTTGGATCACAGATGTTCGGCCAAGCAGTTCTGAAAATTACGTCCGTACTCTGCAGCACCAATTTCTGAGTCTCCCGTCGCTTCTGTTTAGAGAGTGTGTCACTTATATTTACCTCTCCCCTGGCCATTGTCGGAGGGTCCCCAGACGATACGACCGGAGTCGCATCCGTAATCATACATTCCCAGTCTTTCCTTGCTTATAGCAAATTTACGTGATATAGCTGTTTGGGTTTTCTCTTCCTAGATTGATATACTCTCTAATTCATCTCCCCAACCTTTTCCCGGACTTCATATGGCCCTTGCCACTTGGCCATGAGCTTACTTTCTGCTGGGGGCACTAAGACTAATACCTGATCCCCTTGGACATTGACCATGCCAGGGGTGCAACAAAGTGCCATTAGTTGCATAAGGATTAAAAGTGAATTTAGACTGTGTACCCACGATGTGTTTTTCAAGCGTTTTTGCTGCGGAATTTTCCGCAGCGTAAACGCTTGGGAAACGCATGGTAAGCCTTCTGCCATGGTCCCCTATGCAATTCCGCACTTTCAATGCCCATGCTGCGGATTTTTCTGCAGCGTTTATGCTGCTCTCAAAAATCCGCAGCATGTCCATTAATTTTGCGGAAGCGCTGCGTTTTCGCCGCCATTGACTTGCATTAGAACGCGCCAATTCTGCAAGACTGCTTCTGTACATGCGTAATTGGCGCGTTGTAATGTGCGGATGGTACCTGAGTGTGGAGAAGAGAAGACTCTCATCCACACCCAGGTACCATAGAAACTGTAAAAAAAAAGAATAAAATAAAAAATAAAGATTATATTCACCTACCGACAGCCCCCGGTCTCCTTCCCTGTGCTTGCCAGCAGACTGAAGGACCTGCGCTGACGTCACAGTCATGTGACAGCAGGTCTTTCAGTGCAGTGTCCCGCGATCAGCTGGCAGCCAGGAAGGAGCGCAGCAACACACGCCGGGCCACCGGAAGGTAAGTATCAAGGTTTATTTTTTTATTTTTAACCACTCTAAAGGTCACACTATATAAATCCATGCTGTTTGCATGGATTTATATAGTGTGACCTAGTTGTCAAGCACTTTGCAAGTGATGCTAAAATCGCTTTGAAAGTGTAGCACCCTGAGGATTCGGCTGCTACAGGGGTATTGCACCTCAACCCAGAGGTGTGATATTCCACTCCCGGGTAAGGATGGAGTGTGGAACTGAGCTCGGTAGGCTGCATGCACTACACACATCCCATTTCCGAGGAGCAGACCGACGGTACTCCCACTTAGAAATGTGCAGGTACGACCGAGTCTGTTCCTGGCTGGAGTGGGAGGGGGGGTGGTACATCCCAAGTAGTGTAGGGGCAGATAGGGGCAGCAGCCTGGGTAAAGATAGGAGCTCATTGGGTGCTGGTCACCTGAGCTCACACATAGAGGGTGTATATAAGGTGGGCACCAACTAAGAACAGGGTCAGTTGCAGAGAGAAAGTCAGCGAGCAGAGGAGAATCATAGAATGGTAGAGTTGGAAGGGACCTCCTGGGTCATCTGGTCCAACCCCCTGCTCAAAGCAGGATTCACTAAATCATCTCAGACAGATGTCTGTCCAGCCTCTGTTTGAAGACGTCCATTGAAGGGGAACTCACCACCTCTCGTGGCAGCCTGTTCCACTCATTAATCACCCTAACTGTCAAAAAGTTTTTTCTAATATCTAATCTGTGTCTCCTCCCATTTAGTTTCATCCCATTGCTTCTAGTCTTTCCTTGTGCAAATGAGAATAAAGATGATCCTTCTACAATGTGACAGCCCTTGACATATTTGTAGACAGCTATTAAGTCTCCTCTCAGTCTTCTTTTTTGCAAGCTAAACATTCCCAAATCCTGCAACCGTTCCTCATAGGACATGGTTTGCAGACCAGTCACCATTCTGGTCGCTCTTCTCTGAACTTGCTCCAGTTTGTCTATGTCTTTTTTAAAATGTGGTGCCCAAAACTGTACACAGTATTCCAGATGAGGTCTGACCAAAGAGGAGTAAAGACCGATAATGACTTCACGTGATCTAGACTGTATGCTTCTGTTAATACATCCCAGAATTGTATTTGCCTTTTTTGCTGCTGCATCACACTGTTGACTCATGTTCAGTCTATGATCTATTAGTATACCTAAGTCTTTTTCACATGTACTGTTGCTTAGCTCTATTCCTCCCAGAGAAGAGAGACCCAGAGTGATAGAGGAGAAAGAGAGACCCAGAGGGGGAAACAGAAGAAAAGGACTCCAAGAACCCAACTTAAATCCCCGGGTGAAGAGTCGGCACAGGGTACCGGAACCCAAGCTGGTGGGGGCAAAAACACTCCCCAGCCAGAGACCGGAGACCGTGGGCAGCGTTTGTCACGGTCACCCACCACATCCACCACGAAGGCATACCACGAGGAGGGTCAGGGAACCCAAGGCCAAGGGTCTCCCAACAGAAGGCCCGAGGGAGCTGGACCTGGGTGGATCAATAGTGGGGACGGCCAGAGAAAGGACAGAAGGAGAGCTCAGGGTCACGCTCCGGACTTATTTGGGGGTTGGCTGGATCCAGAACCTGGTGGACGCAGCACGGCTCGGGAGGTCACTCGAAGCTGGAGTGACCAGAACATCAGCAGTGAGTAAACATCCTAAACTGCATAACCCGACTCTGTCTCTGATTGCCGTCTACACTGCATCACCACAACTCCCATCCTCTGCACCTGATCCCCCTGAGGCTATACCCCACCCGTTGGGGGTTATATCACCAAAGCTGCACCTACACCACCAGCCTCAGCGGACCCTGCTGCAGCGGCGGCCACAGTGACCGCAACACAACGGGTGGCGTAGTCGACATTAAGAACTTAGTAACATCTGTAGGACTGCCACATACAACTGAGTTTGACACCCTGGGCACGGACCGGGTCACAGCCACTCGGAAGACTACAACCCCCATCTGATCCGGCTCCGGATATTCCCCCTTGAAAGAAAGGAATATGTCCCAGGGGGCGCGTCAACTTTGGCGTAGTCGGCAGGATTACGTGCCCACAACCACCGGGTACTGCGTGCCTGAAGAAAAGTGCAAGTTTACCTCAAAAAGAAGTCTCCTGCCGGTTCCGGAGGGTCCCCGCCATCGGACCCCATCACCAGTCGATTCCCGCCGGTTGTCCGCCATTAACAGCTTTTTCCCGCCATCTGCAGAGTTTCCCGCCACTGGGAAGCGGTTCCCGCCATTTCCAAGGATTTCCCGCCTTGCCAGAGCGGACGCCATTATGGGCGTGCCAGAGGGTGGCGAGAGGCCACCTCCCATCGTGGGCCAGGACCGAAAATGGCGCCAAAAGTGGAAACCGCCCCCACCAACAGAGACTGTGATGCTAGAGGTGTCTGTCAGCGTGAAAGAACCGCCCCTGGAGCTGACAGTCACCCAGTGGCCCCAGGACCGCCCTCGAAGTGGGAGGAGACGAAAGAAAAGAACGAAGATGGGTGCCGCCTGGAGCAGTCTGGAGCGAGCGCACCCGGAGGCAGGAAGCCTGGAGAAGAGTAGCAGAGAAGCTCACCCGGAGATGGCGAGAGAGCAGAGCAGCACCGGCCCGCTGGCCAGGAGCCTGCTGGAAGAAGAGCAGAGCAGCACCGACCCGTTGGTCAGGAGCCTGCTGGAAACCACGACCCCACTAGGCCTAGTGGAGGTCTTGGCACAGCTCCCCCGAGATCGGGAGTGTGCGCAGACCGCGCTGGAGGGCCTCGCACGGAGGATGGCCCGGGTGCAGCGAGAGACGTTGGCGGAGTGGAGCCGAGAGATGGCCCAGCAAACCAAGACCCGGAGCACGCCAGCCAAGATGAGGAGACAGACCGCCTCTGAGGATGGCGCGGGAGGACCCAAGGCCGGAGACGGCGCCGAGAAGGGAGCCGAACGCATGGAGGCAGGTAAAGGGGACGTCTATACCCCAAACCGGGACACCGCTTACCTGCCCCAGCTCCCCGTCGCAGAGCCCGAAAGTCCCCCTGCTGTGCCTGAAAACGCCATGTCACCGACGCAGACTAGGCCCCAACCGGAAGCCGCCGCCGCGACCCCTGTGACGCCATGCGCAACGACCCCGAGCGTGGCAAAACAGGAAGTACCACCAGCCTGGTCGCAAGGCCTAGTACCCCCGGGCGTCGCATCACCAACAGCGCCCCCTACCTCCGCGGAGCCTCCGGCCTGGCCGCAAGGCCAGGTAGCCCAGGGCGCCGCCGTCCTAACGGTGCCCTTCACCTTCCAGGTGCCCCAGGCCTGGCCGCAAGGCCTGGGCAACCCGGGCGCCACCACCACCGCGCCCGCACCCGTAAAACCAAGGGTGCCGCGTCTGGGAGAGAACTTGTTTGCCCAGCACACGTGGCCGGACGGGCAGCCTTTCATCTGGCCCCAGAAATATTATGAACTGGAGCACCAGAGGAGAGTTGGGGCCATGTGTGCACCCCTGATTCCGGCTCCGAAGCCCGTGATAAGGATCTCGCCCCCGCTTGAAGAGACCCAATTTGAGTGGGACCCCACCGGAGAAGACCTAATGGGGTTCACTCAGGAAACCAGGGCAGCTGCAGCGGAGCGTGCTGAGTGCTGCCGACAGCAGCTCGAGGAGTTTGCGAGGGAGCGGAGAGAGAGGCGGGTCCGGGAACAACAGGCCCAAATAAGGAGCGCCGAGCAGAAGAGCCGAACCAGGAGGGACCCCCGTGCAGCGCACAGTCCCCGCACCACCGGGACTGTAATTAAGTTCAATATGCAGCATGGGTGGGGCTTCATCAGAGACCACAACACCCCCGGCGACGTCTTTGTCACGCGCAGAGATGTGGAGTCCCATCTGCCGGAGGGGCACAGAGGTCGTGACCTTTATATCGGGGACGAGGTCACCTTTACCCGGCACAAGTGTGCCAAAGGACCTTACGCCCTCCATGTGCATCGCCTGACAGAGGAGGAGCTGCGATGTGAGGAGGAAGAGCAAGAGGATCCGGACGGGTCTGAAGCTGAGATCCCCAAAGAAGGAGCAGGAGGAAGACGTTGTTGAGTACAGCGGAGTAGGAGCTGTAAATAGTTACCCGATCGGGGTACAAAGAAACTGTTATTGCTAATATAGTCCCCGTTGGGACCAGCTGAGTGAACTGTTTACCCGTTTACCTTAATCCCACAGGCTGAGGACTGTGAGCAGCCATTCCCTTTCCCTCCTTAACTGGCCGAGGACTGAGAGCGGCCATATCCCTGTATATAGTTGCGCGTCCTAAAGCGCCCCCTACCGGTTTTATAGGAAAACCATTTTTCTAGAAAGACTGTCGCATTTTGCCCGGTCAACAGTTGCCCAGTGACCAAAGGAGGAACAAGAGACGACGAGAATGTTTATTATAAAAAGTTTTATTGATGCTGCTAATTTATATAATGTTTTATATGTTTTATATGTTTTATATGTTTATGAAAAATTTTGTATGTTTTGTGATGTTTTTGTCTTACAGCCCGAGGACGTGCTGTGATTTACCAGGGGGGAATGTAGCACCCTGAGGATTCGGCTGCTACAGGGGTATTGCACCTCAACCCAGAGGTGTGATATTCCACTCCCGGGTAAGGATGGAGTGTGGAACTGAGCTCGGTAGGCTGCATGCACTACACACATCCCATTTCCGAGGAGCAGACCGACGATACTCCCACTTAGAAATGTGCAGGTACGACCGAGTCTGTTCCTGGCTGGAGTGGGAGGGGGGGTGGTACATCCCAAGTAGTGTAGGGGCAGATAGGGGGAGCAGCCTGGGTAAAGATAGGAGCTCATTGGGTGCTGGTCACCTGAGCTCACACATAGAGGGTGTATATAAGGTGGGCACCAACTAAGAACAGGGTCAGTTGCAGAGAGAAAGTCAGCGAGCAGAGGAGAATCATAGAATGGTAGAGTTGGAATGGACCTCCTGGGTCATCTGGTCCAACCCCCTGCTCAAAGCAGGATTCACTAAATCATCTCAGACAGATGTCTGTCCAGCCTCTGTTTGAAGACGTCCATTGAAGGGGAACTCACCACCTCTCGTGGCAGCCTGTTCCACTCATTAATCACCCTAACTGTCAAAAAGTTTTTTCTAATATCTAATCTGTGTCTCCTCCCATTTAGTTTCATCCCATTGCTTCTAGTCTTTCCTTGTGCAAATGAGAATAAAGATGATCCTTCTACAATGTGACAGCCCTTGACATATTTGTAGACAGCTATTAAGTCTCCTCTCAGTCTTCTTTTTTGCAAGCTAAACATTCCCAAATCCTGCAACCGTTCCTCATAGGACATGGTTTGCAGACCAGTCACCATTCTGGTCGCTCTTCTCTGAACTTGCTCCAGTTTGTCTATGTCTTTTTTAAAATGTGGTGCCCAAAACTGTACACAGTATTCCAGATGAGGTCTGACCAAAGAGGAGTAAAGACCGATAATGACTTCACGTGATCTAGACTGTATGCTTCTGTTAATACATCCCAGAATTGTATTTGCCTTTTTTGCTGCTGCATCACACTGTTGACTCATGTTCAGTCTATGATCTATTAGTATACCTAAGTCTTTTTCACATGTACTGTTGCTTAGCTCTATTCCTCCCAGAGAAGAGAGACCCAGAGTGATAGAGGAGAAAGAGAGACCCAGAGGGGGAAACAGAAGAAAAGGACTCCAAGAACCCAACTTAAATCCCCGGGTGAAGAGTCGGCACAGGGTACCGGAACCCAAGCTGGTGGGGGCAAAAACACTCCCCAGCCAGAGACCGGAGACCGTGGGCAGCGTTTGTCACGGTCACCCACCACATCCACCACGAAGGCATACCACGAGGAGGGTCAGGGAACCCAAGGCCAAGGGTCTCCCAACAGAAGGCCCGAGGGAGCTGGACCTGGGTGGATCAATAGTGGGGACGGCCAGAGAAAGGACAGAAGGAGAGCTCAGGGTCACGCTCCGGACTTATTTGGGGGTTGGCTGGATCCAGAACCTGGTGGACGCAGCACGGCTCGGGAGGTCACTCGAAGCTGGAGTGACCAGAACATCAGCAGTGAGTAAACATCCTAAACTGCATAACCCGACTCTGTCTCTGATTGCCGTCTACACTGCATCACCACAACTCCCATCCTCTGCACCTGATCCCCCTGAGGCTATACCCCACCCGTTGGGGGTTATATCACCAAAGCTGCACCTACACCACCAGCCTCAGCGGACCCTGCTGCAGCGGCGGCCACAGTGACCGCAACACAACGGGTGGCGTAGTCGACATTAAGAACTTAGTAACATCTGTAGGACTGCCACATACAACTGAGTTTGACACCCTGGGCACGGACCGGGTCACAGCCACTCGGAAGACTACAACCCCCATCTGATCCGGCTCCGGATATTCCCCCTTGAAAGAAAGGAATATGTCCCAGGGGGTGCGTCAAAAGCGCTTGTCAATCCGCATGCGGAAACGCATGTGAATCCGCATGTATTACGCAGGAAAAACGCATGTACAATCCGCATGCGTTTTTTCTGCCAGGGAGATGCAGAAATGCTGCAGAAATTTTCTGCTTCATTTCTGCATTGTGGGCACATAGCCTTTATGTAAATCATTAAGGCTGTGTGCCCACGTAGCGTTTTTCAAGCGTATATGCTGCGGAATTTCCGCAGCGTAAACGCTTGAAAAACGCATGTATATCCGCACCCCATGGTCCCCAATGGCATTCCGCAATGTCAATGCCCATGCTGCGGATTTTTCCGCAGCGTATATGCTGCAGTCAAAAATCCGCAGCATGTTCATTAATTTTGCGGAAGCGCAGCGGAATCAATGTGCGGATGGTACCCAAGTCTGGCGGAGAGGAGACTCTCATCCAGACCTGGGTACCAAAGAACCTGTAAAAAAATTAATAAAATAAAGTTTATACTTATCTTCTGATGTTTTCCCTCCGTCGCGCTGTTGTCTGAAGGACCTGCCACGTCATTGAGTCATGTGACCCACCACATGACTCAATGATGTCACCGCAGGTCCTGCACACAACAGCGTGAGCCGCTCAAGACTCCGGACGGGGCAGAGGATGCATCAGAAGGTGAGTATAAAGTTTATTTTTTTATTTTTTACCATTCTGAACAAGTTGTCAAGCACTTTTCCAAGTGATGCTTGGAGAAGTGCTTGATAACCGCATGCGGAAATGCATGCAAAGACGCCTCACAAACGCTTCTACCTGGCGGGAAAACCGCATGTAATATCCGCATGCGATTTTCCCGCCAGGGAGAAGCGTAAAAAATATGCTTCAGGTCCGCAACGTGGGCACATAGCCTAAGTAGCTGAATTTCCATTTTGGGTTAACAAACTCCTTTTGAGAGATTCATTGAAGTTACTTTGCTTGTTGATTCACTTTGTAAGGACACACGTGCACACATTTCAGATTTTGTCACCTTTTTTCTGTGCAGATTTGTCACAAAACCTAAAGGGTTTCCCGATGCCAGGAAAGTGACTGAGAATCCTGACGTCTCCTGCACATGTTACTTATTTGTGACTTGCAGGTTTGGTGAAGATATAATTCTGCAGGATGTCAATTCTGTCAGCGTTTTTGCTGCAGATTTCACCCACACTGATGAGTGGGGAAAAATCTGCACCTATTTACAGCATTTTCCAGACAAGAGATGCAGAAATATTGCAGAAACCAAAAGCTTAATGTGTGCACACAGCCTAATAGACGTCATTACTAGTGTTGAGCGAGCATGCTCGTTACTCGCCCGAGCATCTCACTACTCGGGATGTTCGGCGAGCACCGAGCATTTCCGGGTTTCTCGGGCGGGAGCTCGGGTCTCCGCCCTGCATGTTTGGCGCTCTTTACAGAGCCAATGAACATGCAGGGATTGCCAGCCAGTCACTGTAATGCCGCAGCCATGTTGTTTGTGGGCATTACAGTGATTGGGTGGCCGCCCAGCGTCACCTCGAGTATTTAAAACCGGGCGCCGCCATCTTGGACCCAGTCGCCCGGGATCACACAGTGTAGGGAAAGTACTGCTGATTTAGGGAGAGATATATACTGCGAAATAGTTAGTGTAGGGTCTGTAAAAGCTGCCAGATCAAACAAACCATCCTCAGGACTAATATCCATCCCAGATATCAGGCAGGCAGGCAGGCTGTATAGGAAACGCAGTGGTTATACCAGCAAACGCTGCATTACAGTCCTGTGTGCTCCTGCTGCTCAAATTGCTAGACTTAGCTCCAGGTTTCGGGGGCCAGGAAAAATCCTTTTTTTTTCATCTAAATCCTCTTTTTTTCTCCGCTAGAAGTGGTGGAATAGAAGATCCCATGTAGCGATGCCCAAATATTTGAACAGCCATGGCCACAGGAAGGCGACGCTGGCAATTTGTCAAAAGAGGTGGACGATGACGAGACACAATTGCCACGAAGTGAGGAGGAGGATCGTGGTGCGGAAGTGGAAGAGGAGGACGTGGTGGATGATCTAGTAACTGACCCAAGATGGCAGGAGGACACGCAGAGCGAGGCCAGCAGCACACAGGGGGAGGGAGGCAGAGTACCCCAACAGACAGGAAGAAGCAGTGAGGTGGCTGCACACAGAAGGCGGGCAACCGTTCCCCGTAACACTAACACGAGGGACTTTGCCAGTACAACCGGTAGGTCTTCCAGAGTCTGGAATTTTTTTAAAGACTCTGCTGATAACCCCAAAAAGGCCATTTGTACCACCTGCCATGCCAGCGCCAGCAGGGGTGACAAAAGTACCAGCCTGACCACCACCAACATGATCAGGCACATGTCAGCAAAGCACCCGACTTTGTGGGGCGAACCCCAGGGTCCACGACCAGTGTCAGCGGGTGTCACCACTGCTTTTTCCGCCGTTGTGCGTGTAAGAGAACCCCCTGTTGTGCGTGCAAGGTAATCCCCTGTCCATACTGCATGCAAAGATGCCCCCTCCTCTCAGTCTTCACTTGTTATGGCAGTTTCTCAAGAAACCGCATCAACGTCCACGTGCCACCGCAGCGTTCAATTGTCTTTATCCCAGACCTTTGAACGAAAGTGCAAATTCGCAGCCAACGCCCCACAGGCCACAGTCCCAAATTCGCACATTTCACGACTACTTGCGTTGGAAATGCTGCCTTTTAGGTTGGTGGAGACAGAATCTTTCCGCAACCTTGTGGCGGTGGCCGTCCCTCGGTGCTCGGTCCCCAGCCGACACTATTTTGCCCGGTGTGCCATCCCCGCACTACTCAAGCATGTGTCCCAAAACATCTGCCGTGCCCTCAACAACGCAGTTACTGGGAGAGTCCACCTGACAACGGACACGTGGACAAGGGCTTGTGGCCAGGGACGGTGCATCTCCCTGACGGCACACTGGGTAAACATAGTGGAAGTCGGGACCCAGTCGGACCTTGGAACGGAACACATCCTCCCCACACCGAGGATTGCGGGCCCTATGTCAGTCAGAGTTGCCCCCACAGTGTACTGCTCCTGATGATCATCCTCCTCATGTTCAGCCTCCATCTCAGATATCACCGCATCAGTTACAAGCTGGAAGCACTGCAGTACTGCCTCCGCCAAGCAGCAACAGGCTGTGCTGAAACTCATAAGCTTAGGTGATAAACCTCACAGTTGTGGACAGCTGTGAAAGAGCAGGCAGATCTGTGGCTGAGACCGCTGAACCTACATCCTGGCATGGTCGTGTGTGACAATGGCAGTATCCTGGTGGCGGCTCTGAGGCGAGGCGAAATCACACCCGTACCATGCCTGGCTCATGTGCTTAAGCTCGTGGTTCAGCGGTTTCTTAAATCGTACCCCGAGTTGCCAGATCTGCTCGTCGAAGTACGCCGCCTGTCAGCTCATTTTTGGAAGTCAGCTACAGCTTCCGCCGCCCTTGCTGTGTTGCAGCAGCGTTTGCAGCTTCCGTCACACCGACTTGTGTGTGATGTCCCCACACGTTGGAACTCTATCCTCCACATGTTGCAAAGGATTTGTGAGCAGAAGAGCAGTTGTAGAGTACCAGCTGCAACAAGGCCGTCGATATTCAGGTCAGACTCCACACATAAGACCTCAGGAGTGGACCTGGATGTCTGACATATGTACCATCCTGACAAACTTTGAGGAGTCCACCAAGATGGTGAGTGGCGATGACGCCATCATTAGCGTCAGCATCCCACTTGTCTGTCTTTTGCAACGCTCTCTGCAGATAATTAAAGAGGAGGCATTGCAGCCAGAGTATTATGAGATGGATCAAGAAGCCGTAGCGGGTGATTACACCCAGCCCAGCCTCATCTCATCCCAATGTGCATTGGGGGACAATGAGGGAGAGGAGGAGGAGGAAGAAGAACAGGAGCTGGTATCATGTTCTTTAGACGGTAGTACCTGTACAACTGTCATATCATCGGTTTAGCGTGGGTGGCCTGAGGACGGGGAGGAGGAGGAGGAGAAGAGCATGGTCAGTCGTGATCTTGTTGAGCACACGGAAGTCTTGCCCATTACCAGTCTGGCACGCATGGCTGACTTTATGTTACGCTGCCTTAACCGTGACCCTCACGTTGTCAAAATGTTGGGTGACAGTCATTACTGGTTGGTGACACTTTTAGACCCCCGCTACAAGGAGAACTTTCACTCTCTTATTCCTGAGGTGAAGAGGTCTACAAAAATGGGGCAGTACCAGAAGGCTCTTGCTGCAGAACTGTTAAAAAATTCCCATCTGAACACGCTAGCGGCAGAGGTCACAGCTGGTTGCCCAACCAAGGCGTACAGGCGAGCGAGACGCAACTCCAATCCAGCAGAGGCAGGGGAATACTGTCAACGTTCTGGGATAGTTTTCTGAGACCCGCCCAATTTACAGGCCCTGAGGCTCGGGGCACTCTCACAAGGAGTGGAAAGTTTCAAAAGATGGTGAGGGGGAGTACCTTGCCGACCGTACCAGCGTCCTCCGTGATTCCTCTGTGCCTTTTAATTATTGGGTATCCAAGCTGGACACTTGGAATGAACTTTCTCTGTATGCCTTGGAGGTTCTGGCCTTCCCTGCCGCTAGCATGTTATCGGAGCGTGTTTTTAGTGCCGCTGGGGGAATTATAACTGATAAGCGCACTCGCCTGTCAACTGACAATGCTGACCCTTATCAAAATGAACAAGGGCTGGATTGGGCCAGACTTCTCATCATCACCAAATGACAGCAGGGTAACATAAAGTCAAATCCACTGTGTTATTTCGGGAGGTGTATTCCCATGCACCGCTTCACACCCACACATGGGGGTATACGCTTCCTTATTTTGGCTGTATTTTGCTCTTCTCCTTATCCTCAGCCTCCATCACCACTATACCACCAGGGTGACCTTGGTCCGTGTTGCCAGCATTACAAGTTCCTCCGTCCTAATTTTTGGCAGCTTTTGCTTGGAAGGCATAGGCGCAGACTATGGGAGACCCACTCCCTAATTATGGGTATAAGGTTTTTAATATGCTGTACTGCATGGCTCTTGTAAGGGGCATTAAAACCGTCTTGTTAAGCTACTGCGACCTCCACCACTCTTCCAAGGGGCATTAAAACCGTCTTGTTAAACCACCCTGTACTCCACAGCTCTTCCAAGAAGCATTGAAATGTTGTTTTTAATTACCTCTAATCTCCACGACTCTTCCAACGGGCATTGCATTTCCTCCTAATATTAGTCAGCTTTTGCTTTTCAATGCATAGGCAAAAACTAAGGGAGACTCGCTCTCCAATAATGGGTAGAAGGTTTTTAGTACGCTGTAATCCACGCCTGTTTCAAGGGGCATTGCAGTTCCTCATAATTTTTGGAAAGCCTTCCATTCACTGCTTAGGCCAACAGTGTACGGGAGACCCAGTTGCTATAAATGGAAAAAAACGGTTTAATTAAGGTCCTCTGACCTCCATGTCACTTCCAAGGGGCAATGGAGTGCCTCGAAATTTTTGGTAGGCATTGCACTCACTGTATGCCCTATAACTGTGTAGCTGAACCGCTCCTTTTGGTACAGAAACATATCCTACAAAACATGTGTGGTTGACTGGCCTGATATTGATGTGAATGGTCCCTGTTCATTCTGCTCTTTCTCCTTTGCCACCACCTCATCCATCATTCATCACCTGAAGCTTTGTTTTAACGGGAGTCATAGTAGCAGGAAAACATCGAGCAATCTACGGAGGAGGTAGGATATGCGCCAAAACGCTGACCACCTCAGGCCTAGCTGCTACTACATACATGTGCTTGCATTCCAAGGAACAGAAAGCTAAGGAGATGGATGGCCTCATGATCATGAATAATTTGTTCGTTGTATAGGAGGCCGACCACTGCTGCTGTCTACCTTCTGAACCTTGTTTTGAAGCCTGATTGACCCAGGACGCGCAATCCTCTATGTCTGGAGGACGTGTTGCATCCCAGTGTCCAACGGTGTCCCGGCTTCCACAATATTAACCCAGGGTGAAGGCGTCAGTGAGATGGACCATCCCTGGCCACATTCACAAGGACTTGCACGGGGATAGTTGCAAGTCTGCATCTTCTGATGCGGCAAGGATCACTTCAGATGGGCACACTTTTAGGCAGTGACCTGGGTGTCAGAGATGCTTCCAGGGGTCTTCCCCATGCTGTTCCCATGTCTTTTTAGCACTGTATGCATGTGTCATACAGCACATGGCCAGATAAGGTTGTAAAATGTTAAAATGACATTTCCCGGTGAATGCATTTGTCACGGTTGAAAGCAATACAAAAGTGCAAAAACGCTTAAACAATGCTACTTGTGAACATAGCCCAAGGTGTGCAGGAATATTTTTGTTTTTGGTTATTTATTTTACCTTATACACAAGGCTTTACCCTGGAAAGGAAGTTCCTTAACATATTTCACAGGAAAACCGTTTCAGTTTCGTTTTTGAACGTTTTATTGTGAGCCCGTAAAAGTGGCTTAAACGTTGTTGACAGCAGTGACCTGGGGGTCAGAAATGCTTCCTGGGGTGATCCCCATGCTGTCCCCATGTCATTTGAGCACTGTCACTATCGTTTTGGGCACTTTTTAGGCTTTCTACAGACTGTCGGGGTGCTGCCGCAAAAATGCTCGGGTCTCCCATAGACTAACATTGGGCTCGTTGCTCGGATCGAGCACCCGTGTATCACGGTGAGCTGGGCCCGAGCTTCGAGCACCCGAGCATTTTAGTGATCGCTCAACAATAGTAAGCATCATTTATCTGCATTGCAAGCTCCCAAAGCCTGTTTTCTGTATTAATGTATTTTTCCTACTACTTTATGAATTTAGTTATTAGGGTAAGATCAGACTTACTGGATTTTCAAGTGGAAATTGTGAATAGGTAGAAAAATGGCAATATATTAAAATCCACAGCACCAACTTTATCTGAATGAGGCATTTAAACAGCCCTCCAGTCTCATTACTCTTGTTGTGTGTTCGGCAGTTAACGATCAATGATCTTTATTATTTTACTCATTTTTATAGCCCCATTACTTACATGCCACATTACAGACATTGTGAGCCCCAATGGGGACAGTGATGATGATCTACTGTACATTCCCTATCAGAGTGTGGGAGGAAACCAATGAAAACACGGCGAGAAAGAACAAACTCCATGCAGATGTTATCCTTAAGCTCTTCCTGTTCAGCTCTTGTTCTTCTTCCAGGCTCTGCTGTTGACGGGGCGTGATTGCCTAAGTCATGGTGATTGACAGCCGTCTTCACAGTGGCCTGTCAATCAGCAGGACATCAGCAGTCATGCCCCGTCAGCACAGCGGAAAATAAGCATCTGCTCTGTTATATGATGTTATCGGAAGCCACAGAATCGCCGTCAGAACCCATCCGTGATTGCTCAGAGGATTGGTATCGGACACTACAGTCAGGTATTAGCAACTACCTGCCTGTAAGTTGTTATGCCCATGAAAAGAAAAAAATAGACCCTGATAACCCCATTAATGGGAACCTAGCAACCTAGTGCTAACCACTGAGCCACCATGCTGCCCATCTTGCAGTATGTACTTTATCATCATTCTGCCCGCCTTTTAAAAAAAAATGTCCTACTGGTGAGCTTGTGATGGTATTCTGCTGGTATAAAGCAGTCAGTAAGCGGTGACTGAGCTTCCGGGAAAGGGACCAGTAATAATATGGAGTGTCTGACTACCTCCCTCTGTAAGCACCGTACTCGCAGGTCACAGTCCTGATGGAGCGGAGTTAGAGGAGGCTAGCCGCAATGCAGTAGTGAAATAAATGACAGTCATGTATTGACTTGGATATATTATTTTTGTTGTGTTCATGATCCACTTTTAAAGGGGGGGGTGTCTTCTGCTGACACTGGTATAGGGGTAATATCCCCCAATTCTGATAATATCCCCCATCCTGGTATATATGCCCCCCCCCCTTCCTTTTATACATGGTCCCCATCCTGGTATGCCTGGCATCCCTCCATCCTGGTATGCCTGGCATCCCTCCATCCTGGTATGCCTGGCATCCCTCCATCCTGGTATGCCTGGCATCCCTCCATCCTGGTTTGCATGGAACCCCTCCATCCTGGTATGCCTGGCACCTATCATCCCTATCCTGGTGTGCATGGCACCCCTAATCCCTATCCTGGTATGCATGGCACCCCTAATCCCTATCCTGGTATGCATGGCACCCCTAATCCCTATCCTGGTATGCATGGCACCCCTAATCCCTGTCCTGGTATGCATGGCACCCCTCATCCCTGTCCTTGTATGCATGTATCAGCAATCCCCATCCTGGTATGCATGGCACAGCAATCCCCATCCTGGTATGCATGGTACCCCTAATCCCTATCCTGGTATGTATGCCCCTCTCATCTTTATCCTGGCATGTATGGCCCCCTCATCTTTATGCTGGTATGTATGGCCCCCTCATCTTTATCCTGGTATGTATGGCCCCCTCTTATTTACCCTGGTATGTATGGCCCCCCTAATCCTTACCCTGGTATGTATGGCCCCCCTCATCCTTACCCTGGTATGTATGGCCCCCCTCATCCTTACCCTGGTATGTATGGCCCCTTCATCCTTTTTCCTAGTATGCATGGTCCCCGTAATCCCCATCATGCTGCACATAAAAAAAAATAAATATATAAACATTGCTACTCACCTTTCTTCTCTCCTCCAGCGCTGACGCCTGTCTGCCCGCACTGATCTCCCCATGTGAGCCGCGCATGGTGTCACTGCTATGCGCGGCTCACAAGGAGAGATCAGCTGACGGAAGTCACCTCTCCCCGCGCCGGGACTGTGTGCGCGGGGAGCAGTGACTTCATGCTCCTTCATAGCCGGCACACAGCTTAGCCGCGCTGTGTCTCCTGCTGCTGCCGGGTTATCTCGTATGCCCGCTTATTAAAGGGCATGAATATTCACCCCATCCCCACGCCCATGGGCGTGGAGAGAGGTTAAATATTCATGCCCTTTAACAGCGGGCACAGGCGATTCCGGCAGCAGCTGCGGCTACACTGTGTGCTGCTATTAAGGACCATGAATATTCAGTGCTCCCCATGGGCGTGGGGAGCAGTGAATATTCATTTTCTTTAGCAGCGGGGACAGTGTAGGCTGCAGCAGGCGGCTGTTGCCCCCTGTGCCCCTCTCCTCCACCGCTACAGCTCCCCCCAGCACAGTATATATACTCACCCCTCCCCAACATTTGGACTATAAGAATCTCCCCCCATTTTCCTCCAAAATTTTGGAGGAAAAAAATGCGTCTTATAGTCTGAAAAATACGGTACTATTCATGGAGGGGATTAGAAATGCACAGGATAAGGCTTGTATAGGGCGCCAGTCACACAGATACATGTAGTGCAACATGCCAACTTGCTGCCTATTAGTGATGCCAAAGCTATTACAGAATTTCCCCAAAAATAAGCCCTAGCATGATTTTACAGGATTTTTGGAGGATGCTTGACATATAGGCCCTACTCCAAAAATAAGTCTTAGTTAGTCAGGGCTGGCGTTAGGAGAGGGGAGCAACTGGGCAATTTATCAGGGCCCCTACTCTCTTTGGGGCTCTAAGCATTTCTATTCCAAGGCTGCTTAAGGACCTTTGGTGACATCATAGTCATGTGACCATAATGTCAGCAAAGGTTCTTGAACTGTGGGAGCCTAGAGTAACTGAAGAGTAGATAGACTGGTATGTAGGGGGGGAGACTGGACAATTTCTCTAGGTTCCCACTCTGAGGCCCTCAGCGTTTCTATTCCAAGGTTCAGACTACTTAAGGACCTTTGGAGAAATCACTGTCCTATGACCCTGATGTCACCAAAGGTCTTTTAACAGAGGAAGTCTAGAGGAGCTGAGACAGGCTGGTATGTATGTGCAGTGTGTGTGTCTGTGTATATTCTTGTGTATGTGCAATGTGTGTGATATGACATGATTATTATATATGGATAAATGAAGACATTCCCTGAAAATAAGCCCTAACCCATCTTTTTGAGCAAAAAATGATATAAGACCTTGTCTTATTTTCTGTAAAAGATGCTAGATCAGGCGGTCTGCCGAGCACTATATATGTGCACCCTACAAGAACAGACACATGGTTTCCACCAACACTACAAAAGCCTGGCTGCATCCTGCAAGGATGGAAAATTATGTAAGGTATTAGTTAATATTTTGACCAAAATATGTAAGCCTGCACCTACGTCAGGGGTCCTCATTGTCTTTCCAGCGAAAAGACAATATAACGTATTGGAAAACCAGATTTAACGCTGGCAGTAAAATGTTTTACCTCATAGAAAGAATAAGGCTGTGTGCCCACAATGTGTTTTTCAAGCATTTATGCTGCGGAATTTCCGCAGTATAAATGCTTCAAAAACGCTTGGTAATCCGCCCCCCATGGTCCCCAATGACAAGCCGCACTTTCAGTGCCCATGGTGCGTTTTTTTCCGCAGCGTTTATGCTGCGCTCAAAAATCTGCAGCATGTCCATTAATTTTGCGGAAGCGCGGCGTAATCGCCGCTATTGACTTGCATTGAGACGCATATAATCCGTGTCAGTACATTTGTACTCACGGATTATATGCGTTTCTATGTGCGGATGGTACCCAGGTCTGGAGTAGAGTAGACTCTCATCCAGACCTGGGTACCATGAAACTGTAAAAAATAGAATTTAAAATAAAAAATAAGGTTTATACTCACCTTCCGATGTCTTCCCGGTGTTTTGTCTGCTACGTCCAGTGACTTGCAATGTTCGCGTGGTTGTGAAGGACCTGCCATGACGTCACTGAGTCATGTGACCCATCACATGGCTCAATGACGTCACCGCAGGTCCTTCACACCACCGCGAGCAGTGCAAGACACTGGACGGAGCAGACAATACACCGGGAAAACATCGGAAGGTGAGTATAAACTTTATTTTTTTTTGTTTTTCACCATTCTTGTTCTCTTTTTTAACTAACTTGGTCACACTACTATAAATCCATGCCCGTTGCAACAAGGTGGACAAGTTGTCAAGCACTTTTCCAAGTGATGCTAAAATCGCTTGGAAAAGTACTTGATAACCCGCATGCAGAAATGCGCATGCAAAGACGCTTCACAAACGCTTCTACCTGGCGGGAAAAACGCATGTAAAATCCGCATGCGTTTTTCCTGCCAGGGAGAAGCGTAAAAAATATGCAGCATTTCTGCATCGTGGGCACATAGCCTCTGTTATGCACACGCCCGGGCTGAGCGGCGTGTGCGTGTGATTGTAGTGATTCCACTGGACCATGAACCGGAGAGTGCCTGGAGGGGCGTGACTAAGTATCTGGCCGATCCGACCAAGATGGCACGACGGCATACGACGCCAGTGCACCAGGGAGAAACCGGGCAGAGGGACCAGGTGCTACTCCAGGTCAAACTCCGGACACGGGGGTTGACCCACACAGGGATTACTGGATCAGGCTGGTTAGGCTGGCGCACAGACTGGAGGGTATAGGCAGGCACGACTGGTATGCAGGCAGGCGGGTAAAGGCAAGCGCAGCTAGAGTGCAGACAGGGAGGCACTAGCAGGTAGGAACACAGGCGGGATAGGACCCAGTACACACTGGGACTCAGGAACAATACAGGTAGAGGGGTACAGGCAAGCACAGCTAGAGTGCAGACAGGGAGGCACTAGCAGGTAGGAACACAGGCGGGATAGGACCCAGTACACACTGGGACTCAGGAACAGGCAGGTTAGGCTGGCACAGACTGGTGGATATAAGCAAACACGGCAGGTATGCAGATGGGTGGATACAGGCGAGTATGCAGGCAGGGAGGTACTGGCCGAAAGGACGGGCTGGAGCACAGAAAGGTTAAGACCCAGTACAGACTGGGTCACAGAACCGCAGATGCGGTAGACAACCACAGCAGAGAGGGAACGCCCGAAGCGGTGGGCAAGAACAGAGCAGGACGGGGCTGCAGGAGCAGCGAGCACAAGCAGGTCAGGACAGGACTGCCGGAGCAGCGGGCAGAAGCAGGGCAGGACAGGACTGCCGGAGCAGCGGGCAGAAGCAGGGCAGGACAGGACTGCCGGAGCAGCGGGCAGAAGCAGGGCAGGACAGGACTGCCGGAGCAGCGGGCAGAAGCAGGGCAGGACAGGACTGCCGGAGCAGCGGGCAGAAGCAGGGCAGGACAGGACTGCCGGAGCAGCGGGCAGAAGCAGGGCAGGACAGGACTGCCGGAGCAGCGGGCAGAAGCAGGGCAGGACAGGACTGCCGGAGCAGCGGGCAGAAGCAGGGCAGGACAGGACTGCCGGAGCAGTGGGCAGAAGCAGGGCAGGCTAGAACCGCCGGAGCGGTAAGCAAAGGAGTCAGAGCAGGCTAGGCTGAGTAGGGGGGACAGGGCTCTGTTCACACGGAACAGACAGGAAGGGAAAGGCAGAGCCAGACACCCACAGGGTACTAGCAGAGAAGTAGCGAGTGGACCACAAACTCACAAACGGGAGTACAGAGACAACAAGCAGGAGTTAGGTACGAGTTCAGACTCTGCAGAAAAAGGAAGGGAACGGACATAGAGGCAAAACAGGTAAAGGATAGGAGAGAGTTCAGACTGGAACTGAGTGTACGGAGGAGACCGACACTGCAGCGGAATACAGGAGCGGGTCTGGGAATACGGCCCCCAGAGAGGCAGGACGAACAGGCAAGGTGCGTGTTCAGACAGGACAGACAAGATACAGGAGCAGGTCTAGGTAATCGGCCCCTAGAAGGCAGGAGGAACAGGCTAGGAGCGTGTTCAGACAGGTCAGACAAGATACAGGAACGGGTCTAGGTAATCGGCCCCTAGAAGGCAGGAGGAACAGGCTAGGAGCGTGTTCAGACAGGCCTGGAAATACAGCCTCCAGGATAGGCAGACAAGAGAACACAGAACGGGACCTGGCACCTTCAGAGTGCAAGCACACACTGAATGAAACACTATGCTCAGGCAGGGATAGATGGGAGCAGCTGAGCTATATACCAGGTGACAGACAGCAATAGGCTGAGGACGCACAAGGGGTGTGACCCACAGCAGGTACAAAAAGCAGGAAGTGATCGGGCGCCGCCCTTAAGCAGCAGAAACAGACACAAACAGACAGCATGGAGGGAAGCCAGAGAGACATTCTGGACAGGAGATCAAGTGCGCGCTCTTGCACAGTGGGAGATGGACCACTATGCAAGGACGCCGCCAGGTATGTTACAGTACCCCCCCCCCTTACGCCCCCTCTTCTTCAGGCCTGCCAGAATCTTCCGCAGGGAATTCGAGGGCCAATTCTTCACTTCGAAGAGATCACTTCCCCTGTCCACCGGAAAAACTGGTCTCCTCTGGGTAGCTAGGATGCTACCTCCCATCCAGCCACCCTTAGCAACAGACGAAACGGGTGGAGTACCAGGAACAGCACACAAGGAAGTCTCTCTCCACATATTTTCAGGTGGCACCCCAGAGGGTACAGGAGACAACTGGAAGTCCTCCACCGGGTTGGAGGGGGACAGAGACTTGGGGGTAATCTCTGCTTCGAGGTACATCTTGTCAAGCTCACAGGAAGAAATAGACGGGTTATCAGGTACATAATGAGGAAAAGTCACTGTCTCTTTGTTTTCTGGTGGTACCCCGGAGGATTCAGGAAACAACTGGAGGTCCTCCGCCGGGTCAGAAGAGTGCAGAGGCTCAGAGAAAACATCTGCTTCAGAGTACACTAGGTCGGACTCACTGGACGAAGCAGGCGAGGTATCGGGTACCGAGTATAGGAAAGTCTCTGTCCATTCTCCACCAGGTGGCACCCCGAAGGGTTCTGGAGACAACTGGCGGTCCTCCGCCTGGTCAGAGGGGTGTAGAGACTCACGGGTAACCTCTGCTTCAGAGTACACTAGGTCGGACTCACTGGACGAAGCAAGCGAGGTATCAGATCCAGGATATAGGAAAGTCTCTGTCCATTTACCACCAGGTGGCACCCCGAAGGGTTCTGGAGACAACTGGAGGTCCTCCGCCTGGTCAGAGGAGTGTAGAGACTCGGGAGTAACCACTGCTTCAGAGTACACTAGGTTGGACTCACTGGACGAAGCGAGCGAGGTATCAGGTACAGAGTATAGGAGAGTCTCTGTCCTTTCGCTATCAGGTAGCACCCCGAAGGGTTCAGGAGACAACTGGAGGTCCTCCGCCTGGTCGGAGGGGTGTAGAGACTCGGGAGTAACCACTGCTTCAGAGTACACTAGGTTGGACTCACTGGACGAAGCGAGCGAGGTATCAGGTACAGAGTATAGGAGAGTCTCTGTCCTTTCGCTACCAGGTAGCACCCCGAAGGGTTCAGGAGACAACTGGAGGTCCTCCGCCTGGTCGGAGGGGTGTAGAGACTCGGGGGTAACTACCACTTTGGGGTACCCATTGTCAGGCTCACAGGACGAAGCGGACAAAGTATCGAGTACCGGGTGTAGAGAATTCTCTCTCCATTTGTCATAGAGTGGTATCCCGGAGGATTCAGGAGGCAACAGGGGGTCCTCCGCCAGGTAGTAGAGGTGCACAGACTCTGAGGTAACCACAGCTTTGGAGCATCCTTGGACATGCACACCGGTTAAAGTGGGTGAAGCATCTGATGCCGGGTGCAGGAAGTTCTCCTGTGTGGAGTCTGGATGGGCAGAAGTCTCTTCGGGCAGGAGAACTGGTGCACTACCCACGCACATTACCCGTTGGGGCTTCTCCGGGATACAGGGAGATGAAGCTTCAGTAGGGACTTCAAGGTTGGGGTCAGGAGGTCTCAGGGAGGACAGACCCTGGCGTGACGGCTTGCCTCTACGTCTAGCACGTCTGGACTGCCTCTTGAGGTTGGGAGAAGTATTCCGGAAAGCGTAGTCACCCTGTGAGGATTCTGGGTGGGCAGTAGTCTCATTGGGCTGGAGGACTATTGCGCTACCCACACACATTACCCATTGGGGCTGCTCCGGGATATTGGGAAGTGAAGCTTCAGCAGGAGCCTCCGGGTTAGGATCATCGAAGACCATTAGAAAGGCCACCAGGAAGGCCATTAGGTCCAGGAGGATCGGATCCTGTGTTTCATATAGGGGGTTGATCCATTCCAAGGCATCACCCGCCAGGTAAGACATAATGAATGCCACCTTAACCCGATCGGTGGGAAAACATAGAGGGTAGAACTTGAAGTGTAGCATGCATTGCTCCACAAATGCACGACTTTGTCTAGGATCCCCATAATAACGTAGCGGATCCGCGGGAACGAGAGCAGATAGATCCATCTGGACGGGTGCGTAATTCGCCTGGAACTCAGCTAAAGGAAAAAAAAAATATTTATTTATTTATTTTAATGCATGTATTCGCTGGAAAACTTCTCAGAGAGCGAAGGCCGTGGGGCTCAACGGGAACCATGGCCTGAGCATGCTGTTATGCACACGCCCGGGCTGAGCGGCGTGTGCGTGTGATTGTAGTGATTCCACTGGACCATGAACCGGAGAGTGCCTGGAGGGGCGTGACTAAGTATCTGGCCGATCCGACCAAGATGGCACGACGGCATACGACGCCAGTGCACCAGGGAGAAACCGGGCAGAGGGACCAGGTGCTACTCCAGGTCAAACTCCGGACACGGGGGTTGACCCACACAGGGATTACTGGATCAGGCTGGTTAGGCTGGCGCACAGACTGGAGGGTATAGGCAGGCACGACTGGTATGCAGGCAGGCGGGTAAAGGCAAGCGCAGCTAGAGTGCAGACAGGGAGGCACTAGCAGGTAGGAACACAGGCGGGATAGGACCCAGTACACACTGGGACTCAGGAACAATACAGGTAGAGGGGTACAGGCAAGCACAGCTAGAGTGCAGACAGGGAGGCACTAGCAGGTAGGAACACAGGCGGGATAGGACCCAGTACACACTGGGACTCAGGAACAGGCAGGTTAGGCTGGCACAGACTGGTGGATATAAGCAAACACGGCAGGTATGCAGATGGGTGGATACAGGCGAGTATGCAGGCAGGGAGGTACTGGCCGAAAGGACGGGCTGGAGCACAGAAAGGTTAAGACCCAGTACAGACTGGGTCACAGAACCGCAGATGCGGTAGACAACCACAGCAGAGAGGGAACGCCCGAAGCGGTGGGCAAGAACAGAGCAGGACGGGGCTGCAGGAGCAGCGAGCACAAGCAGGGCAGGACAGGACTGCCGGAGCAGCGGGCAGAAGCAGGGCAGGACAGGACTGCCGGAGCAGCGGGCAGAAGCAGGGCAGGACAGGACTGCCGGAGCAGCGGGCAGAAGCAGGGCAGGACAGGACTGCCGGAGCAGCGGGCAGAAGCAGGGCAGGACAGGACTGCCGGAGCAGCGGGCAGAAGCAGGGCAGGACAGGACTGCCGGAGCAGCGGGCAGAAGCAGGGCAGGACAGGACTGCCGGAGCAGCGGGCAGAAGCAGGGCAGGACAGGACTGCCGGAGCAGCGGGCAGAAGCAGGGCAGGACAGGACTGCCGGAGCAGCGGGCAGAAGCAGGGCAGGACAGGACTGCCGGAGCAGCGGGCAGAAGCAGGGCAGGACAGGACTGCCAGAGCAGTGAGCAGAAGCAGGGCAGGACAGGACTGCCGGAGCAGTGGGCAGAAGCAGGGCAGGCTAGAACCGCCGGAGCGGTAAGCAAAGGAGTCAGAGCAGGCTAGGCTGAGTAGGGGGGACAGGGCTCTGTTCACACGGAACAGACAGGAAGGGAAAGGCAGAGCCAGACACCCACAGGGTACTAGCAGAGAAGTAGCGAGTGGACCACAAACTCACAAACGGGAGTACAGAGACAACAAGCAGGAGTTAGGTACGAGTTCAGACTCTGCAGAAAAAGGAAGGGAACGGACATAGAGGCAAAACAGGTAAAGGATAGGAGAGAGTTCAGACTGGAACTGAGTGTACGGAGGAGACCGACACTGCAGCGGAATACAGGAGCGGGTCTGGGAATACGGCCCCCAGAGAGGCAGGACGAACAGGCAAGGTGCGTGTTCAGACAGGACAGACAAGATACAGGAGCAGGTCTAGGTAATCGGCCCCTAGAAGGCAGGAGGAACAGGCTAGGAGCGTGTTCAAACAGGTCAGACAAGATACAGGAACGGGTCTAGGTAATCGGCCCCTAGAAGGCAGGAGGAACAGGCTAGGAGCGTGTTCAGACAGGCCTGGAAATACAGCCTCCAGGATAGGCAGACAAGAGAACACAGAACGGGACCTGGCACCTTCAGAGTGCAAGCACACACTGAATGAAACACTATGCTCAGGCAGGGATAGATGGGAGCAGCTGAGCTATATACCAGGTGACAGACAGCAATAGGCTGAGGACGCACAAGGGGTGTGACCCACAGCAGGTACAAAAAGCAGGAAGTGATCGGGCGCCGCCCTTAAGCAGCAGAAACAGACACAAACAGACAGCATGGAGGGAAGCCAGAGAGACATTCTGGACAGGAGATCAAGTGCGCGCTCTTGCACAGTGGGAGATGGACCACTATGCAAGGACGCCGCCAGGTATGTTACAGCCTCAGCCTCGATCCCATGCTGTCCTGTCTGTATACTTGCTTTTGCTTCATTCTCTGCCCAGGAGCTGTGGTTCCTGCACAGTCAGACAGCCATTACACAGTATACGATTATCTCCACACATTATATTTTTACACATCCAATTGTGGAACTTATTAATCCAATGTATGTTGATTAAAATGTACTTTAATATGACAACCCCTTTTGAACTTGGAGGGACCCTTTACTGCCGTGCAGCAATCATAAATGCCCAAAGGCAAAACCCTCTTGGGGAGGGGAGAATAAGTGAACATGTTTGTTGGTAATGCCTCAGTGTTGTTGGACACGTGCACTTATTGGCACTTGCAGTAATCGTTGTTTATGGCTACTTGTAGCATCTGCACAGTGGAAACCTACCTTACTTAAAGGGGTTGTCCGTACTTGGCCAGTGCCAGTCTCTTGAATGAAATTGGAAAACCCTATACTTACCTCCCACACCAGTGCCGTTCCAGCAGTGTTGGCGCCAGGTCTCTCGGTGCTCACGTGACAATATGAAATCTGCAGCCAATTGGGGGGTGTGATCGTCCACTCTGATGAAATAATAAAGGCAACAGCCGGCGACATAGTGTCATGTGAGTGCCAGGAGACCCGATGCCTAATATTGCTGAAAAGGCGCCAGTGCAGGTAGTATAAGCCTCTCTTATTTAACATGGAGAACTCAGGCATTTAGGATGGGGTTGTCCAAGTAGAACTCTTGTGTATATTATTTAGCCAAAATTAAAATGTACCAAATATCCACATGTGCAAATACCGTATATAAAGCCTTTTACTCCAAATTCCGTTATTTCTCCTCTGATCTCATCGGTGGCCGTTCATTCAAAGCCACAAAGTGTTTGTCTATCCTGATATCTTGTGGAACAGCCTGGCCTCACATGGGTTCTCCTCCCTCTTATCTCGGACCCTCAGTATTGACACCCTCACTTTTTTCATGCCCCTACATCTTTATATTTAATGCGGAAAGACTACCAGGAAATGTAGTTTCTGATCACTTGAGTCTTTTCTAATGTGATCGGTTTCATTATACCCTTATACCATCCACAGCAGTATACGAAAAGGAGTGTAGGTGTGAGTTGTGCAGAGGTAGTGGCTGCACCCAGGCACTGATGCGGAAATCCCAGCTCCCCTCTGCCCATTACCGTTCACCAGTTTTATATGTGATGCATGGTGGTTCAGCAGACAGATTCTAGGGCAAAATAACTACTAAATAATGTCATGTTATAATGACAGATCTGTCACAAGCAGTTTTTCAAGTTGTAGAGCAATAACCTGAATCTCCCCAGTTGTTCTTTCATAACCATATTCACCAGCATTCATAACCATAGTCACCAGCATTCATAACCATATTCACCAGCATTCATAACCATATTCACCAGCATTCATAACCATAGTCACCAGCATTCATAACCATAGTCACCAGCATTCATAACCATAGTCACCAGCATTCATAACCATATTCACCAGCATTCATAACCATAGTCACCAGCATTCATAACCATATTCACCAGCATTCATAACCATATTCACCAGCACTCATAACCATAGTCACCAGCATTCATAACCATATTCACCAGCATTCATAACCATAGTCACCAGCATTCATAACCATAGTCACCAGCATTCATAACCATATTCACCAGCATTCATAATCATAGTCACCAGCATTGGCTGCAATTTCATGAAACCTCATTGTGCGCTAAGGGGATAATATATCATCTAGACATATTCAGAGATAAAGCTAAAATACAACACCAATAGCACAGTAATAATGGCGATCATTTATTGAAAGCAATGTAATATATAGAATTTTTTTATTTTTCCATGTATAATGTAGCCAGCAAGGGTGAGTCTATTTTAGCTTTTAATAATTATTTGCTAAAATAAAGTGGCTGACATTACAAATTATTGCCTAAATGGGCACAAAGCTGCCAGTCAGCGAGCAACAATGACCATAGCACTGGATAGGGGAAAGCTGTGGACCCCGTATAGCCAGGTTGACAATCGCACCAAGGACGGCTGTAGATGCCGCAGTTGTGTCCTGTAATTCATGCGTCACATCTCCCAACAAGGATTCCAGAGTTTGGATTTTATGACTTCACTTCTGAATCCACCTGGGGAACGTGGCACAGGGGCCTCATTGCTGCTTATGCTCCATCCCAGTTGGCACAGAGCAGACTGCCAGTGGTCACGTTGGCAGTGGAGCAGCAGCTTTCAGCCCTCTGTAAGTAGGTCAGATACATTGTGTGACTGCTTTGCCGCAGATCAGCACATATAGAGATGGAGGTAATAGGAAGATGTGGAAGAATGTTCTTCAGATTGGCAGGCCAGCCATGCTTGTTACTGATGACATGAAACATGATGATGTTGGCATTTTGAGTGCAGGTAGTAGGAGCTGATGGTACAGAAATAAATGAACTCCAGTAGATAGTCTTGCGTCAAGATACAGGAGGATTAGATGGTATGACGGTATTATGCTGTTTCTCCGCTTAGTGGTAAGTTGTGCTCCATGCTGGACCCACAAACGGGAAACTCGTGAAAATCCTCTGTTCTCTAGCAGGAATTGTCTCGTTCACGCCATCACTGCGCGGTGCTGGGATCTGCTGTCTCATGGTGACATACGGGTTCCTTCCTATAATAACTGGAGATGGCGCTTTTCCTGTCCTTATGTCTTTCCAGTTTATATTTGAAAAGAAGGGGTGCGTTCTGATTTTTCCATTAACCCCTAGCCGGACATAATGGTCTTTGCAGAGTAGTTTGGACATAATGTCCATAGCATCGTGGTCAGTGAGGTTTTCATATGATGGTTCTTCGTACAAGACATTATTCACAATCTCTTCAGTGGTGTCTCCTGGAAATGGTGAGTCTTGGAAAATCATGTCGTACAATATGACTCCAAAGGCGAACCAGTCCACACCTTCATCATAAGCGTCTCCCATGATCATTTCTGGGGCGCCATACCCAGGTGTTCCACTGAAATCTCTGGCATTAAATCTCTTATCAAACTCGTATAGAGATAGTCCAAAATCAGTAATTTTTATGTGGCCGTCACCAGTCAGCAGGATGTTATCCGGTTTTAAGTCCCGGTGAATGATGTCATTGCTGTGCAGGAATTGTAGGCCACAAACGATTTCTGCTCCTATAAATCTTACAGGTTCCTTCAGGGGAATGGTACTATATATATAGTGAAGCAGATCCCCTCCACTGGCCAGCTCGGTGACAAAATACGCATGGTTTTCCGTATGAAACGCGGCATGGCAATGGGTTAGGAATCTGCTGTTGTGGCTAAGCTTCAGGACATGGTGTTCTACAAGGCATTCAGGGAAGGAGATTAGGCTTTCTTTCTTAATGATTTTAAGGGCCACACTTTCTTTCCTTATTTTATCAGTGGCCAGCATAACCTTCCCATAACTCCCTTGTCCAAGTATGCCATGGCAGATAAACTTATCCCTGGTGAGAGGGACAGTGGTCTTTATTTTTTTGCTACTGGGGCCACTACATTCACCTGAGATGTCATCTTGACTGGTGGCTGGATCTTCATTATGTTTCCTTTTTCTCCCAGTTCTCTTCTCTTCTGCTGCACTTTCATTACCTTTCAGGTTAATGATCCTGGTTGGACCCAAAGTACTCAGTTTTTTTAGATTATCAGCTCGATTTGTGATGTATCCCACAAGCTTTTCACATCTGTTTTGTACAGTGTCTAGGAAGGAAATATTCTGGGTTCCCTCATTGACAGGTAATACCTGACCAACCTGCCCAGATTTCTTGGAATCCATCTTCCTTATCTTTGCTGGAGGTTCCTGGTTATTTCCAGTGTCTTCTCCATCTGGTGTTTCTTTCCTTTTTCTCTTTCTATTCCCTGTAAAGTCCATGTTGCATCAGGCAACAACAGGGCAATTATCCAAAAACGTATGTAAAATTATCAGAGAATGCAATCCACACGTATATTGTAGTCAAAGCCAACTACAACTAAAGCTCAATGGCTGCAGTCAGTTGTTTATGGAACTTTGTGGAATGTGATGTCACTGTGCCGGTGATGTCACACTCACTGTGATGTCAGCAGATGTATGTGAGTGTTCCATCTCTGCTGAACGTGAAAGTCTCGGAAGGGGCGGGGCTTAGTCACCATTGACTATAATGGAGTCTGTTGAGTGGGTAGTATTTAGTGACCTGAAGCTGGAAATCAGTGGGATAAATGACATCAGGATTCAGGAATAAGTTACAGTAGTTTTATATTTGTTTTAATTTATTTTATACAAAAAAAGAGCATGGACCGCACCTCCAAAAAAATCATACATTGATCTAATGCCTCTCAGCAAAAATATACATAACTGAACATGAGGTTCTTAGTTTAACATTCTGATCAGACTGTATGAAGCCCACTGCCACGTCACGGCAAACCTCGTAGTGGGTCCTAACATTTCCTGCCTAAAAGGAGCGGCGCCATGTGCCAACCACCGCTACAGTGAGAATGCACCAGCAGGGCGGGCGGCCTGGTGCCTCACAGCATCCATGCTTCAAGACCGAGTCCCCATGACTCCAGGCCACGCCGCCCCACAAGCACAAAACCACAGCAACAATGGCTGACACATTGCACCAACACCACATGAAAGGAGCATTGTGACTCACCTTCCTCAAGCTCTCAAGTGAGAGCAAAATAGGCTAGACCCTCTTTGCAGACTCCTGCTAATTAAAATTGCCTGTGCCAAATGGGATGAGTGCTGGTCCAAGAAAGGGAAAAGAATAAGCTGGTTCATTGACATGGCAGTGGGCTTCACACAGTCTGATCAGAATGTTAAGCTAAGAACCTCATGTTCAGTAATATGTATTTTTGCTGAGCGGCATTAGATCAAATGTATGATTTTTGGAGGTGCGGTCCATGCTCTTTTTTTATTTTTTTTTATTTTATGTTACATTATTTTGTGTAGGGCTGTGATGATATACATTTTTCAGTTCTTTTGTATCAAATTTAAAGGAAAATGTGTTAACCACTTCCTGACTGCCCACTGCACATAAACGTCCGCGCTTGCTGGGCTCTGTACATCGCCGATGTTTATGAACGGTCGGCGGTCTTTTAGCGCTCAGGGCCCCCAGAGTCCTGCACCCTGCGATTCCTGTGCAGAGCGATAGCTCTAACAGGTGACATCCTCGAGACCGGATTGGATCAGGTTCCAATAAAGTTAACCCTTTGCTATCTTCTACTACCCCTGGCAAAAATTATGGAATCACCGGGCTCGGAGTATGCTCATGCAGTTGTTTAATGTTGTTGAAAAAAAGCAGATCACAGACATGGCACTAAACTAAAGTCATTTCAAATGGCAACTTTAGGGCTTTAAGAAACACTAAAAGAAATCAAGATTAAAAATGTGGTGCTCAGTAAGGGTAATTTTTTTCAGACCAAGCAGAGAGGAAAAAATTATGGAATCACTCAATTCTGAGGAAAAAATTATGGAATCACCCTGTAAATTTTAATTTACAAATCTAACACCTGCATCAAATTAGATCTGCTCGTTAGTCTGCATCTAAAAAGGAGTGATCACACCTTGAAAAGCTGTTGCACCAAGTGGACTGACATGAATCATGGCTCCAACACGAGAGATGTCAATTGAAACAAAGGAGATGATTATCATACTCTTAAAAGAAGGTAAGTCATCACGCAATGTTGCAAAATATGTTGGTTGTTCACATTCAGCTGTGTCTAAAATCTGGACCAAATACAAACAACATGGGAAGGTTGTTAAAAGAAAACATACTGGTAGACCAAGGAAGACCTCAATGCGTCAAGACCGGAAACTAAGCAATATGTCTCCAAAACAGGAAATGCACAACAAAACAAATGAGGAACGAATAGGAGGAAACTGGAGTCAATGTCTGTGACCGAACTGTAAGAAACCGCCTAAAGGAAATGAGATTTACATACAGAAAAGCTAAGCATAAGCCATCATTAACACCTAAACAGAAAAAAACAAGGTTATAATGGGCTAAGGAAAAGCAATCGTGGACTGTGGATGACTGGATGAAAGTCATATTCAGTGATGAATCGCGAATCTGCATTGGGCAAGGTAATGATGCTGGAACTTTTGTTTGGTGCCGTTCTAATGAGATTTATAAAGATGACTGCATGAAGAGAACATACAAATTTTCACAGTCATTGATGATATGGGGCTGCATGTCAGGTAAAGGCACTGGGGAAATGGCTGTCATTACATCTTCAATAAATGCCCAAGTTTACATTGATATTTTGGACAGTTTTCTAATCCCATCAATTGAAAGGATGTTTGCGGATGATAACATCATTTTTCAAGATGATTATGCATCCTGCCATAGAGCAAAAACTGTGAAAACATTCCTTGAAAAGAAGACACATAAGGTCAATATCATGGCCTGCAAATAGTCCGGATCTCAATCCAATTGAAAATCTTTGGAAGTTGAAGAAAATGGTCCATGACAGGGCTCCAACCTGCAAAGCTGATCTGGCAACAGCAATCAGAGAAAGTTGGAGCCAGATTGATAAAGGGTACTGTTTGTCACTCATTAAGTCCATGCCTCAGAGACTGCTTTAAAGCCAGAGGTGGTGCAACAAAATACTAGTGATGTATTGGAGTGTTCTTTTGTATGTTTGTTTTTCATGATTCCATATTTTTTTGCTCAGAATTGAGTGATTCCATAATTTTTTCCCTCTGCTTGGTCTGAAAAAAATTACCCTGACTGAGTGCCACATTTTTTATCTTAATTTCTTTTAGTGTTTCTTAAAGCCCTGAAGTTGCCATTTGGAATGACTTTAGTTTTGTGCCATGTCTGTGATCTGATTTTTTTCAACAGCATTAAACAACTGAATGAACATCCTCAGAGCCCGGTGATTCCATAATTTTTGCCAGGGGTTATAGATGCTGTGATCCATAGCGATCACGGCACATAGAAGAGAGGGAGAGGCAGTTGTGCACTCACCTTTGACGGCCTCCGAGATAAGGTCTGACGTGGTCATGGCAGCCGGAGATCACATGATGACCTCCGAGGCTGCCAGGTACGGTGGCCTGTTAGGCTCAGCCATCAACGGAGTCTAACACGAGATCTACCAGTGTAAAACTGACATCCGGTCTCATGCAATGCAATACATGTGTATTGCATTGCATGAGACCTGTGATGATAAAAATATTCCCATAGAGGGACTAAGTGAGAAAGTTAAAAACAGAAAGTTTAAAAATTGGGTCACTTGAGGGGGATTCAGCTCTTCTAGTGCTTAAGGGCTCTGTATACGTAGTCCGCAAACTATTCTACAATAATTTGTTCTCCAAAAGCGAAATAGTGCTCCTTCCCTCCCGGGTGTCGCCGTGTGCCTAAGCAGTACTGTACAGCCACATATGGGATATTGCCACGTTCAGCAGAAATTGTGTGATACATTTCGGCACCATTTTTACCCATTGCCTTGTGTGAAAATGTAAAATCTGAGGCTAAAACTAATTTTTTTTGTGGTAAAAATAGAATTATTTTTTTCTTCGCTGCCCAATGGTATAAATTTCTGAGAGTCACATGTGGTGTCAGTTTGATCACTGCATCCGTAGAGGAATTCATTGAGAGGTGTAGTTTATAAAATGGGGTCACTTATGGGGGTTTCCTGCTGCTTTAGGACCTCAGTCTCTCCCAGTGGGTCATGGCACCTGCAAAACACAACAGTAAAATCTGCACTGTAATATGACAATTTTTCCCTTCTGAGCTTTGCACTGTGCCTGAAAAGTAGGCTTCCAGTATCCATTGTTTCAGATGCTGCACATCTCGTATCTTGATGGTCTGGTGTGGTATATGGGGTACAAAGATAGTGGGGCCATTCTTCATCAGTGGAAACCTCAATGCCACTGGATATCTGAAATTGCTACACGATGATGTGTTGCCCTCTTTATGCACTGAAGATGGCACGTTCCCTGAGTTTTTCCAACAAGATGGTGCACCACCACATTATGGGTGTCAGGTCCGAGCATTCCTACATGAACAGTTTGCTGGAAAGTGGATTGGTTGTTGTGGACCTGTTGAATGGCCACCAAGGTCTCCCGATCTGACCCCCTTAGACTTTTATCTTTGAGGTCATCTGAAGACAATTGTCTATGCTGTGAAGAAAGGAGATGTGCAGCATCTGAAACAACGGATACTGGAAGCCTGTGCTAGCATTTCTTCTGCAGTGTTGCTATCAGTGTGTCAAGAGTGGAAGAAGAGGGTTGCATTGACAATCCAACACAATGGGCAGCACTTTGAACACATTTGATAAGTGGTCATAAACTTGTAAAAAACTCATGAAAGAATAAAGTTACGTTAAAACCAAGCACATCATTGTTTTTCTTATGAAATTCTCAATAAGTTTGATGTGTCACATGACCCTCTACCCATTGAAAAAAATTAAGTTGAATCCAAAATGGCCAACTTCAAAATGGCCGCCATGGTCACCACCCATCTGGAAAAGTTTTCCCCTTCCCTTATACTAATGTGCCACAAACAGGAAGTTGATATCACCAACCATTCCCATTTTATTTAGGTGTATCCATATAAATGGCCCACCCTGTAGTTTTAATCCTTCTAACTTCCTAACCAAAAAAAATTGTTTAAAAAATTGTGCAGATGTAAAAGAACTATTTTGTGTGACCTAACTCTCTGGTTTAAGGGCATAAAAATTAAAAGTTTAAAAATTGCAAAATTTTCCCAATTTTGCCAAATTTCTGATATTTTAAAAAATAATCTAGTTACCGTATTTTTCGGACTATAAGATGCACCAGACCATGACCATAAGACACACCTGGGTTTTAGAGAAGGAAAATAGAAAAGAAAATTTAAGCAAAAAATGTGGTCATGATGCTCTGTTAAGGGGGATGGGGTCTGCCGCTCACACTGTTAAGGGGTAATGTCCCCCAATTCTGTACTAATATCCCCCATCCTAGTAAATATGCCCCCAACTTTCCTGTTATATATGGCCCTCATCCCCATCCTGGTATGCATGGCACATCTCATCCCCATCCTGGTATGCATGGCACCCCTCATCCCCATCCCGGTATGCATGGCACCCCTCATCCCCATCCTGGTATGCATGGCACCCCTCATCCCCATCCCGGTATGCATGGCACCCCTCCATCCCGGTATGCATGGCACCCCTCCATCCCGGTTTGCATGGCACCCCTCCATCCCGGTTTGCATGGCACCCCTCATCCCCATCCTGGTATGCATGGCACCCCTCATCCCCATCCTGGTATGCATGGCACCCCTCATCCCCATCCTGGTATGCATGGCACCCCTCATCCCCATCCTGGTATGCATGGCACTCCTCATCCCCATCCTGGTATGCATGGCACCCCTCATCCCCATCCCGGTATGCATGGCACCCCTCCATCCTGGTATGCATGGCACCGCTCCATCCCGGTTTGCATGGCACCCCTCCATCCCGGTTTGCATGGCACCCCTCATCCCCATCTTGGTATGCATGGCACCCCTCATCCCCATCCTGGTATGGATGGCACCCCTCATCCCCATCCTGGTATGCATGGCACTCCTCATCCCCATCCTGGTATGCATGGCACCCCTCATCCCCATCCTGGTATGGATGGCACCCCTCATCCCCATCCTGGTATGCATGGCACCCCTCATCCCCATCCTGGTATGCATGGCACCCCTCATCCCCATCCCGGTATGCATGGCACCGCTCCATCCCGGTATGCATGGCACCTCTCCATCCCGGTATGCATGGCACCTCTCCACCCCAAAATTTTGGAGGAAAAAAGTTCGTCTTATTATCCGAAAAATACGGTATATCTAGAAAAAAAATTACTACTATCCTGACTACTATCATGAAGTACAATATGTCACAATAAAACAATCTCAGAACCACTGGGATATGTTGAAGCGTTTCAGAGTTATTACCTCAAAAAGTGACGCTGGTCAGAATTGAAAAAAATTGGCCTGATCACAAAGGCAAAAACTGGCTCTGGCGCGAAAGGGTTAAATCTATAAGTTTAAAAAATATCTATTTCTGCTATTTTTATTAAAAACACAAAATTCTACTGTGGAAGGGCTAAGAAAATGTACTTGTGAACAAATCTTTTGCAAATTACCCAGATATCAAGAGTTTCCAAAAGGTAATTCTGCCCACCTATGGTACATTGGGTAGTAAGAAAAGGGGAGTCAGTGTTTCGCAGGTCTATATTACAGCTCCACAGGGTTTATTACCCCTCTCCCATGACCTTGTAAGGTGAGGCTCCATAGCTAAGCTACAGTATGGAGATTGTGACCGCATATCTGGGCAGATGAGTTCATTACAGCTTCACACAGATCTTTACCCGGCGTTTCTAAGCTTCTGAGTAGCAACCTGACTAGTAATATTATTATACAAGATTTGATCATTTATTACATAGTTTGTAAAGCCGAATAAAGACTTGCGTCCATCAAGTTCGACCTGTTAGTCCTGTAATTGCTACAGTTGATCCAGAGGAGGGCAAAAACCCCAAATGATTTAGCCAATCTTCACCTGAGGAAAAATTCCCTCCCGACTCTGAAACCAGCAGTCAGAATAAATCCCTGCATCAACCTACTATTTTATTTTATTTTTAAGTATATGCTGAAATCTGCCTGGTATCTAAAAATGCATCCAGTCCCCGCTTGAACTGGTGTAGTGAATCCGACATTACCGTCTCCTCACTCAGTGAATTCCATATTCTCACTGCTCTTACCGTAAAGAACCCCTTCCTATGCTGGTGCTGAAACCTTTTCTCTTCCAGTCTTAGTGAATGCCCTCTTGTTACCGTAATATTCCTCCTTTTGAATAAATCCCGGGCAAGGTCTCTATACTGTCCCCTAACATATTTGTACACATTTATTATGTCCCCCCTCAACCTTCTCTTTTCCAGGCTGAATAGTCCTAGTTTTGCCAACCTCTCTGGGTATTGCAGTCCCTCCATTCCCTTTATTAATTTTGTTGCCCTCTTTTGTACCTTTTCAAGCTCATTTATATCCTTTCTATATATTGGGGCCCATAACTGAGCACATTATTCCTAGTGTGGTCTGACCAGTGCTTTGTACAGTGGGAGAACAATGTTCTCATCCTTTGCAGCTATACCTCTTCTGATACATCCCATTACCCTGTTTGCCCTTACAGCAGCGGCCTGACTTTGGGCACTCCAATTTAGTTTGCTATCAATCAAGATGCCCAAGTCCTTCTCCATCTCTGAATTCCCCAATGATTTCCCATTCAGTGAGTACTGGTGACTTCCATTTTTCCTTCCCATATATATGACCTTACATTTCTCCTCATTAAACCTCATTTGCCATTTAATGCTCCACCTACCCAGTTTATCCAAATCCCTCTGTAGGTCTGCACTGTCCTCTTTTATATTAATTGTTTTACATAACTTTGTGTCATCTGCAAATATTGACATTTTACTATTTATCCCGTTGACTATGTCGTTAATAAAGATATTAAATAACATTGGGCCTAGTACAGACCCCTGTGGTACCCCACTAGTGACGCTTACCCAATCTGAGTATATTCCATTTATAACCACCCTCTGCCTTCTATCTTTTAGCCAGTTAGCTACCCACTTGCAGACATTTTCCCCCAGCCCCATCATTCTCATTTTGTATACCAACCTATTATGTGGCACGCTATCGAACGCTTTTGCAAAGTCTAGATACACGACATCCATTGGTTCCCCCTGATCTAATCGAGAGCTAACCTCCTCGTAGAAGTCAATCAGGTTTGTTTGGCAGGAGCGATTCCTCATGAATCCATGTTGGTTCGGGGTTAAAAGATTATTAGCATCAAGATGCTCCGTAATTGCCTCTTTAATGAAGCTTTCAAAAATTTTGCCCACAACGGACGTCAGACTCACCGGCCGATAGTTTCCGGCGTCACTTTTTGCTCCCTTTTTGAATATTGGCACTACATTCGCCTGTCGCCAATCAAGTGGTACAGACCCAGTCTCAACAGAGTCCTTAAATATAAGATATAACGGTCTGTCTATCACATTACTTAGTTCCCTTAGTACCCGTGGGTGTATGCCATCAGGTCCTGGTGATTTGTTTATTTTAATGTTACTGAGGCGTTTCTGTACCCCAACTTGGGTTAGATTAGTCATACTTAGTGGAGGATTAAGCTTGTCACTTCTCATTTCGCCTGTTAGTTCTATTTCCTTTGTGAAAGTTGTCGAAAAAAAATTATTTAATAGGTTAGCTTTATCCTCATCTTTCTCTATGATTTTGCCTTCATCACTTTTTATCGGTCAAATATTATCCGATTTAATCCTTTTACTATTTATATACGTAAAGAACAGTTTGGGATTTGATCTACTTTCCCTAGCAATACGTCTCTCTGTTTCCTCCTTCGCTATTTTTATTTGTTTTTTACAGGTTCTCGTTTTTTCCTTGTAACACATTAGTGCCTCCTTACTGTTTTCCTGTTTTAATCTCTTGAATGCCTCTTTTTTTGCTATTTAACGCCCCTTTTACGTTCTTGTTCAACCATATTGGTTTCCTCTTATTTCTGGCCCATTTATTCCCATATGTTATATACCTCTCGCACTGAGTATTCAGAATTCTTTTGAAGGTTTCCCATTTACTATTCGTATTCCTTTGATTAAGAACTTTGTCCCAGTCAATAAGTTGAAGGTTTTCTATCAGCTGATCAAACTTCGCCCTCCTAAAGTTTAATGTTTTTGTTGTTCCCTTATTGATAACCCTACTGAAGGGCATTTTGAAATTGATAATATTATGATCGCTATTACCTAGGTGCCCCCCTATCTGTACCTCAGTTATTCTATCAGGCCTATTAGTCAATATTAAGTCCAACACGGCCTTCCCTCTCGTTGGTTCCTGCACTAGTTGGGAGAGATAATTATCCTTAATATTTGTCAAGAACCTTTTTCCTTTCTGAGATCTACAGGTTTCTGTTTCCCAGTCAATATCCGGGTAGTTGAAATCCCCCATTACAATCACTTCATTATGTTTTGCTACTTTGTCTATTTGTCCTAATAGCAGACTCTCATTCTCCTCTGTTATATTTGGTGGCTTATAGCAGACCCCCAATAATATTTTATTATTATTTTTTGCCCCCTCTATCTCTACCCACATGGACTCGACCCCCTCTTCTCCCTCTCCTATATCTTCCCTTAGTCTGGGCTTTAGACATGACTTTACATATAAGCAGACTCCTCCGCCTTTCCCCTGTTTCCGGTCCCTTCTAAATAAACTATAATCCTAATAAATTTACCGCCCAGTCGTAGCTATCATCTAGCCAAGTCTCTGTTATACCTACGATGTCATACCTCTCCTCCGATATAAGCGCCCGCAGCTCATTCGCCTTATTGGTCAGGCTTCTTGCGTTGGTCAGCATGCAAGATAAAATTTTGGGGTTATTTAGCTTCCTATTCTTCTCTAGCGATCTAACTGTACTATCCTCACCCCCCTCTCCACCCTCATTATATTCACTTCTCCCCTTCCCCCTTGCTTGCCTCACATCCCACCTATTTCCTTGGCCCCCCCCCCGTCTCTAGTTTAAATACTCCTCCAACCTATTAGCCATCTTCTTCCCCAGCACCGCTGCACCCTCCCCATTGAGGTGCAGCCCGTCCCTACGGTAGAGCCTGTAGCCGACTGCGAAGTCATCCCAGTTCTCCATGAACCCAAACCCTTCTACCTTGCACCAACTCTTTAGCCACTTATTCACCTCCCTAACTTCCCGTTGGCGCTCCTGTGTGGCTCGCGGGATTGGTAGTATTTCTGAGAAAACTACTTTGGAGGTCCTTGCCCTAAGCTTCCTACCTAGGTCCCTGAAATCATTTTTAAGGACCCTCTATCTACCACTCACTTTGTCATTGGTGCCGATGTGGACCATGACCGCTGGGTCTTCGGCAGCCCCACCCAGTAACCTGACAACCCGATCCGCGATGTGCCGGACTCGAGCGCCAGGGAGGCAGCACACCGTTCGGCGATCCCGGTCTTTGTGACAGATTGCCCTGTCTGTCCCCCTAATAATAGAATCACTCACTACCAGGACCTGTCTTGCCTGCCCTACACTTCCCCCCTCCCCCTCATTACTGGAGCATACACTCCCCCGGCGGTCAGAGGATCTGTCGTGCTCCAATAATGCCGGTTCTGAACCAGCCTTCCTATACTTCTTCCCTCTATCCCTCCTAACTGTTATCCAGCTCCCTGCCTGTTCAGCCTGCACTTCCCCTCTATGCTCCACCCCCAGTATTGACCCATTGAGTGTCTGCTCGGTGAGCAGCTAACTCCGTTCCATGTTGTCGATGCTCCTCAGTATCGCTATCTGAGCACTTAGATCCAGAATTTGGGCTTCCAAGTGCACGATATGCTCACATCTCTCGCAGCAGTATAGATCCTCGAGCGGTAGCTCACGGAATGCATACATTGCGCAAGATGTACACTGCACGGCTCCGGCCAAGATGGACGCCATTCTAAATATGGGGATACAGTCAGTATATATATACAAGTACAAAACACAATTATTTATATATAGGTGTATGGACGGGGATCAATTAGGGATGTGCAAGTGTATCAATTAGATATCGGCGGGGGATCAGTTAAGTATGGACGGGGGATCAATTAAGTATGGACCGGGGACTCAGCTGAGTAGGTCAGGTGGATTAATTAAGTATGGACGGTGTGTCAATTGACTATGGACTGGGGATCAATAAATATGGGCTGGGGAAATAATTAATTGTGGACTGGGGAATCAATCAATTAATTATGGACAGGGGGTTAATTAAATATGGATGGGGATAAGGCAAATAAATAGGGACTGGGGGATCAGTAAAAGTGGACAGGGGGAATCTATTAAATATGGACAAGGGGGATCAATTGATTATGGGCTGGGGGGGTCAATCAGTTAAATGTGGTCGGGGGATCAATTTAATATGGACGGGGGGGTCAATTTAAATGTTGTCAGGGGGATCAGTTAAATATGGACGGGGGGTTATCAGGGGATCAATTTAAATATGAACGGGGGGTGATCAATTAAATATGGTCTGGGGGATCACTAAAGATGGCCTGGGGAGTTGTATTAAATATGGATAGGGGGGAGATCGATCAAATATGGACAGGGGATTAATTTAAATAAGGCCGGGGGGGGGAGCACTTAAATAAAATACAATTACAATACAAATACAGTACAATACACGCTCGGGTTCAGTAGGGCCTCTTATCGCGGCCTCCTGCCCCTCACTCACCTCCTCTAGGGACGCTGCACGCTATCACAGCGCGCTCGCCCCTCCGGTCGCCTCCTACCGGTCCTCCCGGTCCACTTGGTCACCTCCGCCTGGCTCCCTCGCCAGAGGGCCGCGAGCCGAGTCGGACCACGCCGCACGCCGCTCACCACAGCCACACCACAGCCCACGTGTTCACACCCCGCGCGCGCTCTCACTTCCGGTCACCTCCACGGTAGTGTTTAGATTGACTGGCCGGGCAGATCTGGCATTCTGCAGACTGGAAAAGCTGGGGAACAACCATTATATAAAATATGAAAAAATAGAAAATATTAGCAATGTTCTATAATGGTTAATTTTTACATAACACTGGTTCAATTCACTTGATATTAACCCGTTCATGATCTTGTGATTTTCTATCTTTGCACTTTAATTTTTTTTCTCCTCTTTTTTCCAGAGCCATAACTTTTATATTTTTTCAATATAACCAAGGGCTTGTTTTTTGCAGGACAAGTTGTACTTTTGAATGACACCATTTTTTTGAAGTGCTACTGACGCGTCCCTGGGCCTGTGTCGCGCTGCCTTGCGCACGCGGGAGCTTACCCGGAGCCGGATCTGTTTAGGGTTGTAGTCTCGTGGCGGTGACCCGGTCCGTGCCCAGGGAGTCAAACTGGACGGCAGTCTGTTAGCGGTAGAAAATGGTTGATGACTACGCCACCCGTTGAATGCAGCCAGGGGGCTGCTGCTGCAGGGCAGACCGCTGAGGCCGGTGGAAGGATGGTGCAGCGTGATAGTATAACCCCCAACGGGAGGGGTATGGCCTCAGGGCAGCCGACGTGGATGATGGGGGTAGCAGGAACCACTCAGAGACGGTATGGTAGCGTTCAGGGTCTTTACTGGTAACAACGATAGACCCTCCCGGAGTACTTGCTAGCGAACGGGGCCTGGTCAGTCCTTGAGCAGATGGGATCTCCCCTGGCCAGGCGTAGTTGTAGGCCTCCCAAGCTGACTGTACTCTTCTGGCTACCTTGCTAGAAGCTGATGTAAGTAGCCCACGTCCCTGAGTGTACCGTGTGGTGCTCACCCGTATGGCCGGTGACTCGGGGCCTTCTAATGGCTTCCGCTCCACGATGGCGGTGCTGGTCCCACGCGTGTGACCGGGCCTTCGGGCTTCTGGGCCAGGGGACCTGAAATCCCCTGCCTGACGGATTCTGCTGCTGGGTAGAAGTTAATCCCCACAGCCTCGGACTCCGGGTCCGGTAAAGAATCTTCTTAGTCAGGGCGAGCTCTTTAGCTGCCAGCCCCTGACTCCTTGTGACTCTGCTGCTTCCTATGCTGCTCTTGTCTCTACTCTTCCTGGACTCACTAACCCTGCCTCAGCCCCGGGTTTATACAGGGGAAGTTCTTCCCCTCCCAAGGCTGGGCAGGAGGTGTGGCATGCACAGGATCCCTGACCAAAGGACCTCCCACCTGCTCTCAGACGTAATATCTCTATCACTGTGACAACCAGACCCCTGGGGTGTCACACTCCCCCCTAGTGAAATTTAGTACTCCGGGACTAAACACTTTTTAGAAAAATATAACAAGGTATATCAAAGAACAATAAAATACAATAAGGAAACACAATAAGATGGTCACGGATGTCCGCAACCGGGTGCAGTCTTTGAAGAAAAGCAAAGGTGTCCATTTCACCAACACAGGGAGACGTAACCAGGTAGGGGTCTGTCCTACCCCGAGTCCTTAACAGTCTCTAGTCCATCCTGGGTTACGCTCCAACTATATACAAAGGATTCCCGGTAAATCCACCAAGGTTTCCTAAAAATAACTAGAAACACAAAATTATACACAAGCAACAATAAACAGGTAAACATTGTAAAACAACTTAAACATTTAGATCCTCCAACGTGCGGGTAACTGGCCTCTAGTGGCCCTAGTGGACCTACGGAGCTGACTGTCTGGCCCTGAACTACAGGGTGTAGGAGCTGTCAAGGGTAAACTGGGCAGCTGTCTACCGGCTCTTTGTCTCACTAGGGGTACGGCAGGCTCACTATAAGCAGAGGGTGGATTCTCCTGTTCCGCTTGGGTGGAGTCTTCTGCCTCCTGGACCGGCTGCTCTTCCAGCTCTACCCGTTGCTCCGTAGGTTCTTGGGATGATGGTTGGAGGAAGGTGAGTACGGGTACCACAACTGCACCATTGACTTGAGTCCAAGACCGAGGGAAGTCCCCGAGCACGGTACTAACCATATCTTCCCTTTCTTCCACGGGTCGATGGTCTTCCTGTTCCTCCTCAGGGTTCCTCAGTTGTTCGGGGCACTTCTTCAGGTGGTCCCGGGATACAATGGCTGTGGTTTCCCCTCCGTCTTTACTGATGGTACAGACCTTCGGGTTCTCGTGGCTTGAGGGCAGTACGGTGTACGGGTCCTTCTCCCACTGGTCGTCCAACTTGTGGAGCCGTCTCTTCCTCTTCAAGACCTGCTCTCCGGGTACCAGGGGAACAGCGGGAGCATACTGGTTGTAAGTCTTCTCTTGTCTTTCCCTAGCCTGACAGAGACTTCACTCCACGCTCTCCTGTACTTTCCGGTACTGCTGCTGCCTCTCTGTGTCCCAGTCTGTTTCTGGTGAAGTGTCCTCGGGCGTCAGGACTCCCATTTCCAGGTCAACAGGTAACTTACCAGGTCTTGCCCTCATTAGGTAAGCCAGGGTACAGTTGGTGGAACCTACCGGGATGTGGTTGTATAGGTCCACCAGATCGGGCAACTTCTCAGGCCACAGACTGCGTTCTTCCAGGGGCAACGTTTTTAGAAGATCCATTACCACCTGGTTCATTTTCTCACAAAGTCCATTAGTTTGCGGATGGTAGGGTGTCGTCCTTATCTTCCGGCAGCCATACAGATTGCAGAATTCCTGGAAGACCTCCGCTTCAAAGGCAGGTCCCTGGTCCGTCAGCACTTGGTCCGGGTACCCGTGTGGACGGCAAAAGTGCTGCTGGAAGGCTCTAGCTGCTGTTCGAGCCGTTAAGTCCTTGACGGGGACGACAACCAGAAACCGGGAGTAATGATCCACGATGGTTAACGCGTAGACGTAGCCACTTCTGCTGGGGGTCAGTTTTACATGATCCAAGGCTACCAGTTCCAACGGTTGCCGGGTGACGATGGACTGCAGGGGAGTCTTCTGGCTGGCCCGGTCCTTCCTTCTCAGATTGCACGGGCCACAGTCTCTGCACCACTTCTCGATGGTTCCCCTCATGCCTACCCAGTGGAACCGCTCGCGCAGCAGGAACTCCAGCTTTTTCCACCCGAAGTGTCCAGCTCCGTCGTGGTATGCCTCCATCACCATGGCTGCGTCTCTTCGTGGCACCACTACTTGCCAGAGTAGTTCATGCGTCCTGGAGTTAACCATTCTGCGGCACAACTTCCCCTTGTAAAGGAACAGTCGACTCTTCTCTGCCCATAGTTGTTTGGCTTCCTCTGGAGCGTCTGATTCCAGGCTAGCCTCCGGGCGAGTCAGCATCTCCTTCACCAGTCGGACGGCAGGGTCGCTGTCTTGCGTTTCCGCCCAGTTGTAGTGAGGTAAGGGGTTCAACGTAGCAGCCTGCTTACTCCTTACCCGGTGGGAATACTGGATAGTCCCATGACGGTGGAACGCAGGGAGTTCAACTTCTTCCAGTCCCTCCGGATCTTCTCCTCCGTCCGGCAGGTTGGGCATCCTGGACAGGGCGTCCGCGTTGGTATTGGAGCGCCCTGCCCGGTATTTAATTGTGAACTCGTAGTTGGACAGACGGGCCATCCACCTCTGCTCCAGGGCACCGAGTCTTGCCGTGTCCAGGTGTGTCAGCGGGTTGTTATCCGTGTATACGGTGAACCGGGAAGAAGCGAGGTAATGCTTAAAGCGCTCGGTGACTGCCCATACCACGGCCAGGAACTCTAGCTTAAATGAGCTATAATTCTCGGGATTCCTTTCGGTGGGTCGCAGTTTTCGGCTGGCATAGGCGATTACTCGCTCTTTCCCCTGCTGAATCTGGGACAGTACGGCTCCTAGCCCGACGTTACTGGCGTCGGTGTAGAGGATGAAGGGCTGGCTATAGTCCGGATACGCCAAGATTTCATCCCCCGTGAGGGCCATCTTCAGCTGGCGGAAGGACTCTTCCTCTAGCTCTTCCCATTTGAAGGGCGGCTTCTGGTTCTTGGCCTTCCGGGACTGGCCTATCAGGAGGTCCTGCATAGGCGCCGCCTTTTTGGTGAAACCGGGAATAAACCTTCGGTAGTAGCCTACCAACCCTAGGAACTGCCGCACTTCTTTTACGCTGGAAGGGCTTGGCCATCCTTTGATTGCGGTGATCTTATCGGGGTCGGGAGCCACTCCGTCAGCGCTCACCACGTGTCCCAGGTATTGCACCTTTGGTTTCAGGAGGTGACACTTGGAGGGTTTCACCTTTACTCCGTAACTCGCCAGAGCTTCGAACACCTCCGCCAGGTGTTTCAGGTGGTCCTCATAAGTTTTGGAGTATACGATGACATCGTCCAGGTACAACAGGACCGTCTCGAAGTTTCTGTGGCCCAGACAGCACTCCATTAATCGTTGGAAGGTTCCTGGGGCGTTGCAGAGTCCGAACGGCATGCAGGTGAACTCGCTAAGTCCCATCGGGGTGGTGAATGCGGTCTTCTCCCGGTCCGCCTCTGCTACAGGAACCTGCCAGTACCCGCTAGTGAGATCCAAGGTAGAGAAGAAGTTAGCAGATCTTAAAGCAGCCAATGACTCCTCTATCCTTGGTAAGGGGTACGCATCCTTGTGTGTGATACGGTTGATTTTCCGGTAATCTACACACATCCTCATGGTGTTGTCTTTCTTTTTGACTAAAACTAGTGGGGCTGCCCAGGGGCTACAGCTATCCCGGATTACCCCAACCTCCTTCATGTCTCTAAGCATCCCCTTGGCGTGTTGGTAATGTGCAGGGGGTACGGGTCGATACCTCTCTTTTATGGGAGGATGATCTCCCGTGGGGATGCGGTGTTCTACCCCCTTGACTCGCCCGAAGTCTAACGGGTGTTTACTAAACACTCTCTCATACTCTTGAACCACCCGATAGACTCCTTGTTTCTGGTGTGAGGGAGTGGAGTCAGTACCCAGATGTAGTTGCTGACACCAGTCCTCCATGTCTTTCTTAGAGCCGTTACCTTCCTCCGGGTGAGATGGAGGCAAGGGTTCCACAGATTGTATAGAATTTTGATTAGTGGTATATAATTTGGCTAGCGTGGCATACCGGGGCAGGTACACTTCCCTCTCCCCGATATTTATTATGCGAACGGGCACCCTCCCATGGCGTACATTGACCACCCCCCGTGCTGTCAAAATGGTGGGCCTACTGTCTGAGTAAACTGGTTCTACCATTGCCTGGTAATCTCTACCTCTCAGACCAATAGCTGCCCGGCACCAAATCATCATTTCACTTTTTGGGGGCATGGCAATAGGAAAAGGGTCACACATTCTTACGCTACCAATCTCACCGCCGGAGAGTTCCACTTGTTGCCGTTGCATCAGTGCCCGGATCTCTTTCTGGAGCACCCGCTGCTCGCCGGAGCTGGCATTCTTGGCAACCTGCTGTAAAAGGAAAATCACCTCTGCAAGACAATTTTCAATTACATTAGTTCCTAGAGTTATTTTTGGGTGACTCTCATGTTTGTCAATATCTACAATGATCAGTCCCTGTGCGGCCAGTTCGACTCTACCAATTTTGATGGTCACCTCTTTAAATCCGATCTGTGGCACGGGCTGACCATTGCTGGCGATGATACTCAAGTCGTCGTCAGGGTAGCGGGTAATATCCGAGTCATTCCAGTACTGCTTGAAGAGCACGTACGGGATGGTGGTGACCTGTGACCCGGTGTCCAGTAGGGCACTCATGGGAATGCCATCCAGTACCACAGGCAAGACTGGACGTCCTCCCACATATCTGTCGCGCCAGTTCGATGGGCCTGGTGATCTTTTTCCTGGGGGTTGGCCCTCTACCCCAGGTTGTGCCCGTTTAAAGAACAGTACCTTTCCATATGTCCGGGTTGATTGCAGCGGCGGCAGATGGGTCGTCCGTCCTCGCTGTATCGGTCACTGGGTCTTCCTCTGGCCGGTGGGGTCCTCCTTGGTCGACGCCACGGGATGTCCTCCGGTCCGGATGCCAGCTGGATCTTCCCTGGAGTGGAAACCTGTAAAGACTGCACAGTTCGGGTTAGCGCAGCAACACTTTTAGCTAGTTCTTGGACCTGATGGTGTAGGTCTGGAGCCGGGTCATTGTCCAAAGCCTGCGCATCAGCTCCCACAGGCCCTGCTGACAAGGGCGCCGCCTCCTGGTAGTAAGTGGTAGTGGGGCGTCTGTGGGTCACAACGCCACCTGGTGCCGGTTCTCGGAGCACCCGGATGGCTCTGTCCTTGAACTGTGCAAATTCTAGATGAGGGTCCTGTAAGGCCATTGCCCGCAACTGGGTGCGGTGGGCATTGCAATATAAACCCTCTATAAATTGTTCGGTCAACAGCCTGTCCTCGTTTCCCACTCCATTAGGGTCGGTCTGCTTAATGGCCCTCAGGGCCTCTTGTAGGTTGAGTGCATAGTCCCTTATACTCTCATGCGCTCGCTGCTTGCACCCGTAGAATCTAAGTTTAATCTCGGCTGAGGTGCGGGTATCAAAAGTGTCCTTCAGCCGGGTTAGTATCCCTGCAACAGTCTTCCTCCCAGGTGGCCAGGATTTTACTTCCCTTTTGGCTGCCCCAGTTAGTTGGGCCACCAGGATGCTCACTTTTTGCTCTTCTGTGAGGGGGTACACCTGGAAGAGGCTATCCAGCTTTTCTCTAAAGTCATGCAGGGTATGTGACTCCCCTGAGTACTGGGGTAGCCAAGCTGCTCCCGGGATATAGGGCATGGTGAAGGGCATAACTGCAACAGCGGTAGCGCTGGCGGGGGTTGAGGCAGTGGAGCTCTCCTCCGTATCCGACATCTTCCTCCCCCCTAGTGGACCGTGGCCTACCTTGCGATGATCCTGTTCCGTAGGCCGCGGCTCCGCAGTGGATCGTCAGGGTTGAGGACCTTCCGTCGCGCTCCTGTGACGTCGGCGTCTGCTGGGCTCCTTCCAGGACCTTACGCAACGTCCGGACGTGAGGCGGGGCTTCAGTTCTCGCGCGCTTTCGGAGTCCACGCCCCTCTTCTTCCCGCGCGGCGTCCTCAAGATGGCGTCCAATGGCGGGAAAACTCCACGGATGGCGGGAAGAAGGCTGAAGATGGCGCCGGATGGCGGGAAACTTCACCGATGGCGGGAAGAAGGCTGAAGATGGCGCCGGATGGCGGGAATCTTCACCGATGGCGGGAATCTTCACCACTGGTAAGTTTGAACAGTCTTTGCTTTTCAGGCACGCAGTACCCGGTGGTTGCGGGCACGTGATCCTGCCGACTACGCCAAAGTTGACGCGCCCCTGGGCCTGTGTCGCGCTGCGTTGCGCACGCGGGAGCTTACCCGGAGCCGGATCTGTTTAGGGTTGTAGTCTCGTGGCGGTGACCCGGTCCGTGCCCAGGGAGTCAAACTGGACGGCAGTCTGTTAGCGGTAGAAAATGGTTGATGACTACGCCACCCGTTGAATGCAGCCAGGGGGCTGCTGCTGCAGGGCAGACCGCTGAGGCCGGTGGAAGGATGGTGCAGCGTGATAGTATAACCCCCAACGGGAGGGGTATGGCCTCAGGGCAGCCGACGTGGATGATGGGGGTAGCAGGAACCACTCAGAGACGGTATGGTAGCGTTCAGGGTCTTTACTGGTAACAACGATAGACCCTCCTGGAGTACTTGCTAGCGAACGGGGCCTGGTCAGTCCTTGAGCAGATGGGATCTCCCCTGGCCAGGCGTAGTTGTAGGCCTCCCAAGCTGACTGTACTCTTCTGGCTACCTTGCTAGAAGCTGATGTAAGTAGCCCACGTCCCTGAGTGTACCGTGTGGTGCTCACCCGTATGGCCGGTGACTCGGGGCCTTCTAATGGCTTCCGCTCCACGATGGCGGTGCTGGTCCCACGCGTGTGACCGGGCCTTCGGGCTTCTGGGCCAGGGGACCTGAAATCCCCTGCCTGACGGATTCTGCTGCTGGGTAGAAGTTAGTCCCCACAGCCTCGGACTCCGGGTCCGGTAAAGAATCTTCTTAGTCAGGGCGAGCTCTTTAGCTGCCAGCCCCTGACTCCTTGTGACTCTGCTGCTTCCTATGCTGCTCTTGTCTCTACTCTTCCTGGACTCACTAACCCTGCCTCAGCCCCGGGTTTATACAGGGGAAGTTCTTCCCCTCCCAAGGCTGGGCAGGAGGTGTGGCATGCACAGGATCCCTGACCAAAGGACCTCCCACCTGCTCTCAGACGTAATATCTCTATCACTGTGACAACCAGACCCCTGGGGTGTCACACTACTTTAGTGAAGTAAAAATAATAAATTTAGGATTTTTTATCTTCGTTATTTTTTTATAGACTTTACATTTATCATATTGCGGGCTACAATTAAGATAGAGATGGGAGAGGCAGCATTTTGTTCAGAATTGTACAGGCTTTAATTCGACATGTCTTAACCAAGTTTGTTATTTTGTTTTCGAGGAGTCAAATTCTAAATTTTGATGGGCGATTTCGGGAAAACTGTGTTTTGTAAAAAAAAAAAAAATGCGTATGTGTTACTTGTGTTATTGGTTACATTCCTTCAGGGATTCAAGTTGGTATTTCTGTAGGATCATATTTTGTTGTGTGATTTTCTAAATACAGTCTCATCCTAGTCATAGGTTTAATGCTAAACTAAAAGAATCAATATTTTAACACCTTTTTAATATACAGTTATACATGTAACAACTTTTTTTTTATTATTACTTCACTAGACATTTCCTTTTTCCAGTTTAAAAAAAAAATGAAAAAAATACAGTAAAATCGTCCAGCGATAAAATAAAACATTATGAATTAGTCTGAACAATTAATAGTACGTCTTTACACTGATCTTTTCTCAATAATTTGTTCTCCCCTCTGGGTGAAATGTAATCTTGTCCACAATCTCTTACTAACAATGGCCGTTTCCTTTTGTGTCAGTATGTACGCCTGTTATGGGGTTTGGGTCCACTTGTGTTAATATCTGATTTTTGGTTACTTTCAAAATGTCTGCTTTCTTGGATACACAAAGGATGGTGATGGACCAGAAGGTGCAGAAAAATGGCTTTACTTCTTCATTGTCCTAGTCTTTGGAGAGTCCATTAGCCAGCAGCCACCAGTGCTGATCATACTCACAGGTCACATATCCAGTTATATCATCCATCGCCAATCTTGTGCCACCTTCAATCACTTCATGGACTTCACTGTCATTTCTGGATGAAAAAATCCTTGTTTATATTTTTGTTTCACTACATGGAATTAAAGTGTGGTATTGCTTAGTTCCTTTGATGGGTTCTGCTTTTTGTAACCAATGTTTTAACAAACTTTCCTCTTCTTCTTAGTCCTGGTTTGTACAGTACGTGAACTGGATGTTAGGAATATTTTTCTCACTCAGTTGGAAAAGTTGCATGGGTGTTAAAATTTGGTCTGAATGTGGTCTATGGAGGCTAGCTTGAGCTGCTAGACATTTCACCGTGCCTCCTAAACCATCACATACACCTTTTGCCAGAAGCTGAATGGCAAAAAAGTGCCATTCAGCTTTCACTCCAAAATGTTTCTTGTGATGGCATACAATTATAAGGTTTCTCCTATTTTTATACTGTGCAGAAGAGTCATCCGAGGAGTAGTAGACCTTGCTCAAACTTGTTAGGATGTCAGTTTTATCACTGAAATCAAATTTTTTTGGAACAAATGAACAGCTGTTGAATCGTGAAGTAAGCACTCAGACATAAAATACATAAGTGTAGTTCTGATATCTGACTGTAAGCAGAGTCGGCTTATTAGTAATAAGTTATTACTATTCAGCTAAGCAGACAACAGACCGGATGCTGCACTTATCGCACAGGGCGCTGAGGGAGACATTGCACGGACCAGCCCCTGAAAACAGCATCACTGATGGGCGGCAAACAAAGCAGGGGAGAGTAGGGATGTCCCAGTCCCCTCCTTTTCGATGATCTTCGTTTCAGTGTGGAAAGGGAAGTGACAGCAGTTTCCACATTTTTGGGTTCACTGTTAAGCCCACGGCTGTGTGCAAATCCACTACTGATTGTACCAGGGACAAGTTGGTATGCCACTTGGTACTAAAGGTAATATCATCCAAATACACCGATACATACTTCTGATAAGGCTCTAACACTATGTCCATCAGCCTCTGGAACATGGCCGAGGCTGCATGTAACCCAAAAGGCAAGACGACCTAGTGATAGAGACCCTCCGGCGTTATGAAGGCTGACTCTGTCCGAGGCACCTGCCAGTAACCCGTGGTGAAGTACTGGGCCTGCCCCATTCTCTCAATCAGCTCGTCCACCCAGGACATTGAATAAAGGTCAAATTTCAACACTTTATTACATTTTCAGAAGTCGTTACAAAATCATAACGATCCGTCCAGCTTCAGAACCAGTACAATGGGGCTAGCCCGCTCCCTCCTGGACTCCTCGATAACTCCTAGCTGGAGCATTTGTTTTTCCTCAGCTGCGATGGCTTGTGTCTGGGCCTCTGTCACACGGTACGGTTTCATTCGTACCCTTACCTGAGGCTCTGTGACAATGTTATGTTGGATCACAGATGTTCGGCCAAGCAGTTCCGAAAATACATCCGTACTCTGCAGCACCAATTTCTGAGTCTCCCGTCGCTTCTGTTTAGAGAGTGTGTCACTTATATTTACCTCTCCCCTGGCCATTGTCGGAGGGTCCCCAGACGATACGACCGGAGTCGCATCCGTAATCATACATTCCCAGTCTTTCCTTGCTTATAGCAAATTTACGTGATATAGCTGTTTGGGTTTTCTCTTCCCAGGTTGATATACTCTCTAATTCATCTCCCCAACCTTTTCCCGGACTTCATATGGCCCTTGCCACTTGGCCATGAGCTTACTTTCTGCTGTGGGCACTAAGACTAATACCTGATCCCCTTGGACATTGACCATGCCAGGGGTGCAACAAAGTGCCATTAGTTGCATAAGGATTAAAAGTGAATTTAGGCTGTGTACCCACGATGTGTTTTTCAAGCGTTTTTGCTGCGGAATTTTCCGCAGCGTAAATGTAGCACCCTGAGGACTCGGCTGCTACAGGGGTATTGCACCTCAGCCAGAGGTGTGATATTCCACTCCCGGGTAAGGATGGAGTGTGGAACTGAGCTCAGTAGGCTGCATGCACTACACACATCCCATTTCCGGGGGACAGATCAATGGTACTCCCACTAGAGAAATGTGCAGGTACGACAGTGTCTGTCCCTGGCTGGAGTGGGAGGGGGGTGGAACATCCCAGTAGTGTAGGGGCAGATAGGGGGAGCAGTCTGGGTAATGCTAGGAGCTCATTGGGTGCTGGTCACCTGAGCTCACACATAGAGGGAGTATATAAGGTGGGAACCATCTTAGATCAGGGTCAGACAGGCAGACAGTTACCAGTCAGTCTGTTGTAGAGGGTCAAGCAGTCCTGAAAGAAGAGAGAGAGGAGAAGAGAAGGACCCAGAGGGGGAGAAGAAGGAACTCCAAGAACCCAAAATTAGACCAGAGGGTGAAGAGTTGGCACAAGGGTACCGGATCCCAAGCTGGTGGAGGGCACTAATCCTCAGCCAGAGACCGGAGGTCGTGGGCAGGATTTGCCACGATCCCCCACTAAATCCACCCGGAAGGCAAACCGAGAATAGGGTCAGGGAACCCAGAGACAAGGGTTTTACCCAACAAGAGGCCCGAGGGAGCCGGACATAGGTGGATCCCTGGTGGGGAAGGCCAGAGAAAAGGAACGTCAGAAAGGGAGCTCAGGACCACGCTCCAGAATTACTTGGGGGTTGGCCGAGTCCAGGACCTGGTGGACGCAGCACAGCTCGGGCGGTCACTCAAGGCCAGAGTGACCACAAGAACAGCAGTAAGTAAAGACCCTGAACTGCACAGCCCGACTCTGAGTCTTCTTACCGTCCACACTGCACCACCACAACCACCATCCTCTACAACTGACCCCCTGAGGCTATACCCCTCCCGTTGGGGGTTATACTACCAGAGCTGCACACACACCACCAGCCTCAGCGGACCCTGCTGCAGCGGCGGCCGTATTGACCGCAAATCAACGGGTGGCGTAGTCGACACTAAAGAACATCCAGTAACATCTGTAGGACTGCCACACACTGAGCTTGACACCCTGGGCACGGACCGGGTCACCGCCACTCGGAGACTACAACCCCCCCATCTGATCCGGCTCCGGGTATCCCCTAAACAACACTGGCCCAGGGGGCGCGTCAACTTTGGCGTAGTCGGCAGGATAACGTGCCCGCAACAACCGCGTACTGCGTGCCTGAAGAAAAGTTCACCGTTACCTCAAAAAGAAGTCTCCCGCCGGTTCCGGAGGGTCCCCGCCAACGGACTCCATCACAGGTCGTTTCCCGCCGGTTGTCCGCCATTTGCAGCTTTTTCCCGCCATCCATGGAGTTTCCCGCCACTGGGAGACGATTCCCGCCATTTCCAAAGATTTCCCGCCTTGGAAGAGCGGACGCCATTATGGGCGTGCCAGAGGGTGGCAAGATGCCACCTCCCATCGTGGGCCAGGTCGAAGAATGGCGCCAAAAGCGGAAACCGCGCCCACCAACAGAGACTGTGATGCTGGAAGTGTCCATCAGCGTGAGAGAACTGCCCCTGGAACTGACAATCACTAAGTTGCCCCGGGACCACCCTCAATGTGGGCGGAGACAGAGAAAAAGAGCAAAGATGGGTGCCGCCTGGAGGAGTCTGGAGAGAGCGCACCCGGAGACAAGAAGTCTGGAGAGGACTCCGGAGAAGTCATACCCGGAGATGGAGGGAGAGACAGGCAGCACCGACCCAGTAGTCAGGAGCCTGCTACAAGCCACAACCCCACTAGGCTTAGTGTAGATCCTGGCACAGCTCCCCCGAGACCGGGAGTGTGCACAGACCGCGCTGGAGGGCCTCGCACGGAGGATGGCCCAGGTGCAGCGAGAGACGTTGGCGGAGTGGAGCCAAGAGATGGCCCAGCAGACCGAAACCCGTCAGCGGAGCACGCCACCCGAGATGAGGAGACAGACCGCCTCTGAGGATGGTGCAGGAGGACTCAAGGCCGGAGACGGCGCCGAGAAGGGAGCCGAACGAACGGAGGCAGGTAAAGGGGATGTCTCTAACCCGAGCCGGGAAACCGCGTGCCTGCCCCAGCTCCCCGTCGCAGAGCCCGAAATTCCCCCTGCCGTGCCCGTCGCTGCATCGTCACCGCCCCGGACTAGGCCTCGAGTAGAAGCCGCGGCCGCGACCCCTGTGACGTCACACGCCTCGACCCTGAGCGCGACCAAACAGGAAATACCACCGGCCTGGTCGCAAGGCCTAGTACCCCCGGGCGCCGCCATTCCAACAGCGCCCCCTACCTCCGCGGAGCCACCGGCCTGGTCGCAGGGCCGAGTAACCCCGGGCACCGCCGTCCTTACGGTGCCCTTTTCCTTTAGGGTGCCCCAAGCCTGGTCGCAAGGCCTGGTCAATCCGGGCGCCGCTACCACCACTGCGCCCATAACATCTAGAGTGCCGCACCTGGGTGAAGATCTATTTGCCCAGCACACGTGCCCGGATGGGCAGCCCTTTGTATGGCCCCAGGAGTACTACCAACTGGAACTCCAAAGAGCAAGGCCCCTGTGCGAGCCCCTGATTCCGGCTCCGAAGCCCGTCAGGAGAACCCCGCTCCCGCTAGTAGAAGCACAATTCGAGTGGGACCCCACCGGAGGAGACCTCATGGGGTTCACTCAAGAAACGCGGGCAGCCGTAGCAGAGCGAGTGGAGTGCTGCCGCCAGCAGTTGGCAGCCTTCGAGCAAGAGCGGAAAGAGAGGCGGATCCGTGAGCAGCGGCTGCAGGAACAGAGCGCAGGGCAGAAGAGCCGGACCAGGAGGAACCCCCGTGCAGCTCATGGTCCCCGTACCACCGGGACTGTGATTAAATTCAACCTGCAGCATGGGTGGGGCTTCATAAGAGACCACCACACCCCCGGCGACGTCTTTGTCACCCGCAGAGACGTAGAGAGACATCTGCCGGAGGGACACAGAGGTCGTGACCTTTACGTAGGGGACGAGGTCACGTTTACCCGGCACAAATGTGCCAAAGGACCCTACGCCCTCCATGTGCATCGCCTGACGGAGGAGGAGCTGCGGTGTGGGGAGGAGCAAGAGGACCCGGACGGGTCTGAAGATAAAGAAGGAGCAGGAGGACGCCGTCATTGAAGTACGGTAAAGAGAGACTGTAAATAGTTACCCATCGGGGTACAGTGAACTGTTGCTGCTTTAAAATATGTTCCCCGTTGGGACAAGTGTGAACTGTTAACCCGTGTGTCCCTTAATGCCACTGACCGAGGACTGAGAGCGGTCATTCCTTCCTTATACCTGGCCGAGGACTGAGAGCGGCCACCTTCCTCCTTGTATATAGTTGCGCCTCCTAAGGCGCCCCCTATTGGTTTTATAAGGAAACCGTTTTTTCTACAAGAGACTGTCGCACTTTACCCGGTCACAAGTCGCACCGTGGCCGGAGGAGCAAGAGTGTTAATATATATATAATGTTTTATATGTTATTGTTGTTATGAAAATTTGTATGTTTGGTGTTTTTATTCTCTTACAGCCCGAGGACGTGCTGTGATTTACCAGGGGGGAATGTAGCACCCTGAGGACTCGGCTGCTACAGGGGTATTGCACCTCAGCCAAGGTGTGATATTCCACTCCCGGGTAAGGATGGAGTGTGGAACTGAGCTCAGTAGGCTGCATGCACTACACACATCCCATTTCCGGGGGACAGATCAATGGTACTCCCACTAGAGAAATGTGCAGGTACGACAGTGTCTGTCCCTGGCTGGAGTGGGAGGGGGGTGGAACATCCCAGTAGTGTAGGGGCAGATAGGGGGAGCAGTCTGGGTAATGCTAGGAGCTCATTGGGTGCTGGTCACCTGAGCTCACACATAGAGGGAGTATATAAGGTGGGAACCATCTTAGATCAGGGTCAGACAGGCAGACAGTTACCAGTCAGTCTGTTGTAGAGGGTCAAGCAGTCCTGAAAGAAGAGAGAGAGGAGAAGAGAAGGACCCAGAGGGGGAGAAGAAGGAACTCCAAGAACCCAAAATTAGACCAGAGGGTGAAGAGTTGGCACAAGGGTACCGGATCCCAAGCTGGTGGAGGGCACTAATCCTCAGCCAGAGACCGGAGGTCGTGGGCAGGATTTGCCACGATCCCCCACTAAATCCACCCGGAAGGCAAACCGAGAATAGGGTCAGGGAACCCAGAGACAAGGGTTTTACCCAACAAGAGGCCCGAGGGAGCCGGACATAGGTGGATCCCTGGTGGGGAAGGCCAGAGAAAAGGAACGTCAGAAAGGGAGCTCAGGACCACGCTCCAGAATTACTTGGGGGTTGGCCGAGTCCAGGACCTGGTGGACGCAGCACGGCTCGGGCGGTCACTCAAGGCCAGAGTGACCACAAGAACAGCAGTAAGTAAAGACCCTGAACTGCACAGCCCGACTCTGAGTCTTCTTACCGTCCACACTGCACCACCACAACCACCATCCTCTACAACTGACCCCCTGAGGCTATACCCCTCCCGTTGGGGGTTATACTACCAGAGCTGCACACACACCACCAGCCTCAGCGGACCCTGCTGCAGCGGCGGCCATATTGACCGCAAATCAACGGGTGGCGTAGTCGACACTAAAGAACATCCAGTAACATCTGTAGGACTGCCACACACTGAGCTTGACACCCTGGGCACGGACCGGGTCACCGCCACTCGGAGACTACAACCCCCCCATCTGATCCGGCTCCGGGTATCCCCTAAACAACACTGGCCCAGGGGGCGCGTCATAAACGCTTGGGAAACGCATGGTAAGCCTTCTGCCATGGTCCCCTATGCAATTCCGCACTTTCAATGCCCATGCTGCGGATTTTTCCGCAGCGTTTATGCTGCTCTCCAAAATCCGCAGCATGTCCCTTAATTTTGCGGAAGCGCTGCGTTTTCGCCGCCATTGACTTGCATTAGAACGCGCCAATTCTGCAAGACTGCTTCTGTACATGCGTAATTGGCGCGTTGTAATGTGCGGATGGTACCTGAGTGTGGAGAAGAGAAGACTCTCATCCACACCCAGGTACCATAGAAACTGTAAAAAAAAAGAATAAAATAAAAAATAAAGATTATATTCACCTACCGACAGCCCCCGGTCTCCTTCCCTGTGCTTGCCAGCAGACTGAAGGACCTGCGCTGACGTCACAGTCATGTGACAGCAGGTCTTTCAGTGCAGTGTCCCGCGATCAGCTGGCAGCCAGGAAGGAGCGCAGCAACACACGCCGGGCCATCGGAAGGTAAGTATCAAGGTTTATTTTTTTATTTTTAACCACTCTAAAGGTCACACTATATAAATCCATGCTGTTTGCATGGATTTATATAGTGTGACCTAGTTGTCAAGCACTTTGCAAGTGATGCTAAAATCGCTTTGAAAGCGCTTGTCAATCCGCATGCGGAAACGCATGTGAATCCGCATGTATTACGCAGGAAAAACGCATGTACAATCCGCATGCGTTTTTTCTGCCAGGGAGATGCAGAAATGCTGCAGAAATTTTCTGCTTCATTTCTGCATTGTGGGCACATAGCCTTTATGTAAATCATTAAGGCTGTGTGCCCACGTAGCGTTTTTCAAGCGTATATGCTGCGGAATTTCCGCAGCGTAAACGCTTGAAAAACGCATGTATATCCGCACCCCATGGTCCCCAGTGGCATTCCGCAATGTCAATGCCCATGCTGCGGATTTTTCCGCAGCGTATATGCTGCAGTCAAAAATCCGCAGCATGTTCATTAATTTTGCGGAAGCGCAGCGGAATCAATGTGCGGATGGTACCCAAGTCTGGCGGAGAGGAGACTCTCATCCAGACCTGGGTACCAAAGAACCTGTAAAAAAATTAATAAAATAAAGTTTATACTTATCTTCTGATGTTTTCCCTCCGTCGCGCTGTTGTCTGAAGGACCTGCCACGTCATTGAGTCATGTGACCCACCACATGACTCAATGACGTCACCGCAGGTCCTGCACACAACAGCGTGAGCCGCTCAAGACTCCGGACGGGGCAGAGGATGCATCAGAAGGTGAGTATAAAGTTTATTTTTTTATTTTTTACCATTCTGAACAAGTTGTCAAGCACTTTTCCAAGTGATGCTTGGAGAAGTGCTTGATAACCCGCATGCGGAAATGCATGCAAAGACGCCTCACAAACGCTTCTACCTGGCGGGAAAACCGCATGTAATATCTGCATGCGATTTTCCCGCCAGGGAGAAGCGTAAAAAATATGCTTCAGGTCCGCAACGTGGGCACATAGCCTAAGTAGCTGAATTTCCATTTTGGGTTAACAAACTCCTTTTGAGAGATTCATTGAAGTTACTTTGCATGTTGATTCACTTTGTAAGGACACACGTGCACACATTTCAGATTTTGTCACCTTTTTTCTGTGCAGATTTGTCACAAAACCTAAAGGGTTTCCCGATGCCAGGAAAGTGACTGAGAATCCTGACGTCTCCTGCACATGTTACTTATTTGTGACTTGCAGGTTTGGTGAAGATATAATTCTGCAGGATGTCAATTCTGTCAGCGTTTTTGCTGCAGATTTCACCCACACTGATGAGTGGGGAAAAATCTGCACCTATTTACAGCATTTTCCAGACAAGAGATGCAGAAATATTGCAGAAACCAAAAGCTTAATGTGTGCACACAGCCTAATAGACGTCATTACTAGTGTTGAGCGAGCATGCTCGTTACTCGCCCGAGCATCTCACTACTCGGGATGTTCGGCGAGCACCGAGCATTTCCGGGTTACTCGGGCGGGAGCTCGGGTCTCCGCCCTGCATGTTTGGCGCTCTTTACAGAGCCAATGAACATGCAGGGATTGCCAGCCAGTCACTGTAATGCCGCAGCCATGTTGTTTGTGGGCATTACAGTGATTGGCTGGCCGCCCAGCGTCACCTCGAGTATTTAAAACCGGGCGCCGCCATCTTGGACCCAGTCGCCCGGGATCACACAGTGTAGGGAAAGTACTGCTGATTTAGGGAGAGATATATACTGCGAAATAGTTAGTGTAGGGTCTGTAAAAGCTGCCAGATCAAACAAACCATCCTCAGGACTAATATCCATCCCAGATATCAGGCAGGCAGGCAGGCTGTATAGGAAACGCAGTGGTTATACCAGCAAACGCTGCATTACAGTCCTGTGTGCTCCTGCTGCTCAAATTGCTAGACTTAGGTCCAGGTTTCGGGGGCCAGGAAAAATCCTTTTTTTTTCATCTAAATCCTCTTTTTTTCTCCGCTAGAAGTGGTGGAAGAGAAGATCCCATGTAGCGATGCCCAAATATTTGAACAGCCATGGCCACAGGAAGGCGACGCTGGCAATTTGTCAAAAGAGGTGGACGATGACGAGACACAATTGCCACGAAGTGAGGAGGAGGATCGTGGTGCGGAAGTGGAAGAGGAGGACGTGGTGGATGATCTAGTAACTGACCCAAGATGGCAGGAGGACACGCAGAGCGAGGCCAGCAGCACACAGGGGGAGGGAGGCAGAGTACCCCAACAGACAGGAAGAAGCAGTGTGGTGGCTGCACACAGAAGGCGGGCAACCGTTCCCCGTAACACTAACACGAGGGACTTTGCCAGTACAACCGGTAGGTCTTCCAGAGTCTGGAATTTTTTTAAAGACTCTGCTGATAACCCCAAAAAGGCCATTTGTACCACCTGCCATGCCAGCGCCCACAGGGGTGACAAAAGTACCAGCCTGACCACCACCAACATGATCAGGCACATGTCAGCAAAGCACCCGACTTTGTGGGGCGAACCCCAGGGTCCACGACCAGTGTCAGCGGGTGTCACCACTGCTTTTTCCGCCGTTGTGCGTGTAAGAGAACCCCCTGTTGTGCGTGCAAGGTAATCCCCTGTCCATACTGCATGCAAAGATGCCCCCTCCTCTCAGTCTTCACTTGTTATGGCAGTTTCTCAAGAAACCGCATCAACGTCCACGTGCCACCGCAGCGTTCAATTGTCTTTATCCCAGACCTTTGAACGAAAGTGCAAATTCGCAGCCAACGCCCCACAGGCCACAGTCCCAAATTCGCACATTTCACGACTACTTGCGTTGGAAATGCTGCCTTTTAGGTTGGTGGAGACAGAATCTTTCCGCAACCTTGTGGCGGTGGCCGTCCCTCGGTACTCGGTCCCCAGCCGACACTATTTTGCCCGGTGTGCCATCCCCGCACTACTCAAGCATGTGTCCCAAAACATCTGCCGTGCCCTCAACAACGCAGTTGCTGGGAGAGTCCACCTGACAACGGACACGTGGACAAGGGCTTGTGGCCAGGGACGGTGCATCTCCCTGACTGCACACTGGGTAAACATAGTGGAAGCCGGGACCCAGTCTGACCTTGGAACGGAACACATCCTCCCCACACCGAGGATTGCGGGCCCTATGTCAGTCAGAGTTGCCCCCACAGTGTACTGCTCCTGATGATCATCCTCCTCATGTTCAGCCTCCATCTCAGATATCACCGCATCAGTTACAAGTTGGAAGCACTGCAGTACTGCCTCCGCCAAGCAGCAACAGGCTGTGCTGAAACTCATAAGCTTAGGTGATAAACCTCACAGTTGTGGACAGCTGTGAAAGAGCAGGCAGATCTGTGGCTGAGACCGCTGAACCTACATCCTGGCATGGTCGTGTGTGACAATGGCCGTATCCTGGTGGCGGCTCTGAGGCGAGGCGAAATCACACCCGTACCATGCCTGGCTCATGTGCTTAAGCTCGTGGTTCAGCGGTTTCTTAAATCGTACCCCGAGTTGCCAGATCTGCTCGTCGAAGTACGCCGCCTGTCAGCTCATTTTTGGAAGTCAGCTACAGCTTCCGCCACACTTGCTGTGTTGCAGCAGCGTTTGCAGCTTCCGTCACACCGACTTGTGTGTGATGTCCCCACACGTTGGAACTCTATCCTCCACATGTTGCAAAGGATTTGTGAGCAGAAGAGCAGTTGTAGAGTACCAGCTGCAACAAGGCCGTCGATATTCAGGTCAGACTCCACACATAAGACCTCAGGAGTGGACCTGGATGTCTGACATATGTACCATCCTGACAAACTTTGAGGAGTCCACCAAGATGGTGAGTGGCGATGACGCCATCATTAGCGTCAGCATCCCACTTGTCTGTCTTTTGCAACGCTCTCTGCAGATAATTAAAGAGGAGGCATTGCAGCCAGAGTATTATGAGATGGATCAAGAAGCCGTAGCGGGCGATTACACCCAGCCCAGCCTCATCTCATCCCAATGTGCATTGGGGGACAATGAGGGAGAGGAGGAGGAGGAAGAAGAATAGGAGCTGGTATCATGTTCTTTAGACGGTAGTACCTGTACAACTGTCATATCATCGGTTTAGCGTGGGTGGCCTGAGGACGGGGAGGAGGAGGAGGAGAAGAGCATGGTCAGTCGTGATCTTGTTGAGCACACGGAAGTCTTGCCCGTTACCAGTCTGGCACGCATGGCTGACTTTATGTTACGCTGCCTTAACCGTGACCCTCGCGTTGTCAAAATGTTGGGTGACAGTCATTACTGGTTGGTGACACTTTTAGACCCCCGCTACAAGGAGAACTTTCACTCTCTTATTCCTGAGGTGAAGAGGTCTACAAAAATGGGGCAGTACCAGAAGGCTCTTGCTGCAGAACTGTTAAAAAATTCCCATCTGAACACGCTAGCGGCAGAGGTCACAGCTGGTTGCCCAACCAAGGCGTACAGGCGAGCGAGACGCAACTCCAATCCAGCAGAGGCAGGGGAACGCTGTCAACGTTCTGGGATAGTTTTCTGAGACCCGCCCAATTTACAGGCCCTGAGGCTCGGGGCACTCTCACAAGGAGTGGAAAGTTTCAAAAGATGGTGAGGGGGAGTACCTTGCCGACCGTACCAGCGTCCTCCGTGATTCCTCTGTGTCTTTTAATTATTGGGTATCCAAGCTGGACACTTGGAATGAACTTTCTCTATATGCCTTGGAGGTTCTGGCCTTCCCTGCCGCTAGCATGTTATCGGAGCGTGTTTTTAGTGCCGCTGGGGGAATTATAACTGATAAGCGCACTCGCCTGTCAACTGACAATGCTGACCCTTATCAAAATGAACAAGGGCTGGATTGGGCCAGACTTCTCATCATCACCAAATGACAGCAGGGTAACATAAAGTCAAATCCACTGTGTTATTTCGGGAGGTGTATTCCCATGCACCGCTTCACACCCACACATGGGGGTATACGCTTCCTTATTTCGGCTGTATTTTGCTCTTCTCCTTATCCTCAGCCTCCATCACCACTATACCACCAGGGTGACCTTGGTCCGTGTTGCCAGCATTACAAGTTCCTCCGTCCTAATTTTTGGCAGCTTTTGCTTGGAAGGCATAGGCGCAGACTATGGGAGACCCACTCCCTAATTATGGGTATAAGGTTTTTAATATGCTGTACTGCATGGCTCTTGTAAGGGGCATTAAAACCGTCTTGTTAAGCTACTGCGACCTCCACCACTCTTCCAAGGGGCATTAAAACCGTCTTGTTAAACCACCCTGTACTCCACAGCTCTTCCAAGAAGCATTGAAATGTTGTTTTTAATTACCTCTAATCTCCACGACTCTTCCAACGGGCATTGCATTTCCTCCTAATATTAGTCAGCTTTTGCTTTTCAATGCATAGGCAAAAACTAAGGGAGACTCGCTCTCCAATAATGGGTAGAAGGTTTTTAGTACGCTGTAATCCACGCCTGTTTCAAGGGGCATTGCAGTTCCTCATAATTTTTGGAAAGCCTTCCATTCACTGCTTAGGCCAACAGTGTACGGGAGACCCAGTTGCTATAAATGGAAAAAAACGGTTTAATTAAGGTCCTCTGACCTCCATGTCACTTCCAAGGGGCAATGGAGTGCCTCGAAATTTTTGGTAGGCATTGCACTCACTGTATGCCCTATAACTGTGTAGCTGAACCGCTCCTTTTGGTACAGAAACATATCCTACAAAACATGTGTGGTTGACTGGCCTGATATTGATGTGAATGGTCCCTGTTCATTCTGCTCTTTCTCCTTTGCCACCACCTCATCCATCATTCATCACCTGAAGCTTTGTTTTAACGGGAGTCATAGTAGCAGGAAAACATCCAGCAATCTACGGAGGAGGTAGGATATGCGCCAAAACGCTGACCACCTCAGGCCTAGCTGCTACTACATACATGTGCTTGCATTCCAAGGAACAGAAAGCTAAGGAGATGGATGGCCTCATGATCATGAATAATTTATTCGTTGTATAGGAGGCCGACCACTGCTGCTGTCTACCTTCTGAACCTTGTTTTGAAGCCTGATTGACCCAGGACGCGCAATCCTCTATGTCTGGAGGACGTGTTGCATCCCAGTGTCCAACGGTGTCCCGGCTTCCACAATATTAACCCAGGGTGAAGGCGTCAGTGAGATGGACCATCCCTGGCCACATTCACAAGGACTTGCACGGGGATAGTTGCAAGTCTGCATCTTCTGATGCGGCAACTATCACTTCAGATGGGCACACTTTTAGGCAGTGACCTGGGTGTCAGAGATGCTTCCAGGGGTCTTCCCCATGCTGTTCCCATGTCTTTTTAGCACTGTATGCATGTGTCATACAGCACATGGCCAGATAAGGTTGTAAAATGTTAAAATGACATTTCCCGGTGAATGCATTTGTCACGGTTGAAAGCAATACAAAAGTGCAAAAACGCTTAAACAATGCTACTTGTGAACATACCCCAAGGTGTGCAGGAATATTTTTGTTTTTGGTTATTTATTTTACCTTATACACAAGGCTTTACCCTGGAAAGGAAGTTCCTTAACATATTTCACAGGAAAACCGTTTCAGTTTCGTTTTTGAACGTTTTATTGTGAGCCCGTAAAAGTGGCTTAAACGTTGTTGACAGCAGTGACCTGGGGGTCAGAAATGCTTCCTGGGGTGATCCCTATGCTGTCCCCATGTCATTTGAGCACTGTCACTATCGTTTTGGGCACTTTTTAGGCTTTCTACAGACTGTCGGGGTGCTGCCTCAAAAATGCTCGGGTCTCCCATAGACTAACATTGGGCTCGTTGCTCGGATCGAGCACCCGTGTATCACGGTGAGCTGGGCCCGAGCTTCGAGCACCCGAGCATTTTAGTGATCGCTCAACAATAGTAAGCATCATTTATCTGCATTGCAAGCTCCCAAAGCCTGTTTTCTGTATTAATGTATTTTTCCTACTACTTTATGAATTTAGTTATTAGGGTAAGATCAGACTTACTGGATTTTCAAGTGGAAATTGTGAATAGGTAGAAAAATGGCAATATATTAAAATCCACAGCACCAACTTTATCTGAATGAGGCATTTAAACAGCCCTCCAGTCTCATTACTCTTGTTGTGTGTTCGGCAGTTAACGATCAATGATCTTTATTATTTTACTCATTTTTATAGCCCCATTACTTACATGCCACATTACAGACATTGTGAGCCCCAATGGGGACAGTGATGATGATCTACTGTACATTCCCTATCAGAGTGTGGGAGGAAACCAATGAAAACACGGCGAGAAAGAACAAACTCCTTGCAGATGTTATCCTTAAGCTCTTCCTGTTCAGCTCTTGTTCTTCTTCCAGGCTCTGCTGTTGACGGGGCGTGATTGCCCAAGTCATGGTGATTGACAGCCGGCTTCACAGTGGCCTGTCAATCAGCAGGACATCAGCAGTCACGCCCCGTCAGCACAGCGGAAAATAAGCATCTGCTGTGTTATATGATGTTATCGGAAGCCACAGAATGGCCGTGAGAACCCATCCGTGATTGCTCAGAGTATTGGTATCGGACACTACAGTCAGGTATTAGCAACTGCTTGCCTGTAAGTTGTGATTCCCATGAAAAGAAAAAAATAGACCCTGATAACCCCATTAATGGGAACCTAGCAACCTAGTGCTAACCACTGAGCCACCATGCTGCCCATCTTGCAGTATGTACTTTATCATCATTCTGCCCGCCTTTTAAAAAAAAATGTCCTACTGGTGAGCTTGTGATGGTATTCTGCTGGTATAAAGCAGTCAGTAAGCGGTGACTGAGCTTTCGGGAAAGGGACCAGTAATAATATGGAGTGTCTGACTACCTCCCTCTGTAAGCACCGTACTCGCAGGTCACAGTCCTGATGGAGCGGAGTTAGAGGAGGCTAGCCGCAATGCAGTAGTGAAATAAATGACAGTCATGTATTGACTTGGATATATTATTTTTGTTTTTTAAAACCCGAGTGTACAATTGCTTACAGGGGACTGCCTGAGCTGAACTGAAACCTCTACAGAATCGTGAATGTGTGCAATGTCCCCAGCTGATCAACGGTCACATAACCGCATGAAAGCAATTTGTATACTTGTGGGCACATGCCAACTATACGTAAGAATTGAGCGAAACTGAGACCATCCACTGACTGGGGAACTATGACAGTGTGTGCTTTACTCATGGGCACAATTCTGTAGTCTGCAAACTTTTAATTTCAGCCCTGACAATCCCGTTCTTTCGTTTTATTACTCTTTTCCAAGAGCAAAAAGGTTTTATTATTTTTCCATTGACACAGCCATGTGAGGATTTTTTTTTTTTGCAGAACGAGTTGTAGTTTTGAATGATGCAATTAATTTTGCTATATAACATACATTATAAAAGAGGCAGCCATACTTGCCAATTCCTAGTCGCATTACTAATGTACAACGGGATGTAGCAGCCCTCAGGTGGAGAGAGAGCTGGTGCAAAATACTAATGAAATAACCACTCACACCTACCATATTGTTTGGACCATAAGACGCACCGGACCATAAGACGCACCTAGGTTTTAGAGGAGAAAAAAAAAATTTAAGCAAAAGATGTGTTCATGATCCACTTTTAAGGGGGGAGTGTCTTCTGCTGACACTGGTATAGGGGTAATATCCCCCAATTCTGACAATATCCCCCATCCTGGTATATATGCCCCCCCCCCTTCCTTTTATACATGGTCCCCATCCTGGTATGCCTGGCATCCCTCCATCCTGCTATGCCTGGCATCCCTCCATCCTGGTATGCCTGGCATCCCTCCATCCTGGTTTGCATGGAACCCCTCCATCCTGGTATGCCTGGCACCCATCATCCCTATCCTGGTGTGCATGGCACCCCTAATCCCTATCCTGGTATGCATGGCACCCCTAATCCCTATCCTGGTATGCATGGCACCCCTAATCCCTATCCTGGTATGCATGGCACCCCTAATCCCTGTCCTGGTATGCATGGCACCCCTCATCCCTGTCCTGGTATGCATGGCACCCCTCATCCCCGTCCTTGTATGCATGTATCAGCAATCCCCATCCTGGTATGCATGGCACAGCAATCCCCATCCTGGTATGCATGGTACCCCTAATCCCTATCCTGGTATGTATGCCCCTCTCATCTTTATCCTGGCATGTATGGCCCCCTCATCTTTATGCTGGGATGTATGGCCCCCTCATCTTTATCCTGGTATGTATGGCCCCCTCATATTTACCCTGGTATGTATGGCCCCCCTAATCTTTACCCTGGTATGTATGGCCCCCCTCATCCTTACCCTGGTATGTATGGCCCCCCTCATCCTTACCCTAGTATGTATGGCCCCTTCATCCTTTTTCCTAGTATGCATGGTCCCCGTAATCCCCATCATGCTGCACATAAAAAAAAATATATGAACATTGCTACTCACCTTTCTTCTCTCCTCCAGCGCTGACGCCTGTCTGCCCGCACTGATCTCCCCATGTGAGCCGCGCATGGCGTCACTGCTATGCGCGGCTCACAAGGAGAGATCAGCTGACGGAAGTCACCTCTCCCCGCGCCGGGACTGTGTGCGCGGGGAGCAGTGACTTCATGCTCCTTCATAGCCGGCACACAGCTTAGCCGCACTGCGTCTCCTGCTGCTGCCGGGTTATCTCGTGTGCCCGCTTATTAAAGGGCATGAATATTCACCCCATCCCCACGCCCATGGGCGTGGAGAGAGGTTAAATATTCATGCCCTTTAACAGCGGGCACAGGCGATTCCGGCAGCAGCTGCGGCTACACTGTGTGCTGCTATTAAGGACCATGAATATTCAGTGCTCCCCATGGGCGTGGGGAGCAGTGAATATTCATTTTCTTTAGCAGCGGGGACAGCGTAGGCTGCTGCCTCCTGTGCCCCGCTCCTCCACCGCTACCGCTCCCCACAGCACAGTATATATACTCACCCCTCCCCAACATTTGGACTATAAGAATCACCCCCCATTTTCCTCCAAAATTTTGGAGGAAAAAAATGCGTCTTATAGTCTGAAACATACGGTACTATTCATGGAGGGGATTAGAAATGCACAGGATAAGGCTTGTATAGGGCGCCAGTCACACAGATACATGTAGTGCAACATGCCAACTTGCAGCCTATTAGTGATGCCAAAGCTATTACAGAATTTCCCCAAAAATAAGCCCTAGCATGATTTTACAGGATTTTTGGAGGATGCTTGACATATAGGCCCTACTCCAAAAATAAGTCTTAGTTAGTCAGGGCTGGCGTTAGGAGAGGGGAGCAACTGGGCAATTTATCAGGGCCCCTACTCTCTTTGGGGCTCTAAGCATTTCTATTCCAAGGCTGCTTAAGGACCTTTGGCGACATCATAGTCATGTGACCATAATGTCAGCAAAGGTTCTTGAACTGTGGGAGCCTAGAGTAACTGAAGAGTAGATAGACTGGTATGTAGGGGGGGAGACTGGACAATTTCTCTAGGTTCCCACTCTGAGGCCCTCAGCGTTTCTATTCCAAGGTTCAGACTACTTAAGGACCTTTGGAGAAATCACTGTCCTATGACCCTGATGTCACCAAAGGTCTTTTAACAGAGGAAGTCTAGAGGAGCTGAGACAGGCTGGTATGTATGTGCAGTGTGTGTGTCTGTGTATATTCTTGTGTATGTGCAATGTGTGTGATATGACATGATTATTATATATGGATAAATGAAGACATTCCCTGAAAATAAGCCCTAACCCATCTTTTTGAGCAAAAAATGATATAAGACCTTGTCTTATTTTCTGTAAAAGATGCTAGATCAGGCGGTCTGCCGAGCACTATATATGTGCACCCTACAAGAACAGACACATGGTTTCCACCAACACTACAAAAGCCTGGCTGCATCCTGCAAGGATGGAAAATTATGTAAGGTATTAGTTAATATTTTGACCAAAATATGTAAGCCTGCACCTACATCAGGGGTCCTCATTGTCTTTCCAGCGAAAAGACAATATAACGTATTGGAAAACCAGATTTAACGCTGGCAGTAAAATGTTTTACCTCACAGAAAGAATAAGGCTGTGTGCCCACAATGTGTTTTTCAAGCATTTATGCTGCGGAATTTCTATGTGCGGATGGTACCCAGGTCTGGAGTAGAGTAGACTCTCATCCAGACCTGGGTACCATAGAAACTGTAAAAAATAGAATTTAAAATAAAAAATAAAGTTTATACTCACCTTCCGATGTCTTCCCAGTGTTTTGTCTGCTACGTCCAGTGACTTGCAATGTTCGCGTGGTTGTGAAGGACCTGCCATGACGTCACTGAGTCATGTGACCCATCACATGGCTCAATGACGTCACCGCAGGTCCTTCACACCACCGCGAGCAGTGCAAGACACTGGACGGAGCAGACAAAACACCGGGAAGACATCGGAAGGAGAGTATAAACTTTATTTTTTTTTATTTTTCACCATTCTTATTCTCTTTTTTAACTAACTTGGTCACACTACTATAAATCCATGCCCGTTGCAACAAGGTGGACAAGTTGTCAAGCACTTTTCCAAGTGATGCTAAAATCGCTTGGAAAAGTACTTGATAACCCGCATGCAGAAATGCGCATGCAAAGATGCTTCACAAACGCTTCTACCTGGTGGGAAAAACGCATGTAAAATCCGCATGCGTTTTTCCTGCCAGGGAGAAGCGTAAAAAATATGCAGCATTTCTGCATCGTGGGCACATAGCCTCAGCCTCGATCCCATGCTGTCCTGTCTGTATACTTGCTTTTGCTTCATTCTCTGCCCAGGAGCTGTGGTTCCTGCACAGTCAGACAGCCATTACACAGTATACGATTATCTCCACACATTATATTTTTACACATCCAATTATAAAACTTATTAATCCAATGTATGTTGATTAAAATGTACTTTAATATGACAACCCCTTTTGAACTTGGAGGGACCCTTTACTGCCGTGCAGCAATCATAAATGCCCAAAGGCAAAACCCTCTTGGGGAGGGGAGAATAAGTGAACATGTTTGTTGGTAATGCCTCAGTGTTGTTGGACACGTGCACTTATTGGCACTTGCAGTAATCGTTGTTTATGGCTACTTGTAGCATCTGCACAGTGGAAACCTACCTTACTTAAAGGGGTTGTCCGTACTTGGCCAGTGCCAGTCTCTTGAATGAAATTGGAAAACCCTATACTTACCTCCCACACCAGTGCCGTTCCAGCAGTGTTGGCGCCAGGTCTCTCGGTGCTCACGTGACAATATGAAATCTGCAGCCAATTGGGGGATGTGATCGTCCACTCTGATGAAATAATAAAGGCAACAGCCGGCGACATAGTGTCATGTGAGTGCCAGGAGACCCGATGCCTAATATTGCTGAAAAGGCGCCAGTGCAGGAGGTGAGTATAAGCCTCTCTTATTTAACATGGAGAACTCAGGCATTTAGGATGGGGTTGTCCAAGTAGAACTCTTGTGTATATTATTTAGCCAAAATTAAAATGTACCAAATATCCACATGTGCAAATACCGTATATAAAGCCTTTTACTCCAAATTCCGTTATTTCTCCTCTGATCTCATCAGTGGCCGTTCATTCAAAGCCACAAATTGTTTGTCTATCCTGATATCTTGTGGAACAGCCTGGCCTCACATGGGTTCTCCTCCCTCTTATCTCGGACCCTCAGTATTGACACCCTCACTTTTTTCATGCCCCTACATCTTTATATTTAATGCGGAAAGACTACCAGGAAATGTAGTTTCTAATCACTTGAGTCTTTTCTAATGTGATCGGTTTCATTATACCCTTATACCATCCACAGCAGTATACGAAAAGGAGTGTAGGTGTGAGTTGTGCAGAGGTAGTGGCTGCACCCAGGCACTGATGCGGAAATCCCAGCTCCCCTCTGCCCATTACCGTTCACCAGTTTTATATGTGATGCATGGTGGTTCAGCAGACAGATTCTAGGGCAAAATAACTACTAAATAATGTCATGTTATAATGACAGATCTGTCACAAGCAGTTTTTCAAGTTGTAGAGCAATAACCTGAATCTCCCCAGTTGTTCTTTCATAACCATATTCACCAGCATTCATAACCATAGTCACCAGCATTCATAACCATATTCACCAGCATTCATAACCATATTCACCAGCATTCATAACCATAGTCACCAGCATTCATAACCATATTCACCAGCATTCATAACCATATTCACCAGCATTCATAACCATATTCACCAGCATTCATAACCATAGTCACCAGCATTCATAACCATATTCACCAGCATTCATAACCATATTCACCAGCATTCATAACCATAGTCACCAGCATTGGCTGCAATTTCATGAAACCTCATTGTGCGCTAAGGGGATAATATATCATCTAGACATATTCAGAGATAAAGCTAAAATACAACACCAATAGCACAGTAATAATGGCGATCATTTATTGAAAGCAATGTAATATATAGAAATTTTTTATTTTTCCATGTATAATGTAGCCAGCAGGGGTGAGTCTATTTTAGCTTTTAATAATTATTTGCTAAAATAAAGTGGCTGACATTACAAATTATTGCCTAAATGGGCACAAAGCTGCCAGTCAGCGAGCAACACTGACCATAGCACTGGATAGGGGAAAGCTGTGGACCCCGTATAGCCAGGTTGACAATCGCACCAAGGACGGCTGTAGATGCCGCAGTTGTGTCCTGTAATTCATGCGTCACATCTCCCAACAAGGATTCCAGAGTTTGGATTTTATGACTTCACTTCTGAATCCACCTGGGGAACGTGGCACAGGGGCCTCATTGCTGCTTATGCTCCATCCCAGTTGGCACAGAGCAGACTGCCAGTGGTCACGTTGGCAGTGGAGCAGCAGCTTTCAGCCCTCTGTAAGTAGGTCAGATACATTGTGTGACTGCTTTGCCGCAGATCAGCACATATAGAGATGGAGGTAATAGGAAGATGTGGAAGAATGTTCTTCAGATTGGCAGGCCAGCCATGCTTGTTACTGATGACATGAAACATGATGATGTTGGCATTTTGAGTGCAGGTAGTAGGAGCTGATGGTACAGAAATAAATGAACTCCAGTAGATAGTCTTGCGTCAAGATACAGGAGGATTAGATGGTATGACGGTATTATGCTGTTTCTCCGCTTAGTGGTAAGTTGTGCTCCATGCTGGACCCACAAACGGGAAACTCGTGAAAATCCTCTGTTCTCTAGCAGGAATTGTCTCGTTCACGCCATCACTGCGCGGTGCTGGGATCTGCTGTCTCATGGTGACATACGGGTTCCTTCCTATAATAACTGGAGATGGCGCTTTTCCTGTCCTTATGTCTTTCCAGTTTATATTTGAAAAGAAGGGGTGCGTTCTGATTTTTCCATTAACCCCTAGCCGGACATAATGGTCTTTGCAGAGTAGTTTGGACATAATGTCCATAGCATCGTGGTCAGTGAGGTTTTCATATGATGGTTCTTCGTACAAGACATTATTCACAATCTCTTCAGTGGTGTCTCCTGGAAATGGTGAGTCTTGGAAAATCATGTCGTACAATATGACTCCAAAGGCGAACCAGTCCACACCTTCACCATAAGCGTCTCCCATGATCATTTCTGGGGCGCCATACCCAGGTGTTCCACTGAAATCTCTGGCATTAAATCTCTTATCAAACTCGTATAGAGATAGTCCAAAATCAGTAATTTTTATGTGGCCGTCACCAGTCAGCAGGATGTTATCCGGTTTTAAGTCCCGGTGAATGATGTCATTGCTGTGCAGGAATTGTAGGCCACAAACGATTTCTGCTCCTATAAATCTTACAGGTTCCTTCAGGGGAATGGTACTATATATATAGTGAAGCAGATCCCCTCCACTGGCCAGCTCGGTGACAAAATACGCATGGTTTTCCGTATGAAACGCGGCATGGCAATGGGTTAGGAATCTGCTGTTGTGGCTAAGCTTCAGGACATGGTGTTCTACAAGGCATTCAGGGAAGGAGATTAGGCTTTCTTTCTTAATGATTTTAAGGGCCACACTTTCTTTCCTTATTTTATCAGTGGCCAGCATAACCTTCCCATAACTCCCTTGTCCAAGTATGCCATGGCAGATAAACTTATCCCTGGTGAGAGGGACAGTGGTCTTTATTTTTTTGCTACTGGGGCCACTACATTCACCTGAGATGTCATCTTGACTGGTGGCTGGATCTTCATGATGTTTCCTTTTTCTCCCAGTTCTCTTCTCTTCTGCTGCACTTTCATTACCTTTCAGGTTAATGATCCTGGTTGGACCCAAAGTACTCAGTTTTTTTAGATTATCAGCTCGATTTGTGATGTATCCCACAAGCTTTTCACATCTGTTTTGTACAGTGTCTAGGAAGGAAATATTCTGGGTTCCCTCATTGACAGGTAATACCTGACCAACCTGCCCAGATTTCTTGGAATCCATCTTCCTTATCTTTGCTGGAGGTTCCTGGTTATTTCCAGTGTCTTCTCCATCTGGTGTTTCTTTCCTTTTTCTCTTTCTATTCCCTGTAAAGTCCATGTTGCATCAGGCAACAACAGGGCAATTATCCAAAAACGTATGTAAAATTATCAGAAAATGCAATCCACACGTATATTGTAGTCAAAGCCAACTACAACTAAAGCTCAATGGCTGCAGTCAGTTGTTTATGGAACTTTGTGGAATGTGATGTCACTGTGCCGGTGATGTCACACTCACTGTGATGTCAGCAGATGCATGCGAGTGTTCCATCTCTGCTGAACGTGAAAGTCTCAGAAGGGGCGGGGCTTAGTCACCATTGACTATAATGGAGTCTGTTGAGTGGGTAGTATTTAGTGACCTGAAGCTGGAAATCAGTGGGATAAATGACATCAGGATTCAGGAATAAGTTACAGTAGTTTTATATTTGTTTTAATTTATTTTATACAAAAAAAGAGCATGGACCGCACCTCCAAAAAAATCATACATTGATCTAATGCCTCTCAGCAAAAATATACATAACTGAACATGAGGTTCTTAGTTTAACATTCTGATCAGACTGTATGAAGCCCACTGCCACGTCACGGCAAACCTCGTAGTGGGTCCTAACATTTCCTGCCTAAAAGGAGCGGCGCCATGTGCCAACCACCGCTACAGTGAGAATGCACCAGCAGGGCGGGCGGCCTGGTGCCTCACAGCATCCATGCTTCAAGACCGAGTCCCCATGACTCCAGGCCGCGGCGCCCCACAAGCACAAAACCACAGCAACAATGGCTGACACACTGCACCAACACCACATGAAAGGAGCATTGTGACTCACCTTCCTCAAGCTCTCAAGTGAGAGCAAAATAGGCTAGACCCTCTTTGCAGACTCCTGCTAATTAAAATTGCCTGTGCCAAATGGGATGAGTGCTGGTCCAAGAAAGGGAAAAGAATAAGCTGGTTCATTGACATGGCAGTGGGCTTCACACAGTCTGATCAGAATGTTAAGCTAAGAACCTCATGTTCAGTAATATGTATTTTTGCTGAGAGGCATTAGATCAAATGTATGATTTTTGGAGGTGCGGTCCATGCTCTTTTTTTATTTTTTTTTATTTTATGTTACATTATTTTGTGTAGGGCTGTGATGATATACATTTTTCAGTTCTTTTGTGTCAAATTTAAATCAAAGTGTGTTAACCACTTCCTGACTGCCCACTGCACATAAACGTCCGCGCTTGCTGGGCTCTGTACATCGCAGATGTTTATGAACGGTCGGCGGTCTTTTAGCGCTCAGGGCCCCCAGGGTCCTGCACCCTGCGATTCCTGTGCAGAGCGATAGCTCTAACAGGTGACATCCTCGAGACCGGATTGGATCAGGTTCCAATAAAGTTAACCCTTTGCTATCTTCTACTACCCCTGGCAAAAATTATGGAATCACCGGGCTCGGAGGATGCTCATGCAGTTGTTTAATGTTGTTGAAAAAAAGCAGATCACAGACATGGCACAAAACTAAAGTCATTTCAAATGGCAACTTTAGGGCTTTAAGAAACACTAAAAGAAATCAAGATTAAAAATGTGGTACTCAGTAAGGGTAATTTTTTTCAGACCAAGCAGAGAGGAAAAAATTATGGAATCACTCAATTCTGAGGAAAAAATTATGGAATCACCCTGTAAATTTTAATTTACAATTCTAACACCTGCATCAAATTAGATCTGCTCGTTAGTCTGCATCTAAAAAGGAGTGATCACACCTTGAAAAGCTGTTGCACCAAGTGGACTGACATGAATCATGGCTCCAACACGAGAGATGTCAATTGAAACAAAGGAGATGATTATCATACTCTTAAAAGAAGGTAAGTCATCACGCAATGTTGCAAAATATGTTGGTTGTTCACATTCAGCTGTGTCTAAAATCTGGACCAAATACAAACAACATGGGAAGGTTGTTAAAAGAAAACATACTGGTAGACCAAGGAAGACATCAATGTGTCAAGACCGGAAACTAAGCAATATGTCTCCAAAACAGGAAATGCACAACAAAACAAATGAGGAACGAATAGGAGGAAACTGGAGTCAATGTCTGTGACCGAACTGTAAGAAACCGCCTAAAGGAAATGAGATTTACATACAGAAAAGCTAAACATAAGCCATCATTAACACCTAAACAGAAAAAAACAAGGTTACAATGGGCTAAGGAAAAGCAATCGTGGACTGTGGATGACTGTATGAAAGTCATATTCAGTGATGAATCGCGAATCTGCATTGGGCAAGGTGATGATGCTGGAACTTTTGTTTGGTGCCGTTCTAATGAGATTTATAAAGATGACTGCATGAAGAGAACATGCAAATTTTCACAGTCATTGATGATATGGGGCTGCATGTCAGGTAAAGGCACTGGGGAAATGGCTGTCATTACATCTTCAATAAATGCCCAAGTTTACATTGATATTTTGGACAGTTTTCTAATCCCATCAATTGAAAGGATGTTTGCGGATGATAACATCATTTTTCAAGATGATTATGCATCCTGCCATAGAGCAAAAACTGTGAAAACATTCCTTGAAAAGAAGACACATAAGGTCAATGTCATAGCCTGCAAATAGTCCGGATCTCAATCCAATTGAAAATCTTTGGAAGTTGAAGAAAATGGTCCATGACAGGGCTCCAACCTGCAAAGCTGATCTGGCAACAGCAATCAGAGAAAGTTGGAGCCAGATTGATAAAGGGTACTGTTTGTCACTCATTAAGTCCATGCCTCAGAGACTGCTTTAAAGCCAGAGGTGGTGCAACAAAATACTAGTGATGTATTGGAGTGTTCTTTTGTGTGTTTGTTTTTCATGATTCCATATTTTTTTCCTCAGAATTGAGTGATTCCATAATTTTTTCCCTCTGCTTGGTCTGAAAAAAATTACCCTGACTGAGTGCCACATTTTTTATCTTAATTTCTTTTAGTGTTTCTTAAAGCCCTGAAGTTGCCATTTGGAATGACTTTAGTTTTGTGCCATGTCTGTGATCTGATTTTTTTCAACAGCATTAAACAACTGAATGAACATCCTCAGAGCCCGGTGATTCCATAATTTTTGCCAGGGGTTATAGATGCTGTGATCCATAGCGATCACGGCACATAGAAGAGAGGGAGAGGCAGTTGTGCACTCACCTTTGACGGCCTCCGAGATAAGGTCTGACGTGGTCATGGCAGCCGGAGATCACATGATGACCTCCGAGGCTGCCAGGTACGGTGGCCTGTTAGGCTCAGCCATCAACGGAGTCTAACACGAGATCTACCAGTGTAAAACTGACATCCGGTCTCATGCAATGCAATACATGTGTATTGCATTGCATGAGACCTGTGATGATAAAAATATTCCCATAGAGGGACTAAGTGAGAAAGTTAAAAACAGAAAGTTTAAAAATTGGGTCACTTGAGGGGGATTCAGCTCTTCTAGTGCTTAAGGGCTCTGTATACGTAGTCCGCAAACTATTCTACAATAATTTGTTCTCCAAAAGCGAAATAGTGCTCCTTCCCTCCCGGGTGTCGCCGTGTGCCTAAGCAGTACTGTACAGCCACATATGGGATATTGCCACGTTCAGCAGAAATTGTGTGATACATTTCGGCACCATTTTTACCCATTGCCTTGTGTGAAAATGTAAAATCTGAGGCTAAAACTAATTTTTTTTGTGGTAAAAATAGAATTATTTTTTTCTTCGCTGCCCAATGGTATAAATTTCTGAGAGTCACATGTGGTGTCAGTTTGATCACTGCATCCGTAGAGGAATTCATTGAGAGATGTAGTTTGTAAAATGGGGTCACTTATGGGGGTTTCCTGCTGCTTTAGGACCTCAGTCTCTCCCAGTGGGTCATGGCACCTGCAAACCACAACAGTAAAATCTGCACTATAATATGACAATTTTTCCCTTCTGAGCTTTGCACTGTGCCTGAAAAGTAGGCTTCCAGTATCCATTGTTTCAGATGCTGCACATCTCGTATCTTGATGGTCTGGTGTGGTATATAGGGTACAAAGATAGTGGGGCCATTCTTCATCAGTGGAAACCTCAATGCCACTGGATATCTGAAATTGCTACACGATGATGTGTTGCCCTCTTTATGCACTGAAGATGGCACGTTCCCTGAGTTTTTCCAACAAGATGGTGCACCACCACATTATGGGTGTCAGGTCCGAGCATTCCTACATGAACAGTTTCCTGGAAAGTGGATTGGTTGTCGTGGACCTGTTGAATGGCCACCAAGGTCTCCCGATCTGACCCCCTTAGACTTTTATCTTTGAGGTCATCTGAAGGCAATTGTCTATGCTGTGAAGATACGAGATGTGCAGCATCTGAAACAACGGATACTGGAAGCCTGTGCTAGCATTTCTTCTGCAGTGTTGCTATCAGTGTGTCAAGAGTGGAAGAAGAGGGTTGCATTGACAATTCAACACAATGGGCAGCACTTTGAACACATTTGATAAGTGGTCATAAACTTGTAAAAAACTCATGAAATAATAAAGTTACGTTAAAACCAAGCACATCATTGTTTTTCTTATGAAATTCTCAATAAGTTTGATGTGTCACATGACCCTCTTCCCATTGAAAAAAATTAAGTTGAATCCAAAATGGCCAACTTCAAAATGGCCGCCATGGTCACCACCCATCTGGAAAAGTTTTCCCCTTCCCTTATACTAATGTGCCCCAAACAGGAAGTTGATATCACCAACCATTCCCATTTTATTTAGGTGTATCCATATAAATGGCCCACCCTGTAGTTTTAATCCTTCTAACTTCCTAACCAAAAAAAATTGTTTAAAAAATTGTGCAGATGTAAAAGAACTATTTTGTGTGACCTAACTCTCTGGTTTAAGGGCATAAAAATTAAAAGTTTAAAAATTGCAAAATTTTCCCAATTTTCTGATATTTTAAAAAATAATCTAGTTACCGTATTTTTCGGACTATAAGATGCACCAGACCATGACCATAAGACACACCTGGGTTTTAGAGAAGGAAAATAGAAAAGAAAATTTAAGCAAAAAATGTGGTCATGATGCTCCCCATCCTGGTATGCATGGCACCCCTCATCCCCATCCCGGTATGCATGGCACCCCTCATCCCCATCCCGGTATGCATGGCACCCCTCCATCCCGGTTTGCATGGCACCCCTCCATCCCGGTTTGCATGGCACCCCTCATCCCCATCCTGGTATGCATGGCACCCCTCATCCCCATCCTGGTATGCATGGCACCCCTCATCCCCATCCTGGTATGCATGGCACCCCTCATCCCCATCCTGGTATGCATGGCACCCCTCATCCCCATCCTGGTATGCATGGAACCCCTCATCCCCATCCTGGTATGCATGGCACCCCTCATCCCTATCCCGGTATGCATGGCACCGCTCCATCCCGGTATGCATGGCACCTCTCCATCCCGGTATGCATGGCACCTCTCCACCCCAAAATTTTGGAAGAAAAAAGTTCGTCTTATAATCCGAGAAATACAGTATATCTAGAAAAAAAATTACTACTATCCTGACTACTATCATGAAGTACAATATGTCACAATAAAACAATCTCAGAACCACTGGGATATGTTGAAGCGTTTCAGAGTTATTACCTCAAAAAGTGACGCTGGTCAGAATTGAAAAAAATTGGCCTGATCACAAAGGCAAAAACTGGCTCTGGCGCGAAAGGGTTAAATCTATAAGTTTAAAAAATATCTATTTCTGCTATTTTTATTAAAAACACAAAATTCTACTGTGGAAGGGCTAAGAAAATGTACTTGTGAACAAATCTTTTGCAAATTACCCAGATATCAAGAGTTTCCAAAAGGTAATTCTGCCCAACTATGGTACATTGGGTAGTAAGAAAAGGGGAGTCAGTGTTTCGCAGGTCTATATTACAGCTCCACAGGGTTTATTACCCCTCTCCCAGGACCTTGTAAGGTGAGGCTCCATAGCTAAGCTACAGTATGGAGATTGGTGACCGCATATCTGGGCAGATGAGTTCATTACAGCTTCACACAGATCTTTAACCGGCGTTTCTAAGCTTCTGAGTAGCAACCTGACTAGTAATATTATTATACAAGATTTGATCCTTTATTACATAGTTTGTAAAGCCGAATAAAGACTTGCCTCCATCAAGTTCGACCTGTTAGTCCTGTAATTGCTACAGTTGATCCAGAGGAGGGCAAAAACCCCAAATGATTTAGCCAATCTTCACCTGAGGAAAAATTCCCTCCCGACTCTGAAACCAGCAGTCAGAATAAATCCCTGTATCAACCTACTATTTTATTTTATTTTTAAGTATATGCTGAAATCTGCCTGGTATCTAAAAATGCATCCAGTCCCCGCTTGAACTGGTGTAGTGAATCCGACATTACCGTCTCCTCACTCAGTGAATTCCATATTCTCACTTCTCTTACCGTAAAGAACCCCTTCCTATGCTGGTGCTGAAACCTTTTCTCTTCCAGTCTTAGTGAATGCCCTCTTGTTACCGTAATATCCCTCTTTTTGAATAAATCCCGGGCAAGGTCTCTATACTGTCCCCTAACATATTTGTACACATTTATTATGTCCCCCCTCAACCTTCTCTTTTCCAGGCTGAATAGTCCTAGTTTTGCCAACCTCTCTGGGTATTGCAGTCCCTCCATTCCCTTTATTAATTGTGTTGCCCTCCTTTGTACCTTTTCAAGCTCATTTATATCCTTTCTATATATTGGGGCCCATAACTGAGCACAGTATTCCTAGTGTGGTCTGACCAGTGCTTTGTACAGTGGAAGAACAATGTTCTCATCCTTTGCAGCTATACCTCTTCTGATACATCCCATTACCCTGTTTGCCCTTACAGCAGCGGCCTGACTTTGGGCACTCCAATTTAGTTTGCTATCAATCAAGATGCCCAAGTCCTTCTCCATCTCTGAATTCCCCAATGATTTCCCATTCAGTGAGTACTGGTGACTTCCATTTTTCCTTCCCATATGTATGACCTTACATTTCTCCTCGTTAAACCTCATTTGCCATTTAATGCTCCACCTACCCAGTTTATCCAAATCCCTCTGTAGGTCTGCACTGTCCTCTTTTATATTAATTGTTTTACATAACTTTGTGTCATCTGCAAATATTGACATTTTACTATTTATCCCGTTGACTGTCGTTAATAAAGATATTAAATAGCATTGGGCCTAGTACAGACCCCTGTGGTACCCCACTAGTGACGCTTACCCAATCTGAGTATATTCCATTTATAACCACCCTCTGCCTTCTATCCCTTAGCCAGTTACCTACCCACTTGCAAACATTTTCCCCCAGCCCCATCATTCTCATTTTGTATACCAACCTATTATGTGGCACGCTATCGAACGCTTTTGCGAAGTCTAGATACACGACATCCACTGGTTCCCCCTGATCTACTCGTGAGCTAACCTCCTCGTAGAAGTCAATCAGGTTTGTTTGGCAGGAGCGATTCCTCATGAATCCATGTTGGTTCGGGATTAAAAGGTTATTAGCATCAAGATGCTCCGTAATTGCCTCTTTAATGAAGCTTTCAAAAATTTTGCCCACAACAGACGTCAGACTCACCGGCCGATAGTTTCCGGCGTCACTTTTTGCTCCCTTTTTGAATATTGGCACTACATTCGCCTGTCGCCAATCAAGTGGTACAGACCCAGTCTCAACAGAGTCCTTAAATATAAGATATAGCGGTCTGTCTATCACATTACTTAGTTCCCTTAGTACCCGTGGGTGTATGCCATCAGGTCCTGGTGATTTGTTTATTTTAATGTTACTGAGGCGTTTCTGTACCCCAACTTGGGTTAGATTAGTCATACTTAGTGGAGGATTAAGCTTGTCACTTCTCATTTCTCCTGTTAGTTCTATTTCCTTTGTGAAAGTTGTCGAAAAAAAATTATTTAATAGGTTAGCTTTATCCTCATCTTTCTCTATGATTTTGCCTTCATCACTTTTTATCGGTCCAATATTATCCGATTTAATCCTTTTACTATTTATATACGTAAGGAACAGTTTGGGATTTGATCTACTTTCCCTAGCAATACGTCTCTCTGTTTCCTCCTTCGCTATTTTTATTTGTTTTTTACAGGTTCTCGTTTTTTCCTTGTAACACATTAGTGCCTCCTTACTATTTTCCTGTTTTAATCTCTTGAATGCCTCTTTTTTGCTATTTAACGCCCCTTTTACGTGTTTGTTCAACCATATTGGTTTCCTCTTATTTCTGGCCCTTTTATTCCCATACGGTATATATCTCTCGCACTGAGTATTCAGAATTCTTTTGAAGGTTTCCCATTTACTATTCGTATTCCTTTGATTAAGAACTTTGTCCCAGTCAATAAGTTGAAGGTTTTCTATCAGCTGATCAAACTTCGCCCTCCTAAAGTTTAATGTTTTTATTGTTCCCTTATTGATAACCCTACTGAAGGGCATTTTGAAATTGATAATATTATGATCGCTATTACCTAGGTGCCCCCCTATCTGTACCTCAGTTATTCTATCAGGCCTATTAGTCAATATTAAGTCCAACACGGCCTTCCCTCTCGTTGGTTCCTGCACTAGTTGGGAGAGATAATTATCCTTAATATTTGTCAAGAACCTTTTTCCTTTCTGAGATCTACAGGTTTCTGTTTCCCAGTCAATATCCGGGTAGTTGAAATCCCCCATTACAATCACTTCATTATGTTTTGCTACTTTGTCTATTTGTCCTAATAGCAGACTCTCATTCTCCTCTGTTATATTTGGTGGCTTATAGCAGACCCCCAATAATATTTTATTATTATTTTTTGCCCCCTCTATCTCTACCCACATGGACTCGACCCCCTCTTCTCCCTCTCCTATATCTTCCCTTAGTCTGGGCTTTAGACATGACTTTACATATAAGCAGACTCCTCCGCCTTTCCCCTGTTTCCGGTCCCTTCTAAATAAACTATAATCCTAATAAATTTACCGCCCAGTTGTAGCTATCATCTAGCCAAGTCTCTGTTATACCTACGATGTCATACCTCTCCTCCGATATAAGCGCCCGCAGCTCATTCGCCTTATTGGTCAGGCTTCTTGCGTTGGTCAGCATGCAAGATAAAATTTTGGGGTTATTTAGCTTCCTATTCTTCTCTAGCGATCTAACTGTACTATCCACACCCCCCTCTCCACCCTCATTATATTCACTTCTCCCCTTCCCCCTTGCTTGCCTCACATCCCACCTATTTCCTTGGTCCCCCCCCCGTCTCTAGTTTAAATACTCCTCCAACCTATTAGCCATCTTCTTCCCCAGCACCGCTGCACCTTCCCCATTGAGGTGCAGCCCGTCCCTACGGTAGAGCCTGTAGCCGACTGCGAAGTCAGCCCAGTTCTCCATGAACCCAAACCCTTCTGCCTTGCACCAACTCTTTAGCCACTTATTCACCTCCCTAACTTCCCGTTGGCGCTCCTGTGTGGCTCGCGGGATTGGTAGTATTTCTGAGAAAACTACTTTGGAGGTCCTTGCCCTAAGCTTCCTACCTAGGTCCCTGAAATCATTTTTAAGGACCCTCTATCTACCACTCACTTTGTCATTGGTGCCGATGTGGACCATGACCGCTGGGTCTTCGCCAGCCCCACCCAGTAACCTGTCAACCCGATCCGCGATGTGCCGGACTCGAGCGCCAGGGAGGCAGCACACCGTTCGGCGATCCCGGTCTTTGTGACAGATTGCCCTGTCTGTCCCCCTAATAATAGAATCACTCACTACCAGGACCTGTCTTGCCTGCCCTACACTTCCCCCCTCCCCCTCATTACTGGAGCATACACTCCCCCGGCGGTCAGAGGATCTGTCGTGCTCCAATAATGCCGGTTCTGAACCAGCCTTCCTATACTTCTTCCCTCTATCCCTCCTAACTGTTATCCAGCTCCCTGCCTGTTCAGCCTGCACTTCCCCTCTATGCTCCACCCCCAGTATTGACCCATTGAGTGTCTGCTCGGTGAGCAGCTAACTCCGTTCCATGTTGTCGATGCTCCTCAGTATCGCTATCTGAGCACTTAGATCCAGAATTTGGGCTTCCAAGTGCACGATATGCTCACAACTCTCGCAGCAGTATGGATCCTCGAGCGGTAGCTCACGGAATGCATACATTGCGCAAGATGTACACTGCACGGCTCCGGCCAAGATGGACGCCATTCTAAATATGGGGATACAGTCAGTATATATATACAAGTACAAAACACAATTATTTATATATAGGTGTATGGACGGGGATCAATTAGGGATGTGCAAGTGTATCAATTAGATATCGGCGGGGGATCAGTTAAGTATGGACGGGGGATCAATTAAGTATGGACCGGGGACTCAGCTGAGTAGGTCAGGTGGATTAATTAAGTATGGACGGTGTGTCAATTGACTATGGACTGGGGATCAATAAATATGGGCTGGGGAAATAATTAATTGTGGACTGGGGAATCAATCAATTAATTATGGACAGGGGGTTAATTAAATATGGATGGGGATAAGGCAAATAAATAGGGACTGGGGGATCAGTAAAAGTGGACAGGGGGAATCTATTAAATATGGATAAGGGGGATCAATTGATTATGGGCTGGGGGGGTCAATCAGTTAAATGTGGTCGGGGGATCAATTTAATATGGACGGGGGGGTCAATTTAAATGTGGTCAGGGGGATCAGTTAAATATGGACGGGGGGTTATCAGGGGATCAATTTAAATATGGACGGGGGGTGATCAATTAAATATGGTCTGGGGGATCACTAAAGATGGCCTGGGGAGTTGTATTAAATATGGATAGGGGGGAGATCGATCAAATATGGACAGGGGATTAATTTAAATAAGGCCGGGGGGGGAGCACTTAAATAAAATGCAATTACAATACAAATACAGTACAATACACGCTTGGGTTCAGTAGGGCCTCTTATCGCGGCCTCCTGCCCCTCACTCACCTCCTCTAGGGACGCTGCACGCTATCACAGCGCGCTCGCCCCTCCGGTCGCCTCTTACCGGTCCTCCTGGTCACCACCACCTGGCGCCCTCCGCCGGCCGGCGCTGCACGATATCACAGCGCTCTCTTGCGCTCGTTCCTCCGGTCTCCTCCTACCGGTCCTCCCGGTCCACTTGGTCACCTCCGCCTGGCTCCCTCGCCAGAGGGCCGCGAGCCGAGTCGGACCACGCCGCACGCCGCTCACCACAGCCACACCACAGCCCACGTGTTCACACCCCGCGCGCGCTCTCACTTCCAGTCACCTCCACGGTAGCGTTTAGATTGACTGGCCGGGCAGATCTGGCATTCTGCAGACTGGAAAAGCTGGGGAACAACCATTATATAAAATATGAAAAAATAGGAAAATATTAGCAATGTTCTGTAATGGTTAATTTTTACATAACACTGGTTCAATTCACTTGATATTAACCCGTTCATGATCTTGTGATTTTCTATCTTTGCACTTTAGTTTTTTTTCTCCTCTTTTTTCCAGAGCCATAACTTTTAACCAAGGGCTTGTTTTTTGCAGGACAAGTTGTACTTTTGAATGACACCATTTTTTTGAAGTGCTACTTTAGTGAAGTAAAAATAATAAATTTAGGATTTTTTATCTTCGTTATTTTTTTATAGACTTTACATTTATCATATTGCGGGCTACAATTAAGATAGAGATGGGAGAGGCAGCATTTTGTTCAGAATTGTACAGGCTTTAATTCGACATGTCTTAACCAAGTTTGTTATTTTGTTTTCGAGGAGTCAAATTCTAAATTTTGATGGGCGATTTCGGGAAAACTGTGTTTTGTAAAAAAAAAAAATAAAAAAAATGCGTATGTGTTACTTGTGTTATTGGTTACATTCCTTCAGGGATTCAAGTTGGTATTTCTGTAGGATCATATTTTGTTGTGTGATTTTCTAAATACAGTCTCATCCTAGTCATAGGTTTAATGCTAAACTAAAAGAATCAATATTTTAACACCTTTTTAATATACAGTTATACATGTAACAACTTTTTTTTTATTATTACTTCACTAGACATTTCCTTTTTCCAGTTTAAAAAAAAAATGAAAAAAATACAGTAAAATCGTCCAGCGATAAAATAAAACATTATGAATTGGTCTGAACAATTAATAGTACGTCTTTACACTGATCTTTTCTCAATAATTTGTTCTCCCTTCTGGGTGAAATGTAATCTTGTCCACAATCTCTTACTAACAATGGCCGTTTCCTTTTGTGTCAGTATGTACGCCTGTTATGGGGTTTGGGTCCACTTGTGTTAATATCTGATTTTTGGTTACTTTCAAAATGTCTGCTTTCTTGGATACACAAAGGATGGTGATGGACCAGAAGGTGCAGAAAAATGGCTTTACTTCTTCATTGTCCTAGTCTTTGGAGAGTCCATTAGCCAGCAGCCACCAGTGCTGATCATACTCACAGGTCACATATCCAGTTATATCATCCATCGCCAATCTTGTGCCACCTTCAATCACTTCATGGACTTCACTGTCATTTCTGGATGAAAAAATCCTTGTTTATATTTTTGTTTCACTACATGGAATTAAAGTGTGGTATTGCTTAGTTCCTTTGATGGGTTCTGCTTTTTGTAACCAATGTTTTAACAAACTTTCCTCTTCTTCTTAGTCCTGGTTTGTACAGTACGTGAACTGGATGTTAGGAATATTTTTCTCACTCAGTTGGAAAAGTTGCATGGGTGTTAAAATTTGGTCTGAATGTGGTCTATGGAGGCTAGCTTGAGCTGCTAGACATTTCACCGTGCCTCCTAAACCATCACATACACCTTTTGCCAGGAGCTGAATGGCAAAAAAGTGCCATTCAGCTTTCACTCCAAAATGTTTCTTGTGATGGCATACAATTATAAGGTTTCTCCTATTTTTATACTGTGCAGAAGAGTCATCCGAGGAGTAGTAGACCTTGCTCAAACTTGTTAGGATGTCAGTTTTATCACTGAAATCAAATTTTTTTGGAACAAATGAACAGCTGTTGAATCGTGAAGTAAGCACTCAGACATAAAATACATAAGTGTAGTTCTGATATCTGACTGTAAGCAGAGTCGGCTTATTAGTAATAAGTTATTACTATTCAGCTAAGCAGACAACAGACCGGATGCTGCACTTATCGCACAGGGCGCTGAGGGAGACATTGCACGGACCAGCCCCTGAAACCAGCATCACTGATGGGCGGCAAACAAAGCAGGGGAGAGTAGGGATGTCCCAGTCCCCTCCTTTTCGATGATCTTCGTTTCAGTGTGGAAAGGGAAGTGACAGCAGTTTCCACATTTTTGGGTTCACTGTTAAGCCCACGGCTGTGTGCAAATCCACTACTGATTGTACCTGGGACAAGTTGGTATGCCACTTGGTACTAAAGGTAATATCCTCCAAATACACCGATACATACTTCTGATAAGGCTCTAACACTATGTCCATCAGCCTCTGGAACATGGCCGAGGCTGCATGTAACCCAAAAGGCAAGACGACCTAGTGATAGAGACCCTCCGGCGTTATGAAGGCTGACTCTGTCCGAGGCACCTGCCAGTAACCCGTGGTGAAGTACTGGGCCTGCCCCAGTCTCTCAATCAGCTCGTCCACCCAGGACATTGAATAAAGGTCAAATTTCAACACTTTATTACATTTTCAGAAGTCGTTACAAAATCATAACGATCCGTCCAGCTTCAGAACCAGTTACAATGGGGCTAGCCCGCTCCCTCCTGGACTCCTCGATAACTCCTAGCTGGAGCATTTGTTTTTCCTCAGCTGCGATGGCTTGTGTCTGGGCCTCTGTGACAATGTTATGTTGTATCACAGATGTTCGGCCAAGCAGTTCCGAAAATACATCCGTACTCTGCAGCACCAATTTCTGAGTCTCCCTTCGCTTCTGTTTAGAGAGTGTGTCACTTATATTTACCTCTCCCCTGGCCATTGTCGGAGGGTCCCCAGACGATACGACCGGAGTCGCATCCGTAATCATACATTCCCAGTCTTTCCTTGCTTATAGCAAATTTACGTGATATAGCTGTTTGGGTTTTCTCTTCCCAGGTTGATATACTCTCTAATTCATCTCCCCAACCTTTTCCCGGACTTCATATGGCCCTTGCCACTTGGCCATGAGCTTACTTTCTGCTGTGGGCACTAAGACTAATACCTGATCCCCTTGGACATTGACCATGCCAGGGGTGCAACAAAGTGCCATTAGTTGCATAAGGATTAAAAGTGAATTTAGGCTGTGTACCCACGATGTGTTTTTCAAGCGTTTTTGCTGCGGAATTTTCCGCAGCGTAAACGCTTGGGAAACGCATGGTAAGCCTTCTGCCATGGTCCCCTATGCAATTCCGCACTTTCAATGTCCATGCTGCGGATTTTTCTGCAGCGTTTATGCTGCTCTCAAAAATCCGCAGCATGGCCATTAATTTTGCGGAAGCGCTGCGTTTTCGCCGCCATTGACTTGCATTAGAACGCGCCAATTCTGCAAGACTGCTTCTGTACATGCTTAATTGGCGCGTTGTAATGTCTGGATGGTACCCGAGTGTGGAGAAGAGAAGATTCTCATCCACACCCAGGTACCATAGAAACTGTAAAAAAAAGAATAAAATAAAAAATAAAGATTATATTCACCTACCGACAGCCCCCGGTCTCCTTCCCTGTGCTTGCCAGCAGACTGAAGGACCTGCGCTGACGTCACAGTCATGTGACAGCAGGTCTTTCAGTGCAGTGTCCCGCGATCAGCTGGCAGCCAGGAAGGAGCTGTTTGCATGGATTTATATAGTGTGACCTAGTTGTCAAGCACTTTCCAAGTGATGCTAAAATCGCTTTGAAAGCACTTGTCAATCCGCATGCGGAAACGCATGTGAATCCACATGTATTACGCTGGAAAAACGCATGTACAATCCGCATGCGTTTTTTCTGCCAGGGAGATGCAGAAATGCTGCAGAAATTTTCTGCTTCATTTCTGCATTGTGGGCACATAGCCTTAATGTAAATCATTAAGTAGCTGAATTTCCATTTTGGGGTAACAAACTCCTTTTGAGAGATTCCTTGCAGTTACTTTGCATGTTGATTTACTTTGTAAGGACACAAGTGCACACATTTCAGATTTTGTCACCTTTTTTCTGTGCAGATTTGTCACAAAACCTAAAGGGTTTCCCGATGCCAGGAAAGTGACTGAGAATCCTGACGTCTCCTGCACGTTACTTATTTGTGACTTGCAGGTTTGGTGAAGATATAATTCTGCAGGATGTCAATTCTGTCAGCGTTTTTGCTGCAGATTTCACCCACACTGATGAGTGGGGAAAAACTTCACCTATTTACAGCATTTTCCAGACAAGAGATGGAGAAACCAAAAGCTTAATGTGTGCACACAGCCTAATAGACGTCATTACTAGTGTTGAGCGAGCATGCTCGACACTGCTCGTTACTCGCCCGAGCATCTCACTACTCGGGATGTTCGGCGAGCACCGAGCATTTCCGGGTTACTCGGGCGGGAGCTCGGGTCTCCGCCCTGCATGTTTGGCGCTCTTTACAGAGACAATGAACATGCAGGGATTGCCAGCCAGTCACTGTAATGCCGCAGCCATGTTGTTTGTGGGCATTACAGTGATTGGCTGGCCGCCCAGCGTCACCTTGAGTATTTAAAACCGGGCGCCGCCATCTTGGACTCAGTCGCCCGAGATCACACAGTCTAGGGAAAGTGCTGCTGATTTAGGGAGAGATATATACTGCGAAATAGTTAGTGTAGGGTCTGTAAAAGCTGCCAGATCAAACAAACCATCCTCAGGACTAATATCCATCCCAGATATCAGGCAGGCAGGCAGGCAGGCTGTATAGGAAACGCAGTGGTTATACCAACAAACGCTGCATTACAGTCCTGTGTGCTCCTGCTGCTCAAATTGCTAGACTTGGCTCCATGTCTCGGGGGCCAGGAAAAATCCTTTTTTTTTCATCTAAATCCTCTTTTCTTTCTCCGCTAGAAGTGGTGGAAGAGAAGATCCCATGTAGCGATGCCCAAATATTTGAACAGCCACGGCCACAGGAAGGCGACGCTGGCAATTTGTCAAAAGAGGTGGACGATGACGAGACACAATTGCCACGAAGTGAGGAGGAGGATCGTGGTGCGGAAGTGGAAGAGGAGGACGTGGTGGATGATCTAGTAACTGACCCAAGATGGCAGGAGGACACGCAGAGCGAGGCCAGCAGCACACAGGGGGAGGGAGGCAGAGTACCCCAACAGACAGGAAGAAGCAGTGTGGTGGCTGCACAGAGAAGGCGGGCAACCGTTCCCCGTAACACTAACACGAGGGACTTTGCCAGTACAACCGGTAGGTCTTCCAGAGTCTGGAATTTTTTTAAAGACTCTGCTGATAACCCCAAAAAGGCCATTTGTACCACCTGCCATGCCAGCGCCAGCAGGGGTGACAAAAGTACCAGCCTGACCACCACCAACATGATCAGGCACATGTCAGCAAAGCACCCGACTTTGTGGGGCGAACCCCAGGGTCCACGACCAGTGTCAGCGGGTGTCACCACTGCTTTTTCCGCCGTTGTGCGTGTAAGAGAACCCCCTGTTGTGCGTGCAAGGTAATCCCCTGTCCATACTGCATGCAAAGATGCCCCCTCCTCTCAGTCTTCACTTGTTATGGCAGTTTCTCAAGAAACCGCATCAATGTCCACGTGCCACCGCAGCGTTCAATTGTCCTTATCCCAGACCTTTGAACGAAAGTGCAAATTCGCAGCCAACGCCCTACAGGCCACAGTCCCAAATTCGCACATTTCACGACTGCTTGCGTTGGAAATGCTGCCTTTTAGGTTGGTGGAGACAGAATCTTTCCGCAACCTTGTGGCGGTGGCCGTCCCTCGGTACTCGGTCCCCAGCCGACACTATTTTGCCCGGTGTGCCATCCCCGCACTACACAAGCATGTGTCCCAAAACATCTGCCGTGCCCTCAACAACGCAGTTACTGGGAGAGTCCACCTGACAACGGACACGTGGACAAGGGCTTGTGGCCAGGGACGGTGCATCTCCCTGACTGCACACTGGGTAAACATAGTGGAAGCCGGGACCCAGTCGGACCTTGGAACGGAACACATCCTCCCCACACCGAGGATTGCGGGCCCTATGTCAGTCAGAGTTGCCCCCACAGTGTACTGCTCCTGATGATCATCCTCCTCATGTTCAACCTCCATCTCAGATATCACCGCATCAGTTACAAGCTGGAAGCACTGCAGTACTGCCTCCGCCAAGCAGCAACAGGCTGTGCTGAAACTCATAAGCTTAGGTGATAAACCTCACAGTTGTGGACAGCTGTGAAAGAGCAGGCAGATCTGTGGCTGAGACCGCTGAACCTACATCCTGGCATGGTCGTGTGTGACAATGGCCGTATCCTGGTGGCGGCTCTGAGGCGAGGCGAGATCACACACGTACCATGCCTGGCTCATGTGCTTAAGCTCGTGGTTCAGCGGTTTCTTAAATCGTACCCCGAGTTGCCAGATCTGCTCGTCGAAGTACGCCGCCTGTCAGCTCATTTTTGGAAGTCAGCTACAGCTTCCGCCGCCCTTGCTGTGTTGCAGCAGCGTTTGCAACTTCCGTCACACCGACTTGTGTGTGATGTCTCCACACGTTGTAACTCTATCCTCCACATGTTGCAAAGGATTTGTGAGCAGAAGAGAGCAGTTGTAGAGTACCAGCTGCAACAAGGCCGTCGATATTCAGGTCAGACTCCACACATAAGACCTCAGGAGTGGACCTGGATGTCTGACATATGTACCATCCTGACAAACTTTGAGGAGTCCACCAAGATGGTGAGTGGCGATGACGCCATCATTAGCGTCAGCATCCCACTTGTCTGTCTTTTGCAACGCTCTCTGCAGAGAATTAAAGAGGAGGCATTGCAGCCAGAGTATTATGAGATGGATCAAGAAGCCGTAGCGGGCGATTACACACAGCCCAGCCTCATCTCATCCCAATGTGCATTGGGGGACAATGAGGGAGAGGAGGAGGAGGAAGAAGAACAGGAGCTGGTATCATGTTCTTTAGACGGTAGTACCTGTACAACTGTCATATCATCGGTTTAGCGTGGGTGGCCTGAGGACGGGGAGGAGGAGGAGTAGAAGAGCATGGTCAGTCGTGATCTTGGTGAGCACACGGAAGTCTTGCCCGTTACCAGTCTGGCACGCATGGCTGACTTTGTTACGCTGCCTTAACCGTGACCCTCGCGTTGTCAAAATGTTGGGTGACAGTCATTACTGGTTGGTGACACTTTTAGACCCCCACTCCAAGAGAACTTTCACTCTCTTATTCCTGAGGTGAAGAGGTCTACAAAAATGGGGCAGTACCAGAAGGCTCTTGCTGCAGAACTGTTAAAAAATTCCCATCTGAACACGCTAGCGGCAGAGGTCACAGCTGGTTGCCCAACCAAGGCGTACAGGCGAGCGAGACGCAACTCCAATCCAGCAGAGGCAGGGGAATACTGTCAACGTTCTGGGATAGTTTTCTGAGACCCGCCCAATTTACAGGCCCTGAGGCTCGGGGCACTCTCACAAGGAGTGGAAAGTTTCAAAAGATGGTGAGGGGGAGTACCTTGCCGACCGTACCAGCGTCCTCCGTGATTCCTCTGTGCCTTTTAATTATTGGGTATCCAAGCTGGACACTTGGAATGAACTTTCTCTGTATGCCTTGGAGGTTCTGGCCTTCCCTGCCGCTACCATGTTATCGGAGCGTGTTTTTAGTGCCGCTGGGGGAATTATAACTGATAAGCGCAGTCGCCTGTCAACTGACAATGCTGACCCTTATCAAAATGAACAAGGGCTGGATTGGGCCAGACTTCTCATCATCACCAAATGACAGCAGGGTAACATAAAGTCAAATCCACTGTGTTATTTCGGGAGGTGTATTCCCATGCACCGCTTAACACCCACACATGGGGGTATACGCTTCCTTATTTCGGCTGTATTTTGCTCTTCTTATCCTCAGCCTCCATCACCACTATACCACCAGGGTGACCTTGGTCCGTGTTGCCAGCATTACAAGTTCCTCCGTCCTAATTTTTGGCAGCTTTTGCTTGGAAGGCATAGGCGCAGACTATGGGAGACCCACTCCCTAATTATGGGTATAAGGTTTTTAATATGCTGTACTGCATGGCTCTTGTAAGGGGCATTAAAACCGTCTTGTTAAGCTACTGCGACCTCCACCACTCTTCCAAGGGGCATTAAAACCGTCTTGTTAAACCACCCTGTACTCCACAGCTCTTCCAAGGGGCATTGAAATGTTTTTTTTAATTACCTCTAATCTCCACGACTCTTCCAACGGGCATTGCATTTCCTCCTAATATTAGTCAGCTTTTGCTTTTCAATGCATAGGCGAAAACTAAGGGAGACTCGCTCTCCAATAATGGGTACAAGGTTTTTAGTACGCTGTAATCCACGCCTGTTTCAAGGGGCATTGCAGTTCCTCATAATTTTTGGAAAGCCTTCCATTCACTGCTTAGGCCAACAGTGTACGGGAGACCCAGTTGCTATAAATGGAAAAAAACGGTTTAATTAAGGTCCTCTGACCTCCATGTCACTTCCAAGGGGCAATGGAGTGCCTCGAAATTTTTGGTAGGCATTGCACTCACTGTATGCCCTATAACTGTGTAGCTTAACCGCTCCTTTTGGTACAGAAACATATCCTACAAAACATGTGTGGTTGACTGGCCTGATATTGATGTGAATGGTCCCTGTTCATCCTGCTCTTTCTCCTTTGCCACCACCTCATCCATCATTCATCACCTGAAGCTTTGTTTTAACGGGAGTCATAGTAGCAGGAAAACATCCAGCAATCTACGGAGGAGGTAGGATATGCGCCAAAACGCTGACCACCTCAGGCCTAACTGCTACTACATACATGCGCTAGCATTCCAAGGAACAGAAAGCTAAGGAGATGGATGGCCTCATGATCATGAATAATTTATTCGTTGTATAGGAGGCCGACCACTGCTGCTGTCTACCTTCTGAACCTTGTTTTGAAGCCTGATTGACCCAGGACCCGCAATCCTCTATGTCTGGAGGACGTGTTGCAGCCCAGTATCCAACGGTGTCCCGGCTTCCACAATATTAACCCAGGGTGAAGGCGTCAGTGAGATGGAGCATCCCTGGCCACATTCACAAGGACTTGCACGGGGATAGTTGCAAGTCTGCATCTTCTGATGCGGCAAGGATCACTTCAGATGGGCACACTTTTAGACAGTGACCTGGGGGTCAGAGATGCTTCCAGGGGTCTTCCCCATCCTGTTCCCATGTCTTTTTAGCACTGTATGCATGTGTCATACAGCACATGGCCAGATAAGGTTGTAAAATGTTAAAATGACATTTCCCGGTGAATGCATTTGTCATGGTTGAAAGCAATACAAAAGTGCAAAAACGCTTAAACAATGCTACTTGTGAACATAGCCCAAGGTGTGCAGGAATATTTTTGTTTTTGGTTATTTATTTTACCTTATACACAAGGCTTTACCCTGGAAAGGAAGTTCCTTAACATATTTCACAGGAAAACCGTTTCAGTTTCGTTTTTGAACGTTTTATTGTGAGCCCGTAAAAGTGGCTTAAACGTTGTTGACAGCAGTGACCTGGGGGTCAGAAATGCTTCCTGGGGTGATCCCCATGCTGTCTCCATGTCATTTGAGCACTGTCACTATCGTTTTGGGCACTTTTTAGGCTTTCTACAGACTGTCGGGGGTGCTGCCGCAAAAATGCTCGGGTCTCCCATAGACTAACATTGGGCTCGTTGCTCGGATCGAGCACCCGTGTATCACGGTGAGCTGGGCCCGAGCTTCGAGCACCCGAGCATTTTAGTGATCGCTCAACAATAGTAAGCATCACTTATCTGCACTGCAAGCTCCCAAAACCTGTTTTCTGTATTAATGTATTTTTTCCTACTACTTTATGAATTTAGTTATTAGGGTAAGATCAGACTTACTGGATTTTCAAGTGGAAATTGTGAATAGGTAGAAAAATGGCAATATATTAAAATCCACAGCACCAACTTTATCTGAATGAGGCATTTAAACAGCCCTCCAGTCTCATTACTCTTGTTGTGTGTTCGGCAGTTAACGATCAATGATCTTTATTATTTTACTCATTTTTATAGCCCCATTACTTACATGCCACATTACAGACATTGTGAGCCCCAATGGGGACAGTGATGATGATCTACTGTACATTCCCTATCAGAGTGTGGGAGGAAACCAATGAAAACACGGCGAGAAAGAACAAACTCCTTGCAGATGTTATCCTTAAGCTCTTCCTGTTCAGCTCTTGTTCTTCTTCCAGGCTCTGCTGTTGACGGGGCGTGATTGCCCAAGTCATGGTGATTGACAGCCGGCTTCACAGTGGCCTGTCAATCAGCAGGACATCAGCAGTCACGCCCCGTCAGCACAGCGGAAAATAAGCATCTGCTCTGTTATATGATGTTATCGGAAGCCACAGAATCGCCGTCAGAACCCATCCTTGATTGCTCAGAGTATTGGTATCGGACACTACAGTCAGGTATTAGCAACTGCTTGCCTGTAAGTTGTGATGCCCATGAAAAGAAAAAAATAGACCCTGATAACCCCATTAATGGGAACCTAGCAACCTAGTGCTAACCACTGAGCCACCATGCTGCCCATCTTGCAGTATGTACTTTATCATCATTCTGCCCGTCTTTTAAAAAAAATGTCCTACTGGTGAGCTTGTGATGGTATTCTGCTGGTATAAAGCAGTCAGTAAGCGGTGACTGAGCTTTCGGGAAAGGGACCAGTAATAATATGGAGTGTCTGACTACCTCCCTCTGTAAGCACCGTACTCGCAGGTCACAGTCCTGATGGAGCGGAGTTAGAGGAGGCTAGCCGCAATGCAGTAGTGAAATAAATGACAGTCATGTATTGACTTGGATATATTATTTTTGTTTTTTAAAACCCGAGTGTACAATTGCTTACAGGGGACTGCCTGAGCTGAACTGAAACCTCTACAGAATTGTGAATGTGTGCAATGTCCCCAGCTGATCAACGGTCACATAACCGCATGAAAGCAATTTGTATACTTGTGGGCACATGCCAACTATACGTAAGAATTGAGCGAAACTGAGACCATCCACTGACTGGGGAACTATGACAGTGTGTGCTTTACTCATGGGCACAATTCTGTAGTCTGCAAACTTTTAATTTCAGCCCTGACAATCCCGTTCTTTCGTTTTATTACTCTTTTCCAAGAGCAAAAAGGTTTTATTATTTTTCCATTGACACAGCCATGTGAGGATTTTTTTTTTTTGCAGAACGAGTTGTAGTTTTGAATGATGCAATTAATTTTGCTATATAACATACATTATAAAAGAGGCAGCCATACTTGCCAATACCTAGTCGCAATACTAATGTACAACGGGATGTAGCAGCCTTCAGGTGGAGAGAGAGCTGGTGCAAAATACTGATGAAATAACCACTCACACCTACCATATTTTTTGGACTATAAGACGCACCGGACCATAAGACGCACCTAGGTTTTAGAGGAGAAAAAAAAAATTTAAGCAAAAGATGTGTTCATGATCCACTTTTAAAGGGGGGGGGGGTCTTCTGCTGACACTGGTATAGGGGTAATATCCCCCAATACTGACAATATCCCCCATCCTGGTATATATGCCCCCCCCCTTCCTTTTATACATGGTCCCCATCCTGGTATGCCTGGCATCCCTCCATCCTGGTATGCCTGGCATCCCTCCATCCTGGTATGCATGGAACCCCTCCATCCTGGTATGCCTGGCACCCATCATCCCTATCCTGGTGTGCATGGCACCCCTAATCCCTATCCTGGTATGCATGGCACCCCTAATCCCTATCCTGGTATGCATGGCACCCCTAATCCCTATCCTGGTATGCATGGCACCCCTAATCCCTATCCTGGTATGCATGGCACCCCTCATCCCTGTCCTGGTATGCATGGCACCCCTCATCCCTGTCCTGGTATGCATGGCACCCCTCATCCCCGTCCTTGTATGCATGTATCAGCAATCCCCATCCTGGTATGCATGGCACAGCAATCCCCATCCTGGTATGCATGTTACCCCTAATCCCTATCCTGGTATGTATGGCCCCCTCAACTTTATCCTGTTATGTATGCCCCCCTCATCTTTATCCTGGCATGTATGGCCCCCTCATCTTTATCCTGGTATGTATGGCCCCCTCATCTTTATCCTGGAATGTATGGCCCCCTCATATTTACCCTGGTATGTATGGCCCCCTCATCCTTTTTCCTAGTATGCATGGTCCCCGTAATCCCCATCATGCTGCACATAAAAAAAAATAAATATATAAACACTGCTACTCACCTTTCTTCTCTCCTCCAGCGCTGACGCCTGTCTGCCCGCACTGATCTCCCCATGTGAGCCGCGCATGGCGTCACTGCCATGCGCGGCTCACAAGGAGAGATCAGCTGACGGAAGTCACCGCTCCCAGCGCCGGGACTGTGTGCGCGGGGAGCAGTGACTTCATGCTCCTTCATAGCCGGCACACAGCTTAGCCGTGCTGCGGCTCCTGCTGCTGCCGGGTTATCTCGTGTGCCAGCTTATTAAAGGCCATGAATATTCACCCCATCCCCACGCCCATGGGCGTGGAGTGAGGTTAAATATTCATGCCCTTTAACAGCGGGCACAGGCGATTCCGGCAGCAGCTGCGGTTACACTGTGTGCTGCTATTAAGGACCATGAATATTCAGTGTTCCCCATGGGCGTGGGGAGCAGTGAATATTCATTTTCTTTAGCAGCGGGGACAGTGTAGGCTGCAGCAGGCGGCTGCTGCCCCCTGTGCCCCTCTCCTCCACCGCTACAGCTCCCCCCAGCACAGTATATATACCCACCCCTCCCCAACATTCGGACTATAAGACGCACCCCCCATTTTCCTCCAAAATTTTGGAGGAAAAAAATGCGTCTTATAGTCTGAAACATACGGTACTATTCATGTAGGGGATTAGAAATGCACAGGATAAGGCTTGTATAGGGCGCCAGTCACACAGATACATGTAGTGCAACATGCCAACTTGCTGCCTATTAGTGATGCCAAAGCTATTACAGAATTTCCCCCAAAATAAGCCCTAGCATGATTTTACAGGATTTTTGGAGGATGCTTGACATATAGGCCCTACTCCAAAAATAAACCTTAGTTAGTCAGGGCTGGCGTTAGGAGAGGGGAGCAACTGGGCAATTTATCAGGGCCCCTACTCTCTTTGGGGCTCCCTAAGCATTTCTATTCCAAGGCTGCTTAAGGACCTTTGGTGACATCATAGTCATGTGACCATAATGTCAGCAAAGGTTCTTGAACTGTGGGAGTCTAGAGTAACTGAAGAGTAGATAGACTGGTATGTAGGGGGGGAGACTGGACAATTTCTCTAGGTTCCCACTCTGAGGCCCTCAGCGTTTCTATTCCAAGGTTCAGACTACTTAAGGACCTTTGGAGAAATCACTGTCCTATGACCCTGATGTCACCAAAGGTCTTTTAACAGAGGAAGTCTAGAGGAGCTGAGACAGGCTGGTATGTATGTGCAGTGTGTGTGTCTGTGTATATTCTTGTGTATGTGCAATGTGTGTGATATGACATGATTATTATATATGGATAAATGAAGACATTCCCTGAAAATAAGCCCTAACCCATCTTTTTGAGCAAAAAATGATATAAGACCTTGTCTTATTTTCTGTAAAAGATGCTAGATCAGGCGGTCTGCCGAGCACTATATATGTGCACCCTACAAGAACAGACACATGGTTTCCACCAACACTACAAAAGCCTGGCTGCATCCTGCAAGGATGGAAAATTATGTAAGGTATTAGTTAATATTTTGACCAAAATATGTAAGCCTGCACCTACGTCAGGGGTCCTCATTGTCTTTCCAGCGAAAAGACAATATAACGTATTGGAAAACCAGATTTAACGCTGGCAGTAAAATGTTTTACCTCACAGAAAGAATAAGGCTGTGTGCCCACAATGTGTTTTTCAAGCATTTATGCTGCGGAATTTCCGCAGTATAAACGCTTCAAAAACGCTTGGTAATCCGCCCCCCATGGTCCCCTATGCAATTCCGCACTTTCAGTGCCCATGCTGCGGTTTTTTCCGCAGCGTTTATGCTGCGCTCAAAAATCTGCAGCATGTCCATTAATTTTGCGGAAGCGCGGCGTAATCGCCGCTATTGACTTGCATTGAGACGCATATAATCCGTGTCAGTACATTTGTACTCACGGATTATATGCGTTTCTATGTGCGGATGGTACCCAGGTCTGGAGTAGAGTAGACTCTCATCCAGACCTGGGTACCATAGAAACTGTAAAAAATAGAATTTAAAATAAAAAATAAGGTTTATACTCACCTTCCGATGTCTTCCCGGTGTTTTGTCTGCTACGTCCAGTGACTTGCAATGTTCGCGTGGTTGTGAAGGACCTGCCATGACGTCACTGAGTCATGTGACCCATCACATGGCTCAATGACGTCACCCCAGGTCCTTCACACCACCGCGAGCAGTGCAAGACACTGGACGGAGCAGACAAAACACCGGGAAGACATCGGAAGGTGAGTATAAACTTTATTTTTTTTTTGTTTTTCACCATTCTTATTCTCTTTTTTAACTAACTTGGTCACACTACTATAAATCCATGCCCGTTGCAACAAGGTGGACAAGTTGTCAAGCACTTTTCCAAGTGATGCTAAAATCGCTTGGAAAAGTACTTGATAACCCGCATGCAGAAATGCGCATGCAAAGACGCTTCACAAACGCTTCTACCTGGCGGGAAAAACGCATGTAAAATCCGCATGCGTTTTTCCTGCCAGGGAGAAGCGTAAAAAATATGCAGCATTTCTGCATCGTGGGCACATAGCCTCAGCCTCGATCCCATGCTGTCCTGTCTGTATACTTGCTTTTGCTTCATTCTCTGCCCAGGAGCTGTGGTTCCTGCACAGTCAGACAGCCATTACACAGTATACGATTATCTCCACACATTATATTTTTACACATCCAATTGTGGAACTTATTAATCCAATGTATGTTGATTAAAATGTACTTTAATATGACAACCCCTTTTGAACTTGGAGGGACCCTTTACTGCCGTGCAGCAATCATAAATGCCCAAAGGCAAAACCCTCTTGGGGAGGGGAGAATAAGTGAACATGTTTGTTGGTAATGCCTCAGTGTTGTTGGACACGTGCACTTATTGGCACTTGCAGTAATCGTTGTTTATGGCTACTTGTAGCATCTGCACAGTGGAAACCTACCTTACTTAAAGGGGTTGTCCGTACTTGGCCAGTGCCAGTCTCTTGAATGAAATTGGAAAACCCTATACTTACCTCCCACACCAGTGCCGTTCCAGCAGTGTTGGCGCCAGGTCTCTCGGTGCTCACGTGACAATATGAAATCTGCAGCCAATTGGGGGGTGTGATCGTCCACTCTGATGAAATAATAAAGGCAACAGCCGGCGACATAGTGTCATGTGAGTGCCAGGAGACCCGATGCCTAATATTGCTGAAAAGGCGCCAGTGCAGGAGGTGAGTATAAGCCTCTCTTATTTAACATGGAGAACTCAGGCATTTAGGATGGGGTTGTCCAATTAGAACTCTTGTGTATATTATTTAGCCAAAATTAAAATGTACCAAATATCCACATGTGCAAATACCATATATAAAGCCTTTTACTCCAAATTCCGTTATTTCTCCTCTGATCTCATCAGTGGCCGTTCATTCAAAGCCACAAAGTGTTTGTCTATCCTGATATCTTGTGGAACAGCCTGGCCTCACATGGGTTCTCCTCCCTCTTATCTCGGACCCTCAGTATTGACACCCTCACTTTTTTCATGCCCCTACATCTTTATATTTAATGCGGAAAGACTACCAGGAAATGTAGTTTCTGATCACTTGAATCTTTTCTAATGTGATCGGTTTCATTATACCCTTATACCATCCACAGCAGTATACGAAAAGGAGTGTAGGTGTGAGTTGTGCAGAGGTAGTGGCTGCACCCAGGCACTGATGCGGAAATCCCAGCTCCCCTCTGCCCATTACCGTTCACCAGTTTTATATGTGATGCATGGTGGTTCAGCAGACAGATTCTAGGGCAAAATAACTACTAAATAATGTCATGTTATAATGACAGATCTGTCACAAGCAGTTTTTCAAGTTGTAGAGCAATAACCTGAATCTCCCCAGTTGTTCTTTCATAACCATATTCACCAGCATTCATAACCATAGTCACCAGCATTCATAACCATATTCACCAGCATTCATAACCATATTCACCAGCATTCATAACCATATTCACCAGCATTCATAACCATAGTCACCAGCATTCATAACCATAGTCACCAGCATTCATAACCATATTCACCAGCATTCATAACCATATTCACCAGCATTCATAACCATAGTCAGCAGCATTCATAACCATAGTCACCAGCATTCATAACCATAGTCACCAGCATTCATAACCATAGTCACCAGCATTCATAACCATAGTCACCAGCATTGGCTGCAATTTCATGAAACCTCATTGTGCGCTAAGGGGATAATATATCATCTAGACATATTCAGAGATAAAGCTAAAATACAACACCAATAGCACAGTAATAATGGCGATCATTTATTGAAAGCAATGTAATATATAGAAATTTTTTATTTTTCCATGTATAATGTAGCCAGCAAGGGTGAGTCTATTTTAGCTTTTAATAATTATTTGCTAAAATAAAGTGGCTGACATTACAAATTATTGCCTAAATGGGCACAAAGCTGCCAGTCAGCGAGCAACACTGACCATAGCACTGGATAGGGGAAAGCTGTGGACCACGTATAGCCAGGTTGACAATCGCACCAAGGACGGCTGTAGATGCCGCAGTTGTGTCCTGTAATTCATGCGTCACATCTCCCAACAAGGATTCCAGAGTTTGGATTTTATGACTTCACTTCTGAATCCACCTGGGGAACGTGGCACAGGGGCCTCATTGCTGCTTATGCTCCATCCCAGTTGGCACAGAGCAGACTGCCAGTGGTCACGTTGGCAGTGGAGCAGCAGCTTTCAGCCCTCTGTAAGTAGGTCAGATACATTGTGTGACTGCTTTGCCGCAGATCAGCACATATAGAGATGGAGGTAATAGGAAGATGTGGAAGAATGTTCTTCAGATTGGCAGGCCAGCCATGCTTGTTACTGATGACATGAAACATGATGATGTTGGCATTTTGAGTGCAGGTAGTAGGAGCTGATGGTACAGAAATAAATGAACTCCAGTAGATAGTCTTGCGTCAAGATACAGGAGGATTAGATGGTATGACGGTATTATGCTGTTTCTCCGCTTAGTGGTAAGTTGTGCTCCATGCTGGACCCACAAACGGGAAACTCGTGAAAATCCTCTGTTCTCTAGCAGGAATTGTCTCGTTCACGCCATCACTGCGCGGTGCTGGGATCTGCTGTCTCATGGTGACATACGGGTTCCTTCCTATAATAACTGGAGATGGCGCTTTTCCTGTCCTTATGTCTTTCCAGTTTATATTTGAAAAGAAGGGGTGCGTTCTGATTTTTCCATTAACCCCTAGCCGGACATAATGGTCTTTGCAGAGTAGTTTGGACATAATGTCCATAGCATCGTGGTCAGTGAGGTTTTCATATGATGGTTCTTCGTACAAGACATTATTCACAATCTCTTCAGTGGTGTCTCCTGGAAATGGTGAGTCTTGGAAAATCATGTCGTACAATATGACTCCAAAGGCGAACCAGTCCACACCTTCACCATAAGCGTCTCCCATGATCATTTCTGGGGCGCCATACCCAGGTGTTCCACTGAAATCTCTGGCATTAAATCTCTTATCAAACTCATATAGAGATAGTCCAAAATCAGTAATTTTTATGTGGCCGTCACCAGTCAGCAGGATGTTATCCGGTTTTAAGTCCCGGTGAATGATGTCATTGCTGTGCAGGAATTGTAGGCCACAAACGATTTCTGCTCCTATAAATGTTACAGGTTCCTTCAGGGGAATGGTACTGTATATATAGTGAAGCAGATCCCCTCCACTGGCCAGCTCGGTGACAAAATACGCATGGTTTTCCGTATGAAACGCGGCATGGCAATGGGTTAGGAATCTGCTGTTGTGGCTAAGCTTCAGGACATGGTGTTCTACAAGGCATTCAGGGAAGGAGATTAGGCTTTCTTTCTTAATGATTTTAAGGGCCACACTTTCTTTCCTTATTTTATCAGTGGCCAGCATAACCTTCCCATAACTCCCTTGTCCAAGTATGCCATGGCAGATAAACTTATCCCTGGTGAGAGGGACAGTGGTCTTTATTTTTTTGCTACTGGGGCCACTACATTCACCTGAGATGTCATCTTGACTGGTGGCTGGATCTTCATGATGTTTCCTTTTTCTCCCAGTTCTCTTCTCTTCTGCTGCACTTTCATTACCTTTCAGGTTAATGATCCTGGTTGGACCCAAAGTACTCAGTTTTTTTAGATTATCAGCTCGATTTGTGATGTATACCACAAGCTTTTCACATCTGTTTTGTACAGTGTCTAGGAAGGAAATATTCTGGGTTCCCTCATTGACAGGTAATACCTGACCAACCTGCCCAGATTTCTTGGAATCCATCTTCCTTATCTTTGCTGGAGGTTCCTGGTTATTTCCAGTGTCTTCTCCATCTGGTGTTTCTTTCCTTTTTCTCTTTCTATTCCCTGTAAAGTCCATGTTGCATCAGGCAACAACAGGGCAATTATCCAAAAACGTATGTAAAATTATCAGGGAATGCAATCCACACGTATATTGTAGTCAAAGCCAACTACAACTAAAGCTCAATGGCTGCAGTCAGTTGTTTATGGAACTTTGTGGAATGTGATGTCACTGTGCCGGTGATGTCACACTCACTGTGATGTCAGCAGATGTATGTGAGTGTTCCATCTCTGCTGAACGTGAAAGTCTCGGAAGGGGCGGGGCTTAGTCACCATTGACTATAATGGAGTCTGTTGAGTGGGTAGTATTTAGTGACCTGAAGCTGGAAATCAGTGGGATAAATGACATCAGGATTCAGGAATAAGTTACAGTAGTTTTATATTTGTTTTAATTTATTTTATACAAAAAAAGAGCATGGACCGCACCTCCAAAAAAATCATACATTGATCTAATGCCTCTCAGCAAAAATATACATAACTGAACATGAGGTTCTTAATTTAACATTCTGATCAGACTGTATGAAGCCCACTGCCACGTCACGGCAAACCTCGTAGTGGGTCCTAACATTTCCTGCCTAAAAGGAGCGGCGCCATGTGCCAACCACCGCTACAGTGAGAATGCACCAGCAGGGCGGGCGGCCTGGTGCCTCACAGCATCCATGCTTCAAGACCGAGTCCCCATGACTCCAGGCCGCGGCGCCCCACAAGCACAAAACCACAGCAACAATGGCTGACACATTGCACCAACACCACATGAAAGGAGCATTGTGACTCACCTTCCTCAAGCTCTCAAGTGAGAGCAAAATAGGCTAGACCCTCTTTGCAGACTCCTGCTAATTAAAATTGCCTGTGCCAAATGGGATGAGTGCTGGTCCAAGAAAGGGAAAAGAATAAGCTGGTTCATTGACATGGCAATGGGCTTCACACAGTCTGATCAGAATGTTAAGCTAAGAACCTCATGTTCAGTAATATGTATTTTTGCTGAGCGGCATTAGATCAAATGTATGATTTTTGGAGGTGCGGTCCATGCTCTTTTTTTTTTTGTATTTATTTTATGTTACATTATTTTGTGTAGGGCTGTGATGATATACATTTTTCAGTTCTTTTGTGTCAAATTTAAAGGAAAGTGTGTTAACCACTTCCTGACTGCCCACTGCACATAAACGTCCGCGCTTGCTGGGCTCTGTACATCGCAGATGTTTATGAACGGTCGGCGGTCTTTTAGCGCTCAGGGCCCCCAGGGTCCTGCACCCTGCGATTCCTGTGCAGAGCGATAGCTCTAACAGGTGACATCCTCGAGACCGGATTGGATCAGGTTCTAATAAAGTTAACCCTTTGCTATCTTCTACTACCCCTGGCAAAAATTATGGAATCACCGGGCTCGGAGGATGCTCATGCAGTTGTTTAATGTTGTTGAAAAAAAGCAGATCACAGACATGGCACAAAACTAAAGTCATTTCAAATGGCAACTTTAGGGCTTTAAGAAACACTAAAAGAAATCAAGATTAAAAATGTGGTACTCAGTAAGGGTAATTTTTTTCAGACCAAGCAGAGAGGAAAAAATTATGGAATCACTCAATTCTGAGGAAAAAATTATGGAATCACCCTGTAAATTTTAATTTACAAATCTAACACCTGCATCAAATTAGATCTGCTCGTTAGTCTGCATCTAAAAAGGAGTGATCACACCTTGAAAAGCTGTTGCACCAAGTGGACTGACATGAATCATGGCTCCAACACGAGAGATGTCAATTGAAACAAAGGAGATGATTATCATACTCTTAAAAGAAGGTAAGTCATCACGCAATGTTGCAAAATATGTTGGTTGTTCACATTCAGCTGTGTCTAAAATCTGGACCAAATACAAACAACATGGGAAGGTTGTTAAAAGAAAACATACTGGTAGACCAAGGAAGACATCAATGTGTCAAGACCGGAAACTAAGCAATATGTCTCCAAAACAGGAAATGCACAACAAAACAAATGAGGAACGAATAGGAGGAAACTGGAGTCAATGTCTGTGACCGAACTGTAAGAAACCGCCTAAAGGAAATGAGATTTACATACAGAAAAGCTAAACATAAGCCATCATTAACACCTAAACAGAAAAAAACAAGGTTACAATGGGCTAAGGAAAAGCAATCGTGGACTGTGGATGACTGGATGAAAGTCATATTCAGTGATGAATCGCGAATCTGCATTGGGCAAGGTGATGATGCTGGAACTTTTGTTTGGTGCCGTTCTAATGAGATTTATAAAGATGACTGCATGAAGAGAACATGCAAATTTTCACAGTCATTGATGATATGGGGCTGCATGTCAGGTAAAGGCACTGGGGAAATGGCTGTCATTACATCTTCAATAAATGCCCAAGTTTACATTGATATTTTGGACAGTTTTCTAATCCCATCAATTGAAAGGATGTTTGCGGATGATAACATCATTTTTCAAGATGATTATGCATCCTGCCATAGAGCAAAAACTGTGAAAACATTCCTTGAAAAGAAGACACATAAGGTCAATGTCATAGCCTGCAAATAGTCCGGATCTCAATCCAATTGAAAATCTTTGGAAGTTGAAGAAAATGGTCCATGACAGGGCTCCAACCTGCAATGCTGATCTGGCAACAGCAATCAGAGAAAGTTGGAGCCAGATTGATAAAGGGTACTGTTTGTCACTCATTAAGTCCATGCCTCAGAGACTGCTTTAAAGCCAGAGGTGGTAGTGATGTATTGGAGTGTTCTTTTGTGTGTTTGTTTTTCATGATTCCATATTTTTTTCCTCAGAATTGAGTGATTGAGTGATTCCATAATTTTTTCCCTCTGCTTGGTCTGAAAAAAATTACCCTGACTGAGTGCCACATTTTTTATCTTCATTTCTTTTAGTGTTTCTTAAAGCCCTGAAGTTGCCATTTGGAATGACTTTAGTTTTGTGCCATGTCTGTGATCTGATTTTTTTCAACAGCATTAAACAACTGAATGAACATCCTCAGAGCCCGGTGATTCCATAATTTTTGCCAGGGGTTATAGATGCTGTGATCCATAGCGATCACGGCACATAGAAGAGAGGGAGAGGCAGTTGTGCACTCACCTTTGACGGCCTCCGAGATAAGGTCTGACGTGGTCATGGCAGCCGGAGATCACATGATGACCTCCGAGGCTGCCAGGTACGGTGGCCTGTTAGGCTCAGCCATCAACGGAGTCTAACAGGAGATCTACCAGTGTAAAACTAACATCCGGTCTCATGCAATGCAATACATGTGTATTGCATTGCATGAGACCTGTGATGATAAAAATATTCCCATAGAGGGACTAAGTGAGAAAGTTAAAAACAGAAAGTTTAAAAATTGGGTCACTTGAGGGGGATTCAGCTCTTCTAGTGCTTAAGGGCTCTGTATACGTAGTCCGCAAACTATTCTACAATAATTTGTTCTCCAAAAGCGAAATAGTGCTCCTTCCCTCCCGGGTGTCGCCGTGTGCCTAAGCAGTACTGTACAGCCACATATGGGATATTGCCACGTTCAGCAGAAATTGTGTGATACATTTCGGCACCATTTTTACCCATTGCCTTGTGTGAAAATGTAAAATCTGAGGCTAAAACTAATTTTTTTTGTGGTAAAAATAGAATTATTTTTTTCTTCGCTGCCCAATGGTATAAATTTCTGAGAGTCACATGTGGTGTCAGTTTGATCACTGCATCCGTAGAGGAATTCATTGAGAGATGTAGTTTGTAAAATGGGGTCACTTATGGGGGTTTCCTGCTGCTTTAGGACCTCAGTCTCTCCCAGTGGGTCATGGCACCTGCAAACCACAACAGTAAAATCTGCACTATAATATGACAATTTTTCCCTTCTGAGCTTTGCACTGTGCCTGAAAAGTAGGCTTCCAGTATCCATTGTTTCAGATGCTGCACATCTCGTATCTTGATGGTCTGGTGTGGTATATGGGGTACAAAGATAGTGGGGCCATTCTTCATCAGTGGAAACCTCAATGCCACTGGATATCTGAAATTGCTACACGATGATGTGTTGCCCTCTTTATGCACTGAAGATGGCACGTTCCCTGAGTTTTTCCAACAAGATGGTGCACCACCACATTATGGGTGTCAGGTCCGAGCATTCCTACATGAACAGTTTCCTGGAAAGTGGATTGGTTGTCGTGGACCTGTTGAATGGCCACCAAGGTCTCCCGATCTGACCCCCTTAGACTTTTATCTTTGAGGTCATCTGAAGGCAATTGTCTATGCTGTGAAGATACGAGATGTGCAGCATCTGAAACAACGGATACTGGAAGCCTGTGCTAGCATTTCTTCTGCAGTGTTGCTATCAGTGTGTCAAGAGTGGAAGAAGAGGGTTGCATTGACAATCCAACACAATGGGCAGCACTTTGAACACATTTGATAAGTGGTCATAAACTTGTAAAAAACTCATGAAATAATAAAGTTACGTTAAAACCAAGCACATCATTGTTTTTCTTATGAAATTCTCAATAAGTTTGATGTGTCACATGACCCTCTTCCCATTGAAAAAAATTAAGTTGAATCCAAAATGGCCAACTTCAAAATGGCCGCCATGGTCAGCACCCATCTGGAAAAGTTTTCCCCTTCCCTTATACTAATGTGCCACAAACAGGAAGTTGATATCACCAACCATTCCCATTTTATTTAGGTGTATCCATATAAATGGCCCACCCTGTAGTTTTAATCCTTCTAACTTCCTAACCAAAAAAAATTGTTTAAAAAATTGCGCAGATGTAAAAGAACTATTTTGTGTGACCTAACTCTCTGGTTTAAGGGCATAAAAATTAAATGTTTAAAAATTGCAAAATTTTCCCAATTTTGCCAAATTTCTGATATTTTAAAAAATAATCTAGTTACCGTATTTTTCGGACTATAAGATGCACCAGACCATGACCATAAGACACACCTGGGTTTTAGAGAAGGAAAATAGAAAAGAAAATTTAAGCAAAAAATGTGGTCATGATGCTCCCCATCCTGGTATGCATGGCACCCCTCATCCCCATCCCGGTATGCATGGCACCCCTCATCCCCATCCCGGTATGCATGGCACCCCTCCATCCCGGTTTGCATGGCACCCCTCCATCCCGGTTTGTATGGCACCCCTCATCCCCATCCTGGTATGCATGGCACCCCTCATCCCCATCCTGGTATGCATGGCACCCCTCATCCCCATCCTGGTATGCATGGCACCCCTCATCCCCATCCTGGTATGCATGGCACCCCTCATCCCCATCCTGGTATGCATGGCACCCCTCATCCCCATCCTGGTATGCATGGCACCCCTCATCCCCATCCCGGTATGCATGGCACCGCTCCATCCCGGTATGCATGGCACCTCTCCATCCCGGTATGCATGGCACCTCTCCACCCCAAAATTTTGGAGGAAAAAAGTTCGTCTTATAATCCGAGAAATACAGTATATCTAGAAAAAAAATTACTACTATCCTGACTACTATCATGAAGTACAATATGTCACAATAAAACAATCTCAGAACCACTGGGATATGTTGAAGCGTTTCAGAGTTATTACCTCAAAAAGTGACGCTGGTCAGAATTGAAAAAAATTGGCCTGATCACAAAGGCAAAAACTGGCTCTGGCGCGAAAGGGTTAAATCTATAAGTTTAAAAAATATCTATTTCTGCTATTTTTATTAAAAACACAAAATTCTACTGTGGAAGGGCTAAGAAAATGTACTTGTGAACAAATCTTTTGCAAATTACCCAGATATCAAGAGTTTCCAAAAGGTAATTCTGCCCAACTATGGTACATTGGGTAGTAAGAAAAGGGGAGTCAGTGTTTCGCAGGTCTATATTACAGCTCCACAGGGTTTATTACCCCTCTCCCAGGACCTTGTAAGGTGAGGCTCCATAGCTAAGCTACAGTATGGAGATTGGTGACCGCATATCTGGGCAGATGAGTTCATTCCAGCTTCACACAGATCTTTACCCGGCGTTTCTAAGCTTCTGAGTAGCAACCTGACTAGTAATATTATTATACAAGATTTGATCATTTATTACATAGTTTGTAAAGCCGAATAAAGACTTGCGTCCATCAAGTTCGACCTGTTAGTCCTGTAATTGCTACAGTTGATCCAGAGGAGGGCAAAAACCCCAAATGATTTAGCCAATCTTCACCTGAGGAAAAATTCCCTCCCGACTCTGAAACCAGCAGTCAGAATAAATCCCTGTATCAACCTACTATTTTATTTTATTTTTAAGTATATGCTGAAATCTGCCTGGTATCTAGAAATGCATCCATTCCCCGCTTGAACTGGTGTAGTGAATCCGACATTACCGTCTCCTCACTCAGTGAATTCCATATTCTCACTGCTCTTACCGTAAAGAACCCCTTCCTATGCTGGTGCTGAAACCTTTTCTCTTCCAGTCTTAGTGAATGCCCTCTTGTTACCGTAATATCCCTCCTTTTGAATAAATCCCGGGCAAGGTCTCTATACTGTCCCCTAACATATTTGTACACATTTATTATGTCCCCCCTCAACCTTCTCTTTTCCAGGCTGAATAGTCCTAGTTTTGCCAACCTCTCTGGGTATTGCAGTCCCTCCATTCCCCTTATTAATTTTGTTGCCCTCCTTTGTACCTTTTCAAGCTCATTTATATCCTTTCTATATATTGGGGCCCATAACTGAGCACAGTATTCCAAGTGTGGTCTGACCAGTGCTTTGTACAGTGGAAGAACAATGTTCTCATCCTTTGCAGCTATACCTCTTCTGATACATCCCATTACCCTGTTTGCCCTTACAGCAGCGGCCTGACTTTGGGCACTCCAATTTAGTTTGCTATCAATCAAGATGCCCAAGTCCTTCTCCATCTCTGAATTCCCCAATGATTTCCCATTCAGTGAGTACTGGTGACTTCCATTTTTCCTTCCCATATGTATGACCTTACATTTCTCCTCATTAAACCTCATTTGCCATTTAATGCTCCACCTACCCAGCTTATCCAAATCCCTCTGTAGGTCTGCACTGTCCTCTTTTGTATTAATTGTTTTACATAACTTTGTGTCATCTGCAAATATTGACATTTTACTATTTATCCCGTTGACTGTCGTTAATAAAGATATTAAATAACATTGGGCCTAGTACAGACCCCTGTGGTACCCCACTAGTGACGCTTACCCAATCTGAGTATATTCCATTTATAACCACCCTCTGCCTTCTATCCCTTAGCCAGTTACCTACCCACTTGCAAACATTTTCCCCCAGCCCCATCATTCTCATTTTGTATACCAACCTATTATGTGGCACGCTATCGAACGCTTTTGCGAAGTCTAGATACACGACATCCACTGGTTCCCCCTGATCTACTCGTGAGCTAACCTCTTCGTAGAAGTCAATCAGGTTTGTTTGGCAGGAGTGATTCCTCATGAATCCATGTTGGTTCGGGATTAAAAGATTATTAGCATCAAGATGCTCCGTAATTGCCTCTTTAATGAAGCTTTCAAAAATTTTGCCCACAACGGACGTCAGACTCACCGGCCGATAGTTTCCGGCGTCACTTTTTGCTCCCTTTTTGAATATTGGCACTACATTCGCCTGTCGCCAATCAAGTGGTACAGACCCAGTCTCAACAGAGTCCTTAAATATAAGATATAACGGTCTGTCTATCACATTACTTAGTTCCCTTAGTACCCGTGGGTGTATGCCATCAGGTCCTGGTGATTTGTTTATTTTAATGTTACTGAGGCGTTTCTGTACCCCAACTTGGGTTAGATTAGTCATACTTAGTGGAGGATTAAGCTTGTCACTTCTCATTTCTCCTGTTAGTTCTATGTCCTTTGTGAAAGTTGTCGAAAAAAAATTATTTAATAGGTTAGCTTTATCCTCATCTTTCTCTATGATTTTGCCTTCATCACTTTTTATCGGTCCAATATTATCCGATTTAATCCTTTTACTATTTATATACGTAAAGAACAGTTTGGGATTTGATCTACTTTCCCTAGCAATACATCTCTCTGTTTCCTCCTTCGCTATTTTTATTTGTTTTTTACAGGTTCTCGTTTTTTCCTTGTAACACATTAGTGCCTCCTTACTATTTTCCTGTTTTAATCTCTTGAATGCCTCTTTTTTGCTATTTAACGCCCCTTTTACGTTCTTGTTCAACCATATTGGTTTCCTCTTATTTCTGGCCCTTTTATTCCCATACGGTATATATCTCTCGCACTGAGTATTCAGAATTCTTTTGAAGGTTTCCCATTTACTATTCGTATTCCTTTGATTAAGAACTTTGTCCCAGTCAATAAGTTGAAGGTTTTCTATCAGCTGATCAAACTTCGCCCTCCTAAAGTTTAATGTTTTTGTTGTTCCCTTATTGATAACCCTACTGAAGGGCATTTTGAAATTGATAATATTATGATCGCTATTACCTAGGTGCCCCCCTATCTGTACCTCAGTTATTCTATCAGGCCTATTAGTCAATATTAAGTCCAACACGGCCTTCCCTCTCGTTGGTTCCTGCACTAGTTGGGAGAGATAATTATCCTTAATATTTGTCCAGAACCTTTTTCCTTTCTGAGATCTACAGGTTTCTGTTTCCCAGTCAATATCCGGGTAGTTGAAATCCCCCATTACAATCACTTCATTATGTTTTGCTACTTTGTCTATTTGTCCTAATAGCAGACTCTCATTCTCCTCTGTTATATTTGGTGGCTTATAGCAGACCCCCAATAATATTTTATTATTATTTTTTGCCCCCTCTATCTCTACCCACATGGACTCGACCCCCTCTTCTCCCTCTCCTATATCTTCCCTTAGTCTGGGCTTTAGACATGACTTTACATATAAGCAGACTCCTCCGCCTTTCCCCTGTTTCCGGTCCCTTCTAAATAAACTATAATCTAATAAATTTACCGCCCAGTCGTAGCTATCGTCTAGCCAAGTCTCTGCTATACCTACGATGTCATACCTCTCCTCCGATATAAGCGCCCGCAGCTCATTCGCCTTATTGGTCAGGCTTCTTGCGTTGGTCAGCATGTAAGATAAAATTTTGGGGTTATTTAGCTTCCTATTCTTCTCTAGCGATCTAACTGTACTATCCTCACCCCCCTCTCCACCCTCATTATATTCACTTCTCCCCTTCCCCCTTGCTTGCCTCACATCCCACCTATTTCCTTGGTCCCCCCCCATCTCTAGTTTAAATACTCCTCCAACCTATTAGCCATCTTCTTCCCCAGCACCGCTGCACCCTCCCCATTGAGGTGCAGCCCGTCCCTACGGTAGAGCCTGTAGCCGACTGCGAAGTCAGCCCAGTTCTCCATGAACCCAAACCCTTCTGCCTTGCACCAACTCTTTAGCCACTTATTCACCTCCCTAACTTCCCGTTGGCGCTCCTGTGTTGCTCGCGGGATTGGTAGTATTTCTGAGAAAACTACTTTGGAGGTCCTTGCCCTAAGCTTCCTACCTAGGTCCCTGAAATCATTTTTAAGGACCCTCTATCTACCACTCACTTTGTCATTGGTGCCGATGTGGACCATGACCGCTGGGTCTTCGCCAGCCCCACCCAGTAACCTGTCAACCCGATCCGCGATGTGCCGGACTCGAGCGCCAGGGAGGCAGCACACCGTTCGGCGATCCCGGTCTTTGTGACAGATTGCCCTGTCTGTCCCCCTAATAATAGAATCACCCACTACCAGGACCTGTCTTGCCTGCCCTACACTTCCCCCCTCCCCCTCATTACTGGAGCATACACTCCCCCGGCGGTCAGAGGATCTGTCGTGCTCCAATAATGCCGGTTCTGAACCAGCCTTCCTATACTTCTTCCCTCTATCCCTCCTAACTGTTATCCAGCTCCCTGCCTGTTCAGCCTGCACTTCCCCTCTATGCTCCACCCCCAGTATTGACCCATTGAGTGTCTGCTCGGTGAGCAGCTAACTCCGTTCCATGTTGTCGATGCTCCTCAGTATCGCTATCTGAGCACTTAGATCCAGAATTTGGGCTTCCAAGTGCACGATATGCTCACATCTCTCGCAGCAGTATGGATCCTCGAGCGGTAGCTCACGGAATGCATACATTGCGCAAGATGTACACTGCACGGCTCCGGCCAAGATGGACGCCATTCTAAATATGGGGATACAGTCAGTATATATATACAAGTACAAAACACAATTATTTATATATAGGTGTATGGACGGGGATCAATTAGGGATGTGCAAGTGTATCAATTAGATATCGGCGGGGGATCAGTTAAGTATGGACGGGGGATCAATTAAGTATGGACCGGGGACTCAGCTGAGTAGGTCAGGTGGATTAATTAAGTATGGACGGTGTGTCAATTGACTATGGACTGGGGATCAATAAATATGGGCTGGGGAAATAATTAATTGTGGACTGGGGAATCAATCAATTAATTATGGACAGGGGGTTAATTAAATATGGATGGGGATAAGGCAAATAAATAGGGACTGGGGGATCAGTAAAAGTGGACAGGGGGAATCTATTAAATATGGATAAGGGGGATCAATTGATTATGGGCTGGGGGGGGCAATCAGTTAAATGTGGTCGGGGGATCAATTTAATATGGACGGGGGGGTCCATTTAAATGTGGTCAGGGGGATCAGTTAAATATGGACGGGGGGTTATCAGGGGATCAATTTAAATATGGACCGGGGGTGATCAATTAAATATGGTCTGGGGGATCACTAAAGATGGCCTGGGGAGTTGTATTAAATATGGATAGGGGGGAGATCGATCAAATATGGACAGGGGATTAATTTAAATAAGGCCGGGGGGGGGAGCACTTAAATAAAATGCAATTACAATACAAATACAGTACAATACACGCTCGGGTTCAGTAGGGCCTCTTATCGCGGCCTCCTGCCCCTCACTCACCTCCTCTAGGGACGCTGCACGCTATCACAGCGCGCTCGCCCCTCCGGTCGCCTCTTACCGGTCCTCCTGGTCACCACCACCTGGCGCCCTCCGCCGGCCGGCGCTGCACGATATCACAGCGCTCTCTTGCGCTCGTTCCTCCGGTCGCCTCCTACCGGTCCTCCCGGTCCACTTGGTCACCTCCGCCTGGCTCCCTCGCCAGAGGGCCGCGAGCCGAGTCGGACCACGCCGCACGCCGCTCACCACAGCCACACCACAGCCCACGTGTTCACACCCCGCGCGCGCTCTCACTTCCGGTCACCTCCACGGTAGTGTTTAGATTGACTGGCCGGGCAGATCTGGCATTCTGCAGACTGGAAAAGCTGGGGAACAACCATTATATAAAATATGAAAAAATAGGAAAATATTAGCAATGTTCTGTAATGGTTAATTTTTACATAACACTGGTTCAATTTACTTGATATTAACCCGTTCATGATCTTGTGATTTTCTATCTTTGCACTTTAGTTTTTTTTCTCCTCTTTTTTCCAGAGCCATAACTTTTATATTTTTTCAATATAACCAAGGGCTTGTTTTTTGCAGGACAAGTTGTACTTTTGAATGACACCATTTTTTTGAAGTGCTACTTTAGTGAAGTAAAAATAATAAATTTAGGATTTTTTATCTTCGTTATTTTTTTATAGACTTTACATTTATCATATTGTGGGCTACAATTAAGATAGAGATGGGAGAGGCAGCATTTTGTTCAGAATTGTACAGGCTTTAATTCGACATGTCTTAACCAAGTTTGTTATTTTGTTTTCGAGGAGTCAAATGCTAAATTTTGATGGGCGATTTCGGGAAAACTGTGTTTTGTAAAAAAAAAAAAAATGCGTTTGTGTTACTTGTGTTATTGGTTACATTCCTTCAGGGATTCAAGTTGGTATTTCTGTAGGATCATATTTTGTTGTGTGATTTTCTAAATACAGTCTCATCCTAGTCATAGGTTTAATGCTAAACTAAAAGAATCAATATTTTAACACCTTTTTAATATACAGTTATACATGTAACAACTTTTTTTTTATTATTACTTCACTAGACATTTCCTTTTTCCAGTTTAAAAAAAAAATGAAAAAAATACAGTAAAATCGTCCAGCGATAAAATAAAACATTATGAATTAGTCTGAACAATTAATAGTACGTCTTTACACTGATCTTTTCTCAATAATTTGTTCTCCCTTCTGGGTGAAATGTAATCTTGTCCACAATCTCTTACTAACAATGGCCGTTTCCTTTTGTGTCAGTATGTATGCCTGTTATGGGGTTTGGGTCCACTTGTGTTAATATCTGATTTTTGGTTACTTTCAAAATGTCTGCTTTCTTGGATACACAAAGGATGGTGATGGACCAGAAGGTGCAGAAAAATGGCTTTACTTCTTCATTGTCCTAGTCTTTGGAGAGTCCATTAGCCAGCAGCCACCAGTGCTGATCATACTCACAGGTCACATATCCAGTTATATCATCCATCGCCAATCTTGTGCCACCTTCAATCACTTCATGGACTTCACTGTCATTTCTGGATGAAAAAATCCTTGTTTATATTTTTGTTTCACTACATGGAATTAAAGTGTGGTATTGCTTAGTTCCTTTGATGGGTTCTGCTTTTTGTAACCAATGTTTTAACAAACTTTCCTCTTCTTCTTAGTCCTGGTTTGTACAGTACGTGAACTGGATGTTAGGAATATTTTTCTCACTCAGTTGGAAAAGTTGCATGGGTGTTAAAATTTGGTCTGAATGTGGTCTATGGAGGCTAGCTTGAGCTGCTAGACATTTCACCGTGCCTCCTAAACCATCACATACACCTTTTGCCAGGAGCTGAATGGCAAAAAAGTGCCATTCAGCTTTCACTCCAAAATGTTTCTTGTGATGGCATACAATTATAAGGTTTCTCCTATTTTTATACTGTGCAGAAGAGTCACCCGAGGAGTAGTAGACCTTGCTCAAACTTGTTAGGATGTCAGTTTTATCACTGAAATCAAATTTTTTGGAACAAATGAACAGCTGTTGAATCATGAAGTAAGCACTCAGACATAAAATACATAAGTGTAGTTCTGATATCTGACTGTAAGCAGAGTCGGCTTATTAGTAATAAGTTATTACTATTCAGCTAAGCAGACAACAGACCGGATACTGCACTTATCGCACAGGGCGCTGAGGGAGACCTTGCACGGACCAGCCCCTGAAACCAGCATCACTGATGGGCGGCAAACAAAGCAGGGGAGAGTAGGGATGTCCCAGTCCCCTCCTTTTCGATGATCTTCGTTTCAGTGTGGAAAGGGAAGTGACAGCAGTTTCCACATTTTTGGGTTCACTGTTAAGCCCACGGCTGTGTGCAAATCCACTACTGATTGTACCTGGGACAAGTTGGTATGCCACTTGGTACTAAAGGTAATATCCTCCAAATACACCGATACATACTTCTGATAAGGCTCTAACACTATGTCCATCAGCCTCTGGAACATGGCCGAGGCTGCATGTAACCCAAAAGGCAAGACGACCTAGTGATAGAGACCCTCCGGCGTTATGAAGGCTGACTCTGTCCGAGGCACCTGCCAGTAACCCGTGGTGAAGTACTGGGCCTGCCCCAGTCTCTCAATCAGCTCGTCCACCCAGGACATTGAATAAAGGTCAAATTTCAACACTTTATTACATTTTCAGAAGTCGTTACAAAATCATAACGATCCGTCCAGCTTCAGAACCAGTTACAATGGGGCTAGCCCGCTCCCTCCTGGACTCCTCGATAACTCCTAGCTGGAGCATTTGTTTTTCCTCAGCTGCGATGGCTTATGTCTGGGCCTCTGTGACAATGTTATGTTGGATCACAGATGTTCGGCCAAGCAGTTCTGAAAATTACGTCCGTATTCCGCAGCACCAATTTCTGAGTCTCCCGTCGCTTCTGTTTAGAGAGTGTGTCACTTATATTTACCTCTCCCCTGGCCATTGTCGGAGGGTCCCCAGACGATACGACCGGAGTCGCATCCGTAATCATACATTCCCAGTCTTTCCTTGCTTATAGCAAATTTACGTGATATAGCTGTTTGGGTTTTCTCTTCCCAGGTTGATATACTCTCTAATTCATCTCCCCAACCTTTTCCCGGACTTCATATGGCCCTTGCCACTTGGCCATGAGCTTACTTTCTGCTGGGGGCACTAAGACTAATACCTGATCCCCTTGGATATTGACCATACCAGGGGTGCAACAAAGTGCCATTAGTTGCATAAGGATTAAAAGTGAATTTAGGCTGTGTACCCACGATGTGTTTTTCAAGCGTTTTTGCTGCGGAATTTTCCGCAGCGTAAACGCTTGGGAAACGCATGGTAAGCCTTCTGCCATGGTCCCCTATGCAATTCCGCACTTTCAATGCCCATGCTGCGGATTTTTCTGCAGCGTTTATGCTGCTCTCAAAAATCCGCAGCATGTCCATTAATTTTGCGGAAGCGCTGCGTTTTCGCCGCCATTGACTTGCATTAGAACGCGCCAATTCTGCAAGACTGCTTCTGTACATGCTTAATTGGCGCGTTGTAATGTCTGGATGGTACCCGAGTGTGGAGAAGAGAAGACTCTCATCCACACCCAGGTACCATAGAAACTGTAAAAAAAAGAATGAAATAAAAAATAAAGATTATATTCACCTACCGACAGCCCCCGGTCTCCTTCCCTGTGCTTGCCAGTAGACTGAAGGACCTGCGCTGACGTCACAGTCATGTGACAGCAGGTCTTTCAGTGCAGTGTCCCGCGATCAGCTGGCAGCCAGGAAGGAGCGCAGCAACACACGCCGGGCCATCGGAAGGTAAGTATCAAGGTTTATTTTTTTATTTTTAACCACTCTAAAGGTCACACTATATAAATCCATGCTGTTTGCATGGATTTATATAGTGTGACCTAGTTGTCAAGCACTTTCCAAGTGATGCTAAAATCGCTTTGAAAGCACTTGTCAATCCGCATGCGGAAACGCATGTGAATCCACATGTATTACGCTGGAAAAACGCATGTACAATCCGCATGCGTTTTTTCTGCCAGGGAGATGCAGAAATGCTGCAGAAATTTTCTGCTTCATTTCTGCATTGTGGGCACATAGCCTTTATGTAAATGATTAAGTAGCTGAATTTCCATTTTGGGGTAACAAACTCCTTTTGAGAGATTCCTTGCAGTTACTTTGCATGTTGATTTACTTTGTAAGGACACAAGTGCACACATTTCAGATTTTGTCACCTTTTTTCTGTGCAGATTTGTCACAAAACCTAAAGCGTTTCCCGATGCCAGGAAAGTGACTGAGAATCCTGACGTCTCCTGCACATGTTACTTATTTGTGACTTGCAGGTTTGGTGAAGATATAATTCTGCAAGATGTCAATTCTGTCAGCGTTTTTGCTGCAGATTTCACCCACACTGATGAGTGGGGAAAAACTTCACCTATTTACAGCATTTTCCAGACAAGAGATGGAGAAACCAAAAGCTTAATGTGTGCACACAGCCTAATAGACGTCATTACTAGTGTTGAGCGAGCATGCTCGACACTGCTCGTTACTCGCCCGAGCATCTCACTACTCGGGATGTTCGGCGAGCACCGAGCATTTCCGGGTTACTCGGGCGGGAGCTCGGGTCTCCGCCCTGCATGTTTGGCGCTCTTTACAGAGCCAATGAACATGCAGGGATTGCCAGCCAGTCACTGTAATGCCGCAGCCATGTTGTTTGTGGGCATTACAGTGATTGGCTGGCCGCCCAGCGTCACCTCGAGTATTTAAAACCGGGCGCCGCCATCTTGGACTCAGTCGCCCGGGATCACACAGTCTAGGGAAAGTGCTGCTGATTTAGGGAGAGATATATACTGCGAAATAGTTAGTGTAGGGTCTGTAAAAGCTGCCAGATCAAACAAACCGTCCTTCTCAGGACTAATATCCATCCCAGATATCAGGCAGGCAGGCAGGCTGTATAGGAAACGCAGTGGTTATACCAGCAAACGCTGCATTACAGTCCTGTGTGCTCCTGCTGCTCAAATTGCTAGACTTAGCTCCAGGTCTCGGGGGCCAGGAAAAATCCTTTTTTTTTTTTTTTCATCTAAATCCTCTTTTTTTCTCCGCTAGAAGTGGTGGAAGAGGAGATCCCATGTAGCGATGCCCAAATATTTGAACAGCCACGGCCACAGGAAGGCGACGCTGGCGCAATTTGTCACAAGAGGTGGACGATGACGAGACACAATTGCCACAAAGTGAGGAGGAGGATCGTGGTGCGGAAGTGGAAGAGGAGGACGTGGTGGATGATCTAGTAACTGACCCAAGGTGGCAGGAGGACACGCAGAGCGAGGCGAGCAGCACACAGGGGGAGGGAGGCAGAGCACCCCAACAGACAGGAAGAAGCAGTGTGGTGGCTGCACACAGAAGGCGGGCAACCGTTCCCCGTAACACCAACACGAGGGACGTTGCCAGTACAACCGGTAGGTCTTCCAGAGTCTGGAATTTTTTTAAAGACTCTGCTGATAACCCCAAAAAGGCCATTTGTACCACCTGCCATGCCAGTGCCAGCAGGGGTGACAAAAGTACCAGCCTGACCTCCACCAACATGATCAGGCACATGTCAGCAAAGCACCCGACTTTGTGGGGCGAACCCCAGGGTCCACGACCAGTGTCAGCGGGTGTCCCCCTGTTGTGCGTGCAAGGCAATCCCCTGTCCATACTGCATGCAAAGATTCCCCCTCCTCTCAGTCTTCACTTGTTATGGCAGTTTCTCAAGAAACAGCATCAACGTCCACGTCAGCGTTCAATTGTCCTTATCCCAGACCTTTGAACGAAAGAGCAAATTCGCAGCCAACGCCCCACCGGCCACAGTCCTAAATTCGCACATTTCACGACTGCTTGCGTTGGAAATGCTGCCTTTTAGGCTGGTGGAGACGGAATCCTTCCGCAACCTTGTGGCGGTGGCCGTCCCTCGGTGCTCGGTCCCCAGCCGACACTATTTTGCCCGGTGTGCCATCCCCGCACTACACAAGCATGTGTCCCAAAACATCTGCCGTGCCCTCAACAACGCAATTACTGGGAGAGTCCACCTGACAACGGACACGTGGACAAGAGCTTGTGGCCAGGGACGGTACATCTCTCTGACGGCACACTGGGTAAACATAGTGGAAGCCGGGAACCAGTCGGACCTTGGGACGGAACACATCCTCTCCACATCGAGGATTGCGTGCCCTATGTCAGTCAGAGTTGCCCCCACAGTGTACAGCTCCTGATGATCATCCTCCTCATGTTCACCCTCCATCTCAGATATCACCGCATCAGTTACAAGCTGGAAGCACTGCCGTACTGCCTCCGCCAAGCAGCAACAGGCTGTGCTGAAACTCATAAACTTAGGTGATAAACCTCACAGTTGTGGACAGCTGTGAAAGAGCAGGCAGATCTGTGGCTGAGACCGCTGAACCTACATCCAGGCATGGTCGTGTGTGACAATGGCCGTAACCTGGTGGCGGCTCTGAGGCGAGATCACACACGTACCATGCCTGGGTCATGTGCTTAAGCTCGTGGTTCAGCGGTTTCTTAAATCGTACCCCGAGTTGCCAGATCTGCTCGTCGAAGTACGCCGCCTGTCAGCTCATTTTCAGAAGTCGGCTACAGCTTCCGCCGCCCTTGCTGTGTTGCAACAGCGTTTGCAGCTTCCGTCACACCGACTTGTGTGTGATGTCCCTGACGCGCCCCTGGGCCTGAGTCGCGCAGCGTTGCGCACGCGGGAGCCTACCCGGAGCCGGATCTGATAGGGGTAGTAGTCTCGTGGCGGTGACCCGGTCCGTGCCCAGGGAGTCAGACTAAGTGGCGGTGTATTAGCAGTAGATGTAGGACGACTACGCCACCCGTTGAATGCAGCTATGGAGCTGCCGCTGCAGGGCAGACCGCTGAGGCCGGTGGAAGGATGGTGCAGCGTGGATGGTATAACCCCCAACGGGAGGGGTATGGCCTCAGGGCAGCCGACGTGGATGATGGGGGTAGCAGGAACCACTCAGAGACGATGCGGTGTAGTTCAGGGTCTTTACTGGTGACAAAGATAGACCCTCCCGGAGTACTGGCTAGCGGTCGGGGCCTGGTCAGTCCTTGAGCAGATGGGATCCCCCTTGGCCAGGCGGAGTTGTAGGCCTCCCCAACTAATTGTACTCTTCTGGCTACCTTGCTAGAGGCGGGTAAAGGTAGCCCACGTCCCTGAGTGTACCGTGTGGTGCTCACCCGTATGGCCGGTGACTCGGGGCCTTCTAGTGGCTTCCGCTCCACGACGGCGGTGCTGGTCCCACGCGTGTGACCGTGCCTTCGGGTTTCTTGGTCAGAGGACCTGAAATCCCCTGCCGGTCGGTTTCTGCTGCTGGGTCAGGGTTAGTCCCCACAGCCTCGGACTCCGGGTCCGGTGGTAACTCTTCAATCAGGGCGAGCTCTTCAGCTGCCAGCCCCTGATTCCTTTTAGCACGACTTCCTCAGAGCTCCTGATCTTTCTTTCCTATAGCTGCTTCTCCTCTTCTCTCTCTACTCTTCTCTTCTCTTCTCTCTAACCCTGCCTCAGCCCCAGTTTTATATAGGGGAAGTTCTTCCCCTCCCAGGACTGGGCAGGAGGTGTGGCATGCATAGGATTCCTGACCAGGAGACCTCCCTCCTGCTCTCAGACATAACATTGCTATTACTGTGGAGACCAGAGCCCTGGGGTGCCACATTCCCCCCTAGTGAAATTTAGTACTCCGGGACTAAACATACTTTTGTAAACATAACAAGGTGTAAACAAAAACAGTACAATAAAGAAAACACATTAGGATGGTCACGGCGTGTCCGCAACCGGGTGTAACTGTTGAGGAAAACAAGGGTGTCCATTTCACCAACACAGGGAGACGTAACCAGGTAGGGGTCTGTCCTGCCCCGAGTCCTTAACAGTCTTTTAGTCCGTCCTGGGTTACGCTCCAACTATATGCACAAAGGATTCCCGGTAAATCCACCAAAGACTCCTATAAATAACTAGAAACACATAATTATACACAAGCAACAATAAACAGGTAAACATTAATAAAACAGCTTGAACATTTAGATCCTCCACCGTATGGGCAACTGGCCTCTAGTGACCCTAGTGGACCTACGGAGCTGGTTGACTGGTCCTGAGCTACAGAGTATAGGAGCTGTCAAGGGTAAACTGGGCAGCCGTCTACGGACTCTTTGGGTCACTAGGGGTATGGCAGGCTCACTATAAGCAGAGGGTTGATTTTCCTGGTCTGCTTGTGTGGGGCCTTCTGCCTCCTGGACCGGCTGTTCTTCCCGCTCTACCTGTGTCTCCTTAGGCACTTGGGATGCTGGTTGGAGGAACGTGAGGACGGGTACCACAACAGCACCATTGACTTGAGTCCAAGACCGAGGGAAGTCTCCGAGCACAGTACTAACCCTATCTTCCCTTTCCTCTACGGGTCGAGGGTCCTCTTGTTCCTCTTCAGGGTTCCGTAGCTGTTCGGGACACTTCTTCAGGTGATCCCGGGATACAATGGCTGTGGTTTCCCCTCCGTCTTTACTGATTGTACAGATCTTTGGGTTGTCGTGGCTTGAGGGCAGTACGGTGTACGGGTCCTTCTCCCACTGGTCGTCCAACTTGTGGAGCCGTCTTTTCCTCTTCAAGACCTGCTCTCCGGGCACCAGGGGAACAGCGGGAGCATACTGGTTGTAAGTTTTCTCTTGTCTTTCCCTAGCTTGACAGAGACTACGCTCCACACTCTCCTGTACTTTTCGGTACTGCTGCTGCCTCTCTGTGTCCCAGTCTGCTTCTGGTGAAGTGTCCTCGGGTGTCAGGACTCCCATCTCCAGATCAACAGGAAGCTTACCAGGTCTTGCCCTCATCAGGTAAGCCGGGGTACAGTTGGTGGAACCTACAGGGATGTGGTTGTATAGGTCCACCAGGTCGGGCAGCTTCTCAGGCCACAGACTGCGTTCCTCCAGGGGCAATGTTTTCAGAAGATCTATCACCACCTGGTTCATTTTCTCACAAAGTCCATTAGTTTGCGGGTGATAGGGTGTTGTTCTTATCTTCCGGCAGCCATACAGGGTGCAGAACTCCTGGAAGACCTCCGCTTCAAAGGCAGGCCCCTGGTCCGTCAGCACCTGCTCCGGGTATCCGTGCGGACGGCAGAAGTGCTGCTGGAAGGCTCTAGCTGCTGTTTGAGCCGTTAAGTCCTTGACGGGGACGACAACCAAGAACCGGGAGTAGTGATCCACGATGGTTAACGGGTAGACGTAGCCACTTCTGCTTGGGGTCAGTTTTACATGATCCAAGGCTACCAGTTCCAACGGCTGTCTGGTGATGATGGACCGCAGGGGAGTCTTCTGGCTGGCACGGTCCCTCCTTCTTAGGTTGCATGGGCCACAGTCTCTGCACCACCTCTCGATGGTTCCTCTCATGCCTACCCAATGGAACCGCCCGCGCAGCAGGAACTCCAGCTTCTTCCATCCGAAATGTCCAGCTCCGTCGTGGTATGCCTCCATCACCATAGCTGCGTCTCTTCTTGGCACCACTACTTGCCAGATTAGTTCATGCGTCCGGGAGTTAACCATTCTGCGGCACAACTTCCCTTTGTAAAGGAACAGTCGACTCTTCTCAGCCCACAGTTGTTTGGCTTCCTCCGGAGCGTCCGGGTCAAGGCGTGCATCTGGCCGAGTCAGCATCTCCTTTACCAGTCGGACGGCAGGGTCACTGTCTTGCGTCTCCACCCAGTTGTAATGAGGTAAGGGGTTGAACGTAGCGGATTGCTTACTCCTTACACGGTGGGAATACTGGATAGTTCCATGACGGTGGAACGCGGGGAGCTCAACTTCTTCCAGTCCCTCTGAATCTTCCCCTACGTCCGGTAGGTTTGGCATCCTGGACAGGGCGTCCGCGTTGGTATTGGAGCGTCCTGCCCGGTATTTGATTGTAAACTCATAGTTGGACAAGCGGGCCATCCATCTCTGCTCTAGGGCACCGAGTCTTGCAGTGTCCAGGTGTGTCAACGGGTTGTTATCCGTGTACACGGTGAACCGGGAAGAAGCGAGGTAGTGCTTAAAGCGTTCGGTGACTGCCCACACCACTGCCAGGAACTCTAGCTTAAATGAGCTGTAATTCTCAGGGTTTCTTTCGGTGGGTCGCAGTTTTCGGCTGGCGTAAGCAATTACCCTTTCTTTCCCCTGCTGGATCTGGGACAGTACGGCTCCTAGCCCGATGTTACTGGCGTCGGTGTAGAGGATAAAGGGCTGGCTATAATCAGGGTACGCCAGGATTTCATCCCCCGTGAGGGCCATCTTCAGCTGGCGGAAGGACTCTTCTTCCAGCTTCTCCCATCTGAAGGGTGGCTTCTGGTTCTTGGCCTTCCTGGACTGGCCTATCAGGAGGTCCTGCATAGGAGCTGCCTTTTTGGTGAAACCGGGAATGAACCTTCGGTAGTAGCCTACCAACCCGAGGAACTGCCTCACTTCCTTTACGCTGGAGGGGCTTGGCCATTCCTTAATTGCGGTGATCTTATCAGGGTCGGGAGCCACTCCGTCAGCACTCACCACGTGTCCCAGGTACTGCACCTTTGGCTTCAGGAGGTGACACTTGGAGGGTTTCACCTTTAGGCCGTAACTTGCCAGAGCTTAGAACACTTCCGCCAGGTGTTTCAGGTGGTCCTCGTAGGTCTTGGAGTAGACGATGACATCGTCCAGGTATAACAGGACCGTCTCAAAGTTTCGGTGTCCCAGACAGCATTCCATCAATCGCTGGAAGGTTCCTGGTGCATTGCAGAGTCCAAATGGCATGCAGGTAAACTCGCTAAGTCCCATCGGGGTGGTGAATGCGGTCTTCTCCCGATCCGCCTCTGCTACAGGAACCTGCCAGTACCCGCTAGTGAGATCCAAGGTGGAGAAGAAGTTAGCAGATTTTAAAGCAGCCAAAGACTCCTCTATTCTTGGTAAGGGGTACGCATCTTTGTGTGTGATACGGTTAATTTTCCGTTAATCTACACACATTCTCATGGTGTTGTCTTTCTTTTTGACCAAGACTAGTGGAGCTGCCCAGGGGCTACAGCTATCCCTGATTACCCCAGCCTCCTTCATGTCTCTAAGCATCCCCTTGGCGTGTTGGTAGTGTGCAGGGGGTACGGGTCGATACCTCTCTTTTATGGGAGGATGGTCTCCCGTGGGGATGTGGTGTTCTACCCCCTTGACTCGCCCGAAGTCTAACGGGTGTTTACTAAACACTCTCTCGTACTCTTGAACCACCCGGTAGACTCCCTGTTTCTGGTGGGAGGGAGTGGAGTCAGTACCCAAATGTAGTTGCTGACACCAATCCTCCATTATTTTCTTAGAGCCGTTACCTTCCTCCGGATGAGATGGAGGCAAGGGTTCCACAGACTGTATAGAATTTTGGTTGATAGTATATAATTTGGCTAGCGTAGCATACCGGGGCAGGTATACTTCCCTTTTCCCGATATTTATTATGCGAACGGGCACCCTCCCATGGCGTACATCAACTACCCCCCGGGCTGTCAAAATGGTGGGCCTACTGTCTGAGTAGACTGGTTCTACCATGGCCTGGTAATCTCTACCTCTCAGACCAATAGCTGCCCGGCACCAAATCATCATTTCACTTTTCGGGGGCATGGCAATAGGGAAAGGGTCACACATTCTTACGCTACCAATCTCACCGCCGGAGAGTTCCACTTGTTGCCGTCGCATCAGTGCCCGGATCTCTTTCTGGAGCACTCGCTGCTGGCCGGAGCTGGCGTTCTTGGCAACCTGCTGTAAAATGAAAATCACCTCTGCAAGACAATTTTCAATCACATTAGTTCCTAGAGTTATCTTTGGGTGACTCTCGCGCTTGTCAATGTCTACAATGATCAGTCCCTGTGCTGCCAGTTCGACTCTACCGATTTTAATGGTCATCTCTTTAAATCCGATCTGCGGCACGGGTTGACCATTGCTGGCGATGATACTCAAGTCGTCGTCAGGGTAGCGGGTTATATCTGAGTCATTCCAGTACTGCTTGAAGAGCATGTACGGGATGGTGGTGACCTGTGACCCGGTGTCCAGTAGGGCACTCATAGGAATGCCATCCAGTACCACAGGCAAGACTGGACGTCCTCCCACATATTTGTCGCGCCAGTTCGATGGGCCTGGTGATCTTTTTCCTGGGGGTTGGCCCTCTACCCCAGGTTGTGCCAGTTTAAAGGACAGTACCTTGCCATATGTCCGGGTTGATTGCAGCGGCGGCAGATGGGTTGTCCGTCCTCGTTGTATCGGTCGCTGGGTCTTCCTCTGGCCGGTGGGGTCCTCCTTGGTCGACGCCACGGGATGTCCTCCGGTCCGGATGCCAGCTGGATCTTCCCTGGAGCAGAAACCTGTAAAGACTGCACAGTTCGGGTTAGCGCAGCAACGCTTTTAGCTAGCTCTTGGACCTGATGGTGCAGGTCTGGAGCCGGGTCATTGTTCAAAGCCTGCGCATCAGCCCCCACAGGCCCTGCCGACAAGGGCGCCGCCTCCTGGTGGTAAGTGATAGCTGGGCGCCTGTGGGTCACAACGCCACCCGGTGCCGGTTCTCGGAGCACCCGGATGGCTCTGTCCTTGAACTGTGCAAAGTCCAGATGAGGATCCTGTAAGGCTATGGCCCGCAACTGGGTTCGGTGGACATTGCAATATAGTCCCTCTATAAATTGTTCGGTCAACAGCCTGTCCTCGTTTCCCACGCTGTCGGGGTCGGTCTGCTTAATGGCTCTCAGGGCCTCTTGTAGGTTTAGTGCATAGTCCCTTATACTCTCATGTGCTCGCTGCTTGCACCCATAGAATTTAAGCTTAATCTCGGCTGAGGTGCGGGTATCAAAGGTGTCCCTCAGCCGGGTTAGTATCCCTGCGACAGTCCTCCTCCCAGGTGGCCAGGAATTTACCTCCCTTTGGGCTGCCCCGGTTAGTTGGGCCACCAGGATGCTCACTTTTTGCTCTTCTGTGAGGGGGTACACCTGGAAGAGGCTATCCAGCTTTTCTCTAAAGTCATTCAGGGTATGTGACTCCCCTGAGTATTGGGGTAGCCAGGCTGCTCCCGGGATATAGGGCATGGTGAAAGGCATGACTGCAGCAGCGCTGGCGCTGGCGGGGGTTGAGGCAGTGAAGCTCTCCTCCGTATCCGACATCTTCCTCCCCCCTAGTGGACCGTGGCCTACCTTGCGATGATCCTCTTCCGTAGGCCGCGGCTCCGCAGTGGATCGTCAGGGTTGAGGACCTTCCGTCGCGCTCCTGTGACGTCGGCGTCTGCTGGGCTCCTTCCAGGACCTTACGCAACGTCCGGACGTGAGGCGGGGCTTCAGTTCTCGCGCGCTTTCGGAGTCCACGCCCCTCTTCTTCCCGCGCGGCGTCTTCAAGATGGCGTCCAACGGCGGGAAAACTTCGCGGATGGCGGGAAGAAGGTAGAAGATGGCGCCGGATGGCGGGAAACTTCACCACTGGTAAGTTTGAACAGTCTTTTTCAGGCACGCAGTACCCGGTGGTTGCGGGCACGTAATCCTGCCGACTACGCCAAAAGTTGACGCGCCCCTGGGCCTGAGTCGCGCAGCGTTGCGCACGCGGGAGCCTACCCGGAGCCGGATCTGATAGGGGTAGTAGTCTCGTGGCGGTGACCCGGTCCGTGCCCAGGGAGTCAGACTAAGTGGCGGTGTATTAGCAGTAGATGTAGGACGACTACGCCACCCGTTGAATGCAGCTATGGAGCTGCCGCTGCAGGGCAGACCGCTGAGGCCGGTGGAAGGATGGTGCAGCGTGGATGGTATAACCCCCAACGGGAGGGGTATGGCCTCAGGGCAGCCGACGTGGATGATGGGGGTAGCAGGAACCACTCAGAGACGATGCGGTGTAGTTCAGGGTCTTTACTGGTGACAAAGATAGACCCTCCCGGAGTACTGGCTAGCGGTCGGGGCCTGGTCAGTCCTTGAGCAGATGGGATCCCCCTTGGCCAGGCGGAGTTGTAGGCCTCCCCAACTAATTGTACTCTTCTGGCTACCTTGCTAGAGGCGGGTAAAAGTAGCCCACGTCCCTGAATGTACCGTGTGGTGCTCACCCGTATGGCCAGTGACTCGGGGCCTTCTAGTGGCTTCCGCTCCACGACGGCGGTGCTGGTCCCACGCGTGTGACCGTGCCTTCGGGTTTCTTGGCCAGAGAACCTGAAATCCCCTGCCGGTCGGTTTCTGCTGCTGGGTCAGGGTTAGTCCCCACAGCCTCGGACTCCGGGTCCGGTGGTAACTCTTCAATCAGGGCGAGCTCTTCAGCTGCCAGCCCCTGATTCCTTTTAGCACGACTTCCTCAGAGCTCCTGATCTTTCTTTCCTATAGCTGCTTCTCCTCTTCTCTCTCTACTCTTCTCTTCTCTTCTCTCTAACCCTGCCTCAGCCCCAGTTTTATATAGGGGAAGTTCTTCCCCCTCCTAGGACTGGGCAGGAGGTGTGGCATGCATAGGATTCCTGACCAAGAGACCTCCCACCTGCTCTCAGACATAACATTGCTATTACTGTGGAGACCAGACCCCTGGGGTGCCACATCCCTACACGTTGGAACTCTACCCTCCACATGTTGCAAAGGATTTGTGAGCAGAAGAGAGCAGTTGTAGAGTACCAGCTGCAACAAGGCCGTCGATATTCAGGTCAGACTCCACACATAAGACCTCAGGAGTGGACCTGGATGTCTGACATATGTACCATCCTGACGATCTTTGAGGAGTCCACCAAGATGGTGAGTGGCGATGACGCCATCATTAGCGTCAGCATCCCACTTGTCTGTCTTTTGCAACGCACTCTGCAGAGAATTAAAGAGGAGGCATTGCAGCCAGAGTATGATGAGATGGATCAAGAAGCCGTAGCGGGCGATTACACACAGCCCAGCCTCATCTCATCCCAATGTGCATTGGGGGACCATGAGGGAGAGGAGGAGGAGGAAGAAAAACAGGAGCTGGTATCATGTTCTTTAGACTGTAGTACCTGTACAACTGTCATATCATCGGTTTAGCGTGGGTGGCCTGAGGACGGGGAGGAGGAGGAGAGCATGGTCAGTCGTGATCTTGGTGAGCACACGGAAGTCTTGCCCGTTACCAGTCTGGCACGCATGGCTGACTTTATGTTACGCTGCCTTAACCGTGACCCTCGCGTTGTCAAAATGTTGGGTGACAGTCATTACTGGTTGGTGACACTTTTAGACCCCCGCTACAAGGAGAACTTTCACTCTCTTATTCCTGAGGTGGAGAGGTCTACAAAAATGGGGCAGTACCAGAAGGCTCTTGCTGCAGAACTGTTAAAAAAAAAAATTCCCATCTGAACACGCTAGCGGCAGAGGTCACAGATGGTTGCCCAACCAAGGCGTACAGGCGAGCGAGACGCAACTCCAATCCAGCAGAGGCAGGGGAACACTGTCAACGTTCTGGGACAGTTTTCTGAGACCCACCCAATTTACAGGCCCTGAGGCTCAGGGTACTCTCACAAGGAGTGGAAAGTTTCAAAAGATGGTGAGGGGGAGTACCTTGCCAACCGTACCAGCGTCCTCCGTGATTCCTCTGTGCCTTTTAATTATTGGGTATCCAAGCTGGACACTTGGAATGAACTTTCTCTGTATGCCTTGGAGGTCCTGGCCTTCCCTGCCGCTAGCGTGTTATCGGAGCGTGTTTTTAGTGCCGCTGGGGGAATTATAACTGATAAGTGTTAGAACTCTCCTGTTAGGTTTTTTCTAGTTTGCTTGTCACATGACCTTTTTTGCCTATTTAAACCTGCTCCGCCCTTCTGGCCTTGCTGGACTTCATTGTAATTTCAACTCTTTATCTAGCCAGGTGCTTTGTTACCTTACTCCGTCAGTTTAGCTAGGTCTCTTGACCTCTATTTTCTATGTTGTTTTGTTTGTCCTTTTCTGCTACAATTTCTGTTAGGAGGTGTCCATCTTACTCCCAGTTCCTAGTTCTTGTAGGGATCCCTCCCTCACATCTATAGGTCTTCGTACAGACTAGCTGAGGACTTTAGCGGGTCTGATCACAGGATCAGGTTCCTCGCTACAACGTAGCGGGCTAAGCTTAGTTCTATTGTAGGGACAGATCTCCTTTCTTTCCTTAGTGCTTGTAGCAGATCATAACAGTAAGTCCAGCCCAAAATTATCTCTTAAGGAAAGACTTCCCATTTCCATCATGGTGTCGGTTCAGGATTTGGCTCAACGCCTGCAGGGACTCTCTCTGGAGGTGGCCGAGCTCCAACAACACGTGAGTAGCTGTTCTGGAGCACATTTTGTGGAGCCAAAGGTACGTTTGCCTGATTTATATTTTGGTGATCAAGAAGATTTTTTTTCCTTTTAAAAATGCTTGTTTATTATATTTTCGTTTGAGACCCAGATCCTCTGGTGATGAATCACAGCGCATAGGGTTCATAATGTCACTTTTGCGCAAAGAACCTCAGGGATGGGCCTTTTCTCTCCAACCTAGTGATCCATGCTTTAGATCAGTGGATAGTTTTTTTTCTGCTTTGGGTCTGTTGTATGATGATCCTGATCGTGTCTCATCAGCTGAGACTGAATTGAGACGTTTGAGGCAGGGATCAGGTAATGTGGAAAAATATTGTTCTCACTTACGTCGGTGGTCTGCCCAGGTGGGGTGGAACGATTCAGCTTTGAAAAGTTTGTTTCTTGCGGGGCTAGGTGAAAGGGTTAAGGATCTGCTGATTGCTTATCCCACACCTGGAAACTTGCAGGAGGCAATGCAATTAGCTATATGGGTGGACAGGAGACTGCGTGCAAAGGTTAATGAGAGTAAAACCTCTGCCATGTCAGCTCCGAGTCTTGAGAGGGTCTGTACTGACATTGGAGAGCCGATGGAGATTGGGGCGATGGCACCCCGCTCTCAGGAAAAAGACCGCAGGTTTTCTGAAGGTTTGTGCTTTTATTGCGGAAAATCTGATCATTTCATTAAGAACTGTGTGCTTCGTATGAACAAAGAAAAAAAAAAAGGTCAGTTACGCCCATATAGCCTGTTTAAATACTAAGCGGGTATTCCTATCTGCTACTACCGTTGCTCAGGAAGAATTAATTGAATTTCGGGTATTTGTGGATTGTGGTTCTACTCTGAATGTGATTGATGGGGGGATTCTTGGAAAAACTTAAATTAAAACCCAAACCTTTGTCATCCCCTATTGCTGTGGTTTCCGTCGATGGCTCTCCCTTGAAGAGTGTTACTCACAAGGTCTGTGAATTTCCCCTCACTATTAATGGTGTTCACCAAGAGAATTTGGATTTGGTAGTATTAAATAATTTGCCTTGTCCAGTAGTTTTGGGGTTGCCCTGGTTAAAATTGTACAATCCTGTACTGGATTGGTCTACCAATGAAATTAAGTCCTGGAGCCCTAAGTGTTATGACAAGTGTTGTAATGGACGTATTGCTGCGGTGGAAAAAGGGGAATTACCTGTACCTATTTAGGATTTTTGGAGAGTTTTTTCTGAGGATGAGTCACAAATTTTGCCTCCCCATAGAGACTATGATTGTACCTTTGAATTTGTCCATGGAGCGACTCTTCCTAAAAGTCGTTTATTTAATCTTACTATTCCTGAGAGAAAGGCTACATACAAACGAGCTTGGCCGCCGGTCACATTAGGCCTTCCAAGTCTCCTGTGGCTGTTGGATTTTTTTTTGTTAAAAAAAAAGGACGGCGGTTTACGTCCTTGTCTGGATTTTCGTGAGATTAATAAAATTACTGTACGCAATCCTTACCCACTGCCATTGATTCCTGATTTGTTTAACCAGTTAGTGGGGGCCAAGTGGTTCTCTAAAATTGATGTCCGGGGGGCATACAATTTGTTGCGCATGAAGGACGGTGATGAATGGAAGACTGCTTTTAACACTCCTGTGGGTCATTTTGAGAATCTGGTTATGCCTTTTGGTCTTACCAATGCACCAGCATTTTTTCAGAATCTTATTAATGACATCCTTAGACCTTTGATCGGCAAAAATTTGGTTGTGTATTTGGATGACATTTTGATTTATTCAACGGATCTGGAGTCTCATTGGCGGAGCGTACGTGAGGTATTACAGTTATTAATTGACAATTCGCTTTTTGCTAAGCTGGAGAAATGTGAGTTCGCTGTACAGAGAATTAGTTTTTTGGGCTACATTATCTCCAGCGAGGGCTTTGAGATGGACCCGGTGAAAGTTCAAGCTGTGCAGGAATGGCCTAGGTCTATTGGTTTGAAATCGATACAGAGGTTTTTGGGTTTCGCCAATTAATACAGAAAATTCATTAAAAATGTTTCTATTATTGTCAAACCACTGACCGATCTCACCAGGAAAGGTGCTAATGCGGTTCAGTGGACTACTGAGGCCATTGAAGCTTTTGTGTTTCTAAAGGAGAGGTTCAGCTCTGCTCCCATCCTTATGCAGCCTGATGTGACTAAGCCGTTTTTGGTTGAGGTTGATGCTTCTTCGGTGGGGGTTGGTGCGGTGTTGTCTCAGAAAAACAAGGATGGAGTACATCCCTGTGCTTTTTTTTCAAAAAAATTTTCTGAGACTGAACTTAATTACGATATTGGTAATCGGGAATTGTTGGCTATTAAACTCGCATTTGAACACTGGCGTCATCTCTTGGAAGGTGCTGAATTTCCCATTCAGGTTTTCACTGATCATAAAAATCTGATCTATCTTGATGCTGCCAAGCGCTTGAATGCCCGTCAGGCTAGGGGGGCACTTTTTTTCTCGCGGTTTAATTTTTCTGTTACTTACATCCCGGGTACCAAGAATGTTAAAGCTGATGCTTTGTCTCGCAGCTCATCTCCCATGGTCGGTGCTGAGGAGGAGGAGAGCATTTTACAAGAAGGTGTTGTGATTGCTGCATTGGACTCCGTTTTGGAAGATGAGATTCTTAAAGCACAGGAGAATGCCCCATCTAACACTCCCCATGGGAGGTTGTTTGTGCCTAGGACCTTTAGGAGAGATTTGTTTGTTGAGTGTCATGAGTCTCGGTTGGCAGGTCATCCAGGAATTTCTGAGACCAAGAGACTTGTGGGTCGCAGTTTTTGGTGGCCTGGATGGCAGAAGGAAGTTATTAAGTGGGTGCGTCAATGTACTGTGTGTGCTAGATCTAAGTCTTCACATGCTCCTGCTGCGGGATTGCTTTGCCCTCTGGAGGTTCCTAGTGCACCTTGGACACATCTGGCTATGGACTTTATTACTGACCTTCCCCCCTCTGAGGGATTCACGGTCATCTGGGTGGTCGTGGACCGTTTTAGCAAGATGTGTCACTTGGTTCTCTTCATCAAACTGCCCTGCGCTAAGACACTCGCTAAGGCCTTTGTCAAGGAGATTGTGAGACTCCATGGCCTTCCTACTGACATTGTTTCTGATAGGGGACCTCAGTTCGTGGCTCGTTTTTGGCGTGCCTTTTGTGACAGGTTGGGAGTTCATTTGTCATCTTAATCTGGATATCATCCTGAGTCTAATGGCCAGACAGAAAGGAAGAACCAGGATGTTGAGCAGTTCTTGCATTGTTTTGTGGCAGACAATCAAGAGGGGTGGTCTGAGTTTCTGCCACTTGCTGAATTTGCTCTTCACAACCATACATCCTCTTCTGCTGGGTGTTCGCCTTTTTTTTGTTGTTCTAGGAGACATCCGTCTTTTGGGTCATTCTCCAAATTGGTATCGGCTGTGCCTGAGGAGGAGAGTTTTTCCGGTGATTTGGAAAGAGTTTGGACGGATGTGCGTGGTAATCTGCAGGAAGCTAACAAAAAATCTAAGAGGTACTTTGACAGGAAACGTCAAAAGGTTTTGTTTACGGCTGGTGACATGGTTTGGTTGTCCTCTAAGAATCTGCGGTTGAGGATTCCTTCTAAAAAATTGGAGATTCCCACCTCCTGGAAGATTAATCCGGTGTTCCATGTTTCTCTATTGAAAAAAGCTGATGTATCTGATAGAGACGCCACTGCCACTGTTCCTCTGGTGGTGGAGGACGGGGAATATGAAATTTCCCGCATCCTTAATTCTAGACGGTATAGAGGGAGTTTGCAGTATCTCATCCCTTGGAAGGGTTTCGGTCCCGAGGATAACTCATGGGTGAGGGCGGATGATGTTTCTGCTTCCAGACTTGTCAGAGCATTTCACAGGAGGTTTCCTGATAAGCCTGGGCCTAGGGGATCCGGAGGATCCTCATAGAAGAGGGGGTACTGTTAGAACTCTCCTGTTGGGTTTTTTCTAGTTTGCTGGTCACATGACCTTTTTTGCCTATTTAAACCTGCTCTGCCCTTCTGGCCTTGCTGGACTTCATTGTAATTTCAACTCTTTATCTAGCCAGGTGCTTTGTTACCTTACTCCGTCAGTTTAGCTAGGTCTCTTGACCTCTATTTTCTATGTTGTTTTGTTTGTCCTTTTCTGCTACAATTTCTGTTAGGAGGTGTCCATCTTACTCCCAGTCCCTAGTTCTTGTAGGGATCCCTCCCTCACATCTATAGGTCTTCATACAGACTAGCTGAGGACTTTAGCAGGTCTGATCACAGGATCAGGTTCCCCGTTACATCGTAGGGATTAAGCTTAGTTCTATTGTAGGGACAGATCTCCTGTCTTTCCTTAGTGCTTGTAGCAGATCATAACAATAAACGCACTCAGCCATGTGAGGATTTTTTTTTTTTTTCAGAACGAGTTGTAGTTTTGAATGATGCAATTAATTTTGCTATAAAACATACATTATAAAAGAGGCAGCCATACTTGCCAATACCTAGTCGCAATACTAATATACTACGGGATGTATCAGCCCTCAGGTGGAGACAGAGCTGGTGCAAAATACTAATGAAATAACCACTCTCACACCTACCATTTTTTTTTTTGGACCATAAGACGCACCTAGGTTTTAGAGGAGAAAAAAAAAATTGAAGCAAAAAACGTGTTCATGATGCACTTTTAAGGGGGAGGAGGTCTTCTTCTGACACTGGTATAGGGGTAATGTCCCCCAATTCTGACAATATCCCCCATCCTGGTATGTATGCATGGCACCCCTAATCCCTATCCTGGTGTGCATGGCACCCCTAATCCCTTTCCTGGTGTGCATGGCACCCCTAATCCCTTTCCTGGTGTGCATGGCACCCCTAATCCCTGTCCTGGTATGCATGGCACCCCTCATTCCTGTCTTGGTATGCATGGCACCCCTCATCCCTGTCCTGGTATGCATGGCACCCATCATCCCTGTCCTGGTATGCATGGCACCCCTCATCCCTGTCCTGGTATGCATGGCACCCCTCATCCCTTTCCTGGTATGCATGGCAACCCTCATCCCTGTCCTGGTATGCATGGCACCCCTCATCCCTGTCCTGGTATGCATGGCACCCCTCATCCCTGTCCTGGTATGCATGGCACCCCTCATCCCTGTCCTGGTATGCATGGCACCCCTCATCCCTGTCCTGGTATGCATGGCACCTCTCATCCCTGTCCTGGTATGCATGGCACCCCTCATCCCTGTCCTGGTATGCATGGCACCCCTCATCCCTGTCCTGGTATGCATAGCACCCCTCATCCCTGTCCTGGTATGCATGGCACCCCTCATCCCTGTCCTGGTATGCATGGCACCCCTCATCCCCGTCCTTGTATCCATGGCACAGCAATCCCCATCCTGGTATGCATGGCACAGCAGTCCCCATCCTGGTATGCATGGCACCCCTAATCCCTATCCTGTTATGTATGACCCCCTCATCTTTATCCTGGTATGTATGGCCCGCTCATCTTTATTCTGGTTTGTATGGCCCCCTCATCTTTATCCTGGTTTGTATGGCCCCCTCATCCTTATCCTAGTATGCATGGTCCCCGTAATCCCCATCATGCTGCACATATAAAAAAATAAATATATAAACACTCCTACTCACCTTTCTTCTCTCCTCCAGCGCTGACGCCTGTCTGCCCGCACTGATCTCCCCATGTGAGCCGCGCATGGCGTCACTGCCATGCGCGGCTCACAAGGAGAGATCAGCTGTTGGAAGTCACTGCTCCCCGCGCCGGGACTGTGTGCGCGGGGATCAGTGACTTCATGCTCCTTCATAGCCGGCACACAGCTTAGCCGCGCTGCGGCTCCTGCTGCTGCCGGGTTATCTCGTGTGCCCGCTTATTAAAGGGCATGAATATTCACTCCCTCCCCACGCCCATGGGCATGGAGAGAGGTTAAATATTCATGCCCTTTAACAGCGGGCACAGGCGATTCCGGCAGCAGCTGCGGCTACACTGTGTGCTGCTATTAAGGAGCATGAATATTCAGTGTTCCCCATGGGCGTGGGGAGCAGTGAATATTCATTTTCTTTAGCAGCGGGGACAGCGTAGGCTGCTGCCTCCTGTGCCCCGCTCCTCCACCGCTACAGCTCCCCCCAGCACAGTATATATACTCACCCCTCCCCAACATTCGGACTATAAGATGCACCCCCCATTTTCCTCCAAAATTTTGGAGGAAAAAAATGCGTCTTATAGTCTGAAAAATACGGTACTATTCATGTAGGGGATTAGAAATGCACAGGATAAGGCTTGTATAGGGCGCCAGTCACACAGATACATGTAGTGCAACATGCCAACTTGCTGCCTATTAGTGATGCCAAAGCTATTACAGAATTTCCCCAAAAATAAGCCCTAGCATGATTTTACAGGATTTTTGGAGGATGCTTACCATATAGGCCCTACTCCAAAAATAAACCTTAGTTAGTCAGGGCTGGCGTTAGGAGAGGGGAGCAACTGGGCAATTTATCAGGGCCCCTACTCTCTTTGGGGCTCCCTAAGCATTTCTATTCCAAGGCTGCTTAAGGACCTTGGGTGACATCATAGTCATGTGACCTTAATGTCAGCAAAGGTTCTTGAACTGTGGGAGCCTAGAGTAACTGAAGAGTAGATAGACTGGTATGTAGGGGGGGAGACTGGACAATTTCTCTAGGTTCCCACTCTGAGGCCCTCAGCGTTTCTATTCCAAGGTTCAGACTACTTAAGGACCTTTGGAGAAATCACTGTCCTATGACCCTGATGTCACCAAAGGTCTTTTAACAGAGGAAGTCTAGAGGAGCTGAGACAGGCTGGTATGTATGTGCAGTGTGTGTGTCTGTGTATATTCTTGTGTATGTGCAATGTGTGTGATATGACATGATTATTATATATGGATAAATGAAGACATTCCCTGAAAATAAGCCCTAACCCATCTTTTTGAGCAAAAAATGATATAAGACCTTGTCTTATTTTCTGTAAAAGATGCTAGATCAGGCGGTCTGCCGAGCACTATATATGTGCACCCTACAAGAACAGACACATGGTTTCCACCAACACTACAAAAGCCTGGCTGCATCCTGCAAGGATGGAAAATTATGTAAGGTATTAGTTAATATTTTGACCAAAATATGTAAGCCTGCACCTACGTCAGGGGTCCTCATTGTCTTTCCAGCGAAAAGACAATATAACGTATTGGAAAACCAGATTTAACGCTGGCAGTAAAATGTTTTACCTCACAGAAAGAATAAGGCTGTGTGCCCACAATGTGTTTTTCAAGCATTTATGCTGCGGAATTTCCGCAGTATAAACGCTTCAAAAACGCTTGGTAATCCGCCCCCCATGGTCCCCAATGACAAGACGCACTTTCAATGCCCATGCTGCGTTTTTTTCCGCAGCGTTTATGCTGCGCTCAAAAATCTGCAGCATGTCCATTAATTTTGCGGAAGCGCGGCGTAATCGCCGCTATTGACTTGCATTGAGACGCATATAATCCGTGTCAGTACATTTGTACTCACGGATTATATGCGTTTCTATGTGCGGATGGTACCCAGGTCTGGAGTAGAGTAGACTCTCATCCAGACCTGGGTACCATAGAAACTGTAAAAAATAGAATTTAAAATAAAAAATAAGGTTTATACTCACCTTCCGATGTCTTCCCGGTGTTTTGTCTGCTACGTCCAGTGACTTGCAATGTTCGCGTGGTTGTGAAGGACCTGCCATGACGTCACTGAGTCATGTGACCCATCACATGGCTCAATGACGTCACCGCAGGTCCTTCACACCACCGCGAGCAGTGCAAGACACTGGACGGAGCAGACAAAACACCGGGAAGACATCGGAAGGTGAGTATAAACTTTATTTTTTTTTTGTTTTTCACCATTCTTATTCTCTTTTTTAACTAACTTGGTCACACTACTATAAATCCATGCCCGTTGCAACAAGGTGGACAAGTTGTCAAGCACTTTTCCAAGTGATGCTAAAATCGCTTGGAAAAGTACTTGATAACCCGCATGCAGAAATGCGCATGCAAAGACGCTTCGCAAACGCTTCTACCTGGCGGGAAAAACGCATGTAAAATCCGTATGCGTTTTTCCTGCCAGGGAGAAGCGTAAAAAATATGCAGCATTTCTGCATCGTGGGCACATAGCCTCAGCCTCGATCCCATGCTGTCCTGTCTGTATACTTGCTTTTGCTTCATTCTCTGCCCAGGAGCTGTGGTTCCTGCACAGTCAGACAGCCATTACACAGTATACGATTATCTCCACACATTATATTTTTACACATCCAATTGTGGAACTTATTAATCCAATGTATGTTGATTAAAATGTACTTTAATATGACAACCCCTTTTGAACTTGGAGGGACCCTTTACTGCCGTGCAGCAATCATAAATGCCCAAAGGCAAAACCCTCTTGGGGAGGGGAGAATAAGTGAACATGTTTGTTGGTAATGCCTCAGTGTTGTTGGACACGTGCACTTATTGGCACTTGCAGTAATCGTTGTTTATGGCTACTTGTAGCATCTGCACAGTGGAAACCTACCTTACTTAAAGGGGTTGTCCGTACTTGGCCAGTGCCAGTCTCTTGAATGAAATTGGAAAACCCTATACTTACCTCCCACACCAGTGCCGTTCCAGCAGTGTTGGTGACGCGCCCCTGGGCCTGTGCTGAGTAGCGTTGCGCACGCGGGGGCCTACCCGGAGCCGGATCTGATAGGGGTAGTAGTCTCGTGGCGGTGACCCGGTCCGTGCCCAGGGAGTCAAACTAAGTGGCGGTGCTTGGCATAAGATGTTATATTGCTCGACTACGCCACCCGTTGAATGCGGTTATGAGACCGCCGCTGCAGGGCAGACCGCTGAGGCCGGTGGTATGGTTGTGCAGTGTGGATGGTATAACCCCCAACGGGAGGGGTATGGCCTCAGGGCAGCGGACGTGGATGATGAAACACTCAGAGACGGTGCGGTGTAGTTCAGGGTCTTTACTGGTGGCAAAGGTAGACCCTCCCGGAGTACTGGCTAGCGATCGGGGCCTGGTCAGTCCGTGAGCAGATGGAATCTCCCCTGGCCAGGCGGAGTTGTAGGCCTCCCCAACTAATCGTACTCTTCTGGCTACCTTGCTAGAAGCGGGTAAAAGTAGCCCACGTCCCTGAGTGTACCGTGTGGTGCTCACCCGTATGGCCGGTGACTCGGGGCCTTCTGGTAGCTTCCGCTCCACTACGGCGGTGCTGGTCCCTTGCGTGTGACCGTGCCTTCGGGTTTCTTGGCCAGAGGACCTGAAATCCCCTGCCGGTCGGTTTCTGCTGCTGGGTAAGGATTAGTCCCCACAGCCTCGGACTCCGGGTCCGGTCAGAACTCTTCAATCAGGGCGAGCTCTACAGCTTCCAGCCCCTGACCTCTTTTAGCACAGCTCCCACAGAGCTCCTGCTCTTTCTTTCCCTAAAGCTGCTCCACTACAGACCAGACTGTGTCTCTGTCTGTGTTCTCTCACTCCACTCTACTCACTAACCCTGCCTCAGCCCCAGTTTTATATAGGGGAAGTTCTTCCCCTCCCAGGACTGGGCAGGAGGTGTGGTATGCTTAGGGTTCCTGACCAGGAGACCTCCCACCTGCTCTCAGACGTAATATTGGTATTACTGTGGAAACCAGACCCCTGGGGTGCCACATTCCCCCCTAGTAAAATTTAGTACTCCGGGACTAAACATATCTTTGTAAACATAACAAGTATAAACAGAAACAGCACAATAAAGAAAAACACATTAGGATGGTCGCGGCGTGTCCGCAACCGGGTGCAGTTTTTTTTTGAAGAAAACAAGGGTGTCCATTTCACCAAGGAACAGGGAGCTGTAACCAGGTAGGGGTCTGTCCTACCCCGAGTCTTTAACAGTCTTAGTCCTTTCCTGGGTTACGCTCCAAACATATATACAAAGGATTCTGGATAATCCATAAAAGACACCTATGAAATAACTAGAAATACATAATTATTTACAGGCAACAATAAACAGGTAAATACAAATAAAACAGTCTAAACACTTAGATCCTCCAACGTACGGGCAACTGGCCTCTAGTGACCCTAGTGGACCTACGGAGCTGACTGACTGGTCCTGAACTACGGGGTGTAGGAGCTGTAAAAGGTAAACTGGGCAGCTGTCTACGGGCTCTTTGGCTCACTAGGGGTACGGCAGGCTCACTATAAGCAGAGGGTCGATTCTCCTGGTCTGCTTGTGTGGGGTCTTCTGCCTCCTGGACCGGCTGCTCTTCCAGCTCTACCTGTTTCTCCGTAGGCACTTGGGATGCTGGTTGGAGGAAGGTGAGGACGGGTACCACAACAGCGCCATTGACATGAGTCCAAGACCGAGGGAAGTCTCCGAGTACAGTACTAACCATCTCCTCCCTTTCCTCTGCGGGTCGAGGGTTTTCTTGTTCTTCTTCAGGGCTTCGTAGCTGTTCGGGACACTTCTTCAGGTGATCTCGGGATACAATGGCTGTGGTTTCTCCTCCGTCCTTACTGATTGTGCAGACTTTCGGGTTCTCATGGCTTGAGGGCAGTACGGTGTACGGGTCCTTCTCCCACTGGTCGTCCAACTTGTGGAGCCGTCTCTTCCTCTTCAAGACCTGCTCTCCAGGTACCAGGGGAACAGTGGGAGCATACTGGTTGTAAGTCTTCTCCTGTCTTTCTCTAGCTTGACAGAGACTTCGCTCCACGCTCTCCTGTACTTTCCGGTACTGCTGCTGCCTTTCTGTGTCCCAGTCTGCTTCTGGTGAAGTGTCCTCGGGTGTCAGGACTCCCATCTCCAGATCAACAGGAAGCTTACCAGGTCTTGCTCTCATTAGGTAAGCCGGGGTACAGTTGGTAGAACCTACCGGGATGTGGTTGTATAGGTCCACCAGATCAGGCAGTTTCTCAGGCCACAGACTGCGTTCTTCCAGGGGCAATGTTTTCAGAAGGTCTATCACCACCTGGTTCATTTTCTCACAGAGTCCATTGGTTTGCGGATGATAGGGTGTTGTTCTTATCTTCCGGCAGCCATACAGAGTGCAGAACTCCTGGAAGACTTCCGCTTCAAAGGCAGGTCCTTGGTCCGTCAGCACCTGCTCTGGGTATCCGTGTGGACGGCAGAAGTGCTGCTGGAAGGCTCTAGCTGCTGTTTGAGCCGTTAAGTCCTTGACGGGGACGACAACCAAGAACCGGGAGTAGTGATCCACGATGGTTAACGCATAGACGTAGCCACTTCTGCTGGGGGTCAGTTTTACATGATCCAAGGCTACCAGTTCCAACGGCTGCCTGGTGACGATGGACTGCAAGGGAGTCTTCTGGCTGGCACGGTCCTTCCTTCTTAGGTTGCATGGGCCACAGTCTCTGCACCACCTCTCGATGGTTCCTCTCATGCCCACCCAGTGGAACCGCCCGCGCAGCAGGAACTCCAGCTTCTTCCATCCGAAGTGCCCAGCTCCATCGTGGTATGCCTCCAGTACCATAGCTGCGTCTCTTCTTGGCACCACTACTTGCCAGATCAGTTCATGCGTCCGGGAGTTAACCATTCTGCGGCACAACTTCCCCTTGTAAAGGAACAGTCGACTCTTCTCAATCCACAGTTGCTTGGCCTCCTCCGGAGCGTCTGGGTCAAGGCGGGCATCTGGCTGAGTCAGCATCTCCTTCACCAGTCGGACGGTGGGGTCACTGTCTTGCGTTTCCGCCCAGTTGTAATGAGGTAAGGGGTTGAACGTAGCGGATTGCTTACTCCTTACACGGTGGGAATACTGGATAGTCCCATGACGGTGGAACGCGGGGAGTTCAACTTCTTCCAGTTCCTCTGGATCTTCCCCTACGTCCGGTAGGTTTGGCATTCTGGACAAGGCATCCGCGTTGGTATTGGAGCGTCCTGCCCGGTACTTGATCGTGAACTCAAAGTTGGACAGGCGGGCCATCCATCTCTGCTCCAGGGCACCGAGTCTTGCAGTGTCCAGGTGTGTCAACGGGTTGTTGTCCGTGTACACGGTGAACCGGGAAGAGGCGAGGTAGTGCTTAAAGCGTTCAGTGACTGCCCACACCACTGCCAGGAATTCTAGCTTGAATGAGCTATAATTCTCAGGGTTTCTTTCGGTGGGTCGCAGTTTTCGGCTGGCGTAAGCAATTACCCGTTCTTTCCCCTGCTGGATCTTTGACAGTACGGCTCCTAGCCCGATGTTACTTGCGTCGGTGTAGAGGATAAAGGGCTGGCTGTAATCAGGGTACGCCAGGATTTCATCCCCCGTGAGGGCCATCTTCAGCTGGCGGAAGGACTCTTCTTCCAACTTCTCCCATCTGAAGGGCAGCTTCTGGTTCTTGGCCTTTCTGGACTGGCCTATCAGGAGGTCCTGCATAGGAGCTGCCTTTTTGGTGAAACCGGGAATGAACCTTCGGTAGTAGCCTACCAACCCGAGGAACTGCCGCACTTCCTTTACGCTGGAGGGTCTTGGCCATTCCTTAATCGCGGTGATCTTATCAGGGTCGGGAGCCACTCCGTCAGCACTCACCACGTGTCCCAGGTACTGCACCTTTGGTTTCAGGAGGTGACACTTGGAGGGTTTCACCTTTAGGCCGTAGTTTGCCAGGGCTTCGAACACTTCTGCCAGGTGTTTCAGGTGGTCCTCGTAGGTCTTAGAGTAGACGATGACATCGTCCAGGTATAACAGGACCGTCTCGAAGTTTCGGTGTCCCAGACAGCATTCCATCAACCGTTGGAAGGTTCCTGGTGCGTTGCAGAGTCCGAACGGCATGCAGGTAAACTCGCTAAGTCCCATCGGGGTGGTGAATGCGGTCTTCTCCCGGTCCGCCTCTGCTACAGGAACCTGCCAGTACCCACTAGTGAGATCCAAAGTGGAGAAGAAATTAGCAGATTTTAAAGCAGCCAAAGACTCCTCTATCCTTGGTAAGGGGTACGCATCTTTGTGGGTGATACGGTTGATTTTCCGGTAATCTACACACATTCTCATGGTGTTGTCTTTCTTTTTAACCAAGACTAGTGGAGCTGCCCAGGGGCTACAGCTATCCCTGATTACCCCAGCCTCCTTCATGTCTCTAAGCATCCCCTTGGCGTGTTGGTAGTGTGCAGGGGGTACGGGTCGGTATCTCTCCTTTATGGGAGGATGGTCTCCCGTGGGGATATGGTGTTCTACCCCCTTTACTCGCCCGAAGTCTAACGGGTGTTTACTAAACACTCTCTCGTACTCTTGAACCACCCGATAGACTCCCTGTTTCTGGTGTGAGGGAGTGGAGTCAGTACCCAAATGTAGTTGCTGACACCAGTCCTCCATTGGTTTCTTAGAGCCGTTACCTTCCTCTGGATGAGATGGAGGCAAGGGTTCCACGGACTGTACAGAATTTTGATTGATGGTATACAATTTGGCTAGCGTAGCATACCGGGGCAAGTACACTTCCCTTTTCCCGATGTTTATTATGCGAACGGCCACCCTCCCATGGCGTACATCAACCACCCCCCGTGCTGTCAAAATGGTGGGCCTACTGTCTGAGTAGACGGGTTCTACCATTGCTTGGTAGTCTCTACCTCTTAGACCAATAGCTGCCCGGCACCAAATCATCATTTCACTTTTTGGGGGCATGGCAATAGGGAAAGGGTCACACATTCTCACGCTTCCAATCTCACCACCGGAGAGTTCCACCTGTTGCCGTCGCATCAGTGCCCGGATCTCTTTTTGGAGCACTCGCTGCTGGCCGGAGCTGGCGTTCTTGGCAACCTGCTGTAAAATGAAAATCACCTCTGCAAGACAATTTTCAATCACATTAGTTCCTAGAGTTATCTTTGGGTGACTCTCGCGCTTGTCAATGTCTACAATGATCAGTCCCTGTGCTGCCAGTTCGACTCTACCGATTTTAATGGTCATCTCTTTGAATCCGATCTGTGGCACGGGTTGACCATTGCTGGCGATGATACTCAAGTCGTCGTCAGGGTTGCGGGTTATATCCGAGTCATTCCAGTACTGCTTGAAGAGCACGTACGGGATGGTGGTAACCTGTGACCCGGTGTCCAGTAGGGCACTCATAGGAATGCCATCCAGTACTACAGGCAAGACTGGACGTCCTCCCACGTATTTGTCACGCCAGTTCGATGGGCCTGGTGATCTTATTCCTAGGGGTTGGCCCTCTACCCCAGGTTGTGCCAGTTTAAAGGACAGTACCTTGCCATATGTCCAGGTTGATTGCAGCGGCGGCAGATGGGTTGTCCGTCCTCGTTGTATCGGTCGCTGGGTCTTCCTCTGGCCGGTGGGGTCCTCCTTGGTCGACGCCACGGGATGTCCTCCGGTCCGGATGCCAGCTGTATCTTCCCTGGAGCAGAAACCTGTAAAGACTGCACAGTTCGGGTTAGCGCAGCAACGCTTTTAGCTAGCTCTTGGACCTGATGGTGCAGGTCTGGAGCCGGGTCATTGTTCAAAGCCTGCGCATCAGCTCCCACAGGCCCTGCCAACAAGGGCGCCGCCTCCTGGTGGTAAGCGGTAGTAGGGCGCCTGTGGGTCACAACGCCACCCGGTGCCGGTTCTCGGAGCACCCGGATGGCTCTGTCCTTGAACTGTGCAAAGTCCAGATGAGGATCCTGTAAGGCCATTGCCCGCAACTTGGTTCGGTGGGCATTGCAATATAGTCCCTCTATAAATTGTTCGGTCAACAGCCTGTCCTCGTTTCCCACGCCGTCAGGGTCGGTCTGCTTAATGGCTCTCAGGGCCTCTTGTAGGTTTAGTGCATAGTCCCTTATATTCTCATGTGCTCGCTGTTTGCACCCGTAGAATCTAAGCTTAATCTCGGCTGAGGTGCGGGTATCAAAGGTGTCCTTCAGCCGGGTTAATATCCCTGCGACAGTCCTCCTCCTCCCAAGTGGCCAGGACTTTACCTCCCTTTGGGCTGCCCCTGTTAATTGAGCCACCAGGATGCTCACTTTTTGCTCTTCTGTGAGGGGGTACACCTGGAAGAGGCTATCCAGCTTTTCTCTAAAGTCATTCAGGGTATGTGACTCCCCTGAGTACTGGGGTAGCCAGGCTGCCCCCGGGATATAGGGCATAGTGAAAGGCATGACCGCAGCTGCGGTGGCGCTGGCCGTGGCTGTGGCAGTGAAGCTCTCCTCCGTATCCGACATCCTCCTCCCCCCTAGTGGACCGTGGCCTACCTTGCGATGATCCTCTTCCGTAGGCCGCGGCTCCGCAGTGGATCGTCAGGGTCGAGGACCTTCCGTCGCGCTCCTGTGACGTCGGCGTCTGCTGGGCTCCTTCCAGGACCTTACGCAACGTCCGGACGTAAGGCGGGGCTTCTGTTCTCGCGCGCTTTCAGAGTCCACGCCCCTCTTCTTCCCGCGCGGCGTCTTCAAGATGGCGTCCAATGGCGGGAAAACTCCATGGATGGCGGGAAGAAGGCAGAAGATGGCGTCCAACGGCGGGAAAACTCCACGGATGGCGGGAAGAAGGTAGAAGATGGCGTCGGATGGCGGGAATCTTCACCACAGGTAAGTTTAAAAGTCTCTTTTTCAGGCACGCAGTACCCGGTGGTTGCGGGCACGATATCCTGCCGACTACGCCAAAAGTTGACGCGCCCCTGGGCCTGTGCTGAGTAGCGTTGCGCACGCGGGGGCCTACCCGGAGCCGGATCTGATAGGGGTAGTAGTCTCGTGGCGGTGACCCGGTCCGTGCCCAGGGAGTCAAACTAAGTGGCGGTGCTTGGCATAAGATGTTATATTGCTCGACTACGCCACCCGTTGAATGCGGTTATGAGTCCGCCGCTGCAGGGCAGACCGCTGAGGCCGGTGGTATGGTTGTGCAGCGTGGATGGTATAACCCCCAACGGGAGGGGTATGGCCTCAGGGCAGCGGACGTGGATGATGAAACACTCAGAGACGGTGCGGTGTAGTTCAGGGTCTTTACTGGTGGCAAAGGTAGACCCTCCCGGAGTACTGGCTAGCGATCGGGGCCTGGTCAGTCCGTGAGCAGATGGAATCTCCCCTGGCCAGGCGGAGTTGTAGGCCTCCCCAACTAATCGTACTCTTCTGGCTACCTTGCTAGAAGCGGGTAAAAGTAGCCCACGTCCCTGAGTGTACCGTGTGGTGCTCACCCGTATGGCCGGTGACTCGGGGCCTTCTGGTAGCTTCCGCTCCACTACGGCGGTGCTGGTCCCTTGCGTGTGACCGTGCCTTCGGGTTTCTTGGCCAGAGGACCTGAAATCCCCTGCCGGTCGGTTTCTGCTGCTGGGTAAGGATTAGTCCCCACAGCCTCGGACTCCGGGTCCGGTCAGAACTCTTCAATCAGGGCGAGCTCTACAGCTTCCAGCCCCTGACCTCTTTTAGCACAGCTCCCACAGAGCTCCTGCTCTTTCTTTCCCTAAAGCTGCTCCACTACAGACCAGACTGTGTCTCTGTCTGTGTTCTCTCACTCCACTCTACTCACTAACCCTGCCTCAGCCCCAGTTTTATATAGGGGAAGTTCTTCCCCTCCCAGGACTGGGCAGGAGGTGTGGTATGCTTAGGGTTCCTGACCAGGAGACCTCCCACCTGCTCTCAGACGTAATATTGGTATTACTGTGGAAACCAGACCCCTGGGGTGCCACATTGGCGCCAGGTCTCTCGGTGCTCACGTGACAATATGAAATCTGCAGCCAATTGGGGGGTGTGATCGTCCACTCTGATGAAATAATAAAGGCAACAGCCAGCGACATAGTGTCATGTGAGTGCCAGGAGACCCGATGCCTAATATTGCTGAAAAGGAGCCAGTGCAGGAGATGAGTATAAGCCTCTCTTATTTAACATGGAGAACTCAGGCATTTAGGATGGGGTTGTCCAAGTAGAACTCTTGTGTATATTATTTAGCCAAAATTAAAATGTACCAAATATCCACATGTGCAAATACCGTATATAAAGCCTTTTACTCCAAATTCCGTTATTTCTCCTCTGATCTCATCAGTGGCCGTTCATTCAAAGCCACAAATTGTTTGTCTATCCTGATATCTTGTGGAACAGCCTGGCCTCACATGGGTTCTCCTCCCTCTTATCTCGGACCCTCAGTATTGACACCCTCACTTTTTTCATGCCCCTACATCTTTATATTTAATGCGGAAAGACTACCAGGAAATGTAGTTTCTGATCACTTGAGTCTTTTCTAATGTGATCGGTTTCATTATACCCTTATACCATCCACAGCAGTATACGAAAAGGAGTGTAGGTGTGAGTTGTGCAGAGGTAGTGGCTGCACCCAGGCACTGATGCGGAAATCCCAGCTCCCCTCTGCCCATTACCGTTCACCAGTTTTATATGTGATGCATGGTGGTTCAGCAGACAGATTCTAGGGCAAAATAACTACTAAATAATGTCATGTTATAATGACAGATCTGTCACAAGCAGTTTTTCAAGTTGTAGAGCAATAACCTGAATCTCCCCAGTTGTTCTTTCATAACCATATTCACCAGCATTCATAACCATAGTCACCAGCATTCATAACCATATTCACCAGCATTCATAACCATATTCACCAGCATTCATAACCATAGTCACCAGCATTCATAACCATAATCACCAGCATTCATAACCATATTCACCAGCATTCATAACCATATTCACCAGCATTCATAACCATAGTCACCAGCATTCATAACCATAGTCACCAGCATTCATAACCATATTCACCAGCATTCATAACCATAGTCACCAGCATTCATAACCATAGTCACCAGCATTCATAACCATAGTCACCAGCATTCATAACCATATTCACCAGCATTCATAACCATATTCACCAGCATTCATAACCATAGTCACCAGCATTCATAACCATAGTCACCAGCATTCATAACCATATTCACCAGCATTCATAACCATAGTCACCAGCATTGGCTGCAATTTCATGAAACCTCATTGTGCGCTAAGGGGATAATATATCATCTAGACATATTCAGAGATAAAGCTAAAATACAACACCAATAGCACAGTAATAATGGCGATCATTTATTGAAAGCAATGTAGTATATAGAATTTTTTTATTTTTCCATGTATAATGTAGCCAGCAAGGGTGAGTCTATTTTAGCTTTTAATAATTATTTGCTAAAATAAAGTGGCTGACATTACAAATTATTGCCTAAATGGGCACAAAGCTGCCAGTCAGCGAGCAACACTGACCATAGCACTGGATAGGGGAAAGCTGTGGACCCCGTATAGCCAGGTTGACAATCGCACCAAGGACGGCTGTAGATGCCGCAGTTGTGTCCTGTAATTCATGCGTCACATCTCCCAACAAGGATTCCAGAGTTTGGATTTTATGACTTCACTTCTGAATCCACCTGGGGAACGTGGCACAGGGGCCTCATTGCTGCTTATGCTCCATCCCAGTTGGCACAGAGCAGACTGCCAGTGGTCACGTTGGCAGTGGAGCAGCAGCTTTCAGCCCTCTGTAAGTAGGTCAGATACATTGTGTGACTGCTTTGCCGCAGATCAGCACATATAGAGATGGAGGTAATAGGAAGATGTGGAAGAATGTTCTTCAGATTGGCAGGCCAGCCATGCTTGTTACTGATGACATGAAACATGATGATGTTGGCATTTTGAGTGCAGGTAGTAGGAGCTGATGGTACAGAAATAAATGAACTCCAGTAGATAGTCTTGCGTCAAGATACAGGAGGATTAGATGGTATGACGGTATTATGCTGTTTCTCCGCTTAGTGGTAAGTTGTGCTCCATGCTGGACCCACAAACGGGAAACTCGTGAAAATCCTCTGTTCTCTAGCAGGAATTGTCTCGTTCACGCCATCACTGCGCGGTGCTGGGATCTGCTGTCTCATGGTGACATACGGGTTCCTTCCTATAATAACTGGAGATGGCGCTTTTCCTGTCCTTATGTCTTTCCAGTTTATATTTGAAAAGAAGGGGTGCGTTCTGATTTTTCCATTAACCCCTAGCCGGACATAATGGTCTTTGCAGAGTAGTTTGGACATAATGTCCATAGCATCGTGGTCAGTGAGGTTTTCATATGATGGTTCTTCGTACAAGACATTATTCACAATCTCTTCAGTGGTGTCTCCTGGAAATGGTGAGTCTTGGAAAATCATGTCGTACAATATGACTCCAAAGGCGAACCAGTCCACACCTTCACCATAAGCGTCTCCCATGATCATTTCTGGGGCGCCATACCCAGGTGTTCCACTGAAATCTCTGGCATTAAATCTCTTATCAAACTCGTATAGAGATAGTCCAAAATCAGTAATCTTTATGTGCCCGTCACCAGTCAGCAGGATGTTATCCGGTTTTAAGTCCCGGTGAATGATGTCATTGCTGTGCAGGAATTGTAGGCCACAAACGATTTCTGCTCCTATAAATGTTACAGGTTCCTTCAGGGGAATGGTACTATATATATAGTGAAGCAGATCCCCTCCACTGGCCAGCTCGGTGACAAAATACGCATGGTTTTCCGTATGAAACGCGGCATGGCAATGGGTTAGGAATCTGCTGTTGTGGCTAAGCTTCAGGACATGGTGTTCTACAAGGCATTCAGGGAAGGAGATTAGGCTTTCTTTCTTAATGATTTTAAGGGCCACACTTTCTTTCCTTATTTTATCAGTGGCCAGCATAACCTTCCCATAACTCCCTTGTCCAAGTATGCCATGGCAGATAAACTTATCCCTGGTGAGAGGGACAGTGGTCTTTATTTTTTTGCTACTGGGGCCACTACATTCACCTGAGATGTCATCTTGACTGGTGGCTGGATCTTCATGATGTTTCCTTTTTCTCCCAGTTCTCTTCTCTTCTGCTGCACTCTCATTACCTTTCAGGTTAATGATCCTGGTTGGACCCAAAGTACTCAGTTTTTTTAGATTATCAGCTCGATTTGTGATGTATCCCACAAGCTTTTCACATCTGTTTTGTACAGTGTCTAGGAAGGAAATATTCTGGGTTCCCTCATTGACAGGTAATACCTGACCAACCTGCCCAGATTTCTTGGAATCCATCTTCCTTATCTTTGCTGGAGGTTCCTGGTTATTTCCAGTGTCTTCTCCATCTGGTGTTTCTTTCCTTTTTCTCTTTCTATTCCCTGTAAAGTCCATGTTGCATCAGGCAACAACAGGGCAATTATCCAAAAACGTATGTAAAATTATCAGAGAATGCAATCCACACGTATATTGTAGTCAAAGCCAACTACAACTAAAGCTCAATGGCTGCAGTCAGTTGTTTATGGAACTTTGTGGAATGTGATGTCACTGTGCCGGTGATGTCACACTCACTGTGATGTCAGCAGATGCATGCGAGTGTTCCATCTCTGCTGAACGTGAAAGTCTCAGAAGGGGCGGGGCTTAGTCACCATTGACTATAATGGAGTCTGTTGAGTGGGTAGTATTTAGTGACCTGAAGCTGGAAATCAGTGGGATAAATGACATCAGGATTCAGGAATAAGTTACAGTAGTTTTATATTTGTTTTAATTTATTTTATACAAAAAAAGAGCATGGACCGCACCTCCAAAAAAATCATACATTGATCTAATGCCTCTCAGCAAAAATATACATAACTGAACATGAGGTTCTTAGTTTAACATTCTGATCAGACTGTATGAAGCCCACTGCCACGTCACGGCAAACCTCGTAGTGGGTCCTAACATTTCCTGCCTAAAAGGCGCGGCGCCATGTGCCAACCACCGCTACAGTGAGAATGCACCAGCAGGGCGGGCGGCCTGGTGCCTCACAGCATCCATGCTTCAAGACCGAGTCCCCATGACTCCAGGCCGCGGCGCCCCACAAGCACAAAACCACAGCAACAATGGCTGACACATTGCACCAACACCACATGAAAGGAGCATTGTGACTCACCTTCCTCAAGCTCTCAAGTGAGAGCAAACTAGGCTAGACCCTCTTTGCAGACTCCTGCTAATTAAAATTGCCTGTGCCAAATGGGATGAGTGCTGGTCCAAGAAAGGGAAAAGAATAAGCTGGTTCATTGACATGGCAGTGGGCTTCACACAGTCTGATCAGAATGTTAAGCTAAGAACCTCATGTTCAGTAATATGTATTTTTGCTGAGAGGCATTAGATCAAATGTATGATTTTTGGAGGTGCGGTCCATGCTCTTTTTTTTTTTGTATTTATTTTATGTTACATTATTTTGTGTAGGGCTGTGATGATATACATTTTTCAGTTCTTTTGTGTAAAATTTAAAGGAAAGTGTGTTAACCACTTCCTGACTGCCCACTGCACATAAACGTCCGCGCTTGCTGGGCTCTGTACATCGCCGATGTTTATGAACCCTGCGATTCCTGTGCAGAGCGATAGCTCTAACAGGTGACATCCTCGAGACCGGATTGGATCAGGTTCCAATAAAGTTAACCCTTTGCTTTCTTCTACAACCCCTGGCAAAAATGATGGAATCACCGGGCTCAGATGATGTTCATTCAGTTGTTTAATGTTGTTGAAAAAAAGCAGATTACAGACATGGCACAAAACTAAAGTCATTTCAAATGGCAACTTTAGGGCTTTAAGAAACAGTAAAAGAAATCAAGATTAAAAATGTGGTGCTCAGTAAGGGTAATTTTTTTCAGACCAAGCAGAGGGAAAAAATTATGGAATCACTCAATTCTGAGGAAAAAATTATGGAATCACCCTGTAAGTTTTGGAAATTAAAATTAACACCTGCATCAAATTAGATCTGCTTTTTTAGTCTGCATCTAAAAAGGAGTGATCACACCTTGGAGAGCTGTTGCACTCAGTGGACTGACATGAATCATGGCTCCAACACGAGAGATGTCAATTGAAACAAAGGAGATGATTATCATTCTCTTAAAAGAAGGTAAAAATCATCACGCAATGTTGCAAAAGATGTTGGTTGTTCACAGTCAGCTGTGTCTAAAATCTGGACCAAATACAAACATGGTAAGGTTGTTAAAGGCAAACATACTGGTAGACCAAGGAAGACATCAAAGCGTCAAGACCGGAAACTTAAAGCAATATGTCTCCAAAACAGGAAATGCACAACAAAACAAATGAGGAACGAATAGGAGGAAACTGGAGTCAATGTCTGTGACTGAACTGTAAGAAACCGCCTAAAGGAAATGAGATTTACATACAGAAAAGCTAAACATAAGCCATCATTAACACCTAAACAGAAAAAAACAAGGTTACAATGGGCTAAGGAAAAGCAATCGTGGACTGTGGATGACTGGATGAAAGTCATATTCAGTGATGAATCGCGAATCTGCATTGGGCAAGGTGATGATGCTGGAACTTTTGTTTGGTGCCGTTCTAATGAGATTTATAAAGATGACTGCATGAAGAGAACATGCAAATTTTCACAGTCATTGATGATATGGGGCTGCATGTCAGGTAAAGGCACTGGGGAAATGGCTGTCATTACATCTTTAATAAATGCCCAAGTTTACATTGATATTTTGGTCAGTTTTCTTATCCCATCAATTGAAAGGATGTTTGCGGATGATAACATAATTTTTCAAGATGATTATGCATCCTGCCATAGAGCAAAAACTGTGAAAACATTCCTTGAAAAGAAGACACAAAAGGTCAATGTCATGGCCTGCAAATAGTCCGGATCTCAATCCAATTGAAAATCTTTGGAAGTTGAAGAAAATGGTTCATGACAGGGCTCCAACCTGCAAAGCTGATCTGGCAACAGCAATCAGAGAAAATTGGAGCCAGATTGATAAAGAGTACTGTTTGTCACTCATTAAGTCCATGCCTCAGAGACTGCTTTAAAGCCAGAGGTGGTGCAACAAAATACTAGTGATGTATTGGAGTGTTCTTTTGTGTGTTTGTTTTTCATGATTCCATATTTTTTTCCTCAGAATTGAGTGATACCATAATTTTTTCCCTCTGCTTGGTCTGAAAAAAATTACCCTGACTGAGTGCCACATTTTTTATCTTAATTTCTTTTTGTGTTTCTTAAAGCCCTAAAGTTGCCATTTGGAATGACTGACTTTAGTTTTGTGCCATGTCTGTGATCTGATTTTTTTCAACAGCATTAAACAACTGAATGAACATCCTCCGAGCCTGGTGATTCCATAATTTTTGCCAGGGGTTATAGATGCTGTGATCCATAGCGATCACGGCACATAGAAGAGAGGGAGAGGCAGTTGTGCACTCACCTTTGACGGCCTCCGAGATAAGGTCTGACGTGGTCATGGCAGCCGGAGATCACATGATGACCTCCGAGGCTGCCAGGTACGGTGGCCTGTTAGCCATCAACTGAGTCTAACAGGAGATCTACCAGTGTAAAACTGACATCCGGTCTCATGCAATGCAATACATGTGTATTGCATTGCATGAGACCTGTGATGATAAAAATATTCCCATAGCGGGACTAAGTGAGAAAGTTAAAAACAGAAAGTTTAAAAATTGGGTCACTTGAGGGGGATTCAGCTCTTCTAGTGCTTAAGGGCTCTGTATACGTAGTCCGCAAACTATTCTACAATAATTTGTTCTCCAAAAGCGAAATAGTGCTCCTTCCCTCCCGGGTGTCGCCGTGTGCCTAAGCAGTACTGTACAGCCACATATGGGATATTGCCACGTTCAGCAGAAATTGTGTGATACATTTCGGCACCATTTTTACCCATTGCCTTGTGTGAAAATGTAAAATCTGAGGCTAAAGCTAATTTTTTTTGTGATAAAAATATAATTATTTTTTTCTTCGCTGCCCAATGGTATAAATTTCTGAGAGTCATATATGGTGTCAGTTTGATCACTGCATCCGTAGAGGAATTCATTGAGAGGTGTAGTTTGTAAAATGGGGTCACTTATGGGGGTTTCCTGCTGCTTTAGGACCTCAGTCTCTCCCAGTGGGTCATGGCACCTGCAAACCACAACAGTAAAATCTGCACTATAATATGACAATTTTTCCCTTCTGAGCTTTGCACTGTGCCTGAAAAGTAGGCTTCCAGTATCCATTGTTTCAGATGCTGCACATCTCGTATCTTGATGGTCTGGTGTGGTATATGGGGTACAAAGATAGTGGGGCCATTCTTCATCAATGGAAACCTCAGTGCCACTGGATATCTGAAATTGCTGCATGATGATGAGTTGCCCTCTTTATGCACTGAAGATGGCACGTTCCCTGAGTTTTTCCAACAAGATGGTGCACCACCACATTATGGGTGTCAGGTCTGAGCATTCCTACATGAACAGTTTCCTGGAAAGTGGATTGGTTGTCGTGGGCCAGTTGAATGGCCACCAAGGTCTCCCGATCTGGCCCTTTTAGACTGTTATCTTTGTGGTCATCAATACAATTGTCTATGCTGTGAAGATACGAGATGTGCAGCATCTGAAACAACGGATACTGGAAGCCTGTGCTAGCATTTCTTCTGCATGTTGCTATCAGTGTGTCAAGAGTGGAAGAAGAGGGTTGAATTGACAATCCAACACAATGGGCAGCACTCTGAACACATTTTATAAGTGGTCATAAACTTGTAAAAACTCATGAAAGAATAAAGTTAAGTTAAAACCAAGCACACCATTGTTTTTCTTATGAAATTCTCAATACGTTTGATGTGTCACATGACCTTCTTCTCATTGAAAAAAATAAAGTTGGATCCAAAATGGCCGACTTCAAAATGGCCACCATGGTCACCACCCATCTGGAAAAGTTTTCCCCTTCCCTTATACTAATGTGCCACAAACAGGAAGTTGATATCACCAACCATTCCCATTTTATTTAGGTGTATCCATATAAATGGCCCACCCTGTAGTTTTAATCCTTCTAACTTCCTAACCAAAAAAAATTGTTTAAAAAATTGTGCGGATGTTAAATAACTATTTTGTGTGACCTAACTCTCTGGTTTAAGGGCATAAAAATTAAAAGTTTAAAAATTGGAAAATTTTCCCAATTTTGCCAAATTTCTGATATTTTAAAAAATAATCGAGTTACCGTATTTTTCGGACTATAAAGTGCACCAGACCATGAACATAAGACACACCTACCTGGGTTTTAGAGACTGAAAATAGAAAAGAAAGTTTAAGCAAAAAATGTGGTCATGATGCTCTGTTAAGGGGGATGGGGTCTGCCGCTCACACTGTTAAGGGGTAATGTCCCCCAATTCTGTACTAATATCCCCCATCCTAGTAAATATGCCTCCCTCCTTCCTGGTATACATGGCCCTCATCCCCATCCTGGTATGCATGGCACCCCTCATCCCCATCCTGGTGTGCATGGCACCCCTTATCCCCATCCTGGTATGCATGGCACCCCTTATCCCCATCCTGGTATGCATGGCACCCCTCATCCCCATCCTGGTATGCATGGCACCCCTCCATCCCGGTATGCATGGCACCCCTCCATCCCGGTATGCATGGCACCCCTCCATCCCGGTATGCATGGCACCCCTCCATCCCGATATGCATGGCACCTCTCCATCCCGATATGCATGGCACCTCTCCATCCCGGTATGCATGGCACCCCTCCATCCCGGTATGTATGGCACCTCTCCACCCTAAAATTTTGGAGGAAAAAAGTTTCTTATAATCCGAAAAATACGGTATATCTAGAAAAAAAATTACTACTATCATGAAGTACAATATGTCACAAAAAACAATCTCCGAACCACTGGGATATGTTGAAGCGTTTCAGAGTTATTACCTCAAAAAGTGACGCTGGTCAGAATTGAAAAAAATTGGCCTGATCACAAAGGCAAAAACTGGCTCTGGCGCGAGAGGGTTAAATCTATAAGTTTAAAAAATATCTATTTCTGCTCTTTTTATTAAAAACACAAAATTCTACTGTGGAAGGGCTAAGAAAATGTACTTGTGAACAAATCTTTTGCAAATTATCCAGATATCAAGAGTTTCCAAAAGGTAATTCTGCCCAACTATGGTACATTGGGTAGTAAGAAAAGGGGAGTCAGTGTTTAGCAGGTCTATATTACAGCTCCACAGGGTTTATTACCCCTCTCCCAGGACCTTGTAAGGTGAGGCTCCATAGCTAAGCTACAGTATGGAGATTGGTGACCCCATATCTGGGCAGATGAGTTCATTACAGCTTCACACAGATCTTTACCCGGCGTTTCTAAGCTTCTGAGTAGCAACCTGACTAGTAATATTATTATACAAGATTTGATCATTTATGAATGACTGGCCCGGCAGATCTGGCATTCTGCAGACTGGAAAAGCTGGGGAACAACCATTATATAAAATATGAAAAAATAGAAAATATTAGCAATGTTCTATAATGGTTAATTTTTACATAACACTGGTTCAATTCACTTGATATTAACCCGTTCATGATCTTGTGATTTTCTATCTTTGCACTTTAGTTTTTTTTCTCCTCTTTTTTCCAGAGCCATAACTTTTATATTTTTTCAATATAACAAAGGGCTTGTTTTTTGCAGGACAAGTTGTACTTTTGAATGACACCATTTTTTTGAAGTGCTACTTTAGTGAAGTAAAAATAATAAATTTAGGATTTTTTATCTTCGTTATTTTTTTATAGACTTTACATTTATCATATTGCGGGTTACAATTAAGATAGAGATGGGAGAGGCAGCATTTTGTTCAGAATTGTACAGGCTTTAATTCGACATGTCTTAACCAAGTTTGTTATTTTGTTTTCGAGGAGTCAAATTCTAAATTTTGATGGGCGATTTCGGGAAAACTGTGTTTTGTAAAAAAATAAATAAAAAAAATGCGTATGTGTTACTTGTGTTATTGGTTACATTCCTTCAGGGATTCAAGTTGGTATTTCTGTAGGATCATATTTTGTTGTGTGATTTTCTAAATACAGTCTCATCCTAGTCATAGGTTTAATGCTAAACTAAAAGAATCAATATTTTAACACCTTTTTAATATACAGTTATACATGTAACAACTTTTTTTTTATTATTACTTCACTAGACATTTCCTTTTTCCAGTTTAAAAAAAAAATGAAAAAAATACAGTAAAATCGTCCAGCGATAAAATAAAACATTATGAATTAGTCTGAACAATTAATAGTACGTCTTTACACTGATCTTTTCTCAATAATTTGTTCTCCCTTCTGGGTGAAATGTAATCTTGTCCACAATCTCTTACTAACAATGGCCGTTTCCTTTTGTGTCAGTATGTACGCCTGTTATGGGGTTTGGGTCCACTTGTGTTAATATCTGATTTTTGGTTACTTTCAAAATGTCTGCTTTCTTGGATACACAAAGGATGGTGATGGACCAGAAGGTGCAGAAAAATGGCTTTACTTCTTCATTGTCCTAGTCTTTGGAGAGTCCATTAGCCAGCAGCCACCAGTGCTGATCATACTCACAGGTCACGTATCCAGTTATATCATCCATCGCCAATCTTGTGCCACCTTCAATCACTTCATGGACTTCACTGTCATTTCTGGATGAAAAAATCCTTGTTTATATTTTTGTTTCACTACATGGAATTAAAGTGTGGTATTGCTTAGTTCCTTTGATGGGTTCTGCTTTTTGTAACCAATGTTTTAACAAACTTTCCTCTTCTTCTTAGTCCTGGTTTGTACAGTACGTGAACTGGATGTTAGGAATATTTTTCTCACTCAGTTGGAAAAGTTGCATGGGTGTTAAAATTTGGTCTGAATGTGGTCTATGGAGGCTAGCTTGAGCTGCTAGACATTTCACCGTGCCTCCTAAACCATCACATACACCTTTTGCCAGGAGCTGAATGGCAAAAAAGTGCCATTCAGCTTTCACTCCAAAATGTTTCTTGTGATGGCATACAATTATAAGGTTTCTCCTATTTTTATACTGTGCAGAAGAGTCATCCGAGGAGTAGTAGACCTTGCTCAAACTTGTTAGGATGTCAGTTTTATCACTGAAATCAAATTTTTTTGGAACAAATGAACAGCTGTTGAATCGTGAAGTAAGCACTCAGACATAAAATACATAAGTGTAGTTCTGATATCTGACTGTAAGCAGAGTCGGCTTATTAGTAATAAGTTATTACTATTCAGCTAAGCACTTATCGCACAGGGCGCTGAGGGAGACATTGCACGGACCAGCCCCTGAAACCAGCATCACTGATGGGCGGCAAACAAAGCAGGGGAGAGTAGGGATGTCCCAGTCCCCTCCTTTTCGATGATCTTCGTTTCAGTGTGGAAAGGGAAGTGACAGCAGTTTCCACATTTTTGGGTTCACTGTTAAGCCCACGGCTGTGTGCAAATCCACTACTGATTGTACCTGGGACAAGTTGGTATGCCACTTGGTACTAAAGGTAATATCCTCCAAATACACCGATACATACTTCTGATAAGGCTCTAACACTATGTCCATCAGCCTCTGGAACATGGCCGAGGCTGCATGTAACCCAAAAGGCAAGACGACCTAGTGATAGAGACCCTCCGGCGTTATGAAGGCTGACTCTGTCCGAGGCACCTGCCAGTAACCCGTGGTGAAGTACTGGGCCTGCCCCAGTCTCTCAATCAGCTCGTCCACCCAGGACATTGAATAAAGGTCAAATTTCAACACTTTATTACATTTTCAGAAGTCGTTACAAAATCATAACGATCCGTCCAGCTTCAGAACCAGTTACAATGGGGCTAGCCCGCTCCCTCCTGGACTCCTCGATAACTCCTAGCTGGAGCATTTGTTTTTCCTCAGCTGCGATGGCTTGTGTCTGGGCCTCTGTGACAATGTTATGTTGGATCACAGATGTTCGGCCAAGCAGTTCTGAAAATTACGTCCGTATTCCGCAGCACCAATTTCTGAGTCTCCCGTCGCTTATGTTTAGAGAGTGTGTCACTTATATTTACCTCTCCCCTGGCCATTGTCGGAGGGTCCCCAGACGATACGACCGGAGTCGCATCCGTAATCATACATTCCCAGTCTTTCCTTGCTTATAGCAAATTTACGTGATATAGCTATTTGGGTTTTCTCTTCCCAGGTTGATATACTCTCTAATTCATCTCCCCAACCTTTTCCCGGACTTCATATGGCCCTTGCCACTTGGCCATGAGCTTACTTTCTGCTGGGGGCACTAATACCTGATCCCCTTGGACATTGACCATACCAGGGGTGCAACAAAGTGCCATTAGTTGCATAAGGATTAAAAGTGAATTTAGGCTGTGTACCCACGATGTGTTTTTCAAGCGTTTTTGCTGCGGAATTTTCCGCAGCGTAAACGCTTGAGAAACGCATGGTAAGCCTTCTGCCATGGTCCCCTATGCAATTCCGCACTTTCAATGCCCATGCTGCGGATTTTTCTGCAGCGTTTATGCTGCTCTCAAAAATCCGCAGCATGTCCATTAATTTTGCGGAAGCGCTGCGTTTTCGCCGCCATTGACTTGCATTAGAACGCACCAATTCTGCAAGACTGCTTCTGTACATGCTTAATTGGCGCGTTGTAATGTCTGGATGGAGCCCGAGTGTGGAGAAGAGAAGACTCTCATCCACACCCAGGTACCATAGAAACTGTAAAAAAAAGAATAAAATAAAAAATAAAGATTATATTCACCTACCGACAGCCCCCGGTCTCCTTCCCTGTGCTTGCCAGCAGACTGAAGGACCTGCGCTGACGTCACAGTCATGTGACAGCAGGTCTTTCAGTGCAGTGTCCCGCGATCAGCTGGCAGCCAGGAAGGAGCGCAGCAACACACGCCGGGCCATCGAAACGTAAGTATCAAGGTTTATTTTTTTATTTTTAACCACTCTAAAGGTCACACTATATAAATCCATGCTGTTTGCATGGATTTATATAGTGTGACCTAGTTGTCAAGCACTTTCCAAGTGATGCTAAAATCGCTTTGAAAGCACGTGTCAATCCGCATGCGGAAACGCATGTGAATCCACATGTATTACGCTGGAAAAACGCATGTACAATCCGCATGCGTTTTTTCTGCCAGGGAGATGCAGAAATGCTGCAGAAATTTTCTGCTTCATTTCTGCATTGTGGGCACATAGCCTTAATGTAAATGATTAAGTAGCTGAATTTCCATTTTGGGGTAACACTCCTTTTGAGAGATTCCTTGCAGTTACTTTGCATGTTGATTTACTTTGTAAGGACACAAGTGCACACATTTCAGATTTTGTCACCTTTTTTCTGTGCAGATTTGTCACAAAACCTAAAGGGTTTCCCGATGCCAGGAAAGTGACTGAGAATCCTGACGTCTCCTGCACATGTTACTTATTTGTGACTTGCAGGTTTGGTGAAGATATAATTCTGCAGGATGTCAATTCTGTCAGCGTTTTTGCTGCAGATTTCACCCACACTGATGAGTGGGGAAAAATCTGCACCTATTTACAGCATTTTCCAGACAAGAGATGGAGAAACCAAAAGCTTAATGTGTGCACACAGCCTAATAGACGTCATTACTAGTGTTGAGCGAGCATGCTCGACACTGCTCGTTACTCGCCCGAGCATCTCACTACTCGGGATGTTCGGCGAGCACCGAGCATTTCCGGGTTACTCGGGCGGGAGCTCGGGTCTCCGCCCTGCATGTTTGGCGCTCTTTACAGAGCCAATGAACATGCAGGGATTGCCAGCCAGTCACTGTAATGCCGCAGCCATGTTGTTTGTGGGCATTACAGTGATTGGCTGGCCGCCCAGCGTCACCTCGAGTATTTAAAACCGGGCGCCGCCATCTTGGACTCAGTCGCCCGGGATCACACAGTCTAGGGAAAGTGCTGCTGATTTAGGGAGAGATATATACTGCGAAATAGTTAGTGTAGGGTCTGTAAAAGCTGCCAGATCAAACAAACCGTCCTTCTCAGGACTAATATCTATCCCAGATATCAGGCAGGCAGGCTGTATAGGAAACGCAGTGGTTATACCAGCAAACGCTGCATTACAGTCCTGTGTGCTCCTGCTGCTCAAATTGCTAGACTTAGCTCCAGGTCTCGGGGGCCAGGAAAAATCCTTTTTTTTTTTTTTCATCTAAATCCTCTTTTTTTCTCCGCTAGAAGTGGTGGAAGAGGAGATCCCATGTAGCGATGCCCAAATATTTGAACAGCCACGGCCACAGGAAGGCGACGCTGGCGCAATTTGTCACAAGAGGTGGACGATGACGAGACACAATTGCCACGAAGTGAGGAGGAGGATCGTGGTGCGGAAGTGGAAGAGGAGGACGTGGTGGATGATCTAGTAACTGACCCAAGGTGGCAGGAGGACACGCAGAGCGAGGCGAGCAGCACACAGGGGGAGGGAGGCAGAGCACCCCAACAGACAGGAAGAAGCAGTGTGGTGGCTGCACACAGAAGGCGGGCAACCGTTCCCCGTAACACCAACACGAGGGACGTTGCCAGTACAACCGGTAGGTCTTCCAGAGTCTGGAATTTTTTTAAAGACTCTGCTGATAACCCCAAAAAGGCCATTTGTACCACCTGCCATGCCAGTGCCAGCAGGGGTGACAAAAGTACCAGCCTGACCTCCACCAACATCATCAGGCACATGTCAGCAAAGCACCCGACTTTGTGGGGCGAACCCCAGGGTCCACGACCAGTGTCAGCGGGTGTCACCACTGCTTTTTCCGCCGTTGTGCGTGTAAGAGAACCCCCTGTTGTGCGTGCAAGGCAATCCCCTGTCCATACTGCATGCAAAGATTCCCCCTCCTCTCAGTCTTCACTTGTTATGGCAGTTTCTCAAGAAACAGCATCAACGTCCACGTCAGCGTTCAATTGTCCTTATCCCAGACCTTTGAACGAAAGAGCAAATTCGCAGCCAACGCCCCACAGGCCACAGTCCTAAATTCGCACATTTCACGACTGCTTGCGTTGGAAATGCTGCCTTTTAGGCTGGTGGAGACGGAATCCTTCCGCAACCTTGTGGCGGTGGCCGTCCCTCGGTGCTCGGTCCCCAGCCGACACTATTTTACCCGGTGTGCCATCCCCGCACTACACAAGCATGTGTCCCAAAACATCTGCCGTGCCCTCAACATCGCAATTACTGGGAGAGTCCACCTGACAACGGACACGTGGACAAGAGCTTGTGGCCAGGGACGGTACATCTCTCTGACGGCACACTGGGTAAACATAGTGGAAGCCGGGAACCAGTCGGACCTTGGGACGGAACACATCCTCTCCACATCGAGGATTGCGTGCCCTATGTCAGTCAGAGTTGCCCCCACAGTGTACAGCTCCTGATGATCATCCTCCTCATGTTCACCCTCCATCTCAGATATCACCGCATCAGTTACAAGCTGGAAGCACTGCCGTACTGCCTCCGCCAAGCAGCAACAGGCTGTGCTGAAACTCATAAACTTAGGTGATAAACCTCACAGTTGTGGACAGCTGTGAAAGAGCAGGCAGATCTGTGGCTGAGACCGCTGAACCTACATCCAGGCATGGTCGTGTGTGACAATGGCCGTAACCTGGTGGCGGCTGTGAGGCGAGATCACACACGTACCATGCCTGGGTCATGTGCTTAAGCTCGTGGTTCAGCGGTTTCTTAAATCGTACCCCGAGTTGCCAGATCTGCTCGTCGAAGTACGCCGCCTGTCAGCTCATTTTCAGAAGTCGGCTACAGCTTCCGCCGCTCTTGCTGTGTTGCAACAGCGTTTGCAGCTTCCGTCACACCGACTTGTGTGTGATGTCCCTTACGCGCCCCTGGGCCTGAGTCGCGCAGCGTTGCGCACGCGGGAGCCTACCCGGAGCCGGATCTGATAGGGGTAGTAGTCTCGTGGCGGTGACCCGGTCCGTGCCCAGGGAGTCAGACTAAGTGGCGGTGTATTAGCAGTAGATGTAGGACGACTACGCCACCCGTTGAATGCAGCTATGGAGCTGCCGCTGCAGGGCAGACCGCTGAGGCCGGTGGAAGGATGGTGCAGCGTGGATGGTATAACCCCCAACGGGAGGAGTATGGCCTCAGGGCAGCCGACGTGGATGATGGGGGTAGCAGGAACCACTCAGAGACGATGCGGTGTAGTTCAGGGTCTTTACTGGTGACAAAGATAGACCCTCCCGGAGTACTGGCTAGTGGTCGGGGCCTGGTCAGTCCTTGAGCAGATGGGATCCCCCTTGGCCAGGCGGAGTTGTAGGCCTCCCCAACTAATTGTACTCTTCTGGCTACCTTGCTAGAGGCGGGTAAAGGTAGCCCACGTCCCTGAGTGTACCGTGTGGTGCTCACCCGTATGGCCGGTGACTCGGGGCCTTCTAGTGGCTTCCGCTCCACGACGGCGGTGCTGGTCCCACGCGTGTGACCGTGCCTTCGGGTTTCTTGGCCAGAGGACCTGAAATCCCCTGCCGGTCGGTTTCTGCTGCTGGGTCAGGGTTAGTCCCCACAGCCTCGGACTCCGGGTCCGGTGGTAACTCTTCAATCAGGGCGAGCTCTTCAGCTGCCAGCCCCTGATTCCTTTTAGCACGACTTCCTCAGAGCTCCTGATCTTTCTTTCCTATAGCTGCTTCTCCTCTTCTCTCTCTACTCTTCTCTTCTCTTCTCTCTAACCCTGCCTCAGCCCCAGTTTTATATAGGGGAAGTTCTTCCCCTCCCAGGACTGGGCAGGAGGTGTGGCATGCATAGGATTCCTGACCAAGAGACCTCCCACCTGCTCTCAGACATAACATTGCTATTACTGTGGAGACCAGAGCCCTGGGGTGCCACATTCCCCCCTAGTGAAATTTAGTACTCCGGGACTAAACATACTTTTGTAAACATAACAAGGTGTAAACAAAAACAGTACAATAAAGAAAACACATTAGGATGGTCACGGCGTGTCCGCAACCGGGTGTAACTTTTGAGGAAAACAAGGGTGTCCATTTCACCAACACAGGGAGACGTAACCAGGTAGGGGTCTGTCCTGCTCCGAGTCCTTAACAGTCTTTTAGTCCGTCCTGGGTTACGCTCCAACTATATGCACAAACGATTCCCGGTAAATCCACCAAAGACTCCTATAAATAACTAGAAACACATAATTATACACAAGCAACAATAAACAGGTAAACATTAATAAAACAGCTTGAACATTTAGATCCTCCACCGTATGGGCAACTGGCCTCTAGTGACCCTAGTGGACCTACGGAGCTGGTTGACTGGTCCTGAGCTACAGGGTATAGGAGCTGTCAAGGGTAAACTGGGCAGCCGTCTACGGACTCTTTGGGTCACTAGGGGTATGGCAGGCTCACTATAAGCAGAGGGTTGATTTTCCTGGTCTGCTTGTGTGGGGCCTTCTGCCTCCTGGACCGGCTGTTCTTCCCGCTCTACCTGTGTCTCCTTAGGCACTTGGGATGCTGGTTGGAGGAACGTGAGGACGGGTACCACAACAGCACCATTGATTTGAGTCCAAAACCGAGGGAAGTCTCCGAGCACAGTACTAACCCTATCTTCCCTTTCCTCTACGGGTCGAGGGTCCTCTTGTTCCTCTTCAGGGTTCCGTAGCTGTTCGGGACACTTCTTCAGGTGATCCCGGGATACAATGGCTGTGGTTTCCCCTCCGTCTTTACTGATCGTACAGATCTTTGGGTTGTCGTGGCTTGAGGGCAGTACGGTGTACGGGTCCTTCTCCCACTGGTCGTCCAACTTGTGGAGCCGTCTTTTCCTCTTCAAGACCTGCTCTCCGGGCACCAGGGGAACAGCGGGAGCATACTGGTTGTAAGTTTTCTCTTGTCTTTCCCTAGCTTGACAGAGACTACGCTCCACGCTCTCCTGTACTTTTCGGTACTGCTGCTGCCTCTCTGTGTCCCAGTCTGCTTCTGGTGAAGTGTCCTCGGGTGTCAGGACTCCCATCTCCAGATCAACAGGAAGCTTACCAGGTCTTGCCCTCATCAGGTAAGCCGGGGTACAGTTGGTGGAACCTACAGGGATGTGGTTGTATAGGTCCACCAGGTCGGGCAGCTTCTCAGGCCACAGACTGCGTTTCTCCAGGGGCAATGTTTTCAGAAGATCTATCACCACCTGGTTCATTTTCTCACAAAGTCCATTAGTTTGCGGGTGATAGGGTGTTGTTCTTATCTTCCGGCAGCCATACAGGGTGCAGAACTCCTGGAAGACCTCCGCTTCAAAGGCAGGCCCCTGGTCCGTCAGCACCTGCTCCGGGTATCCGTGCGGACGGCAGAAGTGCTGCTGGAAGGCTCTAGCTGCTGTTTGAGCCGTTAAGTCCTTGACGGGGACGACAACCAAGAACCGGGAGTAGTGATCCACGATGGTTAACGCGTAGACGTAGCCACTTCTGCTTGGGGTCAGTTTTACATGATCCAAGGCTACCAGTTCCAACGGCTGTCTGGTGATGATGGACCGCAGGGGAGTCTTCTGGCTGGCACGGTCCCTCCTTCTTAGGTTGCATGGGCCACAGTCTCTGCACCACCTCTCGATGGTTCCTCTCATGCCTACCCAATGGAACCGCCCGCGCAGCAGGAACTCCAGCTTCTTCCATCCGAAATGTCCAGCTCCGTCGTGGTATGCCTCCATCACCATAGCTGCGTCTCTTCTTGGCACCACTACTTGCCAGATTAGTTCATGCGTCCGGCAGTTAACCATTCTGCGGCACAACTTCCCTTTGTAAAGGAACAGTCGACTCTTCTCAGCCCACAGTTGTTTGGCTTCCTCCGGAGCGTCCGGGTCAAGGCGTGCATCTGGCCGAGTCAGCATCTCCTTTACCAGTCGGACGGCAGGGTCACTGTCTTGCGTCTCCACCCAGTTGTAATGAGGTAAGGGGTTGAACGTAGCGGATTGCTTACTCCTTACACAGTGGGAATACTGGATAGTTCCATGACGGTGGAACGCGGGGAGCTCAACTTCTTCCAGTCCCTCTGAATCTTCCCCTACGTCCGGTAGGTTTGGCATCCTGGACAGGGCGTCCGCGTTGGTATTGGAGCGTCCTGCCCGGTATTTGATTGTAAACTCATAGTTGGACAAGCGGGCCATCCATCTCTGCTCTAGGGCACCGAGTCTTGCAGTGTCCAGGTGTGTCAACGGGTTGTTATCCGTGTACACGGTGAACCGGGAAGAAGCGAGGTAGTGCTTAAAGCGTTCGGTGACTGCCCACACCACTGCCAGGAACTCTAGCTTAAATGAGCTGTAATTCTCAGGGTTTCTTTCGGTGGGTCGCAGTTTTCGGCTGGCATAAGCAATTACCCTTTCTTTCCCCTGCTGGATCTGGGACAGTACGGCTCCTAGCCCGATGTTACTGGCGTCGGTGTAGAGGATAAAGGGCTGGCTATAATCAGGGTACGCCAGGATTTCATCCCCCGTGAGGGCCATCTTCAGCTGGCGGAAGGACTCTTCTTCCAGCTTCTCCCATCTGAAGGGTGGCTTCTGGTTCTTGGCCTTCCTGGACTGGCCTATCAGGAGGTCCTGCATAGGAGCTGCCTTTTTGGTGAAACCGGGAATGAACCTTCGGTAGTAGCCTACCAACCCGAGGAACTGCCTCACTTCCTTTACGCTGGAGGGGCTTGGCCATTCCTTAATTGCGGTGATCTTATCAGGATCGGGAGCCACTCCGTCAGCACTCACCACGTGTCCCAGGTACTGCACCTTTGGCTTCAGGAGGTGACACTTGGAGGGTTTCACCTTTAGGCCGTAACTTGCCAGAGCTTCGAACACTTCCGCCAGGTGTTTCAGGTGGTCCTCGTAGGTCTTGGAGTAGACGATGACATCGTCCAGGTATAACAGGACCGTCTCAAAGTTTCGGTGTCCCAGACAGCATTCCATCAATCGCTGGAAGGTTCCTGGTGCGTTGCAGAGTCCAAACGGCATGCAGGTAAACTCGCTAAGTCCCATCGGGGTGGTGAATGCGGTCTTCTCCCGATCCGCCTCTGCTACAGGAACCTGCCAGTACCCGCTAGTGAGATCCAAGGTGGAGAAGAAGTTAGCAGATTTTAAAGCAGCCAAAGACTCCTCTATTCTTGGTAAGGGGTACGCATCTTTGTGTGTGATACGGTTAATTTTCCGGTAATCTACACACATTCTCATGGTGTTGTCTTTCTTTTTGACCAAGACTAGTGGAGCTGCCCAGGGGCTACAGCTATCCCTGATTACCCCAGCCTCCTTCATGTCTCTAAGCATCCCCTTGGCGTGTTGGTAGTGTGCAGGGGGTACGGGTCGATACCTCTCTTTTATGGGAGGATGGTCTCCCGTGGGGATGTGGTGTTCTACCCCCTTGACTCGCCAGAAGTCTAACGGGTGTTTACTAAACACTCTCTCGTACTCTTGAACCACCCGGTAGACTCCCTGTTTCTGGTGGGAGGGAGTGGAGTCAGTACCCAAATGTAGTTGCTGACACCAATCCTCCATTACTTTCTTAGAGCCGTTACCTTCCTCCGGATGAGATGGAGGCAAGGGTTCCACAGACTGTATAGAATTTTGGTTGATAGTATATAATTTGGCTAGCGTAGCATACCGGGGCAGGTATACTTCCCTTTTCCCGATATTTATTATGCGAATGGGCACCCTCCCATGGTGTACATCAACTACCCCCCGGGCTGTCAAAATGGTGGGCCTACTGTCTGAGTAGACTGGTTCTACCATGGCCTGGTAATCTCTACCTCTCAGACCAATAGCTGCCCGGCACCAAATCATCATTTCACTTTTCGGGGGCATGGCAATAGGGAAAGGGTCACACATTCTTACGCTACCAATCTCACCGCCGGAGAGTTCCACTTGTTGCCGTCGCATCAGTGCCCGGATCTCTTTCTGGAGCACTCGCTGCTGGCCGGAGCTGGCGTTCTTGGCAACCTGCTGTAAAATGAAAATCACCTCTGCAAGACAATTTTCAATCACATTAGTTCCTAGAGTTATCTTTGGGTGACTCTCGCGCTTGTCAATGTCTACAATGATCAGTCCCTGTGCTGCCAGTTCGACTCTACCGATTTTAATGGTCATCTCTTTAAATCCGATCTGCGGCACGGGTTGACCATTGCTGGCGATGATACTCAAGTCGTCGTCAGGGTAGCGGGTTATATCCGAGTCATTCCAGTACTGCTTGAAGAGCACGTACGAGATGGTGGTGACCTGTGACCCGGTGTCCAGTAGGGCACTCATAGGAATGCCATCCAGTACCACAGGCAAGACTGCACGTCCTCCCACATATTTGTCGCGCCAGTTCGATGGGCCTGGTGATCTTTTTCCTGGGGGTTGGCCCTCTACCCCAGGTTGTGCCAGTTTAAAGGACAGTACCTTGCCATATGTCCGGGTTGATTGCAGCGGCGGCAGATGGGTTGTCCGTCCTCGTTGTATCGGTCGCTGGGTCTTCCTCTGGCCGGTGGGGTCCTCCTTGGTCGACGCCACGGGATTTCCTCCGGTCCGGATGCCAGCTGGATCTTCCCTGGAGCAGAAACCTGTAAAGACTGCACAGTTCGGGTTAGCGCAGCAACGCTTTTAGCTAGCTCTTGGACCTGATGGTGCAGGTCTGGAGCCGGGTCATTGTTCAAAGCCTGCGCATCAGCCCCCACAGGCCCTGCCGACAAGGGCGCCGCCTCCTGGTGGTAAGTGATAGCTGGGCGCCTGTGGGTCACAACGCCACCCGGTGCCGGTTCTCGGAGCACCCGGATGGCTCTGTCCTTGAACTGTGCAAAGTCCAGATGAGGATCCTGTAAGGCTATGGCCCGCAACTGGGTTCGGTGGACATTGCAATATAGTCCCTCTATAAATTGTTCGGTCAACAGCCTGTCCTCGTTTCCCACGCTGTCGGGGTCGGTCTGGTTAATGGCTCTCAGGGCCTCTTGTAGGTTTAGTGCATAGTCCCTTATACTCTCATGTGCTCGCTGCTTGCACCCATAGAATTTAAGCTTAATCTCGGCTGAGGTGCGGGTATCAAAGGTGTCCCTCAGCCGGGTTAGTATCCCTGCGACAGTCCTCCTCCCAGGTGGCCAGGACTTTACCTCCCTTTGGGCTGCCCCGGTTAGTTGGGCCACCAGGATGCTCACTTTTTGCTCTTCTGTGAGGGGGTACACCTGGAAGAGGCTATCCAGCTTTTCTCTAAAGTCATTCAGGGTATGTGACTCCCCTGAGTATTGGGGTAGCCAGGCTGCTCCCGGGATATAGGGCATGGTGAAAGGCATGACTGCAGCAGCGCTGGCGCTGGCGGGGGTTGAGGCAGTGAAGCTCTCCTCCGTATCCGACATCTTCCTCCCCCCTAGTGGACCGTGGCCTACCTTGCGATGATCCTCTTCCGTAGGCCGCGGCTCCGCAGTGGATCGTCAGGGTTGAGGACCTTCCGTCGCGCTCCTGTGACGTCGGCGTCTGCTGGGCTCCTTCCAGGACCTTACGCAACGTCCGGACGTGAGGCGGGGCTTCAGTTCTCGCGCGCTTTCGGAGTCCACGCCCCTCTTCTTCCCGCGCGGCGTCTTCAAGATGGCGTCCAACGGCGGGAAAACTCCACGGATGGCGGGAAGAAGGCAGAAGATGGCGCCGGATGGCGGGAAAACTTCGCGGATGGCGGGAAGAAGGTAGAAGATGGCGCCGGATGGCGGGAAACTTCACCACTGGTAAGTTTGAACAGTCTTTTTCAGGCACGCAGTACCCGGTGGTTGCGGGCACGCAATCCTGCCGACTACGCCAAAAGTTGACGCGCCCCTGGGCCTGAGTCGCGCAGCGTTGCGCACGCGGGAGCCTACCCGGAGCCGGATCTGATAGGGGTAGTAGTCTCGTGGCGGTGACCCGGTCCGTGCCCAGGGAGTCAGACTAAGTGGCGGTGTATTAGCAGTAGATGTAGGACGACTACGCCACCCGTTGAATGCAGCTATGGAGCTGCCGCTGCAGGGCAGACCGCTGAGGCCGGTGGAAGGATGGTGCAGCGTGGATGGTATAACCCCCAACGGGAGGGGTATGGCCTCAGGGCAGCCGACGTGGATGATGGGGGTAGCAGGAACCACTCAGAGACGATGCGGTGTAGTTCAGGGTCTTTACTGGTGACAAAGATAGACCCTCCCGGAGTACTGGCTAGCGGTTGGGGCCTGGTCAGTCCTTGAGCAGATGGGATCCCCCTTGGCCAGGCGGAGTTGTAGGCCTCCCCAACTAATTGTACTCTTCTGGCTACCTTGCTAGAGGCGGGTAAAGGTAGCCCACGTCCCTGAGTGTACCGTGTGGTGCTCACCCGTATGGCCGGTGACTCGGGGCCTTCTAGTGGCTTCTGCTCCACGACGGCGGTGCTGGTCCCACGCGTGTGACCGTGCCTTCGGGTTTCTTGGCCAGAGGACCTGAAATCCCCTGCCGGTCGGTTTCTGCTGCTGGGTCAGGGTTAGTCCCCACAGCCTCGGACTCCGGGTCCGGTGGTAACTCTTCAATCAGGGCGAGCTCTTCAGCTGCCAGCCCCTGATTCCTTTTAGCACGACTTCCTCAGAGCTCCTGATCTTTCTTTCCTATAGCTGCTTCTCCTCTTCTCTCTCTACTCTTCTCTTCTCTTCTCTCTAACCCTGCCTCAGCCCCAGTTTTATATAGGGGAAGTTCTTCCCCTCCCAGGACTGGGCAGGAGGTGTGGCATGCATAGGATTCCTGACCAAGAGACCTCCCACCTGCTCTCAGACATAACATTGCTATTACTGTGGAGACCAGACCCCTGGGGTGCCACATCCCTACACGTTGGAACTCTACCCTCCACATGTTGCAAAGGATTTGTGAGCAGAAGAGAGCAGTTGTAGAGTACCAGCTGCAACAAGGCCGTCGATATTCAGGTCAGACTCCACACATAAGACCTCAGGAGTGGACCTGGATGTCTGACATATGTACCATCCTGACAATCTTTGAGGAGTCCACCAAGATGGTGAGTGGCGATGACGCCATCATTAGCGTCAGCATCCCACTTGTCTGTCTTTTGCAACGCACTCTGCAGAGAATTAAAGAGGAGGCATTGCAGCCAGAGTATGATGAGATGGATCAAGAAGCCGTAGCGGGCGATTACACACAGCCCAGCCTCATCTCATCCCAATGTGCATTGGGGGACCATGAGGGAGAGGAGGAGGAGGAAGAAAAACAGGAGCTGGTATCATGTTCTTTAGACTGTAGTACCTGTACAACTGTCATATCATCGGTTTAGCGTGGGTGGCCTGAGGACGGGGAGGAGGAGGAGAGCATGGTCAGTCGTGATCTTGGTGAGCACACGGAAGTCTTGCCCGTTACCAGTCTGGCACGCATGGCTGACTTTATGTTACGCTGCCTTAACCGTGACCCTCACGTTGTCAAAATGTTGGGTGACAGTCATTACTGGTTGGTGACACTTTTAGACCCCCGCTACAAGGAGAACTTTCACTCTCTTATTCCTGAGGTGGAGAGGTCTACAAAAATGGGGCAGTACCAGAAGACTCTTGCTGCAGAACTGTTAAAAAAAAAATTCCCATCTGAACATGCTAGCGGCAGAGGTCACAGTTGGTTGCCCAACCAAGGCGTACAGGCGAGCGAGACGCAACTCCAATCCAGCAGAGGCAGGGGAACACTGTCAACGTTCTGGGACAGTTTTCTGAGACCCACCCAATTTACAGGCCCTGAGGCTCAGGGTACTCTCACAAGGAGTGGAAAGTTTCAAAAGATGGTGAGGGGGAGTACCTTGCCGACCGTACCAGCGTCCTCCGTGATTCCTCTGTGCCTTTTAATTATTGGGTATCCAAGCTGGACACTTGGAATGAACTTTCTCTGTATGCCTTGGAGGTCCTGGCCTTCCCTGCCGCTAGCGTGTTATCGGAGCGTGTTTTTAGTGCCGCTGGGGGAATTATAACTGATAAGTGTTAGAACTCTCCTGTTAGGTTTTTTCTAGTTTGCTTGTCACATGACCTTTTTTGCCTATTTAAACCTGCTCCGCCCTTCTGGCCTTGCTGGACTTCATTGTAATTTCAACTCTTTATCTAGCCAGGTGCTTTGTTACCTTACTCCGTCAGTTTAGCTAGGTCTCTTGACCTCTATTTTCTATGTTGTTTTGTTTGTCCTTTTCTGCTACAATTTCTGTTAGGAGGTGTCCATCTTACTCCCAGTCCCTAGTTCTTGTAGGGATCCCTCCCTCACATCTATAGGTCTTCGTACAGACTAGCTGAGGACTTTAGCGGGTCTGATCACAGGATCAGGTTCCTCGCTACAACGTAGCGGGTTAAGCTTAGTTCTATTGTAGGGACAGATCTCCTTTCTTTCCTTAGTGCTTGTAGCAGATCATAACAGTAAGTCCAGCCCAAAAATATCTCTTAAGGAAAGACTTCCCATTTCCATCATGGTGTCGGTTCAGGATTTGGCTCAACGCCTGCAGGGACTCTATCTGGAGGTGGCCGAGCTCCAACAACACGTGAGTAGCTGTTCTGGAGCACATTTTGTGGAGCCAAAGGTACGTTTGCCTGATTTATATTTTGGTGATCAAGAAGATTTTTTTTCCTTTTAAAAATGCTTGTTTATTATATTTTCGTTTGAGACCCAGATCCTCTGGTGATGAATCACAGCGCATAGGGTTCATAATGTCACTTTTGCGCAAAGAACCTCAGGGATGGGCCTTTTCTCTCCAACCTAGTGATCCATGCTTTAGATCAGTGGATAGTTTTTTTTCTGCTTTGGGTCTGTTGTATGATGATCCTGATCGTGTCTCATCAGCTGAGACTGAATTGAGACGTTTGAGGCAGGGATCAGGTAATGTGGAAAAATATTGTTCTCACTTACGTCGGTGGTCTGCCCAGGTGGGGTGGAACGATTCAGCTTTGAAAAGTTTGTTTCTTGCGGGGCTAGGTGAAAGGGTTAAGGATCTGCTGATTGCTTATCCCACACCTGGAAACTTGCAGGAGGCAATGCAATTAGCTATATGGGTGGACAGGAGACTGCGTGCAAGGGTTAATGAGAGTAAAACCTCTGCCATGTCAGCTCCGAGTCTTGAGAGGGTCTGTACTGACATTGGAGAGCCGATGGAGATTGGGGCGATGGCACCCCGCTCTCAGGAAAAAGACCGCAGGTTTTCTGAAGGTTTGTGCTTTTATTGCGGAAAATCTGATCATTTCATTAAGAACTGTGTGCTTCGTATGAACAAAGAAAAAAAAAAAGGTCAGTTACGCCCATATAGCCTGTTTAAATACTAAGCGGGTATTCCTATCTGCTACTACCGTTGCTCAGGAAGAATTAATTGAATTTCGGGTATTTGTGGATTGTGGTTCTACTCTGAATGTGATTGATGGGGGGATTCTTGGAAAAACTTAAATTAAAACCCAAACCTTTGTCATCCCCTATTGCTGTGGTTTCCGTCGATGGCTCTCCCTTGAAGAGTGTTACTCACAAGGTCTGTGAATTTCCCCTCACTATTAATGGTGTTCACCAAGAGAATTTGGATTTGGTAGTATTAAATAATTTGCCTTGTCCAGTAGTTTTGGGGTTGCCCTGGTTAAAATTGTACAATCCTGTACTGGATTGGTCTACCAATGAAATTAAGTCCTGGAGCCCTAAGTGTTATGACAAGTGTTGTAACGGACGTATTGCTGCGGTGGAAAAAGGGGAATTACCTGTACCTATTTAGGATTTTTGGAGAGTTTTTTCTGAGGATGAGTCACAAATTTTGCCTCCCCATAGAGACTATGATTGTACCATTGAATTTGTCCATGGAGCGACTCTTCCTAAAAGTCGTTTATTTAATCTTACTATTCCTGAGAGAAAGGCTTTGGAGGAATACATACAAACGAGCTTGGCCGCCGGTCACATTAGGCCTTCCAAGTCTCCTGTGGCTGTTGGATTTTTTTTTGTTAAAAAAAAAGGATGGCGGTTTACGTCCTTGTCTGGATTTTCGTGAGATTAATAAAATTACTGTACGCAATCCTTACCCACTGCCATTGATTCCTGATTTGTTTAACCAGTTAGTGGGGGCCAAGTGGTTCTCTAAAATTGATGTCCGGGGGGCATACAATTTGTTGCGCATGAAGGACGGTGATGAATGGAAGACTGCTTTTAACACTCCTGTGGGTCATTTTGAGAATCTGGTTATGCCTTTCGGTCTTACCAAAGCACCAGCATTTTTTCAGAATCTTATTAATGACATCCTTAGACCTTTGATCGGCAAAAATTTGGTTGTGTATTTGGATGACATTTTGATTTATTCAACAGATCTGGAGTCTCATTGGCGGAGCGTACGTGAGGTATTACAGTTATTAATTGACAATTCGCTTTTTGCTAAGCTGGAGAAATGTGAGTTCGCTGTACAGAGAATTAGTTTTTTGGGCTACATTATCTCCAGCGAGGGCTTTGAGATGGACCCGGTGAAAGTTCAAGCTGTGCAGGAATGGCCTAGGTCTATTGGTTTGAAATCGATACAGAGGTTTTTGGGTTTCGCCAATTAATACAGAAAATTCATTAAAAATTTTTCTATTATTGTCAAACCACTGACCGATCTCACCAGGAAAGGTGCTAATGCGGTTCAGTAGACTACTGAGGCCATTGAAGCTTTTGTGTTTCTAAAGGAGAGGTTCAGCTCTGCTCCCATCCTTATGCAGCCTGATGTGACTAAGCCGTTTTTGGTTGAGGTTGATGCTTCTTCGGTGGGGGTTGGTGCGGTGTTGTCTCAGAAAAACAAGGATGGAGTACATCCCTGTGCTTTTTTTTCAAAAAAATTTTCTGAGACTGAACTTAATTACGATATTGGTAATCGGGAATTGTTGGCTATTAAACTCGCATTTGAACACTGGCGTCATCTCTTGGAAGGTGCTGAATTTCCCATTCAGGTTTTCACTGATCATAAAAATCTGATCTATCTTGATGCTGCCAAGCGCTTGAATGCCCGTCAGGCTAGGGGGGCACTTTTTTTCTCGCGGTTTAATTTTTCTGTTACTTACATCCCGGGTACCAAGAATGTTAAAGCTGATGCTTTGTCTCGCAGCTCATCTCCCATGGTCGGTGCTGAGGAGGAGGAGAGCATTTTACAAGAAGGTGTTGTGATTGCTGCATTGGACTCCGTTTTGGAAGATGAGATTCTTAAAGCACAGGAGAATGCCCCATCTAACACTCCCCATGGGAGGTTGTTTGTGCCTAGGACCTTTAGGAGAGATTTGTTTGTTGAGTGTCATGAGTCTCGGTTGGCAGGTCATCCAGGAATTTCTGAGACCAAGAGACTTGTGGGTCGCAGTTTTTGGTGGCCTGGATGGCAGAAGGAAGTTATTAAGTGGGTGCGTCAATGTACTGTGTGTGCTAGATCTAAGTCTTCACATGCTCCTGCTGCGGGATTGCTTTGCCCTCTGGAGGTTCCTAGTGCACCTTGGACACATCTGGCTATGGACTTTATTACTGACCTTCCCCCCTCTGAGGGATTCACGGTCATCTGGGTGGTCGTGGACCGTTTTAGCAAGATGTGTCACTTGGTTCCCTTCATCAAACTGCCCTGCGCTAAGACACTCGCTAAGGCCTTTGTCAAGGAGATTGTGAGACTCCATGGCCTTCCTACTGACATTGTTTCTGATAGGGGACCTCAGTTCGTGGCTCGTTTTTGGCGTGCCTTTTGTGACAGGTTGGGAGTTCATTTGTCATCTTCATCTGGATATCATCCTGAGTCTAATGGCCAGACAGAAAGGAAGAACCAGGATGTTGAGCAGTTCTTGCATTGTTTTGTGGCAGACAATCAAGAGGGGTGGTCTGAGTTTCTGCCACTTGCTGAATTTGCTCTTCACAACCATACATCCTCTTCTGCTGGGTGTTCGCCTTTTTTTTGTTGTTCTAGGAGACATCCGTCTTTTGGGTCATTCTCCAAATTGGTATCGGCTGTGCCTGAGGAGGAGAGTTTTTCCGGTGATTTGGAAAGAGTTTGGACGGATGTGCGTGGTAATCTGCAGGAAGCTAACAAAAAATCTAAGAGGTACTTTGACAGGAAACGTCAAAAGGTTTTGTTTACGGCTGGTGACATGGTTTGGTTGTCCTCTAAGAATCTGCGGTTGAGGATTCCTTCTAAAAAATTGGGTCCCAAGTTTGTAGTGCCCTTTAAGGTGCTTCAGGTAGTTAACCAATCTGCTGTTAGGTTGGAGATTCCCACCTCCTGGAAGATTAATCCGGTGTTCCATGTTTCTCTATTGAAAAAATCTGATGTATCTGATAGAGACGCCACTGCCACTGTTCCTCTGGTGGTGGAGGACGGGGAATATGAAATTTCCCGCATCCTTAATTCTAGACGGTATAGAGGGAGTTTGCAGTATCTCATCCCTTGGAAGGGTTTCGGTCCCGAGGATAACTCATGGGTGAGGGCGGATGATGTTTCTGCTTCCAGACTTGTCAGAGCATTTCACAGGAGGTTTCCTGATAAGCCTGGGCCTAGGGGATCCGGAGGATCCTCATAGAAGAGGGGGTACTGTTAGAACTCTCCTGTTGGGTTTTTTCTAGTTTGCTGGTCACATGACCTTTTTTGCCTATTTAAACCTGCTCTGCCCTTCTGGCCTTGCTGGACTTCATTGTAATTTCAACTCTTTATCTAGCCAGGTGCTTTGTTACCTTACTCCGTCAGTTTAGCTAGGTCTCTTGACCTCTATTTTCTATGTTGTTTTGTTTGTCCTTTTCTGCTACAATTTCTGTTAGGAGGTGTCCATCTTACTCCCAGTCCCTAGTTCTTGTAGGGATCCCTCCCTCACATCTATAGGTCTTCATACAGACTAGCTGAGGACTTTAGCGGGTCTGATCACAGGATCAGGTTCCCCGTTACATCGTAGGGATTAAGCTTAGTTCTATTGTAGGGACAGATCTCCTGTCTTTCCTTAGTGCTTGTAGCAGATCATAACAATAAACGCACTCAGCCATGTGAGGATTTTTTTTTTTTTTCAGAACGAGTTGTAGTTTTGAATGATGCAATTAATTTTGCTATAAAACATACATTATAAAAGAGGCAGCCATACTTGCCAATACCTAGTCGCAATACTAATATACTACGGGATGTATCAGCCCTCAGGTGGAGACAGAGCTGGTGCAAAATACTAATGAAATAACCACTCTCACACCTACCATTTTTTTTTTGGACCATAAGACGCACCTAGGTTTTAGAGGAGAAAAAAAAAATTGAAGCAAAAAACGTGTTCATGATGCACTTTTAAGGGGGAGGAGGTCTTCTTCTGACACTGGTATAGGGGTAATGTCCCCCAATTCTGACAATATCCCCCATCCTGGTATGTATGCATGGCACCCCTAATCCCTATCCTGGTGTGCATGGCACCCCTAATCCCTTTCCTGGTGTGCATGGCACCCCTAATCCCTTTCCTGGTGTGCATGGCACCCCTAATCCCTGTCCTGGTATGCATGGCACCCCTCATTCCTGTCTTGGTATGCATGGCACCCCTCATCCCTGTCCTGGTATGCATGGCACCCATCATCCCTGTCCTGGTATGCATGGCACCCCTCATCCCTGTCCTGGTATGCATGGCACCCCTCATCCCTTTCCTGGTATGCATGGCAACCCTCATCCCTGTCCTGGTATGCATGGCACCCCTCATCCCTGTCCTGGTATGCATGGCACCCCTCATCCCTGTCCTGGTATGCATGGCACCCCTCATCCCTGTCCTGGTATGCATGGCACCCCTCATCCCTGTCCTGGTATGCATGGCACCCCTCATCCCTGTCCTGGTATGCATGGCACCCCTCATCCCTGTCCTGGTATGCATGGCACCCCTCATCCCTGTCCTGGTATGCATAGCACCCCTCATCCCTGTCCTGGTATGCATGGCACCCCTCATCCCTGTCCTGGTATGCATGGCACCCCTCATCCCCGTCCTTGTATCCATGGCACAGCAATCCCCATCCTGGTATGCATGGCACAGCAGTCCCCATCCTGGTATGCATGGCACCCCTAATCCCTATCCTGTTATGTATGACCCCCTCATCTTTATCCTGTTACATATGCCCCCATCATCTTTATCCTGGTATGTATGGCCCCCTCATCTTTATTCTGGTTTGTATGGCCCCCTCATCTTTATCCTGGTTTGTATGGCCCCCTCATCCTTATCCTAGTATGCATGGTCCCCGTAATCCCCATCATGCTGCACATATAAGAAAATAAATATATAAACACTCCTACTCACCTTTCTTCTCTCCTCCAGCGCTGACGCCTGTCTGCCCGCACTGATCTCCCCATGTGAGCCGCGCATGGCGTCACTGCCATGCGCGGCTCACAAGGAGAGATCAGCTGTCGGAAGTCACTGCTCCCCGCGCCGGGACTGTGTGCGCGGGGAGCAGTGACTTCATGCTCCTTCATAGCCGGCACACAGCTTAGCCGCGCTGCGGCTCCTGCTGCTGCTGGGTTATCTCGTGTGCCCGCTTATTAAAGGGCATGAATATTCACCCCCTCCCCACGCCCATGGACATGGAGAGAGGTTAAATATTCATGCCCTTTAACAGCGGGCACAGGCGATTCCGGCAGCAGCTGCGGCTACACTGTGTGCTGCTATTAAGGAGCATGAATATTCAGTGTTCCCCATGGGCGTGGGGAGCAGTGAATATTCATTTTGTTTAGCAGCGGGGACAGCGTAGGCTGCTGCCTCCTGTGCCCCACTCCTCCACCGCTACCGCTCCCCACAGCACAGTATATATACTCACCCCTCCCCAACATTCGGACTATAAGATGCACCCCCCATTTTCCTCCAAAATTTTGGAGGAAAAAAATGCGTCTTATAGTCTGAAAAATACGGTACTATTCATGTAGGGGATTAGAAATGCACAGGATAAGGCTTGTATAGGGCGCCAGTCACACAGATACATGTAGTGCAACATGCCAACTTGCTGCCTATTAGTGATGCCAAAGCTATTACAGAATTTCCCCAAAAATAAGCCCTAGCATGATTTTACAGGATTTTTGGAGGATGCTTGACATATAGGCCCTACTCCAAAAATAAGCCTTAGTTAGTCAGGGCTGGCGTTAGGAGAGGGGAGCAACTGGGCAATTTATCAGGGCCCCTACTCTCTTTGGGGCTCCCTAAGCATTTCTATTCCAAGGCTGCTTAAGGACCTTTGGAGAAATCACTGTCCTATGACCCTGATGTCACCAAAGGTCTTTTAACAGAGGAAGTCTAGAGGAGCTGAGACAGGCTGGTATGTATGTGCAGTGTGTGTGTCTGTGTATATTCTTGTGTATGTGCAATGTGTGTGATATGACATGATTATTATATATGGATAAATGAAGACATTCCCTGAAAATAAGCCCTAACCCATCTTTTTGAGCAAAAAATGATATAAGACCTTGTCTTATTTTCTGTAAAAGATGCTAGATCAGGCGGTCTGCCGAGCACTATATATGTGCACCCTACAAGAACAGACACATGGTTTCCACCAACACTACAAAAGCCTGGCTGCATCCTGCAAGGATGGAAAATTCTGTAAGGTATTAGTTAATATTTTGACCAAAATATGTAAGCCTGCACCTACGTCAGGGGTCCTCATTGTCTTTCCAGCGAAAAGACAATATAACGTATTGGAAAACCAGATTTAACGCTGGCAGTAAAATGTTTTACCTCACAGAAAGAATAAGGCTGTGTGCCCACAATGTGTTTTTCAAGCATTTATGCTGCGGAATTTCCGCAGTATAAACGCTTCAAAAACGCTTGGTAATCCGCCCCCCATGGTCCCCAATGACAAGACGCACTTTCAATGCCCATGCTGCGTTTTTTTCCGCAGCGTTTATGCTGCGCTCAAAAATCTGCAGCATGTCCATTAATTTTGCGGAAGCGCGGCGTAATCGCCGCTATTGACTTGCTTTGAGACGCATATAATCCGTGTCAGTACATTTGTACTCACGGATTATATGCGTTTCTATGTGCGGATGGTACCCAGGTCTGGAGTAGAGTAGACTCTCATCCAGACCTGGGTACCATAGAAACTGTAAAAAATAGAATTTAAAATAAAAAATAAGGTTTATACTCACCTTCCGATGTCTTCCCGGTGTTTTGTCTGCTACGTCCAGTGACTTGCAATGTTCGCGTGGTTGTGAAGGACCTGCCATGACGTCTCTGAGTCATGTGACCCATCACATGGCTCAATGACGTCACCGCAGGTCCTTCACACCACCGCGAGCAGTGCAAGACACTGGACGGAGCAGACAAAACACCGGGAAGACATCGGAAGGTGAGTATAAACTTTATTTTTTTTTTGTTTTTCACCATTCTTATTCTCTTTTTTAACTAACTTGGTCACACTACTATAAATCCATGCCCGTTGCAACAAGGTGGACAAGTTGTCAAGCACTTTTCCAAGTGATGCTAAAATCGCTTGGAAAAGTACTTGATAACCCGCATGCAGAAATGCGCATGCAAAGACGCTTCGCAAACGCTTCTACCTGGCGGGAAAAACGCATGTAAAATCCGTATGCGTTTTTCCTGGCAGGGAGAAGCGTAAAAAATATGCAGCATTTCTGCATCGTGGGCACATAGCCTCAGCCTCGATCCCATGCTGTCCTGTCTGTATACTTGCTTTTGCTTCATTCTCTGCCCAGGAGCTGTGGTTCCTGCACAGTCAGACAGCCATTACACAGTATACGATTATCTCCACACATTATATTTTTACACATCCAATTGTGGAACTTATTAATCCAATGTATGTTGATTAAAATGTACTTTAATATGACAACCCCTTTTGAACTTGGAGGGACCCTTTACTGCCGTGCAGCAATCATAAATGCCCAAAGGCAAAACCCTCTTGGGGAGGGGAGAATAAGTGAACATGTTTGTTGGTAATGCCTCAGTGTTGTTGGACACGTGCACTTATTGGCACTTGCAGTAATCGTTGTTTATGGCTACTTGTAGCATCTGCACAGTGGAAACCTACCTTACTTAAAGGGGTTGTCCGTACTTGGCCAGTGCCAGTCTCTTGAATGAAATTGGAAAACCCTATACTTACCTCCCACTGTTAGAACCTTGCTGTTAGGTTTTTTTTCCTTTGCTGGTCACATGACCTTGTTGGCCTATTTAATCCTGCTCCGCCCTTCTGGCTTTGCTGGACTTCATTGTATATCTACTTTCTAGCTAGCCTGTGCTCTGTATCTAACTCTGTTAGTTTGCTTGGTCTACGGACCTCTATGTTCTATCTATTTTGTTTGTTCGTCTGTCTGCTACTATTTCTGTTAGGAGGTGTCCCATATTCCTCCCAGTCCTTAGTACTTGTAGGGATTCCCTCCTCACATCTATAGGTCTCCGTACAGACTAGATTAGGACTTTAGCAGGTCTGATCGCAGGATCAGGTTCCCTGTTACATCGTAGGGATTCAGCTGAGTCTTATAGTAGGGACAGATCTCCTCTCTTTCCTTAGCTTTGGTAGCAGAACATAACAGTAAGTCCAGCCTGCAAATTCTCTAAGGAAAGATTTTTTTTTTTTTTTTTTTTTGTTCCATCATGGTGTCGGTTCAGGATTTGGCTAAACACCTGCAGGGACTCTCTCTGGAAGTGGCCGAGCTCCGTCAGCACGTGAGTAACTGTCCTGGAGCACATTTCTTGGAGCCTAAGGTATGTTTGCCGGATTTATTTTTTGGTGAACATCGAGAATTTTTTTCATTTAAAAATGCTTGCTTATTGTATTTTCGTTTGAGACCCAAGTCCTCTGGGGATGAATCCCAGCGCGTAGGGTTCATAATGTCACTTTTGCGCAAAGAGCCTCAGGAGTGGGCCTTTTCTTTGCAACCTAGTGATACATGCTTCAGATCAGTGGATAGTTTTTTTTCTGCTTTAGGACTATTATATGATGATCCTGACCGTGTGGCATCAGCTGAGACTGAGTTGAGACGTTTAAAACAAGGATCAGGTAATGTCGAAAAATATTGTACTCATTTTCGTCGTTGGTCCACTCAAACAGGGTGGAACGATTCTGCTCTGAAAAGTCTATTTCTTGCTGGGCTCAGTGAAAGGGTTAAAGACCTGCTAATTGCTTATCCTACACCTGAGGATTTGCAACAGGCTATGCAATTAGCTATACGGGTGGATAGAAGACTGCGTGCTAGGGTTAATGAGAGCAAATCCTCTGCTATGTCAGTTTCTGGTTATGATAATGTGTGTACTAACAGTGGTGAACCGATGGAGATTGGATCGGTGGCACCTCGCTCTCAAGAAAAAGACCGTCGTTTTTCAGAAGGCTTGTGTTTCTATTGCGGAAAATCTGGTCATTTGATTAAAGGCTGTGAGCTTCGTATGAAGAAAGAAAAAAAAATGGTCAGTCACGCCCGTATTGCCTGTTTAAATTCCAAGGGTATATTTTTAGCTGCTTCCACGATTGCTCAGGAAAAATTAATGGAATTTCGGGTGTTTGTTGATTGCGGGTCTACACTGAATGTAATTGATGGGGGATTCGTGGAAAAACTCAATTTAAAACCTGAACCTTTATCATCCCCCATTGCTGTGGTTTCTGTGGATGGCTCCCCTTTGAAGAATATTACTCTCAAGGTCAGTGAATTTCCTCTCACTATTAATGGTGTTCACCATGAGAAATTGGATTTGGTAGTGTTGAATAACTTGCCTTCTCCAGTAATATTGGGTTTGCCCTGGTTAAAATTTCACAATCCTGTACTGGATTGGTCTACCAGTGAAATTAAATCCTGGAGCCATAAATGTTATGACAAGTGTTGTAACGGGCGTATTGCAGCTTTGGATAGGGGAGAATTGCCTGTTCCTATTCAGGATTTTTGGAGAGTTTTTTCTGAGAAGGAATCGCAGGTTTTGCCTCCCCATAGAGACTATGATTGTTCTATTGAATTTGTCCCTGGAGCGACTCTTCCTAAAAGTCGTTTATTTAACCTTACCATTCCTGAGAGGAAGGCTTTGGAGGAATACATACAGACAAGTTTGGCCGCCGGTCACATTAGGCCCTCTAAGTCTCCTGTGGCGGTTGGATTTTTTTTTGTAAAAAAAAAAAGGACGGCGGTTTACGTCCTTGTCTGGATTTTCGTGAGATTAACAAAATTACGGTACGCAATCCTTACCCACTGCCATTGATTCCTGATCTGTTTAACCAGTTATTGGGGGCCAAGTGGTTCTCTAAAATTGACCTTAAGGGGGCATACAATCTGTTGCGCATGAAGGAGGGTGATGAATGGAAGACTGCTTTTAACACTCCTGTGGGTCATTTTGAGAATCTGGTTATGCCTTTTGGTCTTACTAATGCTCCTGCATTTTTTCAGAATCTGATTAATGACATCCTTAGACCTTTGATCGGTAAAAATGTGGTTGTGTATTTGGATGACATTTTGATTTATTCGCCAGATCTGGAGTCTCATTGGCGGAGCGTGCGTGAGGTATTACAGTTATTAATGGACAATTCGCTTTTTGCTAAGCTGGAGAAATGTGAGTTCGCTGTACAGAGAATTAGTTTTTTGGGCTACATTATCTCCAGCAAAGGTTTTGAGATGGATCCGGTTAAGGTTCAGGCTGTGCAGGAATGGCCTAGGCCTATTGGTTTGAAATCGATACAGAGGTTTTTGGGTTTCGCCAATTACTACAGAAAATTCATAAAAAATTTTTCTAGTATTGTCAAACCTCTGACTGATCTCACCAGGAAAGGTGCTGATGCGGTTCAGTGGTCTTCTGAGGCCATTGAAGCTTTTGTGTATCTCAAGGAGAGGTTCACCTCTGCTCCCATCCTTATGCAGCCTGATGTTACTAGGCCGTTTTTGGTTGAGGTTGATGCTTCCTCTGTGGGGGTTGGCGCAGTATTGTCTCAGGATAACGGGGATGGATTACATCCCTGTGCCTTTTTTTCAAAAAAAATTTCGGAGACTGAATTACGATATTGGTAATCGGGAATTATTGGCTATTAAACTCGCATTTGAACACTGGCGCCACTTCTTGGAAGGTGCGGAATTTCCCGTTCAGGTTCTTACGGATCATAAAAATCTGATATATCTTGATGCTGCCAAGCGCCTGAATGCCCGTCAGGCTAGGTGGGCACTGTTTTTCTCGCGGTTTAATTTCTCCGTTACTTACATCCCTGGTACTAAGAATGTTAAGGCGGATGCCTTGTCTCGCAGTTTTTCTCCTATAGTTGGTGCTGAGAAAGAGGAAAACATTTTACAAGAAGGTGTTGTGATAGCTGCTTTAGACTCCGTTTTGGAAGATGAGATTCTTAAAGCACAGGAGAATGCCCCTTCTAACACTCCTCATGGGAGGTTGTTTGTGCCTGGGACCTTTAGGAGAGATTTTTTTGTTGAGTGTCACGAATCTCGGTTGGCAGGTCATCCCGGAATCTCTGAGACCAAGAGACTGGTGGGTCGCAGTTTTTGGTGGCCTGGATGGCAGAAGGAAGTCATTAAGTGGGTGCGCCAATGTACTATATGTGCTAGATCTAAGTCCTCACATACTCCTGCTGCGGGGTTGCTTTGTCCTTTGGAGGTCCCCAGTGCTCCTTGGACACATTTGGCTATGGACTTTATAACTGACCTTCCCTCCTCTGAGGGTTTTACTGTCATCTGGGTGGTCGTGGACCGTTTTAGCAAGATGTGTCACTTGGTTCCCTTCGTCAAACTGCCCTGCGCTAAAACTCTCGCTAAGGCCTTTGTCAAGGAAATTGTCAGACTTCATGGCGTTCCTACTGACATTGTTTCTGATAGGGGTCCTCAGTTCGTGGCTCGTTTTTGGCGTGCCTTTTGTGACAGGTTGGGAATTCATTTGTCGTTTTCGTCCGGATATCATCCTGAATCTAATGGCCAGACAGAAAGGAAAAACCAGGATGTTGAGCAGTTCTTGCGTTGTTTTGTGGCAGACAATCAAGAGGGGTGGTCTGAGTTTCTGCCACTTGCCGAATTTGCTCTGAACAATCATACATCTTCTTCTGCTGGTTGTTCGCCTTTTTTTTGTTGTTCTGGGAGACATCCGTCGTTTGGGTCGTTCTCCAAGTTGGGATCTGCCGTGCCTGAGGAGGAGAATTTTTCCGGTGATTTGGAAAGAGTTTGGACGGATGTGCGTGGTAATCTTCAGGAGGCCAACAGAAAATCTAAAGACTACTTTGATAGGAAACGACAGGAGGTTTTGTTCGCTGTTGGTGACATGGTTTGGTTGTCCTCTAGGAATCTGCGGTTGAGGATTCCTTCTAAGAAATTGGGTCCCAAGTTTGTAGGGCCCTTTAAGGTGCTTCAGGTTGTCAACCAATCTGCTGTTAGGTTGGAGGTTCCTACCTCCTGGAGAATTAATCCGGTCTTTCATGTCTCTCTGTTAAAAAAAGCTGTTGTGTCGGATGGTGACGCCTCTGCCTCTGTTCCTCCGGTGGTGGAGGACGGGGAATATGAAATTTCTCGCATCCTTGACTCTAGACGGTATAGAGGTAGTTTGCAGTATCTTGTGGCCTGGAAAGGTTTCGGACCCGAGGATAACTCTTGGGTGAGGTCAGATGATGTTTCCGCGTCCAGACTTATCAGAGCGTTTCACAGGAGATTTCCTGATAAGCCTGGTCCTAGGGGATCCGGAGGATCCTCTTAGAAGGGGGGGTACTGTTAGAACCTTGCTGTTAGGTTTTTTTTCCTTTGCTGGTCACATGACCTTGTTGGCCTATTTAATCCTGCTCCGCCCTTCTGGCTTTGCTGGACTTCATTGTATATCTACTTTCTAGCTAGCCTGTGCTCTGTATCTAACTCTGTTAGTTTGCTTGGTCTACGGACCTCTATGTTCTATCTATTTTGTTTGTTCGTCTGTCTGCTACTATTTCTGTTAGGAGGTGTCCCATATTCCTCCCAGTCCTTAGTACTTGTAGGGATTCCCTCCTCACATCTATAGGTCTCCGTACAGACTAGATTAGGACTTTAGCAGGTCTGATCGCAGGATCAGGTTCCCTGTTACATCGTAGGGATTCAGCTGAGTCTTATAGTAGGGACAGATCTCCTCTCTTTCCTTAGCTTTGGTAGCAGAACATAACACCCACACCAGTGCCGTTCCAGCAGTGTTGGCGCCAGGTCTCTCGGTGCTCACGTGACAATATGAAATCTGCAGCCAATTGGGGGGTGTGATCGTCCACTCTGATGAAATAATAAAGGCAACAGCCGGCGACATAGTGTCATGTGAGTGCCAGGAGACCCGATGCCTAATATTGCTGAAAAGGCGCCAGTGCAGGAGGTGAGTATAAGCCTCTCTTATTTAACATGGAGAACTCAGGCATTTAGGATGGGGTTGTCCAAGTAGAACTCTTGTGTATATTATTTAGCCAAAATTAAAATGTACCAAATATCCACATGTGCAAATACCGTATATAAAGCCTTTTACTCCAAATTCCGTTATTTCTCCTCTGATCTCATCAGTGGCCGTTCATTCAAAGCCAAAAAGTGTTTGTCTATCCTGATATCTTGTGGAACAGCCTGGCCTCACATGGGTTCTCCTCCCTCTTATCTCGGACCCTCAGTATTGACACCCTCACTTTTTTCATGCCCCTACATCTTTATATTTAATACGGAAAGACTACCAGGAAATGTAGTTTCTGATCACTTGAGTCTTTTCTAATGTGATCGGTTTCATTATACCCTTATACCATCCACAGCAGTATACGAAAAGGAGTGTAGGTGTGAGTTGTGCAGAGGTAGTGGCTGCACCCAGGCACTGATGCGGAAATCCCAGCTCCCCTCTGCCCATTACCGTTCACCAGTTTTATATGTGATGCATGGTGGTTCAGCAGACAGATTCTAGGGCAAAATAACTACTAAATAATGTCATGTTATAATGACAGATCTGTCACAAGCAGTTTTTCAAGTTGTAGAGCAATAACCTGAATCTCCCCAGTTGTTCTTTCATAACCATATTCACCAGCATTCATAACCATAGTCACCAGCATTCATAACCATAGTCACCAGCATTCATAACCATAGTCACCAGCATTCATAACCATAGTCACCAGCATTCATAACCATAGTCACCAGCATTCATAACCATAGTCACCAGCATTCATAACCATAGTCACCAGCATTCATAACCATAGTCACCAGCATTGGCTGCAATTTCATGAAACCTCATTGTGCGCTAAGGGGATAATATATCATCTAGACATATTCAGAGATAAAGCTAAAATACAACACCAATAGCACAGTAATAATGGCGATCATTTATTGAAAGCAATGTAATATATAGAATTTTTTTATTTTTCCATGTATAATGTAGCCAGCAAGGGTGAGTCTATTTTAGCTTTTAATAATTATTTGCTAAAATAAAGTGGCTGACATTACAAATTATTGCCTAAATGGGCACAAAGCTGCCAGTCAGCGAGCAACACTGACCATAGCACTGGATAGGGGAAAGCTGTGGACCCCGTATAGCCAGGTTGACAATCGCACCAAGGACGGCTGTAGATGCCGCAGTTGTGTCCTGTAATTCATGCGTCACATCTCCCAACAAGGATTCCAGAGTTTGGATTTTATGACTTCACTTCTGAATCCACCTGGGGAACGTGGCACAGGGGCCTCATTGCTGCTTATGCTCCATCCCAGTTGGCACAGAGCAGACTGCCAGTGGTCACGTTGGCAGTGGAGCAGCAGCTTTCAGCCCTCTGTAAGTAGGTCAGATACATTGTGTGACTGCTTTGCCGCAGATCAGCACATATAGAGATGGAGGTAATAGGAAGATGTGGAAGAATGTTCTTCAGATTGGCAGGCCAGCCATGCTTGTTACTGATGACATGAAACATGATGATGTTGGCATTTTGAGTGCAGGTAGTAGGAGCTCATGGTACAGAAATAAATGAACTCCAGTAGATAGTCTTGCGTCAAGATACAGGAGGATTAGATGGTATGACGGTATTATGCTGTTTCTCCGCTTAGTGGTAAGTTGTGCTCCATGCTGGACCCACAAACGGGAAACTCGTGAAAATCCTCTGTTCTCTAGCAGGAATTGTCTCGTTCACGCCATCACTGCGCGGTGCTGGGATCTGCTGTCTCATGGTGACATACGGGTTCCTTCCTATAATAACTGGAGATGGCGCTTTTCCTGTCCTTATGTCTTTCCAGTTTATATTTGAAAAGAAGGGGTGCGTTCTGATTTTTCCATTAACCCCTAGCCGGACATAATGGTCTTTGCAGAGTAGTTTGGACATAATGTCCATAGCATCGTGGTCAGTGAGGTTTTCATATGATGGTTCTTCGTACAAGACATTATTCACAATCTCTTCAGTGGTGTCTCCTGGAAATGGTGAGTCTTGGAAAATCATGTCGTACAATATGACTCCAAAGGCGAACCAGTCCACACCTTCATCATAAGCGTCTCCCATGATCATTTCTGGGGCGCCATACCCAGGTGTTCCACTGAAATCTCTGGCATTAAATCTCTTATCAAACTCGTATAGAGATAGTCCAAAATCAGTAATCTTTATGTGGCCGTCACCAGTCAGCAGGATGTTATCCGGTTTTAAGTCCCGGTGAATGATGTCATTGCTGTGCAGGAATTGTAGGCCACAAACGATTTCTGCTCCTATAAATGTTACAGGTTCCTTCAGGGGAATGGTACTATATATATAGTGAAGCAGATCCCCTCCACTGGCCAGCTCGGTGACAAAATACGCATGGTTTTCCGTATGAAACGCGGCATGGCAATGGGTTAGGAATCTGCTGTTGTGGCTAAGCTTCAGGACATGGTGTTCTACAAGGCATTCAGGGAAGGAGATTAGGCTTTCTTTCTTAATGATTTTAAGGGCCACACTTTCTTTCCTTATTTTATCAGTGGCCAGCATAACCTTCCCATAACTCCCTTGTCCAAGTATGCCATGGCAGATAAACTTATCCCTGGTGAGAGGGACAGTGGTCTTTATTTTTTTGCTACTGGGGCCACTACATTCACCTGAGATGTCATCTTGACTGGTGGCTGGATCTTCCTGATGTTTCCTTTTTCTCCCAGTTCTCTTCTCTTCTGCTGCACTTTCATTACCTTTCAGGTTAATGATCCTGGTTGGACCCAAAGTACTCAGTTTTTTTAGATTATCAGCTCGATTAGTGATGTATCCCACAAGCTTTTCACATCTGTTTTGTACAGTGTCTAGGAAGGAAATATTCTGGGTTCCCTCATTGACAGGTAATACCTGACCAACCTGCCCAGATTTCTTGGAATCCATCTTCCTTATCTTTGCTGGAGGTTCCTGGTTATTTCCAGTGTCTTCTCCATCTGGTGTTTCTTTCCTTTTTCTCTTTCTATTCCCTGTAAAGTCCATGTTGCATCAGGCAACAACAGGGCAATTATCCAAAAACGTATGTAAAATTACCAGAAAATGCAATCCACACGTATATTGTAGTCAAAGCCAACTACAACTAAAGCTCAATGGCTGCAGTCAGTTGTTTATGGAACTTTGTGGAATGTGATGTCACTGTGCCGGTGATGTCACACTCACTGTGATGTCAGCAGATGCATGCGAGTGTTCCATCTCTGCTGAACGTGAAAGTCTCGGAAGGGGCGGGGCTTAGTCACCATTGACTATAATGGAGTCTGTTGAGTGGGTAGTATTTAGTGACCTGAAGCTGGAAATCAGTGGGATAAATGACATCAGGATTCAGGAATAAGTTACAGTAGTTTTATATTTGTTTTAATTTATTTTATACAAAAAAAGAGCATGGACCGCACCTCCAAAAAAATCATACATTGATCTAATGCCTCTCAGCAAAAATATACATAACTGAACATGAGGTTCTTAGTTTAACATTCTGATCAGACTGTATGAAGCCCACTGCCACGTCACGGCAAACCTCGTAGTGGGTCCTAACATTTCCTGCCTAAAAGGAGCGGCGCCATGTGCCAACCACCGCTACAGTGAGAATGCACCAGCAGGGCGGGCGGCCTGGTGCCTCACAGCATCCATGCTTCAAGACCGAGTCCTCATGACTCCAGGCCGCGGCGCCCCACAAGCACAAAACCACAGCAACAATGGCTGACACACTGCACCAACACCACATGAAAGGAGCATTGTGACTCACCTTCCTCAAGCTCTCAAGTGAGAGCAAACTAGGCTAGACCCTCTTTGCAGACTCCTGCTAATTAAAATTGCCTGTGCCAAATGGGATGAGTGCTGGTCCAAGAAAGGGAAAAGAATAAGCTGGTTCATTGACATGGCAGTGGGCTTCACACAGTCTGATCAGAATGTTAAGCTAAGAACCTCATGTTCAGTAATATGTATTTTTGCTGAGAGGCATTAGATCAAATGTATGATTTTTGGAGGTGCGGTCCATGCTCTTTTTATTTATTTTTTTTTATTTTATGTTACATTATTTTGTGTAGGGCTGTGATGATATACATTTTTCAGTTCTTTTGTGTCAAATTTAAAGGAAAATGTGTTAACCACTTCCTGACTGCCCACTGCACATAAACGTCCGCGCTTGCTGGGCTCTGTACATCGCCGATGTTTATGAACGGTCGGCGGTCTTTTAGCGCTCAGGGCCCCCAGGGTCCTGCACCCTGCGATTCCTGTGCAGAGCGATAGCTCTAACAGGTGACATCCTCGAGACCGGATTGGATCAGGTTCCAATAAAGTTAACCCTTTGCTATCTTCTACTACCCCTGGCAAAAATTATGGAATCACCGGGCTCGGAGTATGCTCATGCAGTTGTTTAATGTTGTTGAAAAAAAGCAGATCACAGACATGGCACTAAACTAAAGTCATTTCAAATGGCAACTTTAGGGCTTTAAGAAACACTAAAAGAAATCAAGATTAAAAATGTGGTACTCAGTAAGGGTAATTTTTTTCAGACGAAGCAGAGAGAAAAAAATTATGGAATCACTCAATTCTGAGGAAAAAATTATGGAATCACCCTGTAAATTTTAATTTACAAATCTAACACCTGCATCAAATTAGATCTGCTCGTTAGTCTGCATCTAAAAAGGAGTGATCACACCTTGAAAAGCTGTTGCACCAAGTGGACTGACATGAATCATGGCTCCAACACGAGAGATGTCAATTGAAACAAAGGAGATGATTATCATACTCTTAAAAGAAGGTAAGTCATCACGCAATGTTGCAAAATATGTTGGTTGTTCACATTCAGCTGTGTCTAAAATCTGGACCAAATACAAACAACATGGGAAGGTTGTTAAAAGAAAACATACTGGTAGACCAAGGAAGACCTCAATGCGTCAAGACCGGAAACTAAGCAATATGTCTCCAAAACAGGAAATGCACAACAAAACAAATGAGGAACGAATAGGAGGAAACTGGAGTCAATGTCTGTGACCAAACTGTAAGAAACCGCCTAAAGGAAATGAGATTTACATACAGAAAAGCTAAACATAAGCCATCATTAACACCTAAACAGAAAAAAACAAGGTTACAATGGGCTAAGGAAAAGCAATCGTGGACTGTGGATGACTGGATGAAAGTCATATTCAGTGATGAATCGCGAATCTGCATTGGGCAAGGTGATGATGCTGGAACTTTTGTTTGGTGCCGTTCTAATGAGATTTATAAAGATGACTGCATGAAGAGAACATACAAATTTTCACAGTCATTGATGATATGGGGCTGCATGTCAGGTAAAGGCACTGGGGAAATGGCTGTCATTACATCTTCAATAAATGCCCAAGTTTACATTGATATTTTGGACAGTTTTCTAATCCCATCAATTGAAAGGATGTTTGCGGATGATAACATCATTTTTCAAGATGATTATGCATCCTGCCATAGAGCAAAAACTGTGAAAACATTCCTTGAAAAGAAGACACATAAGGTCAATATCATGGCCTGCAAATAGTCCGGATCTCAATCCAATTGAAAATCTTTGGAAGTTGAAGAAAATGGTCCATGACAGGGCTCCAACCTGCAAAGCTGATCTGGCAACAGCAATCAGAGAAAGTTGGAGCCAGATTGATAAAGGGTACTGTTTGTCACTCATTAAGTCCATGCCTCAGAGACTGCTTTAAAGCCAGAGGTGGTGCAACAAAATACTAGTGATGTATTGGAGTGTTCTTTTGTATGTTTGTTTTTCATGATTCCATATTTTTTTGCTCAGAATTGAGTGATTCCATAATTTTTTCCCTCTGCTTGGTCTGAAAAAAATTACCCTGACTGAGTGCCACATTTTTTATCTTAATTTCTTTTAGTGTTTCTTAAAGCCCTGAAGTTGCCATTTGGAATGACTTTAGTTTTGTGCCATGTCTGTGATCTGATTTTTTTCAACAGCATTAAACAACTGAATGAACATCCTCAGAGCCCGGTGATTCCATAATTTTTGCCAGGGGTTATAGATGCTGTGATCCATAGCGATCACGGCACATAGAAGAGAGGGAGAGGCAGTTGTGCACTCACCTTTGACGGCCTCCGAGATAAGGTCTGACGTGGTCATGGCAGCCGGAGATCACATGATGACCTCCGAGGCTGCCAGGTACGGTGGCCTGTTAGGCTCAGCCATCAACGGAGTCTAACACGAGATCTACCAGTGTAAAACTGACATCCGGTCTCATGCAATGCAATACATGTGTATTGCATTGCATGAGACCTGTGATGATAAAAATATTCCCATAGAGGGACTAAGTGAGAAAGTTAAAAACAGAAAGTTTAAAAATTGGGTCACTTGAGGGGGATTCAGCTCTTCTAGTGCTTAAGGGCTCTGTATACGTAGTCCACAAACTATTCTACAATAATTTGTTCTCCAAAAGCGAAATAGTGCTCCTTCCCTCCCGGGTGTCGCCGTGTGCCTAAGCAGTACTGTACAGCCACATATGGGATATTGCCACGTTCAGCAGAAATTGTGTGATACATTTCGGCACCATTTTTACCCATTGCCTTGTGTGAAAATGTAAAATCTGAGGCTAAAACTAATTTTTTTTGTGGTAAAAATAGAATTATTTTTTTCTTCGCTGCCCAATGGTATAAATTTCTGAGAGTCACATGTGGTGTCAGTTTGATCACTGCATCCGTAGAGGAATTCATTGAGAGGTGTAGTTTATAAAATGGGGTCACTTATGGGGGTTTCCTGCTGCTTTAGGACCTCAGTCTCTCCCAGTGGGTCATGGCACCTGCAAACCACAACAGTAAAATCTGCACTGTAATATGACAATTTTTCCCTTCTGAGCTTTGCACTGTGCCTGAAAAGTAGGCTTCCAGTATCCATTGTTTCAGATGCTGCACATCTCGTATCTTGATGGTCTGGTGTGGTATATGGGGTACAAAGATAGTGGGGCCATTCTTCATCAGTGGAAACCTCAATGCCACTGGATATCTGAAATTGCTACACGATGATGTGTTGCCCTCTTTATGCACTGAAGATGGCACGTTCCCTGAGTTTTTCCAACAAGATGGTGCACCACCACATTATGGGTGTCAGGTCCGAGCATTCCTACATGAACAGTTTCCTGAAAAGTGGATTGGTTGTTGTGGACCTGTTGAATGGCCACCAAGGTCTCCCGATCTGACCCCCTTAGACTTTTATCTTTGAGGTCATCTGAAGACAATTGTCTATGCTGTGAAGAAAGGAGATGTGCAGCATCTGAAACAACGGATACTGGAAGCCTGTGCTAGCATTTCTTCTGCAGTGTTGCTATCAGTGTGTCAAGAGTGGGAGAAGAGGGTTGCATTGACAATCCAACACAATGGGCAGCACTTTGAACACATTTGATAAGTGGTCATAAACTTGTAAAAAACTCATGAAAGAATAAAGTTACGTTAAAACCAAGCACATCATTGTTTTTCTTATGAAATTCTCAATAAGTTTGATGTGTCACATGACCCTCTACCCATTGAAAAAAATTAAGTTGAATCCAAAATGGCCAACTTCAAAATGGCCGCCATGGTCACCACCCATCTGGAAAAGTTTTCCCCTTCCCTTATACTAATGTGCCACAAACAGGAAGTTGATATCACCAACCATTCCCATTTTATTTAGGTGTATCCATATAAATGGCCCACCCTGTAGTTTTAATCCTTCTAACTTCCTAACCAAAAAAAATTGTTTAAAAAATTGTGCAGATGTAAAAGAACTATTTTGTGTGACCTAACTCTCTGGTTTAAGGGCATAAAAATTAAAAGTTTAAAAATTGCAAAATTTTCCCAATTTTGACAAATTTCTGATATTTTAAAAAATAATCTAGTTACCATATTTTTCGGACTATAAGATGCACCAGACCATGACCATAAGACACACCTGGGTTTTAGAGAAGGAAAATAGAAAAGAAAATTTAAGCAAAAAATGTGGTCATGATGCTCTGTTAAGGGGGATGGGGTCTGCCGCTCACACTGTTAAGGGGTAATGTCCCCCAATTCTGTACTAATATCCCCCATCCTAGTAAATATGCCCCCATCCTTCCTGTTATACATGGCCCTCATCCCCATCCTGGTATGCATGGCACCCCTCATCCCCATCCTGGTATGCATGGCACCCCTCATCCCCATCCTGGTATGCATGGCACCCCTCATCCCCATCCCGGTATGCATGGCACCCCTCATCCCCATCCTGGTATGCATGGCACCCCTCATCCCCATCCCGGTTTGCATGGCACCCCTCCATCCCGGTTTGCATGGCACCCCTCCATCCTGGTTTGCATGGCACCCCTCCATCCCGGTTTGCATGGCACCCCTCATCCCCATCCTGGTATGCATGGCACCCCTCATCCCCATCCTGGTATGCATGGCACCCCTCATCCCCATCCTGGTATGCATGGCACCCCTCATCCCCATCCTGGTATGCATGGCACTCCTCATCCCCATCCTGGTATGCATGGCACCCCTCATCCCCATCCTGGTATGCATGGCACCGCTCCATCCTGGTATGCATGGCACCGCTCCATCCCGGTTTGCATGGCACCCCTCCATCCCGGTTTGCATGGCACCCCTCATCCCCATCCTGGTATGCATGGCACCCCTCATCCCCATCCTGGTATGCATGGCACCCCTCATCCCCAATCCTGGCATGCATGGCACCCCTCATCCCCATCCTGGTATGCATGGCACCCCTCATCCCCATCCTGGTATGCATGGCACTCCTCATCCCCATCCTGGTATGCATGGCACCCCTCATCCCCATCCTGGTATGCATGGCACCCCTCATCCCCATCCCGGTATGCATGGCACCCCTCATCCCCATCCTGGTATGCATGGCACCCCTCATCCCCATCCCGGTATGCATGGCACCGCTCCATCCCGGTATGCATGGCACCTCTCCATCCCGGTATGTATGGCACCTCTCCACCCCAAAATTTTGGAGTAAAAAAGTTTGTCTTATAATCCGAAAAATACGGTATATCTAGAAAAAAAATTACTACTATCCTGACTACTATCATGAAGTATAATATGTCACAATAAAGCAATCTCAGAACCACTGGGATATGTTGAAGCGTTTCAGAGTTATTACCTCAAAAAGTGCCGCTGGTCAGAATTGAAAAAAATTGGCCTGATCACAAAGGCAAAAACTGGCTCTGGCGCGAAAGGGTTAAATCTATAAGTTTAAAAAATATCTATTTCTGCTATTTTTATTAAAAACACAAAATTCTACTGTGGAAGGGCTAACAAAATGTACTTGTGAACAAATCTTTTGCAAATTACCCAGATATCAAGAGTTTCCAAAAGGTAATTCTGCCCAACTATGGTACATTGGGTAGTAAGAAAAGGGGAGTCAGTGTTTCGCAGGTCTATATTACAGCTCCACAGGGTTTATTACCCCTCTCCCATGACCTTGTAAGGTGAGGCTCCATAGCTAAGCTACAGTATGGAGATTGGTGACCGCATATCTGGGCAGATGAGTTCATTACAGCTTCACACAGATCTTTACCCGGCGTTTCTAAGCTTCTGAGTAGCAACCTGACTAGTAATATTATTATACAAGATTTGATCATTTATTACATAGTTTGTAAAACCGAATAAAGACTTGCGTCCATCAAGTTCGACCTGTTAGTCCTGTAATTGCTACAGTTGATCCAGAGGAGGGCAAAAACCCCAAATGATTTAGCCAATCTTCACCTGAGGAAAAATTCCCTCCCGACTCTGAAACCAGCAGTCAGAATAAATCCCTGTATCAACCTACTATTTTATTTTATTTTTAAGTATACGCTGAAATCTGCCTGGTATCTAGAAATGCATCCAGTCCCCGCTTGAACTGGTGTAGTGAATCCGACATTACCGTCTCCTCACTCAGTGAATTCCATATTCTCACTGCTCTTACCGTAATGAACCCCTTCCTATGCTGGTGCTGAAACCTTTTCTCTTCCAGTCTTAGTGAATGCCCTCTTGTTACCGTAATATTTCTCCTTTTGAATAAATCCCGGGCAAGGTCTCTATACTGTCCCCTAACATATTTGTACACATTTATTATGTCCCCCCTCAACCTTCTCTTTTCCAGGCTGAATAGTCCTAGTTTTGCCAACCTCTCTGGGTATTGCAGTCCCTCCATTCCCTTTATTAATTTTGTTGCCCTCCTTTGTACCTTTTCAAGCTCATTTATATCCTTTCTATATATTGGGGCCCATAACTGAGCACAGTATTCCAAGTGTGGTCTGACCAGTGCTTTGTACAGTGGAAGAACAATGTTCTCATCCTTTGCAGCTATACCTCTTCTGATACATCCCATTACCCTGTTTGCCCTTACAGCAGCGGCCTGACTTTGGGCACTCCAATTTAGTTTGCTATCAATCAAGATGCCCAAGTCCTTCTCCATCTCTGAATTCCCCAATGATTTCCCATTCAGTGAGTACTGGTGACTTCCATTTTTCCTTCCCATATATATGACCTTACATTTCTCCTCATTAAACCTCATTTGCCATTTAATGCTCCACCTACCCAGTTTATCCAAATCCCTCTGTAGGTCTGCACTGTCCTCTTTTATATTAATTGTTTTACATAACTTTGTGTCATCTGCAAATATTGACATTTTACTATTTATCCCGTTGACTATGTCGTTAATAAAGATATTAAATAACATTGGGCCTAGTACAGACCCCTGTGGTACCCCACTAGTGACGCTTACCCAATCTGAGTATATTCCATTTATAACCACCCTCTGCCTTCTATCCTTTAGCCAGTTAGCTACCCACTTGCAGACATTTTCCCCCAGCCCCATCATTCTCATTTTGTATACCAACCTATTATGTGGCACGCTATCGAATGCTTTTGCAAAGTCTAGATACACGACATCCATTGGTTCCCCCTGATCTAATCGAGAGCTAACCTCCTCGTAGAAGTCAATCAGGTTTGTTTGGCAGGAGCGATTCCTCATGAATCCATGTTGGTTCGGGGTTAAAAGATTATTAGCATCAAGATGCTCCGTAATTGCCTCTTTAATGAAGCTTTCAAAAATTTTGCCCACAACGGACGTCAGACTCACCGGCCGATAGTTTCCGGCGTCACTTTTTGCTCCCTTTTTGAATATTGGCACTACATTCGCCTGTCGCCAATCAAGTGGTACAGACCCAGTCTCAACAGAGTCCTTAAATATAAGATATAACGGTCTGTCTATCACATTACTTAGTTCCCTTAGTACCCGTGGGTGTATGCCATCAGGTCCTGGTGATTTGTTTATTTTAATGTTACTGAGGCGTTTCTGTACCCCAACTTGGGTTAGATTAGTCATACTTAGTGGAGGATTAAGCTTGTCACTTCTCATTTCGCCTGTTAGTTCTATTTCCTTTGTGAAAGTTGTCGAAAAAAAATTATTTAATAGGTTAGCTTTATCCTCATCTTTCTCTATGATTTTGCCTTCATCACTTTTTATCGGTCCAATATTATCTGATTTAATCCTTTTACTATTTATATACGTAAAGAACAGTTTGGGATTTGATCTACTTTCCCTAGCAATACGTCTCTCTGTTTCCTCCTTCGCTATTTTTATTTGTTTTTTACAGGTTCTCGTTTTTTCCTTGTAACACATTAGTGCCTCCTTACTGTTTTCCTGTTTTAATCTCTTGAATGCCTCTTTTTTTGCTATTTAACGCCCCTTTTACGTTCTTGTTCAACCATATTGGTTTCCTCTTATTTCTGGCCCTTTTATTCCCATACGGTATATACCTCTCGCACTGAGTATTCAGAATTCTTTTGAAGGTTTCCCATTTACTATTCGTATTCCTTTGATTAAGAACTTTGTCCCAGTCAATAAGTTGAAGGTTTTCTATCAGCTGATCAAACTTCGCCCTCCTAAAGTTTAATGTTTTAGTTGTTCCCTTATTGATAACCCTACTGAAGGGCATTTTGAAATTGATAATATTATGATCGCTATTACCTAGGTGCCCCCCTATCTGTACCTCAGTTATTCTATCAGGCCTATTAGTCAATATTAAGTCCAACACGGCCTTCCCTCTCGTTGGTTCCTGCACTAGTCGGGAGAGATAATTATCCTTAATATTTGTCAAGAACCTTTTTCCTTTCTGAGATCTACAGGTTTCTGTTTCCCAGTCAATATCCGGGTAGTTGAAATCCCCCATTACAATCACTTCATTATGTTTTGCTACTTTGTCTATTTGTCCTAATAGCAGACTCTCATTCTCCTCTGTTATATTTGGTGGCTTATAGCAGACCCCCAATAATATTTTATTATTATTTTTTGCCCCCTCTATCTCTACCCACATGGACTCGACCCCCTCTTCTCCCTCTCCTATATCTTCCCTTATTCTGGGCTTTAGACATGACTTTACATATAAGCAGACTCCTCCGCCTTTCCCCTGTTTCCGGTCCCTTCTAAATAAACTATAATCCTAATAAATTTACCACCCAGTCGTAGCTATCATCTAGCCAAGTCTCTGTTATACCTACGATGTCATACCTCTCCTCCGATATAAGCGCCCGCAGCTCATTCGCCTTATTGGTCAGGCTTCTTGCGTTGGTCAGCATGCAAGATAAAATTTTGGGGTTATTTAGCTTCCTATTCTTCTCTAGCGATCTAACTGTACTATCCTCACCCCCCTCTCCACCCTCATTATATTCACTTCTCCCCTTCCCCCTTGCTTGCCTCACATCCCACCTATTTCCTTGGCCCCCCCCACCCGTCTCTAGTTTAAATACTCCTCCAACCTATTAGCCATCTTCTTCCCCAGCACCGCTGCACCCTCCCCATTGAGGTGCAGCCCGTCCCTACGGTAGAGCCTGTAGCCGACTGCGAAGTCAGCCCAGTTCTCCATGAACCCAAACCCTTCTGCCTTGCACCAACTCTTTAGCCACTTATTCACCTCCCTAACTTCCCGTTGGCGCTCCTGTGTGGCTCGCGGGATTGGTAGTATTTCTGAGAAAACTACTTTGGAGGTCCTTGCCCTAAGCTTCCTACCTAGGTCCCTGAAATCATTTTTAAGGACCCTCTATCTACCACTCACTTTGTCATTGGTGCCGATGTGGACCATGACCGCTGGGTCTTCGCCAGCCCCACCCAGTAACCTGTCAACCCGATCCGCGATGTGCCGGACTCGAGCGCCAGGGAGGCAGCACACCGTTCGGCGATCCCGGTCTTTGTGACAGATTGCCCTGTCTGTCCCCCTAATAATAGAATCACTCACTACCAGGACCTGTCTTGCCTGCCCTACACTTCCCCCCCTCCCCCTCATTACTGGAGCATACACTCCCCCGGCGGTCAGAGGATCTGTCGTGCTCCAATAATGCCGGTTCTGAACCAGCCTTCCTATACTTCTTCCCTCTATCCCTCCTAACTGTTATCCAGCTCCCTGCCTGTTCAGCCTGCACTTCCCCTCTATGCTCCACCCCCAGTATTGACCCATTGAGTGTCTGCTCGGTGAGCAGCTAACTCCGTTCCATGTTGTCGATGCTCCTCAGTATCGCTATCTGAGCACTTAGATCCAGAATTTGGGCTTCCAAGTGCACAATATGCTCACATCTCTCGCAGCAGTATGGATCCTCGAGCGGTAGCTCACGGAATGCATACATTGCGCAAGATGTACACTGCACGGCTCCGGCCAAGATGGACGCCATTCTAAATATGGGGATACAGTCAGTATATATATACAAGTACAAAACACAATTATTTATATATAGGTCTATGGACGGGGATCAATTAGGGATGTGCAAGTGTATCAATTAGATATCGGCGGGGGATCAGTTAAGTATGGACGGGGGATCAATTAAGTATGGACCGGGGACTCAGCTGAGTAGGTCAGGTGGATTAATTAAGTATGGACGGTGTGTCAATTGACTATGGACTGGGGATCAATAAATATGGGCTGGGGAAATAATTAATTGTGGACTGGGGAATCAATCAATTAATTATGGACAGGGGGTTAATTAAATATGGATGGGGATAAGGCAAATAAATAGGGACTGGGGGATCAGTAAAAGTGGACAGGGGGAATCTATTAAATATGGACAAGGGGGATCAATTGATTATGGGCTGGGGGGGTCAATCAGTTAAATGTGGTCGGGGGATCAATTTAATATGGACGGGGTGGTCAATTTAAATGTTGTCAGGGGGATCAGTTAAATATGGACGGGGGGTTATCAGGGGATCAATTTAAATATGGACGGGGGGTGATCAATTAAATATGGTCTGGGGGATCACTAAAGATGGCCTGGGGAGTTGTATTAAATATGGATAGGGGGGAGATCGATCAAATATGGACAGGGGATTAATTTAAATAAGGCCGGGGGGGGGAGCACTTAAATAAAATACAATTACAATACAAATACAGTACAATACACGCTTGGGTTCAGTAGGGCCTCTTATCGCGGCCTCCTGCCCCTCACTCACCTCCTCTAGGGACGCTGCACGCTATCACAGCGCGCTCGCCCCTCCGGTCGCCTCTTACCGGTCCTCCTGGTCACCACCACCTGGCGCCCTCCGCCGGCCGGCGCTGCACGATATCACAGCGCTCTCTTGCGCTCGTTCCTCCGGTCGCCTCCTACCGGTCCTCCCGGTCCACTTGGTCACCTCCGCCTGGCTCCCTCGCCAGAGGGCCGCGAGCCGAGTCGGACCACGCCGCACGCCGCTCACCACAGCCACACCACAGCCCACGTGTTCACACCCCGCGCGCGCTCTCACTTCCGGTCACCTCCACGGTAGCGTTTAGATTGACTGGCCGGGCAGATCTGGCATTCTGCAGACTGGAAAAGCTGGGGAACAACCATTATATAAAATATGAAAAAATAGGAAAATATTAGCAATGTTCTGTAATGGTTAATTTTTACACAACACTGGTTCAATTTACTTGATATTAACCCGTTCATGATCTTGTGATTTTCTATCTTTGCACTTTAGTTTTTTTCCTCCTCTTTTTTCCAGAGCCATAACTTTTATATTTTTTCAATATAACCAAGGGCTTGTTTTTTGCAGGACAAGTTGTACTTTTGAATGACACCATTTTTTTGAAGTGCTACTTTAGTGAAGTAAAAATAATAAATTTAGGATTTTTTATTTTCGTTATTTTTTTATAGACTTTACATTTATCATATTGCGGGCTACAATTAAGATAGAGATGGGAGAGGCAGCATTTTGTTCAGAATTGTACAGGCTTTAATTCGACATGTCTTAACCAAGTTTGTTATTTTGTTTTCGAGGAGTCAAATTCTAAATTTTGATGGGCGATTTCGGGAAAACTGTGTTTTGTAAAAAAAAAAATAAAAAAAATGCGTATGTGTTACTTGTGTTATTGGTTACATTCCTTCAGGGATTCAAGTTGGTATTTCTGTAGGATCATATTTTGTTGTGTGATTTTCTAAATACAGTCTCATCCTAGTCATAGGTTTAATGCTAAACTAAAAGAATCAATATTTTAACACCTTTTTAATATACAGTTATACATGTAACAACTTTTTTTTTATTATTACTTCACTAGACATTTCCTTTTTCCAGTTTAAAAAAAAAATGAAAAAAATACAGTAAAATCGTCCAGCGATAAAATAAAACATTATGAATTGGTCTGAACAATTAATAGTACGTCTTTACACTGATCTTTTCTCAATAATTTGTTCTCCCTTCTGGGTGAAATGTAATCTTGTCCACAATCTCTTACTAACAATGGCCGTTTCCTTTTGTGTCAGTATGTACGCCTGTTATGGGGTTTGGGTCCACTTGTGTTAATATCTGATTTTTGGTTACTTTCAAAATGTCTGCTTTCTTGGATACACAAAGGATGGTGATGGACCAGAAGGTGCAGAAAAATGGCTTTACTTCTTCATTGTCCTAGTCTTTGGAGAGTCCATTAGCCAGCAGCCACCAGTGCTGATCATACTCACAGGTCACATATCCAGTTATATCATCCATCGCCAATCTTGTGCCACCTTCAATCACTTCATGGACTTCACTGTCATTTCTGGATGAAAAAATCCTTGTTTATATTTTTGTTTCACTACATGGAATTAAAGTGTGGTATTGCTTAGTTCCTTTGATGGGTTCTGCTTTTTGTAACCAATGTTTTAACAAACTTTCCTCTTCTTCTTAGTCCTGGTTTGTACAGTACGTGAACTGGATGTTAGGAATATTTTTCTCACTCAGTTGGAAAAGTTGCATGGGTGTTAAAATTTGGTCTGAATGTGGTCTATGGAGGCTAGCTTGAGCTGCTAGACATTTCACCGTGCCTCCTAAACCATCACATACACCTTTTGCCAGGAGCTGAATAGCAAAAAAGTGCCATTCAGCTTTCACTCCAAAATGTTTCTTGTGATGGCATACAATTATAAGGTTTCTCCTATTTTTATACTGTGCAGAAGAGTCATCCGAGGAGTAGTAGACCTTGCTCAAACTTGTTAGGATGTCAGTTTTATCACTGAAATCAAATTTTTTTGGAACAAATGAACAGCTGTTGAATCGTGAAGTAAGCACTCAGACATAAAATACATAAGTGTAGTTCTGATATCTGACTGTAAGCAGAGTCGGCTTATTAGTAATAAGTTATTACTATTCAGCTAAGCAGACAACAGACCGGATGCTGCACTTATCGCACAGGGCGCTGAGGGAGACATTGCACGGACCAGCCCCTGAAACCAGCATCACTGATGGGCGGCAAACAAAGCAGGGGAGAGTAGGGATGTCCCAGTCCCCTCCTTTTCGATGATCTTCGTTTCATTGTGGAAAGGGAAGTGACAGCAGTTTCCACATTTTTGGGTTCACTGTTAAGCCCACGGCTGTGTGCAAATCCACTACTGATTGTACCTGGGACAAGTTGGTATGCCACTTGGTACTAAAGGTAATATCCTCCAAATACACCGATACATACTTCTGATAAGGCTCTAACACTATGTCCATCAGCCTCTGGAACATGGCCGAGGCTGCATGTAACCCAAAAGGCAAGACGACCTAGTGATAGAGACCCTCCGGCGTTATGAAGGCTGACTCTGTCCGAAGCACCTGCCAGTAACCCGTGGTGAAGTACTGGGCCTGCCCCAGTCTCTCAATCAGCTCGTCCACCCAGGACATTGAATAAAGGTCAAATTTCAACACTTTATTACATTTTCAGAAGTCGTTACAAAATCATAACGATCCGTCCAGCTTCAGAACCAGTACAATGGGGCTAGCCCGCTCCCTCCTGGACTCCTCGATAACTCCTAGCTGGAGCATTTGTTTTTCCTCAGCTGCGATGGCTTGTGTCTGGGCCTCTGTGACAATGTTATGTTGGATCACAGATGTTCGGCCAAGCAGTTCTGAAAATTACGTCCGTACTCTGCAGCACCAATTTCTGAGTCTCCCGTCGCTTCTGTTTAGAGAGTGTGTCACTTATATTTACCTCTCCCCTGGCCATTGTCGGAGGGTCCCCAGACGATACGACCGGAGTCGCATCCGTAATCATACATTCCCAGTCTTTCCTTGCTTATAGCAAATTTACGTGATATAGCTGTTTGGGTTTTCTCTTCCTAGATTGATATACTCTCTAATTCATCTCCCCAACCTTTTCCCGGACTTCATATGGCCCTTGCCACTTGGCCATGAGCTTACTTTCTGCTGGGGGCACTAAGACTAATACCTGATCCCCTTGGACATTGACCATGCCAGGGGTGCAACAAAGTGCCATTAGTTGCATAAGGATTAAAAGTGAATTTAGACTGTGTACCCACGATGTGTTTTTCAAGCGTTTTTGCTGCGGAATTTTCCGCAGCGTAAACGCTTGGGAAACGCATGGTAAGCCTTCTGCCATGGTCCCCTATGCAATTCCGCACTTTCAATGCCCATGCTGCGGATTTTTCTGCAGCGTTTATGCTGCTCTCAAAAATCCGCAGCATGTCCATTAATTTTGCGGAAGCGCTGCGTTTTCGCCGCCATTGACTTGCATTAGAACGCGCCAATTCTGCAAGACTGCTTCTGTACATGCGTAATTGGCGCGTTGTAATGTGCGGATGGTACCTGAGTGTGGAGAAGAGAAGACTCTCATCCACACCCAGGTACCATAGAAACTGTAAAAAAAAAGAATAAAATAAAAAATAAAGATTATATTCACCTACCGACAGCCCCCGGTCTCCTTCCCTGTGCTTGCCAGCAGACTGAAGGACCTGCGCTGACGTCACAGTCATGTGACAGCAGGTCTTTCAGTGCAGTGTCCCGCGATCAGCTGGCAGCCAGGAAGGAGCGCAGCAACACACGCCGGGCCATCGGAAGGTAAGTATCAAGGTTTATTTTTTTATTTTTAACCACTCTAAAGGTCACACTATATAAATCCATGCTGTTTGCATGGATTTATATAGTGTGACCTAGTTGTCAAGCACTTTGCAAGTGATGCTAAAATCGCTTTGAAAGTGTAGCACCCTGAGGATTCGGCTGCTACAGGGGTATTGCACCTCAACCCAGAGGTGTGATATTCCACTCCCGGGTAAGGATGGAGTGTGGAACTGAGCTCGGTAGGCTGCATGCACTACACACATCCCATTTCCGAGGAGCAGACCGACGGTACTCCCACTTAGAAATGTGCAGGTACGACCGAGTCTGTTCCTGGCTGGAGTGGGAGGGGGGGTGGTACATCCCAAGTAGTGTAGGGGCAGATAGGGGCAGCAGCCTGGGTAAAGATAGGAGCTCATTGGGTGCTGGTCACCTGAGCTCACACATAGAGGGTGTATATAAGGTGGGCACCAACTAAGAACAGGGTCAGTTGCAGAGAGAAAGTCAGCGAGCAGAGGAGAAGAGAGACCCAGAGTGATAGAGGAGAAAAAGAGACCCAGAGGGGGAAACAGAAGAAAAGGACTCCAAGAACCCAACTTAAATCCCCGGGTGAAGAGTCGGCACAGGGTACCGGAACCCAAGCTGGTGGGGGCAAAAACACTCCCCAGCCAGAGACCGGAGACCGTGGGCAGCGTTTGTCACGGTCACCCACCACATCCACCACGAAGGCATACCACGAGGAGGGTCAGGGAACCCAAGGCCAAGGGTCTCCCAACAGAAGGCCCGAGGGAGCTGGACCTGGGTGGATCAATAGTGGGGACGGCCAGAGAAAGGACAGAAGGAGAGCTCAGGGTCACGCTCCGGACTTATTTGGGGGTTGGCTGGATCCAGAACCTGGTGGACGCAGCACGGCTCGGGAGGTCACTCGAAGCTGGAGTGACCAGAACATCAGCAGTGAGTAAACATCCTAAACTGCATAACCCGACTCTGTCTCTGATTGCCGTCTACACTGCATCACCACAACTCCCATCCTCTGCACCTGATCCCCCTGAGGCTATACCCCACCCGTTGGGGGTTATATCACCAAAGCTGCACCTACACCACCAGCCTCAGCGGACCCTGCTGCAGCGGCGGCCACAGTGACCGCAACACAACGGGTGGCGTAGTCGACATTAAGAACTTAGTAACATCTGTAGGACTGCCACATACAACTGAGTTTGACACCCTGGGCACGGACCGGGTCACAGCCACTCGGAAGACTACAACCCCCATCTGATCCGGCTCCGGATATTCCCCCTTGAAAGAAAGGAATATGTCCCAGGGGGCGCGTCAACTTTGGCGTAGTCGGCAGGATTACGTGCCCACAACCACCGGGTACTGCGTGCCTGAAGAAAAGTGCAAGTTTAGCTCAAAAAGAAGTCTCCTGCCGGTTCCGGAGGGTCCCCGCCATCGGACCCCATCACCAGTCGATTCCCGCCGGTTGTCCGCCATTAACAGCTTTTTCCCGCCATCTGCAGAGTTTCCCGCCACTGGGAAGCGGTTCCCGCCATTTCCAAGGATTTCCCGCCTTGCCAGAGCGGACGCCATTATGGGCGTGCCAGAGGGTGGCGAGAGGCCACCTCCCATCGTGGGCCAGGACCGAAAATGGCGCCAAAAGTGGAAACCGCCCCCACCAACAGAGACTGTGATGCTAGAGGTGTCTGTCAGCGTGAAAGAACCGCCCCTGGAGCTGACAGTCACCCAGTGGCCCCGGGACCGCCCTCGAAGTGGGAGGAGACGAAAGAAAAGAACGAAGATGGGTGCCGCCTGGAGCAGTCTGGAGCGAGCGCACCCGGAGGCAGGAAGCCTGGAGAAGAGTATCAGAGAAGCTCACCCGGAGATGGCGAGAGAGCAGAGCAGCACCGGCCCGCTGGCCAGGAGCCTGCTGGAAGAAGAGCAGAGCAGCACCGACCCGTTGGTCAGGAGCCTGCTGGAAACCACGACCCCACTAGGCCTAGTGGAGGTCTTGGCACAGCTCCCCCGAGATCGGGAGTGTGCGCAGACCGCGCTGGAGGGCCTCGCACGGAGGATGGCCCGGGTGCAGCGAGAGACGTTGGCGGAGTGGAGCCGAGAGATGGCCCAGCAAACCAAGACCCGGAGCACGCCAGCCAAGATGAGGAGACAGACCGCCTCTGAGGATGGCGCGGGAGGACCCAAGGCCGGAGACGGCGCCGAGAAGGGAGCCGAACGCATGGAGGCAGGTAAAGGGGACGTCTATACCCCAAACCGGGACACCGCTTACCTGCCCCAGCTCCCCGTCGCAGAGCCCGAAAGTCCCCCCTGCTGTGCCTGAAAACGCCATGTCACCGACGCAGACTAGGCCCCAACCGGAAGCCGCCGCCGCGACCCCTGTGACGCCATGCGCAACGACCCCGAGCGTGGCAAAACAGGAAGTACCACCAGCCTGGTCGCAAGGCCTAGTACCCCCGGGCGTCGCATCACCAACAGCGCCCCCTACCTCCGCGGAGCCTCCGGCCTGGCCGCAAGGCCAGGTAGCCCAGGGCGCCGCCGTCCTAACGGTGCCCTTCACCTTCCAGGTGCCCCAGGCCTGGCCGCAAGGCCTGGGCAACCCGGGCGCCACCACCACCGCGCCCGCACCCGTAAAACCAAGGGTGCCGCGTCTGGGAGAGAACTTGTTTGCCCAGCACACGTGGCCGGACGGGCAGCCTTTCATCTGGCCCCAGAAATATTATGAACTGGAGCACCAGAGGAGAGTTGGGGCCATGTGTGCACCCCTGATTCCGGCTCCGAAGCCCGTGATAAGGATCTCGCCCCCGCTTGAAGAGACCCAATTTGAGTGGGACCCCACCGGAGAAGACCTAATGGGGTTCACTCAGGAAACCAGGGCAGCTGCAGCGGAGCGTGCTGAGTGCTGCCGACAGCAGCTCGAGGAGTTTGCGAGGGAGCGGAGAGAGAGGCGGGTCCGGGAACAACAGGCCCAAATAAGGAGCGCCGAGCAGAAGAGCCGAACCAGGAGGGACCCCCGTGCAGCGCACAGTCCCCGCACCACCGGGACTGTAATTAAGTTCAATATGCAGCATGGGTGGGGCTTCATCAGAGACCACAACACCACCGGCGACGTCTTTGTCACGCGCAGAGATGTGGAGTCCCATCTGCCGGAGGGGCACAGAGGTCGTGACCTTTATATCGGGGACGAGGTCACCTTTACCCGGCACAAGTGTGCCAAAGGACCTTACGCCCTCCATGTGCATCGCCTGACAGAGGAGGAGCTGCGATGTGAGGAGGAAGAGCAAGAGGATCCGGACGGGTCTGAAGCTGAGATCCCCAAAGAAGGAGCAGGAGGAAGACGTTGTTGAGTACAGCGGCGTAGGAGCTGTAAATAGTTACCCGATCGGGGTACAAAGAAACTGTTATTGCTAATATAGTCCCCGTTGGGACCAGCTGAGTGAACTGTTTACCCGTTTACCTTAATCCCACAGGCTGAGGACTGTGAGCAGCCATTCCCTTTCCCTCCTTAACTGGCCGAGGACTGAGAGCGGCCATATCCCTGTATATAGTTGCGCGTCCTAAAGCGCCCCCTACCGGTTTTATAGGAAAACCATTTTTCTAGAAAGACTGTCGCATTTTGCCCGGTCAACAGTTGCCCAGTGACCAAAGGAGGAACAAGAGACGACGAGAATGTTTATTATAAAAAGTTTTATTGATGCTGCTAATTTATATAATGTTTTATATGTTTTATATGTTTATGAAAAATTTTGTATGTTTTGTGATGTTTTTGTCTTACAGCCCGAGGACGTGCTGTGATTTACCAGGGGGGAATGTAGCACCCTGAGGATTCGGCTGCTACAGGGGTATTGCACCTCAACCCAGAGGTGTGATATTCCACTCCCGGGTAAGGATGGAGTGTGGAACTGAGCTCGGTAGGCTGCATGCACTACACACATCCCATTTCCGAGGAGCAGACCGACGGTACTCCCACTTAGAAATGTGCAGGTACGACCGAGTCTGTTCCTGGCTGGAGTGGGAGGGGGGGTGGTACATCCCAAGTAGTGTAGGGGCAGATAGGGGGAGCAGCCTGGGTAAAGATAGGAGCTCATTGGGTGCTGGTCACCTGAGCTCACACATAGAGGGTGTATATAAGGTGGGCACCAACTAAGAACAGGGTCAGTTGCAGAGAGAAAGTCAGCGAGCAGAGGAGAAGAGAGACCCAGAGTGATAGAGGAGAAAGAGAGACCCAGAGGGGGAAACAGAAGAAAAGGACTCCAAGAACCCAACTTAAATCCCCGGGTGAAGAGTCGGCACAGGGTACCGGAACCCAAGCTGGTGGGGGCAAAAACACTCCCCAGCCAGAGACCGGAGACCGTGGGCAGCGTTTGTCACGGTCACCCACCACATCCACCACGAAGGCATACCACGAGGAGGGTCAGGGAACCCAAGGCCAAGGGTCTCCCAACAGAAGGCCCGAGGGAGCTGGACCTGGGTGGATCAATAGTGGGGACGGCCAGAGAAAGGACAGAAGGAGAGCTCAGGGTCACGCTCCGGACTTATTTGGGGGTTGGCTGGATCCAGAACCTGGTGGACGCAGCACGGCTCGGGAGGTCACTCGAAGCTGGAGTGACCAGAACATCAGCAGTGAGTAAACATCCTAAACTGCATAACCCGACTCTGTCTCTGATTGCCGTCTACACTGCATCACCACAACTCCCATCCTCTGCACCTGATCCCCCTGAGGCTATACCCCACCCGTTGGGGGTTATATCACCAAAGCTGCACCTACACCACCAGCCTCAGCGGACCCTGCTGCAGCGGCGGCCACAGTGACCGCAACACAACGGGTGGCGTAGTCGACATTAAGAACTTAGTAACATCTGTAGGACTGCCACATACAACTGAGTTTGACACCCTGGGCACGGACCGGGTCACAGCCACTCGGAAGACTACAACCCCCATCTGATCCGGCTCCGGATATTCCCCCTTGAAAGAAAGGAATATGTCCCAGGGGGTGCGTCAAAAGCGCTTGTCAATCCGCATGCGGAAACGCATGTGAATCCGCATGTATTACGCAGGAAAAACGCATGTACAATCCGCATGCGTTTTTTCTGCCAGGGAGATGCAGAAATGCTGCAGAAATTTTCTGCTTCATTTCTGCATTGTGGGCACATAGCCTTTATGTAAATCATTAAGGCTGTGTGCCCACGTAGCGTTTTTCAAGCGTATATGCTGCGGAATTTCCGCAGCGTAAACGCTTGAAAAACGCATGTATATCCGCACCCCATGGTCCCCAATGGCATTCCGCAATGTCAATGCCCATGCTGCGGATTTTTCCGCAGCGTATATGCTGCAGTCAAAAATCCGCAGCATGTTCATTAATTTTGCGGAAGCGCAGCGGAATCAATGTGCGGATGGTACCCAAGTCTGGCGGAGAGGAGACTCTCATCCAGACCTGGGTACCAAAGAACCTGTAAAAAAATTAATAAAATAAAGTTTATACTTATCTTCTGATGTTTTCCCTCCGTCGCGCTGTTGTCTGAAGGACCTGCCACGTCATTGAGTCATGTGACCCACCACATGACTCAATGATGTCACCGCAGGTCCTGCACACAACAGCGTGAGCCGCTCAAGACTCCGGACGGGGCAGAGGATGCATCAGAAGGTGAGTATAAAGTTTATTTTTTTATTTTTTACCATTCTGAACAAGTTGTCAAGCACTTTTCCAAGTGATGCTTGGAGAAGTGCTTGATAACCGCATGCGGAAATGCATGCAAAGACGCCTCACAAACGCTTCTACCTGGCGGGAAAACCGCATGTAATATCCGCATGCGATTTTCCCGCCAGGGAGAAGCGTAAAAAATATGCTTCAGGTCCGCAACGTGGGCACATAGCCTAAGTAGCTGAATTTCCATTTTGGGTTAACAAACTCCTTTTGAGAGATTCATTGAAGTTACTTTGCTTGTTGATTCACTTTGTAAGGACACACGTGCACACATTTCAGATTTTGTCACCTTTTTTCTGTGCAGATTTGTCACAAAACCTAAAGGGTTTCCCGATGCCAGGAAAGTGACTGAGAATCCTGACGTCTCCTGCACATGTTACTTATTTGTGACTTGCAGGTTTGGTGAAGATATAATTCTGCAGGATGTCAATTCTGTCAGCGTTTTTGCTGCAGATTTCACCCACACTGATGAGTGGGGAAAAATCTGCACCTATTTACAGCATTTTCCAGACAAGAGATGCAGAAATATTGCAGAAACCAAAAGCTTAATGTGTGCACACAGCCTAATAGACGTCATTACTAGTGTTGAGCGAGCATGCTCGTTACTCGCCCGAGCATCTCACTACTCGGGATGTTCGGCGAGCACCGAGCATTTCCGGGTTTCTCGGGCGGGAGCTCGGGTCTCCGCCCTGCATGTTTGGCGCTCTTTACAGAGCCAATGAACATGCAGGGATTGCCAGCCAGTCACTGTAATGCCGCAGCCATGTTGTTTGTGGGCATTACAGTGATTGGGTGGCCGCCCAGAGTCACCTCGAGTATTTAAAACCGGGCGCCGCCATCTTGGACCCAGTCGCCCGGGATCACACAGTGTAGGGAAAGTACTGCTGATTTAGGGAGAGATATATACTGCGAAATAGTTAGTGTAGGGTCTGTAAAAGCTGCCAGATCAAACAAACCATCCTCAGGACTAATATCCATCCCAGATATCAGGCAGGCAGGCAGGCTGTATAGGAAACGCAGTGGTTATACCAGCAAACGCTGCATTACAGTCCTGTGTGCTCCTGCTGCTCAAATTGCTAGACTTAGCTCCAGGTTTCGGGGGCCAGGAAAAATCCTTTTTTTTTCATCTAAATCCTCTTTTTTTCTCCGCTAGAAGTGGTGGAATAGAAGATCCCATGTAGCGATGCCCAAATATTTGAACAGCCATGGCCACAGGAAGGCGACGCTGGCAATTTGTCAAAAGAGGTGGACGATGACGAGACACAATTGCCACGAAGTGAGGAGGAGGATCGTGGTGCGGAAGTGGAAGAGGAGGACGTGGTGGATGATCTAGTAACTGACCCAAGATGGCAGGAGGACACGCAGAGCGAGGCCAGCAGCACACAGGGGGAGGGAGGCAGAGTACCCCAACAGACAGGAAGAAGCAGTGAGGTGGCTGCACACAGAAGGCGGGCAACCGTTCCCCGTAACACTAACACGAGGGACTTTGCCAGTACAACCGGTAGGTCTTCCAGAGTCTGGAATTTTTTTAAAGACTCTGCTGATAACCCCAAAAAGGCCATTTGTACCACCTGCCATGCCAGCGCCAGCAGGGGTGACAAAAGTACCAGCCTGACCACCACCAACATGATCAGGCACATGTCAGCAAAGCACCCGACTTTGTGGGGCGAACCCCAGGGTCCACGACCAGTGTCAGCGGGTGTCACCACTGCTTTTTCCGCCGTTGTGCGTGTAAGAGAACCCCCTGTTGTGCGTGCAAGGTAATCCCCTGTCCATACTGCATGCAAAGATGCCCCCTCCTCTCAGTCTTCACTTGTTATGGCAGTTTCTCAAGAAACCGCATCAACGTCCACGTGCCACCGCAGCGTTCAATTGTCTTTATCCCAGACCTTTGAACGAAAGTGCAAATTCGCAGCCAACGCCCCACAGGCCACAGTCCCAAATTCGCACATTTCACGACTACTTGCGTTGGAAATGCTGCCTTTTAGGTTGGTGGAGACAGAATCTTTCCGCAACCTTGTGGCGGTGGCCGTCCCTCGGTGCTCGGTCCCCAGCCGACACTATTTTGCCCGGTGTGCCATCCCCGCACTACTCAAGCATGTGTCCCAAAACATCTGCCGTGCCCTCAACAACGCAGTTACTGGGAGAGTCCACCTGACAACGGACACGTGGACAAGGGCTTGTGGCCAGGGACGGTGCATCTCCCTGACGGCACACTGGGTAAACATAGTGGAAGTCGGGACCCAGTCGGACCTTGGAACGGAACACATCCTCCCCACACCGAGGATTGCGGGCCCTATGTCAGTCAGAGTTGCCCCCACAGTGTACTGCTCCTGATGATCATCCTCCTCATGTTCAGCCTCCATCTCAGATATCACCGCATCAGTTACAAGCTGGAAGCACTGCAGTACTGCCTCCGCCAAGCAGCAACAGGCTGTGCTGAAACTCATAAGCTTAGGTGATAAACCTCACAGTTGTGGACAGCTGTGAAAGAGCAGGCAGATCTGTGGCTGAGACCGCTGAACCTACATCCTGGCATGGTCGTGTGTGACAATGGCAGTATCCTGGTGGCGGCTCTGAGGCGAGGCGAAATCACACCCGTACCATGCCTGGCTCATGTGCTTAAGCTCGTGGTTCAGCGGTTTCTTAAATCGTACCCCGAGTTGCCAGATCTGCTCGTCGAAGTACGCCGCCTGTCAGCTCATTTTTGGAAGTCAGCTACAGCTTCCGCCGCCCTTGCTGTGTTGCAGCAGCGTTTGCAGCTTCCGTCACACCGACTTGTGTGTGATGTCCCCACACGTTGGAACTCTATCCTCCACATGTTGCAAAGGATTTGTGAGCAGAAGAGCAGTTGTAGAGTACCAGCTGCAACAAGGCCGTCGATATTCAGGTCAGACTCCACACATAAGACCTCAGGAGTGGACCTGGATGTCTGACATATGTACCATCCTGACAAACTTTGAGGAGTCCACCAAGATGGTGAGTGGCGATGACGCCATCATTAGCGTCAGCATCCCACTTGTCTGTCTTTTGCAACGCTCTCTGCAGATAATTAAAGAGGAGGCATTGCAGCCAGAGTATTATGAGATGGATCAAGAAGCCGTAGCGGGCGATTACACCCAGCCCAGCCTCATCTCATCCCAATGTGCATTGGGGGACAATGAGGGAGAGGAGGAGGAGGAAGAAGAACAGGAGCTGGTATCATGTTCTTTAGACGGTAGTACCTGTACAACTGTCATATCATCGGTTTAGCGTGGGTGGCCTGAGGACGGGGAGGAGGAGGAGGAGAAGAGCATGGTCAGTCGTGATCTTGTTGAGCACACGGAAGTCTTGCCCATTACCAGTCTGGCACGCATGGCTGACTTTATGTTACGCTGCCTTAACCGTGACCCTCACGTTGTCAAAATGTTGGGTGACAGTCATTACTGGTTGGTGACACTTTTAGACCCCCGCTACAAGGAGAACTTTCACTCTCTTATTCCTGAGGTGAAGAGGTCTACAAAAATGGGGCAGTACCAGAAGGCTCTTGCTGCAGAACTGTTAAAAAATTCCCATCTGAACACGCTAGCGGCAGAGGTCACAGCTGGTTGCCCAACCAAGGCGTACAGGCGAGCGAGACGCAACTCCAATCCAGCAGAGGCAGGGGAATACTGTCAACGTTCTGGGATAGTTTTCTGAGACCCGCCCAATTTACAGGCCCTGAGGCTCGGGGCACTCTCACAAGGAGTGGAAAGTTTCAAAAGATGGTGAGGGGGAGTACCTTGCCGACCGTACCAGCGTCCTCCGTGATTCCTCTGTGCCTTTTAATTATTGGGTATCCAAGCTGGACACTTGGAATGAACTTTCTCTGTATGCCTTGGAGGTTCTGGCCTTCCCTGCCGCTAGCATGTTATCGGAGCGTGTTTTTAGTGCCGCTGGGGGAATTATAACTGATAAGCGCACTCGCCTGTCAACTGACAATGCTGACCCTTATCAAAATGAACAAGGGCTGGATTGGGCCAGACTTCTCATCATCACCAAATGACAGCAGGGTAACATAAAGTCAAATCCACTGTGTTATTTCGGGAGGTGTATTCCCATGCACCGCTTCACACCCACACATGGGGGTATACGCTTCCTTATTTTGGCTGTATTTTGCTCTTCTCCTTATCCTCAGCCTCCATCACCACTATACCACCAGGGTGACCTTGGTCCGTGTTGCCAGCATTACAAGTTCCTCCGTCCTAATTTTTGGCAGCTTTTGCTTGGAAGGCATAGGCGCAGACTATGGGAGACCCACTCCCTAATTATGGGTATAAGGTTTTTAATATGCTGTACTGCATGGCTCTTGTAAGGGGCATTAAAACCGTCTTGTTAAGCTACTGCGACCTCCACCACTCTTCCAAGGGGCATTAAAACCGTCTTGTTAAACCACCCTGTACTCCACAGCTCTTCCAAGAAGCATTGAAATGTTGTTTTTAATTACCTCTAATCTCCACGACTCTTCCAACGGGCATTGCATTTCCTCCTAATATTAGTCAGCTTTTGCTTTTCAATGCATAGGCAAAAACTAAGGGAGACTCGCTCTCCAATAATGGGTAGAAGGTTTTTAGTACGCTGTAATCCACGCCTGTTTCAAGGGGCATTGCAGTTCCTCATAATTTTTGGAAAGCCTTCCATTCACTGCTTAGGCCAACAGTGTACGGGAGACCCAGTTGCTATAAATGGAAAAAAACGGTTTAATTAAGGTCCTCTGACCTCCATGTCACTTCCAAGGGGCAATGGAGTGCCTCGAAATTTTTGGTAGGCATTGCACTCACTGTATGCCCTATAACTGTGTAGCTGAACCGCTCCTTTTGGTACAGAAACATATCCTACAAAACATGTGTGGTTGACTGGCCTGATATTGATGTGAATGGTCCCTGTTCATTCTGCTCTTTCTCCTTTGCCACCACCTCATCCATCATTCATCACCTGAAGCTTTGTTTTAACGGGAGTCATAGTAGCAGGAAAACATCGAGCAATCTACGGAGGAGGTAGGATATGCGCCAAAACGCTGACCACCTCAGGCCTAGCTGCTACTACATACATGTGCTTGCATTCCAAGGAACAGAAAGCTAAGGAGATGGATGGCCTCATGATCATGAATAATTTGTTCGTTGTATAGGAGGCCGACCACTGCTGCTGTCTACCTTCTGAACCTTGTTTTGAAGCCTGATTGACCCAGGACGCGCAATCCTCTATGTCTGGAGGACGTGTTGCATCCCAGTGTCCAACGGTGTCCCGGCTTCCACAATATTAACCCAGGGTGAAGGCGTCAGTGAGATGGACCATCCCTGGCCACATTCACAAGGACTTGCACGGGGATAGTTGCAAGTCTGCATCTTCTGATGCGGCAAGGATCACTTCAGATGGGCACACTTTTAGGCAGTGACCTGGGTGTCAGAGATGCTTCCAGGGGTCTTCCCCATGCTGTTCCCATGTCTTTTTAGCACTGTATGCATGTGTCATACAGCACATGGCCAGATAAGGTTGTAAAATGTTAAAATGACATTTCCCGGTGAATGCATTTGTCACGGTTGAAAGCAATACAAAAGTGCAAAAACGCTTAAACAATGCTACTTGTGAACATAGCCCAAGGTGTGCAGGAATATTTTTGTTTTTGGTTATTTATTTTACCTTATACACAAGGCTTTACCCTGGAAAGGAAGTTCCTTAACATATTTCACAGGAAAACCGTTTCAGTTTCGTTTTTGAACGTTTTATTGTGAGCCCATAAAAGTGGCTTAAACGTTGTTGACAGCAGTGACCTGGGGGTCAGAAATGCTTCCTGGGGTGATCCCCATGCTGTCCCCATGTCATTTGAGCACTGTCACTATCGTTTTGGGCATTTTTTAGGCTTTCTACAGACTGTCGGGGTGCTGCCGCAAAAATGCTCGGGTCTCCCATAGACTAACATTGGGCTCGTTGCTCGGATCGAGCACCCGTGTATCACGGTGAGCTGGGCCCGAGCTTCGAGCACCCGAGCATTTTAGTGATCGCTCAACAATAGTAAGCATCATTTATCTGCATTGCAAGCTCCCAAAGCCTGTTTTCTGTATTAATGTATTTTTCCTACTACTTTATGAATTTAGTTATTAGGGTAAGATCAGACTTACTGGATTTTCAAGTGGAAATTGTGAATAGGTAGAAAAATGGCAATATATTAAAATCCACAGCACCAACTTTATCTGAATGAGGCATTTAAACAGCCCTCCAGTCTCATTACTCTTGTTGTGTGTTCGGCAGTTAACGATCAATGATCTTTATTATTTTACTCATTTTTATAGCCCCATTACTTACATGCCACATTACAGACATTGTGAGCCCCAATGGGGACAGTGATGATGATCTACTGTACATTCCCTATCAGAGTGTGGGAGGAAACCAATGAAAACACGGCGAGAAAGAACAAACTCCATGCAGATGTTATCCTTAAGCTCTTCCTGTTCAGCTCTTGTTCTTCTTCCAGGCTCTGCTGTTGACGGGGCGTGATTGCCTAAGTCATGGTGATTGACAGCCGGCTTCACAGTGGCCTGTCAATCAGCAGGACATCAGCAGTCATGCCCCGTCAGCACAGCGGAAAATAAGCATCTGCTCTGTTATATGATGTTATCGGAAGCCACAGAATGGCCGTGAGAACCCATCCGTGATTGCTCAGAGGATTGGTATCGGACACTACAGTCAGGTATTAGCAACTACCTGCCTGTAAGTTGTGATGCCCATGAAAAGAAAAAAATAGACCCTGATAACCCCATTAATGGGAACCTAGCAACCTAGTGCTAACCACTGAGCCACCATGCTGCCCATCTTGCAGTATGTACTTTATCATCATTCTGCCCGCCTTTTAAAAAAAAATGTCCTACTGGTGAGCTTGTGATGGTATTCTGCTGGTATAAAGCAGTCAGTAAGCGGTGACTGAGCTTCCGGGAAAGGGACCAGTAATAATATGGAGTGTCTGACTACCTCCCTCTGTAAGCACCGTACTCGCAGGTCACAGTCCTGATGGAGCGGAGTTAGAGGAGGCTAGCCGCAATGCAGTAGTGAAATAAATGACAGTCATGTATTGACTTGGATATATTATTTTTGTTGTGTTCATGATCCACTTTTAAAGGGGGGGGTGTCTTCTGCTGACACTGGTATAGGGGTAATATCCCCCAATTCTGATAATATCCCCCATCCTGGTATATATGCCCCCCCCCTTCCTTTTATACATGGTCCCCATCCTGGTATGCCTGGCATCCCTCCATCCTGGTATGCCTGGCATCCCTCCATCCTGGTTTGCATGGAACCCCTCCATCCTGGTATGCCTGGCACCTATCATCCCTATCCTGGTGTGCATGGCACCCCTAATCCCTATCCTGGTATGCATGGCACCCCTAATCCCTATCCTGGTATGCATGGCACCCCTAATCCCTATCCTGGTATGCATGGCACCCCTAATCCCTGTCCTGGTATGCATGGCACCCCTCATCCCTGTCCTTGTATGCATGTATCAGCAATCCCCATCCTGGTATGCATGGCACAGCAATCCCCATCCTGGTATGCATGGTACCCCTAATCCCTATCCTGGTATGTATGCCCCTCTCATCTTTATCCTGGCATGTATGGCCCCCTCATCTTTATGCTGGTATGTATGGCCCCCTCATCTTTATCCTGGTATGTATGGCCCCCTCTTATTTACCCTGGTATGTATGGCCCCCCTAATCCTTACCCTGGTATGTATGGCCCCCCTCATCCTTACCCTGGTATGTATGGCCCCCCTCATCCTTACCCTGGTATGTATGGCCCCTTCATCCTTTTTCCTAGTATGCATGGTCCCCGTAATCCCCATCATGCTGCACATAAAAAAAAATAAATATATAAACATTGCTACTCACCTTTCTTCTCTCCTCCAGCGCTGACGCCTGTCTGCCCGCACTGATCTCCCCATGTGAGCCGCGCATGGTGTCACTGCTATGCGCGGCTCACAAGGAGAGATCAGCTGACGGAAGTCACCTCTCCCCGCGCCGGGACTGTGTGCGCGGGGAGCAGTGACTTCATGCTCCTTCATAGCCGGCACACAGCTTAGCCGCGCTGCGTCTCCTGCTGCTGCCGGGTTATCTCGTATGCCCGCTTATTAAAGGGCATGAATATTCACCCCATCCCCACGCCCATGGGCGTGGAGAGAGGTTAAATATTCATGCCCTTTAACAGCGGGCACAGGCGATTCCGGCAGCAGCTGCGGCTACACTGTGTGCTGCTATTAAGGACCATGAATATTCAGTGCTCCCCATGGGCGTGGGGAGCAGTGAATATTCATTTTCTTTAGCAGCGGGGACAGTGTAGTCTGGAGCAGGCGGCTGCTGCCCCCTGTGCCCCGCTCCTCCACCGCTACAGCTCCCCCCAGCACAGTATATATACTCACCCCTCCCCAACATTTGGACTATAAGAATCACGCCCCATTTTCCTCCAAAATTTTGGAGGAAAAAAATGCGTCTTATAGTCTGAAAAATACGGTACTATTCATGGAGGGGATTAGAAATGCACAGGATAAGGCTTGTATAGGGCGCCAGTCACACAGATACATGTAGTGCAACATGCCAACTTGCTGCCTATTAGTGATGCCAAAGCTATTACAGAATTTCCCCAAAAATAAGCCCTAGCATGATTTTACAGGATTTTTGGAGGATGCTTGACATATAGGCCCTACTCCAAAAATAAACCTTAGTTAGTCAGGGCTGGCGTTAGGAGAGGGGAGCAACTGGGCAATTTATCAGGGCCCCTACTCTCTTTGGGGCTCTAAGCATTTCTATTCCAAGGCTGCTTAAGGACCTTTGGTGACATCATAGTCATGTGACCATAATGTCAGCAAAGGTTCTTGAACTGTGGGAGCCTAGAGTAACTGAAGAGTAGATAGACTGGTATGTAGGGGGGGAGACTGGACAATTTCTCTAGGTTCCCACTCTGAGGCCCTCAGCGTTTCTATTCCAAGGTTCAGACTACTTAAGGACCTTTGGAGAAATCACTGTCCTATGACCCTGATGTCACCAAAGGTCTTTTAACAGAGGAAGTCTAGAGGAGCTGAGACAGGCTGGTATGTGCAGTGTGTGTGTCTGTGTATATTCTTGTGTATGTGCAATGTGTGTGATATGACATGATTATTATATATGGATAAATGAAGACATTCCCTGAAAATAAGCCCTAACCCATCTTTTTGAGCAAAAAATGATATAAGACCTTGTCTTATTTTCTGTAAAAGATGCTAGATCAGGCGGTCTGCCGAGCACTATATATGTGCACCCTACAAGAACAGACACATGGTTTCCACCAACACTACAAAAGCCTGGCTGCATCCTGCAAGGATGGAAAATTATGTAAGGTATTAGTTAATATTTTGACCAAAATATGTAAGCCTGCACCTACGTCAGGGGTCCTCATTGTCTTTCCAGCGAAAAGACAATATAACGTATTGGAAAACCAGATTTAACGCTGGCAGTAAAATGTTTTACCTCATAGAAAGAATAAGGCTGTGTGCCCACAATGTGTTTTTCAAGCATTTATGCTGCGGAATTTCCGCAGTATAAATGCTTCAAAAACGCTTGGTAATCCGCCCCCCATGGTCCCCAATGACAAGCCGCACTTTCAGTGCCCATGGTGCGTTTTTTTCCGCAGCGTTTATGCTGCGCTCAAAAATCTGCAGCATGTCCATTAATTTTGCGGAAGCGCGGCGTAATCGCCGCTATTGACTTGCATTGAGACGCATATAATCCGTGTCAGTACATTTGTACTCACGGATTATATGCGTTTCTATGTGCGGATGGTACCCAGGTCTGGAGTAGAGTAGACTCTCATCCAGACCTGGGTACCATAGAAACTGTAAAAAATAGAATTTAAAATAAAAAATAAGGTTTATACTCACCTTCCGATGTCTTCCCGGTGTTTTGTCTGCTACGTCCAGTGACTTGCAATGTTCGCGTGGTTGTGAAGGACCTGCCATGACGTCACTGAGTCATGTGACCCATCACATGGCTCAATGACGTCACCGCAGGTCCTTCACACCACCGCGAGCAGTGCAAGACACTGGACGGAGCAGACAATACACCGGGAAAACATCGGAAGGTGAGTATAAACTTTATTTTTTTTTGTTTTTCACCATTCTTGTTCTCTTTTTTAACTAACTTGGTCACACTACTATAAATCCATGCCCGTTGCAACAAGGTGGACAAGTTGTCAAGCACTTTTCCAAGTGATGCTAAAATCGCTTGGAAAAGTACTTGATAACCCGCATGCAGAAATGCGCATGCAAAGACGCTTCACAAACGCTTCTACCTGGCGGGAAAAACGCATGTAAAATCCGCATGCGTTTTTCCTGCCAGGGAGAAGCGTAAAAAATATGCAGCATTTCTGCATCGTGGGCACATAGCCTCTGTTATGCACACGCCCGGGCTGAGCGGCGTGTGCGTGTGATTGTAGTGATTCCACTGGACCATGAACCGGAGAGTGCCTGGAGGGGCGTGACTAAGTATCTGGCCGATCCGACCAAGATGGCACGACGGCATACGACGCCAGTGCACCAGGGAGAAACCGGGCAGAGGGACCAGGTGCTACTCCAAGTCAAACTCCGGACACGGGGGTTGACCCACACAGGGATTACTGGATCAGGCTGGTTAGGCTGGCGCACAGACTGGAGGGTATAGGCAGGCACGACTGGTATGCAGGCAGGCGGGTAAAGGCAAGCGCAGCTAGAGTGCAGACAGGGAGGCACTAGCAGGTAGGAACACAGGCGGGATAGGACCCAGTACACACTGGGACTCAGGAACAATACAGGTAGAGGGGTACAGGCAAGCACAGCTAGAGTGCAGACAGGGAGGCACTAGCAGGTAGGAACACAGGCGGGATAGGACCCAGTACACACTGGGACTCAGGAACAGGCAGGTTAGGCTGGCACAGACTGGTGGATATAAGCAAACACGGCAGGTATGCAGATGGGTGGATACAGGCGAGTATGCAGGCAGGGAGGTACTGGCCGAAAGGACGGGCTGGAGCACAGAAAGGTTAAGACCCAGTACAGACTGGGTCACAGAACCGCAGATGCGGTAGACAACCACAGCAGAGAGGGAACGCCCGAAGCGGTGGGCAAGAACAGAGCAGGACGGGGCTGCAGGAGCAGCGAGCACAAGCAGGTCAGGACAGGACTGCCGGAGCAGCGGGCAGAAGCAGGGCAGGACAGGACTGCCGGAGCAGCGGGCAGAAGCAGGGCAGGACAGGACTGCCGGAGCAGCGGGCAGAAGCAGGGCAGGACAGGACTGCCGGAGCAGCGGGCAGAAGCAGGGCAGGACAGGACTGCCGGAGCAGCGGGCAGAAGCAGGGCAGGACAGGACTGCCGGAGCAGCGGGCAGAAGCAGGGCAGGACAGGACTGCCGGAGCAGCGGGCAGAAGCAGGGCAGGACAGGACTGCCGGAGCAGCGGGCAGAAGCAGGGCAGGACAGGACTGCCGGAGCAGTGGGCAGAAGCAGGGCAGGCTAGAACCGCCGGAGCGGTAAGCAAAGGAGTCAGAGCAGGCTAGGCTGAGTAGGGGGGACAGGGCTCTGTTCACACGGAACAGACAGGAAGGGAAAGGCAGAGCCAGACACCCACAGGGTACTAGCAGAGAAGTAGCGAGTGGACCACAAACTCACAAACGGGAGTACAGAGACAACAAGCAGGAGTTAGGTACGAGTTCAGACTCTGCAGAAAAAGGAAGGGAACGGACATAGAGGCAAAACAGGTAAAGGATAGGAGAGAGTTCAGACTGGAACTGAGTGTACGGAGGAGACCGACACTGCAGCGGAATACAGGAGCGGGTCTGGGAATACGGCCCCCAGAGAGGCAGGACGAACAGGCAAGGTGCGTGTTCAGACAGGACAGACAAGATACAGGAGCAGGTCTAGGTAATCGGCCCCTAGAAGGCAGGAGGAACAGGCTAGGAGCGTGTTCAGACAGGTCAGACAAGATACAGGAACGGGTCTAGGTAATCGGCCCCTAGAAGGCAGGAGGAACAGGCTAGGAGCGTGTTCAGACAGGCCTGGAAATACAGCCTCCAGGATAGGCAGACAAGAGAACACAGAACGGGACCTGGCACCTTCAGAGTGCAAGCACACACTGAATGAAACACTATGCTCAGGCAGGGATAGATGGGAGCAGCTGAGCTATATACCAGGTGACAGACAGCAATAGGCTGAGGACGCACAAGGGGTGTGACCCACAGCAGGTACAAAAAGCAGGAAGTGATCGGGCGCCGCCCTTAAGCAGCAGAAACAGACACAAACAGACAGCATGGAGGGAAGCCAGAGAGACATTCTGGACAGGAGATCAAGTGCGCGCTCTTGCACAGTGGGAGATGGACCACTATGCAAGGACGCCGCCAGGTATGTTACAGTACCCCCCCCCTTACGCCCCCTCTTCTTCAGGCCTGCCAGAATCTTCCGCAGGGAATTCGAGGGCCAATTCTTCACTTCGAAGAGATCACTTCCCCTGTCCACCGGAAAAACTGGTCTCCTCTGGGTAGCTAGGATGCTACCTCCCATCCAGCCACCCTTAGCAACAGACGAAACGGGTGGAGTACCAGGAACAGCACACAAGGAAGTCTCTCTCCACATATTTTCAGGTGGCACCCCAGAGGGTACAGGAGACAACTGGAAGTCCTCCACCGGGTTGGAGGGGGACAGAGACTTGGGGGTAATCTCTGCTTCGAGGTACATCTTGTCAAGCTCACAGGAAGAAATAGACGGGTTATCAGGTACATAATGAGGAAAAGTCACTGTCTCTTTGTTTTCTGGTGGTACCCCGGAGGATTCAGGAAACAACTGGAGGTCCTCCGCCGGGTCAGAAGAGTGCAGAGGCTCAGAGAAAACATCTGCTTCAGAGTACACTAGGTCGGACTCACTGGACGAAGCAGGCGAGGTATCGGGTACCGAGTATAGGAAAGTCTCTGTCCATTCTCCACCAGGTGGCACCCCGAAGGGTTCTGGAGACAACTGGCGGTCCTCCGCCTGGTCAGAGGGGTGTAGAGACTCACGGGTAACCTCTGCTTCAGAGTACACTAGGTCGGACTCACTGGACGAAGCAAGCGAGGTATCAGATCCAGGATATAGGAAAGTCTCTGTCCATTTACCACCAGGTGGCACCCCGAAGGGTTCTGGAGACAACTGGAGGTCCTCCGCCTGGTCAGAGGAGTGTAGAGACTCGGGAGTAACCACTGCTTCAGAGTACACTAGGTTGGACTCACTGGACGAAGCGAGCGAGGTATCAGGTACAGAGTATAGGAGAGTCTCTGTCCTTTCGCTATCAGGTAGCACCCCGAAGGGTTCAGGAGACAACTGGAGGTCCTCTGCCTGGTCGGAGGGGTGTAGAGACTCGGGAGTAACCTCTGCTTCGGAGTACACTAGGTTGGACTCACTGGACGAAGCGAGCGAGGTATCAGGTACAGAGTATAGGAGAGTCTCTGTCCTTTCGCTACCAGGTAGCACCCCGAAGGGTTCAGGAGACAACTGGAGGTCCTCCGCCTGGTCGGAGGGGTGTAGAGACTCGGGGGTAACTACCACTTTGGGGTACCCATTGTCAGGCTCACAGGACGAAGCGGACAAAGTATCGAGTACCGGGTGTAGAGAATTCTCTCTCCATTTGTCATCGAGTGGTATCCCGGAGGATTCAGGAGGCAACAGGGGGTCCTCCGCCAGGTAGTAGAGGTGCACAGACTCTGAGGTAACCACAGCTTTGGAGCATCCTTGGACATGCACACCGGTTAAAGTGGGTGAAGCATCTGATGCCGGGTGCAGGAAGTTCTCCTGTGTGGAGTCTGGATGGGCAGAAGTCTCTTCGGGCAGGAGAACTGGTGCACTACCCACGCACATTACCCGTTGGGGCTTCTCCGGGATACAGGGAGATGAAGCTTCAGTAGGGACTTCAAGGTTGGGGTCAGGAGGTCTCAGGGAGGACAGACCCTGGCGTGACGGCTTGCCTCTACGTCTAGCACGTCTGGACTGCCTCTTGAGGTTGGGAGAAGTATTCCGGAAAGCGTAGTCACCCTGTGAGGATTCTGGGTGGGCAGTAGTCTCATTGGGCTGGAGGACTATTGCGCTACCCACACACATTACCCATTGGGGCTGCTCCGGGATATTGGGAAGTGAAGCTTCAGCAGGAGCCTCCGGGTTAGGATCATCGAAGACCATTAGAAAGGCCACCAGGAAGGCCATTAGGTCCAGGAGGATCGGATCCTGTGTTTCATATAGGGGGTTGATCCATTCCAAGGCATCACCCGCCAGGTAAGACATAATGAATGCCACCTTAACCCGATCGGTGGGAAAACATAGAGGGTAGAACTTGAAGTGTAGCATGCATTGCTCCACAAATGCACGACTTTGTCTAGGATCCCCATAATAACGTAGCGGATCCGCGGGAACGAGAGCAGATAGATCCATCTGGACGGGTGCGTAATTCGCCTGGAACTCAGCTAAAGGAAAAAAAAAAAATTTATTTATTTATTTTAATGCATGTATTCGCTGGAAAACTTCTCAGAGAGCGAAGGCCGTGGGGCTCAACGGGAACCATGGCCTGAGCATGCTGTTATGCACACGCCCGGGCTGAGCGGCGTGTGCGTGTGATTGTAGTGATTCCACTGGACCATGAACCGGAGAGTGCCTGGAGGGGCGTGACTAAGTATCTGGCCGATCCGACCAAGATGGCACGACGGCATACGACGCCAGTGCACCAGGGAGAAACCGGGCAGAGGGACCAGGTGCTACTCCAGGTCAAACTCCGGACACGGGGGTTGACCCACACAGGGATTACTGGATCAGGCTGGTTAGGCTGGCGCACAGACTGGAGGGTATAGGCAGGCACGACTGGTATGCAGGCAGGCGGGTAAAGGCAAGCGCAGCTAGAGTGCAGACAGGGAGGCACTAGCAGGTAGGAACACAGGCGGGATAGGACCCAGTACACACTGGGACTCAGGAACAATACAGGTAGAGGGGTACAGGCAAGCACAGCTAGAGTGCAGACAGGGAGGCACTAGCAGGTAGGAACACAGGCGGGATAGGACCCAGTACACACTGGGACTCAGGAACAGGCAGGTTAGGCTGGCACAGACTGGTGGATATAAGCAAACACGGCAGGTATGCAGATGGGTGGATACAGGCGAGTATGCAGGCAGGGAGGTACTGGCCGAAAGGACGGGCTGGAGCACAGAAAGGTTAAGACCCAGTACAGACTGGGTCACAGAACCGCAGATGCGGTAGACAACCACAGCAGAGAGGGAACGCCCGAAGCGGTGGGCAAGAACAGAGCAGGACGGGGCTGCAGGAGCAGCGAGCACAAGCAGGGCAGGACAGGACTGCCGGAGCAGCGGGCAGAAGCAGGGCAGGACAGGACTGCCGGAGCAGCGGGCAGAAGCAGGGCAGGACAGGACTGCCGGAGCAGCGGGCAGAAGCAGGGCAGGACAGGACTGCCGGAGCAGCGGGCAGAAGCAGGGCAGGACAGGACTGCCGGAGCAGCGGGCAGAAGCAGGGCAGGACAGGACTGCCGGAGCAGCGGGCAGAAGCAGGGCAGGACAGGACTGCCGGAGCAGCGGGCAGAAGCAGGGCAGGACAGGACTGCCGGAGCAGCGGGCAGAAGCAGGGCAGGACAGGACTGCCGGAGCAGCGGGCAGAAGCAGGGCAGGACAGGACTGCCAGAGCAGTGAGCAGAAGCAGGGCAGGACAGGACTGCCGGAGCAGTGGGCAGAAGCAGGGCAGGCTAGAACCGCCGGAGCGGTAAGCAAAGGAGTCAGAGCAGGCTAGGCTGAGTAGGGGGGACAGGGCTCTGTTCACACGGAACAGACAGGAAGGGAAAGGCAGAGCCAGACACCCACAGGGTACTAGCAGAGAAGTAGCGAGTGGACCACAAACTCACAAACGGGAGTACAGAGACAACAAGCAGGAGTTAGGTACGAGTTCAGACTCTGCAGAAAAAGGAAGGGAACGGACATAGAGGCAAAACAGGTAAAGGATAGGAGAGAGTTCAGACTGGAACTGAGTGTACGGAGGAGACCGACACTGCAGCGGAATACAGGAGCGGGTCTGGGAATACGGCCCCCAGAGAGGCAGGACGAACAGGCAAGGTGCGTGTTCAGACAGGACAGACAAGATACAGGAGCAGGTCTAGGTAATCGGCCCCTAGAAGGCAGGAGGAACAGGCTAGGAGCGTGTTCAAACAGGTCAGACAAGATACAGGAACGGGTCTAGGTAATCGGCCCCTAGAAGGCAGGAGGAACAGGCTAGGAGCGTGTTCAGACAGGCCTGGAAATACAGCCTCCAGGATAGGCAGACAAGAGAACACAGAACGGGACCTGGCACCTTCAGAGTGCAAGCACACACTGAATGAAACACTATGCTCAGGCAGGGATAGATGGGAGCAGCTGAGCTATATACCAGGTGACAGACAGCAATAGGCTGAGGACGCACAAGGGGTGTGACCCACAGCAGGTACAAAAAGCAGGAAGTGATCGGGCGCCGCCCTTAAGCAGCAGAAACAGACACAAACAGACAGCATGGAGGGAAGCCAGAGAGACATTCTGGACAGGAGATCAAGTGCGCGCTCTTGCACAGTGGGAGATGGACCACTATGCAAGGACGCCGCCAGGTATGTTACAGCCTCAGCCTCGATCCCATGCTGTCCTGTCTGTATACTTGCTTTTGCTTCATTCTCTGCCCAGGAGCTGTGGTTCCTGCACAGTCAGACAGCCATTACACAGTATACGATTATCTCCACACATTATATTTTTACACATCCAATTGTGGAACTTATTAATCCAATGTATGTTGATTAAAATGTACTTTAATATGACAACCCCTTTTGAACTTGGAGGGACCCTTTACTGCCGTGCAGCAATCATAAATGCCCAAAGGCAAAACCCTCTTGGGGAGGGGAGAATAAGTGAACATGTTTGTTGGTAATGCCTCAGTGTTGTTGGACACGTGCACTTATTGGCACTTGCAGTAATCGTTGTTTATGGCTACTTGTAGCATCTGCACAGTGGAAACCTATCTTACTTAAAGGGGTTGTCCGTACTTGGCCAGTGCCAGTCTCTTGAATGAAATTGGAAAACCCTATACTTACCTCCCACACCAGTGCCGTTCCAGCAGTGTTGGCGCCAGGTCTCTCGGTGCTCACGTGACAATATGAAATCTGCAGCCAATTGGGGGGTGTGATCGTCCACTCTGATGAAATAATAAAGGCAACAGCCGGCGACATAGTGTCATGTGAGTGCCAGGAGACCCGATGCCTAATATTGCTGAAAAGGCGCCAGTGCAGGTAGTATAAGCCTCTCTTATTTAACATGGAGAACTCAGGCATTTAGGATGGGGTTGTCCAAGTAGAACTCTTGTGTATATTATTTAGCCAAAATTAAAATGTACCAAATATCCACATGTGCAAATACCGTATATAAAGCCTTTTACTCCAAATTCCGTTATTTCTCCTCTGATCTCATCGGTGGCCGTTCATTCAAAGCCACAAAGTGTTTGTCTATCCTGATATCTTGTGGAACAGCCTGGCCTCACATGGGTTCTCCTCCCTCTTATCTCGGACCCTCAGTATTGACACCCTCACTTTTTTCATGCCCCTACATCTTTATATTTAATGCGGAAAGACTACCAGGAAATGTAGTTTCTGATCACTTGAGTCTTTTCTAATGTGATCGGTTTCATTATACCCTTATACCATCCACAGCAGTATACGAAAAGGAGTGTAGGTGTGAGTTGTGCAGAGGTAGTGGCTGCACCCAGGCACTGATGCGGAAATCCCAGCTCCCCTCTGCCCATTACCGTTCACCAGTTTTATATGTGATGCATGGTGGTTCAGCAGACAGATTCTAGGGCAAAATAACTACTAAATAATGTCATGTTATAATGACAGATCTGTCACAAGCAGTTTTTCAAGTTGTAGAGCAATAACCTGAATCTCCCCAGTTGTTCTTTCATAACCATATTCACCAGCATTCATAACCATAGTCACCAGCATTCATAACCATATTCACCAGCATTCATAACCATATTCACCAGCATTCATAACCATAGTCACCAGCATTCATAACCATAGTCACCAGCATTCATAACCATAGTCACCAGCATTCATAACCATATTCACCAGCATTCATAACCATATTCACCAGCATTCATAACCATAGTCACCAGCATTCATAACCATATTCACCAGCATTCATAACCATATTCACCAGCGCTCATAACCATATTCACCAGCATTCATAACCATAGTCACCAGCATTCATAACCATAGTCACCAGCATTCATAACCATAGTCACCAGCATTCATAACCATAGTCACCAGCATTGGCTGCAATTTCATGAAACCTCATTGTGCGCTAAGGGGATAATATATCATCTAGACATATTCAGAGATAAAGCTAAAATACAACACCAATAGCACAGTAATAATGGCGATCATTTATTGAAAGCAATGTAATATATAGAATTTTTTTATTTTTCCATGTATAATGTAGCCAGCAAGGGTGAGTCTATTTTAGCTTTTAATAATTATTTGCTAAAATAAAGTGGCTGACATTACAAATTATTGCCTAAATGGGCACAAAGCTGCCAGTCAGCGAGCAACAATGACCATAGCACTGGATAGGGGAAAGCTGTGGACCCCGTATAGCCAGGTTGACAATCGCACCAAGGACGGCTGTAGATGCCGCAGTTGTGTCCTGTAATTCATGCGTCACATCTCCCAACAAGGATTCCAGAGTTTGGATTTTATGACTTCACTTCTGAATCCACCTGGGGAACGTGGCACAGGGGCCTCATTGCTGCTTATGCTCCATCCCAGTTGGCACAGAGCAGACTGCCAGTGGTCACGTTGGCAGTGGAGCAGCAGCTTTCAGCCCTCTGTAAGTAGGTCAGATACATTGTGTGACTGCTTTGCTGCAGATCAGCACATATAGAGATGGAGGTAATAGGAAGATGTGGAAGAATGTTCTTCAGATTGGCAGGCCAGCCATGCTTGTTACTGATGACATGAAACATGATGATGTTGGCATTTTGAGTGCAGGTAGTAGGAGCTGATGGTACAGAAATAAATGAACTCCAGTAGATAGTCTTGCGTCAAGATACAGGAGGATTAGATGGTATGACGGTATTATGCTGTTTCTCCGCTTAGTGGTAAGTTGTGCTCCATGCTGGACCCACAAACGGGAAACTCGTGAAAATCCTCTGTTCTCTAGCAGGAATTGTCTCGTTCACGCCATCACTGCGCGGTGCTGGGATCTGCTGTCTCATGGTGACATACGGGTTCCTTCCTATAATAACTGGAGATGGCGCTTTTCCTGTCCTTATGTCTTTCCAGTTTATATTTGAAAAGAAGGGGTGCGTTCTGATTTTTCCATTAACCCCTAGCCGGACATAATGGTCTTTGCAGAGTAGTTTGGACATAATGTCCATAGCATCGTGGTCAGTGAGGTTTTCATATGATGGTTCTTCGTACAAGACATTATTCACAATCTCTTCAGTGGTGTCTCCTGGAAATGGTGAGTCTTGGAAAATCATGTCGTACAATATGACTCCAAAGGCGAACCAGTCCACACCTTCATCATAAGCGTCTCCCATGATCATTTCTGGGGCGCCATACCCAGGTGTTCCACTGAAATCTCTGGCATTAAATCTCTTATCAAACTCGTATAGAGATAGTCCAAAATCAGTAATCTTTATGTGGCCGTCACCAGTCAGCAGGATGTTATCCGGTTTTAAGTCCCGGTGAATGATGTCATTGCTGTGCAGGAATTGTAGGCCACAAACGATTTCTGCTCCTATAAATCTTACAGGTTCCTTCAGGGGAATGGTACTATATATATAGTGAAGCAGATCCCCTCCACTGGCCAGCTCGGTGACAAAATACGCATGGTTTTCCGTATGAAACGCGGCATGGCAATGGGTTAGGAATCTGCTGTTGTGGCTAAGCTTCAGGACATGGTGTTCTACAAGGCATTCAGGGAAGGAGATTAGGCTTTCTTTCTTAATGATTTTAAGGGCCACACTTTCTTTCCTTATTTTATCAGTGGCCAGCATAACCTTCCCATAACTCCCTTGTCCAAGTATGCCATGGCAGATAAACTTATCCCTGGTGAGAGGGACAGTGGTCTTTATTTTTTTGCTACTGGGGCCACTACATTCACCTGAGATGTCATCTTGACTGGTGGCTGGATCTTCCTGATGTTTCCTTTTTCTCCCAGTTCTCTTCTCTTCTGCTGCACTTTCATTACCTTTCAGGTTAATGATCCTGGTTGGACCCAAAGTACTCAGTTTTTTTAGATTATCAGCTCGATTTGTGATGTATCCCACAAGCTTTTCACATCTGTTTTGTACAGTGTCTAGGAAGGAAATATTCTGGGTTCCCTCATTGACAGGTAATACCTGACCAACCTGCCCAGATTTCTTGGAATCCATCTTCCTTATCTTTGCTGGAGGTTCCTGGTTATTTCCAGTGTCTTCTCCATCTGGTGTTTCTTTCCTTTTTCTCTTTCTATTCCCTGTAAAGTCCATGTTGCATCAGGCAACAACAGGGCAATTATCCAAAAACGTATGTAAAATTATCAGAGAATGCAATCCACACGTATATTGTAGTCAAAGCCAACTACAACTAAAGCTCAATGGCTGCAGTCAGTTGTTTATGGAACTTTGTGGAATGTGATGTCACTGTGCCGGTGATGTCACACTCACTGTGATGTCAGCAGATGTATGTGAGTGTTCCATCTCTGCTGAACGTGAAAGTCTCGGAAGGGGCGGGGCTTAGTCACCATTGACTATAATGGAGTCTGTTGAGTGGGTAGTATTTAGTGACCTGAAGCTGGAAATCAGTGGGATAAATGACATCAGGATTCAGGAATAAGTTACAGTAGTTTTATATTTGTTTTAATTTATTTTATACAAAAAAAGAGCATGGACCGCACCTCCAAAAAAATCATACATTGATCTAATGCCTCTCAGCAAAAATATACATAACTGAACATGAGGTTCTTAGTTTAACATTCTGATCAGACTGTATGAAGCCCACTGCCACGTCACGGCAAACCTCGTAGTGGGTCCTAACATTTCCTGCCTAAAAGGAGCGGCGCCATGTGCCAACCACCGCTACAGTGAGAATGCACCAGCAGGGCGGGCGGCCTGGTGCCTCACAGCATCCATGCTTCAAGACCGAGTCCCCATGACTCCAGGCCACGGCGCCCCACAAGCACAAAACCACAGCAACAATGGCTGACACATTGCACCAACACCACATGAAAGGAGCATTGTGACTCACCTTCCTCAAGCTCTCAAGTGAGAGCAAAATAGGCTAGACCCTCTTTGCAGACTCCTGCTAATTAAAATTGCCTGTGCCAAATGGGATGAGTGCTGGTCCAAGAAAGGGAAAAGAATAAGCTGGTTCATTGACATGGCAGTGGGCTTCACACAGTCTGATCAGAATGTTAAGCTAAGAACCTCATGTTCAGTAATATGTATTTTTGCTGAGAGGCATTAGATCAAATGTATGATTTTTGGAGGTGCGGTCCATGCTCTTTTTATTTATTTTTTTTTATTTTATGTTACATTATTTTGTGTAGGGCTGTGATGATATACATTTTTCAGTTCTTTTGTATCAAATTTAAAGGAAAATGTGTTAACCACTTCCTGACTGCCCACTGCACATAAACGTCCGCGCTTGCTGGGCTCTGTACATCGCCGATGTTTATGAACGGTCGGCGGTCTTTTAGCGCTCAGGGCCCCCAGAGTCCTACACCCTGCGATTCCTGTGCAGAGCGATAGCTCTAACAGGTGACATCCTCGAGACCGGATTGGATCAGGTTCCAATAAAGTTAACCCTTTGCTATCTTCTACTACCCCTGGCAAAAATTATGGAATCACCGGGCTCGGAGTATGCTCATGCAGTTGTTTAATGTTGTTGAAAAAAAGCAGATCACAGACATGGCACTAAACTAAAGTCATTTCAAATGGCAACTTTAGGGCTTTAAGAAACACTAAAAGAAATCAAGATTAAAAATGTGGTGCTCAGTAAGGGTAATTTTTTTCAGACCAAGCAGAGAGGAAAAAATTATGGAATCACTCAATTCTGAGGAAAAAATTATGGAATCACCCTGTAAATTTTAATTTACAAATCTAACACCTGCATCAAATTAGATCTGCTCGTTAGTCTGCATCTAAAAAGGAGTGATCACACCTTGAAAAGCTGTTGCACCAAGTGGACTGACATGAATCATGGCTCCAACACGAGAGATGTCAATTGAAACAAAGGAGATGATTATCATACTCTTAAAAGAAGGTAAGTCATCACGCAATGTTGCAAAATATGTTGGTTGTTCACATTCAGCTGTGTCTAAAATCTGGACCAAATACAAACAACATGGGAAGGTTGTTAAAAGAAAACATACTGGTAGACCAAGGAAGACCTCAATGCGTCAAGACCGGAAACTAAGCAATATGTCTCCAAAACAGGAAATGCACAACAAAACAAATGAGGAACGAATAGGAGGAAACTGGAGTCAATGTCTGTGACCGAACTGTAAGAAACCGCCTAAAGGAAATGAGATTTACATACAGAAAAGCTAAGCATAAGCCATCATTAACACCTAAACAGAAAAAAACAAGGTTATAATGGGCTAAGGAAAAGCAATCGTGGACTGTGGATGACTGGATGAAAGTCATATTCAGTGATGAATCGCGAATCTGCATTGGGCAAGGTAATGATGCTGGAACTTTTGTTTGGTGCCGTTCTAATGAGATTTATAAAGATGACTGCATGAAGAGAACATACAAATTTTCACAGTCATTGATGATATGGGGCTGCATGTCAGGTAAAGGCACTGGGGAAATGGCTGTCATTACATCTTCAATAAATGCCCAAGTTTACATTGATATTTTGGACAGTTTTCTAATCCCATCAATTGAAAGGATGTTTGCGGATGATAACATCATTTTTCAAGATGATTATGCATCCTGCCATAGAGCAAAAACTGTGAAAACATTCCTTGAAAAGAAGACACATAAGGTCAATATCATGGCCTGCAAATAGTCCGGATCTCAATCCAATTGAAAATCTTTGGAAGTTGAAGAAAATGGTCCATGACAGGGCTCCAACCTGCAAAGCTGATCTGGCAACAGCAATCAGAGAAAGTTGGAGCCAGATTGATAAAGGGTACTGTTTGTCACTCATTAAGTCCATGCCTCAGAGACTGCTTTAAAGCCAGAGGTGGTGCAACAAAATACTAGTGATGTATTGGAGTGTTCTTTTGTATGTTTGTTTTTCATGATTCCATATTTTTTTGCTCAGAATTGAGTGATTCCATAATTTTTTCCCTCTGCTTGGTCTGAAAAAAATTACCCTGACTGAGTGCCACATTTTTTATCTTAATTTCTTTTAGTGTTTCTTAAAGCCCTGAAGTTGCCATTTGGAATGACTTTAGTTTTGTGCCATGTCTGTGATCTGATTTTTTTCAACAGCATTAAACAACTGAATGAACATCCTCAGAGCCCGGTGATTCCATAATTTTTGCCAGGGGTTATAGATGCTGTGATCCATAGCGATCACGGCACATAGAAGAGAGGGAGAGGCAGTTGTGCACTCACCTTTGACGGCCTCCGAGATAAGGTCTGACGTGGTCATGGCAGCCGGAGATCACATGATGACCTCCGAGGCTGCCAGGTACGGTGGCCTGTTAGGCTCAGCCATCAACGGAGTCTAACACGAGATCTACCAGTGTAAAACTGACATCCGGTCTCATGCAATGCAATACATGTGTATTGCATTGCATGAGACCTGTGATGATAAAAATATTCCCATAGAGGGACTAAGTGAGAAAGTTAAAAACAGAAAGTTTAAAAATTGGGTCACTTGAGGGGGATTCAGCTCTTCTAGTGCTTAAGGGCTCTGTATACGTAGTCCGCAAACTATTCTACAATAATTTGTTCTCCAAAAGCGAAATAGTGCTCCTTCCCTCCCGGGTGTCGCCGTGTGCCTAAGCAGTACTGTACAGCCACATATGGGATATTGCCACGTTCAGCAGAAATTGTGTGATACATTTCGGCACCATTTTTACCCATTGCCTTGTGTGAAAATGTAAAATCTGAGGCTAAAACTAATTTTTTTTGTGGTAAAAATAGAATTATTTTTTTCTTCGCTGCCCAATGGTATAAATTTCTGAGAGTCACATGTGGTGTCAGTTTGATCACTGCATCCGTAGAGGAATTCATTGAGAGGTGTAGTTTATAAAATGGGGTCATTTATGGGGGTTTCCTGCTGCTTTAGGACCTCAGTCTCTCCCAGTGGGTCATGGCACCTGCAAAACACAACAGTAAAATCTGCACTGTAATATGACAATTTTTCCCTTCTGAGCTTTGCACTGTGCCTGAAAAGTAGGCTTCCAGTATCCATTGTTTCAGATGCTGCACATCTCGTATCTTGATGGTCTGGTGTGGTATATGGGGTACAAAGATAGTGGGGCCATTCTTCATCAGTGGAAACCTCAATGCCACTGGATATCTGAAATTGCTACACGATGATGTGTTGCCCTCTTTATGCACTGAAGATGGCACGTTCCCTGAGTTTTTCCAACAAGATGGTGCACCACCACATTATGGGTGTCAGGTCCGAGCATTCCTACATGAACAGTTTGCTGGAAAGTGGATTGGTTGTTGTGGACCTGTTGAATGGCCACCAAGGTCTCCCCATCTGACCCCCTTAGACTTTTATCTTTGAGGTCATCTGAAGACAATTGTCTATGCTGTGAAGAAAGGAGATGTGCAGCATCTGAAACAACGGATACTGGAAGCCTGTGCTAGCATTTCTTCTGCAGTGTTGCTATCAGTGTGTCAAGAGTGGAAGAAGAGGGTTGCATTGACAATCCAACACAATGGGCAGCACTTTGAACACATTTGATAAGTGGTCATAAACTTGTAAAAAACTCATGAAAGAATAAAGTTACGTTAAAACCAAGCACATCATTGTTTTTCTTATGAAATTCTCAATAAGTTTGATGTGTCACATGACCCTCTACCCATTGAAAAAAATTAAGTTGAATCCAAAATGGCCAACTTCAAAATGGCCGCCATGGTCACCACCCATCTGGAAAAGTTTTCCCCTTCCCTTATACTAATGTGCCACAAACAGGAAGTTGATATCACCAACCATTCCCATTTTATTTAGGTGTATCCATATAAATGGCCCACCCTGTAGTTTTAATCCTTCTAACTTCCTAACCAAAAAAAATTGTTTAAAAAATTGTGCAGATGTAAAAGAACTATTTTGTGTGACCTAACTCTCTGGTTTAAGGGCATAAAAATTAAAAGTTTAAAAATTGCAAAATTTTCCCAATTTTGCCAAATTTCTGATATTTTAAAAAATAATCTAGTTACCGTATTTTTCGGACTATAAGATGCACCAGACCATGACCATAAGACACACCTGGGTTTTAGAGAAGGAAAATAGAAAAGAAAATTTAAGCAAAAAATGTGGTCATGATGCTCTGTTAAGGGGGATGGGGTCTGCCGCTCACACTGTTAAGGGGTAATGTCCCCCAATTCTGTACTAATATCCCCCATCCTAGTAAATATGCCCCCAACTTTCCTGTTATACATGGCCCTCATCCCCATCCTGGTATGCATGGCACCCCTCATCCCCATCCTGGTATGCATGGCACCCCTCATCCCCATCCCGGTATGCATGGCACCCCTCATCCCCATCCTGGTATGCATGGCACCCCTCATCCCCATCCCGGTATGCATGGCACCCCTCCATCCCGGTATGCATGGCACCCCTCCATCCCGGTTTGCATGGCACCCCTCCATCCCGGTTTGCATGGCACCCCTCATCCCCATCCTGGTATGCATGGCACCCCTCATCCCCATCCTGGTATGCATGGCACCCCTCATCCCCATCCTGGTATGCATGGCACCCCTCATCCCCATCCTGGTATGCATGGCACTCCTCATCCCCATCCTGGTATGCATGGCACCCCTCATCCCCATCCCGGTATGCATGGCACCCCTCCATCCTGGTATGCATGGCACCGCTCCATCCCGGTTTGCATGGCACCCCTCCATCCCGGTTTGCATGGCACCCCTCATCCCCATCCTGGTATGCATGGCACCCCTCATCCCCATCCTGGTATGGATGGCACCCCTCATCCCCATCCTGGTATGCATGGCACTCCTCATCCCCATCCTGGTATGCATGGCACCCCTCATCCCCATCCTGGTATGGATGGCACCCCTCATCCCCATCCTGGTATGCATGGCACCCCTCATCCCCATCCTGGTATGCATGGCACCCCTCATCCCCATCCCGGTATGCATGGCACCGCTCCATCCCGGTATGCATGGCACCTCTCCATCCCGGTATGCATGGCACCTCTCCACCCCAAAATTTTGGAGGAAAAAAGTTCGTCTTATTATCCGAAAAATACGGTATATCTAGAAAAAAAATTACTACTATCCTGACTACTATCATGAAGTACAATATGTCACAATAAAACAATCTCAGAACCACTGGGATATGTTGAAGCGTTTCAGAGTTATTACCTCAAAAAGTGACGCTGGTCAGAATTGAAAAAAATTGGCCTGATCACAAAGGCAAAAACTGGCTCTGGCGCGAAAGGGTTAAATCTATAAGTTTAAAAAATATCTATTTCTGCTATTTTTATTAAAAACACAAAATTCTACTGTGGAAGGGCTAAGAAAATGTACTTGTGAACAAATCTTTTGCAAATTACCCAGATATCAAGAGTTTCCAAAAGGTAATTCTGCCCACCTATGGTACATTGGGTAGTAAGAAAAGGGGAGTCAGTGTTTAGCAGGTCTATATTACAGCTCCACAGGGTTTATTACCCCTCTCCCATGACCTTGTAAGGTGAGGCTCCATAGCTAAGCTACAGTATGGAGATTGGTGACCGCATATCTGGGCAGATGAGTTCATTACAGCTTCACACAGATCTTTACCCGGCGTTTCTAAGCTTCTGAGTAGCAACCTGACTAGTAATATTATTATACAAGATTTGATCATTTATTACATAGTTTGTAAAGCCGAATAAAGACTTGCGTCCATCAAGTTCGACCTGTTAGTCCTGTAATTGCTACAGTTGATCCAGAGGAGGGCAAAAACCCCAAATGATTTAGCCAATCTTCACCTGAGGAAAAATTCCCTCCCGACTCTGAAACCAGCAGTCAGAATAAATCCCTGTATCAACCTACTATTTTATTTTATTTTTAAGTATATGCTGAAATCTGCCTGGTATCTAGAAATGCATCCAGTCGCCGCTTGAACTGGTGTAGTGAATCCGACATTACCGTCTCCTCACTCAGTGAATTCCATATTCTCACTGCTCTTACCGTAAAGAACCCCTTCCTATGCTGGTGCTGAAACCTTTTCTCTTCCAGTCTTAGTGAATACCCTCTTGTTACCGTAATATTCCTCCTTTTGAATAAATCCCGGGCAAGGTCTCTATACTGTCCCCTAACATATTTGTACACATTTATTATGTCCCCCCTCAACCTTCTCTTTTCCAGGCTGAATAGTCCTAGTTTTGCCAACCTCTCTGGGTATTGCAGTCCCTCCATTCCCTTTATTAATTTTGTTGCCCTCTTTTGTACCTTTTCAAGCTCATTTATATCCTTTCTATATATTGGGGCCCATAACTGAGCACAGTATTCCAAGTGTGGTCTGACCAGTGCTTTGTACAGTGGGAGAACAATGTTCTCATCCTTTGCAGCTATACCTCTTCTGATACATCCCATTACCCTGTTTGCCCTTACAGCAGCGGCCTGACTTTGGGCACTCCAATTTAGTTTGCTATCAATCAAGATGCCCAAGTCCTTCTCCATCTCTGAATTCCCCAATGATTTCCCATTCAGTGAGTACTGGTGACTTCCATTTTTCCTTCCCATATATATGACCTTACATTTCTCCTCATTAAACCTCATTTGCCATTTAATGCTCCACCTACCCAGTTTATCCAAATCCCTCTGTAGGTCTGCACTGTCCTCTTTTATATTAATTGTTTTACATAACTTTGTGTCATCTGCAAATATTGACATTTTACTATTTATCCCGTTGACTGTCGTTAATAAAGATATTAAATAACATTGGGCCTAGTACAGACCCCTGTGGTACCCCACTAGTGACGCTTACCCAATCTGAGTATATTCCATTTATAACCACCCTCTGCCTTCTATCTTTTAGCCAGTTAGCTACCCACTTGCAGACATTTTCCCCCAGCCCCATCATTCTCATTTTGTATACCAACCTATTATGTGGCACGCTATCGAACGCTTTTGCAAAGTCTAGATACACGACATCCATTGGTTCCCCCTGATCTAATCGAGAGCTAACCTCCTCGTAGAAGTCAATCAGGTTTGTTTGGCAGGAGCGATTCCTCATGAATCCATGTTGGTTCGGGGTTAAAAGATTATTAGCATCAAGATGCTCCGTAATTGCCTCTTTAATGAAGCTTTCAAAAATTTTGCCCACAACGGACGTCAGACTCACCGGCCGATAGTTTCCGGCGTCACTTTTTGCTCCCTTTTTGAATATTGGCACTACATTCGCCTGTCGCCAATCAAGTGGTACAGACCCAGTCTCAACAGAGTCCTTAAATATAAGATATAACGGTCTGTCTATCACATTACTTAGTTCCCTTAGTACCCGTGGGTGTATGCCATCAGGTCCTGGTGATTTGTTTATTTTAATGTTACTGAGGCGTTTCTGTACCCCAACTTGGGTTAGATTAGTCATACTTAGTGGAGGATTAAGCTTGTCACTTCTCATTTCGCCTGTTAGTTCTATTTCCTTTGTGAAAGTTGTCGAAAAAAAATTATTTAATAGGTTAGCTTTATCCTCATCTTTCTCTATGATTTTGCCTTCATCACTTTTTATCGGTCCAATATTATCCGATTTAATCCTTTTACTATTTATATACGTAAAGAACAGTTTGGGATTTGATCTACTTTCCCTAGCAATACGTCTCTCTGTTTCCTCCTTCGCTATTTTTATTTGTTTTTTACAGGTTCTCGTTTTTTCCTTGTAACACATTAGTGCCTCCTTACTGTTTTCCTGTTTTAATCTCTTGAATGCCTCTTTTTTGCTATTTAACGCCCCTTTTACGTTCTTGTTCAACCATATTGGTTTCCTCTTATTTCTGGCCCATTTATTCCCATATGTTATATACCTCTCGCACTGAGTATTCAGAATTCTTTTGAAGGTTTCCCATTTACTATTCGTATTCCTTTGATTAAGAACTTTGTCCCAGTCAACAAGTTGAAGGTTTTCTATCAGCTGATCAAACTTCGCCCTCCTAAAGTTTAATGTTTTTGTTGTTCCCTTATTGATAACCCTACTGAAGGGCATTTTGAAATTGATAATATTATGATCGCTATTACCTAGGTGCCCCCCTATCTGTACCTCAGTTATTCTATCAGGCCTATTAGTCAATATTAAGTCCAACACGGCCTTCCCTCTCGTTGGTTCCTGCACTAGTTGGGAGAGATAATTATCCTTAATATTTGTCAAGAACCTTTTTCCTTTCTGAGATCTACAGGTTTCTGTTTCCCAGTCAATATCCGGGTAGTTGAAATCCCCCATTACAATCACTTCATTATGTTTTGCTACTTTGTCTATTTGTCCTAATAGCAGACTCTCATTCTCCTCTGTTATATTTGGTGGCTTATAGCAGACCCCCAATAATATTTTATTATTATTTTTTGCCCCCTCTATCTCTACCCACATGGACTCGACCCCCTCTTCTCCCTCTCCTATATCTTCCCTTAGTCTGGGCTTTAGACATGACTTTACATATAAGCAGACTCCTCCGCCTTTCCCCTGTTTCCGGTCCCTTCTAAATAAACTATAATCCTAATAAATTTACCGCCCAGTCGTAGCTATCATCTAGCCAAGTCTCTGTTATACCTACGATGTCATACCTCTCCTCCGATATAAGCGCCCGCAGCTCATTCGCCTTATTGGTCAGGCTTCTTGCGTTGGTCAGCATGCAAGATAAAATTTTGGGGTTATTTAGCTTCCTATTCTTCTCTAGCGATCTAACTGTACTATCCTCACCCCCCTCTCCACCCTCATTATATTCACTTCTCCCCTTCCCCCTTGCTTGCCTCACATCCCACCTATTTCCTTGGCCCCCCCCCCCGTCTCTAGTTTAAATACTCCTCCAACCTATTAGCCATCTTCTTCCCCAGCACCGTTGCACCCTCCCCATTGAGGTGCAGCCCGTCCCTACGGTAGAGCCTGTAGCCGACTGCGAAGTCATCCCAGTTCTCCATGAACCCAAACCCTTCTACCTTGCACCAACTCTTTAGCCACTTATTCACCTCCCTAACTTCCCGTTGGCGCTCCTGTGTGGCTCGCGGGATTGGTAGTATTTCTGAGAAAACTACTTTGGAGGTCCTTGCCCTAAGCTTCCTACCTAGGTCCCTGAAATCATTTTTAAGGACCCTCTATCTACCACTCACTTTGTCATTGGTGCCGATGTGGACCATGACCGCTGGGTCTTCGGCAGCCCCACCCAGTAACCTGACAACCCGATCCGCGATGTGCCGGACTCGAGCGCCAGGGAGGCAGCACACCGTTCGGCGATCCCGGTCTTTGTGACAGATTGCCCTGTCTGTCCCCCTAATAATAGAATCACTCACTACCAGGACCTGTCTTGCCTGCCCTACACTTCCCCCCTCCCCCTCATTACTGGAGCATACACTCCCCCGGCGGTCAGAGGATCTGTCGTGCTCCAATAATGCCGGTTCTGAACCAGCCTTCCTATACTTCTTCCCTCTATCCCTCCTAACTGTTATCCAGCTCCCTGCCTGTTCAGCCTGCACTTCCCCTCTATGCTCCACCCCCAGTATTGACCCATTGAGTGTCTGCTCGGTGAGCAGCTAACTCCGTTCCATGTTGTCGATGCTCCTCAGTATCGCTATCTGAGCACTTAGATCCAGAATTTGGGCTTCCAAGTGCACGATATGCTCACATCTCTCGCAGCAGTATAGATCCTCGAGCGGTAGCTCACGGAATGCATACATTGCGCAAGATGTACACTGCACGGCTCCGGCCAAGATGGACGCCATTCTAAATATGGGGATACAGTCAGTATATATATACAAGTACAAAACACAATTATTTATATATAGGTGTATGGACGGGGATCAATTAGGGATGTGCAAGTGTATCAATTAGATATCGGCGGGGGATCAGTTAAGTATGGACGGGGGATCAATTAAGTATGGACCGGGGACTCAGCTGAGTAGGTCAGGTGGATTAATTAAGTATGGACGGTGTGTCAATTGACTATGGACTGGGGATCAATAAATATGGGCTGGGGAAATAATTAATTGTGGACTGGGGAATCAATCAATTAATTATGGACAGGGGGTTAATTAAATATGGATGGGGATAAGGCAAATAAATAGGGACTGGGGGATCAGTAAAAGTGGACAGGGGGAATCTATTAAATATGGACAAGGGGGATCAATTGATTATGGGCTGGGGGGGTCAATCAGTTAAATGTGGTCGGGGGATCAATTTAATATGGACGGGGGGGTCAATTTAAATGTTGTCAGGGGGATCAGTTAAATATGGACGGGGGGTTATCAGGGGATCAATTTAAATATGAACGGGGGGTGATCAATTAAATATGGTCTGGGGGATCACTAAAGATGGCCTGGGGAGTTGTATTAAATATGGATAGGGGGGAGATCGATCAAATATGGACAGGGGATTAATTTAAATAAGGCCGGGGGGGGGAGCACTTAAATAAAATACAATTACAATACAAATACAGTACAATACACGCTCGGGTTCAGTAGGGCCTCTTATCGCGGCCTCTTGCCCCTCACTCACCTCCTCTAGGGACGCTGCACGCTATCACAGCGCGCTCGCCCCTCCGGTCGCCTCCTACCGGTCCTCCCGGTCCACTTGGTCACCTCCGCCTGGCTCCCTCGCCAGAGGGCCGCGAGCCGAGTCGGACCACGCCGCACGCCGCTCACCACAGCCACACCACAGCCCACGTGTTCACACCCCGCGCGCGCTCTCACTTCCGGTCACCTCCACGGTAGTGTTTAGATTGACTGGCCGGGCAGATCTGGCATTCTGCAGACTGGAAAAGCTGGGGAACAACCATTATATAAAATATGAAAAAATAGGAAAATATTAGCAATGTTCTGTAATGGTTAATTTTTACATAACACTGGTTCAATTTACTTGATATTAACCCGTTCATGATCTTGTGATTTTCTATCTTTGCACTTTAGTTTTTTTTCTCCTCTTTTTTCCAGAGCCATAACTTTTATATTTTTTCAATATAACCAAGGGCTTGTTTTTTGCAGGACAAGTTGTACTTTTGAATGACACCATTTTTTTGAAGTGCTACTTTAGTGAAGTAAAAATAATAAATTTAGGATTTTTTATCTTCGTTATTTTTTTATAGACTTTACATTTATCATATTGTGGGCTACAATTAAGATAGAGATGGGAGAGGCAGCATTTTGTTCAGAATTGTACAGGCTTTAATTCGACATGTCTTAACCAAGTTTGTTATTTTGTTTTCGAGGAGTCAAATTCTAAATTTTGATGGGCGATTTCGGGAAAACTGTGTTTTGTAAAAAAAAAAAATAAAAAAAATGCGTATGTGTTACTTGTGTTATTGGTTACATTCCTTCAGGGATTCAAGTTGGTATTTCTGTAGGATCATATTTTGTTGTGTGATTTTCTAAATACAGTCTCATCCTAGTCATAGGTTTAATGCTAAACTAAAAGAATCAATATTTTAACACCTTTTTAATATACAGTTATACATGTAACAACTTTTTTTTTATTATTACTTCACTAGACATTTCCTTTTTCCAGTTTAAAAAAAAAAATGAAAAAAATACAGTAAAATCGTCCAGCGATAAAATAAAACATTATGAATTAGTCTGAACAATTAATAGTACGTCTTTACACTGATCTTTTCTCAATAATTTGTTCTCCCTTCTGGGTGAAATGTAATCTTGTCCACAATCTCTTACTAACAATGGCCGTTTCCTTTTGTGTCAGTATGTACGCCTGTTATGGGGTTTGGGTCCTCTTGTGTTAATATCTGATTTTTGGTTACTTTCAAAATGTCTGCTTTCTTGGATACACAAAGGATGGTGATGGACCAGAAGGTGCAGAAAAATGGCTTTACTTCTTCATTGTCCTAGTCTTTGGAGAGTCCATTAGCCAGCAGCCACCAGTGCTGATCATACTCACAGGTCACATATCCAGTTATATCATCCATCGCCAATCTTGTGCCACCTTCAATCACTTCATGGACTTCACTGTCATTTCTGGATGAAAAAATCCTTGTTTATATTTTTGTTTCACTACATGGAATTAAAGTGTGGTATTGCTTAGTTCCTTTGATGGGTTCTGCTTTTTGTAACCAATGTTTTAACAAACTTTCCTCTTCTTCTTAGTCCTGGTTTGTACAGTACGTGAACTGGATGTTAGGAATATTTTTCTCACTCAGTTGGAAAAGTTGCATGGGTGTTAAAATTTGGTCTGAATGTGGTCTATGGAGGCTAGCTTGAGCTGCTAGACATTTCACCGTGCCTCCTAAACCATCACATACACCTTTTGCCAGGAGCTGAATGGCAAAAAAGTGCCATTCAGCTTTCACTCCAAAATGTTTCTTGTGATGGCATACAATTATAAGGTTTCTCCTATTTTTATACTGTGCAGAAGAGTCACCCGAGGAGTAGTAGACCTTGCTCAAACTTGTTAGGATGTCAGTTTTATCACTGAAATCAAATTTTTTTGGAACAAATGAACAGCTGTTGAATCATGAAGTAAGCACTCAGACATAAAATACATAAGTGTAGTTCTGATATCTGACTGTAAGCAGAGTCGGCTTATTAGTAATAAGTTATTACTATTCAGCTAAGCAGACAACAGACCGGATACTGCACTTATCGCACAGGGCGCTGAGGGAGACCTTGCACGGACCAGCCCCTGAAACCAGCATCACTGATGGGCGGCAAACAAAGCAGGGGAGAGTAGGGATGTCCCAGTCCCCTCCTTTTCGATGATCTTCGTTTCAGTGTGGAAAGGGAAGTGACAGCAGTTTCCACATTTTTGGGTTCACTGTTAAGCCCACGGCTGTGTGCAAATCCACTACTGATTGTACCTGGGACAAGTTGGTATGCCACTTGGTACTAAAGGTAATATCCTCCAAATACACCGATACATACTTCTGATAAGGCTCTAACACTATGTCCATCAGCCTCTGGAACATGGCCGAGGCTGCATGTAACCCAAAAGGCAAGACGACCTAGTGATAGAGACCCTCCGGCGTTATGAAGGCTGACTCTGTCCGAGGCACCTGCCAGTAACCCGTGGTGAAGTACTGGGCCTGCCCCAGTCTCTCAATCAGCTCGTCCACCCAGGACATTGAATAAAGGTCAAATTTCAACACTTTATTACATTTTCAGAAGTCGTTACAAAATCATAACGATCCGTCCAGCTTCAGAACCAGTTACAATGGGGCTAGCCCGCTCCCTCCTGGACTCCTCGATAACTCCTAGCTGGAGCATTTGTTTTTCCTCAGCTGCGATGGCTTATGTCTGGGCCTCTGTGACAATGTTATGTTGGATCACAGATGTTCGGCCAAGCAGTTCTGAAAATTACGTCCGTATTCCGCAGCACCAATTTCTGAGTCTCCCGTCGCTTCTGTTTAGAGAGTGTGTCACTTATATTTACCTCTCCCCTGGCCATTGTCGGAGGGTCCCCAGACGATACGACCGGAGTCGCATCCGTAATCATACATTCCCAGTCTTTCCTTGCTTATAGCAAATTTACGTGATATAGCTGTTTGGGTTTTCTCTTCCCAGGTTGATATACTCTCTAATTCATCTCCCCAACCTTTTCCCGGACTTCATATGGCCCTTGCCACTTGGCCATGAGCTTACTTTCTGCTGGGGGCACTAAGACTAATACCTGATCCCCTTGGATATTGACCATACCAGGGGTGCAACAAAGTGCCATTAGTTGCATAAGGATTAAAAGTGAATTTAGGCTGTGTACCCACGATGTGTTTTTCAAGCGTTTTTGCTGCGGAATTTTCCGCAGCGTAAACGCTTGGGAAACGCATGGTAAGCCTTCTGCCATGGTCCCCTATGCAATTCCGCACTTTCAATGCCCATGCTGCGGATTTTTCTGCAGCGTTTATGCTGCTCTCAAAAATCCGCAGCATGTCCATTAATTTTGCGGAAGCGCTGCGTTTTCGCCGCCATTGACTTGCATTAGAACGCGCCAATTCTGCAAGACTGCTTCTGTACATGCTTAATTGGCGCGTTGTAATGTCTGGATGGTACCCGAGTGTGGAGAAGAGAAGACTCTCATCCACACCCAGGTACCATAGAAACTGTAAAAAAAAGAATAAAATAAAAAATAAAGATTATATTCACCTACCGACAGCCCCCGGTCTCCTTCCCTGTGCTTGCCAGTAGACTGAAGGACCTGCGCTGACGTCACAGTCATGTGACAGCAGGTCTTTCAGTGCAGTGTCCCGCGATCAGCTGGCAGCCAGGAAGGAGCGCAGCAACACACGCCGGGCCATCGGAAGGTAAGTATCAAGGTTTATTTTTTTATTTTTAACCACTCTAAAGGTCACACTATATAAATCCATGCTGTTTGCATGGATTTATATAGTGTGACCTAGTTGTCAAGCACTTTCCAAGTGATGCTAAAATCGCTTTGAAAGCACTTGTCAATCCGCATGCGGAAACGCATGTGAATCCACATGTATTACGCTGGAAAAACGCATGTACAATCCGCATGCGTTTTTTCTGCCAGGGAGATGCAGAAATGCTGCAGAAATTTTCTGCTTCATTTCTGCATTGTGGGCACATAGCCTTTATGTAAATGATTAAGTAGCTGAATTTCCATTTTGGGGTAACAAACTCCTTTTGAGAGATTCCTTGCAGTTACTTTGCATGTTGATTTACTTTGTAAGGACACAAGTGCACACATTTCAGATTTTGTCACCTTTTTTCTGTGCAGATTTGTCACAAAACCTAAAGCGTTTCCCGATGCCAGGAAAGTGACTGAGAATCCTGACGTCTCCTGCACATGTTACTTATTTGTGACTTGCAGGTTTGGTGAAGATATAATTCTGCAGGATGTCAATTCTGTCAGCGTTTTTGCTGCAGATTTCACCCACACTGATGAGTGGGGAAAAACTTCACCTATTTACAGCATTTTCCAGACAAGAGATGGAGAAACCAAAAGCTTAATGTGTGCACACAGCCTAATAGACGTCATTACTAGTGTTGAGCGAGCATGCTCGACACTGCTCGTTACTCGCCCGAGCATCTCACTACTCGGGATGTTCGGCGAGCACCGAGCATTTCCGGGTTACTCGGGCGGGAGCTCGGGTCTCCGCCCTGCATGTTTGGCGCTCTTTACAGAGCCAATGAACATGCAGGGATTGCCAGCCAGTCACTGTAATGCCGCAGCCATGTTGTTTGTGGGCATTACAGTGATTGGCTGGCCGCCCAGCGTCACCTCGAGTATTTAAAACCGGGCGCCGCCATCTTGGACTCAGTCGCCCGGGATCACACAGTCTAGGGAAAGTGCTGCTGATTTAGGGAGAGATATATACTGCGAAATAGTTAGTGTAGGGTCTGTAAAAGCTGCCAGATCAAACAAACCGTCCTTCTCAGGACTAATATCCATCCCAGATATCAGGCAGGCAGGCAGGCTGTATAGGAAACGCAGTGGTTATACCAGCAAACGCTGCATTACAGTCCTGTGTGCTCCTGCTGCTCAAATTGCTAGACTTAGCTCCAGGTCTCGGGGGCCAGGAAAAATCCTTTTTTTTTTTTTTTCATCTAAATCCTCTTTTTTTCTCCGCTAGAAGTGGTGGAAGAGGAGATCCCATGTAGCGATGCCCAAATATTTGAACAGCCACGGCCACAGGAAGGCGACGCTGGCGCAATTTGTCACAAGAGGTGGACGATGACGAGACACAATTGCCACAAAGTGAGGAGGAGGATCGTGGTGCGGAAGTGGAAGAGGAGGACGTGGTGGATGATCTAGTAACTGACCCAAGGTGGCAGGAGGACACGCAGAGCGAGGCGAGCAGCACACAGGGGGAGGGAGGCAGAGCACCCCAACAGACAGGAAGAAGCAGTGTGGTGGCTGCACACAGAAGGCGGGCAACCGTTCCCCGTAACACCAACACGAGGGACGTTGCCAGTACAACTGGTAGGTCTTCCAGAGTCTGGAATTTTTTTAAAGACTCTGCTGATAACCCCAAAAAGGCCATTTGTACCACCTGCCATGCCAGTGCCAGCAGGGGTGACAAAAGTACCAGCCTGACCTCCACCAACATGATCAGGCACATGTCAGCAAAGCACCCGACTTTGTGGGGCGAACCCCAGGGTCCACGACCAGTGTCAGCGGGTGTCCCCCTGTTGTGCGTGCAAGGCAATCCCCTGTCCATACTGCATGCAAAGATTCCCCCTCCTCTCAGTCTTCACTTGTTATGGCAGTTTCTCAAGAAACAGCATCAACGTCCACATCAGCGTTCAATTGTCCTTATCCCAGACCTTTGAACGAAAGAGCAAATTCGCAGCCAACGCCCCACAGGCCACAGTCCTAAATTCGCACATTTCACGACTGCTTGCGTTGGAAATGCTGCCTTTTAGGCTGGTGGAGACGGAATCCTTCCGCAACCTTGTGGCGGTGGCCGTCCCTCGGTGCTCGGTCCCCAGCCGACACTATTTTGCCCGGTGTGCCATCCCCGCACTACACAAGCATGTGTCCCAAAACATCTGCCGTGCCCTCAACAACGCAATTACTGGGAGAGTCCACCTGACAACGGACACGTGGACAAGAGCTTGTGGCCAGGGACGGTACATCTCTCTGACGGCACACTGGGTAAACATAGTGGAAGCCGGGAACCAGTCGGACCTTGGGACGGAACACATCCTCTCCACATCGAGGATTGCGTGCCCTATGTCAGTCAGAGTTGCCCCCACAGTGTACAGCTCCTGATGATCATCCTCCTCATGTTCACCCTCCATCTCAGATATCACCGCATCAGTTACAAGCTGGAAGCACTGCAGTACTGCCTCCGCCAAGCAGCAACAGGCTGTGCTGAAACTCATAAACTTAGGTGATAAACCTCACAGTTGTGGACAGCTGTGAAAGAGCAGGCAGATCTGTGGCTGAGACCGCTGAACCTACATCCAGGCATGGTCGTGTGTGACAATGGCCGTAACCTGGTGGCGGCTCTGAGGCGAGATCACACACGTACCATGCCTGGGTCATGTGCTTAAGCTCGTGGTTCAGCGGTTTCTTAAATCGTACCCCGAGTTGCCAGATCTGCTCGTCGAAGTACGCCGCCTGTCAGCTCATTTTCAGAAGTCGGCTACAGCTTCCGCCGCCCTTGCTGTGTTGCAACAGCGTTTGCAGCTTCCGTCACACCGACTTGTGTGTGATGTCCCTGACGCGCCCCTGGGCCTGAGTCGCGCAGCGTTGCGCACGCGGGAGCCTACCCGGAGCCGGATCTGATAGGGGTAGTAGTCTCGTGGCGGTGACCCGGTCCGTGCCCAGGGAGTCAGACTAAGTGGCGGTGTATTAGCAGTAGATGTAGGACGACTACGCCACCCGTTGAATGCAGCTATGGAGCTGCCGCTGCAGGGCAGACCGTTGAGGCCGGTGGAAGGATGGTGCAGCGTGGATGGTATAACCCCCAACGGGAGGGGTATGGCCTCAGGGCAGCCGACGTGGATGATGGGGGTAGCAGGAACCACTCAGAGACGATGCGGTGTAGTTCAGGGTCTTTACTGGTGACAAAGATAGACCCTCCCGGAGTACTGGCTAGCGGTCGGGGCCTGGTCAGTCCTTGAGCAGATGGGATCCCCCTTGGCCAGGCGGAGTTGTAGGCCTCCCCAACTAATTGTACTCTTCTGGCTACCTTGCTAGAGGCGGGTAAAGGTAGCCCACGTCCCTGAGTGTACCGTGTGGTGCTCACCCGTATGGCCGGTGACTCGGGGCCTTCTAGTGGCTTCCGCTCCACGACGGCGGTGCTGGTCCCACGCGTGTGACCGTGCCTTCGGGTTTCTTGGCCAGAGGACCTGAAATCCCCTGCCGGTCGGTTTCTGCTGCTGGGTCAGGGTTAGTCCCCACAGCCTCGGACTCCGGGTCCGGTGGTAACTCTTCAATCAGGGCGAGCTCTTCAGCTGCCAGCCCCTGATTCCTTTTAGCACGACTTCCTCAGAGCTCCTGATCTTTCTTTCCTATAGCTGCTTCTCCTCTTCTCTCTCTACTCTTCTCTTCTCTTCTCTCTAACCCTGCCTCAGCCCCAGTTTTATATAGGGGAAGTTCTTCCCCTCCCAGGACTGGGCAGGAGGTGTGGCATGCATAGGATTCCTGACCAGGAGACCTCCCACCTGCTCTCAGACATAACATTGCTATTACTGTGGAGACCAGAGCCCTGGGGTGCCACATTCCCCCCTAGTGAAATTTAGTACTCCGGGACTAAACATACTTTTGTAAACATAACAAGGTGTAAACAAAAACAGTACAATAAAGAAAACACATTAGGATGGTCACGGCGTGTCCGCAACCGGGTGTAACTTTTGAGGAAAACAAGGGTGTCCATTTCACCAACACAGGGAGACGTAACCAGGTAGGGGTCTGTCCTGCCCCGAGTCCTTAACAGTCTTTTAGTCCGTCCTGGGTTACGCTCCAACTATATGCACAAAGGATTCCCGGTAAATCCACCAAAGACTCCTATAAATAACTAGAAACACATAATTATACACAAGCAACAATAAACAGGTAAACATTAATAAAACAGCTTGAACATTTAGATCCTCCACCGTATGGGCAACTGGCCTCTAGTGACCCTAGTGGACCTACGGAGCTGGTTGACTGGTCCTGAGCTACAGAGTATAGGAGCTGTCAAGGGTAAACTGGGCAGCCGTCTACGGACTCTTTGGGTCACTAGGGGTATGGCAGGCTCACTATAAGCAGAGGGTTGATTTTCCTGGTCTGCTTGTGTGGGGCCTTCTGCCTCCTGGACCGGCTGTTCTTCCCGCTCTACCTGTGTCTCCTTAGGCACTTGGGATGCTGGTTGGAGGAACGTGAGGACGGGTACCACAACAGCACCATTGACTTGAGTCCAAGACCGAGGGAAGTCTCCGAGCACAGTACTAACCCTATCTTCCCTTTCCTCTACGGGTCGAGGGTCCTCTTGTTCCTCTTCAGGGTTCCGTAGCTGTTCGGGACACTTCTTCAGGTGATCCCGGGATACAATGGCTGTGGTTTCCCCTCCGTCTTTACTGATTGTACAGATCTTTGGGTTGTCGTGGCTTGAGGGCAGTACGGTGTACGGGTCCTTCTCCCACTGGTCGTCCAACTTGTGGAGCCGTCTTTTCCTCTTCAAGACCTGCTCTCCGGGCACCAGGGGAACAGCGGGAGCATACTGGTTGTAAGTTTTCTCTTGTCTTTCCCTAGCTTGACAGAGACTACGCTCCACACTCTCCTGTACTTTTCGGTACTGCTGCTGCCTCTCTGTGTCCCAGTCTGCTTCTGGTGAAGTGTCCTCGGGTGTCAGGACTCCCATCTCCAGATCAACAGGAAGCTTACCAGGTCTTGCCCTCATCAGGTAAGCCGGGGTACAGTTGGTGGAACCTACAGGGATGTGGTTGTATAGGTCCACCAGGTCGGGCAGCTTCTCAGGCCACAGACTGCGTTCCTCCAGGGGCAATGTTTTCAGAAGATCTATCACCACCTGGTTCATTTTCTCACAAAGTCCATTAGTTTGCGGGTGATAGGGTGTTGTTCTTATCTTCCGGCAGCCATACAGGGTGCAGAACTCCTGGAAGACCTCCGCTTCAAAGGCAGGCCCCTGGTCCGTCAGCACCTGCTCCGGGTATCCGTGCGGACGGCAGAAGTGCTGCTGGAAGGCTCTAGCTGCTGTTTGAGCCGTTAAGTCCTTGACGGGGACGACAACCAAGAACCGGGAGTAGTGATCCACGATGGTTAACGGGTAGACGTAGCCACTTCTGCTTGGGGTCAGTTTTACATGATCCAAGGCTACCAGTTCCAACGGCTGTCTGGTGATGATGGACCGCAGGGGAGTCTTCTGGCTGGCACGGTCCCTCCTTCTTAGGTTGCATGGGCCACAGTCTCTGCACCACCTCTCGATGGTTCCTCTCATGCCTACCCAATGGAACCGCCCGCGCAGCAGGAACTCCAGCTTCTTCCATCCGAAATGTCCAGCTCCGTCGTGGTATGCCTCCATCACCATAGCTGCGTCTCTTCTTGGCACCACTACTTGCCAGATTAGTTCATGCGTCCGGGAGTTAACCATTCTGCGGCACAACTTCCCTTTGTAAAGGAACAGTCGACTCTTCTCAGCCCACAGTTGTTTGGCTTCCTCCGGAGCGTCCGGGTCAAGGCGTGCATCTGGCCGAGTCAGCATCTCCTTTACCAGTCGGACGGCAGGGTCACTGTCTTGCGTCTCCACCCAGTTGTAATGAGCTAAGGGGTTGAACGTAGCGGATTGCTTACTCCTTACACGGTGGGAATACTGGATAGTTCCATGACGGTGGAACGCGGGGAGCTCAACTTCTTCCAGTCCCTCTGAATCTTCCCCTACGTCCGGTAGGTTTGGCATCCTGGACAGGGCGTCCGCGTTGGTATTGGAGCGTCCTGCCCGGTATTTGATTGTAAACTCATAGTTGGACAAGCGGGCCATCCATCTCTGCTCTAGGGCACCGAGTCTTGCAGTGTCCAGGTGTGTCAACGGGTTGTTATCCGTGTACACGGTGAACCGGGAAGAAGCGAGGTAGTGCTTAAAGCGTTCGGTGACTGCCCACACCACTGCCAGGAACTCTAGCTTAAATGAGCTGTAATTCTCAGGGTTTCTTTCGGTGGGTCGCAGTTTTCGGCTGGCGTAAGCAATTACCCTTTCTTTCCCCTGCTGGATCTGGGACAGTACGGCTCCTAGCCCGATGTTACTGGCGTCGGTGTAGAGGATAAAGGGCTGGCTATAATCAGGGTACGCCAGGATTTCATCCCCCGTGAGGGCCATCTTCAGCTGGCGGAAGGACTCTTCTTCCAGCTTCTCCCATCTGAAGGGTGGCTTCTGGTTCTTGGCCTTCCTGGACTGGCCTATCAGGAGGTCCTGCATAGGAGCTGCCTTTTTGGTGAAACCGGGAATGAACCTTCGGTAGTAGCCTACCAACCCGAGGAACTGCCTCACTTCCTTTACGCTGGAGGGGCTTGGCCATTCCTTAATTGCGGTGATCTTATCAGGGTCGGGAGCCACTCCGTCAGCACTCACCACGTGTCCCAGGTACTGCACCTTTGGCTTCAGGAGGTGACACTTGGAGGGTTTCACCTTTAGGCCGTAACTTGCCAGAGCTTAGAACACTTCCGCCAGGTGTTTCAGGTGGTCCTCGTAGGTCTTGGAGTAGACGATGACATCGTCCAGGTATAACAGGACCGTCTCAAAGTTTCGGTGTCCCAGACAGCATTCCATCAATCGCTGGAAGGTTCCTGGTGCATTGCAGAGTCCAAATGGCATGCAGGTAAACTCGCTAAGTCCCATCGGGGTGGTGAATGCGGTCTTCTCCCGATCCGCCTCTGCTACAGGAACCTGCCAGTACCCGCTAGTGAGATCCAAGGTGGAGAAGAAGTTGGCAGATTTTAAAGCAGCCAAAGACTCCTCTATTCTTGGTAAGGGGTACGCATCTTTGTGTGTGATACGGTTAATTTTCCGTTAATCTACACACATTCTCATGGTGTTGTCTTTCTTTTTGACCAAGACTAGTGGAGCTGCCCAGGGGCTACAGCTATCCCTGATTACCCCAGCCTCCTTCATGTCTCTAAGCATCCCCTTGGCGTGTTGGTAGTGTGCAGGGGGTACGGGTCGATACCTCTCTTTTATGGGAGGATGGTCTCCCGTGGGGATGTGGTGTTCTACCCCCTTGACTCGCCCGAAGTCTAACGGGTGTTTACTAAACACTCTCTCGTACTCTTGAACCACCCGGTAGACTCCCTGTTTCTGGTGGGAGGGAGTGGAGTCAGTACCCAAATGTAGTTGCTGACACCAATCCTCCATTATTTTCTTAGAGCCGTTACCTTCCTCCGGATGAGATGGAGGCAAGGGTTCCACAGACTGTATAGAATTTTGGTTGATAGTATATAATTTGGCTAGCGTAGCATACCGGGGCAGGTATACTTCCCTTTTCCCGATATTTATTATGCGAACGGGCACCCTCCCATGGCGTACATCAACTACCCCCCGGGCTGTCAAAATGGTGGGCCTACTGTCTGAGTAGACTGGTTCTACCATGGCCTGGTAATCTCTACCTCTCAGACCAATAGCTGCCCGGCACCAAATCATCATTTCACTTTTCGGGGGCATGGCAATAGGGAAAGGGTCACACATTCTTACGCTACCAATCTCACCGCCGGAGAGTTCCACTTGTTGCCGTCGCATCAGTGCCCGGATCTCTTTCTGGAGCACTCGCTGCTGGCCGGAGCTGGCGTTCTTGGCAACCTGCTGTAAAATGAAAATCACCTCTGCAAGACAATTTTCAATCACATTAGTTCCTAGAGTTATCTTTGGGTGACTTTCGCGCTTGTCAATGTCTACAATGATCAGTCCCTGTGCTGCCAGTTCGACTCTACCGATTTTAATGGTCATCTCTTTAAATCCGATCTGCGGCACGGGTTGACCATTGCTGGCGATGATACTCAAGTCGTCGTCAGGGTAGCGGGTTATATCTGAGTCATTCCAGTACTGCTTGAAGAGCATGTACGGGATGGTGGTGACCTGTGACCCGGTGTCCAGTAGGGCACTCATAGGAATGCCATCCAGTACCACAGGCAAGACTGGACGTCCTCCCACATATTTGTCGCGCCAGTTCGATGGGCCTGGTGATCTTTTTCCTGGGGGTTGGCCCTCTACCCCAGGTTGTGCCAGTTTAAAGGACAGTACCTTGCCATATGTCCGGGTTGATTGCAGCGGCGGCAGATGGGTTGTCCGTCCTCGTTGTATCGGTCGCTGGGTCTTCCTCTGGCCGGTGGGGTCCTCCTTGGTCGACGCCACGGGATGTCCTCCGGTCCGGATGCCAGCTGGATCTTCCCTGGAGCAGAAACCTGTAAAGACTGCACAGTTCGGGTTAGCGCAGCAACGCTTTTAGCTAGCTCTTGGACCTGATGGTGCAGGTCTGGAGCCGGGTCATTGTTCAAAGCCTGCGCATCAGCCCCCACAGGCCCTGCCGACAAGGGCGCCGCCTCCTGGTGGTAAGTGATAGCTGGGCGCCTGTGGGTCACAACGCCACCCGGTGCCGGTTCTCGGAGCACCCGGATGGCTCTGTCCTTGAACTGTGCAAAGTCCAGATGAGGATCCTGTAAGGCTATGGCCCGCAACTGGGTTCGGTGGACATTGCAATATAGTCCCTCTATAAATTGTTCGGTCAACAGCCTGTCCTCGTTTCCCACGCTGTCGGGGTCGGTCTGCTTAATGGCTCTCAGGGCCTCTTGTAGGTTTAGTGCATAGTCCCTTATACTCTCATGTGCTCGCTGCTTGCACCCATAGAATTTAAGCTTAATCTCGGCTGAGGTGCGGGTATCAAAGGTGTCCCTCAGCCGGGTTAGTATCCCTGCGACAGTCCTCCTCCCAGGTGGCCAGGAATTTACCTCCCTTTGGGCTGCCCCGGTTAGTTGGGCCACCAGGATGCTCACTTTTTGCTCTTCTGTGAGGGGGTACACCTGGAAGAGGCTATCCAGCTTTTCTCTAAAGTCATTCAGGGTATGTGACTCCCCTGAGTATTGGGGTAGCCAGGCTGCTCCCGGGATATAGGGCATGGTGAAAGGCATGACTGCAGCAGCGCTGGCGCTGGCGAGGGTTGAGGCAGTGAAGCTCTCCTCCGTATCCGACATCTTCCTCCCCCCTAGTGGACCGTGGCCTACCTTGCGATGATCCTCTTCCGTAGGCCGCGGCTCCGCAGTGGATCGTCAGGGTTGAGGACCTTCCGTCGCGCTCCTGTGACGTCGGCGTCTGCTGGGCTCCTTCCAGGACCTTACGCAACGTCCGGACGTGAGGCGGGGCTTCAGTTCTCGCGCGCTTTCGGAGTCCACGCCCCTCTTCTTCCCGCGCGGCGTCTTCAAGATGGCGTCCAACGGCGGGAAAACTTCGCGGATGGCGGGAAGAAGGTAGAAGATGGCGCCGGATGGCGGGAAACTTCACCACTGGTAAGTTTGAACAGTCTTTTTCAGGCACGCAGTACCCGGTGGTTGCGGGCACGTAATCCTGCCGACTACGCCAAAAGTTGACGCGCCCCTGGGCCTGAGTCGCGCAGCGTTGCGCACGCGGGAGCCTACCCGGAGCCGGATCTGATAGGGGTAGTAGTCTCGTGGCGGTGACCCGGTCCGTGCCCAGGGAGTCAGACTAAGTGGCGGTGTATTAGCAGTAGATGTAGGACGACTACGCCACCCGTTGAATGCAGCTATGGAGCTGCCGCTGCAGGGCAGACCGCTGAGGCCGGTGGAAGGATGGTGCAGCGTGGATGGTATAACCCCCAACGGGAGGGGTATGGCCTCAGGGCAGCCGACGTGGATGATGGGGGTAGCAGGAACCACTCAGAGACGATGCGGTGTAGTTCAGGGTCTTTACTGGTGACAAAGATAGACCCTCCCGGAGTACTGGCTAGCGGTCGGGGCCTGGTCAGTCCTTGAGCAGATGGGATCCCCCTTGGCCAGGCGGAGTTGTAGGCCTCCCCAACTAATTGTACTCTTCTGGCTACCTTGCTAGAGGCGGGTAAAAGTAGCCCACGTCCCTGAGTGTACCGTGTGGTGCTCACCCGTATGGCCAGTGACTCGGGGCCTTCTAGTGGCTTCCGCTCCACGACGGCGGTGCTGGTCCCACGCGTGTGACCGTGCCTTCGGGTTTCTTGGCCAGAGAACCTGAAATCCCCTGCCGGTCGGTTTCTGCTGCTGGGTCAGGGTTAGTCCCCACAGCCTCGGACTCCGGGTCCGGTGGTAACTCTTCAATCAGGGCGAGCTCTTCAGCTGCCAGCCCCTGATTCCTTTTAGCACGACTTCCTCAGAGCTCCTGATCTTTCTTTCCTATAGCTGCTTCTCCTCTTCTCTCTCTACTCTTCTCTTCTCTTCTCTCTAACCCTGCCTCAGCCCCAGTTTTATATAGGGGAAGTTCTTCCCCCTCCTAGGACTGGGCAGGAGGTGTGGCATGCATAGGATTCCTGACCAAGAGACCTCCCACCTGCTCTCAGACATAACATTGCTATTACTGTGGAGACCAGACCCCTGGGGTGCCACATCCCTACACGTTGGAACTCTACCCTCCACATGTTGCAAAGGATTTGTGAGCAGAAGAGAGCAGTTGTAGAGTACCAGCTGCAACAAGGCCGTCGATATTCAGGTCAGACTCCACACATAAGACCTCAGGAGTGGACCTGGATGTCTGACATATGTACCATCCTGACGATCTTTGAGGAGTCCACCAAGATGGTGAGTGGCGATGACGCCATCATTAGCGTCAGCATCCCACTTGTCTGTCTTTTGCAACGCACTCTGCAGAGAATTAAAGAGGAGGCATTGCAGCCAGAGTATGATGAGATGGATCAAGAAGCCGTAGCGGGCGATTACACACAGCCCAGCCTCATCTCATCCCAATGTGCATTGGGGGACCATGAGGGAGAGGAGGAGGAGGAAGAAAAACAGGAGCTGGTATCATGTTCTTTAGACTGTAGTACCTGTACAACTGTCATATCATCGGTTTAGCGTGGGTGGCCTGAGGACGGGGAGGAGGAGGAGAGCATGGTCAGTCGTGATCTTGGTGAGCACACGGAAGTCTTGCCCGTTACCAGTCTGGCACGCATGGCTGACTTTATGTTACGCTGCCTTAACCGTGACCCTCGCGTTGTCAAAATGTTGGGTGACAGTCATTACTGGTTGGTGACACTTTTAGACCCCCGCTACAAGGAGAACTTTCACTCTCTTATTCCTGAGGTGGAGAGGTCTACAAAAATGGGGCAGTACCAGAAGGCTCTTGCTGCAGAACTGTTAAAAAAAAAAATTCCCATCTGAACACGCTAGCGGCAGAGGTCACAGATGGTTGCCCAACCAAGGCGTACAGGCGAGCGAGACGCAACTCCAATCCAGCAGAGGCAGGGGAACACTGTCAACGTTCTGGGACAGTTTTCTGAGACCCACCCAATTTACAGGCCCTGAGGCTCAGGGTACTCTCACAAGGAGTGGAAAGTTTCAAAAGATGGTGAGGGGGAGTACCTTGCCAACCGTACCAGCGTCCTCCGTGATTCCTCTGTGCCTTTTAATTATTGGGTATCCAAGCTGGACACTTGGAATGAACTTTCTCTGTATGCCTTGGAGGTCCTGGCCTTCCCTGCCGCTAGCGTGTTATCGGAGCGTGTTTTTAGTGCCGCTGGGGGAATTATAACTGATAAGTGTTAGAACTCTCCTGTTAGGTTTTTTCTAGTTTGCTTGTCACATGACCTTTTTTGCCTATTTAAACCTGCTCCGCCCTTCTGGCCTTGCTGGACTTCATTGTAATTTCAACTCTTTATCTAGCCAGGTGCTTTGTTACCTTACTCCGTCAGTTTAGCTAGGTCTCTTGACCTCTATTTTCTATGTTGTTTTGTTTGTCCTTTTCTGCTACAATTTCTGTTAGGAGGTGTCCATCTTACTCCCAGTTCCTAGTTCTTGTAGGGATCCCTCCCTCACATCTATAGGTCTTCGTACAGACTAGCTGAGGACTTTAGCGGGTCTGATCACAGGATCAGGTTCCTCGCTACAACGTAGCGGGCTAAGCTTAGTTCTATTGTAGGGACAGATCTCCTTTCTTTCCTTAGTGCTTGTAGCAGATCATAACAGTAAGTCCAGCCCAAAATTATCTCTTAAGGAAAGACTTCCCATTTCCATCATGGTGTCGGTTCAGGATTTGGCTCAACGCCTGCAGGGACTCTCTCTGGAGGTGGCCGAGCTCCAACAACACGTGAGTAGCTGTTCTGGAGCACATTTTGTGGAGCCAAAGGTACGTTTGCCTGATTTATATTTTGGTGATCAAGAAGATTTTTTTTCCTTTTAAAAATGCTTGTTTATTATATTTTCGTTTGAGACCCAGATCCTCTGGTGATGAATCACAGCGCATAGGGTTCATAATGTCACTTTTGCGCAAAGAACCTCAGGGATGGGCCTTTTCTCTCCAACCTAGTGATCCATGCTTTAGATCAGTGGATAGTTTTTTTTCTGCTTTGGGTCTGTTGTATGATGATCCTGATCGTGTCTCATCAGCTGAGACTGAATTGAGACGTTTGAGGCAGGGATCAGGTAATGTGGAAAAATATTGTTCTCACTTACGTCGGTGGTCTGCCCAGGTGGGGTGGAACGATTCAGCTTTGAAAAGTTTGTTTCTTGCGGGGCTAGGTGAAAGGGTTAAGGATCTGCTGATTGCTTATCCCACACCTGGAAACTTGCAGGAGGCAATGCAATTAGCTATATGGGTGGACAGGAGACTGCGTGCAAAGGTTAATGAGAGTAAAACCTCTGCCATGTCAGCTCCGAGTCTTGAGAGGGTCTGTACTGACATTGGAGAGCCGATGGAGATTGGGGCGATGGCACCCCGCTCTCAGGAAAAAGACCGCAGGTTTTCTGAAGGTTTGTGCTTTTATTGCGGAAAATCTGATCATTTCATTAAGAACTGTGTGCTTCGTATGAACAAAGAAAAAAAAAAAGGTCAGTTACGCCCATATAGCCTGTTTAAATACTAAGCGGGTATTCCTATCTGCTACTACCGTTGCTCAGGAAGAATTAATTGAATTTCGGGTATTTGTGGATTGTGGTTCTACTCTGAATGTGATTGATGGGGGGATTCTTGGAAAAACTTAAATTAAAACCCAAACCTTTGTCATCCCCTATTGCTGTGGTTTCCGTCGATGGCTCTCCCTTGAAGAGTGTTACTCACAAGGTCTGTGAATTTCCCCTCACTATTAATGGTGTTCACCAAGAGAATTTGGATTTGGTAGTATTAAATAATTTGCCTTGTCCAGTAGTTTTGGGGTTGCCCTGGTTAAAATTGTACAATCCTGTACTGGATTGGTCTACCAATGAAATTAAGTCCTGGAGCCCTAAGTGTTATGACAAGTGTTGTAATGGACGTATTGCTGCGGTGGAAAAAGGGGAATTACCTGTACCTATTTAGGATTTTTGGAGAGTTTTTTCTGAGGATGAGTCACAAATTTTGCCTCCCCATAGAGACTATGATTGTACCTTTGAATTTGTCCATGGAGCGACTCTTCCTAAAAGTCGTTTATTTAATCTTACTATTCCTGAGAGAAAGGCTACATACAAACGAGCTTGGCCGCCGGTCACATTAGGCCTTCCAAGTCTCCTGTGGCTGTTGGATTTTTTTTTGTTAAAAAAAAAGGACGGCGGTTTACGTCCTTGTCTGGATTTTCGTGAGATTAATAAAATTACTGTACGCAATCCTTACCCACTGCCATTGATTCCTGATTTGTTTAACCAGTTAGTGGGGGCCAAGTGGTTCTCTAAAATTGATGTCCAGGGGGCATACAATTTGTTGCGCATGAAGGACGGTGATGAATGGAAGACTGCTTTTAACACTCCTGTGGGTCATTTTGAGAATCTGGTTATGCCTTTTGGTCTTACCAATGCACCAGCATTTTTTCAGAATCTTATTAATGACATCCTTAGACCTTTGATCGGCAAAAATTTGGTTGTGTATTTGGATGACATTTTGATTTATTCAACGGATCTGGAGTCTCATTGGCGGAGCGTACGTGAGGTATTACAGTTATTAATTGACAATTCGCTTTTTGCTAAGCTGGAGAAATGTGAGTTCGCTGTACAGAGAATTAGTTTTTTGGGCTACATTATCTCCAGCGAGGGCTTTGAGATGGACCCGGTGAAAGTTCAAGCTGTGCAGGAATGGCCTAGGTCTATTGGTTTGAAATCGATACAGAGGTTTTTGGGTTTCGCCAATTAATACAGAAAATTCATTAAAAATGTTTCTATTATTGTCAAACCACTGACCGATCTCACCAGGAAAGGTGCTAATGCGGTTCAGTGGACTACTGAGGCCATTGAAGCTTTTGTGTTTCTAAAGGAGAGGTTCAGCTCTGCTCCCATCCTTATGCAGCCTGATGTGACTAAGCCGTTTTTGGTTGAGGTTGATGCTTCTTCGGTGGGGGTTGGTGCGGTGTTGTCTCAGAAAAACAAGGATGGAGTACATCCCTGTGCTTTTTTTTCAAAAAAATTTTCTGAGACTGAACTTAATTACGATATTGGTAATCGGGAATTGTTGGCTATTAAACTCGCATTTGAACACTGGCGTCATCTCTTGGAAGGTGCTGAATTTCCCATTCAGGTTTTCACTGATCATAAAAATCTGATCTATCTTGATGCTGCCAAGCGCTTGAATGCCCGTCAGGCTAGGGGGGCACTTTTTTTCTCGCGGTTTAATTTTTCTGTTACTTACATCCCGGGTACCAAGAATGTTAAAGCTGATGCTTTGTCTCGCAGCTCATCTCCCATGGTCGGTGCTGAGGAGGAGGAGAGCATTTTACAAGAAGGTGTTGTGATTGCTGCATTGGACTCCGTTTTGGAAGATGAGATTCTTAAAGCACAGGAGAATGCCCCATCTAACACTCCCCATGGGAGGTTGTTTGTGCCTAGGACCTTTAGGAGAGATTTGTTTGTTGAGTGTCATGAGTCTCGGTTGGCAGGTCATCCAGGAATTTCTGAGACCAAGAGACTTGTGGGTCGCAGTTTTTGGTGGCCTGGATGGCAGAAGGAAGTTATTAAGTGGGTGCGTCAATGTACTGTGTGTGCTAGATCTAAGTCTTCACATGCTCCTGCTGCGGGATTGCTTTGCCCTCTGGAGGTTCCTAGTGCACCTTGGACACATCTGGCTATGGACTTTATTACTGACCTTCCCCCCTCTGAGGGATTCACGGTCATCTGGGTGGTCGTGGACCGTTTTAGCAAGATGTGTCACTTGGTTCTCTTCATCAAACTGCCCTGCGCTAAGACACTCGCTAAGGCCTTTGTCAAGGAGATTGTGAGACTCCATGGCCTTCCTACTGACATTGTTTCTGATAGGGGACCTCAGTTCGTGGCTCGTTTTTGGCGTGCCTTTTGTGACAGGTTGGGAGTTCATTTGTCATCTTAATCTGGATATCATCCTGAGTCTAATGGCCAGACAGAAAGGAAGAACCAGGATGTTGAGCAGTTCTTGCATTGTTTTGTGGCAGACAATCAAGAGGGGTGGTCTGAGTTTCTGCCACTTGCTGAATTTGCTCTTCACAACCATACATCCTCTTCTGCTGGGTGTTCGCCTTTTTTTTGTTGTTCTAGGAGACATCCGTCTTTTGGGTCATTCTCCAAATTGGTATCGGCTGTGCCTGAGGAGGAGAGTTTTTCCGGTGATTTGGAAAGAGTTTGGACGGATGTGCGTGGTAATCTGCAGGAAGCTAACAAAAAATCTAAGAGGTACTTTGACAGGAAACGTCAAAAGGTTTTGTTTACGGCTGGTGACATGGTTTGGTTGTCCTCTAAGAATCTGCGGTTGAGGATTCCTTCTAAAAAATTGGAGATTCCCACCTCCTGGAAGATTAATCCGGTGTTCCATGTTTCTCTATTGAAAAAAGCTGATGTATCTGATAGAGACGCCACTGCCACTGTTCCTCTGGTGGTGGAGGACGGGGAATATGAAATTTCCCGCATCCTTAATTCTAGACGGTATAGAGGGAGTTTGCAGTATCTCATCCCTTGGAAGGGTTTCGGTCCCGAGGATAACTCATGGGTGAGGGCGGATGATGTTTCTGCTTCCAGACTTGTCAGAGCATTTCACAGGAGGTTTCCTGATAAGCCTGGGCCTAGGGGATCCGGAGGATCCTCATAGAAGAGGGGGTACTGTTAGAACTCTCCTGTTGGGTTTTTTCTAGTTTGCTGGTCACATGACCTTTTTTGCCTATTTAAACCTGCTCTGCCCTTCTGGCCTTGCTGGACTTCATTGTAATTTCAACTCTTTATCTAGCCAGGTGCTTTGTTACCTTACTCCGTCAGTTTAGCTAGGTCTCTTGACCTCTATTTTCTATGTTGTTTTGTTTGTCCTTTTCTGCTACAATTTCTGTTAGGAGGTGTCCATCTTACTCCCAGTCCCTAGTTCTTGTAGGGATCCCTCCCTCACATCTATAGGTCTTCATACAGACTAGCTGAGGACTTTAGCAGGTCTGATCACAGGATCAGGTTCCCCGTTACATCGTAGGGATTAAGCTTAGTTCTATTGTAGGGACAGATCTCCTGTCTTTCCTTAGTGCTTGTAGCAGATCATAACAATAAACGCACTCAGCCATGTGAGGATTTTTTTTTTTTTTCAGAACGAGTTGTAGTTTTGAATGATGCAATTAATTTTGCTATAAAACATACATTATAAAAGAGGCAGCCATACTTGCCAATACCTAGTCGCAATACTAATATACTACGGGATGTATCAGCCCTCAGGTGGAGACAGAGCTGGTGCAAAATACTAATGAAATAACCACTCTCACACCTACCATTTTTTTTTTTGGACCATAAGACGCACCTAGGTTTTAGAGGAGAAAAAAAAAATTGAAGCAAAAAACGTGTTCATGATGCACTTTTAAGGGGGAGGAGGTCTTCTTCTGACACTGGTATAGGGGTAATGTCCCCCAATTCTGACAATATCCCCCATCCTGGTATGTATGCATGGCACCCCTAATCCCTATCCTGGTGTGCATGGCACCCCTAATCCCTTTCCTGGTGTGCATGGCACCCCTAATCCCTTTCCTGGTGTGCATGGCACCCCTAATCCCTGTCCTGGTATGCATGGCACCCCTCATTCCTGTCTTGGTATGCATGGCACCCCTCATCCCTGTCCTGGTATGCATGGCACCCATCATCCCTGTCCTGGTATGCATGGCACCCCTCATCCCTGTCCTGGTATGCATGGCACCCCTCATCCCTTTCCTGGTATGCATGGCAACCCTCATCCCTGTCCTGGTATGCATGGCACCCCTCATCCCTGTCCTGGTATGCATGGCACCCCTCATCCCTGTCCTGGTATGCATGGCACCCCTCATCCCTGTCCTGGTATGCATGGCACCCCTCATCCCTGTCCTGGTATGCATGGCACCTCTCATCCCTGTCCTGGTATGCATGGCACCCCTCATCCCTGTCCTGGTATGCATGGCACCCCTCATCCCTGTCCTGGTATGCATAGCACCCCTCATCCCTGTCCTGGTATGCATGGCACCCCTCATCCCTGTCCTGGTATGCATGGCACCCCTCATCCCCGTCCTTGTATCCATGGCACAGCAATCCCCATCCTGGTATGCATGGCACAGCAGTCCCCATCCTGGTATGCATGGCACCCCTAATCCCTATCCTGTTATGTATGACCCCCTCATCTTTATCCTGTTACATATGCCCCCATCATCTTTATCCTGGTATGTATGGCCCGCTCATCTTTATTCTGGTTTGTATGGCCCCCTCATCTTTATCCTGGTTTGTATGGCCCCCTCATCCTTATCCTAGTATGCATGGTCCCCGTAATCCCCATCATGCTGCACATATAAAAAAATAAATATATAAACACTCCTACTCACCTTTCTTCTCTCCTCCAGCGCTGACGCCTGTCTGCCCGCACTGATCTCCCCATGTGAGCCGCGCATGGCGTCACTGCCATGCGCGGCTCACAAGGAGAGATCAGCTGTTGGAAGTCACTGCTCCCCGCGCCGGGACTGTGTGCGCGGGGATCAGTGACTTCATGCTCCTTCATAGCCGGCACACAGCTTAGCCGCGCTGCGGCTCCTGCTGCTGCCGGGTTATCTCGTGTGCCCGCTTATTAAAGGGCATGAATATTCACTCCCTCCCCACGCCCATGGGCATGGAGAGAGGTTAAATATTCATGCCCTTTAACAGCGGGCACAGGCGATTCCGGCAGCAGCTGCGGCTACACTGTGTGCTGCTATTAAGGAGCATGAATATTCAGTGTTCCCCATGGGCGTGGGGAGCAGTGAATATTCATTTTCTTTAGCAGCGGGGACAGCGTAGGCTGCTGCCTCCTGTGCCCCGCTCCTCCACCGCTACAGCTCCCCCCAGCACAGTATATATACTCACCCCTCCCCAACATTCGGACTATAAGATGCACCCCCCATTTTCCTCCAAAATTTTGGAGGAAAAAAATGCGTCTTATAGTCTGAAAAATACGGTACTATTCATGTAGGGGATTAGAAATGCACAGGATAAGGCTTGTATAGGGCGCCAGTCACACAGATACATGTAGTGCAACATGCCAACTTGCTGCCTATTAGTGATGCCAAAGCTATTACAGAATTTCCCCAAAAATAAGCCCTAGCATGATTTTACAGGATTTTTGGAGGATGCTTACCATATAGGCCCTACTCCAAAAATAAACCTTAGTTAGTCAGGGCTGGCGTTAGGAGAGGGGAGCAACTGGGCAATTTATCAGGGCCCCTACTCTCTTTGGGGCTCCCTAAACATTTCTATTCCAAGGCTGCTTAAGGACCTTGGGTGACATCATAGTCATGTGACCTTAATGTCAGCAAAGGTTCTTGAACTGTGGGAGCCTAGAGTAACTGAAGAGTAGATAGACTGGTATGTAGGGGGGGAGACTGGACAATTTCTCTAGGTTCCCACTCTGAGGCCCTCAGCGTTTCTATTCCAAGGTTCAGACTACTTAAGGACCTTTGGAGAAATCACTGTCCTATGACCCTGATGTCACCAAAGGTCTTTTAACAGAGGAAGTCTAGAGGAGCTGAGACAGGCTGGTATGTATGTGCAGTGTGTGTGTCTGTGTATATTCTTGTGTATGTGCAATGTGTGTGATATGACATGATTATTATATATGGATAAATGAAGACATTCCCTGAAAATAAGCCCTAACCCATCTTTTTGAGCAAAAAATGATATAAGACCTTGTCTTATTTTCTGTAAAAGATGCTAGATCAGGCGGTCTGCCGAGCACTATATATGTGCACCCTACAAGAACAGACACATGGTTTCCACCAACACTACAAAAGCCTGGCTGCATCCTGCAAGGATGGAAAATTATGTAAGGTATTAGTTAATATTTTGACCAAAATATGTAAGCCTGCACCTACGTCAGGGGTCCTCATTGTCTTTCCAGCGAAAAGACAATATAACGTATTGGAAAACCAGATTTAACGCTGGCAGTAAAATGTTTTACCTCACAGAAAGAATAAGGCTGTGTGCCCACAATGTGTTTTTCAAGCATTTATGCTGCGGAATTTCCGCAGTATAAACGCTTCAAAAACGCTTGGTAATCCGCCCCCCATGGTCCCCAATGACAAGACGCACTTTCAATGCCCATGCTGCGTTTTTTTCCGCAGCGTTTATGCTGCGCTCAAAAATCTGCAGCATGTCCATTAATTTTGCGGAAGCGCGGCGTAATCGCCGCTATTGACTTGCATTGAGACGCATATAATCCGTGTCAGTACATTTGTACTCACGGATTATATGCGTTTCTATGTGCGGATGGTACCCAGGTCTGGAGTAGAGTAGACTCTCATCCAGACCTGGGTACCATAGAAACTGTAAAAAATAGAATTTAAAATAAAAAATAAGGTTTATACTCACCTTCCGATGTCTTCCCGGTGTTTTGTCTGCTACGTCCAGTGACTTGCAATGTTCGCGTGGTTGTGAAGGACCTGCCATGACGTCACTGAGTCATGTGACCCATCACATGGCTCAATGACGTCACCGCAGGTCCTTCACACCACCGCGAGCAGTGCAAGACACTGGACGGAGCAGACAAAACACCGGGAAGACATCGGAAGGTGAGTATAAACTTTATTTTTTTTTTGTTTTTCACCATTCTTATTCTCTTTTTTAACTAACTTGGTCACACTACTATAAATCCATGCCCGTTGCAACAAGGTGGACAAGTTGTCAAGCACTTTTCCAAGTGATGCTAAAATCGCTTGGAAAAGTACTTGATAACCCGCATGCAGAAATGCGCATGCAAAGACGCTTCGCAAACGCTTCTACCTGGCGGGAAAAACGCATGTAAAATCCGTATGCGTTTTTCCTGCCAGGGAGAAGCGTAAAAAATATGCAGCATTTCTGCATCGTGGGCACATAGCCTCAGCCTCGATCCCATGCTGTCCTGTCTGTATACTTGCTTTTGCTTCATTCTCTGCCCAGGAGCTGTGGTTCCTGCACAGTCAGACAGCCATTACACAGTATACGATTATCTCCACACATTATATTTTTACACATCCAATTGTGGAACTTATTAATCCAATGTATGTTGATTAAAATGTACTTTAATATGACAACCCCTTTTGAACTTGGAGGGACCCTTTACTGCCGTGCAGCAATCATAAATGCCCAAAGGCAAAACCCTCTTGGGGAGGGGAGAATAAGTGAACATGTTTGTTGGTAATGCCTCAGTGTTGTTGGACACGTGCACTTATTGGCACTTGCAGTAATCATTGTTTATGGCTACTTGTAGCATCTGCACAGTGGAAACCTACCTTACTTAAAGGGGTTGTCCGTACTTGGCCAGTGCCAGTCTCTTGAATGAAATTGGAAAACCCTATACTTACCTCCCACACCAGTGCCGTTCCAGCAGTGTTGGTGACGCGCCCCTGGGCCTGTGCTGAGTAGCGTTGCGCACGCGGGGGCCTACCCGGAGCCGGATCTGATAGGGGTAGTAGTCTCGTGGCGGTGACCCGGTCCGTGCCCAGGGAGTCAAACTAAGTGGCGGTGCTTGGCATAAGATGTTATATTGCTCGACTACGCCACCCGTTGAATGCGGTTATGAGACCGCCGCTGCAGGGCAGACCGCTGAGGCCGGTGGTATGGTTGTGCAGCGTGGATGGTATAACCCCCAACGGGAGGGGTATGGCCTCAGGGCAGCGGACGTGGATGATGAAACACTCAGAGACGGTGCGGTGTAGTTCAGGGTCTTTACTGGTGGCAAAGGTAGACCCTCCCGGAGTACTGGCTAGCGATCGGGGCCTGGTCAGTCCGTGAGCAGATGGAATCTCCCCTGGCCAGGCGGAGTTGTAGGCCTCCCCAACTAATCGTACTCTTCTGGCTACCTTGCTAGAAGCGGGTAAAAGTAGCCCACGTCCCTGAGTGTACCGTGTGGTGCTCACCCGTATGGCCGGTGACTCGGGGCCTTCTGGTAGCTTCCGCTCCACTACGGCGGTGCTGGTCCCTTGCGTGTGACCGTGCCTTCGGGTTTCTTGGCCAGAGGACCTGAAATCCCCTGCCGGTCGGTTTCTGCTGCTGGGTAAGGATTAGTCCCCACAGCCTCGGACTCCGGGTCCGGTCAGAACTCTTCAATCAGGGCGAGCTCTACAGCTTCCAGCCCCTGACCTCTTTTAGCACAGCTCCCACAGAGCTCCTGCTCTTTCTTTCCCTAAAGCTGCTCCACTACAGACCAGACTGTGTCTCTGTCTGTGTTCTCTCACTCCACTCTACTCACTAACCCTGCCTCAGCCCCAGTTTTATATAGGGGAAGTTCTTCCCCTCCCAGGACTGGGCAGGAGGTGTGGTATGCTTAGGGTTCCTGACCAGGAGACCTCCCACCTGCTCTCAGACGTAATATTGGTATTACTGTGGAAACCAGACCCCTGGGGTGCCACATTCCCCCCTAGTAAAATTTAGTACTCCGGGACTAAACATATCTTTGTAAACATAACAAGTATAAACAGAAACAGCACAATAAAGAAAAACACATTAGGATGGTCGCGGCGTGTCCGCAACCGGGTGCAGTTTTTTTTTGAAGAAAACAAGGGTGTCCATTTCACCAAGGAACAGGGAGCTGTAACCAGGTAGGGGTCTGTCCTACCCCGAGTCTTTAACAGTCTTAGTCCTTTCCTGGGTTACGCTCCAAACATATATACAAAGGATTCTGGATAATCCATAAAAGACACCTATGAAATAACTAGAAATACATAATTATTTACAGGCAACAATAAACAGGTAAATACAAATAAAACAGTCTAAACACTTAGATCCTCCAACGTACGGGCAACTGGCCTCTAGTGACCCTAGTGGACCTACGGAGCTGACTGACTGGTCCTGAACTACGGGGTGTAGGAGCTGTAAAAGGTAAACTGGGCAGCTGTCTACGGGCTCTTTGGCTCACTAGGGGTACGGCAGGCTCACTATAAGCAGAGGGTCGATTCTCCTGGTCTGCTTGTGTGGGGTCTTCTGCCTCCTGGACCGGCTGCTCTTCCAGCTCTACCTGTTTCTCCGTAGGCACTTGGGATGCTGGTTGGAGGAAGGTGAGGACGGGTACCACAACAGCGCCATTGACATGAGTCCAAGACCGAGGGAAGTCTCCGAGTACAGTACTAACCATCTCCTCCCTTTCCTCTGCGGGTCGAGGGTTTTCTTGTTCTTCTTCAGGGCTTCGTAGCTGTTCGGGACACTTCTTCAGGTGATCTCGGGATACAATGGCTGTGGTTTCTCCTCCGTCCTTACTGATTGTGCAGACTTTCGGGTTCTCATGGCTTGAGGGCAGTACGGTGTACGGGTCCTTCTCCCACTGGTCGTCCAACTTGTGGAGCCGTCTCTTCCTCTTCAAGACCTGCTCTCCAGGTACCAGGGGAACAGTGGGAGCATACTGGTTGTAAGTCTTCTCCTGTCTTTCTCTAGCTTGACAGAGACTTCGCTCCACGCTCTCCTGTACTTTCCGGTACTGCTGCTGCCTTTCTGTGTCCCAGTCTGCTTCTGGTGAAGTGTCCTCGGGTGTCAGGACTCCCATCTCCAGATCAACAGGAAGCTTACCAGGTCTTGCTCTCATTAGGTAAGCCGGGGTACAGTTGGTAGAACCTACCGGGATGTGGTTGTATAGGTCCACCAGATCAGGCAGTTTCTCAGGCCACAGACTGCGTTCTTCCAGGGGCAATGTTTTCAGAAGGTCTATCACCACCTGGTTCATTTTCTCACAGAGTCCATTGGTTTGCGGATGATAGGGTGTTGTTCTTATCTTCCGGCAGCCATACAGAGTGCAGAACTCCTGGAAGACTTCCGCTTCAAAGGCAGGTCCTTGGTCCGTCAGCACCTGCTCTGGGTATCCGTGTGGACGGCAGAAGTGCTGCTGGAAGGCTCTAGCTGCTGTTTGAGCCGTTAAGTCCTTGACGGGGACGACAACCAAGAACCGGGAGTAGTGATCCACGATGGTTAACGCATAGACGTAGCCACTTCTGCTGGGGGTCAGTTTTACATGATCCAAGGCTACCAGTTCCAACGGCTGCCTGGTGACGATGGACTGCAAGGGAGTCTTCTGGCTGGCACGGTCCTTCCTTCTTAGGTTGCATGGGCCACAGTCTCTGCACCACCTCTCGATGGTTCCTCTCATGCCCACCCAGTGGAACCGCCCGCGCAGCAGGAACTCCAGCTTCTTCCATCCGAAGTGCCCAGCTCCATCGTGGTATGCCTCCAGTACCATAGCTGCGTCTCTTCTTGGCACCACTACTTGCCAGATCAGTTCATGCGTCCGGGAGTTAACCATTCTGCGGCACAACTTCCCCTTGTAAAGGAACAGTCGACTCTTCTCAATCCACAGTTGCTTGGCCTCCTCCGGAGCGTCTGGGTCAAGGCGGGCATCTGGCTGAGTCAGCATCTCCTTCACCAGTCGGACGGCGGGGTCACTGTCTTGCGTTTCCGCCCAGTTGTAATGAGGTAAGGGGTTGAACGTAGCGGATTGCTTACTCCTTACACGGTGGGAATACTGGATAGTCCCATGACGGTGGAACGCGGGGAGTTCAACTTCTTCCAGTTCCTCTGGATCTTCCCCTACGTCCGGTAGGTTTGGCATTCTGGACAAGGCATCCGCGTTGGTATTGGAGCGTCCTGCCCGGTACTTGATCGTGAACTCAAAGTTGGACAGGCGGGCCATCCATCTCTGCTCCAGGGCACCGAGTCTTGCAGTGTCCAGGTGTGTCAACGGGTTGTTGTCCGTGTACACGGTGAACCGGGAAGAGGCGAGGTAGTGCTTAAAGCGTTCAGTGACTGCCCACACCACTGCCAGGAATTCTAGCTTGAATGAGCTATAATTCTCAGGGTTTCTTTCGGTGGGTCGCAGTTTTCGGCTGGCGTAAGCAATTACCCGTTCTTTCCCCTGCTGGATCTTTGACAGTACGGCTCCTAGCCCGATGTTACTTGCGTCGGTGTAGAGGATAAAGGGCTGGCTGTAATCAGGGTACGCCAGGATTTCATCCCCCGTGAGGGCCATCTTCAGCTGGCGGAAGGACTCTTCTTCCAACTTCTCCCATCTGAAGGGCAGCTTCTGGTTCTTGGCCTTTCTGGACTGGCCTATCAGGAGGTCCTGCATAGGAGCTGCCTTTTTGGTGAAACCGGGAATGAACCTTCGGTAGTAGCCTACCAACCCGAGGAACTGCCGCACTTCCTTTACGCTGGAGGGTCTTGGCCATTCCTTAATCGCGGTGATCTTATCAGGGTCGGGAGCCACTCCGTCAGCACTCACCACGTGTCCCAGGTACTGCACCTTTGGTTTCAGGAGGTGACACTTGGAGGGTTTCACCTTTAGGCCGTAGTTTGCCAGGGCTTCGAACACTTCTGCCAGGTGTTTCAGGTGGTCCTCGTAGGTCTTAGAGTAGACGATGACATCGTCCAGGTATAACAGGACCGTCTCGAAGTTTCAGTGTCCCAGACAGCATTCCATCAACCGTTGGAAGGTTCCTGGTGCGTTGCAGAGTCCGAACGGCATGCAGGTAAACTCGCTAAGTCCCATCGGGGTGGTGAATGCGGTCTTCTCCCGGTCCGCCTCTGCTACAGGAACCTGCCAGTACCCACTAGTGAGATCCAAAGTGGAGAAGAAATTAGCAGATTTTAAAGCAGCCAAAGACTCCTCTATCCTTGGTAAGGGGTACGCATCTTTGTGGGTGATACGGTTGATTTTCCGGTAATCTACACACATTCTCATGGTGTTGTCTTTCTTTTTAACCAAGACTAGTGGAGCTGCCCAGGGGCTACAGCTATCCCTGATTACCCCAGCCTCCTTCATGTCTCTAAGCATCCCCTTGGCGTGTTGGTAGTGTGCAGGGGGTACGGGTCGGTATCTCTCCTTTATGGGAGGATGGTCTCCCGTGGGGATATGGTGTTCTACCCCCTTTACTCGCCCGAAGTCTAACGGGTGTTTACTAAACACTCTCTCGTACTCTTGAACCACCCGATAGACTCCCTGTTTCTGGTGTGAGGGAGTGGAGTCAGTACCCAAATGTAGTTGCTGACACCAGTCCTCCATTGGTTTCTTAGAGCCGTTACCTTCCTCTGGATGAGATGGAGGCAAGGGTTCCACGGACTGTACAGAATTTTGATTGATGGTATACAATTTGGCTAGCGTAGCATACCGGGGCAAGTACACTTCCCTTTTCCCGATGTTTATTATGCGAACGGCCACCCTCCCATGGCGTACATCAACCACCCCCCGTGCTGTCAAAATGGTGGGCCTACTGTCTGAGTAGACGGGTTCTACCATTGCTTGGTAGTCTCTACCTCTTAGACCAATAGCTGCCCGGCACCAAATCATCATTTCACTTTTTGGGGGCATGGCAATAGGGAAAGGGTCACACATTCTCACGCTTCCAATCTCACCACCGGAGAGTTCCACCTGTTGCCGTCGCATCAGTGCCCGGATCTCTTTTTGGAGCACTCGCTGCTGGCCGGAGCTGGCGTTCTTGGCAACCTGCTGTAAAATGAAAATCACCTCTGCAAGACAATTTTCAATCACATTAGTTCCTAGAGTTATCTTTGGGTGACTCTCGCGCTTGTCAATGTCTACAATGATCAGTCCCTGTGCTGCCAGTTCGACTCTACCGATTTTAATGGTCATCTCTTTGAATCCGATCTGTGGCACGGGTTGACCATTGCTGGCGATGATACTCAAGTCGTCGTCAGGGTTGCGGGTTATATCCGAGTCATTCCAGTACTGCTTGAAGAGCACGTACGGGATGGTGGTAACCTGTGACCCGGTGTCCAGTAGGGCACTCATAGGAATGCCATCCAGTACTACAGGCAAGACTGGACGTCCTCCCACGTATTTGTCACGCCAGTTCGATGGGCCTGGTGATCTTATTCCTAGGGGTTGGCCCTCTACCCCAGGTTGTGCCAGTTTAAAGGACAGTACCTTGCCATATGTCCAGGTTGATTGCAGCGGCGGCAGATGGGTTGTCCGTCCTCGTTGTATCGGTCGCTGGGTCTTCCTCTGGCCGGTGGGGTCCTCCTTGGTCGACGCCACGGGATGTCCTCCGGTCCGGATGCCAGCTGTATCTTCCCTGGAGCAGAAACCTGTAAAGACTGCACAGTTCGGGTTAGCGCAGCAACGCTTTTAGCTAGCTCTTGGACCTGATGGTGCAGGTCTGGAGCCGGGTCATTGTTCAAAGCCTGCGCATCAGCTCCCACAGGCCCTGCCAACAAGGGCGCCGCCTCCTGGTGGTAAGCGGTAGTAGGGCGCCTGTGGGTCACAACGCCACCCGGTGCCGGTTCTCGGAGCACCCGGATGGCTCTGTCCTTGAACTGTGCAAAGTCCAGATGAGGATCCTGTAAGGCCATTGCCCGCAACTTGGTTCGGTGGGCATTGCAATATAGTCCCTCTATAAATTGTTCGGTCAACAGCCTGTCCTCGTTTCCCACGCCGTCAGGGTCGGTCTGCTTAATGGCTCTCAGGGCCTCTTGTAGGTTTAGTGCATAGTCCCTTATATTCTCATGTGCTCGCTGTTTGCACCCGTAGAATCTAAGCTTAATCTCGGCTGAGGTGCGGGTATCAAAGGTGTCCTTCAGCCGGGTTAATATCCCTGCGACAGTCCTCCTCCTCCCAAGTGGCCAGGACTTTACCTCCCTTTGGGCTGCCCCTGTTAATTGAGCCACCAGGATGCTCACTTTTTGCTCTTCTGTGAGGGGGTACACCTGGAAGAGGCTATCCAGCTTTTCTCTAAAGTCATTCAGGGTATGTGACTCCCCTGAGTACTGGGGTAGCCAGGCTGCCCCCGGGATATAGGGCATAGTGAAAGGCATGACCGCAGCTGCGGTGGCGCTGGCCGTGGCTGTGGCAGTGAAGCTCTCCTCCGTATCCGACATCCTCCTCCCCCCTAGTGGACCGTGGCCTACCTTGCGATGATCCTCTTCCGTAGGCCGCGGCTCCGCAGTGGATCGTCAGGGTCGAGGACCTTCCGTCGCGCTCCTGTGACGTCGGCGTCTGCTGGGCTCCTTCCAGGACCTTACGCAACGTCCGGACGTGAGGCGGGGCTTCTGTTCTCGCGCGCTTTCAGAGTCCACGCCCCTCTTCTTCCCGCGCGGCGTCTTCAAGATGGCGTCCAATGGCGGGAAAACTCCATGGATGGCGGGAAGAAGGCAGAAGATGGCGTCCAACGGCGGGAAAACTCCACGGATGGCGGGAAGAAGGTAGAAGATGGCGTCGGATGGCGGGAATCTTCACCACAGGTAAGTTTAAAAGTCTCTTTTTCAGGCACGCAGTACCCGGTGGTTGCGGGCACGATATCCTGCCGACTACGCCAAAAGTTGACGCGCCCCTGGGCCTGTGCTGAGTAGCGTTGCGCACGCGGGGGCCTACCCGGAGCCGGATCTGATAGGGGTAGTAGTCTCGTGGCGGTGACCCGGTCCGTGCCCAGGGAGTCAAACTAAGTGGCGGTGCTTGGCATAAGATGTTATATTGCTCGACTACGCCACCCGTTGAATGCGGTTATGAGTCCGCCGCTGCAGGGCAGACCGCTGAGGCCGGTGGTATGGTTGTGCAGCGTGGATGGTATAACCCCCAACGGGAGGGGTATGGCCTCAGGGCAGCGGACGTGGATGATGAAACACTCAGAGACGGTGCGGTGTAGTTCAGGGTCTTTACTGGTGGCAAAGGTAGACCCTCCCGGAGTACTGGCTAGCGATCGGGGCCTGGTCAGTCCGTGAGCAGATGGAATCTCCCCTGGCCAGGCGGAGTTGTAGGCCTCCCCAACTAATCGTACTCTTCTGGCTACCTTGCTAGAAGCGGGTAAAAGTAGCCCACGTCCCTGAGTGTACCGTGTGGTGCTCACCCGTATGGCCGGTGACTCGGGGCCTTCTGGTAGCTTCCGCTCCACTACGGCGGTGCTGGTCCCTTGCGTGTGACCGTGCCTTCGGGTTTCTTGGCCAGAGGACCTGAAATCCCCTGCCGGTCGGTTTCTGCTGCTGGGTAAGGATTAGTCCCCACAGCCTCGGACTCCGGGTCCGGTCAGAACTCTTCAATCAGGGCGAGCTCTACAGCTTCCAGCCCCTGACCTCTTTTAGCACAGCTCCCACAGAGCTCCTGCTCTTTCTTTCCCTAAAGCTGCTCCACTACAGACCAGACTGTGTCTCTGTCTGTGTTCTCTCACTCCACTCTACTCACTAACCCTGCCTCAGCCCCAGTTTTATATAGGGGAAGTTCTTCCCCTCCCAGGACTGGGCAGGAGGTGTGGTATGCTTAGGGTTCCTGACCAGGAGACCTCCCACCTGCTCTCAGACGTAATATTGGTATTACTGTGGAAACCAGACCCCTGGGGTGCCACATTGGCGCCAGGTCTCTCGGTGCTCACGTGACAATATGAAATCTGCAGCCAATTGGGGGGTGTGATCGTCCACTCTGATGAAATAATAAAGGCAACAGCCAGCGACATAGTGTCATGTGAGTGCCAGGAGACCCGATGCCTAATATTGCTGAAAAGGAGCCAGTGCAGGAGATGAGTATAAGCCTCTCTTATTTAACATGGAGAACTCAGGCATTTAGGATGGGGTTGTCCAAGTAGAACTCTTGTGTATATTATTTAGCCAAAATTAAAATGTACCAAATATCCACATGTGCAAATACCGTATATAAAGCCTTTTACTCCAAATTCCGTTATTTCTCCTCTGATCTCATCAGTGGCCGTTCATTCAAAGCCACAAATTGTTTGTCTATCCTGATATCTTGTGGAACAGCCTGGCCTCACATGGGTTCTCCTCCCTCTTATCTCGGACCCTCAGTATTGACACCCTCACTTTTTTCATGCCCCTACATCTTTATATTTAATGCGGAAAGACTACCAGGAAATGTAGTTTCTGATCACTTGAGTCTTTTCTAATGTGATCGGTTTCATTATACCCTTATACCATCCACAGCAGTATACGAAAAGGAGTGTAGGTGTGAGTTGTGCAGAGGTAGTGGCTGCACCCAGGCACTGATGCGGAAATCCCAGCTCCCCTCTGCCCATTACCGTTCACCAGTTTTATATGTGATGCATGGTGGTTCAGCAGACAGATTCTAGGGCAAAATAACTACTAAATAATGTCATGTTATAATGACAGATCTGTCACAAGCAGTTTTTCAAGTTGTAGAGCAATAACCTGAATCTCCCCAGTTGTTCTTTCATAACCATATTCACCAGCATTCATAACCATAGTCACCAGCATTCATAACCATATTCACCAGCATTCATAACCATATTCACCAGCATTCATAACCATAGTCACCAGCATTCATAACCATAATCACCAGCATTCATAACCATATTCACCAGCATTCATAACCATATTCACCAGCATTCATAACCATAGTCACCAGCATTCATAACCATAGTCACCAGCATTCATAACCATATTCACCAGCATTCATAACCATAGTCACCAGCATTCATAACCATAGTCACCAGCATTCATAACCATATTCACCAGCATTCATAACCATATTCACCAGCATTCATAACCATAGTCACCAGCATTCATAACCATAGTCACCAGCATTCATAACCATATTCACCAGCATTCATAACCATAGTCACCAGCATTGGCTGCAATTTCATGAAACCTCATTGTGCGCTAAGGGGATAATATATCATCTAGACATATTCAGAGATAAAGCTAAAATACAACACCAATAGCACAGTAATAATGGCGATCATTTATTGAAAGCAATGTAATATATAGAATTTTTTTATTTTTCCATGTATAATGTAGCCAGCAAGGGTGAGTCTATTTTAGCTTTTAATAATTATTTGCTAAAATAAAGTGGCTGACATTACAAATTATTGCCTAAATGGGCACAAAGCTGCCAGTCAGCGAGCAACACTGACCATAGCACTGGATAGGGGAAAGCTGTGGACCCCGTATAGCCAGGTTGACAATCGCACCAAGGACGGCTGTAGATGCCGCAGTTGTGTCCTGTAATTCATGCGTCACATCTCCCAACAAGGATTCCAGAGTTTGGATTTTATGACTTCACTTCTGAATCCACCTGGGGAACGTGGCACAGGGGCCTCATTGCTGCTTATGCTCCATCCCAGTTGGCACAGAGCAGACTGCCAGTGGTCACGTTGGCAGTGGAGCAGCAGCTTTCAGCCCTCTGTAAGTAGGTCAGATACATTGTGTGACTGCTTTGCCGCAGATCAGCACATATAGAGATGGAGGTAATAGGAAGATGTGGAAGAATGTTCTTCAGATTGGCAGGCCAGCCATGCTTGTTACTGATGACATGAAACATGATGATGTTGGCATTTTGAGTGCAGGTAGTAGGAGCTGATGGTACAGAAATAAATGAACTCCAGTAGATAGTCTTGCGTCAAGATACAGGAGGATTAGATGGTATGACGGTATTATGCTGTTTCTCCGCTTAGTGGTAAGTTGTGCTCCATGCTGGACCCACAAACGGGAAACTCGTGAAAATCCTCTGTTCTCTAGCAGGAATTGTCTCGTTCACGCCATCACTGCGCGGTGCTGGGATCTGCTGTCTCATGGTGACATACGGGTTCCTTCCTATAATAACTGGAGATGGCGCTTTTCCTGTCCTTATGTCTTTCCAGTTTATATTTGAAAAGAAGGGGTGCGTTCTGATTTTTCCATTAACCCCTAGCCGGACATAATGGTCTTTGCAGAGTAGTTTGGACATAATGTCCATAGCATCGTGGTCAGTGAGGTTTTCATATGATGGTTCTTCGTACAAGACATTATTCACAATCTCTTCAGTGGTGTCTCCTGGAAATGGTGAGTCTTGGAAAATCATGTCGTACAATATGACTCCAAAGGCGAACCAGTCCACACCTTCACCATAAGCGTCTCCCATGATCATTTCTGGGGCGCCATACCCAGGTGTTCCACTGAAATCTCTGGCATTAAATCTCTTATCAAACTCGTATAGAGATAGTCCAAAATCAGTAATCTTTATGTGCCCGTCACCAGTCAGCAGGATGTTATCCGGTTTTAAGTCCCGGTGAATGATGTCATTGCTGTGCAGGAATTGTAGGCCACAAACGATTTCTGCTCCTATAAATCTTACAGGTTCCTTCAGGGGAATGGTACTATATATATAGTGAAGCAGATCCCCTCCACTGGCCAGCTCGGTGACAAAATACGCATGGTTTTCCGTATGGAACGCGGCATGGCAATGGGTTAGGAATCTGCTGTTGTGGCTAAGCTTCAGGACATGGTGTTCTACAAGGCATTCAGGGAAGGAGATTAGGCTTTCTTTCTTAATGATTTTAAGGGCCACACTTTCTTTCCTTATTTTATCAGTGGCCAGCATAACCTTCCCATAACTCCCTTGTCCAAGTATGCCATGGCAGATAAACTTATCCCTGGTGAGAGGGACAGTGGTCTTTATTTTTTTGCTACTGGGGCCACTACATTCACCTGAGATGTCATCTTGACTGGTGGCTGGATCTTCCTGATGTTTCCTTTTTCTCCCAGTTCTCTTCTCTTCTGCTGCACTTTCATTACCTTTCAGGTTAATGATCCTGGTTGGACCCAAAGTACTCAGTTTTTTTAGATTATCAGCTCGATTTGTGATGTATCCCACAAGCTTTTCACATCTGTTTTGTACAGTGTCTAGGAAGGAAATATTCTGGGTTCCCTCATTGACAGGTAATACCTGACCAACCTGCCCAGATTTCTTGGAATCCATCTTCCTTATCTTTGCTGGAGGTTCCTGGTTATTTCCAGTGTCTTCTCCATCTGGTGTTTCTTTCCTTTTTCTCTTTCTATTCCCTGTAAAGTCCATGTTGCATCAGGCAACAACAGGGCAATTATCCAAAAACGTATGTAAAATTATCAGAGAATGCAATCCACACGTATATTGTAGTCAAAGCCAACTACAACTAAAGCTCAATGGCTGCAGTCAGTTGTTTATGGAACTTTGTGGAATGTGATGTCACTGTGCCGGTGATGTCACACTCACTGTGATGTCAGCAGATGCATGCGAGTGTTCCATCTCTGCTGAACGTGAAAGTCTCAGAAGGGGCGGGGCTTAGTCACCATTGACTATAATGGAGTCTGTTGAGTGGGTAGTATTTAGTGACCTGAAGCTGGAAATCAGTGGGATAAATGACATCAGGATTCAGGAATAAGTTACAGTAGTTTTATATTTGTTTTAATTTATTTTATACAAAAAAAGAGCATGGACCGCACCTCCAAAAAAATCATACATTGATCTAATGCCTCTCAGCAAAAATATACATAACTGAACATGAGGTTCTTAGTTTAACATTCTGATCAGACTGTATGAAGCCCACTGCCACGTCACGGCAAACCTCGTAGTGGGTCCTAACATTTCCTGCCTAAAAGGCGCGGCGCCATGTGCCAACCACCGCTACAGTGAGAATGCACCAGCAGGGCGGGCGGCCTGGTGCCTCACAGCATCCATGCTTCAAGACCGAGTCCTCATGACTCCAGGCCGCGGCGCCCCACAAGCACAAAACCACAGCAACAATGGCTGACACATTGCACCAACACCACATGAAAGGAGCATTGTGACTCACCTTCCTCAAGCTCTCAAGTGAGAGCAAACTAGGCTAGACCCTCTTTGCAGACTCCTGCTAATTAAAATTGCCTGTGCCAAATGGGATGAGTGCTGGTCCAAGAAAGGGAAAAGAATAAGCTGGTTCATTGACATGGCAGTGGGCTTCACACAGTCTGATCAGAATGTTAAGCTAAGAACCTCATGTTCAGTAATATGTATTTTTGCTGAGAGGCATTAGATCAAATGTATGATTTTTGGAGGTGCGGTCCATGCTCTTTTTTTTTTTGTATTTATTTTATGTTACATTATTTTGTGTAGGGCTGTGATGATATACATTTTTCAGTTCTTTTGTGTAAAATTTAAAGGAAAGTGTGTTAACCACTTCCTGACTGCCCACTGCACATAAACGTCCGCGCTTGCTGGGCTCTGTACATCGCCGATGTTTATGAACCCTGCGATTCCTGTGCAGAGCGATAGCTCTAACAGGTGACATCCTCGAGACCGGATTGGATCAGGTTCCAATAAAGTTAACCCTTTGCTTTCTTCTACAACCCCTGGCAAAAATGATGGAATCACCGGGCTCAGATGATGTTCATTCAGTTGTTTAATGTTGTTGAAAAAAAGCAGATTACAGACATGGCACAAAACTAAAGTCATTTCAAATGGCAACTTTAGGGCTTTAAGAAACAGTAAAAGAAATCAAGATTAAAAATGTGGTGCTCAGTAAGGGTAATTTTTTTCAGACCAAGCAGAGGGAAAAAATTATGGAATCACTCAATTCTGAGGAAAAAATTATGGAATCACCCTGTAAGTTTTGGAAATTAAAATTAACACCTGCATCAAATTAGATCTGCTTTTTTAGTCTGCATCTAAAAAGGAGTGATCACACCTTGGAGAGCTGTTGCACTCAGTGGACTGACATGAATCATGGCTCCAACACGAGAGATGTCAATTGAAACAAAGGAGATGATTATCATTCTCTTAAAAGAAGGTAAAAATCATCACGCAATGTTGCAAAAGATGTTGGTTGTTCACAGTCAGCTGTGTCTAAAATCTGGACCAAATACAAACATGGTAAGGTTGTTAAAGGCAAACATACTGGTAGACCAAGGAAGACATCAAAGCGTCAAGACCGGAAACTTAAAGCAATATGTCTCCAAAACAGGAAATGCACAACAAAACAAATGAGGAACGAATAGGAGGAAACTGGAGTCAATGTCTGTGACTGAACTGTAAGAAACCGCCTAAAGGAAATGAGATTTACATACAGAAAAGCTAAACATAAGCCATCATTAACACCTAAACAGAAAAAAACAAGGTTACAATGGGCTAAGGAAAAGCAATCGTGGACTGTGGATGACTGGATGAAAGTCATATTCAGTGATGAATCGCGAATCTGCATTGGGCAAGGTGATGATGCTGGAACTTTTGTTTGGTGCCGTTCTAATGAGATTTATAAAGATGACTGCATGAAGAGAACATGCAAATTTTCACAGTCATTGATGATATGGGGCTGCATGTCAGGTAAAGGCACTGGGGAAATGGCTGTCATTACATCTTTAATAAATGCCCAAGTTTACATTGATATTTTGGTCAGTTTTCTTATCCCATCAATTGAAAGGATGTTTGCGGATGATAACATAATTTTTCAAGATGATTATGCATCCTGCCATAGAGCAAAAACTGTGAAAACATTCCTTGAAAAGAAGACACAAAAGGTCAATGTCATGGCCTGCAAATAGTCCGGATCTCAATCCAATTGAAAATCTTTGGAAGTTGAAGAAAATGGTTCATGACAGGGCTCCAACCTGCAAAGCTGATCTGGCAACAGCAATCAGAGAAAATTGGAGCCAGATTGATAAAGAGTACTGTTTGTCACTCATTAAGTCCATGCCTCAGAGACTGCTTTAAAGCCAGAGGTGGTGCAACAAAATACTAGTGATGTATTGGAGTGTTCTTTTGTGTGTTTGTTTTTCATGATTCCATATTTTTTTCCTCAGAATTGAGTGATACCATAATTTTTTCCCTCTGCTTGGTCTGAAAAAAATTACCCTGACTGAGTGCCACATTTTTTATCTTAATTTCTTTTTGTGTTTCTTAAAGCCCTAAAGTTGCCATTTGGAATGACTGACTTTAGTTTTGTGCCATGTCTGTGATCTGATTTTTTTCAACAGCATTAAACAACTGAATGAACATCCTCCGAGCCTGGTGATTCCATAATTTTTGCCAGGGGTTATAGATGCTGTGATCCATAGCGATCACGGCACATAGAAGAGAGGGAGAGACAGTTGTGCACTCACCTTTGACGGCCTCCGAGATAAGGTCTGACGTGGTCATGGCAGCCGGAGATCACATGATGACCTCCGAGGCTGCCAGGTACGGTGGCCTGTTAGCCATCAACTGAGTCTAACAGGAGATCTACCAGTGTAAAACTGACATCCGGTCTCATGCAATGCAATACATGTGTATTGCATTGCATGAGACCTGTGATGATAAAAATATTCCCATAGCGGGACTAAGTGAGAAAGTTAAAAACAGAAAGTTTAAAAATTGGGTCACTTGAGGGGGATTCAGCTCTTCTAGTGCTTAAGGGCTCTGTATACGTAGTCCGCAAACTATTCTACAATAATTTGTTCTCCAAAAGCGAAATAGTGCTCCTTCCCTCCCGGGTGTCGCCGTGTGCCTAAGCAGTACTGTACAGCCACATATGGGATATTGCCACGTTCAGCAGAAATTGTGTGATACATTTCGGCACCATTTTTACCCATTGCCTTGTGTGAAAATGTAAAATCTGAGGCTAAAGCTAATTTTTTTTGTGGTAAAAATATAATTATTTTTTTCTTCGCTGCCCAATGGTATAAATTTCTGAGAGTCATATATGGTGTCAGTTTGATCACTGCATCCGTAGAGGAATTCATTGAGAGGTGTAGTTTGTAAAATGGGGTCACTTATGGGGGTTTCCTGCTGCTTTAGGACCTCAGTCTCTCCCAGTGGGTCATGGCACCTGCAAACCACAACAGTAAAATCTGCACTATAATATGACAATTTTTCCCTTCTGAGCTTTGCACTGTGCCTGAAAAGTAGGCTTCCAGTATCCATTGTTTCAGATGCTGCACATCTCGTATCTTGATGGTCTGGTGTGGTATATGGGGTACAAAGATAGTGGGGCCATTCTTCATCAATGGAAACCTCAGTGCCACTGGATATCTGAAATTGCTGCATGATGATGAGTTGCCCTCTTTATGCACTGAAGATGGCACGTTCCCTGAGTTTTTCCAACAAGATGGTGCACCACCACATTATGGGTGTCAGGTCTGAGCATTCCTACATGAACAGTTTCCTGGAAAGTGGATTGGTTGTCGTGGGCCAGTTGAATGGCCACCAAGGTCTCCCGATCTGGCCCTTTTAGACTGTTATCTTTGTGGTCATCAATACAATTGTCTATGCTGTGAAGATACGAGATGTGCAGCATCTGAAACAACGGATACTGGAAGCCTGTGCTAGCATTTCTTCTGCATGTTGCTATCAGTGTGTCAAGAGTGGAAGAAGAGGGTTGAATTGACAATCCAACACAATGGGCAGCACTCTGAACACATTTTATAAGTGGTCATAAACTTGTAAAAACTCATGAAAGAATAAAGTTAAGTTAAAACCAAGCACACCATTGTTTTTCTTATGAAATTCTCAATACGTTTGATGTGTCACATGACCTTCTTCTCATTGAAAAAAATAAAGTTGGATCCAAAATGGCCGACTTCAAAATGGCCACCATGGTCACCACCCATCTGGAAAAGTTTTCCCCTTCCCTTATACTAATGTGCCACAAACAGGAAGTTGATATCACCAACCATTCCCATTTTATTTAGGTGTATCCATATAAATGGCCCACCCTGTAGTTTTAATCCTTCTAACTTCCTAACCAAAAAAAATTGTTTAAAAAATTGTGCGGATGTTAAATAACTATTTTGTGTGACCTAACTCTCTGGTTTAAGGGCATAAAAATTAAAAGTTTAAAAATTGGAAAATTTTCCCAATTTTGCCAAATTTCTGATATTTTAAAAAATAATCGAGTTACCGTATTTTTCGGACTATAAAGTGCACCAGACCATGAACATAAGACACACCTACCTGGGTTTTAGAGACTGAAAATAGAAAAGAAAGTTTAAGCAAAAAATGTGGTCATGATGCTCTGTTAAGGGGGATGGGGTCTGCCGCTCACACTGTTAAGGGGTAATGTCCCCCAATTCTGTACTAATATCCCCCATCCTAGTAAATATGCCTCCCTCCTTCCTGGTATACATGGCCCTCATCCCCATCCTGGTATGCATGGCACCCCTCATCCCCATCCTGGTGTGCATGGCACCCCTTATCCCCATCCTGGTATGCATGGCACCCCTTATCCCCATCCTGGTATGCATGGCACCCCTCATCCCCATCCTGGTATGCATGGCACCCCTCCATCCCGGTATGCATGGCACCCCTCCATCCCGGTATGCATGGCACCCCTCCATCCCGGTATGCATGGCACCCCTCCATCCCGATATGCATGGCACCTCTCCATCCCGATATGCATGGCACCTCTCCATCCCGGTATGCATGGCACCCCTCCATCCCGGTATGTATGGCACCTCTCCACCCTAAAATTTTGGAGGAAAAAAGTTTCTTATAATCCGAAAAATACGGTATATCTAGAAAAAAAATTACTACTATCATGAAGTACAATATGTCACAAAAAACAATCTCCGAACCACTGGGATATGTTGAAGCGTTTCAGAGTTATTACCTCAAAAAGTGACGCTGGTCAGAATTGAAAAAAATTGGCCTGATCACAAAGGCAAAAACTGGCTCTGGCGCGAGAGGGTTAAATCTATAAGTTTAAAAAATATCTATTTCTGCTCTTTTTATTAAAAACACAAAATTCTACTGTGGAAGGGCTAAGAAAATGTACTTGTGAACAAATCTTTTGCAAATTATCCAGATATCAAGAGTTTCCAAAAGGTAATTCTGCCCAACTATGGTACATTGGGTAGTAAGAAAAGGGGAGTCAGTGTTTAGCAGGTCTATATTACAGCTCCACAGGGTTTATTACCCCTCTCCCAGGACCTTGTAAGGTGAGGCTCCATAGCTAAGCTACAGTATGGAGATTGGTGACCCCATATCTGGGCAGATGAGTTCATTACAGCTTCACACAGATCTTTACCCGGCGTTTCTAAGCTTCTGAGTAGCAACCTGACTAGTAATATTATTATACAAGATTTGATCATTTATGAATGACTGGCCCGGCAGATCTGGCATTCTGCAGACTGGAAAAGCTGGGGAACAACCATTATATAAAATATGAAAAAATAGAAAATATTAGCAATGTTCTATAATGGTTAATTTTTACATAACACTGGTTCAATTCACTTGATATTAACCCGTTCATGATCTTGTGATTTTCTATCTTTGCACTTTAGTTTTTTTCTCCTCTTTTTTCCAGAGCCATAACTTTTATATTTTTTCAATATAACCAAGGGCTTGTTTTTTGCAGGACAAGTTGTACTTTTGAATGACACCATTTTTTTGAAGTGCTACTTTAGTGAAGTAAAAATAATAAATTTAGGATTTTTTATCTTCGTTATTTTTTTATAGACTTTACATTTATCATATTGCGGGTTACAATTAAGATAGAGATGGGAGAGGCAGCATTTTGTTCAGAATTGTACAGGCTTTAATTCGACATGTCTTAACCAAGTTTGTTATTTTGTTTTCGAGGAGTCAAATTCTAAATTTTGATGGGCGATTTCGGGAAAACTGTGTTTTGTAAAAAAATAAATAAAAAAAATGCGTATGTGTTACTTGTGTTATTGGTTACATTCCTTCAGGGATTCAAGTTGGTATTTCTGTAGGATCATATTTTGTTGTGTGATTTTCTAAATACAGTCTCATCCTAGTCATAGGTTTAATGCTAAACTAAAAGAATCAATATTTTAACACCTTTTTAATATACAGTTATACATGTAACAACTTTTTTTTTATTATTACTTCACTAGACATTTCCTTTTTCCAGTTTAAAAAAAAAATGAAAAAAATACAGTAAAATCGTCCAGCGATAAAATAAAACATTATGAATTAGTCTGAACAATTAATAGTACGTCTTTACACTGATCTTTTCTCAATAATTTGTTCTCCCTTCTGGGTGAAATGTAATCTTGTCCACAATCTCTTACTAACAATGGCCGTTTCCTTTTGTGTCAGTATGTACGCCTGTTATGGGGTTTGGGTCCACTTGTGTTAATATCTGATTTTTGGTTACTTTCAAAATGTCTGCTTTCTTGGATACACAAAGGATGGTGATGGACCAGAAGGTGCAGAAAAATGGCTTTACTTCTTCATTGTCCTAGTCTTTGGAGAGTCCATTAGCCAGCAGCCACCAGTGCTGATCATACTCACAGGTCACATATCCAGTTATATCATCCATCGCCAATCTTGTGCCACCTTCAATCACTTCATGGACTTCACTGTCATTTCTGGATGAAAAAATCCTTGTTTATATTTTTGTTTCACTACATGGAATTAAAGTGTGGTATTGCTTAGTTCCTTTGATGGGTTCTGCTTTTTGTAACCAATGTTTTAACAAACTTTCCTCTTCTTCTTAGTCCTGGTTTGTACAGTACGTGAACTGGATGTTAGGAATATTTTTCTCACTCAGTTGGAAAAGTTGCATGGGTGTTAAAATTTGGTCTGAATGTGGTCTATGGAGGCTAGCTTGAGCTGCTAGACATTTCACCGTGCCTCCTAAACCATCACATACACCTTTTGCCAGGAGCTGAATGGCAAAAAAGTGCCATTCAGCTTTCACTCCAAAATGTTTCTTGTGATGGCATACAATTATAAGGTTTCTCCTATTTTTATACTGTGCAGAAGAGTCATCCGAGGAGTAGTAGACCTTGCTCAAACTTGTTAGGATGTCAGTTTTATCACTGAAATCAAATTTTTTTGGAACAAATGAACAGCTGTTGAATCGTGAAGTAAGCACTCAGACATAAAATACATAAGTGTAGTTCTGATATCTGACTGTAAGCAGAGTCGGCTTATTAGTAATAAGTTATTACTATTCAGCTAAGCACTTATCGCACAGGGCGCTGAGGGAGACATTGCACGGACCAGCCCCTGAAACCAGCATCACTGATGGGCGGCAAACAAAGCAGGGGAGAGTAGGGATGTCCCAGTCCCCTCCTTTTCGATGATCTTCGTTTCAGTGTGGAAAGGGAAGTGACAGCAGTTTCCACATTTTTGGGTTCACTGTTAAGCCCACGGCTGTGTGCAAATCCACTACTGATTGTACCTGGGACAAGTTGGTATGCCACTTGGCACTAAAGGTAATATCATCCAAATACACCGATACATACTTCTGATAAGGCTCTAACACTATGTCCATCAGCCTCTGGAACATGGCCGAGGCTGCATGTAACCCAAAAGGCAAGACGACCTAGTGATAGAGACCCTCCGGCGTTATGAAGGCTGACTCTGTCCGAGGCACCTGCCAGTAACCCGTGGTGAAGTACTGGGCCTGCCCCAGTCTCTCAATCAGCTCGTCCACCCAGGACATTGAATAAAGGTCAAATTTCAACACTTTATTACATTTTCAGAAGTCGTTACAAAATCATAACGATCCGTCCAGCTTCAGAACCAGTTACAATGGGGCTAGCCCGCTCCCTCCTGGACTCCTCGATAACTCCTAGCTGGAGCATTTGTTTTTCCTCAGCTGCGATGGCTTGTGTCTGGGCCTCTGTGACAATGTTATGTTGGATCACAGATGTTCGGCCAAGCAGTTCTGAAAATGACGTCCGTATTCCGCAGCACCAATTTCTGAGTCTCCCGTCGCTTATGTTTAGAGAGTGTGTCACTTATATTTACCTCTCCCCTGGCCATTGTCGGAGGGTCCCCAGACGATACGACCGGAGTCGCATCCGTAATCATACATTCCCAGTCTTTCCTTGCTTATAGCAAATTTACGTGATATAGCTGTTTGGGTTTTCTCTTCCTAGATTGATATACTCTCTAATTCATCTCCCCAACCTTTTCCCGGACTTCATATGGCCCTTGCCACTTGGCCATGAGCTTACTTTCTGCTGGGGGCACTAATACCTGATCCCCTTGGACATTGACCATACCAGGGGTGCAACAAAGTGCCATTAGTTTCATAAGGATTAAAAGTGAATTTAGGCTGTGTACCCACGATGTGTTTTTCAAGCGTTTTTGCTGCGGAATTTTCCGCAGCGTAAACGCTTGGGAAACGCATGGTAAGCCTTCTGCCATGGTCCCCTATGCAATTCCGCACTTTCAATGCCCATGCTGCGGATTTTTCTGCAGCGTTTATGCTGCTCTCAAAAATCCGCAGCATGTCCATTAATTTTGCGGAAGCGCTGCGTTTTCGCCGCCATTGACTTGCATTAGAACGCACCAATTCTGCAAGACTGCTTCTGTACATGCTTAATTGGCGCGTTGTAATGTCTGGATGGTGCCCGAGTGTGGAGAAGAGAAGACTCTCATCCACACCCAGGTACCATAGAAACTGTAAAAAAAAGAATAAAATAAAAAATAAAGATTATATTCACCTACCGACAGCCCCCGGTCTCCTTCCCTGTGCTTGCCAGCAGACTGAAGGACCTGCGCTGACGTCACAGTCATGTGACAGCAGGTCTTTCAGTGCAGTGTCCCGCGATCAGCTGGCAGCCAGGAAGGAGCGCAGCAACACACGCCGGGCCATCGGAAGGTAAGTATCAAGGTTTATTTTTTTATTTTTAACCACTCTAAAGGTCACACTATATAAATCCATGCTGTTTGCATGGATTTATATAGTGTGACCTAGTTGTCAAGCACTTTCCAAGTGATGCTAAAATCGCTTTGAAAGCACGTGTCAATCCGCATGCGGAAACGCATGTGAATCCACATGTATTACGCTGGAAAAACGCATGTACAATCCGCATGCGTTTTTTCTGCCAGGGAGATGCAGAAATGCTGCAGAAATTTTCTGCTTCATTTCTGCATTGTGGGCACATAGCCTTTATGTAAATGATTAAGTAGCTGAATTTCCATTTTGGGGTAACACTCCTTTTGAGAGATTCCTTGCAGTTACTTTGCATGTTGATTTACTTTGTAAGGACACAAGTGCACACATTTCAGATTTTGTCACCTTTTTTCTGTGCAGATTTGTCACAAAACCTAAAGGGTTTCCCGATGCCAGGAAAGTGACTGAGAATCCTGACGTCTCCTGCACATGTTACTTATTTGTGACTTGCAGGTTTGGTGAAGATATAATTCTGCAGGATGTCAATTCTGTCAGCGTTTTTGCTGCAGATTTCACCCACACTGATGAGTGGGGAAAAATCTGCACCTATTTACAGCATTTTCCAGACAAGAGATGGAGAAACCAAAAGCTTAATGTGTGCACACAGCCTAATAGACGTCATTACTAGTGTTGAGCGAGCATGCTCGACACTGCTCGTTACTCGCCCGAGCATCTCACTACTCGGGATGTTCGGCGAGCACCGAGCATTTCCGGGTTACTCGGGCGGGAGCTCGGGTCTCCGCCCTGCATGTTTGGCGCTCTTTACAGAGCCAATGAACATGCAGGGATTGCCAGCCAGTCACTGTAATGCCGCAGCCATGTTGTTTGTGGGCATTACAGTGATTGGCTGGCCGCCCAGCGTCACCTCGAGTATTTAAAACCGGGCGCCGCCATCTTGGACTCAGTCGCCCGGGATCACACAGTCTAGGGAAAGTGCTGCTGATTTAGGGAGAGATATATACTGCGAAATAGTTAGTGTAGGGTCTGTAAAAGCTGCCAGATCAAACAAACCGTCCTTCTCAGGACTAATATCTATCCCAGATATCAGGCAGGCAGGCTGTATAGGAAACGCAGTGGTTATACCAGCAAACGCTGCATTACAGTCCTGTGTGCTCCTGCTGCTCAAATTGCTAGACTTAGCTCCAGGTCTCGGGGGCCAGGAAAAATCCTTTTTTTTTTTTTTCATCTAAATCCTCTTTTTTTCTCCGCTAGAAGTGGTGGAAGAGGAGATCCCATGTAGCGATGCCCAAATATTTGAACAGCCACGGCCACAGGAAGGCGACGCTGGCGCAATTTGTCACAAGAGGTGGACGATGACGAGACACAATTGCCACGAAGTGAGGAGGAGGATCGTGGTGCGGAAGTGGAAGAGGAGGACGTGGTGGATGATCTAGTAACTGACCCAAGGTGGCAGGAGGACACGCAGAGCGAGGCGAGCAGCACACAGGGGGAGGGAGGCAGAGCACCCCAACAGACAGGAAGAAGCAGTGTGGTGGCTGCACACAGAAGGCGGGCAACCGTTCCCCGTAACACCAACACGAGGGACGTTGCCAGTACAACCGGTAGGTCTTCCAGAGTCTGGAATTTTTTTAAAGACTCTGCTGATAACCCCAAAAAGGCCATTTGTACCACCTGCCATGCCAGTGCCAGCAGGGGTGACAAAAGTACCAGCCTGACCTCCACCAACATCATCAGGCACATGTCAGCAAAGCACCCGACTTTGTGGGGCGAACCCCAGGGTCCACGACCAGTGTCAGCGGGTGTCACCACTGCTTTTTCCGCCGTTGTGCGTGTAAGAGAACCCCCTGTTGTGCGTGCAAGGCAATCCCCTGTCCATACTGCATGCAAAGATTCCCCCTCCTCTCAGTCTTCACTTGTTATGGCAGTTTCTCAAGAAACAGCATCAACGTCCACGTCAGCGTTCAATTGTCCTTATCCCAGACCTTTGAACGAAAGAGCAAATTCGCAGCCAACGCCCCACAGGCCACAGTCCTAAATTCGCACATTTCACGACTGCTTGCGTTGGAAATGCTGCCTTTTAGGCTGGTGGAGACGGAATCCTTCCGCAACCTTGTGGCGGTGGCCGTCCCTCGGTGCTCGGTCCCCAGCCGACACTATTTTACCCGGTGTGCCATCCCCGCACTACACAAGCATGTGTCCCAAAACATCTGCCGTGCCCTCAACATCGCAATTACTGGGAGAGTCCACCTGACAACGGACACGTGGACAAGAGCTTGTGGCCAGGGACGGTACATCTCTCTGACGGCACACTGGGTAAACATAGTGGAAGCCGGGAACCAGTCGGACCTTGGGACGGAACACATCCTCTCCACATCGAGGATTGCGTGCCCTATGTCAGTCAGAGCTGCCCCCACAGTGTACAGCTCCTGATGATCATCCTCCTCATGTTCACCCTCCATCTCAGATATCACCGCATCAGTTACAAGCTGGAAGCACTGCCGTACTGCCTCCGCCAAGCAGCAACAGGCTGTGCTGAAACTCATAAACTTAGGTGATAAACCTCACAGTTGTGGACAGCTGTGAAAGAGCAGGCAGATCTGTGGCTGAGACCGCTGAACCTACATCCAGGCATGGTCGTGTGTGACAATGGCCGTAACCTGGTGGCGGCTGTGAGGCGAGATCACACACGTACCATGCCTGGGTCATGTGCTTAAGCTCGTGGTTCAGCGGTTTCTTAAATCGTACCCCGAGTTGCCAGATCTGCTCGTCGAAGTACGCCGCCTGTCAGCTCATTTTCAGAAGTCGGCTACAGCTTCCGCCGCTCTTGCTGTGTTGCAACAGCGTTTGCAGCTTCCGTCACACCGACTTGTGTGTGATGTCCCTTACGCGCCCCTGGGCCTGAGTCGCGCAGCGTTGCGCACGCGGGAGCCTACCCGGAGCCGGATCTGATAGGGGTAGTAGTCTCGTGGCGGTGACCCGGTCCGTGCCCAGGGAGTCAGACTAAGTGGCGGTGTATTAGCAGTAGATGTAGGACGACTACGCCACCCGTTGAATGCAGCTATGGAGCTGCCGCTGCAGGGCAGACCGCTGAGGCCGGTGGAAGGATGGTGCAGCGTGGATGGTATAACCCCCAATGGGAGGAGTATGGCCTCAGGGCAGCCGACGTGGATGATGGGGGTAGCAGGAACCACTCAGAGACGATGCGGTGTAGTTCAGGGTCTTTACTGGTGACAAAGATAGACCCTCCCGGAGTACTGGCTAGTGGTCGGGGCCTGGTCAGTCCTTGAGCAGATGGGTTCCCCCTTGGCCAGGCGGAGTTGTAGGCCTCCCCAACTAATTGTACTCTTCTGGCTACCTTGCTAGAGGCGGGTAAAGGTAGCCCACGTCCCTGAGTGTACCGTGTGGTGCTCACCCGTATGGCCGGTGACTCGGGGCCTTCTAGTGGCTTCCGCTCCACGACGGCGGTGCTGGTCCCACGCGTGTGACCGTGCCTTCGGGTTTCTTGGCCAGAGGACCTGAAATCCCCTGCCGGTCGGTTTCTGCTGCTGGGTCAGGGTTAGTCCCCACAGCCTCGGACTCCGGGTCCGGTGGTAACTCTTCAATCAGGGCGAGCTCTTCAGCTGCCAGCCCCTGATTCCTTTTAGCACGACTTCCTCAGAGCTCCTGATCTTTCTTTCCTATAGCTGCTTCTCCTCTTCTCTCTCTACTCTTCTCTTCTCTTCTCTCTAACCCTGCCTCAGCCCCAGTTTTATATAGGGGAAGTTCTTCCCCTCCCAGGACTGGGCAGGAGGTGTGGCATGCATAGGATTCCTGACCAAGAGACCTCCCACCTGCTCTCAGACATAACATTGCTATTACTGTGGAGACCAGAGCCCTGGGGTGCCACATTCCCCCCTAGTGAAATTTAGTACTCCGGGACTAAACATACTTTTGTAAACATAACAAGGTGTAAACAAAAACAGTACAATAAAGAAAACACATTAGGATGGTCACGGCGTGTCCGCAACCGGGTGTAACTTTTGAGGAAAACAAGGGTGTCCATTTCACCAACACAGGGAGACGTAACCAGGTAGGGGTCTGTCCTGCTCCGAGTCCTTAACAGTCTTTTAGTCCGTCCTGGGTTACGCTCCAACTATATGCACAAACGATTCCCGGTAAATCCACCAAAGACTCCTATAAATAACTAGAAACACATAATTATACACAAGCAACAATAAACAGGTAAACATTAATAAAACAGCTTGAACATTTAGATCCTCCACCGTATGGGCAACTGGCCTCTAGTGACCCTAGTGGACCTACGGAGCTGGTTGACTGGTCCTGAGCTACAGGGTATAGGAGCTGTCAAGGGTAAACTGGGCAGCCGTCTACGGACTCTTTGGGTCACTAGGGGTATGGCAGGCTCACTATAAGCAGAGGGTTGATTTTCCTGGTCTGCTTGTGTGGGGCCTTCTGCCTCCTGGACCGGCTGTTCTTCCCGCTCTACCTGTGTCTCCTTAGGCACTTGGGATGCTGGTTGGAGGAACGTGAGGACGGGTACCACAACAGCACCATTGATTTGAGTCCAAAACCGAGGGAAGTCTCCGAGCACAGTACTAACCCTATCTTCCCTTTCCTCTACGGGTCGAGGGTCCTCTTGTTCCTCTTCAGGGTTCCGTAGCTGTTCGGGACACTTCTTCAGGTGATCCCGGGATACAATGGCTGTGGTTTCCCCTCCGTCTTTACTGATCGTACAGATCTTTGGGTTGTCGTGGCTTGAGGGCAGTACGGTGTACGGGTCCTTCTCCCACTGGTCGTCCAACTTGTGGAGCCGTCTTTTCCTCTTCAAGACCTGCTCTCCGGGCACCAGGGGAACAGCGGGAGCATACTGGTTGTAAGTTTTCTCTTGTCTTTCCCTAGCTTGACAGAGACTACGCTCCACGCTCTCCTGTACTTTTCGGTACTGCTGCTGCCTCTCTGTGTCCCAGTCTGCTTCTGGTGAAGTGTCCTCGGGTGTCAGGACTCCCATCTCCAGATCAACAGGAAGCTTACCAGGTCTTGCCCTCATCAGGTAAGCCGGGGTACAGTTGGTGGAACCTACAGGGATGTGGTTGTATAGGTCCACCAGGTCGGGCAGCTTCTCAGGCCACAGACTGCGTTTCTCCAGGGGCAATGTTTTCAGAAGATCTATCACCACCTGGTTCATTTTCTCACAAAGTCCATTAGTTTGCGGGTGATAGGGTGTTGTTCTTATCTTCCGGCAGCCATACAGGGTGCAGAACTCCTGGAAGACCTCCGCTTCAAAGGCAGGCCCCTGGTCCGTCAGCACCTGCTCCGGGTATCCGTGCGGACGGCAGAAGTGCTGCTGGAAGGCTCTAGCTGCTGTTTGAGCCGTTAAGTCCTTGACGGGGACGACAACCAAGAACCGGGAGTAGTGATCCACGATGGTTAACGCGTAGACGTAGCCACTTCTGCTTGGGGTCAGTTTTACATGATCCAAGGCTACCAGTTCCAACGGCTGTCTGGTGATGATGGACCGCAGGGGAGTCTTCTGGCTGGCACGGTCCCTCCTTCTTAGGTTGCATGGGCCACAGTCTCTGCACCACCTCTCGATGGTTCCTCTCATGCCTACCCAATGGAACCGCCCGCGCAGCAGGAACTCCAGCTTCTTCCATCCGAAATGTCCAGCTCCGTCGTGGTATGCCTCCATCACCATAGCTGCGTCTCTTCTTGGCACCACTACTTGCCAGATTAGTTCATGCGTCCGGCAGTTAACCATTCTGCGGCACAACTTCCCTTTGTAAAGGAACAGTCGACTCTTCTCAGCCCACAGTTGTTTGGCTTCCTCCGGAGCGTCCGGGTCAAGGCGTGCATCTGGCCGAGTCAGCATCTCCTTTACCAGTCGGACGGCAGGGTCACTGTCTTGCGTCTCCACCCAGTTGTAATGAGGTAAGGGGTTGAACGTAGCGGATTGCTTACTCCTTACACAGTGGGAATACTGGATAGTTCCATGACGGTGGAACGCGGGGAGCTCAACTTCTTCCAGTCCCTCTGAATCTTCCCCTACGTCCGGTAGGTTTGGCATCCTGGACAGGGCGTCCGCGTTGGTATTGGAGCGTCCTGCCCGGTATTTGATTGTAAACTCATAGTTGGACAAGCGGGCCATCCATCTCTGCTCTAGGGCACCGAGTCTTGCAGTGTCCAGGTGTGTCAACGGGTTGTTATCCGTGTACACGGTGAACCGGGAAGAAGCGAGGTAGTGCTTAAAGCGTTCGGTGACTGCCCACACCACTGCCAGGAACTCTAGCTTAAATGAGCTGTAATTCTCAGGGTTTCTTTCGGTGGGTCGCAGTTTTCGGCTGGCATAAGCAATTACCCTTTCTTTCCCCTGCTGGATCTGGGACAGTACGGCTCCTAGCCCGATGTTACTGGCGTCGGTGTAGAGGATAAAGGGCTGGCTATAATCAGGGTACGCCAGGATTTCATCCCCCGTGAGGGCCATCTTCAGCTGGCGGAAGGACTCTTCTTCCAGCTTCTCCCATCTGAAGGGTGGCTTCTGGTTCTTGGCCTTCCTGGACTGGCCTATCAGGAGGTCCTGCATAGGAGCTGCCTTTTTGGTGAAACCGGGAATGAACCTTCGGTAGTAGCCTACCAACCCGAGGAACTGCCTCACTTCCTTTACGCTGGAGGGGCTTGGCCATTCCTTAATTGCGGTGATCTTATCAGGATCGGGAGCCACTCCGTCAGCACTCACCACGTGTCCCAGGTACTGCACCTTTGGCTTCAGGAGGTGACACTTGGAGGGTTTCACCTTTAGGCCGTAACTTGCCAGAGCTTCGAACACTTCCGCCAGGTGTTTCAGGTGGTCCTCGTAGGTCTTGGAGTAGACGATGACATCGTCCAGGTATAACAGGACCGTCTCAAAGTTTCGGTGTCCCAGACAGCATTCCATCAATCGCTGGAAGGTTCCTGGTGCGTTGCAGAGTCCAAACGGCATGCAGGTAAACTCGCTAAGTCCCATCGGGGTGGTGAATGCGGTCTTCTCCCGATCCGCCTCTGCTACAGGAACCTGCCAGTACCCGCTAGTGAGATCCAAGGTGGAGAAGAAGTTAGCAGATTTTAAAGCAGCCAAAGACTCCTCTATTCTTGGTAAGGGGTACGCATCTTTGTGTGTGATACGGTTAATTTTCCGGTAATCTACACACATTCTCATGGTGTTGTCTTTCTTTTTGACCAAGACTAGTGGAGCTGCCCAGGGGCTACAGCTATCCCTGATTACCCCAGCCTCCTTCATGTCTCTAAGCATCCCCTTGGCGTGTTGGTAGTGTGCAGGGGGTACGGGTCGATACCTCTCTTTTATGGGAGGATGGTCTCCCGTGGGGATGTGGTGTTCTACCCCCTTGACTCGCCAGAAGTCTAACGGGTGTTTACTAAACACTCTCTCGTACTCTTGAACCACCCGGTAGACTCCCTGTTTCTGGTGGGAGGGAGTGGAGTCAGTACCCAAATGTAGTTGCTGACACCAATCCTCCATTACTTTCTTAGAGCCGTTACCTTCCTCCGGATGAGATGGAGGCAAGGGTTCCACAGACTGTATAGAATTTTGGTTGATAGTATATAATTTGGCTAGCGTAGCATACCGGGGCAGGTATACTTCCCTTTTCCCGATATTTATTATGCGAATGGGCACCCTCCCATGGTGTACATCAACTACCCCCCGGGCTGTCAAAATGGTGGGCCTACTGTCTGAGTAGACTGGTTCTACCATGGCCTGGTAATCTCTACCTCTCAGACCAATAGCTGCCCGGCACCAAATCATCATTTCACTTTTCGGGGGCATGGCAATAGGGAAAGGGTCACACATTCTTACGCTACCAATCTCACCGCCGGAGAGTTCCACTTGTTGCCGTCGCATCAGTGCCCGGATCTCTTTCTGGAGCACTCGCTGCTGGCCGGAGCTGGCGTTCTTGGCAACCTGCTGTAAAATGAAAATCACCTCTGCAAGACAATTTTCAATCACATTAGTTCCTAGAGTTATCTTTGGGTGACTCTCGCGCTTGTCAATGTCTACAATGATCAGTCCCTGTGCTGCCAGTTCGACTCTACCGATTTTAATGGTCATCTCTTTAAATCCGATCTGCGGCACGGGTTGACCATTGCTGGCGATGATACTCAAGTCGTCGTCAGGGTAGCGGGTTATATCCGAGTCATTCCAGTACTGCTTGAAGAGCACGTACGAGATGGTGGTGACCTGTGACCCGGTGTCCAGTAGGGCACTCATAGGAATGCCATCCAGTACCACAGGCAAGACTGCACGTCCTCCCACATATTTGTCGCGCCAGTTCGATGGGCCTGGTGATCTTTTTCCTGGGGGTTGGCCCTCTACCCCAGGTTGTGCCAGTTTAAAGGACAGTACCTTGCCATATGTCCGGGTTGATTGCAGCGGCGGCAGATGGGTTGTCCGTCCTCGTTGTATCGGTCGCTGGGTCTTCCTCTGGCCGGTGGGGTCCTCCTTGGTCGACGCCACGGGATTTCCTCCGGTCCGGATGCCAGCTGGATCTTCCCTGGAGCAGAAACCTGTAAAGACTGCACAGTTCGGGTTAGCGCAGCAACGCTTTTAGCTAGCTCTTGGACCTGATGGTGCAGGTCTGGAGCCGGGTCATTGTTCAAAGCCTGCGCATCAGCCCCCACAGGCCCTGCCGACAAGGGCGCCGCCTCCTGGTGGTAAGTGATAGCTGGGCGCCTGTGGGTCACAACGCCACCCGGTGCCGGTTCTCGGAGCACCCGGATGGCTCTGTCCTTGAACTGTGCAAAGTCCAGATGAGGATCCTGTAAGGCTATGGCCCGCAACTGGGTTCGGTGGACATTGCAATATAGTCCCTCTATAAATTGTTCGGTCAACAGCCTGTCCTCGTTTCCCACGCTGTCGGGGTCGGTCTGGTTAATGGCTCTCAGGGCCTCTTGTAGGTTTAGTGCATAGTCCCTTATACTCTCATGTGCTCGCTGCTTGCACCCATAGAATTTAAGCTTAATCTCGGCTGAGGTGCGGGTATCAAAGGTGTCCCTCAGCCGGGTTAGTATCCCTGCGACAGTCCTCCTCCCAGGTGGCCAGGACTTTACCTCCCTTTGGGCTGCCCCGGTTAGTTGGGCCACCAGGATGCTCACTTTTTGCTCTTCTGTGAGGGGGTACACCTGGAAGAGGCTATCCAGCTTTTCTCTAAAGTCATTCAGGGTATGTGACTCCCCTGAGTATTGGGGTAGCCAGGCTGCTCCCGGGATATAGGGCATGGTGAAAGGCATGACTGTAGCAGCGCTGGCGCTGGCGGGGGTTGAGGCAGTGAAGCTCTCCTCCGTATCCGACATCTTCCTCCCCCCTAGTGGACCGTGGCCTACCTTGCGATGATCCTCTTCCGTAGGCCGCGGCTCCGCAGTGGATCGTCAGGGTTGAGGACCTTCCGTCGCGCTCCTGTGACGTCGGCGTCTGCTGGGCTCCTTCCAGGACCTTACGCAACGTCCGGACGTGAGGCGGGGCTTCAGTTCTCGCGCGCTTTCGGAGTCCACGCCCCTCTTCTTCCCGCGCGGCGTCTTCAAGATGGCGTCCAACGGCGGGAAAACTCCACGGATGGCGGGAAGAAGGCAGAAGATGGCGCCGGATGGCGGGAAAACTTCGCGGATGGCGGGAAGAAGGTAGAAGATGGCGCCGGATGGCGGGAAACTTCACCACTGGTAAGTTTGAACAGTCTTTTTCAGGCACGCAGTACCCGGTGGTTGCGGGCACGCAATCCTGCCGACTACGCCAAAAGTTGACGCGCCCCTGGGCCTGAGTCGCGCAGCGTTGCGCACGCGGGAGCCTACCCGGAGCCGGATCTGATAGGGGTAGTAGTCTCGTGGCGGTGACCCGGTCCGTGCCCAGGGAGTCAGACTAAGTGGCGGTGTATTAGCAGTAGATGTAGGACGACTACGCCACCCGTTGAATGCAGCTATGGAGCTGCCGCTGCAGGGCAGACCGCTGAGGCCGGTGGAAGGATGGTGCAGCGTGGATGGTATAACCCCCAACGGGAGGGGTATGGCCTCAGGGCAGCCGACGTGGATGATGGGGGTAGCAGGAACCACTCAGAGACGATGCGGTGTAGTTCAGGGTCTTTACTGGTGACAAAGATAGACCCTCCCGGAGTACTGGCTAGCGGTTGGGGCCTGGTCAGTCCTTGAGCAGATGGGATCCCCCTTGGCCAGGCGGAGTTGTAGGCCTCCCCAACTAATTGTACTCTTCTGGCTACCTTGCTAGAGGCGGGTAAAGGTAGCCCACGTCCCTGAGTGTACCGTGTGGTGCTCACCCGTATGGCCGGTGACTCGGGGCCTTCTAGTGGCTTCTGCTCCACGACGGCGGTGCTGGTCCCACGCGTGTGACCGTGCCTTCGGGTTTCTTGGCCAGAGGACCTGAAATCCCCTGCCGGTCGGTTTCTGCTGCTGGGTCAGGGTTAGTCCCCACAGCCTCGGACTCCGGGTCCGGTGGTAACTCTTCAATCAGGGCGAGCTCTTCAGCTGCCAGCCCCTGATTCCTTTTAGCACGACTTCCTCAGAGCTCCTGATCTTTCTTTCCTATAGCTGCTTCTCCTCTTCTCTCTCTACTCTTCTCTTCTCTTCTCTCTAACCCTGCCTCAGCCCCAGTTTTATATAGGGGAAGTTCTTCCCCTCCCAGGACTGGGCAGGAGGTGTGGCATGCATAGGATTCCTGACCAAGAGACCTCCCACCTGCTCTCAGACATAACATTGCTATTACTGTGGAGACCAGACCCCTGGGGTGCCACATCCCTACACGTTGGAACTCTACCCTCCACATGTTGCAAAGGATTTGTGAGCAGAAGAGAGCAGTTGTAGAGTACCAGCTGCAACAAGGCCGTCGATATTCAGGTCAGACTCCACACATAAGACCTCAGGAGTGGACCTGGATGTCTGACATATGTACCATCCTGACAATCTTTGAGGAGTCCACCAAGATGGTGAGTGGCGATGACGCCATCATTAGCGTCAGCATCCCACTTGTCTGTCTTTTGCAACGCACTCTGCAGAGAATTAAAGAGGAGGCATTGCAGCCAGAGTATGATGAGATGGATCAAGAAGCCGTAGCGGGCGATTACACACAGCCCAGCCTCATCTCATCCCAATGTGCATTGGGGGACCATGAGGGAGAGGAGGAGGAGGAAGAAAAACAGGAGCTGGTATCATGTTCTTTAGACTGTAGTACCTGTACAACTGTCATATCATCGGTTTAGCGTGGGTGGCCTGAGGACGGGGAGGAGGAGGAGAGCATGGTCAGTCGTGATCTTGGTGAGCACACGGAAGTCTTGCCCGTTACCAGTCTGGCACGCATGGCTGACTTTATGTTACGCTGCCTTAACCGTGACCCTCACGTTGTCAAAATGTTGGGTGACAGTCATTACTGGTTGGTGACACTTTTAGACCCCCGCTACAAGGAGAACTTTCACTCTCTTATTCCTGAGGTGGAGAGGTCTACAAAAATGGGGCAGTACCAGAAGACTCTTGCTGCAGAACTGTTAAAAAAAAAATTCCCATCTGAACATGCTAGCGGCAGAGGTCACAGTTGGTTGCCCAACCAAGGCGTACAGGCGAGCGAGACGCAACTCCAATCCAGCAGAGGCAGGGGAACACTGTCAACGTTCTGGGACAGTTTTCTGAGACCCACCCAATTTACAGGCCCTGAGGCTCAGGGTACTCTCACAAGGAGTGGAAAGTTTCAAAAGATGGTGAGGGGGAGTACCTTGCCGACCGTACCAGCGTCCTCCGTGATTCCTCTGTGCCTTTTAATTATTGGGTATCCAAGCTGGACACTTGGAATGAACTTTCTCTGTATGCCTTGGAGGTCCTGGCCTTCCCTGCCGCTAGCGTGTTATCGGAGCGTGTTTTTAGTGCCGCTGGGGGAATTATAACTGATAAGTGTTAGAACTCTCCTGTTAGGTTTTTTCTAGTTTGCTTGTCACATGACCTTTTTTGCCTATTTAAACCTGCTCCGCCCTTCTGGCCTTGCTGGACTTCATTGTAATTTCAACTCTTTATCTAGCCAGGTGCTTTGTTACCTTACTCCGTCAGTTTAGCTAGGTCTCTTGACCTCTATTTTCTATGTTGTTTTGTTTGTCCTTTTCTGCTACAATTTCTGTTAGGAGGTGTCCATCTTACTCCCAGTCCCTAGTTCTTGTAGGGATCCCTCCCTCACATCTATAGGTCTTCGTACAGACTAGCTGAGGACTTTAGCGGGTCTGATCACAGGATCAGGTTCCTCGCTACAACGTAGCGGGTTAAGCTTAGTTCTATTGTAGGGACAGATCTCCTTTCTTTCCTTAGTGCTTGTAGCAGATCATAACAGTAAGTCCAGCCCAAAAATATCTCTTAAGGAAAGACTTCCCATTTCCATCATGGTGTCGGTTCAGGATTTGGCTCAACGCCTGCAGGGACTCTCTCTGGAGGTGGCCGAGCTCCAACAACACGTGAGTAGCTGTTCTGGAGCACATTTTGTGGAGCCAAAGGTACGTTTGCCTGATTTATATTTTGGTGATCAAGAAGATTTTTTTTCCTTTTAAAAATGCTTGTTTATTATATTTTCGTTTGAGACCCAGATCCTCTGGTGATGAATCACAGCGCATAGGGTTCATAATGTCACTTTTGCGCAAAGAACCTCAGGGATGGGCCTTTTCTCTCCAACCTAGTGATCCATGCTTTAGATCAGTGGATAGTTTTTTTTCTGCTTTGGGTCTGTTGTATGATGATCCTGATCGTGTCTCATCAGCTGAGACTGAATTGAGACGTTTGAGGCAGGGATCAGGTAATGTGGAAAAATATTGTTCTCACTTACGTCGGTGGTCTGCCCAGGTGGGGTGGAACGATTCAGCTTTGAAAAGTTTGTTTCTTGCGGGGCTAGGTGAAAGGGTTAAGGATCTGCTGATTGCTTATCCCACACCTGGAAACTTGCAGGAGGCAATGCAATTAGCTATATGGGTGGACAGGAGACTGCGTGCAAGGGTTAATGAGAGTAAAACCTCTGCCATGTCAGCTCCGAGTCTTGAGAGGGTCTGTACTGACATTGGAGAGCCGATGGAGATTGGGGCGATGGCACCCCGCTCTCAGGAAAAAGACCGCAGGTTTTCTGAAGGTTTGTGCTTTTATTGCGGAAAATCTGATCATTTCATTAAGAACTGTGTGCTTCGTATGAACAAAGAAAAAAAAAAAGGTCAGTTACGCCCATATAGCCTGTTTAAATACTAAGCGGGTATTCCTATCTGCTACTACCGTTGCTCAGGAAGAATTAATTGAATTTCGGGTATTTGTGGATTGTGGTTCTACTCTGAATGTGATTGATGGGGGGATTCTTGGAAAAACTTAAATTAAAACCCAAACCTTTGTCATCCCCTATTGCTGTGGTTTCCGTCGATGGCTCTCCCTTGAAGAGTGTTACTCACAAGGTCTGTGAATTTCCCCTCACTATTAATGGTGTTCACCAAGAGAATTTGGATTTGGTAGTATTAAATAATTTGCCTTGTCCAGTAGTTTTGGGGTTGCCCTGGTTAAAATTGTACAATCCTGTACTGGATTGGTCTACAAATGAAATTAAGTCCTGGAGCCCTAAGTGTTATGACAAGTGTTGTAACGGACGTATTGCTGCGGTGGAAAAAGGGGAATTACCTGTACCTATTTAGGATTTTTGGAGAGTTTTTTCTGAGGATGAGTCACAAATTTTGCCTCCCCATAGAGACTATGATTGTACCATTGAATTTGTCCATGGAGCGACTCTTCCTAAAAGTCGTTTATTTAATCTTACTATTCCTGAGAGAAAGGCTTTGGAGGAATACATACAAACGAGCTTGGCCGCCGGTCACATTAGGCCTTCCAAGTCTCCTGTGGCTGTTGGATTTTTTTTTGTTAAAAAAAAAGGATGGCGGTTTACGTCCTTGTCTGGATTTTCGTGAGATTAATAAAATTACTGTACGCAATCCTTACCCACTGCCATTGATTCCTGATTTGTTTAACCAGTTAGTGGGGGCCAAGTGGTTCTCTAAAATTGATGTCCGGGGGGCATACAATTTGTTGCGCATGAAGGACGGTGATGAATGGAAGACTGCTTTTAACACTCCTGTGGGTCATTTTGAGAATCTGGTTATGCCTTTCGGTCTTACCAATGCACCAGCATTTTTTCAGAATCTTATTAATGACATCCTTAGACCTTTGATCGGCAAAAATTTGGTTGTGTATTTGGATGACATTTTGATTTATTCAACAGATCTGGAGTCTCATTGGCGGAGCGTACGTGAGGTATTACAGTTATTAATTGACAATTCGCTTTTTGCTAAGCTGGAGAAATGTGAGTTCGCTGTACAGAGAATTAGTTTTTTGGGCTACATTATCTCCAGCGAGGGCTTTGAGATGGACCCGGTGAAAGTTCAAGCTGTGCAGGAATGGCCTAGGTCTATTGGTTTGAAATCGATACAGAGGTTTTTGGGTTTCGCCAATTAATACAGAAAATTCATTAAAAATTTTTCTATTATTGTCAAACCACTGACCGATCTCACCAGGAAAGGTGCTAATGCGGTTCAGTAGACTACTGAGGCCATTGAAGCTTTTGTGTTTCTAAAGGAGAGGTTCAGCTCTGCTCCCATCCTTATGCAGCCTGATGTGACTAAGCCGTTTTTGGTTGAGGTTGATGCTTCTTCGGTGGGGGTTGGTGCGGTGTTGTCTCAGAAAAACAAGGATGGAGTACATCCCTGTGCTTTTTTTTCAAAAAAATTTTCTGAGACTGAACTTAATTACGATATTGGTAATCGGGAATTGTTGGCTATTAAACTCGCATTTGAACACTGGCGTCATCTCTTGGAAGGTGCTGAATTTCCCATTCAGGTTTTCACTGATCATAAAAATCTGATCTATCTTGATGCTGCCAAGCGCTTGAATGCCCGTCAGGCTAGGGGGGCACTTTTTTTCTCGCGGTTTAATTTTTCTGTTACTTACATCCCGGGTACCAAGAATGTTAAAGCTGATGCTTTGTCTCGCAGCTCATCTCCCATGGTCGGTGCTGAGGAGGAGGAGAGCATTTTACAAGAAGGTGTTGTGATTGCTGCATTGGACTCCGTTTTGGAAGATGAGATTCTTAAAGCACAGGAGAATGCCCCATCTAACACTCCCCATGGGAGGTTGTTTGTGCCTAGGACCTTTAGGAGAGATTTGTTTGTTGAGTGTCATGAGTCTCGGTTGGCAGGTCATCCAGGAATTTCTGAGACCAAGAGACTTGTGGGTCGCAGTTTTTGGTGGCCTGGATGGCAGAAGGAAGTTATTAAGTGGGTGCGTCAATGTACTGTGTGTGCTAGATCTAAGTCTTCACATGCTCCTGCTGCGGGATTGCTTTGCCCTCTGGAGGTTCCTAGTGCACCTTGGACACATCTGGCTATGGACTTTATTACTGACCTTCCCCCCTCTGAGGGATTCACGGTCATCTGGGTGGTCGTGGACCGTTTTAGCAAGATGTGTCACTTGGTTCCCTTCATCAAACTGCCCTGCGCTAAGACACTCGCTAAGGCCTTTGTCAAGGAGATTGTGAGACTCCATGGCCTTCCTACTGACATTGTTTCTGATAGGGGACCTCAGTTCGTGGCTCGTTTTTGGCGTGCCTTTTGTGACAGGTTGGGAGTTCATTTGTCATCTTCATCTGGATATCATCCTGAGTCTAATGGCCAGACAGAAAGGAAGAACCAGGATGTTGAGCAGTTCTTGCATTGTTTTGTGGCAGACAATCAAGAGGGGTGGTCTGAGTTTCTGCCACTTGCTGAATTTGCTCTTCACAACCATACATCCTCTTCTGCTGGGTGTTCGCCTTTTTTTTGTTGTTCTAGGAGACATCCGTCTTTTGGGTCATTCTCCAAATTGGTATCGGCTGTGCCTGAGGAGGAGAGTTTTTCCGGTGATTTGGAAAGAGTTTGGACGGATGTGCGTGGTAATCTGCAGGAAGCTAACAAAAAATCTAAGAGGTACTTTGACAGGAAACGTCAAAAGGTTTTGTTTACGGCTGGTGACATGGTTTGGTTGTCCTCTAAGAATCTGCGGTTGAGGATTCCTTCTAAAAAATTGGGTCCCAAGTTTGTAGTGCCCTTTAAGGTGCTTCAGGTAGTTAACCAATCTGCTGTTAGGTTGGAGATTCCCACCTCCTGGAAGATTAATCCGGTGTTCCATGTTTCTCTATTGAAAAAATCTGATGTATCTGATAGAGACGCCACTGCCACTGTTCCTCTGGTGGTGGAGGACGGGGAATATGAAATTTCCCGCATCCTTAATTCTAGACGGTATAGAGGGAGTTTGCAGTATCTCATCCCTTGGAAGGGTTTCGGTCCCGAGGATAACTCATGGGTGAGGGCGGATGATGTTTCTGCTTCCAGACTTGTCAGAGCATTTCACAGGAGGTTTCCTGATAAGCCTGGGCCTAGGGGATCCGGAGGATCCTCATAGAAGAGGGGGTACTGTTAGAACTCTCCTGTTGGGTTTTTTCTAGTTTGCTGGTCACATGACCTTTTTTGCCTATTTAAACCTGCTCTGCCCTTCTGGCCTTGCTGGACTTCATTCTAATTTCAACTCTTTATCTAGCCAGGTGCTTTGTTACCTTACTCCGTCAGTTTAGCTAGGTCTCTTGACCTCTATTTTCTATGTTGTTTTGTTTGTCCTTTTCTGCTACAATTTCTGTTAGGAGGTGTCCATCTTACTCCCAGTCCCTAGTTCTTGTAGGGATCCCTCCCTCACATCTATAGGTCTTCATACAGACTAGCTGAGGACTTTAGCGGGTCTGATCACAGGATCAGGTTCCCCGTTACATCGTAGGGATTAAGCTTAGTTCTATTGTAGGGACAGATCTCCTGTCTTTCCTTAGTGCTTGTAGCAGATCATAACAATAAACGCACTCAGCCATGTGAGGATTTTTTTTTTTTTTCAGAACGAGTTGTAGTTTTGAATGATGCAATTAATTTTGCTATAAAACATACATTATAAAAGAGGCAGCCATACTTGCCAATACCTAGTCGCAATACTAATATACTACGGGATGTATCAGCCCTCAGGTGGAGACAGAGCTGGTGCAAAATACTAATGAAATAACCACTCTCACACCTACCATTTTTTTTTTGGACCATAAGACGCACCTAGGTTTTAGAGGAGAAAAAAAAAATTGAAGCAAAAAACGTGTTCATGATGCACTTTTAAGGGGGAGGAGGTCTTCTTCTGACACTGGTATAGGGGTAATGTCCCCCAATTCTGACAATATCCCCCATCCTGGTATGTATGCATGGCACCCCTAATCCCTATCCTGGTGTGCATGGCACCCCTAATCCCTTTCCTGGTGTGCATGGCACCCCTAATCCCTTTCCTGGTGTGCATGGCACCCCTAATCCCTGTCCTGGTATGCATGGCACCCCTCATTCCTGTCTTGGTATGCATGGCACCCCTCATCCCTGTCCTGGTATGCATGGCACCCATCATCCCTGTCCTGGTATGCATGGCACCCCTCATCCCTGTCCTGGTATGCATGGCACCCCTCATCCCTTTCCTGGTATGCATGGCAATCCTCATCCCTGTCCTGGTATGCATGGCACCCCTCATCCCTGTCCTGGTATGCATGGCACCCCTCATCCCTGTCCTGGTATGCATGGCACCCCTCATCCCTGTCCTGGTATGCATGGCACCCCTCATCCCTGTCCTGGTATGCATGGCACCCCTCATCCCTGTCCTGGTATGCATGGCACCCCTCATCCCTGTCCTGGTATGCATGGCACCCCTCATCCCTGTCCTGGTATGCATAGCACCCCTCATCCCTGTCCTGGTATGCATGGCACCCCTCATCCCTGTCCTGGTATGCATGGCACCCCTCATCCCCGTCCTTGTATCCATGGCACAGCAATCCCCATCCTGGTATGCATGGCACAGCAGTCCCCATCCTGGTATGCATGGCACCCCTAATCCCTATCCTGTTATGTATGACCCCCTCATCTTTATCCTGTTACATATGCCCCCATCATCTTTATCCTGGTATGTATGGCCCCCTCATCTTTATTCTGGTTTGTATGGCCCCCTCATCTTTATCCTGGTTTGTATGGCCCCCTCATCCTTATCCTAGTATGCATGGTCCCCGTAATCCCCATCATGCTGCACATATAAGAAAATAAATATATAAACACTCCTACTCACCTTTCTTCTCTCCTCCAGCGCTGACGCCTGTCTGCCCGCACTGATCTCCCCATGTGAGCCGCGCATGGCGTCACTGCCATGCGCGGCTCACAAGGAGAGATCAGCTGTCGGAAGTCACTGCTCCCCGCGCCGGGACTGTGTGCGCGGGGAGCAGTGACTTCATGCTCCTTCATAGCCGGCACACAGCTTAGCCGCGCTGCGGCTCCTGCTGCTGCTGGGTTATCTCGTGTGCCCGCTTATTAAAGGGCATGAATATTCACCCCCTCCCCACGCCCATGGACATGGAGAGAGGTTAAATATTCATGCCCTTTAACAGCGGGCACAGGCGATTCCGGCAGCAGCTGCGGCTACACTGTGTGCTGCTGTTAAGGAGCATGAATATTCAGTGTTCCCCATGGGCGTGGGGAGCAGTGAATATTCATTTTGTTTAGCAGCGGGGACAGCGTAGGCTGCTGCCTCCTGTGCCCCACTCCTCCACCGCTACCGCTCCCCACAGCACAGTATATATACTCACCCCTCCCCAACATTCGGACTATAAGATGCACCCCCCATTTTCCTCCAAAATTTTGGAGGAAAAAAATGCGTCTTATAGTCTGAAAAATACGGTACTATTCATGTAGGGGATTAGAAATGCACAGGATAAGGCTTGTATAGGGCGCCAGTCACACAGATACATGTAGTGCAACATGCCAACTTGCTGCCTATTAGTGATGCCAAAGCTATTACAGAATTTCCCCAAAAATAAGCCCTAGCATGATTTTACAGGATTTTTGGAGGATGCTTGACATATAGGCCCTACTCCAAAAATAAGCCTTAGTTAGTCAGGGCTGGCGTTAGGAGAGGGGAGCAACTGGGCAATTTATCAGGGCCCCTACTCTCTTTGGGGCTCCCTAAGCATTTCTATTCCAAGGCTGCTTAAGGACCTTTGGAGAAATCACTGTCCTATGACCCTGATGTCACCAAAGGTCTTTTAACAGAGGAAGTCTAGAGGAGCTGAGACAGGCTGGTATGTATGTGCAGTGTGTGTGTCTGTGTATATTCTTGTGTATGTGCAATGTGTGTGATATGACATGATTATTATATATGGATAAATGAAGACATTCCCTGAAAATAAGCCCTAACCCATCTTTTTGAGCAAAAAATGATATAAGACCTTGTCTTATTTTCTGTAAAAGATGCTAGATCAGGCGGTCTGCCGAGCACTATATATGTGCACCCTACAAGAACAGACACATGGTTTCCACCAACACTACAAAAGCCTGGCTGCATCCTGCAAGGATGGAAAATTCTGTAAGGTATTAGTTAATATTTTGACCAAAATATGTAAGCCTGCACCTACGTCAGGGGTCCTCATTGTCTTTCCAGCGAAAAGACAATATAACGTATTGGAAAACCAGATTTAACGCTGGCAGTAAAATGTTTTACCTCACAGAAAGAATAAGGCTGTGTGCCCACAATGTGTTTTTCAAGCATTTATGCTGCGGAATTTCCGCAGTATAAACGCTTCAAAAACGCTTGGTAATCCGCCCCCCATGGTCCCCAATGACAAGACGCACTTTCAATGCCCATGCTGCGTTTTTTTCCGCAGCGTTTATGCTGCGCTCAAAAATCTGCAGCATGTCCATTAATTTTGCGGAAGCGCGGCGTAATCGCCGCTATTGACTTGCTTTGAGACGCATATAATCCGTGTCAGTACATTTGTACTCACGGATTATATGCGTTTCTATGTGCGGATGGTACCCAGGTCTGGAGTAGAGTAGACTCTCATCCAGACCTGGGTACCATAGAAACTGTAAAAAATAGAATTTAAAATAAAAAATAAGGTTTATACTCACCTTCCGATGTCTTCCCGGTGTTTTGTCTGCTACGTCCAGTGACTTGCAATGTTCGCGTGGTTGTGAAGGACCTGCCATGACGTCTCTGAGTCATGTGACCCATCACATGGCTCAATGACGTCACCGCAGGTCCTTCACACCACCGCGAGCAGTGCAAGACACTGGACGGAGCAGACAAAACACCGGGAAGACATCGGAAGGTGAGTATAAACTTTATTTTTTTTTTGTTTTTCACCATTCTTATTCTCTTTTTTAACTAACTTGGTCACACTACTATAAATCCATGCCCGTTGCAACAAGGTGGACAAGTTGTCAAGCACTTTTCCAAGTGATGCTAAAATCGCTTGGAAAAGTACTTGATAACCCGCATGCAGAAATGCGCATGCAAAGACGCTTCGCAAACGCTTCTACCTGGCGGGAAAAACGCATGTAAAATCCGTATGCGTTTTTCCTGGCAGGGAGAAGCGTAAAAAATATGCAGCATTTCTGCATCGTGGGCACATAGCCTCAGCCTCGATCCCATGCTGTCCTGTCTGTATACTTGCTTTTGCTTCATTCTCTGCCCAGGAGCTGTGGTTCCTGCACAGTCAGACAGCCATTACACAGTATACGATTATCTCCACACATTATATTTTTACACATCCAATTGTGGAACTTATTAATCCAATGTATGTTGATTAAAATGTACTTTAATATGACAACCCCTTTTGAACTTGGAGGGACCCTTTACTGCCGTGCAGCAATCATAAATGCCCAAAGGCAAAACCCTCTTGGGGAGGGGAGAATAAGTGAACATGTTTGTTGGTAATGCCTCAGTGTTGTTGGACACGTGCACTTATTGGCACTTGCAGTAATCGTTGTTTATGGCTACTTGTAGCATCTGCACAGTGGAAACCTACCTTACTTAAAGGGGTTGTCCGTACTTGGCCAGTGCCAGTCTCTTGAATGAAATTGGAAAACCCTATACTTACCTCCCACTGTTAGAACCTTGCTGTTAGGTTTTTTTTCCTTTGCTGGTCACATGACCTTGTTGGCCTATTTAATCCTGCTCCGCCCTTCTGGCTTTGCTGGACTTCATTGTATATCTACTTTCTAGCTAGCCTGTGCTCTGTATCTAACTCTGTTAGTTTGCTTGGTCTACGGACCTCTATGTTCTATCTATTTTGTTTGTTCGTCTGTCTGCTACTATTTCTGTTAGGAGGTGTCCCATATTCCTCCCAGTCCTTAGTACTTGTAGGGATTCCCTCCTCACATCTATAGGTCTCCGTACAGACTAGATTAGGACTTTAGCAGGTCTGATCGCAGGATCAGGTTCCCTGTTACATCGTAGGGATTCAGCTGAGTCTTATAGTAGGGACAGATCTCCTCTCTTTCCTTAGCTTTGGTAGCAGAACATAACAGTAAGTCCAGCCTGCAAATTCTCTAAGGAAAGATTTTTTTTTTTTTTTTTTTTTGTTCCATCATGGTGTCGGTTCAGGATTTGGCTAAACACCTGCAGGGACTCTCTCTGGAAGTGGCCGAGCTCCGTCAGCACGTGAGTAACTGTCCTGGAGCACATTTCTTGGAGCCTAAGGTATGTTTGCCGGATTTATTTTTTGGTGAACATCGAGAATTTTTTTCATTTAAAAATGCTTGCTTATTGTATTTTCGTTTGAGACCCAAGTCCTCTGGGGATGAATCCCAGCGCGTAGGGTTCATAATGTCACTTTTGCGCAAAGAGCCTCAGGAGTGGGCCTTTTCTTTGCAACCTAGTGATACATGCTTCAGATCAGTGGATAGTTTTTTTTCTGCTTTAGGACTATTATATGATGATCCTGACCGTGTGGCATCAGCTGAGACTGAGTTGAGACGTTTAAAACAAGGATCAGGTAATGTCGAAAAATATTGTACTCATTTTCGTCGTTGGTCCACTCAAACAGGGTGGAACGATTCTGCTCTGAAAAGTCTATTTCTTGCTGGGCTCAGTGAAAGGGTTAAAGACCTGCTAATTGCTTATCCTACACCTGAGGATTTGCAACAGGCTATGCAATTAGCTATACGGGTGGATAGAAGACTGCGTGCTAGGGTTAATGAGAGCAAATCCTCTGCTATGTCAGTTTCTGGTTATGATAATGTGTGTACTAACAGTGGTGAACCGATGGAGATTGGATCGGTGGCACCTCGCTCTCAAGAAAAAGACCGTCGTTTTTCAGAAGGCTTGTGTTTCTATTGCGGAAAATCTGGTCATTTGATTAAAGGCTGTGAGCTTCGTATGAAGAAAGAAAAAAAAATGGTCAGTCACGCCCGTATTGCCTGTTTAAATTCCAAGGGTATATTTTTAGCTGCTTCCACGATTGCTCAGGAAAAATTAATGGAATTTCGGGTGTTTGTTGATTGCGGGTCTACACTGAATGTAATTGATGGGGGATTCGTGGAAAAACTCAATTTAAAACCTGAACCTTTATCATCCCCCATTGCTGTGGTTTCTGTGGATGGCTCCCCTTTGAAGAATATTACTCTCAAGGTCAGTGAATTTCCTCTCACTATTAATGGTGTTCACCATGAGAAATTGGATTTGGTAGTGTTGAATAACTTGCCTTCTCCAGTAATATTGGGTTTGCCCTGGTTAAAATTTCACAATCCTGTACTGGATTGGTCTACCAGTGAAATTAAATCCTGGAGCCATAAATGTTATGACAAGTGTTGTAACGGGCGTATTGCAGCTTTGGATAGGGGAGAATTGCCTGTTCCTATTCAGGATTTTTGGAGAGTTTTTTCTGAGAAGGAATCGCAGGTTTTGCCTCCCCATAGAGACTATGATTGTTCTATTGAATTTGTCCCTGGAGCGACTCTTCCTAAAAGTCGTTTATTTAACCTTACCATTCCTGAGAGGAAGGCTTTGGAGGAATACATACAGACAAGTTTGGCCGCCGGTCACATTAGGCCCTCTAAGTCTCCTGTGGCGGTTGGATTTTTTTTTGTAAAAAAAAAAAGGACGGCGGTTTACGTCCTTGTCTGGATTTTCGTGAGATTAACAAAATTACGGTACGCAATCCTTACCCACTGCCATTGATTCCTGATCTGTTTAACCAGTTATTGGGGGCCAAGTGGTTCTCTAAAATTGACCTTAAGGGGGCATACAATCTGTTGCGCATGAAGGAGGGTGATGAATGGAAGACTGCTTTTAACACTCCTGTGGGTCATTTTGAGAATCTGGTTATGCCTTTTGGTCTTACTAATGCTCCTGCATTTTTTCAGAATCTGATTAATGACATCCTTAGACCTTTGATCGGTAAAAATGTGGTTGTGTATTTGGATGACATTTTGATTTATTCGCCAGATCTGGAGTCTCATTGGCGGAGCGTGCGTGAGGTATTACAGTTATTAATGGACAATTCGCTTTTTGCTAAGCTGGAGAAATGTGAGTTCGCTGTACAGAGAATTAGTTTTTTGGGCTACATTATCTCCAGCAAAGGTTTTGAGATGGATCCGGTTAAGGTTCAGGCTGTGCAGGAATGGCCTAGGCCTATTGGTTTGAAATCGATACAGAGGTTTTTGGGTTTCGCCAATTACTACAGAAAATTCATAAAAAATTTTTCTAGTATTGTCAAACCTCTGACTGATCTCACCAGGAAAGGTGCTGATGCGGTTCAGTGGTCTTCTGAGGCCATTGAAGCTTTTGTGTATCTCAAGGAGAGGTTCACCTCTGCTCCCATCCTTATGCAGCCTGATGTTACTAGGCCGTTTTTGGTTGAGGTTGATGCTTCCTCTGTGGGGGTTGGCGCAGTATTGTCTCAGGATAACGGGGATGGATTACATCCCTGTGCCTTTTTTTCAAAAAAAATTTCGGAGACTGAATTACGATATTGGTAATCGGGAATTATTGGCTATTAAACTCGCATTTGAACACTGGCGCCACTTCTTGGAAGGTGCGGAATTTCCCGTTCAGGTTCTTACGGATCATAAAAATCTGATATATCTTGATGCTGCCAAGCGCCTGAATGCCCGTCAGGCTAGGTGGGCACTGTTTTTCTCGCGGTTTAATTTCTCCGTTACTTACATCCCTGGTACTAAGAATGTTAAGGCGGATGCCTTGTCTCGCAGTTTTTCTCCTATAGTTGGTGCTGAGAAAGAGGAAAACATTTTACAAGAAGGTGTTGTGATAGCTGCTTTAGACTCCGTTTTGGAAGATGAGATTCTTAAAGCACAGGAGAATGCCCCTTCTAACACTCCTCATGGGAGGTTGTTTGTGCCTGGGACCTTTAGGAGAGATTTTTTTGTTGAGTGTCACGAATCTCGGTTGGCAGGTCATCCCGGAATCTCTGAGACCAAGAGACTGGTGGGTCGCAGTTTTTGGTGGCCTGGATGGCAGAAGGAAGTCATTAAGTGGGTGCGCCAATGTACTATATGTGCTAGATCTAAGTCCTCACATACTCCTGCTGCGGGGTTGCTTTGTCCTTTGGAGGTCCCCAGTGCTCCTTGGACACATTTGGCTATGGACTTTATAACTGACCTTCCCTCCTCTGAGGGTTTTACTGTCATCTGGGTGGTCGTGGACCGTTTTAGCAAGATGTGTCACTTGGTTCCCTTCGTCAAACTGCCCTGCGCTAAAACTCTCGCTAAGGCCTTTGTCAAGGAAATTGTCAGACTTCATGGCGTTCCTACTGACATTGTTTCTGATAGGGGTCCTCAGTTCGTGGCTCATTTTTGGCGTGCCTTTTGTGACAGGTTGGGAATTCATTTGTCGTTTTCGTCCGGATATCATCCTGAATCTAATGGCCAGACAGAAAGGAAAAACCAGGATGTTGAGCAGTTCTTGCGTTGTTTTGTGGCAGACAATCAAGAGGGGTGGTCTGAGTTTCTGCCACTTGCCGAATTTGCTCTGAACAATCATACATCTTCTTCTGCTGGTTGTTCGCCTTTTTTTTGTTGTTCTGGGAGACATCCGTCGTTTGGGTCGTTCTCCAAGTTGGGATCTGCCGTGCCTGAGGAGGAGAATTTTTCCGGTGATTTGGAAAGAGTTTGGACGGATGTGCGTGGTAATCTTCAGGAGGCCAACAGAAAATCTAAAGACTACTTTGATAGGAAACGACAGGAGGTTTTGTTCGCTGTTGGTGACATGGTTTGGTTGTCCTCTAGGAATCTGCGGTTGAGGATTCCTTCTAAGAAATTGGGTCCCAAGTTTGTAGGGCCCTTTAAGGTGCTTCAGGTTGTCAACCAATCTGCTGTTAGGTTGGAGGTTCCTACCTCCTGGAGAATTAATCCGGTCTTTCATGTCTCTCTGTTAAAAAAAGCTGTTGTGTCGGATGGTGACGCCTCTGCCTCTGTTCCTCCGGTGGTGGAGGACGGGGAATATGAAATTTCTCGCATCCTTGACTCTAGACGGTATAGAGGTAGTTTGCAGTATCTTGTGGCCTGGAAAGGTTTCGGACCCGAGGATAACTCTTGGGTGAGGTCAGATGATGTTTCCGCGTCCAGACTTATCAGAGCGTTTCACAGGAGATTTCCTGATAAGCCTGGTCCTAGGGGATCCGGAGGATCCTCTTAGAAGGGGGGGTACTGTTAGAACCTTGCTGTTAGGTTTTTTTTCCTTTGCTGGTCACATGACCTTGTTGGCCTATTTAATCCTGCTCCGCCCTTCTGGCTTTGCTGGACTTCATTGTATATCTACTTTCTAGCTAGCCTGTGCTCTGTATCTAACTCTGTTAGTTTGCTTGGTCTACGGACCTCTATGTTCTATCTATTTTGTTTGTTCGTCTGTCTGCTACTATTTCTGTTAGGAGGTGTCCCATATTCCTCCCAGTCCTTAGTACTTGTAGGGATTCCCTCCTCACATCTATAGGTCTCCGTACAGACTAGATTAGGACTTTAGCAGGTCTGATCGCAGGATCAGGTTCCCTGTTACATCGTAGGGATTCAGCTGAGTCTTATAGTAGGGACAGATCTCCTCTCTTTCCTTAGCTTTGGTAGCAGAACATAACACCCACACCAGTGCCGTTCCAGCAGTGTTGGCGCCAGGTCTCTCGGTGCTCACGTGACAATATGAAATCTGCAGCCAATTGGGGGGTGTGATCGTCCACTCTGATGAAATAATAAAGGCAACAGCCGGCGACATAGTGTCATGTGAGTGCCAGGAGACCCGATGCCTAATATTGCTGAAAAGGCGCCAGTGCAGGAGGTGAGTATAAGCCTCTCTTATTTAACATGGAGAACTCAGGCATTTAGGATGGGGTTGTCCAAGTAGAACTCTTGTGTATATTATTTAGCCAAAATTAAAATGTACCAAATATCCACATGTGCAAATACCGTATATAAAGCCTTTTACTCCAAATTCCGTTATTTCTCCTCTGATCTCATCAGTGGCCGTTCATTCAAAGCCAAAAAGTGTTTGTCTATCCTGATATCTTGTGGAACAGCCTGGCCTCACATGGGTTCTCCTCCCTCTTATCTCGGACCCTCAGTATTGACACCCTCACTTTTTTCATGCCCCTACATCTTTATATTTAATACGGAAAGACTACCAGGAAATGTAGTTTCTGATCACTTGAGTCTTTTCTAATGTGATCGGTTTCATTATACCCTTATACCATCCACAGCAGTATACGAAAAGGAGTGTAGGTGTGAGTTGTGCAGAGGTAGTGGCTGCACCCAGGCACTGATGCGGAAATCCCAGCTCCCCTCTGCCCATTACCGTTCACCAGTTTTATATGTGATGCATGGTGGTTCAGCAGACAGATTCTAGGGCAAAATAACTACTAAATAATGTCATGTTATAATGACAGATCTGTCACAAGCAGTTTTTCAAGTTGTAGAGCAATAACCTGAATCTCCCCAGTTGTTCTTTCATAACCATATTCACCAGCATTCATAACCATAGTCACCAGCATTCATAACCATAGTCACCAGCATTCATAACCATAGTCACCAGCATTCATAACCATAGTCACCAGCATTCATAACCATAGTCACCAGCATTCATAACCATAGTCACCAGCATTCATAACCATAGTCACCAGCATTCATAACCATAGTCACCAGCATTGGCTGCAATTTCATGAAACCTCATTGTGCGCTAAGGGGATAATATATCATCTAGACATATTCAGAGATAAAGCTAAAATACAACACCAATAGCACAGTAATAATGGCGATCATTTATTGAAAGCAATGTAATATATAGAATTTTTTTATTTTTCCATGTATAATGTAGCCAGCAAGGGTGAGTCTATTTTAGCTTTTAATAATTATTTGCTAAAATAAAGTGGCTGACATTACAAATTATTGCCTAAATGGGCACAAAGCTGCCAGTCAGCGAGCAACACTGACCATAGCACTGGATAGGGGAAAGCTGTGGACCCCGTATAGCCAGGTTGACAATCGCACCAAGGACGGCTGTAGATGCCGCAGTTGTGTCCTGTAATTCATGCGTCACATCTCCCAACAAGGATTCCAGAGTTTGGATTTTATGACTTCACTTCTGAATCCACCTGGGGAACGTGGCACAGGGGCCTCATTGCTGCTTATGCTCCATCCCAGTTGGCACAGAGCAGACTGCCAGTGGTCACGTTGGCAGTGGAGCAGCAGCTTTCAGCCCTCTGTAAGTAGGTCAGATACATTGTGTGACTGCTTTGCCGCAGATCAGCACATATAGAGATGGAGGTAATAGGAAGATGTGGAAGAATGTTCTTCAGATTGGCAGGCCAGCCATGCTTGTTACTGATGACATGAAACATGATGATGTTGGCATTTTGAGTGCAGGTAGTAGGAGCTCATGGTACAGAAATAAATGAACTCCAGTAGATAGTCTTGCGTCAAGATACAGGAGGATTAGATGGTATGACGGTATTATGCTGTTTCTCCGCTTAGTGGTAAGTTGTGCTCCATGCTGGACCCACAAACGGGAAACTCGTGAAAATCCTCTGTTCTCTAGCAGGAATTGTCTCGTTCACGCCATCACTGCGCGGTGCTGGGATCTGCTGTCTCATGGTGACATACGGGTTCCTTCCTATAATAACTGGAGATGGCGCTTTTCCTGTCCTTATGTCTTTCCAGTTTATATTTGAAAAGAAGGGGTGCGTTCTGATTTTTCCATTAACCCCTAGCCGGACATAATGGTCTTTGCAGAGTAGTTTGGACATAATGTCCATAGCATCGTGGTCAGTGAGGTTTTCATATGATGGTTCTTCGTACAAGACATTATTCACAATCTCTTCAGTGGTGTCTCCTGGAAATGGTGAGTCTTGGAAAATCATGTCGTACAATATGACTCCAAAGGCGAACCAGTCCACACCTTCATCATAAGCGTCTCCCATGATCATTTCTGGGGCGCCATACCCAGGTGTTCCACTGAAATCTCTGGCATTAAATCTCTTATCAAACTCGTATAGAGATAGTCCAAAATCAGTAATCTTTATGTGGCCGTCACCAGTCAGCAGGATGTTATCCGGTTTTAAGTCCCGGTGAATGATGTCATTGCTGTGCAGGAATTGTAGGCCACAAACGATTTCTGCTCCTATAAATGTTACAGGTTCCTTCAGGGGAATGGTACTATATATATAGTGAAGCAGATCCCCTCCACTGGCCAGCTCGGTGACAAAATACGCATGGTTTTCCGTATGAAACGCGGCATGGCAATGGGTTAGGAATCTGCTGTTGTGGCTAAGCTTCAGGACATGGTGTTCTACAAGGCATTCAGGGAAGGAGATTAGGCTTTCTTTCTTAATGATTTTAAGGGCCACACTTTCTTTCCTTATTTTATCAGTGGCCAGCATAACCTTCCCATAACTCCCTTGTCCAAGTATGCCATGGCAGATAAACTTATCCCTGGTGAGAGGGACAGTGGTCTTTATTTTTTTGCTACTGGGGCCACTACATTCACCTGAGATGTCATCTTGACTGGTGGCTGGATCTTCCTGATGTTTCCTTTTTCTCCCAGTTCTCTTCTCTTCTGCTGCACTTTCATTACCTTTCAGGTTAATGATCCTGGTTGGACCCAAAGTACTCAGTTTTTTTAGATTATCAGCTCGATTAGTGATGTATCCCACAAGCTTTTCACATCTGTTTTGTACAGTGTCTAGGAAGGAAATATTCTGGGTTCCCTCATTGACAGGTAATACCTGACCAACCTGCCCAGATTTCTTGGAATCCATCTTCCTTATCTTTGCTGGAGGTTCCTGGTTATTTCCAGTGTCTTCTCCATCTGGTGTTTCTTTCCTTTTTCTCTTTCTATTCCCTGTAAAGTCCATGTTGCATCAGGCAACAACAGGGCAATTATCCAAAAACGTATGTAAAATTACCAGAAAATGCAATCCACACGTATATTGTAGTCAAAGCCAACTACAACTAAAGCTCAATGGCTGCAGTCAGTTGTTTATGGAACTTTGTGGAATGTGATGTCACTGTGCCGGTGATGTCACACTCACTGTGATGTCAGCAGATGCATGCGAGTGTTCCATCTCTGCTGAACGTGAAAGTCTCGGAAGGGGCGGGGCTTAGTCACCATTGACTATAATGGAGTCTGTTGAGTGGGTAGTATTTAGTGACCTGAAGCTGGAAATCAGTGGGATAAATGACATCAGGATTCAGGAATAAGTTACAGTAGTTTTATATTTGTTTTAATTTATTTTATACAAAAAAAGAGCATGGACCGCACCTCCAAAAAAATCATACATTGATCTAATGCCTCTCAGCAAAAATATACATAACTGAACATGAGGTTCTTAGTTTAACATTCTGATCAGACTGTATGAAGCCCACTGCCACGTCACGGCAAACCTCGTAGTGGGTCCTAACATTTCCTGCCTAAAAGGAGCGGCGCCATGTGCCAACCACCGCTACAGTGAGAATGCACCAGCAGGGCGGGCGGCCTGGTGCCTCACAGCATCCATGCTTCAAGACCGAGTCCTCATGACTCCAGGCCGCGGCGCCCCACAAGCACAAAACCACAGCAACAATGGCTGACACACTGCACCAACACCACATGAAAGGAGCATTGTGACTCACCTTCCTCAAGCTCTCAAGTGAGAGCAAACTAGGCTAGACCCTCTTTGCAGACTCCTGCTAATTAAAATTGCCTGTGCCAAATGGGATGAGTGCTGGTCCAAGAAAGGGAAAAGAATAAGCTGGTTCATTGACATGGCAGTGGGCTTCACACAGTCTGATCAGAATGTTAAGCTAAGAACCTCATGTTCAGTAATATGTATTTTTGCTGAGAGGCATTAGATCAAATGTATGATTTTTGGAGGTGCGGTCCATGCTCTTTTTATTTATTTTTTTTTATTTTATGTTACATTATTTTGTGTAGGGCTGTGATGATATACATTTTTCAGTTCTTTTGTGTCAAATTTAAAGGAAAATGTGTTAACCACTTCCTGACTGCCCACTGCACATAAACGTCCGCGCTTGCTGGGCTCTGTACATCGCCGATGTTTATGAACGGTCGGCGGTCTTTTAGCGCTCAGGGCCCCCAGGGTCCTGCACCCTGCGATTCCTGTGCAGAGCGATAGCTCTAACAGGTGACATCCTCGAGACCGGATTGGATCAGGTTCCAATAAAGTTAACCCTTTGCTATCTTCTACTACCCCTGGCAAAAATTATGGAATCACCGGGCTCGGAGTATGCTCATGCAGTTGTTTAATGTTGTTGAAAAAAAGCAGATCACAGACATGGCACTAAACTAAAGTCATTTCAAATGGCAACTTTAGGGCTTTAAGAAACACTAAAAGAAATCAAGATTAAAAATGTGGTACTCAGTAAGGGTAATTTTTTTCAGACGAAGCAGAGAGAAAAAAATTATGGAATCACTCAATTCTGAGGAAAAAATTATGGAATCACCCTGTAAATTTTAATTTACAAATCTAACACCTGCATCAAATTAGATCTGCTCGTTAGTCTGCATCTAAAAAGGAGTGATCACACCTTGAAAAGCTGTTGCACCAAGTGGACTGACATGAATCATGGCTCCAACACGAGAGATGTCAATTGAAAGGAAAGGATTATCATAGTCTTAAAAGAAGGTAAGTCATCACGCAATGTTGCAAAATATGTTGGTTGTTCACATTCAGCTGTGTCTAAAATCTGGACCAAATACAAACAACATGGGAAGGTTGTTAAAAGAAAACATACTGGTAGACCAAGGAAGACCTCAATGCGTCAAGACCGGAAACTAAGCAATATGTCTCCAAAACAGGAAATGCACAACAAAACAAATGAGGAACGAATAGGAGGAAACTGGAGTCAATGTCTGTGACCAAACTGTAAGAAACCGCCTAAAGGAAATGAGATTTACATACAGAAAAGCTAAACATAAGCCATCATTAACACCTAAACAGAAAAAAACAAGGTTACAATGGGCTAAGGAAAAGCAATCGTGGACTGTGGATGACTGGATGAAAGTCATATTCAGTGATGAATCGCGAATCTGCATTGGGCAAGGTGATGATGCTGGAACTTTTGTTTGGTGCCGTTCTAATGAGATTTATAAAGATGACTGCATGAAGAGAACATACAAATTTTCACAGTCATTGATGATATGGGGCTGCATGTCAGGTAAAGGCACTGGGGAAATGGCTGTCATTACATCTTCAATAAATGCCCAAGTTTACATTGATATTTTGGACAGTTTTCTAATCCCATCAATTGAAAGGATGTTTGCGGATGATAACATCATTTTTCAAGATGATTATGCATCCTGCCATAGAGCAAAAACTGTGAAAACATTCCTTGAAAAGAAGACACATAAGGTCAATATCATGGCCTGCAAATAGTCCGGATCTCAATCCAATTGAAAATCTTTGGAAGTTGAAGAAAATGGTCCATGACAGGGCTCCAACCTGCAAAGCTGATCTGGCAACAGCAATCAGAGAAAGTTGGAGCCAGATTGATAAAGGGTACTGTTTGTCACTCATTAAGTCCATGCCTCAGAGACTGCTTTAAAGCCAGAGGTGGTGCAACAAAATACTAGTGATGTATTGGAGTGTTCTTTTGTATGTTTGTTTTTCATGATTCCATATTTTTTTGCTCAGAATTGAGTGATTCCATAATTTTTTCCCTCTGCTTGGTCTGAAAAAAATTACCCTGACTGAGTGCCACATTTTTTATCTTAATTTCTTTTAGTGTTTCTTAAAGCCCTGAAGTTGCCATTTGGAATGACTTTAGTTTTGTGCCATGTCTGTGATCTGATTTTTTTCAACAGCATTAAACAACTGAATGAACATCCTCAGAGCCCGGTGATTCCATAATTTTTGCCAGGGGTTATAGATGCTGTGATCCATAGCGATCACGGCACATAGAAGAGAGGGAGAGGCAGTTGTGCACTCACCTTTGACGGCCTCCGAGATAAGGTCTGACGTGGTCATGGCAGCCGGAGATCACATGATGACCTCCGAGGCTGCCAGGTACGGTGGCCTGTTAGGCTCAGCCATCAACGGAGTCTAACACGAGATCTACCAGTGTAAAACTGACATCCGGTCTCATGCAATGCAATACATGTGTATTGCATTGCATGAGACCTGTGATGATAAAAATATTCCCATAGAGGGACTAAGTGAGAAAGTTAAAAACAGAAAGTTTAAAAATTGGGTCACTTGAGGGGGATTCAGCTCTTCTAGTGCTTAAGGGCTCTGTATACGTAGTCCACAAACTATTCTACAATAATTTGTTCTCCAAAAGCGAAATAGTGCTCCTTCCCTCCCGGGTGTCGCCGTGTGCCTAAGCAGTACTGTACAGCCACATATGGGATATTGCCACGTTCAGCAGAAATTGTGTGATACATTTCGGCACCATTTTTACCCATTGCCTTGTGTGAAAATGTAAAATCTGAGGCTAAAACTAATTTTTTTTGTGGTAAAAATAGAATTATTTTTTTCTTCGCTGCCCAATGGTATAAATTTCTGAGAGTCACATGTGGTGTCAGTTTGATCACTGCATCCGTAGAGGAATTCATTGAGAGGTGTAGTTTATAAAATGGGGTCACTTATGGGGGTTTCCTGCTGCTTTAGGACCTCAGTCTCTCCCAGTGGGTCATGGCACCTGCAAACCACAACAGTAAAATCTGCACTGTAATATGACAATTTTTCCCTTCTGAGCTTTGCACTGTGCCTGAAAAGTAGGCTTCCAGTATCCATTGTTTCAGATGCTGCACATCTCGTATCTTGATGGTCTGGTGTGGTATATGGGGTACAAAGATAGTGGGGCCATTCTTCATCAGTGGAAACCTCAATGCCACTGGATATCTGAAATTGCTACACGATGATGTGTTGCCCTCTTTATGCACTGAAGATGGCACGTTCCCTGAGTTTTTCCAACAAGATGGTGCACCACCACATTATGGGTGTCAGGTCCGAGCATTCCTACATGAACAGTTTCCTGAAAAGTGGATTGGTTGTTGTGGACCTGTTGAATGGCCACCAAGGTCTCCCGATCTGACCCCCTTAGACTTTTATCTTTGAGGTCATCTGAAGACAATTGTCTATGCTGTGAAGAAAGGAGATGTGCAGCATCTGAAACAACGGATACTGGAAGCCTGTGCTAGCATTTCTTCTGCAGTGTTGCTATCAGTGTGTCAAGAGTGGGAGAAGAGGGTTGCATTGACAATCCAACACAATGGGCAGCACTTTGAACACATTTGATAAGTGGTCATAAACTTGTAAAAAACTCATGAAAGAATAAAGTTACGTTAAAACCAAGCACATCATTGTTTTTCTTATGAAATTCTCAATAAGTTTGATGTGTCACATGACCCTCTACCCATTGAAAAAAATTAAGTTGAATCCAAAATGGCCAACTTCAAAATGGCCGCCATGGTCACCACCCATCTGGAAAAGTTTTCCCCTTCCCTTATACTAATGTGCCACAAACAGGAAGTTGATATCACCAACCATTCCCATTTTATTTAGGTGTATCCATATAAATGGCCCACCCTGTAGTTTTAATCCTTCTAACTTCCTAACCAAAAAAAATTGTTTAAAAAATTGTGCAGATGTAAAAGAACTATTTTGTGTGACCTAACTCTCTGGTTTAAGGGCATAAAAATTAAAAGTTTAAAAATTGCAAAATTTTCCCAATTTTGACAAATTTCTGATATTTTAAAAAATAATCTAGTTACCATATTTTTCGGACTATAAGATGCACCAGACCATGACCATAAGACACACCTGGGTTTTAGAGAAGGAAAATAGAAAAGAAAATTTAAGCAAAAAATGTGGTCATGATGCTCTGTTAAGGGGGATGGGGTCTGCCGCTCACACTGTTAAGGGGTAATGTCCCCCAATTCTGTACTAATATCCCCCATCCTAGTAAATATGCCCCCATCCTTCCTGTTATACATGGCCCTCATCCCCATCCTGGTATGCATGGCACCCCTCATCCCCATCCTGGTATGCATGGCACCCCTCATCCCCATCCTGGTATGCATGGCACCCCTCATCCCCATCCCGGTATGCATGGCACCCCTCATCCCCATCCTGGTATGCATGGCACCCCTCATCCCCATCCCGGTTTGCATGGCACCCCTCCATCCCGGTTTGCATGGCACCCCTCCATCCTGGTTTGCATGGCACCCCTCCATCCCGGTTTGCATGGCACCCCTCATCCCCATCCTGGTATGCATGGCACCCCTCATCCCCATCCTGGTATGCATGGCACCCCTCATCCCCATCCTGGTATGCATGGCACCCCTCATCCCCATCCTGGTATGCATGGCACTCCTCATCCCCATCCTGGTATGCATGGCACCCCTCATCCCCATCCTGGTATGCATGGCACCGCTCCATCCTGGTATGCATGGCACCGCTCCATCCCGGTTTGCATGGCACCCCTCCATCCCGGTTTGCATGGCACCCCTCATCCCCATCCTGGTATGCATGGCACCCCTCATCCCCATCCTGGTATGCATGGCACCCCTCATCCCCAATCCTGGCATGCATGGCACCCCTCATCCCCATCCTGGTATGCATGGCACCCCTCATCCCCATCCTGGTATGCATGGCACTCCTCATCCCCATCCTGGTATGCATGGCACCCCTCATCCCCATCCTGGTATGCATGGCACCCCTCATCCCCATCCCGGTATGCATGGCACCCCTCATCCCCATCCTGGTATGCATGGCACCCCTCATCCCCATCCCGGTATGCATGGCACCGCTCCATCCCGGTATGCATGGCACCTCTCCATCCCGGTATGCATGGCACCTCTCCACCCCAAAATTTTGGAGTAAAAAAGTTTGTCTTATAATCCGAAAAATACGGTATATCTAGAAAAAAAATTACTACTATCCTGACTACTATCATGAAGTATAATATGTCACAATAAAGCAATCTCAGAACCACTGGGATATGTTGAAGCGTTTCAGAGTTATTACCTCAAAAAGTGCCGCTGGTCAGAATTGAAAAAAATTGGCCTGATCACAAAGGCAAAAACTGGCTCTGGCGCGAAAGGGTTAAATCTATAAGTTAAAAAAATATCTATTTCTGCTATTTTTATTAAAAACACAAAATTCTACTGTGGAAGGGCTAACAAAATGTACTTGTGAACAAATCTTTTGCAAATTACCCAGATATCAAGAGTTTCCAAAAGGTAATTCTGCCCAACTATGGTACATTGGGTAGTAAGAAAAGGGGAGTCAGTGTTTCGCAGGTCTATATTACAGCTCCACAGGGTTTATTACCCCTCTCCCATGACCTTGTAAAGTGAGGCTCCATAGCTAAGCTACAGTATGGAGATTGGTGACCGCATATCTGGGCAGATGAGTTCATTACAGCTTCACACAGATCTTTACCCGGCGTTTCTAAGCTTCTGAGTAGCAACCTGACTAGTAATATTATTATACAAGATTTGATCATTTATTACATAGTTTGTAAAACCGAATAAAGACTTGCGTCCATCAAGTTCGACCTGTTAGTCCTGTAATTGCTACAGTTGATCCAGAGGAGGGCAAAAACCCCAAATGATTTAGCCAATCTTCACCTGAGGAAAAATTCCCTCCCGACTCTGAAACCAGCAGTCAGAATAAATCCCTGTATCAACCTACTATTTTATTTTATTTTTAAGTATACGCTGAAATCTGCCTGGTATCTAGAAATGCATCCAGTCCCCGCTTGAACTGGTGTAGTGAATCCGACATTACCGTCTCCTCACTCAGTGAATTCCATATTCTCACTGCTCTTACCGTAATGAACCCCTTCCTATGCTGGTGCTGAAACCTTTTCTCTTCCAGTCTTAGTGAATGCCCTCTTGTTACCGTAATATTCCTCCTTTTGAATAAATCCCGGGCAAGGTCTCTATACTGTCCCCTAACATATTTGTACACATTTATTATGTCCCCCCTCAACCTTCTCTTTTCCAGGCTGAATAGTCCTAGTTTTGCCAACCTCTCCGGGTATTGCAGTCCCTCCATTCCCTTTATTAATTTTGTTGCCCTCCTTTGTACCTTTTCAAGCTCATTTATATCCTTTCTATATATTGGGGCCCATAACTGAGCACAGTATTCCAAGTGTGGTCTGACCAGTGCTTTGTACAGTGGAAGAACAATGTTCTCATCCTTTGCAGCTATACCTCTTCTGATACATCCCATTACCCTGTTTGCCCTTACAGCAGCGGCCTGACTTTGGGCACTCCAATTTAGTTTGCTATCAATCAAGATGCCCAAGTCCTTCTCCATCTCTGAATTCCCCAATGATTTCCCATTCAGTGAGTACTGGTGACTTCCATTTTTCCTTCCCATATATATGACCTTACATTTCTCCTCATTAAACCTCATTTGCCATTTAATGCTCCACCTACCCAGTTTATCCAAATCCCTCTGTAGGTCTGCACTGTCCTCTTTTATATTAATTGTTTTACATAACTTTGTGTCATCTGCAAATATTGACATTTTACTATTTATCCCGTTGACTATGTCGTTAATAAAGATATTAAATAACATTGGGCCTAGTACAGACCCCTGTGGTACCCCACTAGTGACGCTTACCCAATCTGAGTATATTCCATTTATAACCACCCTCTGCCTTCTATCCTTTAGCCAGTTAGCTACCCACTTGCAGACATTTTCCCCCAGCCCCATCATTCTCATTTTGTATACCAACCTATTATGTGGCACGCTATCGAATGCTTTTGCAAAGTCTAGATACACGACATCCATTGGTTCCCCCTGATCTAATCGAGAGCTAACCTCCTCGTAGAAGTCAATCAGGTTTGTTTGGCAGGAGCGATTCCTCATGAATCCATGTTGGTTCGGGGTTAAAAGATTATTAGCATCAAGATGCTCCGTAATTGCCTCTTTAATGAAGCTTTCAAAAATTTTGCCCACAACGGACGTCAGACTCACCGGCCGATAGTTTCCGGCGTCACTTTTTGCTCCCTTTTTGAATATTGGCACTACATTCGCCTGTCGCCAATCAAGTGGTACAGACCCAGTCTCAACAGAGTCCTTAAATATAAGATATAACGGTCTGTCTATCACATTACTTAGTTCCCTTAGTACCCGTGGGTGTATGCCATCAGGTCCTGGTGATTTGTTTATTTTAATGTTACTGAGGCGTTTCTGTACCCCAACTTGGGTTAGATTAGTCATACTTAGTGGAGGATTAAGCTTGTCACTTCTCATTTCGCCTGTTAGTTCTATTTCCTTTGTGAAAGTTGTCGAAAAAAAATTATTTAATAGGTTAGCTTTATCCTCATCTTTCTCTATGATTTTGCCTTCATCACTTTTTATCGGTCCAATATTATCTGATTTAATCCTTTTACTATTTATATACGTAAAGAACAGTTTGGGATTTGATCTACTTTCCCTAGCAATACGTCTCTCTGTTTCCTCCTTCGCTATTTTTATTTGTTTTTTACAGGTTCTCGTTTTTTCCTTGTAACACATTAGTGCCTCCTTACTGTTTTCCTGTTTTAATCTCTTGAATGCCTCTTTTTTTGCTATTTAACGCCCCTTTTACGTTCTTGTTCAACCATATTGGTTTCCTCTTATTTCTGGCCCTTTTATTCCCATACGGTATATACCTCTCGCACTGAGTATTCAGAATTCTTTTGAAGGTTTCCCATTTACTATTCGTATTCCTTTGATTAAGAACTTTGTCCCAGTCAATAAGTTGAAGGTTTTCTATCAGCTGATCAAACTTCGCCCTCCTAAAGTTTAATGTTTTAGTTGTTCCCTTATTGATAACCCTACTGAAGGGCATTTTGAAATTGATAATATTATGATCGCTATTACCTAGGTGCCCCCCTATCTGTACCTCAGTTATTCTATCAGGCCTATTAGTCAATATTAAGTCCAACACGGCCTTCCCTCTCGTTGGTTCCTGCACTAGTCGGGAGAGATAATTATCCTTAATATTTGTCAAGAACCTTTTTCCTTTCTGAGATCTACAGGTTTCTGTTTCCCAGTCAATATCCGGGTAGTTGAAATCCCCCATTACAATCACTTCATTATGTTTTGCTACTTTGTCTATTTGTCCTAATAGCAGACTCTCATTCTCCTCTGTTATATTTGGTGGCTTATAGCAGACCCCCAATAATATTTTATTATTATTTTTTGCCCCCTCTATCTCTACCCACATGGACTCGACCCCCTCTTCTCCCTCTCCTATATCTTCCCTTATTCTGGGCTTTAGACATGACTTTACATATAAGCAGACTCCTCCGCCTTTCCCCTGTTTCCGGTCCCTTCTAAATAAACTATAATCCTAATAAATTTACCACCCAGTCGTAGCTATCATCTAGCCAAGTCTCTGTTATACCTACGATGTCATACCTCTCCTCCGATATAAGCGCCCGCAGCTCATTCGCCTTATTGGTCAGGCTTCTTGCGTTGGTCAGCATGCAAGATAAAATTTTGGGGTTATTTAGCTTCCTATTCTTCTCTAGCGATCTAACTGTACTATCCTCACCCCCCTCTCCACCCTCATTATATTCACTTCTCCCCTTCCCCCTTGCTTGCCTCACATCCCACCTATTTCCTTGGTCCCCCCCACCCGTCTCTAGTTTAAATACTCCTCCAACCTATTAGCCATCTTCTTCCCCAGCACCGCTGCACCCTCCCCATTGAGGTGCAGCCCGTCCCTACGGTAGAGCCTGTAGCCGACTGCGAAGTCAGCCCAGTTCTCCATGAACCCAAACCCTTCTGCCTTGCACCAACTCTTTAGCCACTTATTCACCTCCCTAACTTCCCGTTGGCGCTCCTGTGTGGCTCGCGGGATTGGTAGTATTTCTGAGAAAACTACTTTGGAGGTCCTTGCCCTAAGCTTCCTACCTAGGTCCCTGAAATCATTTTTAAGGACCCTCTATCTACCACTCACTTTGTCATTGGTGCCGATGTGGACCATGACCGCTGGGTCTTCGCCAGCCCCACCCAGTAACCTGTCAACCCGATCCGCGATGTGCCGGACTCGAGCGCCAGGGAGGCAGCACACCGTTCGGCGATCCCGGTCTTTGTGACAGATTGCCCTGTCTGTCCCCCTAATAATAGAATCACTCACTACCAGGACCTGTCTTGCCTGCCCTACACTTCCCCCCCTCCCCCTCATTACTGGAGCATACACTCCCCCGGCGGTCAGAGGATCTGTCGTGCTCCAATAATGCCGGTTCTGAACCAGCCTTCCTATACTTCTTCCCTCTATCCCTCCTAACTGTTATCCAGCTCCCTGCCTGTTCAGCCTGCACTTCCCCTCTATGCTCCACCCCCAGTATTGACCCATTGAGTGTCTGCTCGGTGAGCAGCTAACTCCGTTCCATGTTGTCGATGCTCCTCAGTATCGCTATCTGAGCACTTAGATCCAGAATTTGGGCTTCCAAGTGCACAATATGCTCACATCTCTCGCAGCAGTATGGATCCTCGAGCGGTAGCTCACGGAATGCATACATTGCGCAAGATGTACACTGCACGGCTCCGGCCAAGATGGACGCCATTCTAAATATGGGGATACAGTCAGTATATATATACAAGTACAAAACACAATTATTTATATATAGGTCTATGGACGGGGATCAATTAGGGATGTGCAAGTGTATCAATTAGATATCGGCGGGGGATCAGTTAAGTATGGACGGGGGATCAATTAAGTATGGACCGGGGACTCAGCTGAGTAGGTCAGGTGGATTAATTAAGTATGGACGGTGTGTCAATTGACTATGGACTGGGGATCAATAAATATGGGCTGGGGAAATAATTAATTGTGGACTGGGGAATCAATCAATTAATTATGGACAGGGGGTTAATTAAATATGGATGGGGATAAGGCAAATAAATAGGGACTGGGGGATCAGTAAAAGTGGACAGGGGGAATCTATTAAATATGGACAAGGGGGATCAATTGATTATGGGCTGGGGGGGTCAATCAGTTAAATGTGGTCGGGGGATCAATTTAATATGGACGGGGGGGTCAATTTAAATGTTGTCAGGGGGATCAGTTAAATATGGACGGGGGGTGATCAATTAAATATGGTCTGGGGGATCACTAAAGATGGCCTGGGGAGTTGTATTAAATATGGATAGGGGGGAGATCGATCAAATATGGACAGGGGATTAATTTAAATAAGGCCGGGGGGGGGAGCACTTAAATAAAATACAATTACAATACAAATACAGTACAATACACGCTTGGGTTCAGTAGGGCCTCTTATCGCGGCCTCCTGCCCCTCACTCACCTCCTCTAGGGACGCTGCACGCTATCACAGCGCGCTCGCCCCTCCGGTCGCCTCTTACCGGTCCTCCTGGTCACCACCACCTGGCGCCCTCCGCCGGCCGGCGCTGCACGATATCACAGCGCTCTCTTGCGCTCGTTCCTCCGGTCGCCTCCTACCGGTCCTCCCGGTCCACTTGGTCACCTCCGCCTGGCTCCCTCGCCAGAGGGCCGCGAGCCGAGTCGGACCACGCCGCACGCCGCTCACCACAGCCACACCACAGCCCACGTGTTCACACCCCGCGCGCGCTCTCACTTCCGGTCACCTCCACGGTAGCGTTTAGATTGACTGGCCGGGCAGATCTGGCATTCTGCAGACTGGAAAAGCTGGGGAACAACCATTATATAAAATATGAAAAAATAGGAAAATATTAGCAATGTTCTGTAATGGTTAATTTTTACACAACACTGGTTCAATTTACTTGATATTAACCCGTTCATGATCTTGTGATTTTCTATCTTTGCACTTTAGTTTTTTTTCTCCTCTTTTTTCCAGAGCCATAACTTTTATATTTTTTCAATATAACCAAGGGCTTGTTTTTTGCAGGACAAGTTGTACTTTTGAATGACACCATTCTTTTGAAGTGCTACTTTAGTGAAGTAAAAATAATAAATTTAGGATTTTTTATTTTCGTTATTTTTTTATAGACTTTACATTTATCATATTGCGGGCTACAATTAAGATAGAGATGGGAGAGGCAGCATTTTGTTCAGAATTGTACAGGCTTTAATTCGACATGTCTTAACCAAGTTTGTTATTTTGTTTTCGAGGAGTCAAATTCTAAATTTTGATGGGCGATTTCGGGAAAACTGTGTTTTGTAAAAAAAAAAATAAAAAAAATGCGTATGTGTTACTTGTGTTATTGGTTACATTCCTTCAGGGATTCAAGTTGGTATTTCTGTAGGATCATATTTTGTTGTGTGATTTTCTAAATACAGTCTCATCCTAGTCATAGGTTTAATGCTAAACTAAAAGAATCAATATTTTAACACCTTTTTAATATACAGTTATACATGTAACAACTTTTTTTTATTATTACTTCACTAGACATTTCCTTTTTCCAGTTTAAAAAAAAAATGAAAAAAATACAGTAAAATCGTCCAGCGATAAAATAAAACATTATGAATTGGTCTGAACAATTAATAGTACGTCTTTACACTGATCTTTTCTCAATAATTTGTTCTCCCTTCTGGGTGAAATGTAATCTTGTCCACAATCTCTTACTAACAATGGCCGTTTCCTTTTGTGTCAGTATGTACGCCTGTTATGGGGTTTGGGTCCACTTGTGTTAATATCTGATTTTTGGTTACTTTCAAAATGTCTGCTTTCTTGGATACACAAAGGATGGTGATGGACCAGAAGGTGCAGAAAAATGGCTTTACTTCTTCATTGTCCTAGTCTTTGGAGAGTCCATTAGCCAGCAGCCACCAGTGCTGATCATACTCACAGGTCACATATCCAGTTATATCATCCATCGCCAATCTTGTGCCACCTTCAATCACTTCATGGACTTCACTGTCATTTCTGGATGAAAAAATCCTTGTTTATATTTTTGTTTCACTACATGGAATTAAAGTGTGGTATTGCTTAGTTCCTTTGATGGGTTCTGCTTTTTGTAACCAATGTTTTAACAAACTTTCCTCTTCTTCTTAGTCCTGGTTTGTACAGTACGTGAACTGGATGTTAGGAATATTTTTCTCACTCAGTTGGAAAAGTTGCATGGGTGTTAAAATTTGGTCTGAATGTGGTCTATGGAGGCTAGCTTGAGCTGCTAGACATTTCACCGTGCCTCCTAAACCATCACATACACCTTTTGCCAGGAGCTGAATAGCAAAAAAGTGCCATTCAGCTTTCACTCCAAAATGTTTCTTGTGATGGCATACAATTATAAGGTTTCTCCTATTTTTATACTGTGCAGAAGAGTCATCCGAGGAGTAGTAGACCTTGCTCAAACTTGTTAGGATGTCAGTTTTATCACTGAAATCAAATTTTTTTGGAACAAATGAACAGCTGTTGAATCGTGAAGTAAGCAATCAGACATAAAATACATAAGTGTAGTTCTGATATCTGACTGTAAGCAGAGTCGGCTTATTAGTAATAAGTTATTACTATTCAGCTAAGCAGACAACAGACCGGATGCTGCACTTATCGCACAGGGCGCTGAGGGAGACATTGCACGGACCAGCCCCTGAAACCAGCATCACTGATGGGCGGCAAACAAAGCAGGGGAGAGTAGGGATGTCCCAGTCCCCTCCTTTTCGATGATCTTTGTTTCAGTGTGGAAAGGGAAGTGACAGCAGTTTCCACATTTTTGGGTTCACTGTTAAGCCCACGGCTGTGTGCAAATCCACTACTGATTGTACCTGGGACAAGTTGGTATGCCACTTGGTACTAAAGGTAATATCATCCAAATACACCGATACATACTTCTGATAAGGCTCTAACACTATGTCCATCAGCCTCTGGAACATGGCCGAGGCTGCATGTAACCCAAAAGGCAAGACGACCTAGTGATAGAGACCCTCCGGCGTTATGAAGGCTGACTCTGTCCGAGGCACCTGCCAGTAACCCGTGGTGAAGTACTGGGCCTGCCCCAGTCTCTCAATCAGCTCGTCCACCCAGGACATTGAATAAAGGTCAAATTTCAACACTTTATTACATTTTCAGAAGTCGTTACAAAATCATAACGATCCGTCCAGCTTCAGAACCAGTTACAATGGGGCTAGCCCGCTCCCTCCTGGACTCCTCGATAACTCCTAGCTGGAGCATTTGTTTTTCCTCAGCTGCGATGGCTTGTGTCTGGGCCTCTGTGACAATGTTATGTTGGATCACAGATGTTCGGCCAAGCATTTCTGAAAATTACGTCCGTATTCCGCAGCACCAATTTCTGAGTCTCCCGTCGCTTCTGTTTAGAGAGTGTGTCACTTATATTTACCTCTCCCCTGGCCATTGTCGGAGGGTCCCCAGACGATACGACCGGAGTCGCATCCGTAATCATACATTCCCAGTCTTTCCTTGCTTATAGCAAATTTACGTGATATAGCTGTTTGGGTTTTCTCTTCCCAGGTTGATATACTCTCTAATTCATCTCCCCAACCTTTTCCCGGACTTCATATGGCCCTTGCCACTTGGCCATGAGCTTACTTTCTGCTGGGGGCACTAAGACTAATACCTGATCCCCTTGGACATTGACCATACCAGGGGTGCAACAAAGTGCCATTAGTTGCATAAGGATTAAAAGTGAATTTAGGCTGTGTACCCACGATGTGTTTTTCAAGCGTTTTTGCTGCGGAATTTTCCGCAGCGTAAACGCTTGGGAAACACATGGTAAGCCTTCTGCCATGGTCCCCTATGCAATTCCGCACTTTCAATGCCCATGCTGCGGATTTTTCTGCAGCGTTTATGCTGCTCTCAAAAATCCGCAGCATGTCCATTAATTTTGCGGAAGCGCTGCGTTTTCGCCGCCATTGACTTGCATTAGAACGCACCAATTCTGCAAGACTGCTTCTGTACATGCTTAATTGGCGCGTTGTAATGTGTGGATGGTGCCCGAGTGTGGAGAAGAGAAGACTCTCATCCACACCCATGTACCATAGAAACTGTAAAAAAAAGAATAAAATAAAAAATAAAGATTATATTCACCTACCGACAGCCCCCGGTCTCCTTCCCTGTGCTTGCCAGCAGACTGAAGGACCTGCGCTGACGTTACAGTCATGTGACAGCAGGTCTTTCAGTGCAGTGTCCCGCGATCAGCTGGCAGCCAGGAAGGAGCGCAGCAACACACGCCGGGCCATCGGAAAGTAAGTATCAAGGTTTATTTTTTTATTTTTAACCACTCTAAAGGTCACACTATATAAATCCATGCTGTTTGCATGGATTTATATAGTGTGACCTACAGTCATGGCCAAAAGTTTTGAGAATGACACCAAAATTATATTTTCACATGATCTGCTGGCCTCTGGTTTTTATTAGTGTTTGTCTGATGTTTATATCACATACAGAAATATAATTGCAATCATATTATGAGTACCAATAGGTTATATTGACAGTTAGAATGAGTTAATGCAGCAAGTCAATATTTGCAGTGTTGCCCCTTCTTCTTCAAGACCTCTGTAATTCTCCCTGGCATGCTCTCAATCAACTTTTGGACCAAATCCTGACTGATAGCAGTCCATTCTTGCATAATCAATGCTTGCATTTTGCCAGAATTTGTTGCTTTTTATTTGTCCACCCGTCTCTTGATGATTGACCACAAGTTCTCAATGGGATTAAGATCTGGGGAGTTTCCAGGCCATGGACCCAAAATCTCTATGTTTTGTTCCATGAGCCATTTAGTTATCACCTTTGCTTTATGGCAAGGTGCTCCATCATGCTGGAAAAGGCATTGTTGGGCGCCAAACTGCTCTTGGACGGTTGGGAGAAGTTGCTCTTGGAGGACATTCTGGTACCATTCTTTATTCATGGCTGTGCTTTTAGGCAAGACTGTGAGTGAGCCGATTTCCTTGGCTGAGAAGCAACCCCACACATGAATGGTTTCAGGATGCTTTACAGTTGGCATGAGACAAGACTGGTGGTAGCGCTCACCTCTTCTTCTCCGAATAAGCTGTTTTCCAGATGTCCCAAACAATCGAAAAGGGGATTCATCAGAGAAAATGACTTTGCCCCAGTCCTCAGCAGTCCACTCCCTGTACCTTTTGCAGAATATCAGTCGGTCCCTGATGTTTTTTCTGGAGAGAAGTGGCTTCTTTGCTGCCCTCCTTGAAACCAGCCCTTGCTCAAAGAGTCTCCGCCTCACAGTGTGTGCAGAAGCACTCACACCAGCCTGCTGCCATTCCTGAGCAAGCTCGGCACTGCTGGTAGTCCGATCCCGCAGCTGAAACAGTTTTAAGATACGGTCCTTGCGCTTGCTGGTCTTTCTTGTTCGCCCTGGAGCCTTTTTGACAACAATGGAAGCTCTCTCCTTGAAGTTCTTAATGATGCGATAGATTGTTGACTGAGGTGCAATCTTTGTAGCTGCGATACTCTTCCCTGTTAGGTCATTTTTGTGCAGTGCAATGATGGCTGCACGTGTTTCTTTAGAGATAACCATGGTTAACTGAAGAGAAACAATGATACCAAGAACCAGCCTCCTTTTAAAGTGTCCAGTGATGTCATTCTTACTTAATCATCACTGATTGATCGCCAGCCCTGTCCTCATCAACACCCACACCTGTGTTAATGGATCAATCACTAAAACGATGTTAGCTGCTCCTTTTAAGGCAGGACTGCAATGATGTTGAAATATGTTTTGGGGGTTAAAGTTCATTTTCTGGGCAAATATTGACTTTGCAAGTACAGTAATTGCTGTTAAGCTGATCACTCTGACATTCAGGAGTATATGCAAATTGCCATTACAAAAAATGAAGCAGTAAACTTTGGAAAAATTACTATTTGTCTCATTCTCAATACTTTTGGCCATGACTGTAGTTGTCAAGCACTTTCCAAGTGATGCTAAAATCGCATGCGTTTTTTCTGCCAGGGAGATGCAGAAATGCTGCAGAAATTTTCTGCTTCATTTCTGCATTGTGGGCACATAGCCTTAATGTAAATGATTAAGTAGCTGAATTTCCATTTTGGGGTAACACTCCTTTTGAGAGATTCCTTGCAGTTACTTTGCATGTTGATTTACTTTGTAAGGACACAAGTGCACACATTTCAGATTTTGTCACCTTTTTTCTGTGCAGATTTGTCACAAAACCTAAAGGGTTTCCCGATGCCAGGAAAGTGACTGAGAATCCTGACGTCTCCTGCACATGTTACTTATTTGTGACTTGCAGGTTTGGTGAAGATATAATTCTGCAGGATGTCAATTCTGTCAGCGTTTTTGCTGCAGATTTCACCCACACTGATGAGTGGGGAAAAACTTCACCTATTTACAGCATTTTCCAGACAAGAGATGGAGAAACCAAAAGCTTAATGTGTGCACACAGCCTAATAGACGTCATTACTAGTGTTGAGCGAGCATGCTCGACACTGCTCGTTACTCGCCCGAGCATCTCACTACTCGGGATGTTCGGCGAGCACCGAGCATTTCCGGGTTACTCGGGCGGGAGCTCGGGTCTCCGCCCTGCATGTTTGGCGCTCTTTACAGAGCCAATGAACATGCAGGGATTGCCAGCCAGTCACTGTAATGCCGCAGCCATGTTGTTTGTGGGCATTACAGTGATTGGCTGGCCGCCCAGCGTCACCTCGAGTATTTAAAACCGGGCGCCGCCATCTTGGACTCAGTCGCCCGGGATCACACAGTCTAGGGAAAGTACTGTTGATTTAGGGAGAGATATATACTGCGAAATAGTTAGTGTAGGGTCTGTAAAAGCTGCCAGATCAAACAAACCGTCCTTCTCAGGACTAATATCCATCCCAGATATCAGGCAGGCAGGCAGGCTGTATAGGAAACGCAGTGGTTATACCAGCAAACGCTGCATTACAGTCCTGTGTGCTCCTGCTGCTCAAATTGCTAGACTTAGCTCCAGGTCTCGGGGGCCAGGAAAAATCCTTTTTTTTTTTTTTCATTCAAATCCTCTTTTTTTCTCCGCTAGAAGTGGTGGAAGAGGAGATCCCATGTAGCGATGCCCAAATATTTGAACAGCCATGGCCACAGGAAGGCGACGCTGGCGCAATTTGTCACAAGAGGTGGACGATGACGAGACACAATTGCCACGAAGTGAGGAGGAGGATCGTGGTGCGGAAGTGGAAGAGGAGGACGTGGTGGATGATCTAGTAACTGACCCAAGGTGGCAGGAGGACACGCAGAGCGAGGCGAGCAGCACACAGGGGGAGGGAGGCAGAGCACCCCAACAGACAGGAAGAAGCAGTGTGGTGGCTGCACACAGAAGGCGGGCAACCGTTCCCCGTAACACCAACACGAGGGACGTTGCCAGTACAACCGGTAGGTCTTCCAGAGTCTGGAATTTTTTTAAAGACTCTGCTGATAACCCCAAAAAGGCCATTTGTACCACCTGCCATGCCAGTGCCAGCAGGGGTGACAAAAGTACCAGCCTGACCACCACCAACATGATCAGGCACATGTCAGCAAAGCACCCGACTTTGTGTGGCGAACCCCAGGGTCCACGACCAGTGTCAGCGGGTGTCACCACTGCTTTTTCCGCCGTTGTGCGTGTAAGAGAACCCCCTGTTGTGCGTGCAAGGCAATCCCCTGTCCATACTGCATGCAAAGATTCCCCCTCCTCTCAGTCTTCACTTGTTATGGCAGTTTCTCAAGAAACAGCATCAACGTCCACGTCAGCGTTCAATTGTCCTTATCCCAGACCTTTGAACGAAAGCGCAAATTCGCAGCCAACGCCCCACAGGCCACAGTCCTAAATTCGCACATTTCACGACTGCTTGCGTTGGAAATGCTGCCTTTTAGGCTGGTGGAGACGGAATCCTTCCGCAACCTTGTGGCGGTGGCCGTCCCTCGGTGCTCGGTCCTCAGCCGACACTATTTTGCCCGGTGTGCCATCCCCGCACTACACAAGCATGTGTCCCAAAACATCTGCCGTGCCCTCAACAACGCAGTTACTGGGAGAGTCCACCTGACAACGGACACGTGGACAAGAGCTTGTGGCCAGGGACGGTACATCTCTCTGACGGCACACTGAGTAAAGATAGTGGAAGCCGGGAACCAGTCGGACCTTGGGACGGAACACATCCTCCCCACACCGAGGATTGCGCGGCCTATGTCAGTCAGAGTTGCCCCCACAGTGTACAGCTCCTGATGATCATCTTCCTCATGTTCACCCTCCATCTCAGATATCACCGCATCAGTTACAAGCTGGAAGCACTGCCTTACTGCCTCCGCCAAGCAGCAACAGGCTGTGCTGAAACTCATAAACTTAGGTGATAAACCTCACAGTTGTGGACAGCTGTGAAAGAGCAGGCAGATCTGTGACTGAGACCGCTGAACCTACATCCAGGCATGGTCGTGTGTGACAATGGCCGTAACCTGGTGGCGGCTCTGAGGCGAGATCACACACGTACCATGCCTGGGTCATGTGCTTAAGCTCGTGGTTCAGCGGTTTCTTAAATCGTACCCCGAGTTGCCAGATCTGCTCGTCGAAGTACGCCGCCTGTCAGCTCATTTTCAGAAGTCGGCTACAGCTTCCGCCGCCCTTGCTGTGTTGCAACAGCGTTTGCAGCTTCCGTCACACCGACTTGTGTGTGATGTCCCTACACGTTGGAACTCTACCCTCCACATGTTGCAAAGGACTTGTGAGCAGAAGAGAGCAGTTGTAGAGTACCAGCTGCAACAAGGCCGTCGATATTCAGGTCAGACTCCACACATAAGACCTCAGGAGTGGACCTGGATGTCTGACATATGTACCATCCTGACAAACTTTGAGGAGTCCACCAAGATGGTGAGTGGCGATGACGCCATCATTAGCGTCAGCATCCCACTTGTCTGTCTTTTGCAACGCACTCTGCAGAGAATTAAAGAGGAGGCATTGCAGCCAGAGTATGATGAGATGGATCAAGAAGCCGTAGCGGGCTATTACACACAGCCCAGCCTCATCTCATCCCAATGTGCATTGGGGGACCATGAGGGAGAGGAGGAGGAGGAAGAAAAACAGGAGCTGGTATCATGTTCTTTAGACGGTAGTACCTGTACAACTGTCATATCATCGGTTTAGCGTGGGTGGCCTAAGGACGGGGAGGAGGAGGAGAGCATGGTCAGTCGTGATCTTGGTGAGCACACGGAAGTCTTGCCCGTTACCAGTCTGGCACGCATGGCTGACTTTGTTACGCTGCCTTAACCGTGACCCTCGCGTTGTCAAAATGTTGGGTGACAGTCATTACTGGTTGGTGACACTTTTAGACCCCCGCTACAAGGAGAACTTTCACTCTCTTATTCCTGAGGTGGAGAGGTCTACAAAAATGGGGCAGTACCAGAAGGCTCTTGCTGCAGAACTGTTAAAAAAAAAATTCCCATCTGAACACGCTATCGGCAGAGGTCACAGTTGGTTGCCCAACCAAGGCGTACAGGCGAGCGAGACGCAACTCCAATCCAGCAGAGGCAGGGGAACACTGTCAACGTTCTGGGACAGTTTTCTGAGACCCACCCAATTTACAGGCCCTGAGGCTCAGGGTTCTCTCACAAGGAGTGGAAAGTTTCAAAAGATGGTGAGGGGGAGTACCTTGCCGACCGTACCAGCGTCCTCCGTGATTCCTCTGTGCCTTTTAATTATTGGGTATCCAAGCTGGATGCTTGGAATGAACTTTCTCTGTATGCCTTGGAGGTCCTGGCCTTCCCTGCCGCTAGCGTGTTATCGGAGCGTGTTTTTAGTGCCGCTGGGGGAATTATAACTGATAAGTGTTAGAACTCTCCTGTTAGGTTTTTTCTAGTTTGCTTGTCACATGACCTTTTTTGCCTATTTAAACCTGCTCTGCCCTTCTGGCCTTGCTGGACTTCATTGTAATTTCAACTCTTTATCTAGCCAGGTGCTTTGTTACCTTACTCCGTCAGTTTAGCTAGGTCTCTTGACCTCTATTTTCTATGTTGATTTGTTTGTCCTTTTCTGCTACAATTTCTGTTAGGAGGTGTCCATCTTACTCCTAGTTCTTGTAGGGATCCCTCCCTCACATCTATAGGTCTTCGTACAGACTAGCTGAGGACTTTAGCGGGTCTGATCACAGGATCAGGTTCCTCGCTACAACGTAGCGGGTTAAGCTTAGTTCTATTGTAGGGACAGATCTCCTGTCTTTCCTTAGTGCTTGTAGCAGATCATAACAGTAAGTCCAGCCCAAAAATATCTAAGGAAAGACTTCCCATTTCCATCATGGTGTCGGTTAAGGATTTGGCTCAACGCCTGCAGGGACTCTCTCTGGAGGTGGCCGAGCTCCAACAACACGTGAGTAGCTGTTCTGGAGCACATTTTGTGGAGCCAAAGGTATGTTTGCCTGATTTATATTTTGGTGATCAAGAAGATTTTTTTTCCTTTTAAAAATGCTTGTTTATTATATTTTCGTTTGAGACCCAGATCCTCTGGTGATGAATCACAGCGCATAGGGTTCATAATGTCACTTTTGCGCAAAGAACCTCAGGGATGGGCCTTTTCTCTCCAACCTAGTGATCCATGCTTTAGATCAGTGGATAGTTTTTTTTCTGCTTTGGGTCTGTTGTATGATGATCCTGATCGTGTCTCATCAGCTGAGACTGAATTGAGACGTTTGAGGCAGGGATCAGGTAATGTGGAAAAATATTGTTCTCACTTACGTCGGTGGTCTGCCCAGGTGGGGTGGAACGATTCAGCTTTGAAAAGTTTGTTTCTTGCGGGGCTAGGTGAAAGGGTTAAGGATCTGCTGATTGCTTATCCCACACCTGGAAACTTGCAGGAGGCAATGCAATTAGCTATACGGGTGGACAGGAGACTGCGTGCAAGGGTTAATGAGAGTAAAACCTCTGCCATGTCAGCTCCGAGTCTTGAGAGGGTCTGTACTGACATTGGAGAGCCGATGGAGATTGGGGCGATGGCACCCCGCTCTCAGGAAAAGGACCGCAGGTTTTCTGAAGGTTTGTGCTTTTATTGCGGAAAATCTGATCATTTCATTAAGAACTGTGTGCTTCGTATGAACAAAGAAAAAAAAAAGGTCAGTTACGCCCATATAGCCTGTTTAAATACTAAGCGGGTATTCCTCTCTGCTACTACCGTTGCTCAGGAAGAATTAATTGAATTTCGGGTATTTGTGGATTGTGGTTCTACTCTGAATGTGATTGATGGGGGGATTCTTGGAAAAACTTAAATTAAAACCCAAACCTTTGTCATCCCCTATTGCTGTGGTTTCCGTCGATGGCTCTCCCTTGAAGAGTGTTACTCACAAGGTCTGTGAATTTCCCCTCACTATTAATGGTGTTCACCAAGAGAATTTGGATTTGGTAGTATTAAATAATTTGCCTTGTCCAGTAGTTTTGGGGTTGCCCTGGTTAAAATTGTACAATCCTGTACTGGATTGGTCTACCAATGAAATTAAGTCCTGGAGCCCTAAGTGTTATGACAAGTGTTGTAACGGACGTATTGCTGCGGTGGAAAAAGGGGAATTACCTGTACCTATTCAGGATTTTTGGAGAGTTTTTTCTGAGGAGGAGTCACAAAATTTGCCTCCCCATAGAGACTATGATTGTACCATTGAATTTGTCCATGGAGCGACTCTTCCTAAAAGTCGTTTATTTAATCTTACTATTCCTGAGAGAAAGGCTTTGGAGGAATACATACAGACAAGCTTGGCCGCTGGTCACATTAGGCCTTCCAAGTCTCTTGTGGCTGTTGGATTTTTTTTTGTTAAAAAAAAGGACGGCGGTTTACGTCCTTGTCTGGATTTTCGTGAGATTAATAAAATTACTGTACGCAATCCTTACCCACTGCCATTGATTCCTGATTTGTTTAACCAGTTAGTGGCGGCCAAGTGGTTCTCTAAAATTGATGTCCGGGGGGCATACAATTTGTTGCGCATGAAGGACGGTGATGAATGGAAGACTGCTTTTAACACTCCTGTGGGTCATTTTGAGAATCTGGTTATGCCTTTCGGTCTTACCAATGCACCAGCATTTTTTCAGAATCTTATTAATGACATCCTTAGACCTTTGATCGGCAAAAATTTGGTTGTGTATTTGGATGACATTTTGATTTATTCAACAGATCTGGAGTCTCATTGGCGGAGCGTACGTGAGGTATTACAGTTATTAATTGACAATTCGCTTTTTGCTAAGCTGGAGAAATGTGAGTTCGCTGTACAGAGAATTAGTTTTTTGGGCTACATTATCTCCAGTGAAGGTTTTGAGATGGACCCGGTGAAAGTTCAAGCTGTGCAGGAATTGCCTAGGCCTATTGGTTTGAAATCGATACAGAGGTTTTTGGGTTTCGCCAATTAATACAGAAAATTCATTAAAAATGTTTCTATTATTGTCAAACCACTGACCGATCTCACCAGGAAAGGTGCTAATGCGGTTCAGTGGACTACTGAGGCCATTGAAGCTTTTGTGTTTCTAAAGGAGAGGTTCAGCTCTGCTCCCATCCTTATGCAGCCTGATGTGACTAAGCCGTTTTTGGTTGAGGTTGATGCTTCTTCGGTGGGGGTTGGTGCGGTGTTGTCTCAGAAAAACAAGGATGGAGTACATCCCTGTGCTTTTTTTTCCAAAAAATTTTCTGAGACTGAACTTAATTACGATATTGGTAATCGGGAATTGTTGGCTATTAAACTCGCATTTGAACACTGGCGTCATCTCTTGGAAGGTGCTGAATTTCCCATTCAGGTTTTCACTGATCATAAAAATCTGATCTATCTTGATGCTGCCAAGCGCTTGAATGCCCGTCAGGCTAGGGGGGCACTTTTTTTCTCGCGGTTTAATTTTTCTGTTACTTACATCCCGGGTACCAAGAATGTTAAATCTGATGCTTTGTCTCGCAGCTTGTCTCCCATGGTCGGTGCTGAGGAGGAGGAGAGCATTTTACAAGAAGGTGTTGTGATTGCTGCATTGGACTCCGTTTTGGAAGATGAGATTCTTAAAGCACAGGAGAATGCCCCATCTAACACTCCCCATGGGAGGTTGTTTGTGCCTAGGACCTTTAGGAGAGATTTGTTTGTTGAGTGTCATGAGTCTCGGTTGGCAGGTCATCCAGGAATTTCTGAGACCAAGAGACTTGTGGGTCGCAGTTTTTGGTGGCCTGGATGGCAGAAGGAAGTTATTAAGTGGGTGCGTCAATGTACTGTGTGTGCTAGATCTAAGTCTTCACATGCTCCTGCTGCGGGATTGCTTTGCCCTCTGGAGGTTCCTAGTGCACCTTGGACACATCTGGCTATGGACTTTATTACTGACCTTCCCCCCTCTGAGGGTTTCACGGTCATCTGGGTGGTCGTGGACCGTTTTAGCAAGATGTGTCACTTGGTTCCCTTCATCAAACTGCCCTGCGCTAAGACGCTCGCTAAGGCCTTTGTCAAGGAGATTGTCAGACTCCATGGCCTTCCTACTGACATTGTTTCTGATAGGGGACCTCAGTTCGTGGCTCGTTTTTGGCGTGCTTTTTGTGACAGGTTGGGAGTTCATTTGTCATTTTCATCTGGATATCATCCTGAGTCTAATGGCCAGACAGAAAGGAAGAACCAGGATGTTGAGCAGTTCTTGCATTGTTTTGTGGCAGACAATCAAGAGGGGTGGTCTGAGTTTCTGCCACTTGCTGAATTTGCTCTTCACAACCATACATCCTCTTCTGCTGGGTGTTCGCCTTTTTTTTGTTGTTCTAGGAGACATCCGTCTTTTGGGTCATTCTCCAAATTGGTATCGGCTGTGCCTGAGGAGGAGAGTTTTTCCGGTGATTTGGAAAGAGTTTGGACGGATGTGCGTGGTAATCTGCAGGAAGCTAACAAAAAATCTAAGAGGTACTTTGACAGGAAACGTCAAAAGGTTTTGTTTACGGCTGGTGACATGGTTTGGTTGTTCTCTAAGAATCTGCGGTTGAGGATTCCTTCTAAAAAATTGGGTCCCAAGTTTGTAGGGCCCTTTAAGGTGCTTCAGGTAGTTAACCAATCTGCTGTTAGGTTGGAGATTCCCACCTCCTGGAAGATTAATCCGGTGTTCCATGTTTCTCTATTGAAAAAAGCTGATGTATCTGATAGAGACGCCACTGCCACTGTTCCTCTGGTGGTGGAGGACGGTGAATATGAAATTTCCCGCATCCTTAATTCTAGACGGTATAGAGGGAGTTTGCAGTATCTCATCCCTTGGAAGAGTTTCGGTCCCGAGGATAACTCATGGGTGAGGGCGGATGATGTTTCTGCTTCCAGACTTGTCAGAGCATTTCACAGGAGGTTTCCTGATAAGCCTGGGCCTAGGGGATCCGGAGGATCCTCATAGAAGAGGGGGTACTGTTAGAACTCTCCTGTTGGGTTTTTTCTAGTTTGCTGGTCACATGACCTTTTTTGCCTATTTAAACCTGCTCTGCCCTTCTGGCCTTGCTGGACTTCATTGTAATTTCAACTCTTTATCTAGCCAGGTGCTTTGTTACCTTACTCCGTCAGTTTAGCTAGGTCTCTTGACCTCTATTTTCTATGTTGTTTTGTTTGTCCTTTTCTGCCACAATTTCTGTTAGGAGGTGTCCATCTTTCTCCCAGTCCCTAGTTCTTGTAGGGATCCCTCCCTCACATCTATAGGTCTTCATACAGACTAGCTGAGGACTTTAGCAGGTCTGATCACAGGATCAGGTTCCCCGTTACATCGTAGGGATTAAGCTTAGTTCTATTGTAGGGACAGATCTCCTGTCTTTCCTTAGTGCTTGTAGCAGATCATAACAATAAACGCACTCAGCCATGTGAGGATTTTTTTTTTTTTTCAGAACGAGTTGTAGTTTTGAATGATGCAATTAATTTTGCTATAAAACATACATTATAAAAGAGGCAGCCATACTTGCCAATACCTAGTCGCAATACTAATATACTACGGTATGTATCAGCCCTCAGGTGAAGACAGAGCTGGTGCAAAATACTAATGAAATAACCACTCTCACACCTACCATTTTTTTTTTGGACCATAAGACGCACCTAGGTTTTAGAGGAGAAAAAAAAAATTGAAGCAAGAAACGTGTTCATGATGCACTTTTAAGGGGGAGGAGGTCTTCTTCTGACACTGGTATAGGGGTAATGTCCCCCAATTCTGACAATATCCCCCATCCTGGTATGTATGTGACGCGCCCCCTGGGCCAGTGTTGTTTGGGGAATACCCGGAGCCGGATCAGATGGGGGTTGTAGTCTCCGAGTGGCGGTGACCCATTCCGTGCCCAGGGTGTCAAGCTCAGTGTGTGGCAGTCCTACAGGTGTTACTGGATGTTCTTTAGTGTCGACTACGCCACCCGTTGATTTGCGGTCAATACGGCCGCCGCTGCAGCAGGGTCCGCTGAGGCTGGTGGTGTTTGTGCAGCTCCGGTAGTATAACCCCCAACGGGAGGGGTATAGCCTCAGGGGGTCAGGTGTAGAGGATGGTGGTGGTGGTGGTGCAGTGTGGACGGTAAGAAGACTCAGAGTCTGGCTGTGCAGTTCAGGGTCTTTACTTACTGCTGTTCTTGTGGTCACTCTGGCCTTGAGTCCCCCGGAAATGGGATGTGTGTAGTGCATGCAGCCTACTGAGCTCAGTTCCACACTCCATCCTTACCCGGGAGTGGAATATCACACCTCTGGCTGAGGTGCAATACCCCTGTAGCAGCCGAATCCTCAGGGTGCTACATATGCATGGCACCCCTAATCCCTATCCTGGTGTGCATGGCACCCCTAATCCCTTTCCTGGTGTGCATGGCACCCCTAATCCCTTTCCTGGTGTGCATGGCACCCCTAATCCCTGTCCTGGTATGCATGGCACCCCTCATTCCTGTCTTGGTATGCATGGCACCCCTCATTCCTGTCCTGGTATGCATGGCACCCATCATCCCTGTCCTGGTATGCATGGCACCCCTCATCCCTGTCCTGGTATGCATGGCACCCCTCATCCCTGTCCTGGTATGCATGGCAACCCTCATCCCTTTCCTGGTATGCATGGCAACCCTCATCCCTGTCCTGGTATGCATGGCACCCCTCATCCCTGTCCTGGTATGCATGGCACCCCTCATCCCTGTCCTGGTATGCATGGCACCCCTCATCCCTGTCCTGGTATGCATGGCACCCCTCATCCCTGTCCTGGTATGCATGGCACCCCTCATCCCTGTCCTGGTATGCATGGCACCCCTCATCCCTGTCCTGGTATGCATGGCACCCCTCATCCCTGTCCTGGTATGCATGGCACCCCTCATCCCTGTCCTGGTATGCATGGCACCCCTCATCCCTGTCCTGGTATGCATGGCACCCCTCATCCCTGTCCTGGTATGCATGGCACCCCTCATCCCTGTCCTGGCATGCATGGCACCCCTCATCCCTGTCCTGGTATGCATGGCACCCCTCATCCCCGTCCTTGTATCCATGGCACAGCAATCCCCATCCTGGTATGCATGGCACAGCAGTCCCCATCCTGGTATGCATGGCACCCCTAATCCCTATCCTGTTATGTATGACCCCCTCATCTTTATCCTGTTACATATGCCCCCATCATCTTTATCCTGGTATGTATGGCCCGCTCATCTTTATTCTGGTTTGTATGGCCCCCTCATCTTTATCCTGGTTTGTATGGCCCCCTCATCCTTATCCTAGTATGCATGGTCCCCGTAATCCCCATCATGCTGCACATATAAAAAAATAAATATATAAACACTCCTACTCACCTTTCTTCTCTCCTCCAGCGCTGACGCCTGTCTGCCCGCACTGATCTCCCCATGTGAGCCGCGCATGGCGTCACTGCCATGCGCGGCTCACAAGGAGAGATCAGCTGTCGGAAGTCACTGCTCCCCGCGCCGGGACTGTGTGCGCGGGGATCAGTGACTTCATGCTCCTTCATAGCCGGCACACAGCTTAGCCGCGCTGCGGCTCCTGCTGCTGCCGGGTTATCTCGTGTGCCCGCTTATTAAAGGGCATGAATATTCACCCCCTCCCCACGCCCATGGGCATGGAGAAAGGTTAAATATTCATGCCCTTTAACAGCGGGCACAGGCGATTCCGGCAGCAGCTGCGGCTACACTGTGTGCTGCTATTAAGGACCATGAATATTCAGTGTTCCCCATGGGCGTGGGGAGCAGTGAATATTCATTTTCTTTAGCAGCAGGGACAGCGTAGGCTGCTGCCTCCTGTGCCCCGCTCCTCCACCGCTACCGCTCCCCCCAGCACAGTATATATACTCACCCCTCCCCAACATTTGGACTATAAGAATCACCCCCCATTTTCCTCCAAAATTTTGGAGGAAAAAAATGCGTCTTATAGTCTGAAAAATACGGTACTATTCATGTAGGGGATTAGAAATGCACAGGATAAGGCTTGTATAGGGCGCCAGTCACACAGATACATGTAGTGCAACATGCCAACTTGCAGCCTATTAGTGATGCCAAAGCTATTACAGAATTTCCCCAAAAATAAGCCCTAGCATGATTTTACAGGATTTTTGGAGGATGCTTGACATATAGGCCCCACTCCAAAAATAAGCCTTAGTTAGTCAGGGCTGGCGTTAGGAGAGGGGAGCAACTGGGCAATTTATCAGGGCCCCTACTCTCTTTGGGGCTCTAAGCATTTCTATTCCAAGGCTGCTTAAGGACCTTTGGTGACATCATAGTCATGTGACCATAATGTCAGCAAAGGTTCTTGAACTGTGGGAGCCTAGAGTAACTGAAGAGTAGATAGACTGGTATGTAGGGGGGGAGACTGGACAATTTCTCTAGGTTCCCACTCTGAGGCCCTCAGCGTTTCTATTCCAAGGTTCAGACTACTTAAGGACCTTTGGAGAAATCACTGTCCTATGACCCTGATGTCACCAAAGGTCTTTTAACAGAGGAAGTCTAGAGGAGCTGAGACAGGCTGGTATGTATGTGCAGTGTGTGTGTCTGTGTATATTCTTGTGTATGTGCAATGTGTGTGATATGACATGATTATTATATATGGATAAATGAAGACATTCCCTGAAAATAAGCCCTAACCCATCTTTTTGAGCAAAAAATGATATAAGACCTTGTCTTATTTTCTGTAAAAGATGCTAGATCAGGCGGTCTGCCGAGCACTATATATGTGCACCCTACAAGAACAGACACATGGTTTCCACCAACACTACAAAAGCCTGGCTGCATCCTGCAAGGATGGAAAATTATGTAAGGTATTAGTTAATATTTTGACCAAAATATGTAAGCCTGCACCTACGTCAGGGGTCCTCATTGTCTTTCCAGCGAAAAGACAATATAACGTATTGGAAAACCAGATTTAACGCTGGCAGTAAAATGTTTTACCTCACAGAAAGAATAAGGCTGTGTGCCCACAATGTGTTTTTCAAGCATTTATGCTGCGGAATTTCCGCAGTATAAACGCTTCAAAAACGCTTGGTAATCCGCCCCCCATGGTCCCCAATGACAAGCCGCACTTTCAATGCCCATGCTGCGTTTTTTTCCGCAGCGTTTATGCTGCGCTCAAAACTCTGCAGCATGTCCATTAATTTTGCGGAAGCGCGGCGTAATCGCCGCCATTGACTTGCTTTGAGACGCATATAATCCGTGTCAGTACATTTGTACTCACGGATTATATGCGTTTCTATGTGCGGATGGTACCCAGGTCTGGAGTAGAGTAGACTCTCATCCAGACCTGGGTACCATAGAAACTGTAAAAAATAGAATTTAAAATAAAAAATAAAGTTTATACTCACCTTCCGATGTCTTCCCGGTGTTTTGTCTGCTACGTCCAGTGACTTGCAATGTTCGCGTGGTTGTGAAGGACCTGCCATGACGTCACTGAGTCATGTGACCCATCACATGGCTCAATGACGTCACCGCAGGTCCTTCACACCACCGCGAGCAGTGCAAGACACTGGACGGAGCAGACAAAACACCGGGAAGACATCGGAAGGAGAGTATAAACTTTATTTTTTTTTATTTTTCACCATTCTTATTCTCTTTTTTAACTAACTTGGTCACACTACTATAAATCCATGCCCGTTGCAACAAGGTGGACAAGTTGTCAAGCACTTTTCCAAGTGATGCTAAAATCGCTTGGAAAAGTACTTGATAACCCGCATGCAGAAATGCGCATGCAAAGACGCTTCACAAACGCTTCTACCTGGCGGGAAAAACGCATGTAAAATCCGCATGCGTTTTTCCTGCCAGGGAGAAGCGTAAAAAATATGCAGCATTTCTGCATCGTGGGCACATAGCCTCAGCCTCGATCCCATGCTGTCCTGTCTGTATACTTGCTTTTGCTTCATTCTCTGCCCAGGAGCTGTGGTTCCTGCACAGTCAGACAGCCATTACACAGTATACGATTATCTCCACACATTATATTTTTACACATCCAATTGTGGAACTAATTAATCCAATGTATGTTGATTAAAATGTACTTTAATATGACAACCCCTTTTGAACTTGGAGGGACCCTTTACTGCCGTGCAGCAATCATAAATGCCCAAAGGCAAAACCCTCTTGGGGAGGGGAGAATAAGTGAACATGTTTGTTGGTAATGCCTCAGTGTTGTTGGACACGTGCACTTATTGGCACTTGCAGTAATCGTTGTTTATGGCTACTTGTAGCATCTGCACAGTGGAAACCTACCTTACTTAAAGGGGTTGTCCGTACTTGGCCAGTGCCAGTCTCTTGAATGAAATTGGAAAACCCTATACTTACCTCCCACACCAGTGCCGTTCCAGCAGTGTTGGCGCCAGGTCTCTCGGTGCTCACGTGACAATATGAAATCTGGAGCCAATTGGGGGGTGTGATCGTCCACTCTGATGAAATAATAAAGGCAACAGCCGGCGACATAGTGTCATGTGAGTGCCAGGAGACCCGATGCCTAATATTGCTGAAAAGGCGCCAGTGCAGGAGATGAGTATAAGCCTCTCTTATTTAACATGGAGAACTCAGGCATTTAGGATGGGGTTGTCCAAGTAGAACTCTTGTGTATATTATTTAGCCAAAATTAAAATGTACCAAATATCCACATGTGCAAATACCGTATATAAAGCCTTTTACTCCAAATTCCGTTATTTCTCCTCTGATCTCATCAGTGGCCGTTCATTCAAAGCCACAAAGTGTTTGTCTATCCTGATATCTTGTGGAACAGCCTGGCCTCACATGGGTTCTCCTCCCTCTTATCTCGGACCCTCAGTATTGACACCCTCACTTTTTTCATGCCCCTACATCTTTATATTTAATGCGGAAAGACTACCAGGAAATGTAGTTTCTGATCACTTGAGTCTTTTCTAATGTGATCGGTTTCATTATACCCTTGTACCATCCACAGCAGTATACGAAAAGGAGTGTAGGTGTGAGTTGTGCAGAGGTAGTGGCTGTGTGGCACCCCAGGGGTCTGGTTTTCCACAGTAATGTAATGTTATGTCTGAGAGCAGGTGGGAGGTCCTTTGGTCAGGGATCCTGTGCATGCCACACCTCCTGCCCAGTCTTGGGAGGGGAAGAACTTCCCCTGTATAAACCCGGGGCTGAGGCAGGGTGAGTCAGACAAGGAGAGTGGAGTCAAGAAGCAGCATAGGAAACAGCAGAGTTACAAGGAGTCAGGGGCTGGCAGCTACAGAGCTCGCCCTGACTAAGAAGATTCTTTACCGGACCCGGAGTCCGAGGCTGTGGGGACTAACTCCTACCCAGCAGCAGAATCCGTCAGGCAGGGGATTTCAGGTCCTCTGGCCCAGAAGCCCGAAGGCACGGTCACACGCGTGGGACCAGCACCGCCATCGTGGAGCGGAAGCCATTAGAAGGCCCCGAGTCACCGGCCATACGGGTGAGCACCACACGGTACACTCAGGGACGTGGGCTACTTACATCAGCTTCTAGCAAGGTAGCCAGAAGAGTACAGTCAGTTTGGGAGGCCTACAACTACGCCTGGCCAGGGGAGATCCCATCTGCTCAAAGACTGACCAGGCCCCGTTTGCTAGCAAGTACTCCGGGAGGGTCTATCGTTGTTACCAGTAAAGACCCTGAACTACACCGTACCGTCTCTGAGTGGTTCCTGCTACCCCCATCATCCACGTCGGCTGCCCTGAGGCCATACCCCTCCCGTTGGGGGTTATACTATCACGCTGCACAATCCTACCACCGGCCTCAGCGGTCTGCCCTGCAGCAGCAGCTTCCTGGCTGCACTCAACGGGTGGCGTAGTCATCAACCATCTACTGCTAGTACATCGCCGCTCAGTTTGACTCCCTGGGCACGGACCGGGTCGCCGCCACGAGTCTACAACCCTCAAGAGATCCGGCTCCGGGTAAGCTCCCGCGTGCGCATCGCAGCGCGACACAGGCCCAGGGGCGCGTCAACTTTGGCGTAGTTGGCAGGATTTCGTGCCCGCAACCACCGGGTACTGCGTGCCTGAAAAGCAAAGACTGTTCAAACTTACCAGTGGTGAAGATTCCCGCTATCCGTGGAGGTTTCCCGCCATCCGGCGCCATCTTCTACCTTCTTCCCGCCATCCGCGAAGTTTTCCCGCCATCCGGCGCCATCTTCGACCTTCTTCCCGCCATCCGTGGAGTTTTCCCGCCATTGGACGCCATCTTGAGGACGCCGCGCGGGAAGAAGAGGGGCGTGGACTCCGAAAGCGCGCGAGAACTGAAGCCCCGCCTCACGTCCGGACGTTGCGTAAGGTCCTGGAAGGAGCCCAGCAGACGCCGACGTCACAGGAGCGCGACGGAAGGTCCTCAACCCTGACGATCCACTGCGGAGCCGCGGCCTACGGAATAGGATCATCGCAAGGTAGGCCACGGTCCACTAGGGGGGAGGAAGATGTCGGATACGGAGGAGAGCTTCACTGCCTCAACCCCCGCCAGCGCTACCGCTGCTGCAGTTATGCCCTTCACCATGCCCTATATCCCGGGAGCAGCTTGGCTACCCCAGTACTCAGGGGAGTCACATACCCTGCATGACTTTAGAGAAAAGCTGGATAGCCTCTTCCAGGTGTACCCCCTCGCAGAAGAGCAAAAAGTGAGCATCCTGGTGGCCCAACTAACAGGGGCAGCCAAAAGGGAAGTAAAATCCTGGCCACCTGGGAGGAAGACTGTCGCAGGGATACTAACCCGGCTGAAGGACACCTTTGATACCCGCACCTCAGCCGAGATTAAGCTTAGATTCTACGGGTGCAAGCAGCGAGCGCATGAGAGTATAAGGGACTATGCACTAAACCTACAAGAGGCCCTGAGGGCCATTAAGCAGACCGACCCTGATGGGGTGGGAAACGAGGACAGGCTGTTGACTGAACAATTTATAGAGGGTTTATATTGCAATGCCCACCGAACCCAGTTGCGGGCAATGGCCTTACAGGATCCCCATCTGGACTTTGCACAGTTCAAGGACAGAGCCATCCGGGTGCTCCGAGAACCGGCACCAGGTGGCGTTGTGACCCACAGACGCCCCACTACCACTTACTACCAGGAGGCGGCGCCCTTGTCAGCAGGGCCTGTGGGAGCTGATGCGCAGGCTCTGGACAATGACCCGGCTCCAGACCTACACCATCAGGTCCAAGAGCTAGCTAAGAGCGTTGCTGCGCTAACCCGAACTGTGCAGTCTTTACAGGTTTCCACCCCAGGGAAGATCCAGCTGGCATCCGGACCGGAGGACATCCCGTGGCGTCGACCAAGGAGGACCCCACCGGCCAGAGGAAGACCCAGTGACCGATACAGTGAGGACGGACGACCCATCTGCCGCCGCTGCAATCAACCCGGACATATGGCAAGGTACTGTTCTTTAAACGGGCACAACCTGGGGTAGAGGGCCAACCCCCAGGAAAAAGATCACCAGGCCCATCGAACTGGCGCGACAGATATGTGGGAGGACGTCCAGTCTTGCCTGTGGTACTGGATGGCATTCCCATGAGTGCCCTACTGGACACCGGGTCACAGGTCACCACCATCCCGTACGTGCTCTTCAAGCAGTACTGGAATGACTCGGATATTACCCGCTACCCCGACGACGACTTGAGTATCATCGCCAGCAATGGTCAGCCCGTGCCACAGATCGGATTTAAAGAGGTGACCATCAAAATTGGTAGAGTCGAACTGGCCGCACAGGGACTGATCATTGTAGATATTGATAAACATGAGAGTCACCCAAAAATAACTCTAGGAACTAATGTAATTGAAAATTGTCTTGCAGAGGTGATTTTCCTTTTACAGCAGGTTGCCAAGAATGCCAGCTCCGGCGAGCAGCGGGTGCTCCAGAAAGAGATCCGGGCACTGATGCAACGGCAACAAGTGGAACTCTCCGGCGGTGAGATTGGTAGCGTAAGAATGTGTGACCCTTTTCCTATTGCCATGCCCCCAAAAAGTGAAATGATGATTTGGTGCCGGGCAGCTATTGGTCTGAGAGGTAGAGATTACCAGGCAATGGTAGAACCAGTTTACTCAGACAGTAGGCCCACCATTTTGACAGCACGGGGGGTCGTCAATGTACGCCATGGGAGGGTGCCCGTTCGCATAATAAATATCGGGGAGAGGGAAGTGTACCTGCCCCGGTATGCCACGCTAGCCAAATTATATATCACTAATCAAAATTCTATACAATCTGTGGAACCCTTGCCTCCATCTCACCCGGAGGAAGGTAACGGCTCTAAGAAAGACATGGAGGACTGGTGTCAGCAACTACATCTGGGTACTGACTCCACTCCCTCACATCAGAAACAAGGAGTCTATCGGGTGGTTCAAGAGTATGAGAGAGTGTTTAGTAAACACCCGTTAGACTTCGGGCGAGTCAAGGGGGTAGAACATCGCATCCCCACGGGAGATCATCCTCCCATAAAAGAGAGGTATCGACCCGTACCCCCTGCACATTACCAACACGCCAAGGGGATGCTTAGAGACATGAAGGAGGCTGGGGTAATCCGGGATAGCTGTAGCCCCTGGGCAGCCCCGCTAGTTTTAGTCAAAAAGAAAGACAACACCATGAGGATGTGTGTAGATTACCGGAAAATCAACCGTATCACACACAAGGATGCGTACCCCTTACCAAGGATAGAGGAGTCATTGGCTGCTTTAAGATCTGCTAACTTCTTCTCTACCTTGGATCTCACTAGCGGGTACTGGCAGGTTCCTGTAGCAGAGGCGGACCGGGAGAAGACCGCATTCACCACCCCGATGGGACTTAGTGAGTTCACCTGCATGCCGTTCGGACTCTGCAACGCCCCAGGAACCTTCCAACGATTAATGGAGTGCTGTCTGGGCCACAGAAACTTCGAGACGGTCCTGTTGTACCTGGACGATGTCATCGTATACTCCAAAACTTATGAGGACCACCTGAAACACCTGGCGGAGGTGTTCGAAGCTCTGGCGAGTTACGGCCTAAAGGTGAAACCCTCCAAGTGTCACCTCCTGAAACCAAAGGTGCAGTACCTGGGACACGTGGTGAGCGCTGACGGAGTGGCTCCCGACCCCGATAAGATCACCGCAATTAAGGGATGGCCAAGCCCCTCCAGCGTAAAAGAAGTGCGGCAGTTCCTCGGGTTGGTAGGCTACTACCGAAGGTTTATTCCCGGTTTCACCAAAAAGGCAGCGCCTATGCAGGACCTCCTGATAGGCCAGTCCCGGAAGGCCAAGAACCAGAAGCCGCCCTTCAAATGGGAAGAGCTGGAAGAAGAGTCCTTCCGCCAGCTGAAGATGGCCCTCACGGGGGACGAAATCCTGGCGTACCCGGATTATAGCCAGCCCTTTATCCTCTACACCGACGCCAGTAACATCGGGCTAGGAGCCGTACTGTCCCAGATCCAGCAGGGGAAGGAACGAGTAATCGCCTACGCCAGCCGAAAACTGCGACCCACCGAAAGGAACCCCGAGAATTACAGCTCATTTAAGTTAGAGTTCCTGGCCGTAGTATGGGCAATCACTGAGCGCTTTAAGCATTACCTCGCTTCTTCCCGGTTCACCGTGTACACGGATAACAACCCGCTGACACACCTGGACACGGCAAGACTCGGTGCCCTGGAGCAGAGGTGGATGGCCCGTCTGTCCAACTACGAGTTCACAATTAAATACCGGGCAGGACGCTCCAATACCAACGCGGACGCCCTGTCCAGGATGCCCAACCTGCCGGACGGAGGAGAAGATCCGGAGGGACTGGAAGAAGTTGAACTCCCTGCGTTCCACCGTCATGGGACTATTCAGTATTCCCACCGGGTAAGGAGTAAGCAGGCTGCTACGTTGAACCCCTTACCCCACTACAACTGGGCGGAAACGCAAGACAGCGACCCTGCCGTCCGACTGGTGAAGGAGATGCTGACTCGGCCGGAGGCTCGCCTTGAACCAGACGCTCCGGAGGAAGCCAAACAACTATGGGCAGAGAAGAGTCGACTGTTCCTTTACAAAGGGAAGTTGTGCCGCAGAATGGTTAACTCCCGGACGCATGAATTACTCTGGCAAGTAGTGGTGCCACGAAGAGACGCAGCCATGGTGATGGAGGCATACCACGACGGAGCTGGACACTTTGGGTGGAAAAAGCTGGAGTTCCTGCTGCGCGAGCGGTTCCACTGGGTAGGCATGAGGGAAACCATCGAGAAGTGGTGCAGAGATTGTGGCCCGTGCAACCTGAGAAGGAAGGACCGAGCCAGCCAGAAGACTCCCCTGCAGTCCATCGTCACCCGGCAACCGTTGGAACTGGTAGCCTTGGATCATGTAAAACTGACCCCAAGCAGAAGTGGCTACGTCTACGCGTTAACCATCGTGGATCATTACTCCCGGTTCTTGGTTGTCGTCCCCGTCAAGGACTTAACGGCTCAAACAGCAGCTAGAGCCTTCCAGCAGCACTTCTGCCGTCCACACGGGTACCCGGACCAAGTGCTGACGGACCAGGGACCTGCCTTTGAAGCGGAGGTCTTTCAGGAATTCTGCAATCTGTATGGCTGCCGGAAGATAAGGACGACACCCTACCATCCGCAGACTAATGGACTTTGTGAAAAAATGAACCAGGTGGTAATGGATCTTCTAAAAACGTTGCCCCTGGAAGAACGCAGTCTGTGGCCTGAAAAGTTGCCCGATCTGGTGGACCTATACAACCACATCCCGGTAGGTTCCACCAACTGTACCCCGGCTTACCTAATGAGGGCAAGACCTGGTAAGTTACCTGTTGACCTGGAAATGGGAGTCCTGACCCCCGAGGACACTTCACCAGAAACAGACTGGGACACAGAGAGGCAGCAGCAGTACCGGAGAGTACAGGAGAGCGTGGAGCGAAGTCTCTGTCAGGCTAGGGAAAGACAAGAGAAAACTTACAACCAGTATGCTCCCGCTGTTCCCCTGGTACCCGGAGAGCAGGTCTTGAAGAGGAAGAGACGGCTCCACAAGTTGGACGACCAGTGGGAGAAGGACCCGTACACCGTACTGCCCTCAAGCCACGAGAACCCGAAGGTCTGTACCATCAGTAAAGACGGAGGGGAAACCACAGCCATTGTATCCCGGGACCACCTGAAGAAGTGTCCCGAACAACTGAGGAACCCTGAAGAGGAACAAGAAGACCATCGACCCGTGGAAGAAAGGGAAGATATGGTTAGTACCGTGCTCGGGGACTTCCCTCAGTCTTGGACTCAAGTCAATGGTGCAGTTGTGGTACCCGTACTCACCTTCCTCCAACCATCATCCCAAGAACCTACGGAGCAACGGGTAGAGCTGGAAGAACAGCCGGTCCAGGAGGCAGAAGACTCCACACAAGCAGAACAGGAATATCAACCCTCTGCTTATAGTGAGCCTGCCGTACCCCTAGTGAGACAAAGAGCCGGTAGACAGCTGCCCAGTTTACCCTTGACAGTTCCTACACCCTGTAGTTCAGGGCCAGACAGTCAGCTCCGTAGGTCCACTCGGGCCACTAGAGGCCAGTTACCCGCACGCTGGAGAATTTGAAGTGTATAAATTGTTTTATTTATGTTTTTCTGTGTCTTGTTGCTTGTGTATAATTTTGTGTTTCTAGTTATTTTTAGGGATCCTTGGTGGATTTACCGGGAATCCTTGTACATAGTTGGAGCGTAACCCAGGTTGGACTAGAGACTGTTAAGGACTCGGGGTAGGACAGACCCCTACCTGGTTACGTCTCCCTGTGTTGGTGAAATGGACACCTTGCTTCTTTCAGAGACTGCACCCGGTTGCGGACACGCCGTAACCATCTTTATATGTTTTCTTATTGTATTATTAATGTTTTTTTTTTGCCTTGTTATGTTTTTCTAAATGTGTTTAGTCCCGGAGTACTAAATTTCACTAGGGGGGAATGTGGCACCCCAGGGGTCTGGTTTTCCACAGTAATGTAATGTTATGTCTGAGAGCAGGTGGGAGGTCCTTTGGTCAGGGATCCTGTGCATGCCACACCTCCTGCCCAGTCTTGGGAGGGGAAGAACTTCCCCTGTATAAACCCGGGGCTGAGGCAGGGTGAGTCAGACAAGGAGAGTGGAGTCAAGAAGCAGCATAGGAAACAGCAGAGTTACAAGGAGTCAGGGGCTGGCAGCTACAGAGCTCGCCCTGACTAAGAAGATTCTTTACCGGACCCGGAGTCCGAGGCTGTGGGGACTAACTCCTACCCAGCAGCAGAATCCGTCAGGCAGGGGATTTCAGGTCCTCTGGCCCAGAAGCCCGAAGGCACGGTCACACGCGTGGGACCAGCACCGCCATCGTGGAGCGGAAGCCATTAGAAGGCCCCGAGTCACCGGCCATACGGGTGAGCACCACACGGTACACTCAGGGACGTGGGCTACTTACATCAGCTTCTAGCAAGGTAGCCAGAAGAGTACAGTCAGTTTGGGAGGCCTACAACTACGCCTGGCCAGGGGAGATCCCATCTGCTCAAAGACTGACCAGGCCCCGTTTGCTAGCAAGTACTCCGGGAGGGTCTGTCGTTGTTACCAGTAAAGACCCTGAACTACACCGTACCGTCTCTGAGTGGTTCCTGCTACCCCCATCATCCACGTCGGCTGCCCTGAGGCCATACCCCTCCCGTTGGGGGTTATACTATCACGCTGCACAATCCTACCACCGGCCTCAGCGGTCTGCCCTGCAGCAGCAGCTTCCTGGCTGCACTCAACGGGTGGCGTAGTCATCAACCATCTACTGCTAGTACATCGCCGCTCAGTTTGACTCCCTGGGCACGGACCGGGTCGCCGACACGAGACTACAACCCTCAAGAGATCCGGCTCCGGGTAAGCTCCCGCGTGCGCATCGCAGCGCGACACAGGCCCAGGGGCGCGTCAGCTGCACCCAGGCACTGATGCGGAAATCCCAGCTCCCCTCTGCCCATTACCGTTCACCAGTTTTATATGTGATGCATGGTGGTTCAGCAGACAGATTCTAGGGCAAAATAACTACTAAATAATGTCATGTTATAATGACAGATCTGTCACAAGCAGTTTTTCAAGTTGTAGAGCAATAACCTGAATCTCCCCAGTTGTTCTTTCATAACCATAGTCACCAGCATTCATAACCATAGTCACCAGCATTCATAACCATATTCACCAGCATTCATAACCATAGTCACCAGCATTCATAACCATAGTCACCAGCATTCATAACCATAGTCACCAGCATTCATAACCATAGTCACCAGCATTCATAACCATATTCACCAGCATTCATAACCATAGTGACCAGCATTCATAACCATATTCACCAGCATTCATAATCATAGTCACCAGCATTGGCTGCAATTTCATGAAACCTCATTGTGCGCTAAGGGGATAATATATCATCTAGACATATTCAGAGATAAAGCTAAAATACAACACCAATAGCACAGTAATAATGGCGATCATTTATTGAAAACAATGTAATATATAGAATTTTTTTATTTTTCCATGTATAATGTAGCCAGCAAGGGTGAGTCTATTTTAGCTTTTAATAATTATTTGCTAAAATAAAGTGGCTGACATTACAAATTATTGCCTAAATGGGCACAAAGCTGCCAGTCAGCGAGCAACACTGACCATAGCACTGGATAGGGGAAAGCTGTGGACCCCGTATAGCCAGGTTGACAATCGCACCAAGGACGGCTGTAGATGCCGCAGTTGTGTCCTGTAATTCATGCGTCACATCTCCCAACAAGGATTCCAGAGTTTGGATTTTATGACTTCACTTCTGAATCCACCTGGGGAACGTGGCACAGGGGCCTCATTGCTGCTTATGCTCCATCCCAGTTGGCACAGAGCAGACTGCCAGTGGTCACGTTGGCAGTGGAGCAGCAGCTTTCAGCCCTCTGTAAGTAGGTCAGATACATTGTGTGACTGCTTTGCCGCAGATCAGCACATATAGAGATGGAGGTAATAGGAAGATGTGGAAGAATGTTCTTCAGATTGGCAGGCCAGCCATGCTTGTTACTGATGACATGAAACATGATGATGTTGGCATTTTGAGTGCAGGTAGTAGGAGCTGATGGTACAGAAATAAATGAACTCCAGTAGATAGTCTTGCGTCAAGATACAGGAGGATTAGATGGTATGACGGTATTATGCTGTTTCTCCGCTTAGTGGTAAGTTGTGCTCCATGCTGGACCCACAAACGGGAAACTCGTGAAAATCCTCTGTTCTCTAGCAGGAATTGTCTCGTTCACGCCATCACTGCGCGGTGCTGGGATCTGCTGTCTCATGGTGACATACGTGTTCCTTCCTATAATAACTGGAGATGGCGCTTTTCCTGTCCTTATGTCTTTCCAGTTTATATTTGAAAAGAAGGGGTGCGTTCTGATTTTTCCATTAACCCCTAGCCGGACATAATGGTCTTTGCAGAGTAGTTTGGACATAATGTCCATAGCATCGTGGTCAGTGAGGTTTTCATATGATGGTTCTTCGTACAAGACATTATTCACAATCTCTTCAGTGGTGTCTCCTGGAAATGGTGAGTCTTGGAAAATCATGTCGTACAATATGACTCCAAAGGCGAACCAGTCCACACCTTCACCATAAGCGTCTCCCATGATCATTTCTGGGGCGCCATACCCAGGTGTTCCACTGAAATCTCTGGCATTAAATCTCTTATCAAACTCGTATAGAGATAGTCCAAAATCAGTAATCTTTATGTGGCCGTCACCAGTCAGCAGGATGTTATCCGGTTTTAAGTCCCGGTGAATGATGTCATTGCTGTGCAGGAATTGTAGGCCACAAACGATTTCTGCTCCTATAAATGTTACAGGTTCCTTCAGGGGAATGGTACTATATATATAGTGAAGCAGATCCCCTCCACTGGCCAGCTCGGTGACAAAATACGCATGGTTTTCCGTATGAAACGCGGCATGGCAATGGGTTAGGAATCTGCTGTTGTGGCTAAGCTTCAGGACATGGTGTTCTACAAGGCATTCAGGGAAGGAGATTAGGCTTTCTTTCTTAATGATTTTAAGGGCCACACTTTCTTTCCTTATTTTATCAGTGGCCAGCATAACCTTCCCATAACTCCCTTCTCCAAGTATGCCATGGCAGATAAACTTATCCCTGGTGAGAGGGACAGTGGTCTTTATTTTTTTGCTACTGGGGCCACTACATTCACCTGAGATGTCATCTTGACTGGTGGCTGGATCTTCCTGATGTTTCCTTTTTCTCCCAGTTCTCTTCTCTTCTGCTGCACTTTCATTACCTTTCAGGTTAATGATCCTGGTTGGACCCAAAGTACTCAGTTTTTTTAGATCATCAGCTCGATTTGTGATGTATCCCACAAGCTTTTCACATCTGTTTTGTACAGTGTCTAGGAAGGAAATATTCTGGGTTCCCTCATTGACAGGTAATACCTGACCAACCTGCCCAGATTTCTTGGAATCCATCTTCCTTATCTTTGCTGGAGGTTCCTGGTTATTTCCAGTGTCTTCTCCATCTGGTGTTTCTTTCCTTTTTCTCTTTCTATTCCCTGTAAAGTCCATGTTGCATCAGGCAACAACAGGGCAATTATCCAAAAACGTATGTAAAATTATCAGAAAATGCAATCCACACGTATATTGTAGTCAAAGCCAACTACAACTAAAGCTCAATGGCTGCAGTTAGTTGTTTATGGAACTTTGTGGAATGTGATGTCACTGTGCCGGTGATGTCACACTCACTGTGATGTCAGCAGATGTATGTGAGTGTTCCATCACTGCTGAACGTGAAAGTCTCAGAAGGGGCGGGGCTTAGTCACCATTGACTATAATGGAGTCTGTTGAGTGGGTAGTATTTAGTGACCTGAAGCTGGAAATCAGTGGGATAAATGACATCAGGATTCAGGAATAAGTTACAGTAGTTTTATATTTGTTTTAATTTATTTTATACAAAAAAAGAGCATGGACCGCACCTCCAAAAAAATCATACATTGATCTAATGCCTCTCAGCAAAAATATACATAACTGAACATGAGGTTCTTAGTTTAACATTCTGATCAGACTGTATGAAGCCCACTGCCACGTCACGGCAAACCTCGTAGTGGGTCCTAACATTTCCTGCCTAAAAGGAGCGGCGCCATGTGCCAACCACCGCTACAGTGAGAATGCACCAGCAGGGCGAGCGGCCTGGTGCCTCACAGCATCCATGCTTCAAGACCGAGTCCCCATGACTCCAGGCCGCGGCGCCCCACAAGCACAAAACCACAGCAACAATGGCTGACACATTGCACCAACACCACATGAAAGGAGCAAAAACCACTCACCTTCCTCAAGCTCTCAAGTGAGAGCAAAATAGGCTAGACCCTCTTTGCAGACTCCTGCTAATTAAAATTGCCTGTGCCAAATGGGATGAGTGCTGGTCCAAGAAAGGGAAAAGAATAAGCTGGTTCATTGACATGGCAGTGGGCTTCACACAGTCTGATCAGAATGTTAAGCTAAGAACCTCATGTTCAGTAATATGTATTTTTGCTGAGCGGCATTAGATCAATGTATGATTTTTGGAGGTGCGGTCCATGCTCTTTTTTTTTTGTATTTATTTTATGTTACATTATTTTGTGTAGGGCTGTGATGATATACATTTTTCAGTTCTTTTGTGTCAAATTTAAAGGAAAGTGTGTTAACCACTTCCTGACTGCCCACTGCACATAAACGTCCGCGCTTGCTGGGCTCTGTACATCGCAGATGTTTATGAACGGTCGGCGGTCTTGTAGCGCTCAGGGCCCCCAGGGTCCTGCACCCTGCGATTCCTGTGCAGAGCGATAGCTCTAACAGGTGACATCCTCGAGACTGGATTGGATCAGGTTCCAATAAAGTTAACCCTTTGCTATCTTCTACAACCCCTGGCAAAAATTATGGAATCACCGGGCTCGGAGGATGTTCATTCAGTTGTTTAATGTTGTTGAAAAAAAGCAGATTACAGACATGGCACAAAACTAAAGTCATTTCAAATGGCAACTTTAGGGCTTTAAGAAACACTAAAAGAAATCAAGATTAAAAATGTGGTGCTCAGTAAGGGTAATTTTTTTCAGACCAAGCAGAGGGAAAAAATTATGGAATCACTCAATTCTGAGGAAAAAATTATGGAATCACCCTGTAAGTTTTGGAAATTAAAATTAACACCTGCATCAAATTAGATCTGCTTTTTTAGTCTGCATCTAAAAAGGAGTGATCACACCTTGGAGAGCTGTTGCACTCAGTGGACTGACATGAATCATGGCTCCAACACGAGAGATGTCAATTGAAACAAAGGAGATGATTATCATACTCTTAAAAGAAGGTAAAAATCATCACGCAATGTTGCAAAAGATGTTGGTTGTTCACAGTCAGCTGTGTCTAAAATCTGGACCAAATACAAACATGGGAAGGTTGTTAAAGGCAAACATACTGGTAGACCAAGGAAGACATCAAAGCGTCAAGACCGGAAACTTAAAGCAATATGTCTCCAAAACAGGAAATGCACAACAAAACAAATGAGGAACGAATAGGAGGAAACTGGAGTCAATGTCTGTGACTGAACTGTAAGAAACCGCCTAAAGGAAATGAGATTTACATACAGAAAAGCTAAACATAAGCCATCATTAACACCTAAACAGAAAAAAACAAGGTTACAATGGGCTAAGGAAAAGCAATCGTGGACTGTGGATGACTGGATGAAAGTCATATTCAGTGATGAATCGCGAATCTGCATTGGGCAAGGTGATGATGCTGGAACTTTTGTTTGGTGCCGTTCTAATGAGATTTATAAAGATGACTGCATGAAGAGAACATGCAAATTTTCACAGTCATTGATGATATGGGGCTGCATGTCAGGTAAAGGCACTGGGGAAATGGCTGTCATTACATCTTTAATAAATGCCCAAGTTTACATTGATATTTTGGTCAGTTTTCTTATCCCATCAATTGAAAGGATGTTTGCGGATGATAACATAATTTTTCAAGATGATTATGCATCCTGCCATAGAGCAAAAACTGTGAAAACATTCCTTGAAAAGAAGACACATAAGGTCAATGTCATGGCCTGCAAATAGTCCGGATCTCAATCCAATTGAAAATCTTTGGAAGTTGAAGAAAATGGTCCATGACAGGGCTCCAACCTGCAAAGCTGATCTGGCAACAGCAATCAGAGAAAATTGGAGCCAGATTGATAAAGAGTACTGTTTGTCACTCATTAAGTCCATGCCTCAGAGACTGCTTTAAAGCCAGAGGTGGTGCAACAAAATACTAGTGATGTATTGGAGTGTTCTTTTGTGTGTTTGTTTTTCATGATTCCATATTTTTTTCCTCAGAATTGAGTGATACCATAATTTTTTCCCTCTGCTTGGTCTGAAAAAAATTACCCTGACTGAGTGCCACATTTTTTATCTTAATTTCTTTTTGTGTTTCTTAAAGCCCTAAAGTTGCCATTTGGAATGACTGACTTTAGTTTTGTGCCATGTCTGTGATCTGATTTTTTTCAACAGCATTAAACAACTGAATGAACATCCTCCGAGCCTGGTGATTCCATAATTTTTGCCAGGGGTTATAGATGCTGTGATCCATAGCGATCACGGCACATAGAAGAGAGGGAGAGGCAGTTGTGCACTCACCTTTGACGGCCTCCGAGATAAGGTCTGACGTGGTCATGGCAGCCGGAGATCACATGATGACCTCCGAGGCTGCCAGGTACGGTGGCCTGTTAGCCATCAACGGAGTCTAACAGGAGATCTACCAGTGTAAAACTGACATCCGGTCTCATGCAATGCAATACATGTGTATTGCATTGCATGAGACCTGTGATGATAAAAATATTCCCATAGCGGGACTAAGTGAGAAAGTTAAAAACAGAAAGTTTAAAAATTGGGTCACTTGAGGGGGATTCAGCTCTTCTAGTGCTTAAGGGCTCTGTATACGTAGTCCGCAAACTATTCTACAATAATTTGTTCTCCAAAGGCGAAATAGTGCTCCGTCCCTCCCGGGTGTCGCCGTGTGCCTAAGCAGTACTGTAAAGCCACTTATGGGATATTGCCACGTTCAGCAGAAATTGTGTGATACATTTCGGCACCATTTTTACCCATTGCCTTGTGTGAAAATGTAAAATCTGAGGCTAAAACTAATTTTTTTTGTGGTAAAAATAGAATTATTTTTTTCTTCGCTGCCCAATGGTATAAATTTCTGAGAGTCATATATGGTGTCAGTTTGATCACTGCATCCGTAGAGGAATTCATTGAGAGGTGTAGTTTGTAAAATGGGGTCACTTATGGGGGTTTCCTGCTGCTTTAGGACCTCAGTCTCTCCCAGTGGGTCATGGCACCTGCAAACCACAACAGTAAAATCTGCACTATAATATGACAATTTTTCCCTTCTGAGCTTTGCACTGTGCCTGAAAAGTAGGCTTCCAGTATCCATTGTTTCAGATGCTGCACATCTCGTATCTTGATGGTCTGGTGTGGTATATGGGGTACAAAGATAGTGGGGCCATTCTTCATCAATGGAAACCTCAGTGCCACTGGATATCTGAAATTGCTGCATGATGATGAGTTGCCCTCTTTATGCACTGAAGATGGCACGTTCCCTGAGTTTTTCCAACAAGATGGTGCACCACCACATTATGGGTGTCAGGTCTGAGCATTCCTACATGAACAGTTTCCTGGAAAGTGGATTGGTTGTCGTGGGCCAGTTGAATGGCCACCAAGGTCTCCCGATCTGGCCCTTTTAGACTGTTATCTTTGTGGTCATCAATACAATTGTCTATGCTGTGAAGATACGAGATGTGCAGCATCTGAAACAACGGATACTGGAAGCCTGTGCTAGCATTTCTTCTGCATGTTGCTATCAGTGTGTCAAGAGTGGAAGAAGAGGGTTGCATTGACAATCCAACACAATGGGCAGCACTTTGAACACATTTTATAAGTGGTCATAAACTTGTAAAAACTCATGAAAGAATAAAGTTAAGTTAAAACCAAGCACACCATTGTTTTTCTTATGAAATTCTCAATACGTTTGATGTGTCACATGACCTTCTCATTGAAAAAAATAAAGTTGGATCCAAAATGGCCGACTTCAAAATGGCCACCATGGTCACCACCCATCTGGAAAAGTTTTCCCCTTCCCTTATACTAATGTGCCACAAACAGGAAGTTGATATCACCAACCATTCCCATTTTATTTAGGTGTATCCATATAAATGGCCCACCCTGTAGTTTTAATCCTTCTAACTTCCTAACCAAAAAAAATTGTTTAAAAAATTGTGCGGATGTTAAATAACTATTTTGTGTGACCTAACTCTCTGGTTTAAGGGCATGAAAATTAAAAGTTTAAAAATTGCAAAATTTTCCCAATTTTGCCAAATTTCTGATATTTTAAAAAATAATCGAGTTACCGTATTTTTCGGACTATAAAGTGCACCAGACCATGAACATAAGACACACCTACCTGGGTTTTAGAGACTGAAAATAGAAAAGAAAGTTTAAGCAAAAAATGTGTTCATGATGCTCTGTTAAGGGGGATGGGGTCTGCCGCTCACACTGTTAAGGGGTAATGTCCCCCAATTCTGTACTAATATCCCCCATCCTAGTAAATATGCCTCCCTCCTTCCTGGTATACATGGCCCTCATCCCCATCCTGGTATGCATGGCACCCATCATCCCCATCCTGGTATGCATGGCACCCCTTATCCCCATCCTGGTATGCATGGCACCCCTTATCCCCACCCTGGTATGCATGGCACCCCTCATCCCCATCCTGGTATGCATGGCACCCCTCCATCCCGGTATGCATGGCACCCCTCCATCCCGGTATGCATGGTACCCCTCCATCCCGGTATGCATGGCACCCCTCCATCCCGATATGCATGGCACCTCTCCATCCCGATATGCATGGCACCTCTCCATCCCGGTATGCATGGCACCCCTCCATCCCGGTATGTATGGCACCTCTCCACCCTAAAATTTTGGAGGAAAAAAGTTTCTTATAATCCGAAAAATACGGTATATCTAGAAAAAAAATTACTACTATCATGAAGTACAATATGTCACAAAAAACAATCTCCGAACCACTGGGATATGTTGAAGCGTTTCAGAGTTATTACCTCAAAAAGTGACGCTGGTCAGAATTGAAAAAAATTGGCCTGATCACAAAGGCAAAAACTGGCTCTGGCGCGAAAGGGTTAAATCTATAAGTTTAAAAAATATCTATTTCTGCTCTTTTTATTAAAAACACAAAATTCTACTGTGGAAGGGCTAAGAAAATGTACTTGTGAACAAATCTTTTGCAAATTACCCAGATATCAAGTTTCCAAAAGGTAATTCTGCCCAACTATGGTACATTGGGTAGTAAGAAAAGGGGAGTCAGTGTTTCGCAGGTCTATATTACAGCTCCACAGGGTTTATTACCCCTCTCCCAGGACCTTGTAAGGTGAGGCTCCATAGCTAAGCTACAGTATGGAGATTGGTGACCCCATATCTGGGCAGATGAGTTCATTACAGCTTCACACAGATCTTTACCCGGCGTTTCTAAGCTTCTGAGTAGCAACCTGACTAGTAATATAATTATACAAGATTTGATCATTTATGAATGACTGGCCGGGCAGATCTGGCATTCTGCAGACTGGAAAAGCTGGGGAACAACCATTATATAAAATATGAAAAAATAGAAAATATTAGCAATGTTCTATAATGGTTAATTTTTACATAACACTGGTTCAATTCACTTGATATTAACCCGTTCATGATCTTGTGATTTTCTATCTTTGCACTTTAGTTTTTTTCTCCTCTTTTTTCCAGAGCCATAACTTTTATATTTTTTAAATATAACCAAGGGCTTGTTTTTTGCAGGACAAGTTGTACTTTTGAATGACACCATTTTTTTGAAGTGCTACTTTAGTGAAGTAAAAATAATAAATTTAGGATTTTTTATCTTCGTTATTTTTTTATAGACTTTACATTTATCATATTGCGGGCTACAATTAAGATAGAGATGGGAGAGGCAGCATTTTGTTCAGAATTGTACAGGCTTTAATTCGACATGTCTTAACCAAGTTTGTTATTTTGTTTTCGAGGAGTCAAAGTCTAAATTTTGATGGGCGATTTCGGGAAAACTGTGTTTTGTAAAAAAAAAAATAAAAAAAATGCGTATGTGTTACTTGTGTTATTGGTTACATTCCTTCAGGGATTCAAGTTGGTATTTCTGTAGGATCATATTTTGTTGTGTGATTTTCTAAATACAGTCTCATCCTAGTCATAGGTTTAATGCTAAACTAAAAGAATCAATATTTTAACACCTTTTTAATATACAGTTATACATGTAACAACTTTTTTTTTATTATTACTTCACTAGACATTTCCTTTTTCCAGTTTAAAAAAAAAATGTAAAAAATACAGTAAAATCGTCCAGCGATAAAATAAAACATTATGAATTGGTCTGAACAATTAATAGTACGTCTTTACACTGATCTTTTCTCAATAATTTGTTCTCCCTTCTGGGTGAAATGTAATCTTGTCCACAATCTCTTACTAACAATGGCCGTTTCCTTTTGTGTCAGTATGTACGCCTGTTATGGGGTTTGGGTCCACTTGTGTTAATATCTGATTTTTGGTTACTTTCAAAATGTCTGCTTTCTTGGATACACAAAGGATGGTGATGGACCAGAAGGTGCAGAAAAATGGCTTTACTTCTTCATTGTCCTAGTCTTTGGAGAGTCCATTAGCCAGCAGCCACCAGTGCTGATCATACTCACAGGTCACATATCCAGTTATATCATCCATCGCCAATCTTGTGCCACCTTCAATCACTTCATGGACTTCACTGTCATTTCTGGATGAAAAAATCCTTGTTTATATTTTTGTTTCACTACATGGAATTAAAGTGTGGTATTGCTTAGTTCCTTTGATGGGTTCTGCTTTTTGTAACCAATGTTTTAACAAACTTTCCTCTTCTTCTTAGTCCTGGTTTGTACAGTACGTGAACTGGATGTTAGGAATATTTTTCTCACTCAGTTGGAAAAGTTGCATGGGTGTTAAAATTTGGTCTGAATGTGGTCTATGGAGGCTAGCTTGAGCTGCTAGACATTTCACCGTGCCTCCTAAACCATCACATACACCTTTTGCCAGGAGCTGAATGGCAAAAAAGTGCCATTCAGCTTTCACTCCAAAATGTTTCTTGTGATGGCATACAATTATAAGGTTTCTCCTATTTTTATACTGTGCAGAAGAGTCATCCGAGGAGTAGTAGACCTTGCTCAAACTTGTTAGGATGTCAGTTTTATCACTGAAATCAATTTTTTTTGGAACAAATGAACAGCTGTTGAATCATGAAGTAAGCACTCAGACATAAAATACATAAGTGTAGTTCTGATATCTGACTGTAAGCAGAGTCGGCTTATTAGTAATAAGTTATTACTATTCAGCTAAGCAGACAACAGACCGGATGCTGCACTTATCGCACAGGGCGCTGAGGGAGACATTGCACGGACCAGCCCCTGAAACCAGCATCACTGATGGGCGGCAAACAAAGCAGGGGAGAGTAGGGATGTCCCAGTCCCCTCCTTTTCGATGATCTTCGTTTCAGTGTGGAAAGGGAAGTGACAGCAGTTTCCACATTTTTGGGTTCACTGTTAAGCCCACGGCTGTGTGCAAATCCACTACTGATTGTACCTGGGACAAGTTGGTATGCCACTTGGTACTAAAGGTAATATCATCCAAATACACCGATACATACTTCTGATAAGGCTCTAACACTATGTCCATCAGCCTCTGGAACATGGCCGAGGCTGCATGTAACCCAAAAGGCAAGACGACCTAGTGATAGAGACCCTCTGGCGTTATGAAGGCTGACTCTGTCCGAGGCACCTGCCAGTAACCCGTGGTGAAGTACTGGGCCTGCCCCAGTCTCTCAATCAGCTCGTCCACCCAGGACATTGAATAAAGGTCAAATTTCAACACTTTATTACATTTTCAGAAGTCGTTACAAAATCATAACGATCCGTCCAGCTTCAGAACCAGTTACAATGGGGCTAGCCCGCTCCCTCCTGGACTCCTCGATAACTCCTAGCTGGAGCATTTGTTTTTCCTCAGCTGCGATGGCTTGTGTCTGGGTCTCTGTGACAATGTTATGTTGGATCACAGATGTTCGGCCAAGCAGTTCCGAAAATACATCCGTACTCTGCAGCACCAATTTCTCAGTCTCCCGTCGCTTCTGTTTAGAGAGTGTGTCACTTATATTTACCTCTCCCCTTGCCATTGTCGGAGGGTCCCCAGACGATACGACCGGAGTCGCATCCGTAATCATACATTCCCAGTCTTTCCTTGCTTATAGCAAATTTACGTGATATAGCTGTTTGGGTTTTCTCTTCCCAGGTTGATATACTCTCTAATTCATCTCCCCAACCTTTTCCCGGACTTCATATGGCCCTTGCCACTTGGCCATGAGCTTACTTTCTGCTGGGGGCACTAAGACTAATACCTGATCCCCTTGGACATTGATCATGCCAGGGGTGCAACAAAGTGCCATTAGTTGCATAAGGATTAAAAGTGAATTTAGGCTGTGTACCCACGATGTGTTTTTCAAGCGTTTTTGCTGCGGAATTTTCCGCAGCGTAAACGCTTGGGAAACGCATGGTAAGCCTTCTGCCATGGTCCCCTATGCAATTCCGCACTTTCAATGCCCATGCTGCGGATTTTTCCGCAGCGTTTATGCTGCTCTTAAAAATCCGCAGCATGTCCATTAATTTTGCGGAAGCGCTGCGTTTTCGCCGCCATTGACTTGCATTAGAACGCGCCAATTCTGCAAGACTGCTTCTGTACATGCTTAATTGGCGCGTTGTAATGTCTGGATGGTACCCGAGTGTGGAGAAGAGAAGACTCATCCACACCCAGGTACCATAGAAACTGTAAAAAAAAGAATAAAATAAAAAATAAAGATTATATTCACCTACCGACAGCCCCCGGTCTCCTTCCCTGTGCTTGCCAGCAGACTGAAGGACCTGCGCTGACGTCACAGTCATGTGACAGCAGGTCTTTCAGTGCAGTGTCTCGCGATCAGCTGGCAGCCAGGAAGGAGCGCAGCAACACACGCCGGGCCATCGAAAGGTAAGTATCAAGGTTTATTTTTTTATTTTTAACCATTCTCTCAGGTCACACTATATAAATCCATGCTGTTTGCATGGATTTATATAGTGTGACCTAGTTGTCAAGCACTTTCCAAGTGATGCTAAAATCGCTTTGAAAGCACTTGTCAATCCGCATGCGGAAACGCATGTGAATCCACATGTATTACGCTGGAAAAACGCATGTACAATCCGCATGCGTTTTTTCTGCCAGGGAGATGCAGAAATGCTGCAGAAATTTTCTGCTTCATTTCTGCATTGTGGGCACATAGCCTTAATGTAAATGATTAAGTAGCTGAATTTCCATTTTGGGGTAACAAACTCCTTTTGAGAGATTCCTTGCAGTTACTTTGCATGTTGATTTACTTTGTAAGGACACAAGTGCACACATTTCAGATTTTGTCACCTTTTTTCTGTGCAGATTTGTCACAAAACCTAAAGGGTTTCCCGATGCCAGGAAAGTGACTGAGAATCCTGACGTCTCCTGCACATGTTACTTATTTGTGACTTGCAGGTTTGGTGAAGATATAATTCTGCAGGATGTCAATTCTGTCAGCGTTTTTGCTGCAGATTTCACCCACACTGATGAGTGGGGAAAAATCTGCACCTATTTACAGCATTTTCCAGACAAGAGATGGAGAAACCAAAAGCTTAATGTGTGCACACAGCCTAATAGACGTCATTACTAGTGTTGAGCGAGCATGCTCGACACTGCTCGTTACTCGCCCGAGCATCTCACTACTCGGGATGTTCGGCGAGCACCGAGCATTTCCGGGTTACTCGGGCGGGAGCTCGGGTCTCCGCCCTGCATGTTTGGCGCTCTTTACAGAGCCAATGAACATGCAGGGATTGCCAGCCAGTCACTGTAATGCCGCAGCCATGTTGTTTGTGGGCATTACAGTGATTGGCTGGCCGCCCAGTGTCACCTCGAGTATTTAAAACCGGGCGCCGCCATCTTGGACTCAGTCGCCCGGGATCACACAGTCTAGGGAAAGTGCTGCTGATTTAGGGAGAGATATATACTGCGAAATAGTTAGTGTAGGGTCTGTAAAAGCTGCCAGATCAAACAAACCATCCTTCTCAGGACTAATATCCATCCCAGATATCAGGCAGGCAGGCAGGCTGTATAGGAAACGCAGTGGTTATACCAGCATACGCTGCATTACAGTCCAGTGTGCTCCTGCTGCTCAAATTGCTAGACTTAGCTCCAGGTCTCGGGGGCCAGGAAAAATCCTTTTTTTTTTTTTTTCATCTAAATCCTCTTTTTTTCTCCGCTAGAAGTGGTGGAAGAGGAGATCCCATGTAGCGATGCCCAAATATTTGAACAGCCACGGCCACAGGAAGGCGACGCTGGCGCAATTTGTCACAAGAGGTGGACGATGACGAGACACAATTGCCACGAAGTGAGGAGGAGGATCGTGGTGCGGAAGTGGAAGAGGAGGACGTGGTGGATGATCTAGTAACTGACCCAAGGTGGCAGGAGGACACGCAGAGCGAGGCGAGCAGCACACAGGGGGAGGGAGGCAGAGCACCCCAACAGAAAGGAAGAAGCAGTGTGGTGGCTGCACACAGAAGGCGGGCAACCGTTCCCCGTAACACCAACACGAGGGACGTTGCCAGTACAACCGGTAGGTCTTCCAGAGTCTGGAATTTTTTTAAAGACTCTGCTGATAACCCCAAAAAGGCCATTTGTACCACCTGCCATGCCAGTGCCAGCAGGGGTGACAAAAGTACCAGCCTGACCTCCACCAACATGATCAGGCACATGTCAGCAAAGCACCCGACTTTGTGGGGCGAACCCCAGGGTCCACGACCAGTGTCAGCGGGTGTCACCACTGCTTTTTCCGCCGTTGTGCGTGTAAGAGAACCCCCTGTTGTGCGTGCAAGGCAATCCCCTGTCCATACTGCATGCAAAGATTCCCCCTCCTCTCAGTCTTCACTTGTTATGGCAGTTTCTCAAGAAACAGCATCAACGTCCACGTCAGCGTTCAATTGTACATATCCCAGACCTTTGAACGAAAGAGCAAATTCGCAGCCAACGCCCCACAGGCCACAGTCCTAAATTCGCACATTTCACGACTGCTTGCGTTGGAAATGCTGCCTTTTAGGCTGGTGGAGACGGAATCCTTCCGCAACCTTGTGGCGGTGGCCGTCCCTCGGTGCTCGGTCCCCAGCCGACACTATTTTGCCCGGTGTGCCATCCCCGCACTACACAAGCATGTGTCCCAAAACATCTGCCGTGCCCTCAACAACGCAATTACTGGGAGAGTCCACCTGACAACGGACACGTGGACAAGAGCTTGTGGCCAGGGACGGTACATCTCTCTGACGGCACACTGGGTAAACATAGTGGAAGCCGGGAACCAGTCGGACCTTGGGACGGAACACATCCTCTCCACATCGAGGATTGCGTGCCCTATGTCAGTCAGAGTTGCCCCCACAGTGTACAGCTCCTGATGATCATCCTCCTCATGTTCACCCTCCATCTCAGATATCACCGCATCAGTTACAAGCTGGAAGCACTGCCGTACTGCCTCCGCCAAGCAGCAACAGGCTGTGCTGAAACTCATAAACTTAGGTGATAAACCTCACAGTTGTGGACAGCTGTGAAAGAGCAGGCAGATCTGTGGCTGAGACCGCTGAACCTACATCCAGGCATGGTCGTGTGTGACAATGGCCGTAACCTGGTGGCGGCTCTGAGGCGAGATCACACACGTACCATGCCTGAGTCATGTGCTTAAGCTCGTGGTTCAGCGGTTTCTTAAATCGTACCCCGAGTTGCCAGATCTGCTCGTCGAAGTACGCCGCCTGTCAGCTCATTTTCAGAAGTCGGCTACAGCTTCCGCCGCCCTTGCTGTGTTGCAACAGCGTTTGCAGCTTCCGTCACACCGACTTGTGTGTGATGTCCCTGACGCGCCCCTGGGCCTGAGTCGCGCAGCGTTGCGCACGCGGGAGCCTACCCGGAGCCGGATCTGATAGGGGTAGTAGTCTCGTGGCGGTGACCCGGTCCGTGCCCAGGGAGTCAGACTAAGTGGCGGTGTATTAGCAGTAGATGTAGGACGACTACGCCACCCGTTGAATGCAGCTATGGAGCTGCCGCTGCAGGGCAGACCGCTGAGGCCGGTGGAAGGATGGTGCAGCGTGGATGGTATAACCCCCAACGGGAGGGGTATGGCCTCAGGGCAGCCGACGTGGATGATGGGGGTAGCAGGAACCACTCAGAGACGATGCGGTGTAGTTCAGGGTCTTTACTGGTGACAAAGATAGACCCTCCCGGAGTACTGGCTAGCGGTCGGGGCCTGGTCAGTCCTTGAGCAGATGGGATCCCCCTTGGCCAGGCGGAGTTGTAGGCCTCCCCAACTAATTGTACTCTTCTGGCTACCTTGCTAGAGGCGGGTAAAGGTAGCCCACGTCCCTGAGTGTACCGTGTGGTGCTCACCCGTATGGCCGGTGACTCGGGGCCTTCTAGTGGCTTCCGCTCCACGACGGCGGTGCTGGTCCCACGCGTGTGACCGTGCCTTCGGGTTTCTTGGCCAGAGGACCTGAAATCCCCTGCCGGTCGGTTTCTGCTGCTGGGTCAGGGTTAGTCCCCACAGCCTCGGACTCCGGGTCCGGTGGTAACTCTTCAATCAGGGCGAGCTCTTCAGCTGCCAGCCCCTGATTCCTTTTAGCACAACTTCCTCAGAGCTCCTGATCTTTCTTTCCTATAGCTGCTTCTCCTCTTCTCTCTCTACTCTTCTCTTCTCTTCTCTCTAACCCTGCCTCAGCCCCAGTTTTATATAGGGGAAGTTCTTCCCCTCCCAGGACTGGGCAGGAGGTGTGGCATGCATAGGATTCCTGACCAAGAGACCTCCCACCTGCTCTCAGACATAACATTGCTATTACTGTGGAGACCAGAGCCCTGGGGTGCCACATTCCCCCCTAGTGAAATTTAGTACTCCGGGACTAAACATACTTTTGTAAACATAACAAGGTGTAAACAAAAACAGTACAATAAAGAAAACACATTAGGATGGTCACGGCGTGTCCGCAACCGGGTGTAACTTTTGAGGAAAACAAGGGTGTCCATTTCACCAACACAGGGAGACGTAACCAGGTAGGGGTCTGTCCTGCCCCGAGTCCTTAACAGTCTTTTAGTCCGTCCTGGGTTACGCTCCAACTATATGCACAAAGGATTCCCGGTAAATGCACCAAAGACTCCTATAAATAACTAGAAACACATAATTATACACAAGCAACAATAAACAGGTAAACATTAATAAAACAGCTTGAACATTTAGATCCTCCACCGTATGGGCAACTGGCCTCTAGTGACCCTAGTGGACCTACGGAGCTGGTTGACTGGTCCTGAGCTACAGGGTATAGGAGCTGTCAAGGGTAAACTGGGCAGCCGTCTACGGACTCTTTGGGTCACTAGGGGTATGGCAGGCTCACTATAAGCAGAGGGTTGATTTTCCTGGTCTGCTTGTGTGGGGCCTTCTGCCTCCTGGACCGGCTGTTCTTCCCGCTCTACCTGTGTCTCCTTAGGCACTTGGGATGCTGGTTGGAGGAACGTGAGGACGGGTACCACAACAGCACCATTGACTTGAGTCCAAGACCGAGGGAAGTCTCCGAGCACAGTACTAACCCTATCTTCCCTTTCCTCTACGGGTCGAGGGTCCTCTTGTTCCTCTTCAGGGTTCCGTAGCTGTTCGGGACACTTCTTCAGGTGATCCCGGGATACAATGACTGTGGTTTCCCCTCCGTCTTTACTGATCGTACAGATCTTTGGGTTGTCGTGGCTTGAGGGCAGTACGGTGTACGGGTCCTTCTCCCACTGGTCGTCCAACTTGTGGAGCCGTCTTTTCCTCTTCAAGACCTGCTCTCCGGGCACCAGGGGAACAGCGGGAGCATACTGGTTGTAAGTTTTCTCTTGTCTTTCCCTAGCTTGACAGAGACTACGCTCCACGCTCTCCTGTACTTTTCGGTACTGCTGCTGCCTCTCTGTGTCCCAGTCTGCTTCTGGTGAAGTGTCCTCGGGTGTCAGGACTCCCATCTCCAGATCAACAGGAAGCTTACCAGGTCTTGCCCTTATCAGGTAAGCCGGGGTACAGTTGGTGGAACCTACAGGGATGTGGTTGTATAGGTCCACCAGGTCGGGCAGCTTCTCAGGCCACAGACTGCGTTCCTCCAGGGGCAATGTTTTCAGAAGATCTATCACCACCTGGTTCATTTTCTCACAAAGTCCATTAGTTTGCGGGTGATAGGGTGTTGTTCTTATCTTCCGGCAGCCATACAGGGTGCAGAACTCCTGGAAGACCTCCGCTTCAAAGGCAGGCCCCTGGTCCGTCAGCACCTGCTCCGGGTATCCGTGCGGACGGCAGAAGTGCTGCTGGAAGGCTCTAGCTGCTGTTTGAGCCGTTAAGTCCTTGACGGGGACGACAACCAAGAACCGGGAGTAGTGATCCACGATGGTTAACGCGTAGACGTAGCCACTTCTGCTTGGGGTCAGTTTTACATGATCCAAGGCTACCAGTTCCAACGGCTGTCTGGTGATGATGGACCGCAGGGGAGTCTTCTGGCTGGCACGGTCCCTCCTTCTTAGGTTGCATGGGCCACAGTCTCTGCACCACCTCTCGATGGTTCCTCTCATGCCTACCCAATGGAACCGCCCGCGCAGCAGGAACTCCAGCTTCTTCCATCCGAAATGTCCAGCTCCGTCGTGGTATGCCTCCATCACCATAGCTGCGTCTCTTCTTGGCACCACTACTTGCCAGATTAGTTCATGCGTCCGGGAGTTAACCATTCTGCGGCACAACTTCCCTTTGTAAAGGAACAGTCGACTCTTCTCAGCCCACAGTTGTTTGGCTTCCTCCGGAGCGTCCGGGTCAAGGCGTGCATCTGGCCGAGTCAGCATCTCCTTTACCAGTCGGACGGCAGGGTCACTGTCTTGCGTCTCCACCCAGTTGTAATGAGGTAAGGGGTTGAACGTAGCGGATTGCTTACTCCTTACACGGTGGGAATACTGGATAGTTCCATGACGGTGGAACGCGGGGAGCTCAACTTCTTCCAGTCCCTCTGAATCTTCCCCTACGTCCGGTAGGTTTGGCATCCTGGACAGGGCGTCCGCGTTGGTATTGGAGCGTCCTGCCCGGTATTTGATTGTAAACTCATAGTTGGACAAGCGGGCCATCCATCTCTGCTCTAGGGCACCGAGTCTTGCAGTGTCCAGGTGTGTCAACGGGTTGTTATCCGTGTACACGGTGAACCGGGAAGAAGCGAGGTAGTGCTTAAAGCGTTCGGTGACTGCCCACACCACTGCCAGGAACTCTAGCTTAAATGAGCTGTAATTCTCAGGGTTTCTTTCGGTGGGTCGCAGTTTTCGGCTGGCGTAAGCAATTACCCTTTCTTTCCCCTGCTGGATCTGGGACAGTACGGCTCCTAGCCCGATGTTACTGGCGTCGGTGTAGAGGATAAAGGGCTGGCTATAATCAGGGTACGCCAGGATTTCATCCCCCGTGAGGGCCATCTTCAGCTGGCGGAAGGACTCTTCTTCCAGCTTCTCCCATCTGAAGGGTGGCTTCTGGTTCTTGGCCTTCCTGGACTGGCCTATCAGGAGGTCCTGCATAGGAGCTGCCTTTTTGGTGAAACCGGGAATGAACCTTCGGTAGTAGCCTACCAACCCGAGGAACTGCCTCACTTCCTTTACGCTGGAGGGGCTTGGCCATTCCTTAATTGCGGTGATCTTATCAGGGTCGGGAGCCACTCCGTCAGCACTCACCACGTGTCCCAGGTACTGCACCTTTGGCTTCAGGAGGTGACACTTGGAGGGTTTCACCTTTAGGCCGTAACTTGCCAGAGCTTCGAACACTTCCGCCAGGTGTTTCAGGTGGTCCTCGTAGGTCTTGGAGTAGACGATGACATCGTCCAGGTATAACAGGACCGTCTCAAAGTTTCGGTGTCCCAGACAGCATTCCATCAATCGCTGGAAGGTTCCTGGTGCGTTGCAGAGTCCAAACGGCATGCAGGTAAACTCGCTAAGTCCCATCGGGGTGGTGAATGCGGTCTTCTCCCGGTCCGCCTCTGCTACAGGAACCTGCCAGTACCCGCTAGTGAGATCCAAGGTGGAGAAGAAGTTAGCAGATTTTAAAGCAGCCAAAGACTCCTCTATTCTTGGTAAGGGGTACGCATCTTTGTGTGTGATACGGTTAATTTTCCGGTAATCTACACACATTCTCATGGTGTTGTCTTTCTTTTTGACCAAGACTAGTGGAGCTGCCCAGGGGCTACAGCTATCCCTGATTACCCCAGCCTCCTTCATGTCTCTAAGCATCCCCTTGGCGTGTTGGTAGTGTGCAGGGGGTACGGGTTGATACCTCTCTTTTATGGGAGGATGGTCTCCCGTGGGGATGTGGTGTTCTACCCCCTTGACTCGCCCGAAGTCTAACGGGTGTTTACTAAACACTCTCTCGTACTCTTGAACCACCCGGTAGACTCCCTGTTTCTGGTGGGAGGGAGTGGAGTCAGTACCCAAATGTAGTTGCTGACACCAATCCTCCATTATTTTCTTAGAGCCGTTACCTTCCTCCGGATGAGATGGAGGCAAGGGTTCCACAGACTGTATAGAATTTTGGTTGATAGTATATAATTTGGCTAGCGTAGCATACCGGGGCAGGTATACTTCCCTTTTCCCGATATTTATTATGCGAACGGGCACCCTCCCATGGCGTACATCAACTACCCCCCGGGCTGTCAAAATGGTGGGCCTACTGTCTGAGTAGACTGGTTCTACCATGGCCTGGTAATCTCTACCTCTCAGACCAATAGCTGCCCGGCACCAAATCATCATTTCACTTTTCGGGGGCATGGCAATAGGGAAAGGGTCACACATTCTTACGCTACCAATCTCACCGCCGGAGAGTTCCACTTGTTGCCGTCGCATCAGTGCCCGGATCTCTTTCTGGAGCACTCGCTGCTGGCCGGAGCTGGCGTTCTTGGCAACTTGCTGTAAAATGAAAATCACCTCTGCAAGACAATTTTCAATCACATTAGTTCCTAGAGTTATCTTTGGGTGACTCTCGCGCTTGTCAATGTCTACAATGATCAGTCCCTGTGCTGCCAGTTCGACTCTACCGATTTTAATGGTCATCTCTTTAAATCCGATCTGCGGCACGGGTTGACCATTGCTGGCGATGATACTCAAGTCGTCGTCAGGGTAGCGGGTTATATCCGAGTCATTCCAGTACTGCTTGAAGAGCACGTACGGGATGGTGGTGACCTGTGACCCGGTGTCCAGTAGGGCACTCATAGGAATGCCATCCAGTACCACAGGCAAGACTGCACGTCCTCCCACATATTTGTCGCGCCAGTTCGATGGGCCTGGTGATCTTTTTCCTGGGGGTTGGCCCTCTACCCCAGGTTGTGCCAGTTTAAAGGACAGTACCTTGCCATATGTCCGGGTTGATTGCAGCGGCGGCAGATGGGTTGTCCGTCCTCGTTGTATCGGTCGCTGGGTCTTCCTCTGGCCGGTGGGGTCCTCCTTGGTCGACGCCACGGGATGTCCTCCGGTCCGGATGCCAGCTGGATCTTCCCTGGAGCAGAAACCTGTAAAGACTGCACAGTTCGGGTTAGCGCAGCAACGCTTTTAGCTAGCTCTTGGACCTGATGGTGCAGGTCTGGAGCCGGGTCATTGTTCAAAGCCTGCGCATCAGCCCCCACAGGCCCTGCCGACAAGGGCGCCGCCTCCTGGTGGTAAGTGATAGCTGGGCGCCTGTGGGTCACAACGCCACCCGGTGCCGGTTCTCGGAGCACCCGGATGGCTCTGTCCTTGAACTGTGCAAAGTCCAGATGAGGATCCTGTAAGGCTATGGCCCGCAACTGGGTTCGGTGGACATTGCAATATAGTCCCTCTATAAATTGTTCGGTCAACAGCCTGTCCTCGTTTCCCACGCTGTCGGGGTCGGTCTGCTTAATGGCTCTCAGGGCCTCTTGTAGGTTTAGTGCATAGTCCCTTATACTCTCATGTGCTCGCTGCTTGCACCCATAGAATTTAAGCTTAATCTCGGCTGAGGTGCGGGTATCAAAGATGTCCCTCAGCCGGGTTAGTATCCCTGCGACAGTCCTCCCAGGTGGCCAGGACTTTACCTCCCTTTGGGCTGCCCCGGTTAGTTGGGCCACCAGGATGCTCACTTTTTGCTCTTCTGTGAGGGGGTACACCTGGAAGAGGCTATCCAGCTTTTCTCTAAAGTCATTCAGGGTATGTGACTCCCCTGAGTATTGGGGTAGCCAGGCTGCTCCCGGGATATAGGGCATGGTGAAAGGCATGACTGCAGCAGCGCTGGCGGGGGTTGAGGCAGTGAAGCTCTCCTCCGTATCCGACATCTTCCTCCCCCCTAGTGGACCGTGGCCTACCTTGCGATGATCCTCTTCCGTAGGCCGCGGCTCCGCAGTGGATCGTCAGGGTTGAGGACCTTCCGTCGCGCTCCTGTGACGTCGGCGTCTGCTGGGCTCCTTCCAGGACCTTACGCAACGTCCGGACGTGAGGCGGGGCTTCAGTTCTCGCGTGCTTTCGGAGTCCACGCCCCTCTTCTTCCCACGCGGCGTCTTCAAGATGGCGTCCAACGGCGGGAAAACTCCACGGATGGCGGGAAGAAGGCAGAAGATGGCGCCGGATGGCGGGAAAACTTCACGGATGGCGGGAAGAAGGTAGAAGATGGCGCCGGATGGCGGGAAACTTCACCACTGGTAAGTTTGAACAGTCTTTTTCAGGCACGCAGTACCCGGTGGTTGCGGGCACGTATTCCTGCCGACTACGCCAAAAGTTGACGCGCCCCTGGGCCTGAGTCGCGCAGCGTTGCGCACGCGGGAGCCTACCCGGAGCCGGATCTGATAGGGGTAGTAGTCTTGTGGCGGTGACCCGGTCCGTGCCCAGGGAGTCAGACTAAGTGGCGGTGTATTAGCAGTAGATGTAGGACGACTACGCCACCCGTTGAATGCAGCTATGGAGCTGCCGCTGCAGGGCAGACCGCTGAGGCCGGTGGAAGGATGGTGCAGCGTGGATGGTATAACCCCGAACGGGAGGGGTATGGCCTCAGGGCAGCCGACGTGGATGATGGGGGTAGCAGGAACCACTCAGAGACGATGCGGTGTAGTTCAGGGTCTTTACTGGTGACAAAGATAGACCCTCCCGGAGTACTGGCTAGCGGTCGGGGCCTGGTCAGTCCTTGAGCAGATGGGATCCCCCTTGGCCAGGCGGAGTTGTAGGCCTCCCCAACTAATTGTACTCTTCTGGCTACCTTGCTAGAGGCGGGTAAAGGTAGCCCACGTCCCTGAGTGTACCGTGTGGTGCTCACCCGTATGGCCGGTGACTCGGGGCCTTCTAGTGGCTTCCGCTCCACGACGGCGGTGCTGGTCCCACGCGTGTGACCGTGCCTTCGGGTTTCTTGGCCAGAGGACCTGAAATCCCCTGCCGGTCGGTTTCTGCTGCTGGGTCAGGGTTAGTCCCCACAGCCTCGGACTCCGGGTCCGGTGGTAACTCTTCAATCAGGGCGAGCTCTTCAGCTGCCAGCCCCTGATTCCTTTTAGCACGACTTCCTCAGAGCTCCTGATCTTTCTTTCCTATAGCTGCTTCTCCTCTTCTCTCTCTACTCTTCTCTTCTCTTCTCTCTAACCCTGCCTCAGCCCCAGTTTTATATAGGGGAAGTTCTTCCCCTCCCAGAACTGGGCAGGAGGTGTGGCATGCATAGGATTCCTGACCAAGAGACCTCCCACCTGCTCTCAGACATAACATTGCTATTACTGTGGAGACCAGACCCCTGGGGTGCCACATCCCTACACGTTGGAACTCTACCCTCCACATGTTGCAAAGGATTTGTGAGCAGAAGAGAGCAGTTGTAGAGTACCAGCTGCAACAAGGCCGTCGATATTCAGGTCAGACTCCACACATAAGACCTCAGGAGTGGACCTGGATGTCTGACATATGTACCATCCTGACAATCTTTGAGGAGTCCACCAAGATGGTGAGTGGCGATGACGCCATCATTAGCGTCAGCATCCCACTTGTCTGTCTTTTGCAACGCACTCTGCAGAGAATTAAAGAGGAGGCATTGCAGCCAGAGTATGATGAGATGGATCAAGAAGCCGTAGCGGGCGATTACACACAGCCCAGCCTCATCTCATCCCAATGTGCATTGGGGGACCATGAGGGAGAGGAGGAGGAGGAAGAAAAACAGGAGCTGGTATCATGTTCTTTAGACTGTAGTACCTGTACAACTGTCATATCATCGGTTTAGCGTGGGTGGCCTGAGGACGGGGAGGAGGAGGAGAGCATGGTCAGTCGTGATCTTGGTGAGCACACGGAAGTCTTGCCCGTTACCAGTCTGGCACGCATGGCTGACTTTATGTTACGCTGCCTTAACCGTGACCCTCGCGTTGTCAAAATGTTGGGTGACAGTCATTACTGGTTGGTGACACTTTTAGACCCCCGCTACAAGGAGAACTTTCACTCTCTTATTCCTGAGGTGGAGAGGTCTACAAAAATGGGGCAGTACCAGAAGGCTCTTGCTGCAGAGCTGTTAAAAAAAAAATTCCCATCTGAACACGCTAGCGGCAGAGGTCACAGTTGGCCAACCAAGGCGTACAGGCGAGCGAGACGCAACTCCAATCCAGCAGAGGCAGGGGAACACTGTCAACGTTCTGGGACAGTTTTCTGAGACCCACCCAATTTACAGGCCCTGAGGCTCAGGGTACTCTCACAAGGAGTGGAAAGTTTCAAAAGATGGTGAGGGGGAGTACCTTGCCGACCGTACCAGCGTCCTCCGTGATTCCTCTGTGCCTTTTAATTATTGGGTATCCAAGCTGGACACTTGGAATGAACTTTCTCTGTATGCCTTGGAGGTCCTGGCCTTCCCTGCCGCTAGCGTGTTATCGGAGCGTGTTTTTAGTGCCGCTGGGGGAATTATAACTGATAAGTGTTAGAACTCTCCTGTTAGGTTTTTTCTAGTTTGCTTGTCACATGACCTTTTTTGCCTATTTAAACCTGCTCCGCCCTTCTGACCTTGCTGGACTTCATTGTAATTTTAACTCTTTATCTAGCCAGGTGCTTTGTTACCTTACTCCGTCAGTTTAGCTAGGTCTCTTGACCTCTATTTTCTATGTTGTTTTGTTTGTCCTTTTCTGCTACAATTTCTGTTAGGAGGTGTCCATCTTACTCCCAGTCCCTAGTTCTTGTAGGGATCCCTCCCTCACATCTATAGGTCTTCGTACAGACTAGCTGAGGACTTTAGCGGGTCTGATCACAGGATCAGGTTCCTCGCTACAACGTAGCGGGTTAAGCTTAGTTCTATTGTAGGGACAGATCTCCTTTCTTTCCTTAGTGCTTGTAGCAGATCATAACAGTAAGTCCAGCCCAAAAATATCTCTTAAGGAAAGACTTCCCATTTCCATCATGGTGTCGGTTCAGGATTTGGCTCAACGCCTGCAGGGACTCTCTCTGGAGGTGGCCGAGCTCCAACAACACGTGAGTAGCTGTTCTGGAGCACATTTTGTGGAGCCAAAGGTACGTTTGCCTGATTTATATTTTGGTGATCAAGAAGATTTTTTTTCCTTTTAAAAATGCTTGTTTATTAGCTGAGACTGAATTGAGACGTTTGAGGCAGGGATCAGGTAATGTGGAAAAATATTGTTCTCACTTACGTCGGTGGTCTGCCCAGGTGGGGTGGAACGATTCAGCTTTGAAAAGTTTGTTTCTTGCGGGGCTAGGTGAAAGGGTTAAGGATCTGCTGATTGCTTATCCCACACCTGGAAACTTGCAGGAGGCAATGCAATTAGCTATATGGGTGGACAGGAGACTGCGTGCAAGGGTTAATGAGAGTAAAACCTCTGCCATGTCAGCTCCGAGTCTTGAGAGGGTCTGTACTGACATTGGAGAGCCGATGGAGATTGGGGCGATGGCACCCCGCTCTCAGGAAAAAGACCGCAGGTTTTCTGAAGGTTTGTGCTTTTATTGCGGAAAATCTGATCATTTCATTAAGAACTGTGTGCTTCGGATGAACAAAGAAAAAAAAAAGGTCAGTTACGCCCATATAGCCTGTTTAAATACTAAGCGGGTATTCCTATCTGCTACTACCGTTGCTCAGGAAGAATTAATTGAATTTCGGGTATTTGTGGATTGTGGTTCTACTCTGAATGTGATTGATGGGGGGATTCTTGGAAAAACTTAAATTAAAACCCAAACCTTTGTCATCCCCTATTGCTGTGGTTTCCGTCGATGGCTCTCCCTTGAAGAGTGTTACTCACAAGGTCTGTGAATTTCCCCTCACTATTAATGGTGTTCACCAAGAGAATTTGGATTTGGTAGTATTAAATAATTTGCCTTGTCCAGTAGTTTTGGGGTTGCCCTGGTTAAAATTGTACAATCCTGTACTGGATTGGTCTACCAATGAAATTAAGTCCTGGAGCCCTAAGTGTTATGACAAGTGTTGTAACGGACGTATTGCTGCGGTGGAAAAAGGGGAATTACCTGTACCTATTTAGGATTTTTGGAGAGTTTTTTCTGAGGATGAGTCACAAATTTTGCCTCCCCATAGAGACTATGATTGTACCATTGAATTTGTCCATGGAGCGACTCTTCCTAAAAGTCGTTTATTTAATCTTACTATTCCTGAGAGAAAGGCTTTGGAGGAATACATACAAACGAGCTTGGCCGCCGGTCACATTAGGCCTTCCAAGTCTCCTGTGGCTGTTGGATTTTTTTTTGTTAAAAAAAAAGGACGGCGGTTTACGTCCTTGTCTGGATTTTCGTGAGATTAATAAAATTACTGTACGCAATCCTTACCCACTGCCATTGATTCCTGATTTGTTTAACCAGTTAGTGGGGGCCAAGTGGTTCTCTAAAATTGATGTCCGGGGGGCATACAATTTGTTGCGCATGAAGGACGGTGATGAATGGAAGACTGCTTTTAACACTCCTGTGGGTCATTTTGAGAATCTGGTTATGCCTTTCGGTCTTACCAATGCACCAGCATTTTTTCAGAATCTTATTAATGACATCCTTAGACCTTTGATCGGCAAAAATTTGGTTGTGTATTTGGATGACATTTTGATTTATTCAACGGATCTGGAGTCTCATTGGCGGAGCGTACGTGAGGTATTACAGTTATTAATTGACAATTCGCTTTTTGCTAAGCTGGAGAAATGTGAGTTCGCTGTACAGAGAATTAGTTTTTTGGGCTACATTATCTCCAGCGAGGGCTTTGAGATGGACCCGGTGAAAGTTCAAGCTGTGCAGGAATGGCCTAGGTCTATTGGTTTGAAATCGATACAGAGGTTTTTGGGTTTCGCCAATTAATACAGAAAATTCATTAAAAATTTTTCTATTATTGTCAAACCACTGACCGATCTCACCAGGAAAGGTGCTAATGCGGTTCAGTGGACTACTGAGGCCATTGAAGCTTTTGTGTTTCTAAAGGAGAGGTTCAGCTCTGCTCCCATCCTTATGCAGCCTGATGTGACTAAGCCGATTTTGGTTGAGGTTGATGCTTCTTCGGTGGGGGTTGGTGCGGTGTTGTCTCAGAAAAACAAGGATGGAGTACATCCCTGTGCTTTTTTTTCAAAAAAATTTTCTGAGACTGAACTTAATTACGATATTGGTAATCGGGAATTGTTGGCTATTAAACTCGCATTTGAACACTGGCGTCATCTCTTGGAAGGTGCTGAATTTCCCATTCAGGTTTTCACTGATCATAAAAATCTGATCTATCTTGATGCTGCCAAGCGCTTGAATGCCCGTCAGGCTAGGGGGGCACTTTTTTTCTCGCGGTTTAATTTTTCTGTTACTTACATCCCGGGTACCAAGAATGTTAAAGCTGATGCTTTGTCTCGCAGCTCATCTCCCATGGTCGGTGCTGAGGAGGAGGAGAGCATTTTACAAGAAGGTGTTGTGATTGCTGCATTGGACTCCGTTTTGGAAGATGAGATTCTTAAAGCACAGGAGAATGCCCCATCTAACACTCCCCATGGGAGGTTGTTTGTGCCTAGGACCTTTAGGAGAGATTTGTTTGTTGAGTGTCATGAGTCTCGGTTGGCAGGTCATCCAGGAATTTCTGAGACCAAGAGACTTGTGGGTCGCAGTTTTTGGTGGCCTGGATGGCAGAAGGAAGTTATTAAGTGGGTGCGTCAATGTACTGTGTGTGCTAGATCTAAGTCTTCACATGCTCCTGCTGCGGGATTGCTTTGCCCTCTGGAGGTTCCTAGTGCACCTTGGACACATCTGGCTATGGACTTTATTACTGACCTTCCCCCCTCTGAGGGATTCACGGTCATCTGGGTGGTCGTGGACCGTTTTAGCAAGATGTGTCACTTGGTTCCCTTCATCAAACTGCCCTGCGCTAAGACACTCGCTAAGGCCTTTGTCAAGGAGATTGTGAGACTCCATGGCCTTCCTACTGACATTGTTTCTGATAGGGGACCTCAGTTCGTGGCTCGTTTTTGGCATCCCTTTTGTGACAGGTTGGGAGTTCATTTGTCATCTTCATCTGGATATCATCCTGAGTCTAATGGCCAGACAGAAAGGAAGAACCAGGATGTTGAGCAGTTCTTGCATTGTTTTGTGGCAGACAATCAAGAGGGGTGGTCTGAGTTTCTGCCACTTGCTGAATTTGCTCTTCACAACCATACATCCTCTTCTGCTGGGTGTTCGCCTTTTTTTTGTTGTTCTAGGAGACATCCGTCTTTTGGGTCATTCTCCAAATTGGTATCGGCTGTGCCTGAGGAGGAGAGTTTTTCCGGTGATTTGGAAAGAGTTTGGACGGATGTGCGTGGTAATCTGCAGGAAGCTAACAAAAAATCTAAGAGGTACTTTGACAGGAAACGTCAAAAGGTTTTGTTTACGGCTGGTGACATGGTTTGGTTGTCCTCTAAGAATCTGCGGTTGAGGATTCCTTCTAAAAAATTGGGTCCCAAGTTTGTAGTGCCCTTTAAGGTGCTTCAGGTAGTTAACCAATCTGCTGTTAGGTTGGAGATTCCCACCTCCTGGAAGATTAATCCGGTGTTCCATGTTTCTCTATTGAAAAAAGCTGATGTATCTGATAGAGACGCCACTGCCACTGTTCCTCTGGTGGTGGAGGACGGGGAATATGAAATTTCCCGCATCCTTAATTCTAGACGGTATAGAGGGAGTTTGCAGTATCTCATCCCTTGGAAGGGTTTCGGTCCCGAGGATAACTCATGGGTGAGGGCGGATGATGTTTCTGCTTCCAGACTTGTCAGAGCATTTCACAGGAGGTTTCCTGATAAGCCTGGGCCTAGGGGATCCGGAGGATCCTCATAGAAGAGGGGGTACTGTTAGAACTCTCCTGTTGGGTTTTTTCTAGTTTGCTGGTCACATGACCTTTTTTGCCTATTTAAACCTGCTCTGCCCTTCTGGCCTTGCTGGACTTCATTGTAATTTCAACTCTTTATCTAGCCAGGTGCTTTGTTACCTTACTCCGTCAGTTTAGCTAGGTCTCTTGACCTCTATTTTCTATGTTGTTTTGTTTGTCCTTTTCTGCTACAATTTCTGTTAGGAGGTGTCCATCTTACTCCCAGTCCCTAGTTCTTGTAGGGATCCCTCCCTCACATCTATAGGTCTTCATACAGACTAGCTGAGGACTTTAGCAGGTCTGATCACAGGATCAGGTTCCCCGTTACATCGTAGGGATTAAGCTTAGTTCTATTGTAGGGACAGATCTCCTGTCTTTCCTTAGTGCTTGTAGCAGATCATAACAATAAACGCACTCAGCCATGTGAGGATTTTTTTTTTTTTCAGAACGAGTTGTAGTTTTGAATGATGCAATTAATTTTGCTATAAAACATACATTATAAAAGAGGCAGCCATACTTGCCAATACCTAGTCGCAATACTAATATACTACGGGATGTATCAGCCCTCAGGTGGAGACAGAGCTGGTGCAAAATACTAATGAAATAACCACTCACACCTACCATTTTTTTTTTTGGACCATAAGACGCACCTAGGTTTTAGAGGAGAAAAAAAAAATTGAAGCAAAAAACGTGTTCATGATGCACTTTTAAGGGGGAGGAGGTCTTCTTCTGACACTGGTATAGGGGTAATGTCCCCCAATTCTGACAATATCCCCCATCCTGGTATGTATGCATGGCACCCCTAATCCCTATCCTGGTGTGCATGGCACCCCTAATCCCTTTCCTGGTGTGCATGGCACCCCTAATCCCTTTCCTGGTGTGTATGGCACCCCTAATCCCTGTCCTGGTATGCATGGCACCCCTCATTCCTGTCTTGGTATGCATGGCACCCCTCATCCCTGTCCTGGTATGCATGGCACCCATCATCCCTGTCCTGGTATGCATGGCACCCCTCATCCCTGTCCTGGTATGCATGGCACCCCTCATCCCTTTCCTGGTATGCATGGCAACCCTCATCCCTGTCCTGGTATGCATGGCACCCCTCATCCCTGTCCTGGTATGCATGGCACCCCTCATCCCTGTCCTGGTATGCATGGCACCCCTCATCCCTGTCCTGGTATGCATGGCACCCCTCATCCCTGTCCTGGTATGCATGGCACCCCTCATCCCTGTCCTGGTATGCATGGCACCCCTCATCCCTGTCCTGGTATGCATGGCACCCCTCATCCCTGTCCTGGTATGCATAGCACCCCTCATCCCTGTCCTGGTATGCATGGCACCCCTCATCCCTGTCCTGGTATGCATGGCACCCCTCATCCCCGTCCTGGTATGCATGGCACAGCAGTCCCCATCCTGGTATGCATGGCACAGCAGTCCCCATCCTGGTATGCATGGCACCCCTAATCCCTATCCTGTTATGTATGACCCCCTCATCTTTATCCTGTTACATATGCCCCCATCATCTTTATCCTGGTATGTATGGCCCGCTCATCTTTATTCTGGTTTGTATGGCCCCCTCATCTTTATCCTGGTTTGTATGGCCCCCTCATCCTTATCCTAGTATGCATGGTCCCCGTAATCCCCATCATGCTGCACATATAAAAAAATAAATATATAAACACTCCTACTCACCTTTCTTCTCTCCTCCAGCGCTGACGCCTGTCTGCCCGCACTGATCTCCCCATGTGAGCTGCGCATGGCGTCACTGCCATGCGCGGCTCACAAGGAGAGATCAGCTGTCGGAAGTCACTGCTCCCCACGCCGGGACTGTGTGCGCGGGGATCAGTGACTTCATGCTCCTTCATAGCCGGCACACAGCTTAGCCGCGCTGCGGCTCCTGCTGCTGCCGGGTTATCTCGTGTGCCCGCTTATTAAAGGGCATGAATATTCACCCCCTCCCCACGCCCATGGGCATGGAGAGAGGTTAAATATTCATGCCCTTTAACAGCGGGCACAGGCGATTCCGGCAGCAGCTGCGGCTACACTGTGTGCTGCTATTAAGGAGCATGAATATTCAGTGTTCCCCATGGGCGTGGGGAGCAGTGAATATTCATTTTCTTTAGCAGCGGGGACAGCGTAGGCTGCTGCCTCCTGTGTCCGCTCCTCCACCGCTACAGCTCCCCACAGCACAGTATATATACTCACCCCTCCCCAACATTCGGACTATAAGATGCACCCCCCATTTTCCTCCAAAATTTTGGAGGAAAAAAATGCGTCTTATAGTCTGAAAAATACGGTACTATTCATGTAGGGGATTAGAAATGCACAGTATAAGGCTTGTATAGGGCGCCAGTCACACAGATACATGTAGTGCAACATGCCAACTTGCTGCCTATTAGTGATGCCAAAGCTATTACAGAATTTCCCCAAAAATAAGCCCTAGCATGATTTTACAGGATTTTTGGAGGATGCTTGACATATAGGCCCTACTCCAAAAATAAGCCTTAGTTAGTCAGGACTGGCGTTAGGAGAGGGGAGCAACTGGGCAATTTATCAGGGCCCCTACTCTTTGGGGCTCCCTAAGCATTTCTATTCCAAGGCTGCTTAAGGACCTTTGGTGACATCATAGTCATGTGACCATAATGTCAGCAGAGGTTCTTGAAATGTGGGAGCCTAGAGTAACTGAAGAGTAGATAGACTGGTATGTAGGGGGGGAGACTGGACAATTTCTCTAGGTTCCCACTCTGAGGCCCTCAGCGTTTCTATTCCAAGGTTCAGACTACTTAAGGACCTTTGGAGAAATCACTGTCCTATGACCCTGATGTCACCAAAGGTCTTTTAACAGAGGAAGTCTAGAGGAGCTGAGACAGGCTGGTATGTATGTGCAGTGTGTGTGTCTGTGTATATTCTTGTGTATGTGCAATGTGTGTGATATGACATGATTATTATATATGGATAAATGAAGACATTCCCTGAAAATAAGCCCTAACCCATCTTTTTGAGCAAAAAATGATATAAGACCTTGTCTTATTTTCTGTAAAAGATGCTAGATCAGGCGGTCTGCCGAGCACTATATATGTGCACCCTACAAGAACAGACACATGGTTTCCACCAACACTACAAAAGCCTGGCTGCATCCTGCAAGGATGGAAAATTATGTAAGGTATTAGTTAATATTTTGACCAAAATATGTAAGCCTGCACCTACGTCAGGGGTCCTCATTGTCTTTCCAGCGAAAAGACAATATAACGTATTGGAAAACCAGATTTAACGCTGGCAGTAAAATGTTTCACCTCATAGAAAGAATAAGGCTGTGTGCCCACAATGTGTTTTTCAAGCATTTATGCTGCGGAATTTCCGCAGTATAAACGCTTCAAAAACGCTTGGTAATCCGCCCCCCATGGTCCCCAATGACAAGACGCACTTTCAATGCCCATGCTGCGTTTTTTTCCGCAGCTTTTATGCTGCGCTCAAAAATCTGCAGCATGTCCATTAATTTTGCGGAAGCGCGGCGTAATCGCCGCCATTGACTTGCTTTGAGACGCATATAATCCGTGTCAGTACATTTGTACTCACGGATTATATGCGTTTCTATGTGCGGATGGTACCCAGGTCTGGAGTAGAGTAGACTCTCATCCAGACCTGGGTACCATAGAAACTGTAAAAAATAGAATTTAAAATAAAAAATAAAGTTTATACTCACCTTCCGATGTCTTCCCGGTGTTTTGTCTGCTACGTCCAGTGACTTGCAATGTTCGCGTGGTTGTGAAGGACCTGCCATGACGTCACTGAGTCATGTGACCCATCACATGGCTCAATGACGTCACCGCAGGTCCTTCACACCACCGCGAGCAGTGCAAGACACTGGACGGAGCAGACAAAACACCGGGAAGACATCGGAAGGTGAGTATAAACTTTATTTTTTTTTATTTTTCACCATTCTTATTCTCTTTTTTAACTAACTTGGTCACACTACTATAAATCCATGCCCGTTGCAACAAGGTGGACAAGTTGTCAAGCACTTTTCCAAGTGATGCTAAAATCGCTTGGAAAAGTACTTGATAACCCCCATGCAGAAATGCGCATGCAAAGACGCTTCACAAACGCTTCTACCTGGCGGGAAAAACGCATGTAAAATCCGCATGCGTTTTTCCTGCCAGGGAGAAGCGTAAAAAATATGCAGCATTTCTGCATCGTGGGCACATAGCCTCAGCCTTGATCCCATGCTGTCCTGTCTGTATACTTGTGACGCGCCCCCTGGGACATATTCCTTTTTGAGGGGAATACCCGGCACCGGATCAGATGGGGGGGGTTGTAGTCTCCGAGCGGCTGTGACCCGGTCCCGTGCCCAGGGCGTCAAGCTAAGTGTTATGTGGCAGCTTTACAGATGTTACTAAAGTTCTTTTGTGTCGACTACGCCACCCGTTGTGATGCGGTCACTGTGGCCGCCGCTGCTGCAGGGTCCGCTGAGGCTGATGGTGGGTGCGCAGCTTGGTGAGATAACCCCCAACGGGAGGGGTATAGCCTCAGAGGGGACAGGCGCAGAGGATGGGGGTTGTGGTGGTGCGATGCAGCCGGCAATGAAGACAGACTCGGGTTGTGCAGTTAAGGGTGTTTACTTACTGCTGATGTTGTACTGGTCACTCCAGCTGCTAGTGACCACCCGAGCCATGCTGCGTCCACCAGGTCCTGGATCCGGCCAACCCCCAAACAAGTCCAGAGCGTGGCCCTGAGCTCTCCCTCTGTCCTTTCTTCAGCCGTCCCCACCAGTGATTCACCTAGGTCCAGCTCCCTCGGGCCTTCTTTTGGGACACCCTTGGCCCTGGGTTCCCTGACCCTTCATGTGGTGTGCCTTCGGGGTGAATGTGGTGGGTGACCGTGACAGACACTGCCCACGGTCTCCGGTCTCTGGCTGGGGAATGTCTTTGCCCCCACCAGCTTGGGTTCCGGTACCCTCTTGCTGACTCCTCACCCGGTGCTCTAATTTGGGTTCTTGGGTCCCTTCAGTCTTCCCCCTCTGGGTCTTTCTCTGCTCCACTCTCTCTCTCTCCAGGGCTGCTGTTTCCTTCTCTCTCCTCTCCAACTGACTTGTTCTCAGCGTCTGACCCTGATCTAAGTTGGTGCCCTCCTTATATATCCCTCTATGTGTGAGCTCAGGTGACCAGCACCCAATGAGCTCCTATCACTACCCAGACTGCTCCCCCTATCTGCCCCTACACTACATGGGATGTACCACCCCCCTCCCACTCCAGCCAGGAACAGGCTCGGTTGTACCTGCACATTTCTAAGTGGGAGTACCGTCGGCCTGCTCCTCTGGAATGGGATGTATGTAGTGCATGCAGTCTATCTGAGCTCAGTTCCACACTCCTTCCTTACCCGGGAGTGGAATATCACACCTCTGGGTTGAGGTGCAATACCCCTGTAGCAGCCGAATCCTCAGGGTGCTACATTCCCCCCTGGTAAATCACAGCACGTCCTCGGGCTGTAAGACATAAAACACCAAAACATACAAAATTTTTATATGAACATATAAAACATATAAACATTATATATATATAAACTTTTTATATAAACATTCTCGTAGACTTCTCTTGTCTCTGGTTCCTCCTCCGGACACTGTGCAACGTGTGTCCGGGAAAAGTGCGACAGTCTCTTAGTAAAACTGGTTTTCTATAAAACCGGTAGGGGGCGCTTTAGGAAGCGCAACTATATACAGGGGTTGAAAGTTGGCCGCTCTCAGTCCTCGGCCAGGTAGAGGGTAGGGAATGGCTGCTCACAGTCCTCAGCCTGTAGGATGAAGGGGTTAACGGGTAAACAGTTCCCTGGTCCCAACGGGGACTATTTTTGCAGCAACAGTTTCAGTTTCTATATACCCCGATTGGGTAACTATTTACAGCTCCTGCTCTGCCGCACTCAACGGCGTCTTCCTCCTGCTCTTTCTTGATATGATGTTTCTTCAGACCCGTCCGGGTCCTCTGGCTCCTCCTCCCCGTACCGCAACTCCTCCTCCGTCAAGCGGTGTACGTGGAGGGCGTAAGGTCCTTTGGCACACTTGTGCCGGGTGAAAGTGACCTCGTCTCCGACGTAGAGGTCACGGCCTTTGTGACCTTCCGGCAGGTGGGACTCGACGTCTCTGCGGGTCACAAAAACGTCACCGCGGTTGTTACGGTCCCCAATAAAGCCCCACCCATGCTGCGGGTTGAACTTTATCACTGTCCCGATGGTGCGGGGACAATGCGCTGCACGGGGGTTCCTCCTAGTCCGGCTCTTCTGCTCCGCGCTCTGGATTTGGGCCTGTTGTTCTCTGACCCGCCTCTCCTCCCGTTCTCTCTTAAACTCTGCCAGCTGTTGACGGCAACACTCTGTACGTTCAGCTGCGGCTGCCCGAGTTTCTCCGGTGAACCCCATCAAATCTTCTCCCGTGGGGTCCCACACGAATTGGGCTTCTGCTAGAGGAGGCGAGACCCGAGCCACGGGCTTCGGAGCCGGGATTAGGGGCTCACACAAGGGCCCTAGTCTTTGCTGCCGCTCCAGCTCAGGGTACCCTTCGGGCCTGATGAAGGGCCGCCCATCCGGCCATGTGAGCTGGCCGAAGAGGTCCTCCCCCAGGTGTGGCACCCTAGGTATTGCGGGCGCGGGCGCGGTGGTGGTGGCACCCGGGTTGCCCAGGCCTTGCGGCCAGGCCTGGGGCACCTGGAAGGTGAAGGGCACCGTTAGGACGGCGGCGCCCTGGGCTACCTGGCCTTGCGGCCAGGCCGGAGGCTCCGCGGAGGTAGGGGGCGCTGTTGGTGGTGCGGCGCCCGGGGGTACTAGGCCTTGCGACCAGGCTGGTGGTAATTCCTGCTTTGTCACGCTCCGGGTCGGGGCGCGTGACGTCACAGGGGTCGCTGCAGCGGCTTCCGGTCGGGGCCTAGTCCATGGCGGTGACCTGGCGGCTACGGGCACAGCAGGGGGACTTTCGGGCTCTGCGACGGGGAGCTGGGGCAGGTAAGCGGTGTCACGGCTTGGGGTATAGGCGTCCCCTTTACCTGCCTCCACGCGTTCGGCTCCCTCCTCGGCGCCGTCTCCGGCCTTGGGTCCTCCTGCGCCATCCTCAGAGGCGGTCTGCTTCCTCTTCCAGGGTAGCGTGCTCCGTTGACTGGTCTCTGCTTGCTGGGTCATCTCCCGGCCCCACTCCGCCAGTATCTCGCGCTGTACCCGGGCCATCCTCCTTGCGAGGCCCTCCAGGGCAGTTTGTGCACACTCCCGATCTCGGGGGAGCTGCGCTAGGATCTCCGCTAGACCTAGCGGGGTTGTGGACTCTAGCAGGCTCCTGACCATCGGGTCGGTGCTGCTCTGCTCGGCTTCCGGCAGGCTCCTGGCCAGCGGGCCGGTGCTGCTCTGCCCTCCTTCCTCGGTCTCTAGCAGACTCCTGGCCAGCGGGCCGGTGCTGTTCTGCTTTCTTTCCATCTCCGGGTGAGCTTCTCCGCTACTCCTTGTTAGACCTCTTGCCTCCGGGTGCGCTCGCTCCAGACTGCTCCAAGCGACACCCATCTTTTCTCTTCTCTTTCGTCTCCTCCCACTTCGAGGGCGGTCCCGGGGCAACTCGGTGACTGTCAGCTCCAGGGGGAGTTCTTTCACGCTGACAGACACCTCCAGCATCACAGTCTCTGTTGGTGGGGGCGGTTTCCACTTTTGGCGCCATTTTCTGTCCCGGCCCACGATGGGATGTGGCCTCTTGCCCTCCTTTGGCACGCCCATAATGGCGTCCGCTGCTCTTCCAAGGCGGGAAATCTGCGGTTTTGGCGGGAAGCGTCGCCCAGTGGCGGGAAACTCTGCAGATGGCGGGAACAAGTTGGAAATGGCGGACAATCGGCGGGAAACGACTGGTGATGGAGTCCGATGGCGTGGACCCCCCGGAACCGGCGGGAGACTTCTTTCTGAGGTAAACTTGCACTTTTCTTCAGGCACGCAGTACCCGGGTGTGGCGGGCACGTAATCCTGCCGACTACGCCAAAGTTGACGCGCCCCCCTGGGACATATTCCTTTTTGAGGGGAATACCCGGCACCGGATCAGATGGGGGGGGTTGTAGTCTCCGAGCGGCTGTGACCCGGTCCCGTGCCCAGGGCGTCAAGCTAAGTGTTATGTGGCAGCTTTACAGATGTTACTAAAGTTCTTTTGTGTCGACTACGCCACCCGTTGTGATGCGGTCACTGTGGCCGCCGCTGCTGCAGGGTCCGCTGAGGCTGATGGTGGGTGCGCAGCTTGGTGAGATAACCCCCAACGGGAGGGGTATAGCCTCAGAGGGGACAGGCGCAGAGGATGGGGGTTGTGGTGGTGCGATGCAGCCGGCAATGAAGACAGACTCGGGTTGTGCAGTTAAGGGTGTTTACTTACTGCTGATGTTGTACTGGTCACTCCAGCTGCTAGTGACCACCCGAGCCATGCTGCGTCCACCAGGTCCTGGATCCGGCCAACCCCCAAACAAGTCCAGAGCGTGGCCCTGAGCTCTCCCTCTGTCCTTTCTTCAGCCGTCCCCACCAGTGATTCACCTAGGTCCAGCTCCCTCGGGCCTTCTTTTGGGACACCCTTGGCCCTGGGTTCCCTGACCCTTCATGTGGTGTGCCTTCGGGGTGAATGTGGTGGGTGACCGTGACAGACACTGCCCACGGTCTCCGGTCTCTGGCTGGGGAATGTCTTTGCCCCCACCAGCTTGGGTTCCGGTACCCTCTTGCTGACTCCTCACCCGGTGCTCTAATTTGGGTTCTTGGGTCCCTTCAGTCTTCCCCCTCTGGGTCTTTCTCTGCTCCACTCTCTCTCTCTCCAGGGCTGCTGTTTCCTTCTCTCTCCTCTCCAACTGACTTGTTCTCAGCGTCTGACCCTGATCTAAGTTGGTGCCCTCCTTATATATCCCTCTATGTGTGAGCTCAGGTGACCAGCACCCAATGAGCTCCTATCACTACCCAGACTGCTCCCCCTATCTGCCCCTACACTACATGGGATGTACCACCCCCCTCCCACTCCAGCCAGGAACAGGCTCGGTTGTACCTGCACATTTCTAAGTGGGAGTACCGTCGGCCTGCTCCTCTGGAATGGGATGTATGTAGTGCATGCAGTCTATCTGAGCTCAGTTCCACACTCCTTCCTTACCCGGGAGTGGAATATCACACCTCTGGGTTGAGGTGCAATACCCCTGTAGCAGCCGAATCCTCAGGGTGCTACATTTGCTTTTGCTTCATTCTCTGCCCAGGAGCTGTGGTTCCTGCACAGTCAGACAGCCATTACACAGTATACGATTATCTCCTCACATTATATTTTTACACATCCAATTGTGGAACTTATTAATCCAATGTATGTTGATTAAAATGTACTTTAATATGACAACCCCTTTTGAACTTGGAGGGACCCTTTACTGCCGTGCAGCAATCATAAATGCCCAAAGGCAAAACCCTCTTGGGGAGGGGAGAATAAGTGAACATGTTTGTTGGTAATGCCTCAGTGTTGTTGGACACGTGCACTTATTGGCACTTGCAGTAATCGTTGTTTATGGCTACTTGTAGCATCTGCACAGTGGAAACCTACCTTACTTAAAGGGGTTGTCCGTACTTGGCCAGTGCCAGTCTCTTGAATGAAATTGGAAAACCCTATACTTACCTCCCACACCAGTGCCGTTCCAGCAGTGTTGGCGCCAGGTCTCTCGGTGCTCACGTGACAATATGAAATCTGCAGCCAATTGGGGGGTGTGATCGTCCACTCTGATGAAATAATAAAGGCAACAGCCGGCGACATAGTGTCATGTGAGTGCCAGGAGACCCGATGCCTAATATTGCTGAAAAGGCGCCAGTGCAGGAGATGAGTATAAGCCTCTCTTATTTAACATGGAGAACTCAGGCATTTAGGATGGGGTTGTCCAAGTAGAACTCTTGTGTATATTATTTAGCCAAAATTAAAATGTACCAAATATCCACATGTGCAAATACCGTATATAAAGCCTTTTACTCCAAATTCCGTTATTTCTCCTCTGATCTCATCAGTGGCCGTTCATTCAAAGCCACAAAGTGTTTGTCTATCCTGATATCTTGTGGAACAGCCTGGCCTCACATGGGTTCTCCTCCCTCTTATCTCGGACCCTCAGTATTGACACCCTCACTTTTTTCATGCCCCTACATCTTTATATTTAATGCGGAAAGACTACCAGGAAATGTAGTTTCTGATCACTTGAGTCTTTTCTAATGTGATCGGTTTCATTATACCCTTGTACCATCCACAGCAGTATACGAAAAGGAGTGTAGGTGTGAGTTGTGCAGAGGTAGTGGCTGCACCCAGGCACTGATGCGGAAATCCCAGCTCCCCTCTGCCCATTACCATTCACCAGTTTTATATGTGATGCATGGTGGTTCAGCAGACAGATTCTAGGGCAAAATAACTACTAAATAATGTCATGTTATAATGACAGATCTGTCACAAGCAGTTTTTCAAGTTGTAGAGCAATAACCTGAATCTCCCCAGTTGTTCTTTCATAACCATATTCACCAGCATTCATAACCATAGTCACCAGCATTCATAACCATATTCACCAGCATTCATAACCATATTCACCAGCATTCATAACCATATTCACCAGCATTCATAACCATATTCACCAGCATTCATAACCATAGTCACCAGCATTCATAACCATAGTCACCAGCATTCATAACCATAGTCACCAGCATTCATAACCATATTCACCAGCATTCATAACCATAGTCACCAGCATTCATAACCATATTCACCAGCATTCATAACCATATTCACCAGCATTCATAACCATATTCACCAGCATTCATAACCATATTCACCAGCATTCATAACCATAGTCACCAGCATTGGCTGCAATTTCATGAAACCTCATTGTGCGCTAAGGGGATAATATATCATCTAGACATATTCAGAGATAAAGCTAAAATACAACACCAATAGCACAGTAATAATGGCGATCATTTATTGAAAGCAATGTAATATATAGAATTTTTTAATTTTTCCATGTATAATGTAGCCAGCAAGGGTGAGTCTATTTTAGCTTTTAATAATTATTTGCTAAAATAAAGTGGCTGACATTACAAATTATTGCCTAAATGGGCACAAAGCTGCCAGTCAGCGAGCAACACTGACCATAGCACTGGATAGGGGAAAGCTGTGGACCCCGTATAGCCAGGTTGACAATCGCACCAAGGACGGCTGTAGATGCCGCAGTTGTGTCCTGTAATTCATGCGTCACATCTCCCAACAAGGATTCCAGTTTGGATTTTATGACTTCACTTCTGAATCCACCTGGGGAACGTGGCACAGGGGCCTCATTGCTGCTTATGCTCCATCCCAGTTGGCACAGAGCAGACTGCCAGTGGTCACGTTGGCAGTGGAGCAGCAGCTTTCAGCCCTCTGTAAGTAGGTCAGATACATTGTGTGACTGCTTTGCCGCAGATCAGCACATATAGAGATGGAGGTAATAGGAAGATGTGGAAGAATGTTCTTCAGATTGGCAGGCCAGCCATGCTTGTTACTGATGACATGAAACATGATGATGTTGGCATTTTGAGTGCAGGTAGTAGGAGCTGATGGTACAGAAATAAATGAACTCCAGTAGATAGTCTTGCGTCAAGATACAGGAGGATTAGATGGTATGACGGTATTATGCTGTTTCTCCGCTTAGTGGTAAGTTGTGCTCCATGCTGGACCCACAAACGGGAAACTTGTGAAAATCCTCTGTTCTCTAGCAGGAATTGTCTCGTTCACGCCATCACTGCGCGGTGCTGGGATCTGCTGTCTCATGGTGACATACGGGTTCCTTCCTATAATAACTGGAGATGGCGCTTTTCCTGTCCTTATGTCTTTCCAGTTTATATTTGAAAAGAAGGGGTGCGTTCTGATTTTTCCATTAACCCCTAGCCGGACATAATGGTCTTTGCAGAGTAGTTTGGACATAATGTCCATAGCATCGTGGTCAGTGAGGTTTTCATATGATGGTTCTTCGTACAAGACATTATTCACAATCTCTTCAGTGGTGTCTCCTGGAAATGGTGAGTCTTGGAAAATCATGTCGTACAATATGACTCCAAAGGCGAACCAGTCCACACCTTCACCATAAGCGTCTCCCATGATCATTTCTGGGGCGCCATACCCAGGTGTTCCACTGAAATCTCTGGCATTAAATCTCTTATCAAACTCGTATAGAGATAGTCCAAAATCAGTAATCTTTATGTGGCCGTCACCAGTCAGCAGGATGTTATCCGGTTTTAAGTCCCGGTGAATGATGTCATTGCTGTGCAGGAATTGTAGGCCACAAACGATTTCTGCTCCTATAAATCTTACAGGTTCCTTCAAGGGAATGGTACTATATATATAGTGAAGCAGATCCCCTCCACTGGCCAGCTCGGTGACAAAATACGCATGGTTTTCCGTATGAAACGCGGCATGGCAATGGGTTAGGAATCTGCTGTTGTGGCTAAGCTTCAGGACATGGTGTTCTACAAGGCATTCAGGGAAGGAGATTAGGCTTTCTTTCTTAATGATTTTAAGGGCCACACTTTCTTTCCTTATTTTATCAGTGGCCAGCATAACCTTCCCATAACTCCCTTGTCCAAGTATGCCATGGCAGATAAACTTATCCCTGGTGAGAGGGACAGTGATCTTTATTTTTTTGCTACTGGGGCCACTACATTCACCTGAGATGTCATCTTGACTGGTGGCTGGATCTTCCTGATGTTTCCTTTTTCTCCCAGTTCTTTTCTCTTCTGCTGCACTTTCATTACCTTTCAGGTTAATGATCCTGGTTGGACCCAAAGTACTCAGTTTTTTTAGATTATCAGCTCGATTTGTGATGTATCCCACAAGCTTTTCACATCTGTTTTGTACAGTGTCTAGGAAGGAAATATTCTGGGTTCCCTCATTGACAGGTAATACCTGACCAACCTGCCCAGATTTCTTGGAATCCATCTTCCTTATCTTTGCTGGAGGTTCCTGGTTATTTCCAGTGTCTTCTCCATCTGGTGTTTCTTTCCTTTTTCTCTTTCTATTCCCTGTAAAGTCCATGTTGCATCAGGCAACAACAGGGCAATTATCCAAAAACGTATGTAAAATTATCAGAGAATGCAATCCACACGTATATTGTAGTCAAAGCCAACTACAACTAAAGCTCAATGGCTGCAGTCAGTTGTTTATGGAACTTTGTGGAATGTGATGTCACTGTGCCGGTGATGTCACACTCACTGTGATGTCAGCAGATGTATGTGAGTGTTCCATCTCTGCTGAACGTGAAAGTCTCGGAAGGGGGGGGGCTTAGTCACCATTGACTATAATGGAGTCTGCTGAGTGGGTAGTATTTAGTGACCTGAAGCTGGAAATCAGTGGGATAAATGACATCAGGATTCAGGAATAAGTTACAGTAGTTTTATATTTGTTTTAATTTATTTTATACAAAAAAAGAGCATGGACCGCACCTCCAAAAAAATCATACATTGATCTAATGCCTCTCAGCAAAAATATACATAACTGAACATGAGGTTCTTAGTTTAACATTCTGATCAGACTGTATGAAGCCCACTGCCACGTCACGGCAAACCTCGTAGTGGGTCCTAACATTTCCTGCCTAAAAGGAGCGGCGCCATGTGCCAACCACCGCTACAGTGAGAATGCACCAGCAGGGCGGGCGGCCTGGTGCCTCACAGCATCCATGCTTCAAGACCGAGTCCCCATGACTCCAGGCCGCGGCGCCCCACAAGCACAAAACCACAGCAACAATGGCTGACACATTGCACCAACACCACATGAAAGGAGCATTGTGACTCACCTTCCTCAAGCTCTCAAGTGAGAGCAAAATAGGCTAGACCCTCTTTGCAGACTCCTGCTAATTAAAATTGCCTGTGCCAAATGGGATGAGTGCTGGTCCAAGAAAGGGAAAAGAATAAGCTGGTTCATTGACGTGGCAGTGGGCTTCACACAGTCTGATCAGAATGTTAAGCTAAGAACCTCATGTTCAGTAATATGTATTTTTGCTGAGAGGCATTAGATCAAATGTATGATTTTTGGAGGTGCGGTCCATGCTCTTTTTTTTTTTTGTATTTATTTTATGTTACATTATTTTGTGTAGGGCTGTGATGATATACATTTTTCAGTTCTTTTGTGTCAAATTTAAAGGAAAGTGTGTTAACCACTTCCTGACTGCCCACTGCACATAAACGTCCGCGCTTGCTGGGCTCTGTACATCGCAGATGTTTATGAACGGTCGGCGGTCTTTTAGCGCTCAGGGCCCCCAGGGTCCTGCACCCTGCGATTCCTGTGCAGAGCGATAGCTCTAACAGGTGACATCCTCGAGACCGGATTGGATCAGGTTCCAATAAAGTTAACCCTTTGCTATCTTCTACTACCCCTGGCAAAAATTATGGAATCACCGGGCTCGGAGGATGCTCATGCAGTTGTTTAATGTTGTTGAAAAAAAGCAGATCACAGACATGGCACAAAACTAAAGTCATTTCAAATGGCAACTTTAGGGCTTTAAGAAACACTAAAAGAAATCAAGATTAAAAATGTGGTACTCAGTAAGGGTAATTTTTTTCAGACCAAGCAGAGAGGAATAAATTATGGAATCACTCAATTCTGAGGAAAAAATTATGGAATCACCCTGTAAATTTTAATTTACAAATCTAACACCTGCATCAAATTAGGTCTGCTCGTTAGTCTGCATCTAAAAAGGAGTGATCACACCTTGAAAAGCTGTTGCACCAAGTGGACTGACATGAATCATGGCTCCAACACGAGAGATGTCAATTGAAACAAAGGAGATGATTATCATACTCTTAAAAGAAGGTAAGTCATCACGCAATGTTGCAAAATATGTTGGTTGTTCACATTCAGCTGTGTCTAAAATCTGGACCAAATACAAACAACATGGGAAGGTTGTTAAAAGAAAACATACTGGTAGACCAAGGAAGACCTCAATGCGTCAAGACCGGAAACTAAGCAATATGTCTCCAAAACAGGAAATGCACAACAAAACAAATGAGGAACGAATAGGAGGAAACTGGAGTCAATGTCTGTGACCGAACTGTAAGAAACCGCCTAAAGGAAATGAGATTTACATACAGAAAAGCTAAACATAAGCCATCATTAACACCTAAACAGAAAAAAACAAGGTTACAATGGGCTAAGGAAAAGCAATCGTGGACTGTGGATGACTGGATGAAAGTCATATTCAGTGATGAATCGCGAATCTGCATTGGGCAAGGTGATGATGCTGGAACTTTTGTTTGGTGCCGTTCTAATGAGATTTATAAAGATGACTGCATGAAGAGAACATACAAATTTTCACAGTCATTGATGATATGGGGCTGCATGTCAGGTAAAGGCACTGGGGAAATGGCTGTCATTACATCTTCAATAAATGCCCAAGTTTACATTGATATTTTGGACAGTTTTCTAATCCCATCAATTGAAAGGATGTTTGCGGATGATAACATCATTTTTCAAGATGATTATGCATCCTGCCATAGAGCAAAAACTGTGAAAACATTCCTTGAAAAGAAGACACATAAGGTCAATATCATGGCCTGCAAATAGTCCGGATCTCAATCCAATTGAAAATCTTTGGAAGTTGAAGAAAATGGTCCATGACAGGGCTCCAACCTGCAAAGCTGATCTGGCAACAGCAATCAGAGAAAGTTGGAGCCAGATTGATAAAGGGTACTGTTTGTCACTCATTAAGTCCATGCCTCAGAGACTGCTTTAAAGCCAGAGGTGGTGCAACAAAATACTAGTGATGTATTGGAGTGTTCTTTTGTATGTTCGTTTTTCATGATTCCATATTTTTTTGCTCAGAATTGAGTGATTCCATAATTTTTTCCCTCTGCTTGGTCTGAAAAAAATTACCCTGACTGAGTGCCACATTTTTTATCTTAATTTCTTTTAGTGTTTCTTAAAGCCCTGAAGTTGCCATTTGGAATGACTTTAGTTTTGTGCCATGTCTGTGATCTGATTTTTTTCAACAGCATTAAACAACTGAATGAACATCCTCAGAGCCCGGTGATTCCATAATTTTTGCCAGGGGTTATAGATGCTGTGATCCATAGCGATCACGGCACATAGAAGAGAGGGAGAGGCAGTTGTGCACTCACCTTTGACGGCCTCCGAGATAAGGTCTGACGTGGTCATGGCAGCCGGAGATCACATGATGACCTCCGAGGCTGCCAGGTACGGTGGCCTGTTAGGCTCAGCCATCAACGGAGTCTAACACGAGATCTACCAGTGTAAAACTGACATCCGGTCTCATGCAATGCAATACATGTGTATTGCATTGCATGAGACCTGTGATGATAAAAATATTCCCATAGAGGGACTAAGTGAGAAAGTTAAAAACAGAAAGTTTAAAAATTGGGTCACTTGAGGGGGATTCAGCTCTTCTAGTGCTTAAGGGCTCTGTATACGTAGTCCGCAAACTATTCTACAATAATTTGTTCTCCAAAAGCGAAATAGTGCTCCGTCCCTCCCGGGTGTCGCCGTGTGCCTAAGCAGTACTGTACAGCCACATATGGGATATTGCCACGTTCAGCAGAAATTGTGTGATACATTTCGGCACCATTTTTACCCATTGCCCTGTGTGAAAATGTAAAATCTGAGGCTAAAACTAATTTTTTTTGTGGTAAAAATAGAATTATTTTTTTCTTCGCTGCCCAATGGTATAAATTTCTGAGAGTCACATGTGGTGTCAGTTTGATCACTGCATCCGTAGAGGAATTCATTGAGAGGTGTAGTTTATAAAATGGGGTCACTTATGGGGGTTTCCTGCTGCTTTAGGACCTCAGTCTCTCCCAGTGGGTCATGGCACCTGCAAACCACAACAGTAAAATCTGCACTGTAATATGACAATTTTTCCCTTCTGAGCTTTGCACTGTGCCTGAAAAGTAGGCTTCCAGTATCCATTGTTTCAGATGCTGCACATCTCGTATCTTGATGGTCTGGTGTGGTATATGGGGTACAAAGATAGTGGGGCCATTCTTCATCAGTGGAAACCTCAATGCCACTGGATATCTGAAATTGCTACACGATGATGTGTTGCCCTCTTTATGCACTGAAGATGGCACGTTCCCTGAGTTTTTCCAACAAGATGGTGCACCACCACATTATGGGTGTCAGGTCCGAGCATTCCTACATGAACAGTTTCCTGGAAAGTGGATTGGTTGTTGTGGACCTGTTGAATGGCCACCAAGGTCTCCTGATCTGACCCCCTTAGACTTTTATCTTTGAGGTCATCTGAAGACAATTGTCTATGCTGTGAAGAAAGGAGATGTGCAGCATCTGAAACAACGGATACTGGAAGCCTGTGCTAGCATTTCTTCTGCAGTGTTGCTATCAGTGTGTCAAGAGTGGGAGAAGAGGGTTGCATTGACAATCCAACACAATGGGCAGCACTTTGAACACATTTGATAAGTGGTCATAAACTTGTAAAAAACTCATGAAAGAATAAAGTTACGTTAAAACCAAGCACATCATTGTTTTTCTTATGAAATTCTCAATAAGTTTGATGTGTCACATGACCCTCTACCCATTGAAAAAAATTAAGTTGAATCCAAAATGGCCAACTTCAAAATGGCCGCCATGGTCACCACCCATCTGGAAAAGTTTTCCCCTTCCCTTATACTAATGTGCCACAAACAGGAAGTTGATATCACCAACCATTCCCATTTTATTTAGGTGTATCCATATAAATGGCCCACCCTGTAGTTTTAATCCTTCTAACTTCCTAACCAAAAAAAATTGTTTAAAAAATTGTGCAGATGTAAAAGAACTATTTTGTGTGACCTAACTCTCTGGTTTAAGGGCATAAAAATTAAAAGTTTAAAAATTGCAAAATTTTCCCAATTTTGCCAAATTTCTGATATTTTAAAAAATAATCTAGTTACCATATTTTTCGGACTATAAGATGCACCAGACCATGACCATAAGACACACCTGGGTTTTAGAGAAGGAAAATAGAAAAGAAAATTTAAGCAAAAAATGTGGTCATGATGCTCTGTTAAGGGGGATGGGGTCTGCCGCTCACACTGTTAAGGGGTAATGTCCCCCAATTCTGTACTAATATCCCCCATCCTAGTAAATATGCCCCCATCCTTCCTGTTATACATGGCCCTCATCCCCATCCTGGTATGCATGGCACCCCTCATCCCCATCCCGGTATGCATGGCACCCCTCATCCCCATCCCGGTATGCATGGCACCCCTCATCCCCATCCTGGTATGCATGGCACCCCTCATCCCCATCCCGGTATGCATGGCACCCCTCCATCCCGGTATGCATGGCACCCCTCCATCCCGGTTTGCATGGCACCCCTCCATCCCGGTTTGCATGGCACCCCTCATCCCCATCCTGGTATGCTTGGCACCCCTCATCCCCATCCTGGTATGCATGGCACCCCTCATCCCCATCCTGGTATGCATGGCACCCCTCATCCCCATCCTGGTATGCATGGCACTCCTCATCCCCATCCTGGTATGCATGGCACCCCTCATCCCCATCCCGGTATGCATGGCACCCCTCCATCCTGATATGCATGGCACCGCTCCATCCCGGTTTGCATGGCACCCCTCCATCCCGGTTTGCATGGCACCCCTCATCCCCATCCTGGTATGCATGGCACCCCTCATCCCCATCCTGGTATGCATAGCACCCCTCATCCCCAATCCTGGCATGCATGGCACCCCTCATCCCCATCCTGGTATGCATGGCACCCCTCATCCCCATCCTGGTATGCATGGCACTCCTCATCCCCATCCTGGTATGCATGGCACCCCTCATCCCCATCCTGGTATGCATGGCACCCCTCATCCCCATCCCGGTATGCATGGCACCGCTCCATCCCGGTATGCATGGCACCTCTCCATCCCGGTATGCATGGCACCTCTCCACCCCAAAATTTTGGAGGAAAAAAGTTCGTCTTATAATCCGAAAAATACGGTATATCTAGAAAAAAAATTACTACTATCCTGACTACTATCATGAAGTACAATATGTCACAATAAAACAATCTCAGAACCACTGGGATATGTTGAAGCGTTTCAGAGTTATTACCTCAAAAAGTGACGCTGGTCAGAATTGAAAAAAATTGGCCTGATCACAAAGGCAAAAACTGGCTCTGGCGCGAAAGGGTTAAATCTATAAGTTTAAAAAATATCTATTTCTGCTATTTTTATTAAAAACACAAAATTCTACTGTGGAAGGGCTAAGAAAATGTACTTGTGAACAAATCTTTTGCAAATTACCCAGATATCAAGAGTTTCCAAAAGGTAATTCTGCCCAACTATGGTACATTGGATAGTAAGAAAAGGGGAGTCAGTGTTTCGCAGGTCTATATTACAGCTCCACAGGGTTTATTACCCCTCTCCCATGACCTTGTAAGGTGAGGCTCCATAGCTAAGCTACAGTATGGAGATTGGTGACCCCATATCTGGGCAGATGAGTTCATTACAGCTTCACACAGATCTTTACCCGGCGTTTCTAAGCTTCTGAGTAGCAACCTGACTAGTAATATTATTATACAAGATTTGATCATTTATTACATAGTTTGTAAAGCCGAATAAAGACTTGCGTCCATCAAGTTCGACCTGTTAGTCCTGTAATTGCTACAGTTGATCCAGAGGAGGGCAAAAACCCCAAATGATTTAGCCAATCTTCACCTGAGGAAAAATTCCCTCCCGACTCTGAAACCAGCAGTCAGAATAAATCCCTGTATCAACCTACTATTTTATTTTATTTTTAAGTATACGCTGAAATCTACCTGGTATCTAGAAATGCATCCAGTCCCCGCTTGAACTGGTGTAGTGAATCCGACATTACCGTCTCCTCACTCAGTGAATTCCATATTCTCACTGCTCTTACCGTAATGAACCCCTTCCTATGCTGGTGCTGAAACCTTTTCTCTTCCAGTCTTAGTGAATGCCCTCTTGTTACCGTAATATCCCTCTTTTTGAATAAATCCCTGGCAAGGTCTCTATACTGTCCCCTAACATATTTGTACACATTTATTATGTCCCCCCTCAACCTTCTCTTTTCCAGGCTGAATAGTCCTAGTTTTGCCAACCTCTCTGGGTATTGCAGTCCCTCCATTCCCTTTATTAATTTTGTTGCCCTCCTTTGTACCTTTTCAAGCTCATTTATATCCTTTCTATATATTGGGGCCCATAACTGAGCACATTATTCCAAGTGTGGTCTGACCAGTGCTTTGTACAGTGGAAGAACAATGTTCTCATCCTTTGCAGCTATACCTCTTCTGATACATCCCATTACCCTGTTTGCCCTTACAGCAGCGGCCTGACTTTGGGCACTCCAATTTAGTTTGCTATCAATCAAGTTGCCCAAGTCCTTCTCCATCTCTGAATTCCCCAATGATTTCCCATTCAGTGAGTACTGGTGACTTCCATTTTTCCTTCCAATATATATGACCTTACATTTCTCCTCATTAAACCTCATTTGCCATTTAATGCTCCACCTACCCAGTTTATCCAAATCCCTCTGTAGGTCTGCACTGTCCTCTTTTGTATTAATTGTTTTACATAACTTTGTGTCATCTGCAAATATTGACATTTTACTATTTATCCCGTTGACTATGTCGTTAATAAAGATATTAAATAACATTGGGCCTAGTACAGACCCCTGTGGTACCCCACTAGTGACGCTTACCCAATCTGAGTATATTCCATTTATAACCACCCTCTGCCTTCTATCCTTTAGCCAGTTAGCTACCCACTTGCAGACATTTTCCCCCAGCCCCATCATTCTCATTTTGTATACCAACCTATTATGTGGCACGCTATCGAACGCTTTTGCAAAGTCTAGATACACGACATCCATTGGTTCCCCCTGATCTAATCGAGAGCTAACCTCCTCGTAGAAGTCAATCAGGTTTGTTTGGCAGGAGCGATTCCTCATGAATCCATGTTGGTTCGGGGTTAAAAGATTATTAGCATCAAGATGCTCCGTAATTGCCTCTTTAATGAAGCTTTCAAAAATTTTGCCCACAACGGACGTCAGACTCACCGGCCGATAGTTTCCGGCGTCACTTTTTGCTCCCTTTTTGAATATTGGCACTACATTCGCCTGTCGCCAATCAAGTGGTACAGACCCAGTCTCAACAGAGTCCTTAAATATAAGATATAACGGTCTGTCTATCACATTACTTAGTTCCCTTAGTACCCGTGGGTGTATGCCATCAGGTCCTGGTGATTTGTTTATTTTAATGTTACTGAGGCGTTTCTGTACCCCAGCTTGGGTTAGATTTGTCATACTTAGTGGAGGATTAAGCTTGTCACTTCTCATTTCTCCTGTTAGTTCTATTTCCTTTGTGAAAGTTGTCGAAAAAAAATTATTTAATAGGTTAGCTTTATCCTCATCTTTCTCTATGATTTTGCCTTCATCACTTTTTATCGGTCCAATATTATCCGATTTAATCCTTTTACTATTTATATACGTAAAGAACAGTTTGGGATTTGATCTACTTTCCCTAGCAATACGTCTCTCTGTTTCCTCCTTCGCTATTTTTATTTGTTTTTTACAGGTTCTCGTTTTTTCCTTGTAACACATTAGTGCCTCCTTACTGTTTTCCTGTTTTAATCTCTTGAATGCCTCTTTTTTTGCTATTTAACGCCCCTTTTACGTTCTTGTTCAACCATATTGGTTTCCTCTTATTTCTGGCCCTTTTATTCCCATACGGTATATACCTCTCGCACTGAGTATTCAGAATTCTTTTGAAGGTTTCCCATTTACTATTCGTATTCCTTTGATTAAGAACTTTGTCCCAGTCAATAAGTTGAAGGTTTTCTATCAGCTGATCAAACTTCGCCCTCCTAAAGTTTAATGTTTTTGTTGTTCCCTTATTGATAACCCTACTGAAGGGCATTTTGAAATTGATAATATTATGATCGCTATTACCTAGGTGCCCCCTTATCTGTACCTCAGTTATTCTATCAGGCCTATTAGTCAATATTAAGTCCAACACGGCCTTCCCTCTCGTTGGTTCCTGCACTAGTTGGGAGAGATAATTATCCTTAATATTTGTCAAGAACCTTTTTCCTTTCTGAGATCTACAGGTTTCTGTTTCCCAGTCAATATCCGGGTAGTTGAAATCCCCCATTACAATCACTTCATTATGTTTTGCTACTTTGTCTATTTGTCCTAATAGCAGACTCTCATTCTCCTCTGTTATATTTGGTGGCTTATAGCAGACCCCCAATAATATTTTATTATTATTTTTTGCCCCCTCTATCTCTACCCACATGGACTCGACCCCCTCTTCTCCCTCTCCTATATCTTCCCTTATTCTGGGCTTTAGACATGACTTTACATATAAGCAGACTCCTCCGCCTTTCCCCTGTTTCCGGTCCCTTCTAAATAAACTATAATCCTAATAAATTTACCACCCAGTCGTAGCTATCATCTAGCCAAGTCTCTGTTATACCTACGATGTCATACCTCTCATCCGATATAAGCGCCCGCAGCTCATTCGCCTTATTGGTCAGGCTTCTTGCGTTGGTCAGCATGCAAGATAAAATTTTGGGGTTATTTAGCTTCCTATTCTTCTCTAGCGATCTAACTGTACTATCCTCACCCCCCTCTCCACCCTCATTATATTCACTTCTCCCCTTCCCCCTTGCTTGCCTCACATCCCACCTATTTCCTTGGTCCCCCCCCCCATCTCTAGTTTAAATACTCCTCCAACCTATTAGCCATCTTCTTCCCCAGCACCGCTGCACCCTCCCCATTGAGGTGCAGCCCGTCCCTACGGTAGAGCCTGTAGCCGACTGCGAAGTCAGCCCAGTTCTCCATGAACCCAAACCCTTCTGCCTTGCACCAACTCTTTAGCCACTTATTCACCTCCCTAACTTCCCGTTGGCGCTCCTGTGTGGCTCGCGGGATTGGTAGTATTTCTGAGAAAACTACTTTGGAGGTCCTTGCCCTAAGCTTCCTACCTAGGTCCCTGAAATCATTTTTAAGGACCCTCTATCTACCACTCACTTTGTCATTGGTGCCGATGTGGACCATGACCGCTGGGTCTTCGCCAGCCCCACCCAGTAACCTGTCAACCCGATCCGCGATGTGCCGGACTCGAGCGCCAGGGAGGCAGCACACCGTTCGGCGATCCCGGTCTTTGTGACAGATTGCCCTGTCTGTCCCCCTAATAATAGAATCACCCACTACCAGGACCTGTCTTGCCTGCCCTACACTTCCCCCCTCCCCCTCATTACTGGAGCATACACTCCCCCGGCGGTCAGAGGATCTGTCGTGCTCCAATAATGCCGGTTCTGAACCAGCCTTCCTATACTTCTTCCCTCTATCCCTCCTAACTGTTATCCAGCTCCCTGCCTGTTCAGCCTGCACTTCCCCTCTATGCTCCACCCCCAGTATTGACCCATTGAGTGTCTGCTCGGTGAGCAGCTAACTCCGTTCCATGTTGTCGATGCTCCTCAGTATCGCTATCTGAGCACTTAGATCCAGAATTTGGGCTTCCAAGTGCACGATATGCTCACATCTCTCGCAGCAGTATGGATCCTCGAGCGGTAGCTCACGGAATGCATACATTGCTCAAGATGTACACTGCACGGCTCCGGCCAAGATGGACGCCATTCTAAATATGGGGATACAGTCAGTATATATATACAAGTACAAAACACAATTATTTATATATAGGTGTATGGACGGGGATCAATTAGGGATGTGCAAGTGTATCAATTAGATATCGGCGGGGGATCAGTTAAGTATGGACGGGGGATCAATTAAGTATGGACCGGGGACTCAGCTGAGTAGGTCAGGTGGATTAATTAAGTATGGACGGTGTGTCAATTGACTATGGACTGGGGATCAATAAATATGGGCTGGGGAAATAATTAATTGTGGACTGGGGAATCAATCAATTAATTATGGACAGGGGGTTAATTAAATATGGATGGGGAAAAGGCAAATAAATAGGGACTGGGGGATCAGTAAAAGTGGACAGGGGGAATCTATTAAATATGGACAAGGGGGATCAATTGATTATGGGCTGGGGGGGGCAATCAGTTAAATGTGGTCGGGGGATCAATTTAATATGGACGGGGGGTGGACGGGGGGGTCAATTTAAATGTGGTCAGGGGGATCAGTTAAATATGGACGGGGGGTTATCAGGGGATCAATTTAAATATGGACGGGGGGTGATCAATTAAATATGGTCTGGGGGATCACTAAAGATGGCCTGGGGAGTTGTATTAAATATGGATAGGGGGGAGATCGATCAAATATGGACAGGGGATTAATTTAAATAAGGCCGGGGGGGGAGCACTTAAATAAAATACAATTACAATACAAATACAGTACAATACACGCTCGGGTTCAGTAGGGCCTCTTATCGCGGCCTCCTGCCCCTCACTCACCTCCTCTAGGGACCCTGCACGCTATCACAGCGCGCTCGCCCCTCCGGTCGCCTCTTACCGGTCCTCCTGGTCACCACCACCTGGCGCCCTCCGCCGGCCGGCGCTGCACGATATCACAGCGCTCTCTTGCGCTCGTTCCTCCGGTCGCCTCCTACCGGTCCTCCCGGTCCACTTGGTCACCTCCGCCTGGATCCCTCGCCAGAGGGCCGCGAGCCGAGTCGGACCACGCCGCACGCCGCTCACCACAGCCACACCACAGCCCACGTGTTCACACCCCGCGCGCGCTCTCACTTCCGGTCACCTCCACGGTAGCGTTTAGATTGACTGGCCGGGCAGATCTGGCATTCTGCAGACTGGAAAAGCTGGGGAACAACCATTATATAAAATATGAAAAAATAGGAAAATATTAGCAATGTTCTGTAATGGTTAATTTTTACATAACACTGGTTCAATTTACTTGATATTAACCCGTTCATGATCTTGTGATTTTCTATCTTTGCACTTTAGTTTTTTTTCTCCTCTTTTTTCCAGAGCCATAACTTTTATATTTTTTCAATATAACCAAGGGCTTGTTTTTTGCAGGACAAGTTGTACTTTTGAATGACACCATTTTTTTGAAGTGCTACTTTAGTGAAGTAAAAATAATAAATTTAGGATTTTTTATCTTCGTTATTTTTTTATAGACTTTACATTTATCATATTGCGGGCTACAATTAAGATAGAGATGGGAGAGGCAGCATTTTGTTCAGAATTGTACAGGCTTTAATTCGACATGTCTTAACCAAGTTTGTTATTTTGTTTTCGAGGAGTCAAATTCTAAATTTTGATGGGCGATTTCGGGAAAACTGTGTTTTGTAAAAAAAAAAATAAAAAAAATGCGTATGTGTTACTTGTGTTATTGGTTACATTCCTTCAGGGATTCAAGTTGGTATTTCTGTAGGATCATATTTTGTTGTGTGATTTTCTAAATACAGTCTCATCCTAGTCATAGGTTTAATGCTAAACTAAAAGAATCAATATTTTAACACCCTTTTAATATACAGTTATACATGTAATAACTTTGTTTTTATTATTACTTCACTAGACATTTCCTTTTTCCAGTTTAAAAAAAAAATGAAAAAAATACAGTAAAATCGTCCAGCGATAAAATAAAACATTATGAATTAGTCTGAACAATTAATAGTACGTCTTTACACTGATCTTTTCTCAATAATTTGTTCTCTCTTCTGGGTGAAATGTAATCTTGTCCACAATCTCTTACTAACAATGGCCGTTTCCTTTTGTGTCAGTATGTACGCCTGTTATGGGGTTTGGGTCCACTTGTGTTAATATCTGATTTTTGGTTACTTTCAAAATGTCTGCTTTCTTGGATACACAAAGGATGGTGATGGACCAGAAGGTGCAGAAAAATGGCTTTACTTCTTCATTGTCCTAGTCTTTGGAGAGTCCATTAGCCAGCAGCCACCAGTGCTGATCATACTCACAGGTCACATATCCAGTTATATCATCCATCGCCAATCTTGTGCCACCTTCAATCACTTCATGGACTTCACTGTCATTTCTGGATGAAAAAATCCTTGTTTATATTTTTGTTTCACTACATGGAATTAAAGTGTGGTATTGCTTAGTTCCTTTGATGGGTTCTGCTTTTTGTAACCAATGTTTTAACAAACTTTCCTCTTCTTCTTAGTCCTGGTTTGTACAGTACGTGAACTGGATGTTAGGAATATTTTTCTCACTCAGTTGGAAAAGTTGCATGGGTGTTAAAATTTGGTCTGAATGTGGTCTATGGAGGCTAGCTTGAGCTGCTAGACATTTCACCGTGCCTCCTAAACCATCACATACACCTTTTGCCAGGAGCTGAATAGCAAAAAAGTGCCATTCAGCTTTCACTCCAAAATGTTTCTTGTGATGGCATACAATTATAAGGTTTCTCCTATTTTTATACTGTGCAGAAGAGTCATCCGAGGAGTAGTAGACCTTGCTCAAACTTGTTAGGATGTCAGTTTTATCACTGAAATCAAATTTTTTTGGAACAAATGAACAGCTGTTGAATCATGAAGTAAGCACTCAGACATAAAATACATAAGTGTAGTTCTGATATCTGACTGTAAGCAGAGTCGGCTTATTAGTAATAAGTTATTACTATTCAGCTAAGCACTTATCGCACAGGGCGCTGAGGGAGACATTGCACGGACCAGCCCCTGAAACCAGCATCACTGATGGGCGGCAAACAAAGCAGGGGAGAGTAGGGATGTCCCAGTCCCCTCCTTTTCGATGATCTTCGTTTCAGTGTGGAAAGGGAAGTGACAGCAGTTTCCACATTTTTGGGTTCACTGTTAAGCCCACGGCTGTGTGCAAATCCACTACTGATTGTACCTGGGACAAGTTGGTATGCCACTTGGTACTAAAGGTAATATCCTCCAAATACACCGATACATACTTCTGATAAGGCTCTAACACTATGTCCATCAGCCTCTGGAATATGGCCGAGGCTGCATGTAACCCAAAAGGCAAGACGACCTAGTGATAGAGACCCTCCGGCGTTATGAAGGCTGACTCTGTCCGAGGCACCTGCCAGTAACCCGTGGTGAAGTACTGGGCCTGCCCCAGTCTCTCAATCAGCTCGTCCACCCAGGACATTGAATAAAGGTCAAATTTCAACACTTTATTACATTTTCAGAAGTCGTTACAAAATCATAACGATCCGTCCAGCTTCAGAACCAGTTACAATGGGGCTAGCCCGCTCCCTCCTGGACTCCTCGATAACTCCTAGCTGGAGCATTTGTTTTTCCTCAGCTGCGATGGCTTGTGTCTGGGCCTCTGTGACAATGTTATGTTGGATCACAGATGTTCGGCCAAGCAGTTCCGAAAATACATCCGTACTCTGCAGCACCAATTTCTCAGTCTCCCGTCGCTTCTGTTTAGAGAGTGTGTCACTTATATTTACCTCTCCCCTGGCCATTGTCGGAGGGTCCCCAGACGATACGACCGGAGTCGCATCCGTAATCATACATTCCCAGTCTTTCCTTGCTTATAGCAAATTTACGTGATATAGCTGTTTGGGTTTTCTCTTCCCAGGTTGATATACTCTCTAATTCATCTCCCCAACCTTTTCCCGGACTTCATATGGCCCTTGCCACTTGGCCATGAGCTTACTTTCTGCTGTGGGCACTAAGACTAATACCTGATCCCCTTGGACATTGACCATGCCAGGGGTGCAACAAAGTGCCATTAGTTGCATAAGGATTAAAAGTGAATTTAGGCTGTGTACCCACGATGTGTTTTTCAAGCGTTTTTGCTGCGGAATTTTCCGCAGCGTAAACGCTTGGGAAACGCATGGTAAGCCTTCTGCCATGGTCCCCTATGCAATTCCGCACTTTCAATGCCCATGCTGCGGATTTTTCCGCAGCGTTTATGCTGCTCTCAAAAATCCGCAGCATGTCCATTAATTTTGCGGAAGCGCTGCGTTTTCGCCGCCATTGACTTGCATTAGAACGCGCCAATTCTGCAAGACTGCTTCTGTACATGCTTAATTGGCGCGTTGTAATGTCTGGATGGTACCCGAGTGTGGAGAAGAGAAGACTCTCATCCACACCCAGGTACCATAGAAACTGTAAAAAAAAGAATAAAATAAAAAATAAAGATTATATTCACCTACCGACAGCCCCCGGTCTCCTTCCCTGTGCTTGCCAGCAGACTGAAGGACCTGCGCTGACGTCACAGTCATGTGACAGCAGGTCTTTCAGTGCAGTGTCCCGCGATCAGCTGGCAGCCAGGAAGGAGCGCAGCAACACACGCCGGGCCATCGGAAAGTAAGTATCAAGGTTTATTTTTTTATTTTTAACCACTCTAAAGGTCACACTATATAAATCCATGCTGTTTGCATGGATTTATATAGTGTGACCTAGTTGTCAAGCACTTTCCAAGTGATGCTAAAATCGCTTTGAAAGCACTTGTCCTGGAAAAACGCATGTACAATCCGCATGCGTTTTTTCTGCCAGGGAGATGCAGAAATGCTGCAGAAATTTTCTGCTTCATTTCTGCATTGTGGGCACATAGCCTTAATGTAAATGATTAAGTAGCTGAATTTCCATTTTGGGGTAACAAACTCCTTTTGAGAGATTCCTTGCAGTTACTTTGCATGTTGATTTACTTTGTAAGGACACAAGTGCACACATTTCAGATTTTGTCACCTTTTTTCTGTGCAGATTTGTCACAAAACCTAAAGGGTTTCCCGATGCCAGGAAAGTGACTGAGAATCCTGACGTCTCCTGCACATGTTACTTGTTTGTGACTTGCAGGTTTGGTGAAGATATAATTCTGCAGGATGTCAATTCTGTCAGCGTTTTTGCTGCAGATTTCACCCACACTGATGAGTGGGGAAAAATCTGCACCTATTTACAGCATTTTCCAGACAAGAGATGGAGAAACCAAAAGCTTAATGTGTGCACACAGCCTAATAGACGTCATTACTAGTGTTGAGCGAGCATGCTCGACACTGCTCGTTACTCGCCCGAGCATCTCACTACTCGGGATGTTCGGCGAGCACCGAGCATTTCCGGGTTACTCGGGCGGGAGCTCGGGTCTCCGCCCTGCATGTTTGGGGCTCTTTACAGAGCCAATGAACATGCAGGGATTGCCAGCCAGTCACTGTAATGCCGCAGCCATGTTGTTTGTGGGCATTACAGTGATTGGCTGGCCGCCCAGCGTCACCTCGAGTATTTAAAACCGGGCGCCGCCATCTTGGACTCAGTCGCCCGGGATCACACAGTCTAGGGAAAGTGCTGCTGATTTAGGGAGAGATATATACTGCGAAATAGTTAGTGTAGGGTCTGTAAAAGCTGCCAGATCAAACAAACCGTCCTTCTCAGGACTAATATCCATCCCAGATATCAGGCAGGCAGGCTGTATAGGAAACGCAGTGGTTATACCAGCAAACGCTGCATTACAGTCCTGTGTGCTCCTGCTGCTCAAATTGCTAGACTTAGCTCCAGGTCTCGGGGGCCAGGAAAAATCCTTTTTTTTTTTTTTCATCTAAATCCTCTTTTTTTCTCCGCTAGAAGTGGTGGAAGAGGAGATCCCATGTAGCGATGCCCAAATATTTGAACAGCCACGGCCACAGGAAGGCGACGCTGGCGCAATTTGTCACAAGAGGTGGACGATGACGAGATACAATTGCCACGAAGTGAGGAGGAGGATCGTGGTGCGGAAGTGGAAGAGGAGGACGTGGTGGATGATCTAGTAACTGACCCAAGGTGGCAGGAGGACACGCAGAGCGAGGCGAGCAGCACACAGGGGGAGGGAGGCAGAGCACCCCAACAGACAGGAAGAAGCAGTGTGGTGGCTGCACACAGAAGGCGGGCAACCGTTCCCCGTAACACCAACACGAGGGACGTTGCCAGTACAACCGGTAGGTCTTCCAGAGTCTGGAATTTTTTTAAAGACTCTGCTGATAACCCCAAAAAGGCCATTTGTACCACCTGCCATGCCAGTGCCAGCAGGGGTGACAAAAGTACCAGCCTGACCTCCACCAACATGATCAGGCACATGTCAGCAAAGCACCCGACTTTGTGGGGCGAACCCCAGGGTCCACGACCAGTGTCAGCGGGTGTCACCACTGCTTTTTCCGCCGTTGTGCGTGTAAGAGAACCCCCTGTTGTGCGTGCAAGGCAATCCCCTGTCCATACTGCATGCAAAGATTCCCCCTCCTCTCAGTCTTCACTTGTTATGGCAGTTTCTCAAGAAACAGCATCAACGTCCACGTCAGCGTTCAATTGTCCTTATCCCAGACCTTTGAACGAAAGAGCAAATTCGCAGCCAACGCCCCACAGGCCACAGTCCTAAATTCGCACATTTCACGACTGCTTGCGTTGGAAATGCTGCCTTTTAGGCTGGTGGAGACGGAATCCTTCCGCAACCTTGTGGCGGTGGCCGTCCCTCGGTGCTCGGTCCCCAGCCGACACTATTTTGCCCGGTGTGCCATCCCCGCACTACACAAGCATGTGTCCCAAAACATCTGCCGTGCCCTCAACAACGCAATTACTGGGAGAGTCCACCTGACAACGGACACGTGGACAAGAGCTTGTGGCCAGGGACGGTACATCTCTCTGACGGCACACTGGGTAAACATAGTGGAAGCCGGGAACCAGTCGGACCTTGGGACGGAACACATCCTCTCCACATCGAGGATTGCGTGCCCTATGTCAGTCAGAGTTGCCCCCACAGTGTACAGCTCCTGATGATCATCCTCCTCATGTTCACCCTCCATCTCAGATATCACCGCATCAGTTACAAGCTGGAAGCACTGCCGTACTGCCTCCGCCAAGCAGCAACAGGCTGTGCTGAAACTCATAAACTTAGGTGATAAACCTCACAGTTGTGGACAGCTGTGAAAGAGCAGGCAGATCTGTGGCTGAGACCGCTGAACCTACATCCAGGCATGGTCGTGTGTGACAATGGCCGTAACCTGGTGGCGGCTCTGAGGCGAGATCACACACGTACCATGCCTGGGTCATGTGCTTAAGCTCGTGGTTCAGCGGTTTCTTAAATCGTACCCCGAGTTGCCAGATCTGCTCGTCGAAGTACGCCGCCTGTCAGCTCATTTTCAGAAGTCGGCTACAGCTTCCGCCGCCCTTGCTGTGTTTCAACAGCGTTTGCAGCTTCCGTCACACCGACTTGTGTGTGATGTCCCTGACGCGCCCCTGGGCCTGAGTCGCGCAGCGTTGCGCACGCGGGAGCCTACCCGGAGCCGGATCTGATAGGGGTAGTAGTCTCGTGGCGGTGACCCGGTCCGTGCCCAGGGAGTCAGACTAAGTGGCGGTGTATTAGCAGTAGATGTAGGACGACTACGCCACCCGTTGAATGCAGCTATGGAGCTGCCGCTGCAGGGCAGACCGCTGAGGCCGGTGGAAGGATGGTGCAGCGTGGATGGTATAACCCCCAACGGGAGGGGTATGGCCTCAGGGCAGCCGACGTGGATGATGGGGGTAGCAGGAACCACTCAGAGACGATGCGGTGTAGTTCAGGGTCTTTACTGGTGACAAAGATAGACCCTCCCGGAGTACTGGCTAGCGGTCGGGGCCTGGTCAGTCCTTGAGCAGATGGGATCCCCCTTGGCCAGGCGGCGTTGTAGGCCTCCCCAACTAATTGTACTCTTCTGGCTACCTTGCTAGAGGCGGGTAAAGGTAGCCCACGTCCCTGAGTGTACCGTGTGGTGCTCACCCGTATGGCCGGTGACTCGGGGCCTTCTAGTGGCTTCCGCTCCACGACGGCGGTGCTGGTCCCACGCGTGTGACCGTGCCTTCGGGTTTCTTGGCCAGAGGACCTGAAATCCCCTGCCGGTCGGTTTCTGCTGCTGGGTCAGGGTTAGTCCCCACAGCCTCGGACTCCGGGTCCGGTGGTAACTCTTCAATCAGGGCGAGCTCTTCAGCTGCCAGCCCCTGATTCCTTTTAGCACGACTTCCTCAGAGCTCCTGATCTTTCTTTCCTATAGCTGCTTCTCCTCTTCTCTCTCTACTCTTCTCTTCTCTCTAACCCTGCCTCAGCCCCAGTTTTATATAGGGGAAGTTCTTCCCCTCCCAGGACTGGGCAGGAGGTGTGGCATGCATAGGATTCCTGACCAAGAGACCTCCCACCTGCTCTCAGACATAACATTGCTATTACTGTGGAGACCAGACCCCTGGGGTGCCACATCCCTACACGTTGGAACTCTACCCTCCACATGTTGCAAAGGATTTGTGAGCAGAAGAGAGCAGTTGTAGAGTACCAGCTGCAACAAGGCCGTCAATATTCAGGTCAGACTCCACACATAAGACCTCAGGAGTGGACCTGGATGTCTGACATATGTACCATCCTGACAATCTTTGAGGAGTCCACCAAGATGGTGAGTGGCGATGACGCCATCATTAGCGTCAGCATCCCACTTGTCTGTCTTTTGCAACGCACTCTGCAGAGAATTAAAGAGGAGGCATTGCAGCCAGAGTATTATGAGATGGATCAAGAAGCCGTAGCGGGCGATTACACACAGCCCAGCCTCATCTCATCCCAATGTGCATTGGGGGACCATGAGGGAGAGGAGGAGGAGGAAGAAAAACAGGAGCTGGTATCATGTTCTTTAGACTGTAGTACCTGTACAACTGTCATATCATCGGTTTAGCGTGGGTGGCCTGAGGACGGGGAGGAGGAGGAGAGCATGGTCAGTCGTGATCTTGGTGAGCACACGGAAGTCTTGCCCGTTACCAGTCTGGCACGCATGGCTGACTTTATGTTACGCTGCCTTAACCGTGACCCTCGCGTTGTCAAAATGTTGCGTGACAGTCATTACTGGTTGGTGACACTTTTAGACCCCCGCTACAAGGAGAACTTTCACTCTCTTATTCCTGAGGTGGAGAGGTCTACAAAAATGGGGCAGTACCAGAAGGCTCTTGCTGCAGAACTGTTAAAAAAAAAATTCCCATCTGAACACGCTAGCGGCAGAGGTCACAGTTGGTTGCCCAACCAAGGCGTACAGGCGAGCGAGACGCAACTCCAATCCAGCAGAGGCAGGGGAACACTGTCAACGTTCTGGGACAGTTTTCTGAGACCCACCCAATTTACAGGCCCTGAGGCTCAGGGTACTCTCACAAGGAGTGGAAAGTTTCAAAAGATGGTGAGGGGGAGTACCTTGCCGACCGTACCAGCGTCCTCCGTGATTCCTCTGTGCCTTTTAATTATTGGGTATCCAAGCTGGACACTTGGAATGAACTTTCTCTGTATGCCTTGGAGGTCCTGGCCTTCCATGCCGCTAGCGTGTTATCGGAGCGTGTTTTTAGTGCCGCTGGGGGAATTATAACTGATAAGTGTTAGAACTCTCCTGTTAGGTTTTTTCTAGTTTGCTTGTCACATGACCTTTTTTGCCTATTTAAACCTGCTCCGCCCTTCTGGCCTTGCTGGACTTCATTGTAATTTCAACTCTTTATCTAGCCAGGTGCTTTGTTACCTTACTCCGTCAGTTTAGCTAGGTCTCTTGACCTCTATTTTCTATGTTGTTTTGTTTGTCCTTTTCTGCTACAATTTCTGTTAGGAGGTGTCCATCTTACTCCCAGTCCCTAGTTCTTGTAGGGATCCCTCCCTCACATCTATAGGTCTTCGTACAGACTAGCTGAGGACTTTAGCGGGTCTGATCACAGGATCAGGTTCCTCGCTACAACGTAGCGGGTTAAGCTTAGTTCTATTGTAGGGACAGATCTCCTTTCTTTCCTTAGTGCTTGTAGCAGATCATAACAGTAAGTCCAGCCCAAAAATATCTCTTAAGGAAAGACTTCCCATTTCCATCATGGTGTCGGTTCAGGATTTGGCTCAACGCCTGCAGGGACTCTCTCTGGAGGTGGCCGAGCTCCAACAACACGTGAGTAGCTGTTCTGGAGCACATTTTGTGGAGCCAAAGGTACGTTTGCCTGATTTATATTTTGGTGATCAAGAAGATTTTTTTTCCTTTTAAAAATGCTTGTTTATTATATTTTCGTTTGAGACCCAGATCCTCTGGTGATGAATCACAGCGCATAGGGTTCATAATGTCACTTTTGAGCAAAGAACCTCAGGGATGGGCCTTTTCTCTCCAACCTAGTGATCCATGCTTTAGATCAGTGGATAGTTTTTTTTCTGCTTTGGGTCTGTTGTATGATGATCCTGATCGTGTCTCATCAGCTGAGACTGAATTGAGACGTTTGAGGCAGGGATCAGGTAATGTGGAAAAATATTGTTCTCACTTACGTCGGTGGTCTGCCCAGGTGGGGTGGAACGATTCAGCTTTGAAAAGTTTGTTTCTTGCGGGGCTAGGTGAAAGGGTTAAGGATCTGCTGATTGCTTATCCCACACCTGGAAACTTGCAGGAGGCAATGCAATTAGCTATACGGGTGGACAGGAGACTGCGTGCAAGGGTTAATGAGAGTAAAACCTCTGCCATGTCAGCTCCGAGTCTTGAGAGGGTCTGTACTGACATTGGAGAGCCGATGGAGATTCGGGCGATGGCACCCCGCTCTCAGGAAAAAGACCGTAGGTTTTCTGAAGGTTTGTGCTTTTATTGCGGAAAATCTGATCATTTCATTAAGAACTGTGTGCTTCGTATGAGCAAAGAAAAAAAAAAAGGTCAGTTACGCCCATATAGCCTGTTTAAATACTAAGCGGGTATTCCTATCTGCTACTACCGTTGCTCAGGAAGAATTAATTGAATTTCGGGTATTTGTGGATTGTGGTTCTACTCTGAATGTGATTGATGGGGGGATTCTTGGAAAAACTTAAATTAAAACCCAAACCTTTGTCATCCCCTATTGCTGTGGTTTCCGTCGATGGCTCTCCCTTGAAGAGTGTTACTCACAAGGTCTGTGAATTTCCCCTCACTATTAATGGTGTTCACCAAGAGAATTTGGATTTGGTAGTATTAAATAATTTGCCTTGTCCAGTAGTTTTGGGGTTGCCCTGGTTAAAATTGTACAATCCTGTACTGGATTGGTCTACCAATGAAATTAAGTCCTGGAGCCCTAAGTGTTATGACAAGTGTTGTAACGGACGTATTGCTGCGGTGGAAAAAGGGGAATTACCTGTACCTATTTAGGAATTTTGGAGAGTTTTTTCTGAGGATGAGTCACAAATTTTGCCTCCCCATAGAGACTATGATTGTACCATTGAATTTGTCCATGGAGCGACTCTTCCTAAAAGTCGTTTATTTAATCTTACTATTCCTGAGAGAAAGGCTTTGGAGGAATACATACAAACGAGCTTGGCCGCCAGTCACATTAGGCCTTCCAAGTCTCCTGTGACTGTTGGATTTTTTTTTGTTAAAAAAAAAAGGACGGCGGTTTACGTCCTTGTCTGGATTTTCGTGAGATTAATAAAATGACTGTACGCAATCCTTACCCACTGCCATTGATTCCTGATTTGTTTAACCAGTTAGTGGGAGCCAAGTGGTTCTCTAAAATTGATGTCCGGGGGGCATACAATTTGTTGCGCATGAAGGACGGTGATGAATGGAAGACTGCTTTTAACACTCCTGTGGGTCATTTTGAGAATCTGGTTATGCCTTTCGGTCTTACCAATGCACCAGCATTTTTTCAGAATCTTATTAATGACATCCTTAGACCTTTGATCGGCAAAAATTTGGTTGTGTATTTGGATGACATTTTGATTTATTCAACGGATCTGGAGTCTCATTGGCGTAGCGTACGTGAGGTATTACAGTTATTAATTGACAATTCGCTTTTTGCTAAGCTGGAGAAATGTGAGTTCGCTGTACAGAGAATTAGTTTTTTGGGCTACATTATCTCCAGCGAGGGCTTTGAGATGGACCCGGTGAAAGTTCAAGCTGCAGGAATGGCCTAGGTCTATTGGTTTGAAATCGATACAGAGGTTTTTGGGTTTCGCCAATTAATACAGAAAATTCATTAAAAATGTTTCTATTATTGTCAAACCACTGACCGATCTCACCAGGAAAGGTGCTAATGCGGTTCAGTGGACTACTGAGGCCATTGAAGCTTTTGTGTTTCTAAAGGAGAGGTTCAGCTCTGCTCCCATCCTTATGCAGCCTGATGTGACTAAGCCGTTTTTGGTTGAGGTTGATGCTTCTTCGGTGGGGGTTGGTGCGGTGTTGTCTCAGAAAAACAAGGATGGAGTACATCCCTGTGCTTTTTTTTCAAAAAAATTTTCTGAGACTGAACTTAATTACGATATTGGTAATCGGGAATTGTTGGCTATTAAACTCGCATTTGAACACTGGCGTCATCTCTTGGAAGGTGCTGAATTTCCCATTCAGGTTTTCACTGATCATAAAAATCTGATCTATCTTGATGCTGCCAAGCGCTTGAATGCCCGTCAGGCTAGGGGGGCACTTTTTTTCTCGCGGTTTAATTTTTCTGTTACTTACATCCCGGGTACCAAGAATGTTAAAGCTGATGCTTTGTCTCGCAGCTCATCTCCCATGGTCGGTGCTGAGGAGGAGGAGAGCATTTTACAAGAAGGTGTTGTGATTGCTGCATTGGACTCCGTTTTGGAAGATGAGATTCTTAAAGCACAGGAGAATGCCCCATCTAACACTCCCCATGGGAGGTTGTTTGTGCCTAGGACCTTTAGGAGAGATTTGTTTGTTGAGTGTCATGAGTCTCGGTTGGCAGGTCATCCAGGAATTTCTGAGACCAAGAGACTTGTGGGTCGCAGTTTTTGGTGGCCTGGATGGCAGAAGGAAGTTATTAAGTGGGTGCGTCAATGTACTGTGTGTGCTAGATCTAAGTCTTCACATGCTCCTGCTGCGGGATTGCTTTGCCCTCTGGAGGTTCCTAGTGCACCTTGGACACATCTGGCTATGGACTTTATTACTGACCTTCCCCCCTCTGAGGGATTCACGGTCATCTGGGTGGTCGTGGACCGTTTTAGCAAGATGTGTCACTTGGTTCCCTTCATCAAACTGCCCTGCGCTAAGACACTCGCTAAGGCCTTTGTCAAGGAGATTGTGAGACTCCATGGCCTTCCTACTGACATTGTTTCTGATAGGGGACCTCAGTTCGTGGCTCGTTTTTGGCGTGCCTTTTGTGACAGGTTGGGAGTTCATTTGTCATCTTCATCTGGATATCATCCTGCGTCTAATGGCCAGACAGAAAGGAAGAACCAGGATGTTGAGCAGTTCTTGCATTGTTTTGTGGCAGACAATCAAGAGGGGTGGTCTGAGTTTCTGCCACTTGCTGAATTTGCTCTTCACAACCATACATCCTCTTCTGCTGGGTGTTCGCATTTTTTTTGTTGTTGTAGGAGACATCCGTCTTTTGGGTCATTCTCCAAATTGGTATCGGCTGTGCCTGAGGAGGAGAGTTTTTCCGGTGATTTGGAAAGAGTTTGGACAGATGTGCGTGGTAATCTGCAGGAAGCTAACAAAAAATCTAAGAGGTACTTTGACAGGAAACGTCAAAAGGTTTTGTTTACGGCTGGTGACATGGTTTGGTTGTCCTCTAAGAATCTGCGGTTGAGGATTCCTTCTAAAAAATTGGGTCCCAAGTTTGTAGTGCCCTTTAAGGTGCTTCAGGTAGTTAACCAATCTGCTGTTAGGTTGGAGATTCCCACCTCCTGGAAGATTAATCCGGTGTTCCATGTTTCTCTATTGAAAAAAGCTGATGTATCTGATAGAGACGCCACTGCCACTGTTCCTCTGGTGGTGGAGGACGGGGAATATGAAATTTCCCGCATCCTTAATTCTAGACGGTATAGAGGGAGTTTGCAGTATCTCATCCCTTGGAAGGGTTTCGGTCCCGAGGATAACTCATGGGTGAGGGCGGATGATGTTTCTGCTTCCAGACTTGTCAGAGCATTTCACAGGAGGTTTCCTGATAAGCCTGGGCCTAGGGGATCCAGAGGATCCCCATAGAAGAGGGGGTACTGTTAGAACTCTCCTGTTGGGTTTTTTCTAGTTTGCTGGTCACATGACCTTTTTTGCCTATTTAAACCTGCTCTGCCCTTCTGGCCTTGCTGGACTTCATTGTAATTTCAACTCTTTATCTAGCCAGGTGCTTTGTTACCTTACTCCGTCAGTTTAGCTAGGTCTCTTGACCTCTATTTTCTATGTTGTTTTGTTTTTCCTTTTCTGCTACAATTTCTGTTAGGAGGTGTCCATCTTACTCCCAGTCCCTAGTACTTGTAGGGATCCCTCCCTCACATCTATAGGTCTTCATACAGACTAGCTGAGGACTTTAGCAGGTCTGATCACAGGATCAGGTTCCCCGTTACATCGTAGGGATTAAGCTTAGTTCTATTGTAGGGACAGATCTCCTGTCTTTCCTTAGTGCTTGTAGCAGATCATAACAATAAACGCACTCAGCCATGTGAGGATTTTTTTTTTTTTTCAGAACGAGTTGTAGTTTTGAATGATGCAATTAATTTTGCTATAAAACATACATTATAAAAGAGGCAGCCATACTTGCCAATACCTAGTCGCAATACTAATATACTACGGGATGTATCAGCCCTCAGGTGGAGACAGAGCTGGTGCAAAATACTAATGAAATAACCACTCTCACACCTACCATTTTTTTTTTGGACCATAAGACGCACCTAGGTTTTAGAGGAGAAAAAAAAAATTGAAGCAAAAAACGTGTTCATGATGCACTTTTAAGGGGGAGGAGGTCTTCTTCTGACACTGGTATAGGGGTAATGTCCCCCAATTCTGACAATATCCCCCATCCTGGTATGTATGCATGGCACCCCTAATCCCTATCCTGGTGTGCATGGCACACCTAATCCCTTTCCTGGTGTGTATGGCACCCCTAATCCCTTTCCTGGTGTGCATGGCACCCCTAATCCCTGTCCTGGTATGCATGGCACCCCTCATTCCTGTCTTGGTATGCATGGCACCCCTCATCCCTGTCCTGGTATGCATGGCACCCATCATCCCTGTCCTGGTATGCATGGCACCCCTCATCCCTGTCCTGGTATGCATGGCACCCCTCATCCCTTTCCTGGTATGCATGGCAACCCTCATCCCTGTCCTGGTATGCATGGCACCCCTCATCCCTGTCCTGGTATGCATGGCACCCCTCATCCCTGTCCTGGTATGCATGGCACCCCTCATCCCTGTCCTGGTATGCATGGCACCCCTCATCCCCGTCCTGGTATGCATGGCACCCCTCATCCCTGTCCTGGTATGCATGGCACCCCTCATCCCTGTCCTGGTATGCATGGCACCCCTCATCCCTGTCCTGGTATGCATGGCACAGCAATCCCCATCCTGGTATGCATGGCACAGCAGTCCCCATCCTGGTATGACCCCCTCATCTTTATCCTGTTACATATGCCCCCATCATCTTTATCCTGGTATGTATGGCCCGCTCATCTTTATTCTGGTTTGTATGGCCCCCTCATCTTTATCCTGGTTTGTATGGCCCCCTCATCCTTATCCTAGTATGCATGGTCCCCGTAATCCCCATCATGCTGCACATATAAAAAAATAAATATATAAACACTCCTACTCACCTTTCTTCTCTCCTCCAGCGCTGACGCCTGTCTGCCCGCACTGATCTCCCCATGTGAGCCGCGCATGGCGTCACTGCCATGCGCGGCTCACAAGGAGAGATCAGCTGTCGGAAGTCACTGCTCCCCGCGCCGGGACTGTGTGCGCGGGGATCAGTGACTTCATGCTCCTTCATAGCCGGCACACAGCTTAGCCGCGCTGCGGCTCCTGCTGCTGCCGGGTTATCTCGTGTGCCCGCTTATTAAAGGGAATGAATATTCACCCCCTCCCCACGCCCATGGGCATGGAGAGAGGTTAAATATTCATGCCCTTAACAGCGGGCACAGGCGATTCCGGCAGCAGCTGCGGCTACACTGTGTGCTGCTATTAAGGAGCATGAATATTCAGTGTTCCCCATGGGCGTGGGGAGCAGTGAATATTCATTTTCTTTAGCAGCGGGGACAGCGTAGGCTGCTGCCTCCTGTGCCCCGCTCCTCCACCGCTACAGCTCCCCACAGCACAGTATATATACTCACCCCTCCCCAACATTCGGACTATAAGATGCACCCCCCATTTTCCTCCAAAATTTTGGAGGAAAAAAATGCGTCTTATGTAGCACCCTGAGGATTCGGCTGCTACAGGAGTATTACACCTCAAGCCAGAGGTGTGGTATTCCACTCCCGGGTAAGGATGGAGTGTGGAACTGAGCTCAGTAGGCTGCATGCACTACATACATCCCATTTCCGGGGGACAGATCAATGGTACTCCCACTAGAGAAATGTGCAGGTACGACAGTGTCTGTCCCTGGCTGGAGTGGGAGGGGGGTGGAACATCCCAGTAGTGTAGGGGCAGATAGGGGGAGCAGTCTGGGTAATGCTAGGAGCTCATTGGGTGCTGGTCACCTGAGCTCACACATAGAGGGAGTATATAAGGTGGGAACCATCTTAGATCAGGGTCAGACAGGCAGACAGCTACCAGTCAGTCTTTGTAGAGGAAGAGAGCAGAGGAGAAGAGCAGCTCCAAGGCCAAGAGAGAGAGAGAGGAGAAAGAAGGACCCAGAGGGGGAGAAGAGGGAACCCCAAGAGCCCAAATACAACCAGAAGGGTGAAGGGTTGGCACAAGGGTACCGGATCCCAAGCTGGTGGAGGGCACTAATCCTCAGCCAGAGACCGGAGGTCGTGGGCAGGATCTGCCACGACCCCCCCCACTAAATCCACCTGGAAGGCAAACCAAGCATAGGGTCAGGGAACCCAGAGACAAGGGTTTTACCAACAAGAGGCCCGAGGGAGCCGGACATAGGTGGATCCCTGGTGGGGAAGGCCAGAGAGAAGGATCGTCAGAAAGGGAGCTCAGGATCACGCTCCAGAATTACTTGGGGGTTGGCCGAGTCCAGGACCTGGTGGACGCAGCACGGCTCGGGCGGTCACTCAAGGCCGGAGTGACCAACACAAAAGCAGTAAGTAAAAACCCTGAACTGCACAGCCCGACTCTGAGTCTCATTACCATCCTCACTGCACCTCCACAACCACCATCCTCTGCAACTGACCCCCTGAGGCTATACCCCTCCCGTTGGGGGTTATACTACCAGAGCTGCACAAACACCACCAGCCTCAGCGGACCCTGCTGCAGCGGCGGCCGTATTGACCGCAAATCAACGGGTGGCGTAGTCGACACTAAAGAACATCCAGCAACATCTGTAGGACTGCCACACACTGAGCTTGACACCCTGGGCACGGACAGGGTCACCGCCACTCGGAGACTACAACCCCCATCTGATCCGGCTCCGGGTATCCCCCAAACAACACTGGCCCAGGGGGCGCGTCAACTTTGGCGTAGTCGGCAGGATAACGTGCCCGCAACAACCGGGTACTGCGTGCCTGAAGAAAAGTTCACCGTTACCTCAAAAAGAAGTCTCCCGCCGGTTCCGGAGGGTCCCCGCCAACGGACCCCATCACAGGTCGATTCCCGCCGGTTGTCCGCCATTTGCAGCTTTTTCCCGCCATCCATGGAGTTTCCCGCCACTGGGAGACGATTCCCGCCATTTCCAAAGATTTCCCGCCTTGGAAGAGCGGACGCCATTATGGGCGTGCCAGAGGGTGGCAAAAGGCCACCTCCCATCGTGGGCCAGGTCGAAGAATGGCGCCAAAAGCGGAAACCGCGCCCACCAACAGAGACTGTGATGCTGGAAGTGTCCATCAGCGTGAGAGAACTGCCCCTGGAACTGAAGTTGCCCCGGAACCACCCTCAATGTGGGCGGAGACAGAACAAAAGAAAGAAGATGGGTGCAGCCTGGAGAAGTCTGGAGAGAGCGCACCCGGAGACAAGAAGTCTGGAGAGGAGTCCAGAGAGAACACACCCGGAGATGGAAGGAGAGACAGGCAGCACCGACCCAGTGGTCAGGAGCCTGCTGCAAGCAACAAGCCCACTAGGCTTAGTGGAGGTCCTGGCACAGCTCCCCCGAGACCGGGAGTGTGCACAGACCGCGCTGGAGGGCCTCGCACGGAGGATGGCCCGGGTGCAGCGGGAGACGTTGGCGGAGTGGAGCCGAGAGATGGCCCAGCAGACCGAAACCCGTCAGCAGAGCACACCACCCGAGACGAGGAGACAGACCGCCTCTGAGGATGGTGCAGGAGGACTCAAGGCCGGAGACGGCGCCGAGAAGGGAGCTGAACGGACGGAGGCAGGTAAAGGGGACGTCTCTACCCCGAGCCGGGAAACCGCGTGCCTGCCCCAGCTCCCCGTCGCAGAGCCCGAAGTTCCCCCTGCCGTGCCCGACGCTGCATCGTCACCGCCGCAGACTAGGCCTCAATCGGAAACCGCGGCCGCGACCTCTGTGACGTCACGCGCTTCGACCCTGAGCGCGGCAAAGCAGGAAATACCATCGGCCTGGTCGCAAGGCCTAGTACACCCGGGCGCCGCAATTCCAACAGCGCCCCCTACCTCCGCGGAGCCACCGGCCTGGTCGCAGGGCCAAGTAACCACGGGCGCCGCCGTTCTTACGGTGCCCTTTTCCTTTAGGGTGCCCCAAGCCTGGTCGCAAGGCCTGGTCAATCCGGGCGCCGCTACCACCACAGCGCCCATAACATCTAAAGTACCGCACCTGGGTGAAGACCTGTTCGCCCAGCATACGTGCCCGGATGGGCAGCCCTTCATATGGCCCCAGGAGTACTATGAATTGGAACTCCAAAGGGCGAGGCCCCTGTGTGAGCCCCTGATTCCGGCTCCGAAGCCCGCTAGGAGGACCCAGCCCCCGCTAGAGGAGGCACAGTTTGAGTGGGACCCCACCGGAGAAGACCTCATGGGGTTCATTCAGGAGACTCGGGCGGCCGCAGCGGAGCGTGCAGAGTGCTGCCGGCAGCAGCTCGAGGTCTTCGAGAGGGAGCGGAGAGAGAGGCGGGTCCGGGAACAGCAAACGCAGATAAGGAGCGCGGAGCAGAAGAGCCGGACCAGGAGAGATCCCCGTGCAGCGCATGGTCCCCGTACCACCGGGACTGTGATAAAATTCAATATGCAGCACGGATGGGGCTTTATAAGAGACCACCACACCCCCGGCGACGTCTTTGTCACCCGCAGAGACGTAGAAAGCCATCTGCCGGAGGGACACAGAGGTCGTGACCTGTACGTAGGGGACGAGGTCACGTTCACCCGGCACAAGTGTGCCAAAGGACCCTACGCCCTCAATGTGCATCGCCTGACGGAGGAGGAGCTGCGGTGTGAGGAGGAGCAAGAGGACCCGGACGGGTCTGAAGAATCTAAAGAAGGAGCAGGAGGACGCCGTCGTTGAAGTACGGTAGAGAGAGACTGTAAATAGTTACCCGTTGGGGTACCAGAACTGTTGCTGAGTTACATATGTTCCCCGTTGGGACAAAGAGTGAACTTAAACCCGTGTGTCCCCTATCCCTTAACAGCCATCCCTTTTTCCCACTGGCCGAGGACTGAGAGCGGCCATATCCCCTTGTATATAGTTGTGCCTCCTAAGGCGCCCCCTACTGGTTTTATAGGAAACCGTGTTTCTAAAAGAGACTGTCGCACTTTACCCGGTCACAAGTTGCACCGTGGCCGGAGGAACAAGAATGTTTCTAATGAGAAGTTTTATATGAAAAGTTTTATGATATATATATATGATGTTTTATATGTTATGTTGTTATGAAAAAAAAAAAAAAATTGTATGTTTTGAAGTTTTATTCTCTTACAGCCCGAGGACGTGCTGTGATTTACCAGGGGGGAATGTAGCACCCTGAGGATTCGGCTGCTACAGGAGTATTACACCTCAAGCCAGAGGTGTGGTATTCCACTCCCGGGTAAGGATGGAGTGTGGAACTGAGCTCAGTAGGCTGCATGCACTACATACATCCCATTTCCGGGGGACAGATCAATGGTACTCCCACTAGAGAAATGTGCAGGTACGACAGTGTCTGTCCCTGGCTGGAGTGGGAGGGGGGTGGAACATCCCAGTAGTGTAGGGGCAGATAGGGGGAGCAGTCTGGGTAATGCTAGGAGCTCATTGGGTGCTGGTCACCTGAGCTCACACATAGAGGGAGTATATAAGGTGGGAACCATCCTAGATCAGGGTCAGACAGGCAGACAGCTACCAGTCAGTCTTTGTAGAGGAAGAGAGCAGAGGAGAAGAGCAGCTCCAAGGCCAAGAGAGAGAGAGAGGAGAAAGAAGGACCCAGAGGAGGAGAAGAGGGAACCCCAAGAGCCCAAATACAACCAGAAGGGTGAAGGGTTGGCACAAGGGTACCGGATCCCAAGCTGGTGGAGGGCACTAATCCTCAGCCAGAGACCGGAGGTCATGGGCAGGATCTGCCACGACCCCCCCACTAAATCCACCCGGAAGGCAAACCAAGCATAGGGTCAGGGAACCCAGAGACAAGGGTTTTACCAACAAGAGGCCCGAGGGAGCCGGACATAGGTGGATCCCTGGTGGGGAAGGCCAGAGAGAAGGAACGTCAGAAAGGGAGCTCAGGATCACGCTCCAGAATTACTTGGGGGTTGGCCGAGTCCAGGACCTGGTGGACGCAGCACGGCTCGGGCGGTCACTCAAGGCCGGAGTGACCAACACAAAAGCAGTAAGTAAAAACCCTGAACTGCACAGCCCGACTCTGAGTCTCATTACCATCCTCACTGCACCTCCACAACCACCATCCTCTGCAACTGACCCCCTGAGGCTATACCCCTCCCGTTGGGGGTTATACTACCAGAGCTGCACAAACACCACCAGCCTCAGCGGACCCTGCTGCAGCGGCGGCCGTATTGACCGCAAATCAACGGGTGGCGTAGTCGACACTAAAGAACATCCAGCAACATCTGTAGGACTGCCACACACTGAGCTTGACACCCTGGGCACGGACCGGGTCACCGCCACTCGGAGACTACAACCCCCATCTGATCCGGCTCCGGGTATCCCCCAAACAACACTGGCCCAGGGGGCGCGTCATCTTATAGTCTGAAAAATATGGTACTATTCATGTAGGGGATTAGAAATGCACAGGATAAGGCTTGTATAGGGCGCCAGTCACACAGATACATGTAGTGCAACATGCCAACTTGCTGCCTATTAGTGATGCCAAAGCTATTACAGAATTTCCCCAAAAATGAGCCCTAGCATGATTTTACAGGATTTTTGGAGGATGCTTGAGATATAGGCCCTACTCCAAAAATAAACCTTAGTTAGTCAGGGCTGGCGTTAGGAGAGGGGAGCAACTGGGCAATTTATCAGGGCCCCTACTCTCTTTGGGGCTCCCTAAGCATTTCTATTCCAAGGCTGCTTAAGGACCTTTGGTGACATCATAGTCATGTGACCATAATGTCAGCAAAGGTTCTTGAACTGTGGGAGCCTAGAGTAACTGAAGAGTAGATAGACTGGTATGTAGGGGGGGAGACTGGACAATTTCTCTAGGTTCCCACTCTGAGGCCCTCAGCGTTTCTATTCCAAGGTTCAGACTACTTAAGGACCTTTGGAGAAATCACTGTCCTATGACCCTGATGTCACCAAAGGTCTTTTAACAGAGGAAGTCTAGAGGAGCTGAGACAGGCTGGTATGTATGTGCAGTGTGTGTGTCTGTGTATATTCTTGTGTATGTGCAATGTGTGTGATATGACATGATTATTATATATGGATAAATGAAGACATTCCCTGAAAATAAGCCCTAACCCATCTTTTTGAGCAAAAAATGATATAAGACCTTGTCTTATTTTCTGTAAAAGATGCTAGATCAGGCGGTCTGCCGAGCACTATATATGTGCACCCTACAAGAACAGACACATGGTTTCCACCAACACTACAAAAGCCTGGCTGCATCCTGCAAGGATGGAAAATTATGTAAGGTATTAGTTAATATTTTGACCAAAATATGTAAGCCTGCACCTACGTCAGGGGTCCTCATTGTCTTTCCAGCGAAAAGACAATATAACGTATTGGAAAACCAGATTTAACGCTGGCAGTAAAATGTTTTACCTCATAGAAAGAATAAGGCTGTGTGCCCACAATGTGTTTTTCAAGCATTTATGCTGCGGAATTTCCGCAGTATAAACGCTTCAAAAACGCTTGGTAATCCGCCCCCCATGGTCCCCAATGACAAGACGCACTTTCAGTGCCCATGCTGCGTTTTTTTCCGCAGCGTTTATGCTGCGCTCAAAAATCTGCAGCATGTCCATTAATTTTGCGGAAGCGCGGCGTAATCGCCGCTATTGACTTGCATTGAGACGCATATAATCCGTGTCAGTACATTTGTACTCACGGATTATATGCGTTTCTATGTGCGGATGGTACCCAGGTCTGGAGTAGAGTAGACTCTCAACCAGACCTGGGTACCATAGAAACTGTAAAAAATAGAATTTAAAATAAAAAATAAAGTTTATACTCACCTTCCGATGTCTTCCCGGTGTTTTGTCTGCTACGTCCAGTGACTTGCAATGTTCGCGTGGTTGTGAAGGACCTGCCATGACGTCACTGAGTCATGTGACCCATCACATGGCTCAATGACGTCACCGCAGGTCCTTCACACCACCGCGAGCAGTGCAGGACACTGGACGGAGCAGACAAACACCGGGAAGACATCGGAAGGAGAGTATAAACTTTATTTTTTTTTATTTTTCACCATTCTTATTCTCTTTTTTAACTAACTTGGTCACACTACTATAAATCCATGCCCGTTGCAACAAGGTGGACAAGTTGTCAAGCACTTTTCCAAGTGATGCTAAAATCGCTTGGAAAAGTACTTGATAACCCGCATGCAGAAATGCGCATGCAAAGATGCTTCACAAACGCTTCTACCTGGCGGGAAAAACGCATGTAAAATCCGCATGCGTTTTTCCTGCCAGGGAGAAGCGTAAAAAATATGCAGCATTTCTGCATCGTGGGCACATAGCCTCAGCCTCGATCCCATGCTGTCCTGTCTGTATACTTGCTTTTGCTTCATTCTCTGCCCAGGAGCTGTGGTTCCTGCACAGTCAGACAGCCATTACACAGTATACGATTATCTCCACACATTATATTTTTACACATCCAATTGTGGAACTTATTAATCCAATGTATGTTGATTAAAATGTACTTTAATATGACAACCCCTTTTGAACTTGGAGGGACCCTTTACTGCCGTGCAGCAATCATAAATGCCCAAAGGCAAAACCCTCTTGGGGAGGGGAGAATAAGTGAACATGTTTGTTGGTAATGCCTCAGTGTTGTTGGACACGTGCACTTATTGGCACTTGCAGTAATCGTTGTTTATGGCTACTTGTAGTATCTGCACAGTGGAAACCTACCTTACTTAAAGGGGTTGTCCGTACTTGGCCAGTGCCAGTCTCTTGAATGAAATTGGAAAACCCTATACTTACCTCCCACACCAGTGCCGTTCCAGCAGTGTTGGCGCCAGGTCTCTCGGTGCTCACGTGACAATATGAAATCTGCAGCCAATTGGGGGGTGTGATCGTCCACTCTGATGAAATAATAAAGGCAACAGCCGGCGACATAGTGTCATGTGAGTGCCAGGAGACCCGATGCCTAATATTGCTGAAAAGGCGCCAGTGCAGGAGATGAGTATAAGCCTCTCTTATTTAACATGGAGAACTCAGGCATTTAGGATGGGGTTGTCCAAGTAGAACTCTTGTGTATATTATTTAGCCAAAATTAAAATGTACCAAATATCCACATGTGCAAATACCGTATATAAAGCCTTTTACTCCAAATTCCGTTATTTCTCCTCTGATCTCATCAGTGGCCGTTCATTCAAAGCCACAAATTGTTTGTCTATCCTGATATCTTGTGGAACAGCCTGGCCTCACATGGGTTCTCCTCCCTCTTATCTCGGACCCTCAGTATTGACACCCTCACTTTTTTCATGCCCCTACATCTTTATATTTAATGCGGAAAGACTACCAGGAAATGTAGTTTCTGATCACTTGAGTCTTTTCTAATGTGATCGGTTTCATTATACCCTTATACCATCCACAGCAGTATACGAAAAGGAGTGTGGTGTGAGTTGTGCAGAGGTAGTGGCTGCACCCAGGCACTGATGCGGAAATCCCAGCTCCCCTCTGCCCATTACCGTTCACCAGTTTTATATGTGATGCATGGTGGTTCAGCAGACAGATTCTAGGGCAAAATAACTACTAAATAATGTCATGTTATAATGACAGATCTGTCACAAGCAGTTTTTCAAGTTGTAGAGCAATAACCTGAATCTCCCCAGTTGTTCTTTCATAACCATGTTCACCAGCATTCATAACCATAGTCACCAGCATTCATAACCATATTCACCAGCATTCATAATCATATTCACCAGCATTCATAACCATAGTCACCAGCATTCATAACCATATTCACCAGCATTCATAACCATATTCACCAGCATTCATAACCATATTCACCAGCATTCATAACCATAGTCACCAGCATTCATAACCATATTCACCAGCATTCATAACCATATTCACCAGCATTCATAACCATAGTCACCAGCATTCATAACCATATTCACCAGCATTCATAACCATATTCACCAGCATTCATAACCATAGTCACCAGCATTCATAACCATATTCACCAGCATTCATAACCATAGTCACCAGCATTCATAACCATAGTCACCAGCATTCATAACCATATTCACCAGCATTCATAACCATATTCACCAGCATTCATAACCATATTCACCAGCATTCATAACCATAGTCACCAGCATTCATAACCATATTCACCAGCATTCATAACCATAGTCACCAGCATTCATAACCATATTCACCAGCATTCATAACCATAGTCACCAGCATTGGCTGCAATTTCATGAAACCTCATTGTGCGCTAAGGGGATAATATATCATCTAGACATATTCAGAGATAAAGCTAAAATACAACACCAATAGCACAGTAATAATGGCGATCATTTATTGAAAGCAATGTAATATATAGAATTTTTTTATTTTTCCATGTATAATGTAGCCAGCAAGGGTGAGTCTATTTTAGCTTTTAATAATTATTTGCTAAAATAAAGTGGCTGACATTACAAATTATTGCCTAAATGGGCACAAAGCTGCCAGTCAGCGAGCAACACTGACCATAGCACTGGATAGGGGAAAGCTGTGGACCCCGTATAGCCAGGTTGACAATCGCACCAAGGACGGCTGTAGATGCCGCAGTTGTGTCCTGTAATTCATGCGTCACATCTCCCAACAAGGATTCCAGAGTTTGGATTTTATGACTTCACTTCTGAATCCACCTGGGGAACGTGGCACAGGGGCCTCATTGCTGCTTATGCTCCATCCCAGTTGGCACAGAGCAGACTGCCAGTGGTCACGTTGGCAGTGGAGCAGCAGCTTTCAGCCCTCTGTAAGTAGGTCAGATACATTGTGTGACTGCTTTGCCGCAGATCAGCACATATAGAGATGGAGGTAATAGGAAGATGTGGAAGAATGTTCTTCAGATTGGCAGGCCAGCCATGCTTCTTACTGATGACATGAAACATGATGATGTTGGCATTTTGAGTGCAGGTAGTAGGAGCTGATGGTACAGAAATAAATGAACTCCAGTAGATAGTCTTGCGTCAAGATACAGGAGGATTAGATGGTATGACGGTATTATGCTGTTTCTCCGCTTAGTGGTAAGTTGTGCTCCATGCTGGACCCACAAACGGGAAACTCGTGAAAATCCTCTGTTCTCTAGCAGGAATTGTCTCGTTCACGCCATCACTGCGCGGTGCTGGGATCTGCTGTCTCATGGTGACATACGGGTTCCTTCCTATAATAACTGGAGATGGCGCTTTTCCTGTCCTTATGTCTTTCCAGTTTATATTTAAAAAGAAGGGGTGCGTTCTGATTTTTCCATTAACCCCTAGCCGGACATAATGGTCTTTGCAGAGTAGTTTGGACATAATGTCCATAGCATCGTGGTCAGTGAGGTTTTCATATGATGGTTCTTCGTACAAGACATTATTCACAATCTCTTCAGTGGTGTCTCCTGGAAATGGTGAGTCTTGGAAAATCATGTCGTACAATATGACTCCAAAGGCGAACCAGTCCACACCTTCATCATAAGCGTCTCCCATGATCATTTCTGGGGCGCCATACCCAGGTGTTCCACTGAAATCTCTGGCATTAAATCTCTTATCAAACTCGTATAGAGATAGTCCAAAATCAGTAATCTTTATGTGGCCGTCACCAGTCAGCAGGATGTTATCCGGTTTTAAGTCCCGGTGAATGATGTCATTGCTGTGCAGGAATTGTAGGCCACAAACGATTTCTGCTCCTATAAATCTTACAGGTTCCTTCAGGGGAATGGTACTATATATATAGTGAAGCAGATCCCCTCCACTGGCCAGCTCGGTGACAAAATACGCATGGTTTTCCGTATGAAACGCGGCATGGCAATGGGTTAGGAATCTGCTGTTGTGGCTAAGCTTCAGGACATGGTGTTCTACAAGGCATTCAGGGAAGGAGATTAGGCTTTCTTTCTTAATGATTTTAAGGGCCACACTTTCTTTCCTTATTTTATCAGTGGCCAGCATAACCTTCCCATAACTCCCTTGTCCAAGTATGCCATGGCAGATAAACTTATCCCTGGTGAGAGGGACAGTGGTCTTTATTTTTTTGCTACTGGGGCCACTACATTCACCTGAGATGTCATCTTGACTGGTGGCTGGATCTTCCTGATGTTTCCTTTTTCTCCCAGTTCTCTTCTCTTCTGCTGCACTTTCATTACCTTTCAGGTTAATGATCCTGGTTGGACCCAAAGTACTCAGTTTTTTTAGATTATCAGCTCGATTTGTGATGTATCCCACAAGCTTTTCACATCTGTTTTGTACAGTATCTAGGAAGGAAATATTCTGGGTTCCCTCATTGACAGGTAATACCTGACCAACCTGCCCAGATTTCTTGGAATCCATCTTCCTTATCTTTGCTGGAGGTTCCTGGTTATTTACAGTGTCTTCTCCATCTGGTGTTTCTTTCCTTTTTCTCTTTCTATTCCCTGTAAAGTCCATGTTGCATCAGGCAACAACAGGGCAATTATCCAAAAACGTATGTAAAATTATCAGAGAATGCAATCCACACGTATATTGTAGTCAAAGCCAACTACAACTAAAGCTCAATGGCTGCAGTCAGTTGTTTATGGAACTTTGTGGAATGTGATGTCACTGTGCCGGTGATGTCACACTCACTGTGATGTCAGCAGATGCATGCGAGTGTTCCATCTCTGCTGAACGTGAAAGTCTCAGAAGGGGCGGGGCTTAGTCACCATTGACTATAATGGAGTCTGTTGAGTGGGTAGTATTTAGTGACCTGAAGCTGGAAATCAGTGGGATAAATGACATCAGGATTCAGGAATAAGTTACAGTAGTTTTATATTTGTTTTAATTTATTTTATACAAAAAAAGAGCATGGACCGCACCTCCAAAAAAATCATACATTGATCTAATGCCTCTCAGCAAAAATATACATAACTGAACATGAGGTTCTTAGTTTAACATTCTGATCAGACTGTATGAAGCCCACTGCCACGTCACGGCAAACCTCGTAGTGGGTCCTAACATTTCCTGCCTAAAAGGAGCGGCGCCATGTGCCAACCACCGCTACAGTGAGAATGCACCAGCAGGGCGGGCGGCCTGGTGCCTCACAGCATCCATGCTTCAAGACCGAGTCCCCATGACTCCAGGCCGCGGCGCCCCACAAGCACAAAACCACAGCAACAATGGCTGACACATTGCACCAACACCACATGAAAGGAGCATTGTGACTCACCTTCCTCAAGCTCTCAAGTGAGAGCAAAATAGGCTAGACCCTCTTTGCAGACTCTTGCTAATTAAAATTGCCTGTGCCAAATGGGATGAGTGCTGGTCCAAGAAAGGGAAAAGAATAAGCTGGTTCATTGACATGGCAGTGGGCTTCACACAGTCTGATCAGAATGTTAAGCTAAGAACCTCATGTTCAGTAATATGTATTTTTGCTGAGCGGCATTAGATCAAATGTATGATTTTTGGAGGTGCGGTCCATGCTCTTATTTTTTTTGTATTTATTTTATGTTACATTATTTTGTGTAGGGCTGTGATGATATACATTTTTCAGTTCTTTTGTGTAAAATTTAAAGGAAAGTGTGTTAACCACTTCCTGACTGCCCACTGCACATAAACGTCCGCGCTTGCTGGGCTCTGTACATCGCAGATGTTTATGAACGGTCGGCGGTCTTTTAGCGCTCAGGGCCCCCAGGGTCCTGCACCCTGCGATTCCTGTGCAGAGCGATAGCTCTAACAGGTGACATCCTCGAGACTGGATTGGATCAGGTTCCAATAAAGTTAACCCTTTGCTTTCTTCTACAACCCCTGGCAAAAATGATGGAATCACCGGGCTCGGATGATGTTCATTCAGTTGTTTAATGTTGTTGAAAAAAAGCAGATTACAGACATGGCACAAAACTAAAGTCATTTCAAATGGCAACTTTAGGGCTTTAAGAAACAGTAAAAGAAATCAAGATTAAAAATGTGGTGCTCAGTAAGGGTAATTTTTTTCAGACCAAGCAGAGGGAAAAAATTATGGAATCACTCAATTCTGAGGAAAAAATTATGGAATCACCCTGTAAGTTTTGGAAATTAAAATTAACACCTGCATCAAATTAGATCTGCTCGTTAGTCTGCATCTAAAAAGGAGTGATCACACCTTGAAAAGCTGTTGCACCAAGTGGACTGACATGAATCATGGCTCCAACACGAGAGATGTCAATTGAAACAAAGGAGATGATTATCATACTCTTAAAAGAAGGTAAAAATCATCACGCAATGTTGCAAAAGATGTTGGTTGTTCACAGTCAGCTGTGTCTAAAATCTGGACCAAATACAAACATGGGAAGGTTGTTAAAGGCAAACATACTGGTAGACCAAGGAAGACATCAAAGCGTCAAGACCGGAAACTTAAAGCAATATGTCTCCAAAACAGGAAATGCACAACAAAACAAATGAGGAACGAATAGGAGGAAACTGGAGTCAATGTCTGTGACTGAACTGTAAGAAACCGCCTAAAGGAAATGAGATTTACATACAGAAAAGCTAAACATAAGCCATCATTAACACCTAAACAGAAAAAAACAAGGTTACAATGGGCTAAGGAAAAGCAATCGTGGACTGTGGATGACTGGATGAAAGTCATATTCAGTGATGAATCGCGAATCTGCATTGGGCAAGGTGATGATGCTGGAACTTTTGTTTGGTGCCGTTCTAATGAGATTTATAAAGATGACTGCATGAAGAGAACATGCAAATTTTCACAGTCATAGATGATATGGGGCTGCATGTCAGGTAAACGCACTGGGGAAATGGCTGTCATTACATCTTTAATAAATGCCCAAGTTTACATTGATATTTTGGTCAGTTTTCTTATCCCATCAATTGAAAGGATGTTTGCGGATGATAACATAATTTTTCAAGATGATTATGCATCCTGCCATAGAGCAAAAACTGTGAAAACATTCCTTGAAAAGAAGACACATAAGGTCAATGTCATGGCCTGCAAATAGTCCGGATCTCAATCCAATTGAAAATCTTTGGAAGTTGAAGAAAATGGTCCATGACAGGGCTCCAACCTGCAAAGCTGATCTGGCAACAGCAATCAGAGAAAATTGGAGCCAGATTGATAAACAGTACTGTTTGTCACTCATTAAGTCCATGCCTCAGAGACTGCTTTAAAGCCAGAGGTGGTGCAACAAAATACTAGTGATGTATTGGAGTGTTCTTTTGTGTGTTTGTTTTTCATGATTCCATATTTTTTTCCTCAGAATTGAGTGATACCATATTTTTTTCCCTCTGCTTGGTCTGAAAAAAATTACCCTGACTGAGTGCCACATTTTTTATCTTAATTTCTTTTTGTGTTTCTTAAAGCCCTAAAGTTGCCATTTGGAATGACTGACTTTAGTTTTGTGCCATGTCTGTGATCTGATTTTTTTCAACAGCATTAAACAACTGAATGAACATCCTCAGAGCCTGGTGATTCCATAATTTTTGCCAGGGGTTATAGATGCTGTGATCCATAGCGATCACGGCACATAGAAGAGAGGGAGAGGCAGTTGTGCACTCACCTTTGACGGCCTCCGAGATAAGGTCTGACGTGGTCATGGCAGCCGGAGATCACATGATGACCTCAGAGAGCTGCCAGGTACGGTGGCCTGTTAGCCATCAACTGAGTCTAACAGGAGATCTACCAGTGTAAAACTGACATCCGGTCTCATGCAATGCAATACATGTGTATTGCATTGCATGAGACCTGTGATGATAAAAATATTCCCATAGCGGGACTAAGTGAGAAAGTTAAAAACAGAAAGTTTAAAAATTGGGTCACTTGAGGGGGATTCAGCTCTTCTAGTGCTTAAGGGCTCTGTATACGTAGTCCGCAAACTATTCTACAATAATTTGTTCTCCAAAAGCGAAATAGTGCTCCGTCCCTCCCGGGTGTCGCCGTGTGCCTAAGCAGTACTGTACAGCCACATATGGGATATTGCCACGTTCAGCAGAAATTGTGTGATACATTTCGGCACCATTTTTACCCATTGCCTTGTGTGAAAATGTAAAATCTGAGGCTAAAACTAATTTTTTTTGTGATAAAAATATAATTATTTTTTTCTTCGCTGCCCAATGGTATAAATTTCTGAGAGTCATATATGGTGTCAGTTTGATCACTGCATCCGTAGAGGAATTCATTGAGAGGTGTAGTTTGTAAAATGGGGTCACTTATGGGGGTTTCCTGCTGCTTTAGGACCTCAGTCTCTCCCAGTGGGTCATGGCACCTGCAAACCACAACAGTAAAATCTGCACTATAATATGACAATTTTTCCCTTCTGAGCTTTGCACTGTGCCTGAAAAGTAGGCTTCCAGTATCCATTGTTTCAGATGCTGCACATCTCGTATCTTGATGGTCTGGTGTGGTATATGGGGTACAAAGATAGTGGGGCCATTCTTCATCAATGGAAACCTCAGTGCCACTGGATATCTGAAATTGCTGCATGATGATGAGTTGCCCTCTTTATGCACTGAAGATGGCACGTTCCCTGAGTTTTTCCAACAAGATGGTGCACCACCACATTATGGGTGTCAGGTCTGAGCATTCCTACATGAACAGTTTCCTGGAAAGTGGATTGGTTGTCGTGGGCCAGTTGAATGGCCACCAAGGTCTCCCGATCTGGCCCTTTTAGACTGTTATCTTTGTGGTCATCAATACAATTGTCTATGCTGTGAAGATACGAGATGTGCAGCATCTGAAACAACGGATACTGGAAGCATGTGCTAGCATTTCTTCTGCATGTTGCTATCAGTGTGTCAAGAGTGGAAGAAGAGGGTTGCATTGACAATCCAACACAATGGGCAGCACTCTGAACACATTTTATAAGTGGTCATAAACTTGTAAAAACTCATGAAAGAATAAAGTTAAGTTAAAACCAAGCACACCATTGTTTTTCTTATGAAATTCTCAATACGTTTGATGTGTCACATGACCTTCTTCTCATTGAAAAAAATAAAGTTGGATCCAAAATGGCCGACTTCAAAATGGCCACCATGGTCACCACCCATCTGGAAAAGTTTTCCCCTTCCCTTATACTAATGTGCCACAAACAGGAAGTTGATATCACCAACCATTCCCATTTTATTTAGGTGTATCCATATAAATGGCCCACCCTGTAGTTTTAATCCTTCTAACTTCCTAACCAAAAAAAATTGTTTAAAAAATTGTGCGGATGTTAAATAACTATTTTGTGTGACCTAACGCTCTGGTTTAAGGGCATAAAAATTAAAAGTTTAAAAATTGCAAAATTTTCCCAATTTTGCCAAATTTCTGATATTTTAAAAAATAATCGAGTTACCGTATTTTTCGGACTATAAAGTGCACCAGACCATGACCATAAGACACACCTACCTGGGTTTTAGAGACTGAAAATAGAAAAGAAAGTTTAAGCAAAAAATGTGGTCATGATGCTCTGTTAAGGGGGATGGGGTCTGCCGCTCACACTGTTAAGGGGTAATGTCCCCCAATTCTGTACTAATATCCCCCATCCTAGTAAATATGCCTCCCTCCTTCCTGGTATACATGGCCCTCATCCCCATCCTGGTATGCGTGGCACCCCTCATCCCCATCCTGGTATGCATGGCACCCCTTATCCCCATCCTGGTATGCATGGCACCCCTCATCCCCATCCTGGTATGCATGGCACCCCTCATCCCCATCCTGGTATGCATGGCACCCCTCCATCCCGGTATGCATGGCACCCCTCCATCCCGGTATGCATGGCACCCCTCCATCCCGATATGCATGGCACCCCTCCATCCCGGTATGTATGGCACCTCTCCACCCTAAAATTTTGGAGGAAAAAAGTTTCTTATAATCCGAAAAATACGGTATATCTAGAAAAAAAATTACTACTATCATGAAGTACAATATGTCACAAAAAACAATCTCCGAACCACTGGGATATGTTGAAGCGTTTCAGAGTTATTACCTCAAAAAGTGACGCTGGTCAGAATTGAAAAAAATTGGCCTGATCACAAAGGCAAAAACTGGCTCTGGCGCGAAAGGGGTAAATCTATAAGTTTAAAAAATATCTATTTCTGCTCTTTTTATTAAAAACACAAAATTCTACTGTGGAAGGGCTAAGAAAATGTACTTGTGAACAAATCTTTTGCAAATTATCCAGATATCAAGAGTTTCCAAAAGGTAATTCTGCCCAACTATGGTACATTGGGTAGTAAGAAAAGGGGAGTCAGTGTTTCGCAGGTCTATATTACAGCTCCACAGGGTTTATTACCCCTCTCCCAGGACCTTGTAAGGTGAGGCTCCATAGCTAAGCTACAGTATGGAGATTGGTGACCGCATATCTGGGCAGATGAGTTCATTACAGCTTCACACAGATCTTTACCCGGCGTTTCTAAGCTTCTGAGTAGCAACCTGACTAGTAATATTATTATACAAGATTTGATCATTTATGAATGACTGGCCGGGCAGATCTGGCATTCTGCAGACTGGAAAAGCTGGGGAACAACCATTATATAAAATATGAAAAAATAGAAAATATTAGCAATGTTCTATAATGGTTAATTTTTACATAACACTGGTTCAATTCACTTGATATTAACCCGTTCATGATCTTGTGATTTTCTATCTTTGCACTTTAGTTTTTTTTCTCCTCTTTTTTCCAGAGCCATAACTTTTATATTTTTTCAATATAACCAAGGGCTTGTTTTTTGCAGGACAAGTTGTACTTTTGAATGACACCATTTTTTTGAAGTGCTACTTTAGTGAAGTAAAAATAATAAATTTAGGATTTTTTATCTTCGTTATTTTTTTATAGACTTTACATTTATCATATTGCGGGCTACAATTAAGATAGAGATGGGAGAGGCAGCATTTTGTTCAGAATTGTACAGGCTTTAATTCGACATGTCTTAACCAAGTTTGTTATTTTGTTTTCGAGGAGTCAAATTCTAAATTTTGATGGGCGATTTCGGGAAAACTGTGTTTTGTAAAAAAATAAATAAAAAAAATGCGTATGTGTTACTTGTGTTATTGGTTACATTCCTTCAGGGATTCAAGTTGGTATTTCTGTAGGATCATATTTTGTTGTGTGATTTTCTAAATACAGTCTCATCCTAGTCATAGGTTTAATGCTAAACTAAAAGAATCAATATTTTAACACCTTTTTAATATACAGTTATACATGTAATAACTTTTTTTTTATTATTACTTCACTAGACATTTCCTTTTTCCAGTTTAAAAAAAAAATGAAAAAAATACAGTAAAATCGTCCAGCGATAAAATAAAACATTATGAATTGGTCTGAACAATTAATAGTACGTCTTTACACTGATCTTTTCTCAATAATTTGTTCTCTCTTCTGGGTGAAATGTAATCTTGTCCACAATCTCTTACTAACAATGGCCGTTTCCTTTTGTGTCAGTATGTACGCCTGTTATGGGGTTTGGGTCCACTTGTGTTAATATCTGATTTTTGGTTACTTTCAAAATGTCTGCTTTCTTGGATACACAAAGGATGGTGATGGACCAGAAGGTGCAGAAAAATGGCTTTACTTCTTCATTGTCCTAGTCTTTGGAGAGTCCATTAGCCAGCAGCCACCAGTGCTGATCATACTCACAGGTCACATATCCAGTTATATCATCCATCGCCAATCTTGTGCCACCTTCAATCACTTCATGGACTTCACTGTCATTTCTGGATGAAAAAATCCTTGTTTATATTTTTGTTTCACTACATGGAATTAAAGTGTGGTATTGCTTAGTTCCTTTGATGGGTTCTGCTTTTTGTAACCAATGTTTTAACAAACTTTCCTCTTCTTCTTAGTCCTGGTTTGTACAGTACGTGAACTGGATGTTAGGAATATTTTTCTCACTCAGTTGGAAAAGTTGCATGGGTGTTAAAATTTGGTCTGAATGTGGTCTATGGAGGCTAGCTTGAGCTGCTAGACATTTCACCGTGCCTCCTAAACCATCACATACACCTTTTGCCAGGAGCTGAATGGCAAAAAAGTGCCATTCAGCTTTCGCTCCAAAATGTTTCTTGTGATGGCATACAATTATAAGGTTTCTCCTATTTTTATACTGTGCAGAAGAGTCATCCGAGGAGTAGTAGACCTTGCTCAAACTTGTTAGGATGTCAGTTTTATCACTGAAATCAAATTTTTTTGGAACAAATGAACAGCTGTTGAATCATGAAGTAAGCACTCAGACATAAAATACATAAGTGTAGTTCTGATATCTGACTGTAAGCAGAGTCGGCTTATTAGTAATAAGTTATTACTATTCAGCTAAGCACTTATCGCACAGGGCGCTGAGGGAGACATTGCACGGACCAGCCCCTGAAACCAGCATCACTGATGGGCGGCAAACAAAGCAGGGGAGAGTAGGGATGTCCCAGTCCCCTCCTTTTCGATGATCTTCGTTTCAGTGTGGAAAGGGAAGTGACAGCAGTTTCCACATTTTTGGGTTCACTGTTAAGCCCACGGCTGTGTGCAAATCCACTACTGATTGTACCTGGGACAAGTTGGTATGCCACTTGGTACTAAAGGTAATATCCTCCAAATACACCGATACATACTTCTGATAAGGCTCTAACACTATGTCCATCAGCCTCTGGAACATGGCCGAGGCTGCATATAACCCAAAAGGCAAGACGACCTAGTGATAGAGACCCTCCGGCGTTATGAAGGCTGACTCTGTCCGAGGCACCTGCCAGTAACCCGTGGTGAAGTACTGGGCCTGCCCCAGTCTCTCAATCAGCTCGTCCACCCAGGACATTGAATAAAGGTCAAATTTCAACACTTTATTACATTTTCAGAAGTCGTTACAAAATCATAACGATCCGTCCAGCTTCAAAACCAGTTACAATGGGGCTAGCCCGCTCCCTCCTGGACTCCTCGATAACTCCTAGCTGGAGCATTTGTTTTTCCTCAGCTGCGATGGCTTGTGTCTGGGCCTCTGTGACAATGTTATGTTGGATCACAGATGTTCGGCCAAGCAGTTCTGAAAATTACGTCCGTATTCCGCAGCACTAATTTCTGAGTCTCCCGTCGCTTCTGTTTAGAGAGTGTGTCACTTATATTTACCTCTCCCCTGGCCATTGTCGGAGGGTCCCCAGACGATACGACCGGAGTCGCATCCGTAATCATACATTCCCAGTCTTTCCTTGCTTATAGCAAATTTACGTGATATAGCTGTTTGGGTTTTCTCTTCCCAGGTTGATATACTCTCTAATTCATCTCCCCAACCTTTTCCCGGACTTGATATGGCCCTTGCCACTTGGCCATGAGCTTACTTTCTGCTGGGGGCACTAAGACTAATACCTGATCCCCTTGGACATTGACCATGCCAGGGGTGCAACAAAGTGCCATTAGTTGCATAAGGATTAAAAGTGAATTTAGGCTGTGTACCCACGATGCGTTTTTCAAGCGTTTTTGCTGCGGAATTTTCCGCAGCGTAAACGCTTGGGAAACGCATGGTAAGCTTTCTGCCATGGTCCCCTATGCAATTCCGCACTTTCAATGCCCATGCTGCGGATTTTTCTGCAGCGTTTATGCTGCTCTCAAAAATCCGCAGCATGTCCATTAATTTTGCGGAAGCGCTGCGTTTTCGCCGCCATTGACTTGCATTAGAACGCGCCAATTCTGCAAGACTGCTTCTGTACATGCTTAATTGGCGCGTTGTAATGTCTGGATGGTACCCGAGCGTGGAGAAGAGAAGACTCTCATCCACACCCAGGTACCATAGAAACTGTAAAAAAAAGAATAAAATAAAAAATAAAGATTATATTCACCTACCGACAGCCCCCGGTCTCCTTCCCTGTGCTTGCCAGCAGACTGAAGGACCTGCGCTGACGTCACAGTCATGTGACAGCAGGTCTTTCAGTGCAGTGTCCCGCGATCAGCTGGCAGCCAGGAAGGAGCGCAGCAACACACGCCGGGCCATCGGAAGGTAAGTATCAAGGTTTATTTTTTTATTTTTAACCACTCTAAAGGTCACACTATATAAATCCATGCTGTTTGCATGGATTTATATAGTGTGACCTAGTTGTCAAGCACTTTCCAAGTGATGCTAAAATCGCTTTGAAAGCACTTGTCAATCCGCATGCGGAAACGCATGTGAATCCACATGTATTACGCTGGAAAAACGCATGTACAATCCGCATGCGTTTTTTCTGCCAGGGAGATGCAGAAATGCTGCAGAAATTTTCTGCTTCATTTCTGCATTGTGGGCACATAGCCTTTATGTAAATGATTAAGTAGCTGAATTTCCATTTTGGAGTAACAAACTCCTTTTGAGAGATTCCTTGCAGTTACTTTGCATGTTGATTTACTTTGTAAGGACACAAGTGCACACATTTCAGATTTTGTCACCTTTTTTCTGTGCAGATTTGTCACAAAACCTAAAGGGTTTCCCGATGCCAGGAAAGTGACTGAGAATCCTGACGTCTCCTGCACATGTTACTTGTTTGTGACTTGCAGGTTTGGTGAAGATATAATTCTGCAGGATGTCAATTCTGTCAGCGTTTTTGCTGCAGATTTCACCCACACTGATGAGTGGGGAAAAACTTCACCTATTTACAGCAAGAGATGGAGAAACCAAAAGCTTAATGTGTGCACACAGCCTAATAGACGTCATTACTAGTGTTGAGCGAGCATGCTCGACACTGCTCGTTACTCGCCCGAGCATCTCACTACTCGGGATGTTCGGCGAGCACCGAGCATTTCCGGGTTACTCGGGCGGGAGCTCGGGTCTCCACCCTGCATGTTTGGCGCTCTTTACAGAGCCAATGAACATGCAGGGATTGCCAGCCAGTCACTGTAATGCCGCAGCCATGTTGTTTGTGGGCATTACAGTGATTGGCTGGCCGCCCAGCGTCACCTCGAGTATTTAAAACCGGGCGCCGCCATCTTGGACTCAGTCGCCCGGGATCACACAGTCTAGGGAAAGTGCTGCTGATTTAGGGAGAGATATATACTGCGAAATAGTTAGTGTAGGGTCTGTAAAAGCTGCCAGATCAAACAAACCGTCCTTCTCAGGACTAATATCCATCCCAGATATCAGGCAGGCAGGCAGGCTGTATAGGAAACGCAGTGGTTATACCAGCAAACGCTGCATTACAGTCCTGTGTGCTCCTGCTGCTCAAATTGCTAGACTTAGCTCCAGGTTTCGGGGGCCAGGAAAAATCCTTTTTTTTTTTTTCATCTAAATCCTCTTTTTTTCTCCGCTAGAAGTGGTGGAAGAGAAGATCCCATGTAGCGATGCCCAAATATTTGAACAGCCATGGCCACAGGAAGGCGACGCTGGCAATTTGTCAAAAGAGGTGGACGATGACGAGACACAATTGCCACGAAGTGAGGAGGAGGATCGTGGTGCGGAAGTGGAAGAGGAGGACGTGGTGGATGATCTAGTAACTGACCCAAGGTGGCAGGAGGACACGCAGAGCGAGGCGAGCAGCACACAGGGGGAGGGAGGCAGAGCACCCCAACAGACAGGAAGAAGCAGTGTGGTGGCTGCACACAGAAGGCGGGCAACCGTTCCCCGTAACACCAACACGAGGGACGTTGCCAGTACAACCGGTAGGTCTTCCAGAGTCTGGAATTTTTTTAAAGACTCTGCTGATAACCCCAAAAAGGCCATTTGTACCACCTGCCATGCCAGTGCCAGCAGGGGTGACAAAAGTACCAGCCTGACCTCCACCAACATGATCAGGCACATGTCAGCAAAGCACCCGACTTTGTGGGGCGAACCCCAGGGTCCACGACCAGTGTCAGCGGGTGTCACCACTGCTTTTTCCGCCGTTGTGCGTGTAAGAGAACCCCCTGTTGTGCGTGCAAGGTAATCCCCTGTCCATACTGCATGCAAAGATGCCCCCTCCTCTCAGTCTTCACTTGTTATGGCAGTTTCTCAAGAAACAGCATCAACGTCCACGTCAGCGTTCAGTTGTCCTTATCCCAGACCTTTGAACGAAAGAGCAAATTTGCAGCCAACGCCCCACAGGCCACAGTCCTAAATTCGCACATTTCACGACTGCTTGCGTTGGAAATGCTGCCTTTTAGGCTGGTGGAGACGGAATCCTTCCGCAACCTTGTGGCGGTGGCCGTCCCTCGGTGCTCGGTCCCCAGCCGACACTATTTTGCCTGGTGTGCCATCCCCGCACTACACAAGCATGTGTCCCAAAACATCTGCCGTGCCCTCAACAACGCAATTACTGGGAGAGTCCACCTGACAACGGACACATGGACAAGAGCTTGTGGCCAGGGACGGTACATCTCTCTGACGGCACACTGGGTAAACATAGTGGAAGCCGGGAACCAATCGGACCTTGGGACGGAACACATCCTCTCCACATCGAGGATTGCGTGCCCTATGTCAGTCAGAGTTGCCCCCACAGTGTACAGCTCCTGATGATCATCCTCCTCATGTTCACCCTCCATCTCAGATATCACCGCATCAGTTACAAGCTGGAAGCACTGCCTTACTGCCTCCGCCAAGTAGCAACAGGCTGTGCTGAAACTCATAAACTTAGGTGATAAACCTCACAGTTGTGGACAGCTGTGAAAGAGCAGGCAGATCTGTGGCTGAGACCGCTGAACCTACATCCAGGCATGGTCGTGTGTGACAATGGCCGTAACCTGGTGGCGGCTCTGAGGCGAGATCACACACGTACCATGCCTGGGTCATGTGCTTAAGCTCGTGGTTCAGCGGTTTCTTAAATCGTACCCCGAGTTGCCAGATCTGCTCGTCGAAGTACGCCGCCTGTCAGCTCATTTTCAGAAGTCGGCTACAGCTTCCGCCGCCCTTGCTGTGTTGCAACAGCGTTTGCAGCTTCCGTCACACCGACTTGTGTGTGATGTCCCTGACGCGCCCCTGGGCCTGAGTCGCGCAGCGTTGCGCACGCGGGAGCCTACCCGGAGCCGGATCTGATAGGGGTAGTAGTCTCGTGGCGGTGACCCGGTCCGTGCCCAGGGAGTCAGACTAAGTGGCGGTGTATTAGCAGTAGATGTAGGACGACTACGCCACCCGTTGAATGCAGCTATGGAGCTGCCGCTGCAGGGCAGACCGCTGAGGCCGGTGGAAGGATGGTGCAGCGTGGATGGTATAACCCCCAACGGGAGGAGTATGGCCTCAGGGCAGCCGACGTGGCTGATGGGGGTAGCAGGAACCACTCAGAGACGATGCGGTGTAGTTCAGGGTCTTTACTGGTGACAAAGATAGACCCTCCCGGAGTACTGGCTAGCGGTCGGGGCCTGGTCAGTCCTTGAGCAGATGGGATCCCCCTTGGCCAGGCGGAGTTGTAGGCCTCCCCAACTAATTGTACTCTTCTGGCTACCTTGCTAGAGGCGGGTAAAGGTAGCCCACGTCCCTGAGTGTACCGTGTGGTGCTCACCCGTATGGCCGGTGACTCGGGGCCTTCTAGTGGCTTCCGCTCCACGACGGCGGTGCTGGTCCCACGCGTGTGACCGTGCCTTCGGGTTTCTTGGCCAGAGGACCTGAAATCCCCTGCCGGTCGGTTTCTGCTGCTGGGTCAGGGTTAGTCCCCACAGCCTCGGACTCCGGGTCCGGTGGTAACTCTTCAATCAGGGCGAGCTCTTCAGCTGCCAGCCCCTGATTCCTTTTAGCACGACTTCCTCAGAGCTCCTGATCTTTCTTTCCTATAGCTGCTTCTCCTCTTCTCTCTCTACTCTTCTCTTCTCTCTAACCCTGCCTCAGCCCCAGTTTTATATAGGGGAAGTTCTTCCCCTCCCAGGACTGGGCAGGAGGTGTGGCATGCATAGGATTCCTGACCAAGAGACCTCCCACCTGCTCTCAGACATAACATTGCTATTACTGTGGAGACCAGAGCTCTGGGGTGCCACATTCCCCCCTAGTGAAATTTAGTACTCCGGGACTAAACATACTTTTGTAAACATAACAAGGTGTAAACAAAAACAGTACAATAAAGAAAACACATTAGGATGGTCACGGCGTGTCCGCAACCGGGTGTAACTTTTGAGGAAAACAAGGGTGTCCATTTCACCAACACAGGGAGACGTAACCAGGTAGGGGTCTGTCCTGCCCCGAGTCCTTAACAGTCTTTTAGTCCGTCCTGGGTTACGCTCCAACTATATGCACAAAGGATTCCCGGTAAATCCACCAAAGACTCCTATAAATAACTAGAAACACATAATTATACACAATCAACAATAAACAGGTAAACATTAATAAAACAGCTTGAACATTTAGATCCTCCACCGTATGGGCAACTGGCCTCTAGTGACCCTAGTGGACCTACGGAGCTGGTTGACTGGTCCTGAGCTACAGGGTATAGGAGCTGTCAAGGGTAAACTGGGCAGCCGTCTACGGACTCTTTGGGTCACTAGGGGTATGGCAGGCTCACTATAAGCAGAGGGTTGATTTTCCTGGTCTGCTTGTGTGGGGCCTTCTGCCTCCTGGACCGGCTGTTCTTCCCGCTCTACCTGTGTCTCCTTAGGCACTTGGGATGCTGGTTGGAGGAACGTGAGGACGGGTACCACAACAGCACCATTGACTTGAGTCCAAGACCGAGGGAAGTCTCCGAGCACAGTACTAACCCTATCTTCCCTTTCCTCTACGGGTCGAGGGTCCTCTTGTTCCTCTTCAGGGTTCCGTAGCTGTTCGGGACACTTCTTCAGGTGATCCCGGGATACAATGGCTGTGGTTTCCCCTCCGTCTTTACTGATCGTACAGATCTTTGGGTTGTCGTGGCTTGAGGGCAGTACGGTGTACGGGTCCTTCTCCCACTGGTCGTCCAACTTGTGGAGCCGTCTTTTCCTCTTCAAGACCTGCTCTCCGGGCACCAGGGGAACAGCGGGAGCATACTGGTTGTAAGTTTTCTCTTGTCTTTCCCTAGCTTGACAGAGACTACGCTCCACGCTCTCCTGTACTTTTCGGTACTGCTGCTGCCTCTCTGTGTCCCAGTCTGCTTCTGGTGAAGTGTCCTCGGGTGTCAGGACTCCCATCTCCAGATCAACAGGAAGCTTACCAGGTCTTGCCCTCATCAGGTAAGCCGGGGTACAGTTGGTGGAACCTACAGGGATGTGGTTGTATAGGTCCACCAGGTCGGGCAGCTTCTCAGGCCACAGACTGCGTTCCTCCAGGGGCAATGTTTTCAGAAGATCTATCACCACCTGGTTCATTTTCTCACAAAGTCCATTAGTTTGCGGGTGATAGGGTGTTGTTCTTATCTTCCGGCAGCCATACAGGGTGCAGAACTCCTGGAAGACCTCCGCTTCAAAGGCAGGCCCCTGGTCCGTCAGCACTTGCTCCGGGTATCTGTGCGGACGGCAGAAGTGCTGCTGGAAGGCTCTAGCTGCTGTTTGAGCCGTTAAGTCCTTGACGGGGACGACAACCAAGAACCGGGAGTAGTGATCCACGATGGTTAACGCGTAGACGTAGCCACTTCTGCTTGGGGTCAGTTTTACATGATCCAAGGCTACCAGTTCCAACGGCTGTCTGGTGATGATGGACCGCAGGGGAGTCTTCTGGCTGGCACGGTCCCTCCTTCTTAGGTTGCATGGGCCACAGTCTCTGCACCACCTCTCGATGGTTCCTCTCATGCCTACCCAATGGAACCGCTAGCGCAGCAGGAACTCCAGCTTCTTCCATCCGAAATGTCCAGCTCCGTCGTGGTATGCCTCCATCACCATAGCTGCGTCTCTTCTTGGCACCACTACTTGCCAGATTAGTTCATGCGTCCGGGAGTTAACCATTCTGCGGCACAACTTCCTTTTGTAAAGGAACAGTCGACTCTTCTCAGCCCACAGTTGTTTGGCTTCCTCCGGAGCGTCCGGGTCAAGGCGTGCATCTGGCCGAGTCAGCATCTCCTTTACCAGTCGGACGGCAGGGTCACTGTCTTGCGTCTCCACCCAGTTGTAATGAGGTAAGGGGTTGAACGTAGCGGATTGCTTACTCCTTACACGGTGGGAATACTGGATAGTTCCATGACGGTGGAACGCGGGGAGCTCAACTTCTTCCAGTCCCTCTGAATCTTCCCCTACGTCCGGTAGGTTTGGCATCCTGGACAGGGCGTCCGCGTTGGTATTGGAGCGTCCTGCCCGGTATTTGATTGTAAACTCATAGTTGGACAAGCGGGCCATCCATCTCTGCTCTAGGGCACCGAGTCTTGCAGTGTCCAGGTGTGTCAACGGGTTGTTATCCGTGTACACGGTGAACCGGGAAGAAGCGAGGTAGTGCTTAAAGCGTTCGGTGACTGCCCACACCACTGCCAGGAACTCTAGCTTAAATGAGCTGTAATTCTCAGGGTTTCTTTCGGTGGGTCGCAGTTTTCGGCTGGCGTAAGCAAATACCCTTTCTTTCCCCTGCTGGATCTGGGACAGTACGGCTCCTAGCCCGATGTTACTGGCGTCGGTGTAGAGGATAAAGGGCTGGCTATAATCAGGGTACGCCAGGATTTCATCCCCCGTGAGGGCCATCTTCAGCTGGCGGAAGGACTCTTCTTCCAGCTTCTCCCATCTGAAGGGTGGCTTCTGGTTCTTGGCCTTCCTGGACTGGCCTATCAGGAGGTCCTGCATTGGAGCTGCCTTTTTGGTGAAACCGGGAATGAACCTTCGGTAGTAGCCTACCAACCCGAGGAACTGCCTCACTTCCTTTACGCTGGAGGGGCTTGGCCATTCCTTAATTGCGGTGATCTTATCAGGGTCGGGAGCCACTCCGTCAGCACTCACCACGTGTCCCAGGTACTGCACCTTTGGCTTCAGGAGGTGACACTTGGAGGGTTTCACCTTTAGGCCGTAACTTGCCAGAGCTTCGAACACTTCCGCCAGGTGTTTCAGGTGGTCCTCGTAGGTCTTGGAGTAGACGATGACATCGTCCAGGTATAACAGGACCGTCTCAAAGTTTCGGTGTCCCAGACAGCATTTCATCAATCGCTGGAAGGTTCCTGGTGCGTTGCAGAGTCCAAACGGCATGCAGGTAAACTCGCTAAGTCCCATCGGGGTGGTGAATGCGGTCTTCTCCCGATCCGCCTCTGCTACAGGAACCTGCCAGTACCCGCTAGTGAGATCCAAGGTGGAGAAGAAGTTAGCAGATTTTAAAGCAGCCAAAGACTCCTCTATTCTTGGTAAGGGGTACGCATCTTTGTGTGTGATACGGTTAATTTTCCGGTAATCTACACACATTCTCATGGTGTTGTCTTTCTTTTTGACCAAGACTAGTGGAGCTGCCCAGGGGCTACAGCTATCCCTGATTACCCCAGCCTCCTTCATGTCTCTAAGCATCCCCTTGGCGTGTTGGTAGTGTGCAGGGGGTACGGGTTGATACCTCTCTTTTATGGGAGGATGGTCTCCCGTGGGGATGTGGTGTTCTACCCCCTTGACTCGCCCGAAGTCTAACGGGTGTTTACTAAACACTCTCTCGTACTCTTGAACCACCCGGTAGACTCCCTGTTTCTGGTGGGAGGGAGTGGAGTCAGTACCCAAATGTAGTTGCTGACACCAATCCTCCATTATTTTCTTAGAGCCGTTACCTTCCTCCGGATGAGATGGAGGCAAGGGTTCCACAGACTGTATAGAATTTTGGTTGATAGTATATAATTTGGCTAGCGTAGCATACCGTCGCAGGTATACTTCCCTTTTCCCGATATTTATTATGCGAACGGGCACCCTCCCATGGCGTACATCAACTACCCCCCGGGCTGTCAAAATGGTGGGCCTACTGTCTGAGTAGACTGGTTCTACCATGGCCTGGTAATCTCTACTTCTCAGACCAATAGCTGCCCGGCACCAAATCATCATTTCACTTTTCGGGGGCATGGCAATAGGGAAAGGGTCACACATTCTTACGCTACCAATCTCACCGCCGGAGAGTTCCACTTGTTGCCGTCGCATCAGTGCCCGGATCTCTTTCTGGAGCACTCGCTGCTGGCCGGAGCTGGCGTTCTTGGCAACCTGCTGTAAAATGAAAATCACCTCTGCAAGACAATTTTCAATCACATTAGTTCCTAGAGTTATCTTTGGGTGACTCTCGCGCTTGTCAATGTCTACAATGATCAGTCCCTGTGCTGCCAGTTCGACTCTACCGATTTTAATGGTCATCTCTTTAAATCCGATCTGCGGCACGGGTTGACCATTGCTGGCGATGATACTCAAGTCGTCGTCAGGGTAGCGGGTTATATCCGAGTCATTCCAGTACTGCTTGAAGAGCACGTTCGGGATGGTGGTGACCTGTGACCCGGTGTCCAGTAGGGCACTCATAGGAATGCCATCCAGTACCACAGGCAAGACTGGACGTCCTCCCACATATTTGTCGCGCCAGTTCGATGGGCCTGGTGATCTTTTTCCTGGGGGTTGGCCCTCTACCCCAGGTTGTGCCAGTTTAAAGGACAGTACCTTGCCATATGTCCGGGTTGATTGCAGCGGCGGCAGATGGGTTGTCCGTCCTCGTTGTATCGGTCGCTGGGTCTTCCTCTGGCCGGTGGGGTCCTCCTTGGTCGACGCCACGGGATGTCCTCCGGTCCGGATGCCAACTGGATCTTCCCTGGAGCAGAAACCTGTAAAGACTGCACAGTTCGGGTTAGCGCAGCAACGCTTTTAGCTAGCTCTTGGACCTGATGGTGCAGGTCTGGAGCCGGGTCATTGTTCAAAGCCTGCGCATCAGCCCCCACAGGCCCTGCCGACAAGGGCGCCGCCTCCTGGTGGTAAGTGATAGCTGGGCGCCTGTGGGTCACAACGCCACCCGGTGCCGGTTCTCGGAGCACCCGGATGGCTCTGTCCTTGAACTGTGCAAAGTCCAGATGAGGATCCTGTAAGGCTATGGCCCGCAACTGGGTTCGGTGGACATTGCAATATAGTCCCTCTATAAATTGTTCGGTCAACAGCCTGTCCTCGTTTCCCACGCTGTCGGGGTCGGTCTGCTTAATGGCTCTCAGGGCCTCTTGTAGGTTTAGTGCATAGTCCCTTATACTCTCATGTGCTCGCTGCTTGCACCCATAGAATTTAAGCTTAATCTCGGCTGAGGTGCGGGTATCAAAGGTGTCCCTCAGCCGGGTTAGTATCCCTGCGACAGTCCTCCTCCCAGGTGGCCAGGACTTTACCTCCCTTTGGGCTGCCCCGGTTAGTTGGGCCACCAGGATGCTCACTTTTTGCTCTTCTGTGAGGGGGTACACCTGGAAGAGGCTATCCAGCTTTTCTCTAAAGTCATTCAGGGTATGTGACTCCCCTGAGTATTGGGGTAGCCAGGCTGCTCCCGGGATATAGGGCATGGTGAAAGGCATGACTGCAGCAGCGCTGGCGCTGGCGGGGGTTGAGGCAGTGAAGCTCTCCTCCGTATCCGACATCTTCCTCCCCCCTAGTGGACCGTGGCCTACCTTGCGATGATCCTCTTCCGTAGGCCGCGGCTCCGCAGTGGATCGTCAGGGTTGAGGACCTTCCGTCGCGCTCCTGTGACGTCGGCGTCTGCTGGGCTCCTTCCAGGACCTTACGCAACGTCCGGACGTGAGGCGGGGCTTCAGTTCTCGCGCGCTTTCGGAGTCCACGCCCCTCTTCTTCCCGCGCGACGTCTTCAAGATGGCGTCCAACGGCAGGAAAACTCCACGGATGGCGGGAAGAAGGCAGAAGATGGCGCCGGATGGCGGGAAAACTTTGCGGATGGCGGGAAGAAGGTAGAAGATGGCGCCGGATGGCGGGAAACTTCACCACTGGTAAGTTTGAACAGTCTTTTTCAGGCACGCAGTACCCGGTGGTTGCGGGCACGTAATCCTGCCGACTACGCCAAAAGTTGACGCGCCCCTGGGCCTGAGTCGCGCAGCGTTGCGCACGCGGGAGCCTACCCGGAGCCGGATCTGATAGGGGTAGTAGTCTCGTGGCGGCGACCCGGTCCGTGCCCAGGGAGTCAGACTAAGTGGCGGTGTATTAGCAGTAGATGTAGGACGACTACGCCACCCGTTGAATGCAGCTATGGAGCTGCCGCTGCAGGGCAGACCGCTGAGGCCGGTGGAAGGATGGTGCAGCGTGGATGGTATAACCCCCAACGGGAGGGGTATGGCCTCAGGGCAGCCGACGTGGATGATGGGGGTAGCAGGAACCACTCAGAGACGATGCGGTGTAGTTCAGGGTCTTTACTGGTGACAAAGATAGACCCTCCCGGAGTACTGGCTAGCGGTCGGGGTCTGGTCAGTCCTTGAGCAGATGGGATCCCCCTTGGCCAGGCGGAGTTGTAGGCCTCCCCAACTAATTGTACTCTTCTGGCTACCTTGCTAGAGGCGGGTAAAGGTAGCCCACGTCCCTGAGTGTACCGTGTGGTGCTCACCCGTATGGCCGGTGACTCGGGGCCTTCTAGTGGCTTCCGCTCCACGACGGCGGTGCTGGTCCCACGCGTGTGACCGTGCCTTCGGGTTTCTTGGCCAGAGGACCTGAAATCCCCTGCTGGTCGGTTTCTGCTGCTGGATCAGGGTTAGTCCCCACAGCCTCGGACTCCGGGTCCGGTGGTAACTCTTCAATCAGGGCGAGCTCTTCAGCTGCCAGCCCCTGATTCCTTTTAGCACGACTTCCTCAGAGCTCCTGATCTTTCTTTCCTATAGCTGCTTCTCCTCTTCTCTCTCTACTCTTCTCTTCTCTTCTCTCTAACCCTGCCTCAGCCCCAGTTTTATATAGGGGAAGTTCTTCCCCTCCCAGGACTGGGCAGGAGGTGTGGCATGCATAGGATTCCTGACCAAGAGACCTCCCACCTGCTCCCAGACATAACATTGCTATTACTGTGGAGACCAGACCCCTGGGGTGCCACATCCCTACATGTTGGAACTCTACCCTCCACATGTTGCAAAGGATTTGTGAGCAGAAGAGAGCAGTTGTAGAGTACCAGCTGCAACAAGGCCGTCGATATTCAGGTCAGACTCCACACATAAGACCTCAGGAGTGGACCTGGATGTCTGACATATGTACCATCCTGACAATCTTTGAGGAGTCCACCAAGATGGTGAGTGGCGATGACGCCATCATTAGCGTCAGCATCCCACTTGTCTGTCTTTTGCAACGCACTCTGCAGAGAATTAAAGAGGAGGCATTGCAGCCAGAGTATGATGAGATGGATCAAGAAGCCGTAGCGGGCGATTACACACAGCCCAGCCTCATCTCATCCCAATGTGCATTGGGGGACCATGAGGGAGAGGAGGAGGAGGAAGAAAAACAGGAGCTGGTATCATGTTCTTTAGACTGTAGTACCTGTACAACTGTCATATCATCTGTTTAGCGTTGGTGGCCTGAGGACGGGGAGGAGGAGGAGAGCATGGTCAGTCGTGATCTTGATGAGCACACGGAAGTCTTGTCCGTTACCAGTCTGGCACGCATGGCTGACTTTATGTTACGCTGCCTTAACCGTGACCCTCGCGTTGTCAAAATGTTGGGTGACAGTCATTACTGGTTGGTGACACTTTTAGACCCCCGCTACAAGGAGAACTTTCACTCTCTTATTCCTGAGGTGGAGAGGTCTACAAAAATGGGGCAGTACCAGAAGGCTCTTGCTGCAGAACTGTTAAAAAAAAAATTCCCATCTGAACACGCTAGCGGCAGAGGTCACAGTTGGTTGCCCAACCAAGGCGTACAGGCGAGCGAGACGCAACTCCAATCCAGCAGAGGCAGGGGAACACTGTCAACGTTCTGGGACAGTTTTCTGAGACCCACCCAATTTACAGGCCCTGAGGCTCAGGGTACTCTCACAAGGAGTGGAAAGTTTCAAAAGATGGTGAGGGGGAGTACCTTGCCGACCGTACCAGCGTCCTCCGTGATTCCTCTGTGCCTTTTAATTATTGGGTATCCAAGCTGGACACTTGGAATGAACTTTCTCTGTATGCCTTGGAGGTCCTGGCCTTCCCTGCCGCTAGCGTGTTATCGGAGCGTGTTTTTAGTGCCGCTGGGGGAATTATAACTGATAAGTGTTAGAACTCTCCTGTTAGGTTTTTTCTAGTTTGCTTGTCACATGACCTTTTTTGCCTATTTAAACCTGCTCCGCCCTTCTGGCCTTGCTGGACTTCATTGTAATTTCAACTCTTTATCTAGCCAGGTGCTTTGTTACCTTACTCCGTCAGTTTAGCTAGGTCTCTTGACCTCTATTTTCTATGTTGTTTTGTTTGTCCTTTTCTGCTACAATTTCTGTTAGGAGGTGTCCATCTTACTCCCAGTCACTAGTTCTTGTAGGGATCCCTCCCTCACATCTATAGGTCTTCGTACAGACTAGCTGAGGACTTTAGCGGGTCTGATCACAGGATCAGGTTCCTCGCTACAACGTAGCGGGTTAAGCTTAGTTCTATTGTAGGGACAGATCTCCTTTCTTTCCTTAGTGCTTGTAGCAGATCATAACAGTAAGTCCAGCCCAAAAATATCTCTTAAGGAAAGACTTCCCATTTCCATCATGGTGTCGGTTCAGGATTTGGCTCAACGCCTGCAGGGACTCTCTCTGGAGGTGGCCGAGCTCCAACAACACGTGAGTAGCTGTTCTGGAGCACATTTTGTGGAGCCAAAGGTACGTTTGCCTGATTTATATTTTGGTGATCAAGAAGATTTTTTTTCCTTTTAAAAATGCTTGTTTATTATATTTTCGTTTGAGACCCAGATCCTCTGGTGATGAATCACAGCGCATAGGGTTCATAATGTCACTTTTGCGCAAAGAACCTCAGGGATGGGCCTTTTCTCTCCAACCTAGTGATCCATGCTTTAGATCAGTGGATAGTTTTTTTTCTGCTTTGGGTCTGTTGTATGATGATCCTGATCGTGTCTCATCAGCTGAGACTGAATTGAGACGTTTGAGGCAGGGATCAGGTAATGTGGAAAAATATTGTTCTCACTTACGTCGGTGGTCTGCCCAGGTGGGGTGGAACGATTCAGCTTTGAAAAGTTTGTTTCTTGCGGGGCTAGGTGAAAGGGTTAAGGATCTGCTGATTGCTTATCCCACACCTGGAAACTTGCAGGAGGCAATGCAATTAGCTATATGGGTGGACAGGAGACTGCGTGCAAGGGTTAATGAGAGTAAAACCTCTGCCATGTCAGCTCCGAGTCTTGAGAGGGTCTGTACTGACATTGGAGAGCCGATGGAGATTGGGGCGATGGCACCCCGCTCTCAGGAAAAGGACCGCAGGTTTTCTGAAGGTTTGTGCTTTTATTGCGGAAAATCTGATCATTTCATTAAGAACTGTGTGCTTCGTATGAACAAAGAAAAAAAAAAAGGTCAGTTACGCCCATATAGCCTGTTTAAATACTAAGCGGGTATTCCTATCTGCTACTACCGTTGCTCAGGAAGAATTAATTGAATTTCGGGTATTTGTGGATTGTGGTTCTACTCTGAATGTGATTGATGGGGGGATTCTTGGAAAAACTTAAATTAAAACCCAAACCTTTGTCATCCCCTATTGCTGTGGTTTCCGTCGATGGCTCTCCCTTGAAGAGTGTTACTCACAAGGTCTGTGAATTTCCCCTCACTATTAATGGTGTTCACCAAGAGAATTTGGATTTGGTAGTATTAAATAATTTGCCTTGTCCAGTAGTTTTGGGGTTGCCCTGGTTAAAATTGTACAATCCTGTACTGGATTGGTCTACCAATGAAATTAAGTCCTGGAGCCCTAAGTGTTATGACAAGTGTTGTAACGGACGTATTGCTGCGGTGGAAAAAGGGGAATTACCTGTACCTATTTAGGATTTTTGGAGAGTTTTTTCTGAGGATGAGTCACAAATTTTGCCTCCCCATAGAGACTATGATTGTACCATTGAATTTGTCCATGGAGCGACTCTTCCTAAAAGTCGTTTATTTAATCTTACTATTCCTGAGAGAAAGGCTTTGGAGGAATACATACAAACGAGCTTGGCCGCCGGTCACATTAGGCCTTCCAAGTCTCCTGTGGCTGTTGGATTTTTTTTTGTTAAAAAAAAAGGACGGCGGTTTACGTCCTTGTCTGGATTTTCGTGAGATTAATAAAATTACTGTACGCAATCCTTACCCACTGCCATTGATTCCTGATTTGTTTAACCAGTTAGTGGGGGCCAAGTGGTTCTCTAAAATTGATGTCCGGGGGGCATACAATTTGTTGCGCATGAAGGACGGTGATGAATGGAAGACTGCTTTTAACACTCCTGTGGGTCATTTTGAGAATCTGGTTATGCCTTTCGGTCTTACCAATGCACCAGCATTTTTTCAGAATCTTATTAATGACATCCTTAGACCTTTGATCGGCAAAAATTTGGTTGTGTATTTGGATGACATTTTGATTTATTCAACGGATCTGGAGTCTCATTGGCGGAGCGTACGTGAGGTATTACAGTTATTAATTGACAATTCGCTTTTTGCTAAGCTGGAGAAATGTGAGTTCGCTGTACAGAGAATTAGTTTTTTGGGCTACATTATCTCCAGCGAGGGCTTTGAGATGGACCCGGTGAAAGTTCAAGCTGTGCAGGAATGGCCTAGGTCTATTGGTTTGAAATCGATACAGAGGTTTTTGGGTTTCGCCAATTAATACAGAAAATTCATTAAAAATTTTTCTATTATTGTCAAACCACTGACCGATCTCACCAGGAAAGGTGCTAATGCGGTTCAGTGGACTACTGAGGCCATTGAAGCTTTTGTGTTTCTAAAGGAGAGGTTCAGCTCTGCTCCCATCCTTATGCAGCCTGATGTGACTAAGCCGTTTTTGGTTATGGTTGATGCTTCTTCGGTGGGGGTTGGTGCGGTGTTGTCTCAGAAAAACAAGGATGGAGTACATCCCTGTGCTTTTTTTTCAAAAAAATTTTCTGAGACTGAACTTAATTACGATATTGGTAATCGGGAATTGTTGGCTATTAAACTCGCATTCGAACACTGGCGTCATCTCTTGGAAGGTGTTGAATTTCCCATTCAGGTTTTCACTGATCATAAAAATCTGATCTATCTTGATGCTGCCAAGCGCTTGAATGCCCGTCAGGCTAGGGGGGCACTTTTTTTCTCGCGGTTTAATTTTTCTGTTACTTACATCCCGGGTACCAAGAATGTTAAAGCTGATGCTTTGTCTCGCAGCTCATCTCCCATGGTCGGTGCTGAGGAGGAGGAGAGCATTTTACAAGAAGGTGTTGTGATTGCTGCATTGGACTCCGTTTTGGAAGATGAGATTCTTAAAGCACAGGAGAATGCCCCATCTAACACTCCCCATGGGAGGTTGTTTGTGCCTAGGACCTTTAGGAGAGATTTGTTTGTTGAGTGTCATGAGTCTCGGTTGGCAGGTCATCCAGGAATTTCTGAGACCAAGAGACTTGTGGGTCGCAGTTTTTGGTGGCCTGGATGGCAGAAGGAAGTTATTAAGTGGGTGCGTCAATGTACTGTGTGTGCTAGATCTAAGTCTTCACATGCTCCTGCTGCGGGATTGCTTTGCCCTCTGGAGGTTCCTAGTGCACCTTGGACACATCTGGCTATGGACTTTATTACTGACCTTCCCCCCTCTGAGGGATTCACGGTCATCTGGGTGGTCGTGGACCGTTTTAGCAAGATGTGTCACTTGGTTCCCTTCATCAAACTGCCCTGCGCTAAGACACTCGCTAAGGCCTTTGTCAAGGAGATTGTGAGACTCCATGGCCTTCCTACTGACATTGTTTCTGATAGGGGACCTCAGTTCGTGGCTCGTTTTTGGCGTGCCTTTTGTGACAGGTTGGGAGTTCATTTGTCATCTTCATCTGGATATCATCCTGAGTCTAATGGCCAGACAGAAAGGAAGAACCAGGATGTTGAGCAGTTCTTGCATTGTTTTGTGGCAGACAATCAAGAGGGGTGGTCTGAGTTTCTGCCACTTGCTGAATTTGCTCTTCACAACCATACATCCTCTTCTGCTGGGTGTTCGCCTTTTTTTTGTTGTTCTAGGAGACATCCGTCTTTTGGGTCATTCTCCAAATTGGTATCGGCTGTGCCTGAGGAGGAGAGTTTTTCCGGTGATTTGGAAAGAGTTTGGACGGATGTGCGTGGTAATCTGCAGGAAGCTAACAAAAAATCTAAGAGGTACTTTGACAGGAAACGTCAAAAGGTTTTGTTTACGGCTGGTGACATGGTTTGGTTGTCCTCTAAGAATCTGCGGTTGAGGATTCCTTCTAAAAAATTGGGTCCCAAGTTTGTAGTGCCCTTTAAGGTGCTTCAGGTAGTTAACCAATCTGCTGTTAGGTTGGAGATTCCCACCTCCTGGAAGATTAATCCGGTGTTCCATGTTTCTCTATTGAAAAAAGCTGATGTATCTGATAGAGACGCCACTGCCACTGTTCCTCTGGTGGTGGAGGACGGGGAGTATGAAATTTCCCGCATCCTTAATTCTAGACGGTATAGAGGGAGTTTGCAGTATCTCATCCCTTGGAAGGGTTTCGGTCCCGAGGATAACTCATGGGTGAGGGCGGATGATGTTTCTGCTTCCAGACTTGTCAGAGCATTTCACAGGAGGTTTCCTGATAAGCCTGGGCCTAGGGGATCCGGAGGATCCTCACAGAAGAGGGGGTACTGTTAGAACTCTCCTGTTGGGTTTTTTCTAGTTTGCTGGTCACATGACCTTTTTTGCCTATTTAAACCTGCTCTGCCCTTCTGGCCTTGCTGGACTTCATTGTAATTTCAACTCTTTATCTAGCCAGGTGCTTTGTTACCTTACTCCGTCAGTTTAGCTAGGTCTCTTGACCTCTATTTTCTATGTTGTTTTGTTTGTCCTTTTCTGCTACAATTTCTGTTAGGAGGTGTCCATCTTACTCCCAGTCCCTAGTTCTTGTAGGGATCCCTCCCTCACATCTATAGGTCTTCATACAGACTAGCTGAGGACTTTAGCAGGTCTGATCACAGGATCAGGTTCCCCGTTACATCGTAGGGATTAAGCTTAGTTCTATTGTAGGGACAGATCTCCTGTCTTTCCTTAGTGCTTGTAGCAGATCATAACAATAAACGCACTCAGCCATGTGAGGATTTTTTTTTTTTTTCAGAACGAGTTGTAGTTTTGAATGATGCAATTAATTTTGCTATAAAACATACATTATAAAAGAGGCAGCCATACTTGCCCTTGCCAATACCTAGTCACAATACTAATATACTACGGGATGTATGAGCCCTCAGGTGGAGACAGAGCTGGTGCAAAATACTAATGAAATAACCACTCTCACACCTACCATTTTTTTTTTTGGACCATAAGACGCACCTAGGTTTTAGAGGAGAAAAAAAAAATTGAAGCAAAAAACGTGTTCATGATGCACTTTTAAGGGGGAGGAGGTCTTCTTCTGACACTGGTATAGGGGTAATGTCCCCCAATTCTGACAATATCCCCCATCCTGGTATGTATGCATGGCACCCCTAATCCCTATCCTGGTGTGCATGGCACCCCTAATCCCTTTCCTGGTGTGCATGGCACCCCTAATCCCTTTCCTGGTGTGCATGGCACCCCTAATCCCTGTCCTGGTATGCATGGCACCCCTCATTCCTGTCTTGGTATGCATGGCACCCCTCATCCCTGTCCTGGTATGCATGGCACCCATCATCCCTGTCCTGGTATGCATGGCACCCCTCATCCCTGTCCTGGTATGCATGGCACCCCTCATCCCTTTCCTGGTATGCATGGCAACCCTCATCCCTGTCCTGGTATGCATGGCACCCCTCATCCCTGTCCTGGTATGCATGGCACCCCTCATCCCTGTCCTGGTATGCATAGCACCCCTCATCCCTGTCCTGGTATGCATGGCACCCCTCATCCCTGTCCTGGTATGCATGGCACCCCTCATCCCTGTCCTGGTATGCATGGCACCCCTCATCCCTGTCCTGGTATGCATGGCACCCCTCATCCCTGTCCTGGTATGCATGGCACCCCTCATCCCTGTCCTGGTATGCATGGCACCCCTCATCCCTGTCCTGGTATGCATGGCACCCCTCATCCCTGTCCTGGTATGCATGGCACCCCTCATCCCTGTCCTGGTATGCATGGCACCCCTCATCCCTGTCCTGGTATGCATGGCACCCCTCATCCCTGCCCTGGTATGCATAGCACCCCTCATCCCTGTCCTGGTATGCATGGCACCCCTCATCCCTGTCCTGGTATGCATGGCACCCCTCATCCCCGTCCTTGTATCCATGGCACAGCAATCCCCATCCTGGTATGCATGGCACAGCAGTCCCCATCCTGGTATGCATGGCACCCCTAATCCCTATCCTGTTATGTATGACCCCCTCATCTTTATCCTGTTACATATGCCCCCATCATCTTTATCCTGGTATGTATGGCCCGCTCATCTTTATTCTGGTTTGTATGGCCCCCTCATCTTTATCCTGGTTTGTATGGCCCCCTCATCCTTATCCTAGTATGCATGGTCCCCGTAATCCCCATCATGCTGCACATATAAAAAAATAAATATATAAACACTCCTACTCACCTTTCTTCTCTCCTCCAGCGCTGACGCCTGTCTGCCCGCACTGATCTCCCCATGTGAGCCGCGCATGGCGTCACTGCCATGCGCGGCTCACAAGGAGAGATCAGCTGTCGGAAGTCACTGCTCCCCGCGCCGGGACTGTGTGCGCGGGGATCAGTGACTTCATGCTCCTTCATAGCCGGCACACAGCTTAGCCGCGCTGCGGCTCCTGCTGCTGCCGGGTTATCTCGTGTGCCCGCTTATTAAAGGGCATGAATATTCACCCCCTCCCCACGCCCATGGGCATGGAGAGAGGTTAAATATTCATGCCCTTTAACAGCGGGCACAGGCGATTCCGGCAGCAGCTGCGGCTACACTGTGTGCTGCTATTAAGGAGCATGAATATTCAGTGTTCCCCATGGGCGTGGGGAGCAGTGAATATTCATTTTCTTTAGCAGCGGGGACAGCGTAGGCTGCTGCCTCCTGTGCCCCGCTCCTCCACCGCTACCGCTCCCCACAGCACAGTATATATACTCAGCCCTCCCCAACATTCGGACTATAAGATGCACCCCCCATTTTCCTCCAAAATTTTGGAGGAAAAAAATGCGTCTTATAGTCTGAAAAATACGGTACTATTCATGTAGGGGATTAGAAATGCACAGGATAAGGCTTGTATAGGGCGCCAGTCACACAGATACATGTAGTGCAACATGCCAACTTGCAGCCTATTAGTGATGCCAAAGCTATTACAGAATTTCCCCAAAAATAAGCCCTAGCATGATTTTACAGGATTTTTGGAGGATGCTTGCCATATAGGCCCTACTCCAAAAATAAACTTTAGTTAGTCAGGGCTGGCGTTAGGAGAGGGGAGCAACTGGGCAATTTATCAGGGCCCCTACTCTCTTTGGGGCTCTAAGCATTTCTATTCCAAGGCTGCTTAAGGACCTTTGGTGACATCACAGTCATGTGACCATAATGTCAGCAAAGGTTCTTGAACTGTGGGAGCCTAGAGTAACTGAAGAGTAGATAGACTGGTATGTAGGGGGGGAGACTGGACAATTTCTCTAGGTTCCCACTCTGAGGCCCTCAGCGTTTCTATTCCAAGGTTCAGACTACTTAAGGACCTTTGGAGAAATCACTGACCTATGACCCTGATGTCACCAAAGGTCTTTTAACAGAGGAAGTCTAGAGGAGCTGAGACAGGCTGGTATGTATGTGCAGTGTGTGTGTCTGTGTATATTCTTGTGTATGTGCAATGTGTGTGATATGACATGATTATTATATATGGATAAATGAAGACATTCCCTGAAAATAAGCCCTAACCCATCTTTTTGAGCAAAAAATGATATAAGACCTTGTCTTATTTTCTGTAAAAGATGCTAGATCAGGCGGTCTGCCGAGCACTATATATGTGCACCCTACAAGAACAGACACATGGTTTCCACCAACACTACAAAAGCCTGGCTGCATCCTGCAAGGATGGAAAATTATGTAAGGTATTAGTTAATATTTTGACCAAAATATGTAAGCCTGCACCTACGTCAGGGGTCCTCATTGTCTTTCCAGCGAAAAGACAATATAACGTATTGGAAAACCAGATTTAACGCTGGCAGTAAAATGTTTTACCTCATAGAAAGAATAAGGCTGTGTGCCCACAATGTGTTTTTCAAGCATTTATGCTGCGGAATTTCCGCAGTATAAACGCTTCAAAAACGCTTGGTAATCCGCCCCCCATGGTCCCCAATGACAAGCCGCACTTTCAATGCCCATGCTGCGTTTTTTTCCGCAGCTTTTATGCTGCGCTCAAAAATCTGCAGCATGTCCATTAATTTTGCGGAAGCGCGGCGTAATCGCCGCCATTGACTTGCTTTGAGACGCATATAATCCGTGTCAGTACATTTGTACTCACGGATTATATGCGTTTCTATGTGCGGATGGTACCCAGGTCTGGAGTAGAGTAGACTCTCATCCAGACCTGGGTACCATAGAAACTGTAAAAAATAGAATTTAAAATAAAAAATAAAGTTTATACTCACCTTCCGATGTCTTCCCGGTGTTTTGTCTGCTACGTCCAGTGACTTGCAATGTTCGCGTGGTTGTGAAGGACCTGCCATGACGTCACTGAGTCATGTGACCCATCACATGGCTCAATGACGTCACCGCAGGTCCTTCACACCACCGCGAGCAGTGCAAGACACTGGACGGAGCAGACAAAACACCGGGAAGACATCGGAAGGAGAGTATAAACTTTATTTTTTTTTATTTTTCACCATTCTTATTCTCTTTTTTAACTAACTTGGTCACACTACTATAAATCCATGCCCGTTGCAACAAGGTGGACAAGTTGTCAAGCACTTTTCCAAGTGATGCTAAAATCGCTTGGAAAAGTACTTGATAACCCGCATGCAGAAATGCGCATGCAAAGACGCTTCACAAACGCTTCTACCTGGCGGGAAAAACGCATGTAAAATCCGTATGCGTTTTTCCTGCCAGGGAGAAGCGTAAAAAATATGCAGCATTTCTGCATCGTGGGCACATAGCCTCAGCCTCGATCCCATGCTGTCCTGTCTGTATACTTGCTTTTGCTTCATTCTCTGCCCAGGAGCTGTGGTTCCTGCACAGTCAGACAGCCATTACACAGTATACGATTATCTCCACACATTATATTTTTACACATCCAATTGTGGAACTTATTAATCCAATGTATGTTGATTAAAATGTACTTTAATATGACAACCCCTTTTGAACTTGGAGGGACCCTTTACTGCCGTGCAGCAATCATAAATGCCCAAAGGCAAAACCCTCTTGGAGAGGGGAGAATAAGTGAACATGTTTGTTGGTAATGCCTCAGTGTTGTTGGACACGTGCACTTATTGGCACTTGCAGTAATCGTTGTTTATGGCTACTTGTAGCATCTGCACAGTGGAAACCTACCTTACTTAAAGGGGTTGTCCGTACTTGGCCAGTGCCAGTCTCTTGAATGAAATTGGAAAACCCTATACTTACCTCCCACACCAGTGCCGTTCCAGCAGTGTTGGCGCCAGGTCTCTCGGTGCTCACGTGACAATATGAAATCTGCAGCCAATTGGGGGGTGTGATCGTCCACTCTGATGAAATAATAAAGGCAACAGCCGGCGACATAGTGTCATGTGAGTGCCAGGAGACCCGATGCCTAATATTGCTGAAAAGGCGCCAGTGCAGGAGATGAGTATAAGCCTCTCTTATTTAACATGGAGAACTCAGGCATTTAGGATGGGGTTGTCCAAGTAGAACTCTTGTGTATATTATTTAGCCAAAATTAAAATGTACCAAATATCCACATGTGCAAATACCGTATATAAAGCCTTTTACTCCAAATTCCGTTATTTCTCCTCTGATCTCATCAGTGGCCGTTCATTCAAAGCCAAAAAGTGTTTGTCTATCCTGATATCTTGTGGAACAGCCTGGCCTCACATGGGTTCTCCTCCCTCTTATCTCGGACCCTCAGTATTGACACCCTCACTTTTTTCATGCCCCTACATCTTTATATTTAATGCGGAAAGACTACCAGGAAATGTAGTTTCTGATCACTTGAGTCTTTTCTAATGTGATCGGTTTCATTATACCCTTATACCATCCACAGCAGTATACGCAAAGGAGTGTAGGTGTGAGTTGTGCAGAGGTAGTGGCTGCACCCAGGCACTGATGCGGAAATCCCAGCTCCCCTCTGCCCATTACCGTTCACCAGTTTTATATGTGATGCATGGTGGTTCAGCAGACAGATTCTAGGGCAAAATAACTACTAAATAATGTCATGTTATAATGACAGATCTGTCACAAGCAGTTTTTCAAGTTGTAGAGCAATAACCTGAATCTCCCCAGTTGTTCTTTCATAACCATAGTCACCAGCATTCATAACCATAGTCACCAGCATTCATAACCATAGTCACCAGCATTCATAACCATAGTCACCAGCATTCATAACCATAGTCACCAGCATTCATAACCATAGTCACCAGCATTCATAACCATAGTCACCAGCATTCATAACTATAGTCACCAGCATTCATAACCATAGTCACCAGCATTCATAACCATAGTCACCAGCATTCATAACCATAGTCACCAGCATTGGCTGCAATTTCATGAAACCTCATTGTGCGCTAAGGGGATAAGATATCATCTAGACATATTCAGAGATAAAGCTAAAATACAACACCAATAGCACAGTAATAATGGCGATCATTTATTGAAAGCAATGTAATATATAGAATTTTTTAATTTTTCCATGTATAATGTAGCCAGCAAGGGTGAGTCTATTTTAGCTTTTAATAATTATTTGCTAAAATAAAGTGGCTGACATTACAAATTATTGCCTAAATGGGCACAAAGCTGCCAGTCAGCGAGCAACACTGACCATAGCACTGGATAGGGGAAAGCTGTGGACCCCGTATAGCCAGGTTGACAATCGCACCAAGGACGGCTGTAGATGCCGCAGTTGTGTCCTGTAATTCATGCGTCACATCTCCCAACAAGGATTCCAGAGTTTGGATTTTATGACTTCACTTCTGAATCCACCTGGGGAACGTGGCACAGGGGCCTCATTGCTGCTTATGCTCCATCCCAGTTGGCACAGAGCAGACTGCCAGTGGTCACGTTGGCAGTGGAGCAGCAGCTTTCAGCCCTCTGTAAGTAGGTCAGATACATTGTGTGACTGCTTTGCTGCAGATCAGCACATATAGAGATGGAGGTAATAGGAAGATGTGGAAGAATGTTCTTCAGATTGGCAGGCCAGCCATGCTTGTTACTGATGACATGAAACATGATGATGTTGGCATTTTGAGTGCAGGTAGTAGGAGCTGATGGTACAGAAATAAATGAACTCCAGTAGATAGTCTTGCGTCAAGATACAGGAGGATTAGATGGTATGACGGTATTATGCTGTTTCTCCGCTTAGTGGTAAGTTGTGCTCCATGCTGGACCCACAAACGGGAAACTCGTGAAAATCCTCTGTTCTCTAGCAGGAATTGTCTCGTTCACGCCATCACTGCGCGGTGCTGGGATCTGCTGTCTCATGGTGACATACGGGTTCCTTCCTATAATAACTGGAGATGGCGCTTTTCCTGTCCTTATGTCTTTCCAGTTTATATTTGAAAAGAAGGGGTGCGTTCTGATTTTTCCATTAACCCCTAGCCGGACATAATGGTCTTTGCAGAGTAGTTTGGACATAATGTCCATAGCATCGTGGTCAGTGAGGTTTTCATATGATGGTTCTTCGTACAAGACATTATTCACAATCTCTTCAGTGGTGTCTCCTGGAAATGGTGAGTCTTGGAAAATCATGTCGTACAATATGACTCCAAAGGCGAACCAGTCCACACCTTCATCATAAGCGTCTCCCATGATCATTTCTGGGGCGCCATACCCAGGTGTTCCACTGAAATCTCTGGCATTAAATCTCTTATCAAACTCGTATAGAGATAGTCCAAAATCAGTAATCTTTATGTGCCCGTCACCAGTCAGCAGGATGTTATCCGGTTTTAAGTCCCGGTGAATGATGTCATTGCTGTGCAGGAATTGTAGGCCACAAACTATTTCTGCTCCTATAAATGTTACAGGTTCCTTCAGGGGAATGGTACTATATATATAGTGAAGCAGATCCCCTCCACTGGCCAGCTCGGTGACAAAATACGCATGGTTTTCCGTATGAAACGCGGCATGGCAATGGGTTAGGAATCTGCTGTTGTGGCTAAGCTTCAGGACATGGTGTTCTACAAGGCATCCAGGGAAGGAGATTAGGCTTTCTTTCTTAATGATTTTAAGGGCCACACTTTCTTTCCTTATTTTATCAGTGGCCAGCATAACCTTCCCATAACTCCCTTGTCCAAGTATGCCATGGCAGATAAACTTATCCCTGGTGAGAGGGACAGTGGTCTTTATTTTTTTGCTACTGGGGCCACTACATTCACCTGAGATGTCATCTTGACTGGTGGCTGGATCTTCCTGATGTTTCCTTTTTCTCCCAGTTCTCTTCTCTTCTGCTGCACTTTCATTACCTTTCAGGTTAATGATCCTGGTTGGACCCAAAGTACTCAGTTTTTTTAGATTATCTGCTCGATTTGTGATGTATCCCACAAGCTTTTCACATCTGTTTTGTACAGTGTCTAGGAAGGAAATATTCTGGGTTCGCTCATTGACAGGTAATACCTGACCAACCTGCCCAGATTTCTTGGAATCCATCTTCCTTATCTTTGCTGGAGGTTCCTGGTTATTTCCAGTGTCTTCTCCATCTGGTGTTTCTTTCCTTTTTCTCTTTCTATTCCCTGTAAAGTCCATGTTGCATCAGGCAACAACAGGGCAATTATCCAAAAACGTATGTAAAATTATCAGAAAATGCAATCCACACGTATATTGTAGTCAAAGCCAACTACAACTAAAGCTCAATGGCTGCAGTCAGTTGTTTATGGAACTTTGTGGAATGTGATGTCACTGTGCCGGTGATGTCACACTCACTGTGATGTCAGCAGATGTATGTGAGTGTTCCATCTCTGCTGAACGTGAAAGTCTCAGAAGGGGCGGGGCTTAGTCACCATTGACTATAATGGAGTCTGTTGAGTGGGTAGTATTTAGTGACCTGAAGCTGGAAATCAGTGGGATAAATGACATCAGGATTCAGGAATAAGTTACAGTAGTTTTATATTTGTTTTAATTTATTTTATACAAAAAAAGAGCATGGACCGCACCTCCAAAAAAATCATACATTGATCTAATGCCTCTCAGCAAAAATATACATAACTGAACATGAGGTTCTTAGTTTAACATTCTGATCAGACTGTATGAAGCCCACTGCCACGTCACGGCAAACCTCGTAGTGGGTCCTAACATTTCCTGCCTAAAAGGAGCGGCGCCATGTGCCAACCACCGCTACAGTGAGAATGCACCAGCAGGGCGGGCGGCCTGGTGCCTCACAGCATCCATGCTTCAAGACCGAGTCCTCATGACTCCAGGCCGCGGCGCCCCACAAGCACAAAACCACAGCAACAATGGCTGACACATTGCACCAACACCACATGAAAGGAGCATTGTGACTCACCTTCCTCAAGCTCTCAAGTGAGAGCAAAATAGGCTAGACCCTCTTTGCAGACTCCTGCTAATTAAAATTGCCTGTGCCAAATGGGATGAGTGCTGGTCCAAGAAAGGGAAAAGAATAAGCTGGTTCATTGACATGGCAGTGGGCTTCACACAGTCTGATCAGAATGTTAAGCTAAGAACCTCATGTTCAGTAATATGTATTTTTGCTGAGCGGCATTAGATCAAATGTATGATTTTTGGAGGTGCGGTCCATGCTCTTTTTTTTTTTTTTGTATTTATTTTATGTTACATTATTTTGTGTAGGGCTGTGATGATATACATTTTTCAGTTCTTTTGTGTCAAATTTAAAGGAAAATGTGTTAACCACTTCCTGACTGCCCACTGCACATAAACGTCCGCGCTTGCTGGGCTCTGTACATCGCAGATGTTTATGAACGGTCGGCGGTCTTTTAGCGCTCAGGGCCCCCAGGGTCCTGCACCCTGCGATTCCTGTGCAGAGCGATAGCTCTAACAGGTGACATCCTCGAGACCGGATTGGATCAGGTTCCAATAAAGTTAACCCTTTGCTATCTTCTACTACCCCTGGCAAAAATTATGGAATCACCGGGCTCGGAGTATGCTCATGCAGTTGTTTAATGTTGTTGAAAAAAAGCAGATCACAGACATGGCACTAAACTAAAGTCATTTCAAATGGCAACTTTAGGGCTTTAAGAAACACTAAAAGAAATCAAGATTAAAAATGTGGTACTCAGTAAGGGTAATTTTTTTCAGACCAAGCAGAGAGGAAAAAATTATGGAATCACTCAATTCTGAGGAAAAAATTATGGAATCACCCTGTAAATTTTAATTTACAAATCTAACACCTGCATCAAATTAGATCTGCTCGTTAGTCTGCATCTAAAAAGGAGTGATCACACCTTGAAAAGCTGTTGCACCAAGTGGACTGACATGAATCATGGCTCCAACATGAGAGATGTCAATTGAAACAAAGGAGATGATTATCATACTCTTAAAAGAAGGTAAGTCATCACGCAATGTTGCAAAATATGTTGGTTGTTCACATTCAGCTGTGTCTAAAATCTGGACCAAATACAAACAACATGGGAAGGTTGTTAAAAGAAAACATACTGGTAGACCAAGGAAGACCTCAATGCGTCAAGACCGGAAACTAAGCAATATGTCTCCAAAACAGGAAATGCACAACAAAACAAATGAGGAATGAATAGGAGGAAACTGGAGTCAATGTCTGTGACCGAACTGTAAGAAACCGCCTAAAGGAAATGAGATTTACATACAGAAAACCTAAACATAAGCCATCATTAACACCTAAACAGAAAAAAACAAGGTTACAATGGGCTAAGGAAAAGCAATCGTGGACTGTGGATGACTGGATGAAAGTCATATTCAGTGATGAATCGCGAATCTGCATTGGGCAAGGTGATGATGCTGGAACTTTTGTTTGGTGCCGTTCTAATGAGATTTATAAAGATGACTGCATGAAGAGAACATGCAAATTTTCACAGTCATTGATGATATGGGGCTGCATGTCAGGTAAAGGCACTGGGGAAATGGCTGTCATTACATCTTCAATAAATGCCCAAGTTTACATTGATATTTTGGACAGTTTTCTAATCCCATCAATTGAAAGGATGTTTGCGGATGATAACATCATTTTTCAAGATGATTATGCATCCTGCCATAGAGCAAAAACTGTGAAAACATTCCTTGAAAAGAAGACACATAAGGTCAATGTCATAGCCTGCAAATAGTCCGGATCTCAATCCAATTGAAAATCTTTGGAAGTTGAAGAAAATGGTCCATGACAGGGCTCCAACCTGCAAAGCTGATCTGGCAACAGCAATCAGAGAAAGTTGGAGCCAGATTGATAAAGGGTACTGTTTGTCACTCATTAAGTCCATGCCTCAGAGACTGCTTTAAAGCCAGAGGTGGTGCAACAAAATACTAGTGATGTATTGGAGTGTTCTTTTGTATGTTTGTTTTTCATGATTCCATATTTTTTTGCTCAGAATTGAGTGATTCCATAATTTTTTCCCTCTGCTTGGTCTGAAAAAAATTACCCTGACTGAGTGCCACATTTTTTATCTTAATTTCTTTTAGTGTTTCTTAAAGCCCTGAAGTTGCCATTTGGAATGACTTTAGTTTTGTGCCATGTCTGTGATCTGATTTTTTTCAACAGCATTAAACAACTGAATGAACATCCTCAGAGCCCGGTGATTCCATAATTTTTGCCAGGGGTTATAGATGCTGTGATCCATAGCGATCACGGCACATAGAAGAGAGGGAGAGGCAGTTGTGCACTCACCTTTGACGGCCTCCGAGATAAGGTCTGACGTGGTCATGGCAGCCGGAGATCACATGATGACCTCCGAGGCTGCCAGGTACGGTGGCCTGTTAGGCTCAGCCATCAACGGAGTCTAACACGAGATCTACCAGTGTAAAACTGACATCCGGTCTCATGCAATGCAATACATGTGTATTGCATTGCATGAGACCTGTGATGATAAAAATATTCCCATAGAGGGACTAAGTGAGAAAGTTAAAAACAGAAAGTTTAAAAATTGGGTCACTTGAGGGGGATTCAGCTCTTCTAGTGCTTAAGGGCTCTGTATATGACGCGCCCCTGGGCCTGTGTCGCGCTGCGTTGCGCATGCGGGAGCCTACCCGGAGCCGGATCAGTGGAGGGTTGTAGTCTCGTGGCGGTGACCCGGTCCGTGCCCAGGGAGTCAAACTAGACGGCAGTCTATTAGTAGTAAATAGTTGATGACTACGCCACCCGTTGAGTGCAGCCAGGGAGCTGCTGCTGCAGGGCAGACCGCTGAGGCCGGTGGTAGGATTGTGCAGCGTGATAGTATAACCCCCAACGGGACGGGTATGGCCTCAGGGCAGCCGACGTGGATGATGGGGGTAGCAGGAACCACTCAGAGACGGTACGGTGTAGTTCAGGGTCTTTACTGGTAACAACGATAGACCCTCCCGGAGTACTTGCTAGCAAACGGGGCCTGGTCAGTCTTTGAGCAGATGGGATCTCCCCTGGCCAGGCGTAGTTGTAGGCCTCACAAACTGACTGTACTCTTCTGGCTACCTTGCTAGAAGCTGATGTAAGTAGCCCACGTCCCTGAGTGTACCGTGTGGTGCTCACCCGTATGGCCGGTGACTCGGGGCCTTCTAATGGCTTCCGCTCCACGATGGCGGTGCTGGTCCCACGCGTGTGACCGTGCCTTCGGGCTTCTGGGCCAGAGGACCTGAAATCCCCTGCCTGACGGATTCTGCTGCTGGGTAGAAGTTAGTCCCCACAGCCTCGGACTCCGGGTCCGGTAAAGAATCTTCTTAGTCAGGGCGAGCGCTGCAGCTGCCAGCCCCTGACTCCTTGGAACTCTCCTGTTTCCTATGCTGCTTCTTGTCTCCACTCTCCTTGTCTGACTCACCCTGCCTCAGCCCCGGGTTTATACAGGGGAAGTTCTTCCCCTCCCAAGACTGGGCAGGAGGTGTGGCATGCACAGGATCCCTGACCAAAGGACCTCCCACCTGCTCTCAGACATAACATTACATTACTGTGGAAAACCAGACCCCTGGGGTGCCACATTCCCCCCTAGTGAAATTTAGTACTCCGGGACTAAACACATTTAGAAAAACATAACAAAGTATAACAATAACAATACTATAAGAAAAACACATAAGATGGTTACGGCGTGTCCGCAACCGGATGCAGTCTTTGAAGAAAAGCAAAGGTGTCCATTTCACCAACACAGGGAGACGTAACCAGGTAGGGGTCTGTCCTACCCCGAGTCCTTAACAGTCTCTAGTCCATCCTGGGTTACGCTCCAACTATATACAAGGATTCCCGGTAAATCCACCAAGGTTTCCTAAAAACAACTGGAAACACAAAATTATTCACAAGCAACAATACACAGAAAAACATAAATAAAACAATTTATACACTTTAAATTCTCCAGCGTGCGGGTAACTGGCCTCTAGTGGCCCGAGTGGACCTACGGAGCTGACTGTCTGGCCCTGAACTACAGGGTGTAGGAGCTGTCAAGGGTAAACTGGGCAGCTGTCTACCGGCTCTTTGTCTCACTAGGGGTACGGCAGGCTCACTATAAGCAGAGGGTTGATTCTCCTGTTCTGCTTGTGTGGAGTCTTCTGCCTCCTGGACCGGCTGTTCTTCCAGCTCTACCCGTTGCTCCGTAGGTTCTTGGGATGATGGTTGGAGGAAGGTGAGTACTGGTACCACAACTGCACCATTGACTTGAGTCCAAGACTGAGGGAAGTCCCCGAGCACGGTACTAACCATATCTTCCCTTTCTTCCACGGGTCGATGGTCTTCTTGTTCCTCTTCAGGGTTCCTCAGTTGTTCGGGACACTTCTTCAGGTGGTCCCGGGATACAATGGCTGTGGTTTCCCCTCCGTCTTTACTGATGGTACAGACCTTCGGGTTCTCGTGGCCTGAGGGCAGTACGGTGTACGGGTCCTCCTCCCACTGGTCATCCAACTTGTGGAGCCGTCTTTTCCTCTTCAAGACCTGCTCTCCGGGTACCAGGGGAACAGCGGGAGCATACTGGTTGTAAGTCTTCTCTTGTCTTTCCCTAGCCTGACAGAGACTTCGCTCCACGCTCTCTTGTACTCTCCGGTACTGCTGCTGCCTCTCTGTGTCCCAGTCTGTTTCTGGTGAAGTGTCCTCAGGTGTCAGGACTCCCATTTCCAGGTCAACAGGTAACTTACCAGGTCTCGCCCTCATTAGGTAAGCCGGGGTACAGTTGGTGGAACCTACCGGGATGTGGTTGTATAGGTCCACCAGATCGGGCAACTTCTCAGGCCACAGACTGCGTTCTTCCAGGGGCAATGTTTTTAGCAGATCCATTACCACCTGGTTCATTTTTTCACAAAGTCCATTAGTTTGCGGATGGTAGGGTGTCGTCCTTATCTTCCGGCAGCCATACAGATTGCAGAATTCCTGGAAGACCTCCGCTTCAAAGGCAGGTCCCTGGTCCGTCAGCACTTGGTCCGGGTACCCGTGTGGACGGCAGAAGTGCTGCTGGAAGGCTCTAGCTGCTGTTTGAGCCGTTAAGTCCTTGACGGGGACGACAACCAAGAACCGGGAGTAATGATCCACGATGGTTAACGCGTAGACGTAGCCACTTCTGCTTGGGGTCAGTTTTACATGATCCAAGGCTACCAGTTCCAACGGTTGCCGGGTGACGATGGACTGCAGGGGAGTCTTCTGGCTGGCCCGGTCCTTCCTTCTCAGATTGCACGGGCCACAGTCTCTGCACCACTTCTCGATGGTTCCCCTCATGCCTACCCAGTGGAACCGCTCACGCAGCAGGAACTCCAGCTTTTTCCACCCGAAGTGTCCAGCTCCGTCGTGGTATGCCTCCATCACCATGGCTGCGTCTCTTCGTGGCACCACTACTTGCCAGAGTAGTTCATGCGTCCGGGAGTTGACCATTCTGCGGCACAACTTCCCCTTGTAAAGGAATAGTCGACTCTTCTCCGCCCATAGTTGTTTGGCTTCCTCCGGAGCGTCTGGTTCAAGTCGAGCCTCCGGCCGAGTCAGCATCTCCTTCACCAGTCGGACGGCAGGGTCGCTGTCTTGCGTTTCCGCCCAGTTGTAGTGGGGTAAGGGGTTCAACGTAGCAGCCTGTTTACCCCTTACCCGGTGGGAATACTGGATAGTCCCATGACGGTGGAACGCAGGGAGTTCAACTTCTTGCAGTCCCTCCGGATCTTCTCCTTCGTCCGGCAGGTTGGGCATCCTGGACAGGGCATCCGCGTTAGTATTGGAGCGTCCTGCCCGGTATTTGATTGTGAACTCGTAGTTGGACAGACGGGCCATCCACCTCTGCTCCAGGGCACCGAGTCTTGCCGTGTCCAGGTGTATCAACGGGTTGTTATCCGTGTATACGGTGAACCGGGAAGAAGCGAGGTAATGCCTAAAGCGCTCGGTGACTGCCCATACCACGGCCAGGAACTCTAGCTTAAATGAGCTGTAATTCTCGGGGTTCCTTTCGGTGGGTCGCAGTTTTCGGCTGGCATAGGAGATCACTCGTTCTCTCCCCTGCTGAATCTGGGATAGTACGGCTCCTAGCCCGATGTTACTGGCGTCGGTGTAGAGGATGAAGGGCTGGCTATAGTCTGGGTACGCCAAGATTTCATCCCCCGTGAGGGCCATCTTCAGCTGGCGGAAGGACTCTTCTTCTAGCTCTTCCCATTTGAAGGGCGGCTTCTGGTTCTTGGCCTTCCGGGACTGGCCTATCAGGAGGTCCTGCATAGGCGCTGCCTTTTTGGTGAAACCGGGAATAAACCTTCGGTAGTAGCCTACCAACCCTAGGAACTGCCGCACTTCTTTTACGCTGGAGGGGCTTGGCCATCCCTTAATTGCGGTGATCTTATCGGGGTCGGGAGCCACTCCGTCAGCGCTCACCACGTGTCCCAGGTATTGCACCTTTGGTTTCAGGAGGTGACACTTGGAGGGTTTCACCTTTAGGCCGTAACTCGCCAGAGCTTCGAACACCTCCGCCAGGTGTTTCAGGTGGTCCTCATAAGTTTTGGAGTATACGATGACATCGTCCAGGTACAACAGGACCGTCTCGAAGTTTCTGTGGCCCAGACAGCACTCCATTAATCGTTGGAAGGTTCCTGGGGCGTTGCAGAGTCCGAACGGCATGCAGGTGAACTCACTAAGTCCCATCGGGGTGGTGAATGCGGTCTTCTCCCGGTCCGCCTCTGCTACAGGAACCTGCCAGTACCCGCTAGTGAGATCCAAGGTAGAGAAGAAGTTAGCAGATCTTAAAGCAGCCAATGACTCCTCTATCCTTGGTAAGGGGTACGCATCCTTGTGTGTGATACGGTTGATTTTCCGGTAATCTACACACATCCTCATGGTGTTGTCTTTCTTTTTGACTAAAACTAGTGGGGCTGCCCAGGGGCTACAGCTATCCCGGATTACCCCAGCCTCCTTCATGTCTCTAAGCATCCCCTTGGCGTGTTGGTAATGTGCAGGGGGTACGGGTCGATACCTCTCTTTTATGGGAGGATGATCTCCCGTGGGGATGCGGTGTTCTACCCCCTTGACTCGCCCGAAGTCTAACGGGTGTTTACTAAACACTCTCTCATACTCTTGAACCACCCGATAGACTCCTTGTTTCTGATGTGAGGGAGTGGAATCAGTGCCCAAATGTAGTTGCTGACACCAGTCCTCCATGTCTTTCTTAGAGCCGTTACCTTCCTTCGGGTGAGATGGAGGCAAGGGTTCCACAGATTGTATAGAATTTTGATTAGTGGTATATAATTTGGCTAGCGTGGCATACCGGGGCAGGTACACTTCCCTCTCCCCGATATTTATTATGCGAATGGGCACCCTCCCATGGCGTACATTGACCACCCCCCGTGCTGTCAAAATGGTGGGCCTACTGTCTGAGTAAACTGGTTCTACCATTGCCTGGTAATCTCTTCCTCTCAGACCAATAGCTGCCCGGCACCAAATCATCATTTCACTTTTTGGGGGCATGGCAATAGGAAAAGGGTCACACATTCTTACGCTACCAATCTCACCGCCGGAGAGTTCCACTTGTTGCCGTTGCATCAGTGCCCGGATCTCTTTCTGGAGCACCCGCTGCTCGCCGGAGCTGGCGTTCTTGGCAACCTGCTGTAAAAGGAAAATCACCTCTGCAAGACAATTTTCAATTACGTTAGTTCCTAGAGTTATTTTTGGGTGACTCTCATGTTTATCAATATCTACAATGATCAGTCCCTGTGCGGCCAGTTCGACTCTACCGATTTTGAGGGCCACCTCCTTAAATCCGATCTGTGGCACGGGCTGGCCATTGCTGGCGATGATACTCAAGTCGTCGTCAGGGTAGTGGGTAATATCCAAGTCATTCCAGTACTGCTTGAAGAGCACGTACGGGATGGTGGTGACCTGTGACCCGGTATCCAGTAGGGCACTCATGGGAATGCCATCCAGTACCACAGGCAAGACTGGACGTCCTCCCACATATCTGTCGCGCCAGTTCGATGGGCCTGGTGATCTTTTTCCTGGGGGTTGGCCCTCTACCCCAGGTTGTGCCCGTTTAAAGAACAGTACCTTTCCATATGTCCGGGTTGATTGCAGCGGCGGCAGATGGGTCGTCCGTCCTCGCTGTATCGGTCACTGGGTCTTCTTCTGGCCGGTGGGGTCCTCCTTGGTCGACGCCACGGGATGTCCTCCGGTCCGGATGCCAGCTGGATCTTCCCTGGGGTGGAAACCTGTAAAGACTGCACAGTTCGGGTTAGCGCAGCAACGCTCTTAGCTAGCTCTTGGACCTGATGGTGTAGGTCTGGAGCCGGGTCATTGTCCAAAGCCTGCGCATCAGCTCCCACAGGCCCTGCTGACAAGGGCGCCGCCTCCTGGTAGTAAGTGGTAGTGGGGCGTCTGTGGGTCACAACGCCACCTGGTGCCGGTTCTCGGAGCACCCGGATGGCTCTGTCCTTGAACTGTGCAAAGTCCAGATGGGGATCTTGTAAGGCCATTGCCCGCAACTGGGTTCGGTGGGCATTGCAATATAAACCCTCTATAAATTGTTCAGTCAACAGCCTGTCCTCGTTTCCCACCCCATCAGGGTCGGTCTGCTTTATGGCCCTCAGGGCCTCTTGTAGGTTTAGTGCATAGTCCCTTATACTCTCATGCGCTCGCTGCTTGCACCCGTAGAATCTAAGCTTAATCTCGGCTGAGGTGCGGGTATCAAAGGTGTCCTTCAGCCGGGTTAGTATCCCTGCGACAGTCTTCCTCCCAGGTGGCCAGGATTTTACTTCCCTTTTGGCTGCCCCGGTTAGTTGGGCCACCAGGATGCTCACTTTTTGCTCTTCTGTGAGGGGGTACACCTGGAAGAGGCTATCCAGCTTTTCTCTAAAGTCATGCAGGGTATGTGACTCCCCTGAGTACTGGGGTAGCCAAGCTGCTCCCGGGATATAGGGCATGGTGAAGGGCATAACTGCAGCAGCGGTGGCGCTGGCGGGGGTTGAGGCAGTGAAGCTCTCCTCCGTATCCGACATCTTCCTCCCCCCTAGTGGACCGTGGCCTACCTTGCGATGATCCTGTTCCGTAGGCTGCGGCTCCGCAGTGGATCGTCAGGGTTGAGGACCTTCCGTCGCGCTCCGGTGACGTCGGCGTCTGCTGGGCTCCTTCCAGGACCTTACGCAACGTCCGGACGTGAGGCGGGGCTTCAGTTCTCGCGCGCTTTCGGAGTCCACGCCCCTCTTCTTCCCGTGCGGCGTCCTCAAGATGGCGTCCAATGGCGGGAAAACTCCACGGATGGCGGGAAGAAGGTCGAAGATGGCGCCGGATGGCGGGAAAACTTCGCGGATGGCGGGAAGAAGGTAGAAGATGGCGCCGGATGGCGGGAAACCTCCACGGATAGCGGGAATCTTCACCACTGGTAAGTTTGAACAGTCTTTGCTTTTCAGGCACGCAGTACCCGGTGGTTGCGGGCACGAAATCCTGCCGACTACGCCAAAGTTGACGCGCCCCTGGGCCTGTGTCGCGCTGCGTTGCGCATGCGGGAGCCTACCCGGAGCCGGATCAGTGGAGGGTTGTAGTCTCGTGGCGGTGACCCGGTCCGTGCCCAGGGAGTCAAACTAGACGGCAGTCTATTAGTAGTAAATAGTTGATGACTACGCCACCCGTTGAGTGCAGCCAGGGAGCTGCTGCTGCAGGGCAGACCGCTGAGGCCGGTGGTAGGATTGTGCAGCGTGATAGTATAACCCCCAACGGGAGGGGTATGGCCTCAGGGCAGCCGACGTGGATGATGGGGGTAGCAGGAACCACTCAGAGACGGTACGGTGTAGTTCAGGGTCTTTACTGGTAACAACGATAGACCCTCCCGGAGTACTTGCTAGCAAACGGGGCCTGGTCAGTCTTTGAGCAGATGGGATCTCCCCTGGCCAGGCGTAGTTGTAGGCCTCACAAACTGACTGTACTCTTCTGGCTACCTTGCTAGAAGCTGATGTAAGTAGCCCACGTCCCTGAGTGTACCGTGTGGTGCTCACCCGTATGGCCGGTGACTCGGGGCCTTCTAATGGCTTCCGCTCCACGATGGCGGTGCTGGTCCCACGCGTGTGACCGTGCCTTCGGGCTTCTGGGCCAGAGGACCTGAAATCCCCTGCCTGACGGATTCTGCTGCTGGGTAGAAGTTAGTCCCCACAGCCTCGGACTCCGGGTCCGGTAAAGAATCTTCTTAGTCAGGGCGAGCGCTGCAGCTGCCAGCCCCTGACTCCTTGGAACTCTCCTGTTTCCTATGCTGCTTCTTGTCTCCACTCTCCTTGTCTGACTCACCCTGCCTCAGCCCCGGGTTTATACAGGGGAAGTTCTTCCCCTCCCAAGACTGGGCAGGAGGTGTGGCATGCACAGGATCCCTGACCAAAGGACCTCCCACCTGCTCTCAGACATAACATTACATTACTGTGGAAAACCAGACCCCTGGGGTGCCACATATACGTAGTCCGCAAACTATTCTACAATAATTTGTTCTCCAAAAGCGAAATAGTGCTCCTTCCCTCCCGGGTGTCGCCGTGTGCCTAAGCAGTACTGTACAGCCACATATGGGATATTGCCACGTTCAGCAGAAATTGTGTGATACATTTCGGCACCATTTTTACCCATTGCCTTGTGTGAAAATGTAAAATCTGAGGCTAAAACTAATTTTTTTTGTGGTAAAAATAGAATTATTTTTTTCTTCGCTGCCCAATGGTATAAATTTCTGAGAGTCACATGTGGTGTCAGTTTGATCACTGCATCCGTAGAGGAATTCATTGAGAGGTGTAGTTTATAAAATGGGGTCACTTATGGGGGTTTCCTGCTGCTTTAGGACCTCAGTCTCTCCCAGTGGGTCATGGCACCTGCAAACCACAACAGTAAAATCTGCACTGTAATATGACAATTTTTCCCTTCTGAGCTTTGCACTGTGCCTGAAAAGTAGGCTTCCAGTATCCATTGTTTCAGATGCTGCACATCTCGTATCTTGATGGCCTGGTGTGGTATATGGGGTACAAAGATAGTGGGGCCATTCTTCATCAGTGGAAACCTCAATGCCACTGGATATCTGAAATTGCTACACGATGATGTGTTGCCCTCTTTATGCACTGAAGATGGCACGTTCCCTGAGTTTTTCCAACAAGATGGTGCACCACCACATTATGGGTGTCAGGTCCGAGCATTCCTACATGAACAGTTTCCTGGAAAGTGGATTGGTTGTTGTGGACCTGTTGAATGGCCACCAAGGTCTCCCGATCTGACCCCCTTAGACTTTTATCTTTGAGGTCATCTGAAGACAATTGTCTATGCTGTGAAGAAAGGAGATGTGCAGCATCTGAAACAACGGATACTGGAAGCCTGTGCTAGCATTTCTTCTGCAGTGTTGCTATCAGTGTGTCAAGAGTGGGAGAAGAGGGTTGCATTGACAATCCAACACAATGGGCAGCACTTTGAACACATTTGAAAAGTGGTCATAAACTTGTAAAAAACTCATGAAAGAATAAAGTTACGTTAAAACCAAGCACATCATTGTTTTTCTTATGAAATTCTCAATAAGTTTGATGTGTCACATGACCCTCTACCCATTGAAAAAAATTAAGTTGAATCCAAAATGGCCAACTTCAAAATGGCCGCCATGGTCACCACCCATCTGGAAAAGTTTTCCCCTTCCCTTATACTAATGTGCCACAAACAGGAAGTTGATATCACCAACCATTCCCATTTTATTTAGGTGTATCCATATAAATGGCCCACCCTGTAGTTTTAATCCTTCTAACTTCCTAACCAAAAAAAATTGTTTAAAAAATTGTGCAGATGTAAAAGAACTATTTTGTGTGACCTAACTCTCTGGTTTAAGGGCATAAAAATTAAAAGTTTAAAAATTGCAAAATTTTCCCAATTTTGCCAAATTTCTGATATTTTAAAAAATAATCTAGTTACCATATTTTTCGGACTATAAGATGCACCAGACCATGACCATAAGACACACCTGGGTTTTAGAGAAGGAAAATAGAAAAGAAAATTTGAGCAAAAAATGTGGTCATGATGCTCTGTTAAGGGGGATGGGGTCTGCCGCTCACACTGTTAAGGGGTAATGTCCCCCAATTCTGTACTAATATCCCCCATCCTAGTAAATATGCCCCCATCCTTCCTGTTATACATGGCCCTCATCCCCATCCTGGTATGCATGGCACCCCTCATCCCCATCCTGGTATGCATGGCACCCCTCATCCCCATCCCGGTATGCATGGCACCCCTCATCCCCATCCTGGTATGCATGGCACCCCTCATCCCCATCCCGGTATGCATGGCACCCCTCCATCCCGGTATGCATGGCACCCCTCCATCCCGGTTTGCATGGCACCCCTCCATCCCGGTTTGCATGGCACCCCTCATCCGCATCCTGGTATGCATGGCACCCCTCATCCCCATCCTGGTATGCATGGCACCCCTCATCCCCATCCTGGTATGCATGGCACCCCTCATCCCCATCCTGGTATGCATGGCACTCCTCATCCCCATCCTGGTATGCATGGCACCCCTCATCCCCATCCCGGTATGCATGGCACCCCTCCATCCTGGTATGCATGGCACCGCTCCATCCCGATTTGCATGGCACCCCTCCATCCCGGTTTGCATGGCACCCCTCATCCCCATCCTGGTATGCATGGCACCCCTCATCCCCATCCTGGTATGCATGGCACCCCTCATCCCCAATCCTGGCATGCATGGCACCCCTCATCCCCATCCTGGTATGCATGGCACCCCTCATCCCCATCCTGGTATGCATGGCACTCCTCATCCCCATCCTGGTATGCATGGCACCCCTCATCCCCATCCTGGTATGCATGGCACCCCTCATCCCCATCCCGGTATGCATGGCACCTCTCCATCCCGGTATGCATGGCACCTCTCCACCCCAAAATTTTGGAGGAAAAAAGTTCGTCTTATAATCCGAAAAATACGGTATATCTAGAAAAAAAATTACTACTATCCTGACTACTATCATGAAGTACAATATGTCACAATAAAACAATCTCAGAACCACTGGGATATGTTGAAGCGTTTCAGAGTTATTACCTCAAAAAGTGACGCTGGTCAGAATTGAAAAAAATTGGCCTGATCACAAAGGCAAAAACTGGCTCTGGCGCGAAAGGGTTAAATCTATAAGTTTAAAAAATATCTATTTCTGCTATTTTTATTAAAAACACAAAATTCTACTGTGGAAGGGCTAAGAAAATGTACTTGTGAACAAATCTTTTGCAAATTACCCAGATATCAAGAGTTTCCAAAAGGTAATTCTGCCCAACTATGGTACATTGGGTAGTAAGAAAAGGGGAGTCAGTGTTTCGCAGGTCTATATTACAGCTCCACAGGGTTTATTACCCCTCTCCCATGACCTTGTAAGGTGAGGCTCCATAGCTAAGCTACAGTATGGAGATTGGTGACCGCATATCTGGGCAGATGAGTTCATTACAGCTTCACACAGATCTTTACCCGGCGTTTCTAAGCTTCTGAGTAGCAACCTGACTAGTAATATTATTATACAAGATTTGATCATTTATTACATAGTTTGTAAAGCCGAATAAAGACTTGCGTCCATCAAGTTCGACCTGTTAGTCCTGTAATTGCTACAGTTGATCCAGAGGAGGGCAAAAACCCCAAATGATTTAGCCAATCTTCACCTGAGGAAAAATTCCCTCCCGACTCTGAAACCAGCAGTCAGAATAAATCCCTGTATCAACCTACTATTTTATTTTATTTTTAAGTATACGCTGAAATCTGCCTGGTATCTAGAAATGCATCCAGTCCCCGCTTGAACTGGTGTAGTGAATCCGACATTACCGTCTCCTCACTCAGTGAATTCCATATTCTCACTGCTCTTACCGTAAAGAACCCCTTCCTATGCTGGTGCTGAAACCTTTTCTCTTCCAGTCTTAGTGAATGCCCTCTTGTTACCGTAATATTCCTCCTTTTGAATAAATCCCGGGCAAGGTCTCTATACTGTCCCCTAACATATTTGTACACATTTATTATGTCCCCCCTCAACCTTCTCTTTTCCAGGCTGAATAGTCCTAGTTTTGCCAACCTCTCTGGGTATTGCAGTCCCTCCATTCCCTTTATTAATTTTGTTGCCCTCCTTTGTACCTTTTCAAGCTCATTTATATCCTTTCTATATATTGGGGCCCATAACTGAGCACATTATTCCAAGTGTGGTCTGACCAGTGCTTTGTACAGTGGAAGAACAATGTTCTCATCCTTTGCAGCTATACCTCTTCTGATACATCCCATTACCCTGTTTGCCCTTACAGCAGCGGCCTGACTTTGGGCACTCCAATTTAGTTTGCTATCAATCAAGATGCCCAAGTCCTTCTCCATCTCTGAATTCCCCAATGATTTCCCATTCAGTGAGTACTGGTGACTTCCATTTTTCCTTCCCATATATATGCCCTTATATTTCTCCTCATTAAACCTCATTTGCCATTTAATGCTCCACCTACCCAGTTTATCCAAATCCCTCTGTAGGTCTGCACTGTCCTCTTTTATATTAATTGTTTTACATAACTTTGTGTCATCTGCAAATATTGACATTTTACTATTTATCCCGTTGACTATGTCGTTAATAAAGATATTAAATAACAATGGGCCTAGTACAGACCCCTGTGGTACCCCACTAGTGACGCTTACCCAATCTGAGTATATTCCATTTATAACCACCCTCTGCCTTCTATCCTTTAGCCAGTTAGCTACCCACTTGCAGACATTTTCCCCCAGCCCCATCATTCTCATTTTGTATACCAACCTATTATGTGGCACGCTATCGAACGCTTTTGCAAAGTCTAGATACACGACATCCATTGGTTCCCCCTGATCTAATCGAGAGCTAACCTCCTCGTAGAAGTCAATCAGGTTTGTTTGGCAGGAGCGATTCCTCATGAATCCATGTTGGTTCGGGGTTAAAAGATTATTAGCATCAAGATGCTCCGTAATTGCCTCTTTAATGAAGCTTTCAAAAATTTTGCCCACAACGGACGTCAGACTCACCGGCCGATAGTTTCCGGCGTCACTTTTTGCTCCCTTTTTGAATATTGGCACTACATTCGCCTGTCGCCAATCAAGTGGTACAGACCCAGTCTCAACAGAGTCCTTAAATATAAGATATAACGGTCTGTCTATCACATTACTTAGTTCCCTTAGTACCCGTGGGTGTATGCCATCAGGTCCTGGTGATTTGTTTATTTTAATGTTACTGAGGCGTTTCTGTACCCCAACTTGGGTTAGATTAGTCATACTTAGTGGAGGATTAAGCTTGTCACTTCTCATTTCGCCTGTTAGTTCTATTTCCTTTGTGAAAGTTGTCGAAAAAAAATTATTTAATAGGTTAGCTTTATCCTCATCTTTCTCTATGATTTTGCCTTCATCACTTTTTATCGGTCCAATATTATCCGATTTAATCCTTTTACTATTTATATACGTAAAGAACAGTTTGGGATTTGATCTACTTTCCCTAGCAATACGTCTCTCTGTTTCCTCCTTCGCTATTTTTATTTGTTTTTTACAGGTTCTCGTTTTTTCCTTGTAACACATTAGTGCCTCCTTACTGTTTTCCTGTTTTAATCTCTTGAATGCCTCTTTTTTTGCTATTTAACGCCCCTTTTACGTTCTTGTTCAACCATATTGGTTTCCTCTTATTTCTGGCCCTTTTATTCCCATACGGTATATATCTCTCGCACTGAGTATTCAGAATTCTTTTGAAGGTTTCCCATTTACTATTCGTATTCCTTTGATTAAGAACTTTGTCCCAGTCAATAAGTTGAAGGTTTTCTATCAGCTGATCAAACTTCGCCCTCCTAAAGTTTAATGTTTTTGTTGTTCCCTTATTGATAACCCTACTGAAGGGCATTTTGAAATTGATAATATTATGATCGCTATTACCTAGGTGCCCCCCTATCTGTACCTCAGTTATTCTATCAGGCCTATTAGTCAATATTAAGTCCAACACGGCCTTCCCTCTCGTTGGTTCCTGCACTAGTTGGGAGAGATAATTATCCTTAATATTTGTCAAGAACCTTTTTCCTTTCTGAGATCTACAGGTTTCTGTTTCCCAGTCAATATCCGGGTAGTTGAAATCCCCCATTACAATCACTTCATTATGTTTTGCTACTTTGTCTATTTGTCCTAATAGCAGACTCTCATTCTCCTCTGTTATATTTGGTGGCTTATAGCAGACCCCCAATAATATTTTATTATTATTTTTTGCCCCCTCTATCTCTACCCACATGGACTCGACCCCCTCTTCTCCCTCTCCTATATCTTCCCTTATTCTGGGCTTTAGACATGACTTTACATATAAGCAGACTCCTCCGCCTTTCCCCTGTTTCCGGTCCCTTCTAAATAAACTATAATCCTAATAAATTTACCACCCAGTCGTAGCTATCATCTAGCCAAGTCTCTGTTATACCTACGATGTCATACCTCTCATCCGATATAAGCGCCCGCAGCTCATTCGCCTTATTGGTCAGGCTTCTTGCGTTGGTCAGCATGCAAGATAAAATTTTGGGGTTATTTAGCTTCCTATTCTTCTCTAGCGATCTAACTGTACTATTCTCACCCCCCTCTCCACCCTCATTATATTCACTTCTCCCCTTCCCCCTTGCTTGCCTCACATCCCACCTATTTCCTTGGTCCCCCCCCCGTCTCTAGTTTAAATACTCCTCCAACTTATTAGCCATCTTCTTCCCCAGCACCGCTGCACCCTCCCCATTGAGGTGCAGCCCGTCCCTACGGTAGAGCCTGTAGCCGACTGCGAAGTCAGCCCAGTTCTCCATGAACCCAAACCCTTCTGCCTTGCACCAACTCTTTAGCCACTTATTCACCTCCCTAACTTCCCGTTGGCGCTCCTGTGTGGCTCGCGGGATTGGTAGTATTTCTGAGAAAACTACTTTGGAGGTCCTTGCCCTAAGCTTCCTACCTAGGTCCCTGAAATCATTTTTAAGGACCCTCTATCTACCACTCACTTTGTCATTGGTGCCGATGTGGACCATGACCGCTGGGTCTTCGCCAGCCCCACCCAGTAACCTGTCAACCCGATCCGCGATGTGCCGGACTCGAGCGCCAGGGAGGCAGCACACCGTTCGGCGATCCCGGTCTTTGTGACAGATTGCCCTGTCTGTCCCCCTAATAATAGAATCACTCACTACCAGGACCTGTCTTGCCTGCCCTACACTTCCCCCCTCCCCCTCATTACTGGAGCATACACTCCCCCGGCGGTCAGAGGATCTGTCGTGCTCCAATAATGCCGGTTCTGAACCAGCCTTCCTATACTTCTTCCCTCTATCCCTCCTAACTGTTATCCAGCTCCCTGCCTGTTCAGCCTGCACTTCCCCTCTATGCTCCACCCCCAGTATTGACCCATTGAGTGTCTGCTCGGTGAGCAGCTAACTCCGTTCCATGTTGTCGATGCTCCTCAGTATCGCTATCTGAGCACTTAGATCCAGAATTTGGGCTTCCAAGTGCACAATATGCTCACATCTCTCGCAGCAGTATGGATCCTCGAGCGGTAGCTCACGGAATGCATACATTGTGCAAGATGTACACTGCACGGCTCCAGCCAAGATGGACGCCATTCTAAATATGGGGATACAGTCAGTATATATATACAAGTACAAAACACAATTATTTATATATAGGTCTATGGACGGGGATCAATTAGGGATGTGCAAGTGTATCAATTAGATATCGGCGGGGGATCAGTTAAGTATGGACGGGGGATCAATTAAGTATGGACCGGGGACTCAGCTGAGTAGGTCAGGTGGATTAATTAAGTATGGACGGTGTGTCAATTGACTATGGACTGGGGATCAATAAATATGGGCTGGGGAAATAATTAATTGTGGACTGGGGAATCAATCAATTAATTATGGACAGGGGGTTAATTAAATATGGATGGGGATAAGGCAAATAAATAGGGACTGGGGGATCAGTAAAAGTGGACAGGGGGAATCTATTAAATATGGACAAGGGGGATCAATTGATTATGGGCTGGGGGGGTCAATCAGTTAAATGTGGTCGGGGGATCAATTTAATATGGACGGGGGGGTCAATTTAAATGTTGTCAGGGGGATCAGTTAAATATGGACGGGGGGTTATCAGGGGATCAATTTAAATATGGATGGGGGGTGATCAATTAAATATGGTCTGGGGGATCACTAAAGATGGCCTGGGGAGTTGTATTAAATATGGATAGGGGGGAGATCGATCAAATATGGACAGGGGATTAATTTAAATAAGGCCGGGGGGGGGGAGCACTTAAATAAAATACAATTACAATACAAATACAGTACAATACACGCTCGGGTTCAGTAGGGCCTCTTATCGCGGCTTCCTGCCCCTCACTCACCTCCTCTAGGGACGCTGCACGCTATCACAGCGCGCTCGCCCCTCCGGTCGCCTCTTACCGGTCCTCCTGGTCACCACCACCTGGCGCCCTCCGCCGGCCGGCGCTGCACGATATCACAGCGCTCTCTTGCGCTCGTTCCTCCGGTCGCCTCCTACCGGTCCTCCCGGTCCACTTGGTCACCTCCGCCTGGCTCCCTCGCCAGAGGGCCGCGAGCCGAGTCGGACCACGCCGCACGCCGCTCACCACAGCCACACCACAGCCCACGTGTTCACACCCCGCGCGCGCTTTCACTTCCGGTCACCTCCACGGTAGCGTTTAGATTGACTGGCCGGGCAGATCTGGCATTCTGCAGACTGGAAAAGCTGGGGAACAACCATTATATAAAATATGAAAAAATAGGAAAATATTAGCAATGTTCTGTAATGGTTAATTTTTACATAACACTGGTTCAATTTACTTGATATTAACCCGTTCATGATCTTGTGATTTTCTATCTTTGCACTTTAGTTTTTTTTCTCCTCTTTTTTCCAGAGCCATAACTTTTATATTTTTTCAATATAACCAAGGGCTTGTTTTTTGCAGGACAAGTTGTACTTTTGAATGACACCATTTTTTTGAAGTGCTACTTTAGTGAAGTAAAAATAATAAATTTAGGATTTTTTATCTTCGTTATTTTTTTATAGACTTTACATTTATCATATTGCGGGCTACAATTAAGATAGAGATGGGAGAGGCAGCATTTTGTTCAGAATTGTACAGGCTTTAATTCGACATGTCTTAACCAAGTTTGTTATTTTGTTTTCGAGGAGTCAAATTCTAAATTTTGATGGGCGATTTCGGGAAAACTGTGTTTTGTAAAAAAAAAAAAATAAAAAAAATGCGTATGTGTTACTTGTGTTATTGGTTACATTCCTTCAGGGATTCAAGTTGGTATTTCTGTAGGATCATATTTTGTTGTGTGATTTTCTAAATACAGTCTCATCCTAGTCATAGGTTTAATGCTAAACTAAAACAATCAATATTTTAACACCTTTTTAATATACAGTTATACATGTAACAACTTTTTTTTTATTATTACTTCACTAGACATTTCCTTTTTCCAGTTTAAAAAAAAAATGAAAAAAATACAGTAAAATCGTCCAGCGATAAAATAAAACATTATGAATTAGTCTGAACAATTAATAGTACGTCTTTACACTGATCTTTTCTCAATAATTTGTTCTCTCTTCTGGGTGAAATGTAATCTTGTCCACAATCTCTTACTAACAATGGCCGTTTCCTTTTGTGTCAGTATGTACGCCTGTTATGGGGTTTGGGTCCACTTGTGTTAATATCTGATTTTTGGTTACTTTCAAAATGTCTGCTTTCTTGGATACACAAAGGATGGTGATGGACCAGAAGGTGCAGAAAAATGGCTTTACTTCTTCATTGTCCTAGTCTTTGGAGAGTCCATTAGCCAGCAGCCACCAGTGCTGATCATACTCACAGGTCACATATCCAGTTATATCATCCATCGCCAATCTTGTGCCACCTTCAATCACTTCATGGACTTCACTGTCATTTCTGGATGAAAAAATCCTTGTTTATATTTTTGTTTCACTACATGGAATTAAAGTGTGGTATTGCTTAGTTCCTTTGATGGGTTCTGCTTTTTGTAACCAATGTTTTAACAAACTTTCCTCTTCTTCTTAGTCCTGGTTTGTACAGTACGTGAACTGGATGTTAGGAATATTTTTCTCACTCAGTTGGAAAAGTTGCATGGGTGTTAAAATTTGGTCTGAATGTGGTCTATGGAGGCTAGCTTGAGCTGCTAGACATTTCACCGTGCCTCCTAAACCATCACATACACCTTTTGCCAGGAGCTGAATGGCAAAAAAGTGCCATTCAGCTTTCACTCCAAAATGTTTCTTGTGATGGCATACAATTATAAGGTTTCTCCTATTTTTATACTGTGCAGAAGAGTCATCCGAGGAGTAGTAGACCTTGCTCAAACTTGTTAGGATGTCAGTTTTATCACTGAAATCAAATTTTTTTGGAACAAATGAACAGCTGTTGAATCATGAAGTAAGCACTCAGACATAAAATACATAAGTGTAGTTCTGATATCTGACTGTAAGCAGAGTCTGCTTATTAGTAATAAGTTATTACTATTCAGCTAAGCAGACAACAGACCGGATGCTGCACTTATCGCACAGGGCGCTGAGGGAGACATTGCACGGACCAGCCCCTGAAACCAGCATCACTGATGGGCGGCAAACAAAGCAGGGGAGAGTAGGGATGTCCCAGTCCCCTCCTTTTCGATGATCTTCGTTTCAGTGTGGAAAGGGAAGTGACAGCAGTTTCCACATTTTTGGGTTCACTGTTAAGCCCACGGCTGTGTGCAAATCCACTACTGATTGTACCTGGGACAAGTTGGTATGCCACTTGGTACTAAAGGTAATATCCTCCAAATACACCGATACATACTTCTGATAAGGCTCTAACACTATGTCCATCAGCCTCTGGAACATGGCCGAGGCTGCATGTAACCCAAAAGGCAAGACGACCTAGTGATAGAGACCCTCCGGCGTTATGAAGGCTGACTCTGTCCGAGGCACCTGCCAGTAACCCGTGGTGAAGTACTGGGCCTGCCCCAGTCTCTCAATCAGCTCGTCCACCCAGGACATTGAATAAAGGTCAAATTTCAACACTTTATTACATTTTCAGAAGTCGTTACAAAATCATAACGATCCGTCCAGCTTCAGAACCAGTTACAATGGGGCTAGCCCGCTCCCTCCTGGACTCCTCGATAACTCCTAGCTGGAGCATTTGTTTTTCCTCAGCTGCGATGGCTTGTGTCTGGGCTTCTGTGACAATGTTAGGTTGGATCACAGATGTTCGGCCAAGCAGTTCTGAAAATTACGTCCGTATTCCGCAGCACCAATTTCTGAGTCTCCCGTCGCTTCTGTTTAGAGAGTGTGTCACTTATATTTACCTCTCCCCTGGCCATTGTCGGAGGGTCCCCAGACGATACGACCGGAGTTGCATCCGTAATCATACATTCCCAGTCTTTCCTTACTTATAGCAAATTTACGTGATATAGCTGTTTGGGTTTTCTCTTCCCAGGTTGATATACTCTCTAATTCATCTCCCCAACCTTTTCCCGGACTTCATATGGCCCTTGCCACTTGGCCATGAGCTTACTTTCTGCTGGGGGCACTAAGACTAATACCTGATCCCCTTGGACATTGACCATGCCAGGGGTGCAACAAAGTGCCATTAGTTGCATAAGGATTAAAAGTGAATTTAGGCTGTGTACCCACGATGCGTTTTTCAAGCGTTTTTGCTGCGGAATTTTCCGCAGCGTAAACGCTTGGGAAACGCATGGTAAGCCTTCTGCCATGGTCCCCTATGCAATTCCACACTTTCAATGCCCATGCTGCGGATTTTTCTGCAGCGTTTATGCTGCTCTCAAAAATCCGCAGCATGTCCATTAATTTTGCGGAAGCGCTGCGTTTTCGCCGCCATTGACTTGCATTAGAACGCGCCAATTCTGCAAGACTGCTTCTGTACATGCTTAATTGGCGCGTTGTAATGTCTGGATGGTACCCGAGTGTGGAGAAGAGAAGACTCATCCACACCCAGGTACCATAGAAACTGTAAAAAAAAGAATAAAATAAAAAATAAAGATTATATTCACCTACCGACAGCCCCCGGTCTCCTTCCCTGTGCTTGCCAGCAGACTGAAGGACCTGCGCTGACGTTACAGTCATGTGACAGCAGGTCTTTCAGTGCAGTGTCCCGCGATCAGCTGGCAGCCAGGAAGGAGCGCAGCAACACACGCCGGGCCATCGGAAAGTAAGTATCAAGGTTTTTTTTTTTATTTTTAACCACTCTAAAGGTCACACTATATAAATCCATGCTGTTTGCATGGATTTATATAGTGTGACCTAGTTGTCAAGCACTTTGCAAGTGATGCTAAAATCGCTTTGAAAGCGCTTGTCAATCCGCATGCGGAAACGCATGTGAATCCACATGTATTACGCTGGAAAAACGCATGTACAATCCGCATGCGTTTTTTCTGCCAGGGAGATGCAGAAATGCTGCAGAAATTTTCTGCTTCATTTCTGCATTGTGGGCACATAGCCTTAATGTAAATGATTAAGTAGCTGAATTTCCATTTTGGGGTAACACTCCTTTTGAGAGATTCCTTGCAGTTACTTTGCATGTTGATTTACTTTGTAAGGACACAAGTGCACACATTTCAGATTTTGTCACCTTTTTTCTGTGCAGATTTGTCACAAAACCTAAAGGGTTTCCCGATGCCAGGAAAGTGACTGAGAATCCTGACGTCTCCTGCACATGTTACTTATTTGTGACTTGCAGGTTTGGTGAAGATATAATTCTGCAGGATGTCAATTCTGTCAGCGTTTTTGCTGCAGATTTCACCCACACTGATGAGTGGGGAAAAATCTGCACCTATTTACAGCATTTTCCAGACAAGAGATGGAGAAACCAAAAGCTTAATGTGTGCACACAGCCTAATAGACGTCATTACTAGTGTTGAGCGAGCATGCTCGACACTGCTCGTTACTCGCCCGAGCATCTCACTACTCGGGATGTTCGGCGAGCACCGAGCATTTCCGGGTTACTCGGGCGGGAGCTCGGGTCTCCGCCCTGCATGTTTGGCGCTCTTTACAGAGACAATGAACATGCAGGGATTGCCAGCCAGTCACTGTAATGCCGCAGCCATGTTGTTTGTGGGCATTACAGTGATTGGCTGGCCGCCCAGCGTCACCTTGAGTCTTTAAAACCGGGCGCCGCCATCTTGGACTCAGTCGCCCAGGATCACACAGTCAAGGGAAAGTGCTGCTGATTTAGGGAGAGATATATACTGCGAAATAGTTAGTGTAGGGTCTGTAAAAGCTGCCAGATCAAACAAACCGTCCTTCTCAGGACTAATATCCATCCCAGATATCAGGCAGGCAGGCAGGCTGTATAGGAAACGCAGTGGTTATAACAGCAAACGCTGCATTACAGTCCTGTGTGCTCCTGCTGCTCAAATTGCTAGACTTAGCTCCAGGTCTCGGGGGCCAGGAAAAATCCTTTTTTTTTTTTTTTTTTCATCTAAATCCTCTTTTTTTCTCCGCTAGAAGTGGTGGAAGAGGAGATCCCATGTAGCGATGCCCAAATATTTGAACAGCCACGGCCACAGGAAGGCGACGCTGGCGCAATTTGTCACAAGAGGTGGACGATGACGAGACACAATTGCCACGAAGTGAGGAGGAGGATCGTGGTGCGGAAGTGGAAGAGGAGGACGTGGTGGATGATCTAGTAACTGACCCAAGGTGGCAGGAGGACACGCAGAGCGAGGCGAGCAGCACACAGGGGGAGGGAGGCAGAGTACCCCAACAGACAGGAAGAAGCAGTGTGGTGGCTGCACACAGAAGGCGGGCAACCGTTCCCCGTAACACCAACACGAGGGACGTTGCCAGTACAACCGGTAGGTCTTCCAGAGTCTGGAATTTTTTTAAAGACTCTGCTGATAACCCCAAAAAGGCCATTTGTACCACCTGCCATGCCAGTGCCAGCAGGGGTGACAAAAGTACCAGCCTGACCACCACCAACATGATCAGGCACATGTCAGCAAAGCACCCGACTTTGTGGGGCGAACCCCAGGGTCCACGACCAGTGTCAGCGGGTGTCACCACTGCTTTTTCCGCCGTTGTGCGTGTAAGAGAACCCCCTGTTGTGCGTGCAAGGCAATCCCCTGTCCATACTGCATGCAAAGATTCCCCCTCCTCTCAGTCTTCACTTGTTATGGCAGTTTCTCAAGAAACAGCATCAACGTCCACGTCAGCGTTCAATTGTCCTTATCCCAGACCTTTGAACGAAAGAGCAAATTCGCAGCCAACGCCCCACAGGCCACAGTCCTAAATTCGCACATTTCACGACTGCTTGCGTTGGAAATGCTGCCTTTTAGGCTGGTGGAGATGGAATCCTTCCGCAACCTTGTGGCGGTGGCCGTCCCTCGGTGCTCGGTCCCCAGCCGACACTATTTTGCCTGGTGTGCCATCCCCGCACTACACAAGCATGTGTCCCAAAACATCTGCCGTGCCCTCAACAACGCAGTTACTGGGAGAGTCCACCTGACAACGGACACGTGGACAAGAGCTTGTGGCCAGGGACGGTACATCTCTCTGACGGCACACTGGGTAAACATAGTGGAAGCCGGGAACCAGTCGGACCTTGGGACGGAACACATCCTCTCCACACCGAGGATTGCGTGCCCTATGTCAGTCAGAGTTGCCCCCACAGTGTATAGCTCCTGATGATCATCCTCCTCATGTTCACCCTCCATCTCAGATATCACCGCATCAGTTACAAGCTGGAAGCACTGCCGTACTGCCTCCGCCAAGCAGCAACAGGCTGTGCTGAAACTCATAAACTTAGGTGATAAACCTCACAGTTGTGGACAGCTGTGAAAGAGCAGGCAGATCTGTGGCTGAGACCGCTGAACCTACATCCAGGCATGGTCGTGTGTGACAATGGCCGTAACCTGGTGGCGGCTCTGAGGCGAGATCACACACGTACCATGCCTGGGTCATGTGCTTAAGCTCGTGGTTCAGCGGTTTCTTAAATCGTACCCCGAGTTGCCAGATCTGCTCGTCGAAGTACGCCGCCTGTCAGCTCATTTTCAGAAGTCGGCTACAGCTTCCGCCGCCCTTGCTGTGTTGCAACAGCGTTTGCAGCTTCCGTCACACCGACTTGTGTGTGATGTACCTACACGTTGGAACTCTACCCTCCACATGTTGCAAAGGATTTGTGAGCAGAAGAGAGCAGTTGTAGAGTACCAGCTGCAACAAGGCCGTCGATATTCAGGTCAGACTCCACACATAAGACCTCAGGAGTGGACCTGGATGTCTGACATATGTACCATCCTGACAATCTTTGAGGAGTCCACCAAGATGGTGAGTGGCGATGACGCCATCATTAGCGTCAGCATCCCACTTGTCTGTCTTTTGCAACGCACTCTGCAGAGAATTAAAGAGGAGGCATTGCAGCCAGAGTATGATGAGATGGATCAAGAAGCCGTAGCGGGCGATTACACACAGCCCAGCCTCATCTCATCCCAATGTGCATTGGGGGACCATGAGGGAGAGGAGGAGGAGGAAGAAAAACAGGAGCTGGTATCATGTTCTTTAGACTGTAGTACCTGTACAACTGTCATATCATCGGTTTAGCGTGGGTGGCCTGAGGACGGGGAGGAGGAGGAGAGCATGGTCAGTCGTGATCTTGGTGAGCACACGGAAGTCTTGCCCGTTACCAGTCTGGCACGCATGGCTGACTTTATGTTACGCTGCCTTAACCGTGACCCTCGCGTTGTCAAAATGTTGGGTGACAGTCATTACTTGTTGGTGACACTTTTAGACCCCCGCTACAAGGAGAACTTTCACTCTCTTATTCCTGAGGTGGAGAGGTCTACAAAAATGGGGCAGTACCAGAAGGCTCTTGCTGCAGAACTGTTAAAAAAAAAAATTCCCATCTGAACACGCTAGCGGCAGAGGTCACAGTTGGTTGCCCAACCAAGGCGTACAGGCGAGCAAGACGCAACTCCAATCCAGCAGAGGCAGGGGAACACTGTCAACGTTCTGGGACAGTTTTCTGAGACCCACCCAATTTACAGGCCCTGAGGCTCAGGGTACTCTCACAAGGAGTGGAAAGTTTCAAAAGATGGTGAGGGGGAGTACCTTGCCGACCGTACCAGCGTCCTCCGTGATTCCTCTGTGCCTTTTAATTATTGGGTATCCAAGCTGGACACTTGGAATGAACTTTCTCTGTATGCCTTGGAGGTCCTGGCCTTCCCTGCCGCTAGCGTGTTATCGGAGCGTGTTTTTAGTGCCGCTGGGGGAATTATAACTGATAAGTGTTAGAACTCTCCTGTTAGGTTTTTTCTAGTTTGCTTGTCACATGACCTTTTTTGCCTATTTAAACCTGCTCCGCCCTTCTGGCCTTGCTGGACTTCATTGTAATTTCAACTCTTTATCTAGCCAGGTGCTTTGTTACCTTACTCCGTCAGTTTAGCTAGGTCTCTTGACCTCTATTTTCTATGTTGTTTTGTTTGTCCTTTTCTGCTACAATTTCTGTTAGGAGGTGTCCATCTTACTCCCAGTCCCTAGTTCTTGTAGGGATCCCTCCCTCACATCTATAGGTCTTCGTACAGACTAGCTGAGGACTTTAGCGGGTCTGATCACAGGATCAGGTTCCTCGCTACAACGTAGCGGGTTAAGCTTAGTTCTATTGTAGGGACAGATCTCCTTTCTTTCCTTAGTGCTTGTAGCAGATCATAACAGTAAGTCCAGCCCAAAAATATCTCTTAAGGAAAGACTTCCCATTTCCATCATGGTGTCGGTTCAGGATTTGGCTCAACGCCTGCAGGGACTCTCTCTGGAGGTGGCCGAGCTCCAACAACACGTGAGTAGCTGTTCTGGAGCACATTTTGTGGAGCCACAGGTACGTTTGCCTGATTTATATTTTGGTGATCAAGAAGATTTTTTTTCCTTTTAAAAATGCTTGTTTATTATATTTTCGTTTGAGACCCAGATCCTCTGGTGATGAATCACAGCGCATAGGGTTCATAATGTCACTTTTGCGCAAAGAACCTCAGGGATGGGCCTTTTCTCTCCAACCTAGTGATCCATGCTTTAGACCAGTGGATAGTTTTTTTTCTGCTTTGGGTCTGTTGTATGATGATCCTGATCGTGTCTCATCAGCTGAGACTGAATTGAGACGTTTGAGGCAGGGATCAGGTAATGTGGAAAAATATTGTTCTCACTTACGTCGGTGGTCTGCCCAGGTGGGTTGGAACGATTCAGCTTTGAAAAGTTTGTTTCTTGCGGGGCTAGGTGAAAGGGTTAAGGATCTGCTGATTGCTTATCCCACACCTGGAAACTTGCAGGAGGCAATGCAATTAGCTATACGGGTGGACAGGAGACTGCGTGCAAGGGTTAATGAGAGTAAAACCTCTGCCATGTCAGCTCCGAGTCTTGAGAGGGTCTGTACTGACATTGGAGAGCCGATGGAGATTGGGGCGATGGCACCCCGCTCTCAGGAAAAAGACCGCAGGTTTTCTGAAGGTTTGTGCTTTTATTGCGGAAAATCTGATCATTTCATTAAGAACTGTGTGCTTCGTATGAACAAAGAAAAAAAAAAGGTCAGTTACGCCCATATAGCCTGTTTAAATACTAAGCGGGTATTCCTATCTGCTACTACCGTTGCTCAGGAAGAATTAATTGAATTTCGGGTATTTGTGGATTGTGGTTCTACTCTGAATGTGATTGATGGGGGGATTCTTGGAAAAACTTAAATTAAAACCCAAACCTTTGTCATCCCCTATTGCTGTGGTTTCCGTCGATGGCTCTCCCTTGAAGAGTGTTACTCACAAGGTCTGTGAATTTCCCCTCACTATTAATGGTGTTCACCAAGAGAATTTGGATTTGGTAGTATTAAATAATTTGCCTTGTCCAGTAGTTTTGGGGTTGCCCTGGTTAAAATTGTACAATCCTGTACTGGATTGGTCTACCAATGAAATTAAGTCCTGGAGCCCTAAGTGTTATGACAAGTGTTGTAACGGACGTATTGCTGCGGTGGAAAAAGGGGAATTACCTGTACCTATTTAGGATTTTTGGAGAGTTTTTTCTGAGGATGAGTCACAAATTGTGCCTCCCCATAGAGACTATGATTGTACCATTGAATTTGTCCATGGAGCGACTCTTCCTAAAAGTCGTTTATTTAATCTTACTATTCCTGAGAGAAAGGCTTTGGAGGAATACATACAAACGAGCTTGGCCGCCGGTCACATTAGGCCTTCCAAGTCTCCTGTGGCTGTTGGATTTTTTTTTGTTAAAAAAAAGGACGGCGGTTTACGTCCTTGTCTGGATTTTCGTGAGATTAATAAAATTACTGTACGCAATCCTTACCCACTGCCATTGATTCCTGATTTGTTTAACCAGTTAGTGGGGGCCAAGTGGTTCTCTAAAATTGATGTCCGGGGGGCATACAATTTGTTGCGCATGAAGGACGGTGATGAATGGAAGACTGCTTTTAACACTCCTGTGGGTCATTTTGAGAATCTGGTTATGCCTTTCGGTCTTACCAATGCACCAGCATTTTTTCAGAATCTTATTAATGACATCCTTAGACCTTTGATCGGCAAAAATTTGGTTGTGTATTTGGATGACATTTTGATTTATTCAACGGATCTGGAGTCTCATTGGCGGAGCGTACGTGACGTATTACAGTTATTAATTGACAATTCGCTTTTTGCTAAGCTGGAGAAATGTGAGTTCGCTGTACAGAGAATTAGTTTTTTGGGCTACATTATCTCCAGCGAGGGCTTTGAGATGGACCCGGTGAAAGTTCAAGCTGTGCAGGAATGGCCTAGGTCTATTGGTTTGAAATCGATACAGAGGTTTTTGGGTTTCGCCAATTAATAAAGAAAATTCATTAAAAATTTTTCTATTATTGTCAAACCACTGACCGATCTCACCAGGAAAGGTGCTAATGCGGTTCAGTGGACTACTGAGGCCATTGAAGCTTTTGTGTTTCTAAAGGAGAGGTTCAGCTCTGCTCCCATCCTTATGCAGCCTGATGTGACTAAGCCGTTTTTGGTTGAGGTTGATGCTTCTTCGGTGGGGGTTGGTGCGGTGTTGTCTCAGAAAAACAAGGATGGAGTACATCCCTGTGCTTTTTTTTCAAAAAAATTTTCTGAGACTGAACTTAATTACGATATTGGTAATCGGGAATTGTTGGCTATTAAACTCGCATTTGAACACTGGCGTCATCTCTTGGAAGGTGCTGAATTTCCCATTCAGGTTTTCACTGATCATAAAAATCTGATCTATCTTGATGCTGCCAAGCGCTTGAATGCCCGTCAGGCTAGGGGGGCACTTTTTTTCTCGCGGTTTAATTTTTCTGTTACTTACATCCCGGGTACCAAGAATGTTAAAGCTGATGCTTTGTCTCGCAGCTCATCTCCCATGGTCGGTGCTGAGGAGGAGGAGAGCATTTTACAAGAAGGTGTTGTGATTGCTGCATTGGACTCCGTTTTGGAAGATGAGATTCTTAAAGCACAGGAGAATGCCCCATCTAACACTCCCCATGGGAGGTTGTTTGTGCCTAGGACCTTTAGGAGAGATTTGTTTGTTGAGTGTCATGAGTCTCGGTTGGCAGGTCATCCAGGAATTTCTGAGACCAAGAGACTTGTGGGTCGCAGTTTTTGGTGGCCTGGATGGCAGAAGGAAGTTATTAAGTGGGTGCGTCAATGTACTGTGTGTGCTAGATCTAAGTCTTCACATGCTCCTGCTGCGGGATTGCTTTGCCCTCTGGAGGTTCCTAGTGCACCTTGGACACATCTGGCTATGGACTTTATTACTGACCTTCCCCCCTCTGAGGGATTCACGGTCATCTGGGTGGTCGTGGACCGTTTTAGCAAGATGTGTCACTTGGTTCCCTTCATCAAACTGCCCTGCGCTAAGACACTCGCTAAGGCCTTTGTCAAGGAGATTGTGAGACTCCATGGCCTTCCTACTGACATTGTTTCTGATAGGGGACCTCAGTTCGTGGCTCGTTTTTGGCGTGCCTTTTGTGACAGGTTGGGAGTTCATTTGTCATCTTCATCTGGATATCATCCTGAGTCTAATGGCCAGACAGAAAGGAAGAACCAGGATGTTGAGCAGTTCTTGCATTGTTTTGTGGCAGACAATCAAGAGGGGTGGTCTGAGTTTCTGCCACTTGCTGAATTTGCTCTTCACAACCATACATCCTCTTCTGCTGGGTGCTCGCCTTTTTTTTGTTGTTCTAGGAGACATCCGTCTTTTGGGTCATTCTCCAAATTGGTATCGGCTGTGCCTGAGGAGGAGAGTTTTTCCGGTGATTTGGAAAGAGTTTGAACGGATGTGCGTGGTAATCTGCAGGAAGCTAACAAAAAATCTAAGAGGTACTTTGACAGGAAACGTCAAAAGGTTTTGTTTACGGCTGGTGACATGGTTTGGTTGTCCTCTAAGAATCTGCGGTTGAGGATTCCTTCTAAAAAATTGGGTCCCAAGTTTGTAGTGCCCTTTAAGGTGCTTCAGGTAGTTAACCAATCTGCTGTTAGGTTGGAGATTCCCACCTCCTGGAAGATTAATCCGGTGTTCCATGTTTCTCTATTGAAAAAAGCTGATGTATCTGATAGAGACGCCACTGCCACTGTTCCTCTGGTGGTGGAGGACGGGGAATATGAAATTTCCCGCATCCTTAATTCTAGACGGTATAGAGGGAGTTTGCAGTATCTCATCCCTTGGAAGGGTTTCGGTCCCGAGGATAACTCATGGGTGAGGGCGGATGATGTTTCTGCTTCCAGACTTGTCAGAGCATTTCACAGGAGGTTTCCTGATAAGCCTGGGCCTAGGGGATCCGGAGGATCCTCATAGAAGAGGGGGTACTGTTAGAACTCTCCTGTTGGGTTTTTTCTAGTTTGCTGGTCACATGACCTTTTTTGCCTATTTAAACCTGCTCTGCCCTTCTGGCCTTGCTGGACTTCATTGTAATTTCAACTCTTTATCTAGCCAGGTGCTTTGTTACCTTACTCCGTCAGTTTAGCTAGGTCTCTTGACCTCTATTTTCTATGTTGTTTTGTTTGTCCTTTTCTGCTACAATTTCTGTTAGGAGGTGTCCATCTTACTCCCAGTCCCTAGTTCTTGTAGGGATCCCTCCCTCACATCTATAGGTCTTCATACAGACTAGCTGAGGACTTTAGCAGGTCTGATCACAGGATCAGGTTCCCCGTTACATCGTAGGGATTAAGCTTAGTTCTATTGTAGGGACAGATCTCCTGTCTTTCCTTAGTGCTTGTAGCAGATCATAACAATAAACGCACTCAGCCATGTGAGGATTTTTTTTTTTTTTCAGAACGAGTTGTAGTTTTGAATGATGCAATTAATTTTGCTATAAAACATACATTATAAAAGAGGCAGCCATACTTGCCAATACCTAGTCGCAATACTAATATACTACGGGATGTATCAGCCCTCAGGTGGAGACAGAGCTGGTGCAAAATACTAATGAAATAACCACTCTCACACCTACCATTTTTTTTTTGGACCATAAGACGCACCTAGGTTTTAGAGGAGAAAAAAAAAATTGAAGCAAAAAACGTGTTCATGATGCACCTTTAAGGGGGAGGAGGTCTTCTTCTGACACTGGTATAGGGGTAATGTCCCCTAATTCTGACAATATCCCCCATCCTGGTATGTATGCATGGCACCCCTAATCCCTATCCTGGTGTGCATGGCACCCCTAATCCCTTTCCTGGTGTGCATGGCACCCCTAATCCCTTTCCTGGTATGCATGGCACCCATCATCCCTGTCCTGGTATGCATGGCACCCCTCATCCCTGTCCTGGTATGCATGGCACCCCTCATCCCTTTCCTGGTATGCATGGCAACCCTCATCCCTGTCCTGGTATGCATGGCACCCCTCATCCCTGTCCTGGTATGCATGGCACCCCTCATCCCTGTCCTGGTATGCATGGCACCCCTCATCCCTGTCCTGGTATGCATGGCACCCCTCATCCCTGTCCTGGTATGCATGGCACCCCTCATCCCTGTCCTGGTATGCATGGCACCCCTCATCCCTGTCCTGGTATGCATGGCACCCCTCATCCCTGTCCTGGTATGCATGGCACCCCTCATCCCTGTCCTGGTATGCATGGCACCCCTCATCCCTGTCCTGGTATGCATGGCACCCCTCATCCCTGTCCTGGTATGCATGGCACCCCTCATCCCTGTCCTGGTATGCATAGCACCCCTCATCCCTGTCCTGGTATGCATGGCACCCCTCATCCCTGTCCTGGTATGCATGGCACCCCTCATCCCCATCCTTGTATCCATGGCACAGCAATCCCCATCCTGGTATGCATGGCACAGCAGTCCCCATCCTGGTATGCATGGCACCCCTAATCCCTATCCCGTTATGTATGACCCCCTCATCTTTATCCTGTTACATATGCCCCCATCATCTTTATCCTGGTATGTATGGCCCGCTCATCTTTATTCTGGTTTGTATGACCCCCTCATCCTTATCCTAGTATGCATGGTCCCCGTAATCCCCATCATGCTGCACATATAAAAAAATAAATATATAAACACTCCTACTCACCTTTCTTCTCTCCTCCAGCGCTGACGCCTGTCTGCCCGCACTGATCTCCCCATGTGAGCCGCGCATGGCGTCACTGCCATGCGCGGCTCACAAGGAGAGATCAGCTGTCGGAAGTCACTGCTCCCCGCGCCGGGACTGTGTGCGCGGGGATCAGTGACTTCATGCTCCTTCATAGCCGGCACACAGCTTAGCCGCGCTGCGGCTCCTGCTGCTGCCGGGTTATCTCGTGTGCCCGCTTATTAAAGGGCATGAATATTCACCCCCTCCCCACGCCCATGGGCATGGAGAGAGGTTAAATATTCATGCCCTTTAACAGCGGGCACAGGCGATTCCGGCAGCAGCTGCGGCTACACTGTGTGCTGCTGTGGCACCCCAGGGGTCTGGTTTCCACAGTAATAGCAATATTACGTCTGTGAGCAGGTGGGAGGTTTCCTGGTCAGGCACCCTAAGCATGCCACACCTCCTGCCCAGTCCTGGGAGGGGAAGAACTTCCCCTATATAAAACTGGGGCTGAGGCAGGGTTAGTGAGTAGAGAGAGAGTTAAGAAGGAGAGACATCAGGAGCTCTGTGGGAGCCAAGGAGAAGCGCCAGGGGCTGGAGCTGTGCAGAGCTCGCCCTGGGAGAGAAGGTACTAAAACCGGACACAGGAGTCCGAGGCTGTGGGGACTAAGATATACCCAGCAGCAGAATCCATCCGGCAGGGGATTCCAGGTCCTCTGGCCATAAAAGCCCGGAGGCTCAGTCGCAACAAAGGGACCAGCACCGCCATCCCGGAGCGGAGGCTATCAGAAGGCCCCAAGTCACCAGCGATACGGGTGAGCACCACACGGTATACCCAGGGACGTGGGCTACTTGTAACCGCCGAAAGCAGGGTAGCCAGAAAGGGTACAGACTAACGGGAAGGCCTACACCTCCGCCTGGCCAGGGGAACTCCGGCTTACCCGCAGACTAACCAGGCCCCAACTACTAGCCAGTACTCCCGGGAGGGTCTGCCTTGTACCATCAGTAAAGACCCTGAACTGTACCTTCACGTCTCCGTGCTTTCTTGTCGCATCATCCGTACTGGGACATCCACACCATCACTCCCATCATCATCCCCGCACCTGCTGCCCTGAGGCTATACCTCTCCCGTTGGGGGTTATTTCATCTTCGCTGCATACACGTAACATCAGCCTCAGCGGACTGTTTGGCAGCGGCGGTCTCGTACCGCAATCAACGGGTGGCGTAGTCATAACAACATTACAAATAGACTGCCGTCGGCTTGACCACCCTGGGCACGGACCGGGTCCTCGCCACTCGGAGACTACAACCCCCATCGGATCCGGCTCCGGGTATTCCCCCGTGCACACGTGTGCCGCACTACAGCACTGGCCCAGGGGGCGCGTCAACTTTTGGCGTAGTCGGCAGGATTACATGCCCGCAACCACCGGGTACTGCGTGCCTGAAAAAAAGAGACTTTCATACTTACCTGTGGTGAAGTTTCCCGCCGTCCGGAGTCGTTTCCCGCCATCTGGAGCCGATTCCCCCGTCCGACGCCATCTTCTGCCTTCTTCCCGCCATCCGTGGAGTTTTCCCGCCATTGGACGCCATCTTCGGGACGCCGAGCAGGAAGAAGAGGGGCGTGGACGCCGAAAGCGCGCGAGAACCGAAGCTCCGCCCCACGCTGACGCTGCGCAAGGTCCTGGAAGGGAGGAAGAGCGACACTGACGTCATCGGAACGCGACGCCAGGTCCTCAACCCTGACGATCCACTGCGGAGCCGCGGCCTACGGAAGAGGATCATCGCCAGGTAGGCCACGGTCCACTAGGGGGGAGGAGGATGTCGGATACGGAGGAGAGCTTCACAGCCACCGCCAGCGCTACCGCTGCTGCGGTCATGCCTTTCACCATGCCCTATATCCCGGGGGCAGCCTGGCTACCTCAGTACTCAGGGGAGTCACATACCCTAAATGACTTCAGAGAAAGGCTGGATAGCCTCTTCCAGGTGTATCCCCTCACGGAGGCGCAAAAAGTGAGCATCCTGGTGGCCCAATTAATCGGGGCAGCCCAAAGGGAGGTAAAGTCCTGGCCACCTGGGAGGAAGAGCACTGTCAGAGACATACTAACCCGGCTGAAAGACACATTTGACACCCGCACCTCAGCCGAAATAAAACTAAGATTTTATGGGTGCAAACAACGGGCACATGAGAGTATAAGAGACTATGCTCTAAACCTACAAGAGGCCCTGAGAGCCATTAAGCAGGCAGACCCTGACAGCGTGGGAAATGAAGATAAGCTGTTGACTGAACAATTCATTGAGGGTCTACTGTGCAATGCCCACCGAACCCAGTTGCGGGCAATGGCCTTACAGGACCCTGACCTGGACTTTGCACAGTTCAAGGACAGAGCCATCCGGGTGCTCCGAGAACCGGCACCAGGTGGCGCTGTGACCCACAGGCGCCCTGCTATCACTTATCACCAGGAGACGGCGCCCTTGTCTGCAGGGCCTGTGGGAGCTGATGTGCAGGTTTTAAACAATGACCCAGCTACAGACCTGCACCATCAGGTCCAAGAGCTAACTAAAAGCGTTGCCGCGCTAACCCGAACTGTGCAGTCTTTACAGGTTTCTACTGCAGGGAAGATCGAGCTGGCATCCGGACCGGAGGACATCCCGTGGCGCCGACCAAGGAGGACCCCACCGGCCAGAGGAAGACCCAGCGATCGATACAACGAGGACGGACGACCTATTTGCCGCCGCTGCAATCAACCCGGACATGTGGCAAGGTACTGTCATTTAAACGGGCACAACCTGGGGTAGAGGGCCAACCCCCAGGCATAAGACCATCAGGCCCATCAAACTGGCGTGATAAATACGTAGGGGGACGTCCAATCTTGCCTGTGGTACTGGATGGCATTCCTATGAGTGCCCTACTAGACACTGGGTCACAGGTCACCACCATCCCGTACGTGCTCTTCAAGCAGTACTGGAATGATTCGGACATAACCCGCTACCCAGACGACGACCTGAGTATCATCGCCAGCAATGGTCAGCCCGTGCCGCAGGTGGGATTCAAGGAGGTGACCATTAAAATCGGTAAAGTCGAACTAGCGGCACAAGGACTGATTATAGTGGACATAGACCGTCATGAGAGTCACCCTAGAATCACCCTGGGAACCAATGTAATTGAAAATTGTCTTGCAGAGGTGATTCTCATTTTACAGCAGGTTGCCAAGAACGCCAGTTCCGGCCAGCAGCGTGTGCTCCAAAAAGAGATCCGGGCACTGATGAAGCGGCAACAGGTGGAACTATCTGGTGGTGAGATAGGTAGCGTGAGAATGTGTGACCCGTTCCCTATTGCCATGCCCCCAAAAAGTGAGATGATGATATGGTGTCGGGCAGCTATTGGTCTAAGAGGTAGAGACTACCAAGCAATGGTAGAACCCGTCTACTCAGACAGTAGGCCCACCATTTTGACAGCACGGGGGGTGGTCGATGTACGCCATGGGAGGGTGTCCGTTCGCATCATAAATATCGGTGAGAGAGAAGTACACCTGCCCCGGTATGCCACGCTAGCCAAATTGTTCACCATAAACCAGAATTCTGTACAGGCCGTGGAACCCTTGCCTCCATCTCAACCAGAGGAAGGTAACGGCTCTAAGAAACCAATGGAGGACTGGTGTCAGCAACTACATCTGGGTACTGACTCCACTCCCTCACACCAGAAACAAGGAGTCTATCGGGTGGTTCAAGAGTACGAGAGAGTGTTTAGTAAACACCCGTTAGACTTCGGGCGAGTAAAGGGGGTAGAACACCACATCCCCACGGGAGACCATCCTCCCATAAAGGAGAGATACCGACCCGTACCCCCTGCACACTACCAACACGCCAAGGGGATGCTTAGAGACATGAAGGAGGCTGGGGTAATCAGGGACAGCTGTAGCCCCTGGGCAGCTCCACTAGTCTTAGTGAAAAAGAAGGACAACACTATGAGAATGTGTGTAGACTACAGGAAGGTCAACCGTATCACACACAAAGATGCGTACCCGTTACCAAGGATAGAAGAGTCCTTAGCTGCTTTAAGATCTGCTAACTTCTTCTCTACTTTGGATCTCACTAGCAGGTACTGGCAGGTTCCTGTAGCAGAGGCGGACCAGGAGAAGACCGCATTCACCACCCCGATGGGTCTCAGCGAATTTAACTGCATGCCGTTCGGGCTCTGCAACGCACCAGGAACCTTCCAACGGTTGATGGAATGCTGTCTGGGACACCGGAACTTCGAGACGGTCCTGTTATACCTGGACGATATCATCGTCTATTCCAAGACCTACGAGGACCACCTGAAACACCTGGCAGAAGTGTTCGAAGCTCTGGCAAACTACGGCCTAAAGGTGAAACCCTCCAAGTGTCACCTCCTGAAACCAAAGGTGCAATACCTGGGACACGTGGTGAGTGCTGACGGAGTGGCTCCCGACCCTGATAAGATCACCGTAATTAAGGACTGGCCAAGACCCTCCAGCATAAAGGAAGTGCGGCAGTTCCTCGGGTTGGTAGGCTACTACCGAAGATTCATTCCCGGTTTCACCAAAATGGCAGCCCCTATGCAGGACCTCCTGATAGGCCAATCTCGGAAAGCCAAAAACCAGAAGCCGCCCTTCAGGTGGGAAAAGCTGGAAGAGGAGTCCTTTTGCCAGCTGAAGATGGCCCTCACGGGGGATGAAATCCTGGCATATCCAGACTACAGCCAGCCCTTTATCCTCCACACGGACGCAAGCAACATCGGACTAGGAGCCGTGCTGTCCCAGATCCAGCAAGGAAAAGAACGGGTAATCGCTTACGCTAGCCGAAAGCTACGACCCACCGAGAGGAACCCTGAGAATTATAGCTCATTCAAGCTGGAGTTCCTGGCAGTAGTGTGGGCAGTGACCGAACGTTTCAAGCATTACCTTGCCTCCTCCAAATTCATCGTGTACACGGATAACAACCCGTTGACACACCTGGACACTGCAAGGCTCGGTGCTCTGGAACAGAGATGGATGGCTCGCCTGTCCAACTTTGAATTCACCATCAAATACCGGGCAGGACGCTCCAATGCCAACGCGGATGCCCTGTCTAGAATGCCGAACTTACCGGACGTAGGGGAAGATCCAGAAGATCTGGAAGAAGTCGAGCTCCCTGCATTCCACCGTCATGGGATTACCCTGTATTCCCACCGTGTGAAGGACAGGCGCTCCGCGACGTTCAATCCCTTGCCCCACTACAACTGGGCGGAGACGCAAGACAGTGATCCCGCAGTCCGTCTGGTGAAGGAAATGCTGACCCAAGCCGATGCCAGTCTGGACCCAGACGCCCCAGAGGAGACTAAGCAACTGTGGAAGGAGAAAAGTAGGCTGTTCCTCTACAGGGAGAAGTTGTGCCGGAGAATGGTTAACTCTCGAACACATGAGTTGACCTGGCAGGTAGTGGTCCCTAGACGAGACGCGGCTATGATTCTGGAGGCGTACCACAACGGAGCAGGACATTTCGGGTGGAAGAAGCTGGAGTTCTTGTTGCGTGAACGGTTCTACTGGGTAGGCATGAGAGGAGCCATCGAGAGGTGGTGCAGAGACTGTGGACCGTGCCACCTAAGAAGGAAGGACCGTGCCAGCCAGAAGACTCCCTTGCAGCCCATCATCACCCGACAGCCACTGGAACTGGTAGCCCTGGACCATGTGAAACTGGCTCCAAGCAGATCTGGGTATGTCTACGCCCTCACAATCGTAGATCATTACTCCCGGTTCCTGGTGGTGGTCCCGGTCAAGGACTTAACGGCTCAAACAGCAGCTAGAGCCTTCCAGCAGCACTTCTGCCGTCCACACGGGTACCCGGACCAAGTGCTGACAGACCAAGGGCCAGCCTTCGAAGCGGAAGTCTTCCAGGAGTTCTGCAACCTGTATGGCTGCACGAAGATAAGAACAACGCCCTATCACCCACAAACTAATGGACTCTGCGAGAAGATGAACCAGGTGGTGATAGACCTCCTGAAAACATTGCCCCTGGAAGAACGCAGTCTGTGGCCTGAGAAGCTGCCTGATCTGGTGGACCTATACAACCACATCCCTGTAGGTTCTACCAACTGTACCCCGGCTTACCTAATGAGAGCGAGACCTGGTAAGCTGCCTATCGACCTGGATATGGGAGTCCTGACGCCCGAGGACACCTCGCCAGAGGCAGACTGGGATACAGGACGGCAGCAGCAGTATCGGAAAGTGCAGGAGAGCGTGGAGCGAAGTCTGTCTCAAGCTAGGGAAAGGCAAGAGAGGGCTTATAATCAGTATGCTCCCGCTGTTCCCCTAGTACCTGGAGAGCAGGTCTTGAAGAGGAAAAGACGGCTCCACAAGTTGGGCGACCAGTGGGAGAAGGACCCATACACCGTACTGCCTTCAAGCCATGAGAACCCAAAGATTTGCGTGATCAGTAAGGATGGAGGAGAAACCACAGCCGTTGTCTCCAGAGACCACCTGAAGAAGTGTCCCGAGCAGCTGCAAAACCCTGAAGAAGGAGATCAAGAAAACCCTCGACCCGCAGAGGAAAGGGAAGAAATGATCAGGACTGTACTCGGAGACTTCCCCCGGTCTTGGACACAAGTAAACGGTGCTGTCGTGCTACCCGTCCTCACCTTTCTCCAGCCAGCCCCGCAAGTGCCTACAGAGGAACCGGTAGAGCTGGAAGAGCAGCCGGCCCAAGAGGCAGAAGAGTCCACACCAGCAGTACAGGAGGATCAACCCTCTGCTAGTAGTGAGCCTGCCGTGCCCCTAGTGAGCCAAAGAGTGCGCAGAAAGCTGCCCAGCTTGCCCATAACACCTCCTACACCCTGTAGTGCAGACCCGGTGAGTGAGCTCCGTAGGTCCACTAGGGTTACCAGAGGCCAGATGCCCGTACGTTGGAGAATCTAAGTTGGCTAATTGCTTTAACTATTTTATGTTTACCTGTTTTGTTGTAGCCGTTGCTAATTATGTTTTTCAGTTACAGATTTCTTTATATGGACAGTGAGTAACCGGAACTCTGTTGTAAATATGTTTGGAGCGTAACCCAGGAATGGACTAAAGACTGTTAAAGACTCGGGGCAGGACAGACCCCTACCTGGTTACGGCTCCCTGTTCTTTGGTGAAATGGACACCCTTATTGCTTCCTGGTTGCGGACACGCCGTGACCATCTCATGTATTTAATTGTTATTGTTATACCCTGTTATGTTTTGAAAATATGTTTAGTCCGGGAGTACTAAATTTCACTAGGGGGGAATGTGGCACCCCAGGGGTCTGGTTTCCACAGTAATAGCAATATTACGTCTGTGAGCAGGTGGGAGGTTTCCTGGTCAGGCACCCTAAGCATGCCACACCTCCTGCCCAGTCCTGGGAGGGAAAGAACTTCCCCTATATAAAACTGGGGCTGAGGCAGGGTTAGTGAGTAGAGAGAGAGTTAAGAAGGAGAGACATCAGGAGCTCTGTGGGAGCCAAGGAGAAGCGCCAGGGGCTGGAGCTGTGCAGAGCTCGCCCTGGGAGAGAAGGTACTAAAACCGGACACAGGAGTCCGAGGCTGTGGGGACTAAGATATACTCAGCAGCAGAATCCATCCGGCAGGGGATTCCAGGTCCTCTGGCCATAAAAGCCCGGAGGCTCAGTCGCAACAAAGGGACCAGCACCGCCATCCCGGAGCGGAGGCTATCAGAAGGCCCCAAGTCACCAGCCATACGGGTGAGCACCACACGGTATACCCAGGGATGTGGGCTACTTGTAACCGCCGAAAGCAGGGTAGCCAGAAAGGGTACAGACTAACGGGAAGGCCTACAACTCCGCCTGGCCAGGGGAACTCCGGCTTACCCGCAGACTAACCAGGCCCCAACTACTAGCCAGTACTCCCGGGAGGGTCTGCCTTGTACCATCAGTAAAGACCCTGAACTGTACCTTCACGTCTCCGTGCTTTCTTGTCGCATCATCCGTACTGGGACATTCACACCATCACTCCCATCATCATCCCCGCACCTGCTGCCCTGAGGCTATACCTCTCCCGTTGGGGGTTATTTCATCGTCGCTGCATACACGTAACATCAGCCTCAGCGGACTGTTTGGCAGCGGCGGTCTCGTACCGCAATCAACGGGTGGCGTAGTCATAACAACATTACAAATAGACTGCTGTCGGCTTGACCACCCTGGGCACGGACCGGGTCCCCGCCACTCGGAGACTACAACCCGCATCGGATCCGGCTCCGGGTATTCCCCCGCGCACACGTGCGCCGCACTACAGCACTGGCCCAGGGGGCGCGTCACTGCTATTAAGGAGCATGAATATTCAGTGTTCCCCATGGGCGTGGGGAGCAGTGAATATTCATTTTCTTTAGCAGCGGGGACAGCGTAGGCTGCTGCCTCCTGTGCCCCGCTCCTCCACTGCTACCGCTCCCCACAGCACAGTATATATACTCACCCCTCCCCAACATTCGGACTATAAGATGCACCCCCCATTTTCCTCCAAAATTTTGGAGGAAAAAAATGCGTCTTATAGTCTGAAAAATACGGTACTATTCATGTAGGGGATTAGAAATGCACAGGATAAGGCTTGTATAGGGCGCCAGTCACACAGATACATGTAGTGCAACATGCCAACTTGCAGCCTATTAGTGATGCCAAAGCTATTACAGAATTTCCCCAAAAATGAGCCCTAGCATGATTTTACAGGATTTTTGGAGGATGCTTGACATATAGGCCCTACTCCAAAAATAAACCTTAGTTAGTCAGGGCTGGCGTTAGGAGAGGGGAGCAACTGGGCAATTTATCAGGGCCCCTACTCTCTTTGGGGCTCTAAGCATTTCTATTCCAAGGCTGCTTAAGGACCTTTGGTGACATCATAGTCATGTGACCATAATGTCAGCAAAGGTTCTTGAACTGTGGGAGCCTAGAGTAACTGAAGAGTAGATAGACTGGTATGTAGGGGGGAGACTGGACAATTTCTCTAGGTTCCCACTCTGAGGCCCTCAGCGTTTCTATTCCAAGGTTCAGACTACTTAAGGACCTTTGGAGAAATCACTGTCCTATGACCCTGATGTCACCAAAGGTCTTTTAACAGAGGAAGTCTAGAGGAGCTGAGACAGGCTGGTATGTATGTGCAGTGTGTGTGTCTGTGTATATTCTTGTGTATGTGCAATGTGTGTGATATGACATGATTATTATATATGGATAAATGAAGACATTCCCTGAAAATAAGCCCTAACCCATCTTTTTGAGCAAAAAATGATATAAGACCTTGTCTTATTTTCTGTAAAAGATGCTAGATCAGGCGGTCTGCCGAGCACTATATATGTGCACCCTACAAGAACAGACACATGGTTTCCACCAACACTACAAAAGCCTGGCTGCATCCTGCAAGGATGGAAAATTATGTAAGGTATTAGTTAATATTTTGACCAAAATATGTAAGCCTGCACCTACGTCAGGGGTCCTCATTGTCTTTCCAGCGAAAAGACAATATAACGTATTGGAAAACCAGATTTAACGCTGGCAGTAAAATGTTTTACCTCACAGAAAGAATAAGGCTGTGTGCCCACAATGTGTTTTTCAAGCATTTATGCTGCGGAATTTCCACAGTATAAACGCTTCAAAAACGCTTGGTAATCCGCCCCCCATGGTCCCCAATGACAAGACGCACTTTCAATGCCCATGCTGCGGTTTTTTCCGCAGCGTTTATGCTGCGCTCAAAAATCTGCAGCATGTCCATTAATTTTGCGGAAGCGCGGCGTAATCGCCGCCATTGACTTGCTTTGAGACGCATATAATCCGTGTCAGTACATTTGTACTCACGGATTATATGCGTTTCTATGTGCGGATGGTACCCAGGTCTGGAGTAGAGTAGACTCTCATCCAGACCTGGGTACCATAGAAACTGTAAAAAATAGAATTTAAAATAAAAAATAAAGTTTATACTCACCTTCCGATGTCTTCCCGGTGTTTTGTCTGCTACGTCCAGTGACTTGCAATGTTCGCGTGGTTGTGAAGGACCTGCCATGACGTCACTGAGTCATGTGACCCATCACATGGCTCAATGACGTCACCGCAGGTCCTTCACACCACCGCGAGCAGTGCAACACACTGGACGGAGCAGACAAAACACCGGGAAGACATCGGAAGGTGAGTATAAACTTTATTTTTTTTTATTTTTCACCATTCTTATTCTCTTTTTTAACTAACTTGGTCACACTACTATAAATCCATGCCCGTTGCAACAAGGTGGACAAGTTGTCAAGCACTTTTCCAAGTGATGCTAAAATCGCTTGGAAAAGTACTTGATAACCCGCATGCAGAAATGCGCATGCAAAGACGCTTCACAAACGCTTCTACCTGGCGGGAAAAACGCATGTAAAATCCGCATGCGTTTTTCCTGCCAGGGAGAAGCGTAAAAAATATGCAGCATTTCTGCATCGTGGGCACATAGCCTCAGCCTCGATCCCATGCTGTCCTGTCTGTATACTTGCTTTTGCTTCATTCTCTGCCCAGGAGCTGTGGTTCCCGCACAGTCAGACAGCCATTACACAGTATACGATTATCTCCACACATTATATTTTTACACATCCAATTGTGGAACTTATTAATCCAATGTATGTTGATTAAAATGTACTTTAATATGACAACCCCTTTTGAACTTGGAGGGACCCTTTACTGCCGTGCAGCAATCATAAATGCCCAAAGGCAAAACCCTCTTGGGGAGGGGAGAATAAGTGAACATGTTTGTTGGTAATGCCTCAGTGTTGTTGGACACGTGCACTTATTGGCACTTGCAGTAATCGTTGTTTATGGCTACTTGTAGCATCTGCACAGTGGAAACCTACCTTACTTAAAGGGGTTGTCCGTACTTGGCCAGTGCCAGTCTCTTGAATGAAATTGGAAAACCCTATACTTACCTCCCACACCAGTGCCGTTCCAGCAGTGTTGGCGCCAGGTCTCTCGGTGCTCACGTGACAATATGAAATCTGCAGCCAATTGGGGGGTGTGATCGTCCACTCTGATGAAATAATAAAGGCAACAGCCGGCGACATAGTGTCATGTGAGTGCCAGGAGACCCGATGCCTAATATTGCTGAAAAGGCGCCAGTGCAGGAGGTGAGTATAAGCCTCTCTTATTTAACATGGAGAACTCAGGCATTTAGGATGGGGTTGTCCAAGTAGAACTCTTGTGTATATTATTTAGCCAAAATTAAAATGTACCAAATATCCACATGTGCAAATACCGTATATAAAGCCTTTTACTCCAAATTCCGTTATTTCTCCTCTGATCTCATCAGTGGCCGTTCATTCAAAGCCACAAATTGTTTGTCTATCCTGATATCTTGTGGAACAGCCTGGCCTCACATGGGTTCTCCTCCCTCTTATCTCGGACCCTCAGTATTGACACCCTCACTTTTTTCATGCCCCTACATCTTTATATTTAATGCGGAAAGACTACCAGGAAATGTAGTTTCTGATCACTTGAGTCTTTTCTAATGTGATCGGTTTCATTATACCCTTGTACCATCCACAGCAGTATACGAAAAGGAGTGTAGGTGTGAGTTGTGCAGAGGTAGTGGCTGCACCCAGGCACTGATGCGGAAATCCCAGCTCCCCTCTGCCCATTACCGTTCACCAGTTTTATATGTGATGCATGGTGGTTCAGCAGACAGATTCTAGGGCAAAATAACTACTAAATAATGTCATGTTATAATGACAGATCTGTCACAAGCAGTTTTTCAAGTTGTAGAGCAATAACCTGAATCTCCCCAGTTGTTCTTTCATAACCATAGTCACCAGCATTCATAACCATAGTCACCAGCATTTATAACCATATTCACCAGCATTCATAATCATATTCACCAGCATTCATAACCATAGTCACCAGCATTCATAACCATATTCACCAGCATTCATAACCATATTCACCAGCATTCATAACCATAGTCACCAGCATTCATAACCATAGTCACCAGCATTCATAACCATATTCACCAGCATTCATAACCATATTCACCAGCATTCATAACCATATTCACCAGCATTCATAACCATAGTCACCAGCATTCATAACCATAGTCACCAGCATTCATAACCATATTCACCAGCATTCATAACCATAGTCACCAGCATTCATAACCATATTCACCAGCATTCATAGCCATATTCACCAGCATTCATAACCATAGTCACCAGCATTCATAACAATAGTCACCAGCATTCATAACCATAGTCACCAGCATTCATAACCATAGTCACCAGCATTCATAACCATATTCACCAGCATTCATAACCATATTCACCAGCATTCATAACCATATTCACCAGCATTCATAACCATAGTCACCAGCATTCATAACAATAGTCACCAGCATTCATAACCATATTCACCAGCATTCATAACCATATTCACCAGCATTCATAACCATATTCACCAGCATTCATAACCATAGTCACCAGCATTGGCTGCAATTTCATGAAACCTCATTGTGCGCTAAGGGGATAATATATCATCTAGACATATTCAGAGATAAAGCTAAAATACAACACCAATAGCACAGTAATAATGGCGATCATTTATTGAAAGCAATGTAATATATAGAATTTTTTTATTTTTCCATGTACAATGTAGCCAGCAAGGGTGAGTCTATTTTAGCTTTTAATAATTATTTGCTAAAATAAAGTGGCTGACATTACAAATTATTGCCTAAATGGGCACAAAGCTGCCAGTCAGCGAGCAGCACTGACCATAGCACTTGATAGGGGAAAGCTGTGGACCCCGTATAGCCAGGTTGACAATCGCACCAAGGACGGCTGTAGATGCCGCAGTTGTGTCCTGTAATTCATGCGTCACATCTCCCAACAAGGATTCCAGAGTTTGGATTTTATGACTTCACTTCTGAATCCACCTGGGGAACGTGGCACAGGGGCCTCATTGCTGCTTATGCTCCATCCCAGTTGGCACAGAGCAGACTGCCAGTGGTCACGTTGGCAGTGGAGCAGCAGCTTTCAGCCCTCTGTAAGTAGGTCAGATACATTGTGTGACTGCTTTGCCGCAGATCAGCACATATAGAGATGGAGGTAATAGGAAGATGTGGAAGAATGTTCTTCAGATTGGCAGGCCAGCCATGCTTGTTACTGATGACATGAAACATGATGATGTTGGCATTTTGAGTGCAGGTAGTAGGAGCTGATGGTACAGAAATAAATGAACTCCAGTAGATAGTCTTGCGTCAAGATACAGGAGGATTAGATGGTATGACGGTATTATGCTGTTTCTCCGCTTAGTGGTAAGTTGTGCTCCATGCTGGACCCACAAACGGGAAACTCGTGAAAATCCTCTGTTCTCTAGCAGGAATTGTCTCGTTCACGCCATCACTGCGCGGTGCTGGGATCTGCTGTCTCATGGTGACATACGGGTTCCTTCCTATAATAACTGGAGATGGCGCTTTTCCTGTCCTTATGTCTTTCCAGTTTATATTTGAAAAGAAGGGGTGCGTTCTGATTTTTCCATTAAACCCTAGCCGGACATAATGGTCTTTGCAGAGTAGTTTGGACATAATGTCCATAGCATCGTGGTCAGTGAGGTTTTCATATGATGGTTCTTCGTACAAGACATTATTCACAATCTCTTCAGTGGTGTCTCCTGGAAATGGTGAGTCTTGGAAAATCATGTCGTACAATATGACTCCAAAGGCGAACCAGTCCACACCTTCATCATAAGCGTCTCCCATGATCATTTCTGGGGCGCCATACCCAGGTGTTCCACTGAAATCTCTGGCATTAAATCTCTTATCAAACTCGTATAGAGATAGTCCAAAATCAGTAATCTTTATGTGGCCGTCACCAGTCAGCAGGATGTTATCCGGTTTTAAGTCCCGGTGAATGATGTCATTGCTGTGCAGGAATTGTAGGCCACAAACGATTTCTGCTCTTATAAATGTTACAGGTTCCTTCAGGGGAATGGTACTATATATATAGTGAAGCAGATCCCCTCCACTGGCCAGCTCGGTGACAAAATACGCATGGTTTTCCGTATGAAACGCGGCATGGCAATGGGTTAGGAATCTGCTGTTGTGGCTAAGCTTCAGGACATGGTGTTCTACAAGGCATTCAGGGAAGGAGATTAGGCTTTCTTTCTTAATGATTTTAAGGGCCACACTTTCTTTCCTTATTTTATCAGTGGCCAGCATAACCTTCCCATAACTCCCTTGTCCAAGTATGCCATGGCAGATAAACTTATCCCTGGTGAGAGGGACAGTGGTCTTTATTTTTTTGCTACTGGGGCCACTACATTCACCTGAGATGTCATCTTGACTGGTGGCTGGATCTTCCTGATGTTTCCTTTTTCTCCCAGTTCTCTTCTCTTCTGCTGCACTTTCATTACCTTTCAGGTTAATGATCCTGGTTGGACCCAAAGTACTCAGTTTTTTTAGATTATCAGCTCGATTTGTGATGTATCCCACAAGCTTTTCACATCTGTTTTGTACAGTGTCTAGGAAGGAAATATTCTGGGTTCCCTCATTGACAGGTAATACCTGACCAACCTGCCCAGATTTCTTGGAATCCATCTTCCTTATCTTTGCTGGAGGTTCCTGGTTATTTCCAGTGTCTTCTCCATCTGGTGTTTCTTTCCTTTTTCTCTTTCTATTCCCTGTAAAGTCCATGTTGCATCAGGCAACAACAGGGCAATTATCCAAAAACGTATGTAAAATTATCAGAGAATGCAATCCACACGTATATTGTAGTCAAAGCCAACTACAACTAAAGCTCAATGGCTGCAGTCAGTTGTTTATGGAACTTTGTGGAATGTGATGTCACTGTGCCGGTGATGTCACACTCACTGTGATGTCAGCAGATGCATGCGAGTGTTCCATCTCTGCTGAACGTGAAAGTCTCAGAAGGGGCGGGGCTTAGTCACCATTGACTATAATGGAGTCTGTTGAGTGGGTAGTATTTAGTGACCTGAAGCTGGAAATCAGTGGGATAAATGACATCAGGATTCAGGAATAAGTTACAGTAGTTTTATATTTGTTTTAATTTATTTTATACAAAAAAAGAGCATGGACCGCACCTCCAAAAAAATCATACATTGATCTAATGCCTCTCAGCAAAAATATACATAACTGAACATGAGGTTCTTAGTTTAACATTCTGATCAGACTGTATGAAGCCCACTGCCACGTCACGGCAAACCTCGTAGTGGGTCCTAACATTTCCTGCCTAAAAGGAGCGGCGCCATGTGCCAACCACCGCTACAGTGAGAATGCACCAGCAGGGCGGGCGGCCTGGTGCCTCACAGCATCCATGCTTCAAGACCGAGTCCCCATGACTCCAGGCCGCGGCGCCCCACAAGCACAAAACCACAGCAACAATGGCTGACACATTGCACCAACACCACATGAAAGGAGCATTGTGACTCACCTTCCTCAAGCTCTCAAGTGAGAGCAAAATAGGCTAGACCCTCTTTGGAGACTCCTGCTAATTAAAATTGCCTGTGCCAAATCTGATGAGTGCTGGTCCAAGAAAGGGAAAAGAATAAGCTGGTTCATTGACATGGCAGTGGGCTTCACACAGTCTGATCAGAATGTTAAGCTAAGAACCTCATGTTCAGTAATATGTATTTTTGCTGAGAGGCATTAGATCAAATGTATGATTTTTGGAGGTGCGGTCCATGCTCTTTTTATTTATTTTTTTTTATTTTATGTTACATTATTTTGTGTAGGGCTGTGATGATATACATTTTTCAGTTCTTTTGTATCAAATTTAAAGGAAAATGTGTTAACCACTTCCTGACTGCCCACTGCACATAAACGTCCGCGCTTGCTGGGCTCTGTACATCGCCGATGTTTATGAACGGTCGGCGGTCTTTTAGCGCTCAGGGCCCCCAGAGTCCTGCACCCTGCGATTCCTGTGCAGAGCGATAGCTCTAACAGGTGACATCCTCGAGACCGGATTGGATCAGGTTCCAATAAAGTTAACCCTTTGCTATCTTCTACTACCCCTGGCAAAAATTATGGAATCACCGGGCTCGGAGTATGCTCATGCAGTTGTTTAATGTTGTTGAAAAAAAGCAGATCACAGACATGGCACTAAACTAAAGTCATTTCAAATGGCAACTTTAGGGCTTTAAGAAACACTAAAAGAAATCAAGATTAAAAATGTGGTGCTCAGTAAGGGTAATTTTTTTCAGACCAAGCAGAGAGGAAAAAATTATGGAATCACTCAATTCTGAGGAAAAAATTATGGAATCACCCTGTAAATTTTAATTTACAAATCTAACACCTGCATCAAATTAGATCTGCTCGTTAGTCTGCATCTAAAAAGGAGTGATCACACCTTGAAAAGCTGTTGCACCAAGTGGACTGACATGAATCATGGCTCCAACACGAGAGATGTCAATTGAAACAAAGGAGATGATTATCATACTCTTAAAAGAAGGTAAGTCATCACGCAATGTTGCAAAATATGTTGGTTGTTCACATTCAGCTGTGTCTAAAATCTGGACCAAATACAAACAACATGGGAAGGTTGTTAAAAGAAAACATACTGGTAGACCAAGGAAGACCTCAATGCGTCAAGACCGGAAACTAAGCAATATGTCTCCAAAACAGGAAATGCACAACAAAACAAATGAGGAACGAATAGGAGGAAACTGGAGTCAATGTCTGTGACCGAACTGTAAGAAACCGCCTAAAGGAAATGAGATTTACATACAGAAAAGCTAAGCATAAGCCATCATTAACACCTAAACAGAAAAAAACAAGGTTATAATGGGCTAAGGAAAAGCAATCGTGGACTGTGGATGACTGGATGAAAGTCATATTCAGTGATGAATCGCGAATCTGCATTGGGCAAGGTAATGATGCTGGAACTTTTGTTTGGTGCCGTTCTAATGAGATTTATAAAGATGACTGCATGAAGAGAACATACAAATTTTCACAGTCATTGATGATATGGGGCTGCATGTCAGGTAAAGGCACTGGGGAAATGGCTGTCATTACATCTTCAATAAATGCCCAAGTTTACATTGATATTTTGGACAGTTTTCTAATCCCATCAATTGAAAGGATGTTTGCGGATGATAACATCATTTTTCAAGATGATTATGCATCCTGCCATAGAGCAAAAACTGTGAAAACATTCCTTGAAAAGAAGACACATAAGGTCAATATCATGGCCTGCAAATAGTCCGGATCTCAATCCAATTGAAAATCTTTGGAAGTTGAAGAAAATGGTCCATGACAGGGCTCCAACCTGCAAAGCTGATCTGGCAACAGCAATCAGAGAAAGTTGGAGCCAGATTGATAAAGGGTACTGTTTGTCACTCATTAAGTCCATGCCTCAGAGACTGCTTTAAAGCCAGAGGTGGTGCAACAAAATACTAGTGATGTATTGGAGTGTTCTTTTGTATGTTTGTTTTTCATGATTCCATATTTTTTTGCTCAGAATTGAGTGATTCCATAATTTTTTCCCTCTGCTTGGTCTGAAAAAAATTACCCTGACTGAGTGCCACATTTTTTATCTTAATTTCTTTTAGTGTTTCTTAAAGCCCTGAAGTTGCCATTTGGAATGACTTTAGTTTTGTGCCATGTCTGTGATCTGATTTTTTTCAACAGCATTAAACAACTGAATGAACATCCTCAGAGCCCGGTGATTCCATAATTTTTGCCAGGGGTTATAGATGCTGTGATCCATAGCGATCACGGCACATAGAAGAGAGGGAGAGGCAGTTGTGCACTCACCTTTGACGGCCTCCGAGATAAGGTCTGACGTGGTCATGGCAGCCGGAGATCACATGATGACCTCCGAGGCTGCCAGGTACGGTGGCCTGTTAGGCTCAGCCATCAACGGAGTCTAACACGAGATCTACCAGTGTAAAACTGACATCCGGTCTCATGCAATGCAATACATGTGTATTGCATTGCATGAGACCTGTGATGATAAAAATATTCCCATAGAGGGACTAAGTGAGAAAGTTAAAAACAGAAAGTTTAAAAATTGGGTCACTTGAGGGGGATTCAGCTCTTCTAGTGCTTAAGGGCTCTGTATACGTAGTCCGCAAACTATTCTACAATAATTTGTTCTCCAAAAGCGAAATAGTGCTCCTTCCCTCCCGGGTGTCGCCGTGTGCCTAAGCAGTACTGTACAGCCACATATGGGATATTGCCACGTTCAGCAGAAATTGTGTGATACATTTCGGCACCATTTTTACCCATTGCCTTGTGTGAAAATGTAAAATCTGAGGCTAAAACTAATTTTTTTTGTGGTAAAAATAGAATTATTTTTTTCTTCGCTGCCCAATGGTATAAATTTCTGAGAGTCACATGTGGTGTCAGTTTGATCACTGCATCCGTAGAGGAATTCATTGAGAGGTGTAGTTTATAAAATGGGGTCACTTATGGGGGTTTCCTGCTGCTTTAGGACCTCAGTCTCTCCCAGTGGGTCATGGCACCTGCAAAACACAACAGTAAAATCTGCACTGTAATATGACAATTTTTCCCTTCTGAGCTTTGCACTGTGCCTGAAAAGTAGGCTTCCAGTATCCATTGTTTCAGATGCTGCACATCTCGTATCTTGATGGTCTGGTGTGGTATATGGGGTACAAAGATAGTGGGGCCATTCTTCATCAGTGGAAACCTCAATGCCACTGGATATCTGAAATTGCTACATGATGATGTGTTGCCCTCTTTATGCACTGAAGATGGCACGTTCCCTGAGTTTTTCCAACAAGATGGTACACCACCACATTATGGGTGTCAGGTCCGAGCATTCCTACATGAACAGTTTCCTGGAAAGTGGATTGGTTGTTGTGGACCTGTTGAATGGCCACCAAGGTCTCCCGATCTGACCCCCTTAGACTTTTATCTTTGAGGTCATCTGAAGACAATTGTCTATGCTGTGAAGAAAGGAGATGTGCAGCATCTGAAACAACGGATACTGGAAGCCTGTGCTAGCATTTCTTCTGCAGTGTTGCTATCAGTGTGTCAAGAGTGGAAGAAGAGGGTTGCATTGACAATCCAACACAATGGGCAGCACTTTGAACACATTTGATAAGTGGTCATAAACTTGTAAAAAACTCATGAAAGAATAAAGTTACGTTAAAACCAAGCACATCATTGTTTTTCTTATGAAATTCTCAATAAGTTTGATGTGTCACATGACCCTCTACCCATTGAAAAAAATTAAGTTGAATCCAAAATGGCCAACTTCAAAATGGCCGCCATGGTCACCACCCATCTGGAAAAGTTTTCCCCTTCCCTTATACTAATGTGCCACAAACAGGAAGTTGATATCACCAACCATTCCCATTTTATTTAGGTGTATCCATATAAATGGCCCACCCTGTAGTTTTAATCCTTCTAACTTCCTAACCAAAAAAAATTGTTTAAAAAATTGTGCAGATGTAAAAGAACTATTTTGTGTGACCTAACTCTCTGGTTTAAGGGCATAAAAATTAAAAGTTTAAAAATTGCAAAATTTTCCCAATTTTGCCAAATTTCTGATATTTTAAAAAATAATCTAGTTACCGTATTTTTCGGACTATAAGATGCACCAGACCATGACCATAAGACACACCTGGGTTTTAGAGAAGGAAAATAGAAAAGAAAATTTAAGCAAAAAATGTGGTCATGATGCTCTGTTAAGGGGGATGGGGTCTGCCGCTCACACTGTTAAGGGGTAATGTCCCCCAATTCTGTACTAATATCCCCCATCCTAGTAAATATGCCCCCAACTTTCCTGTTATACATGGCCCTCATCCCCATCCTGGTATGCATGGCACCCCTCATCCCCATCCTGGTATGCATGGCACCCCTCATCCGCATCCCGGTATGCATGGCACCCCTCATCCCCATCCTGGTATGCATGGCACCCCTCATCCCCATCCCGGTATGCATGGCACCCCTCCATCCCGGTATGCATGGCACCCCTCCATCCCGGTTTGCATGGCACCCCTCCATCCCGGTTTGCATGGCACCCCTCATCCCCATCCTGGTATGCTTGGCACCCCTCATCCCCATCCTGGTATGCATGGCACCCCTCATCCCCATCCTGGTATGCATGGCACCCCTCATCCCCATCCTGGTATGCATGGCACTCCTCATCCCCATCCTGGTATGCATGGCACCCCTCATCCCCATCCCGGTATGCATGGCACCCCTCCATCCTGGTATGCATGGCACCGCTCCATCCCGGTTTGCATGGCACCCCTCCATCCCGGTTTGCATGGCACCCCTCATCCCCATCTTGGTATGCATGGCACCCCTCATCCCCATCCTGGTATGGATGGCACCCCTCATCCCCATCCTGGTATGCATGGCACTCCTCATCCCCATCCTGGTATGCATGGCACCCCTCATCCCCATCCTGGTATGGATGGCACCCCTCATCCCCATCCTGGTATGCATGGCACCCCTCATCCCCATCCTGGTATGCATGGCACCCCTCATCCCCATCCCGGTATGCATGGCACCGCTCCATCCCGGTATGCATGGCACCTCTCCATCCCGGTATGCATGGCACCTCTCCACCCCAAAATTTTGGAGGAAAAAAGTTCGTCTTATTATCCGAAAAATACGGTATATCTAGAAAAAAAATTACTACTATCCTGACTACTATCATGAAGTACAATATGTCACAATAAAACAATCTCAGAACCACTGGGATATGTTGAAGCGTTTCAGAGTTATTACCTCAAAAAGTGACGCTGGTCAGAATTGAAAAAAATTGGCCTGATCACAAAGGCAAAAACTGGCTCTGGCGCGAAAGGGTTAAATCTATAAGTTTAAAAAATATCTATTTCTGCTATTTTTATTAAAAACACAAAATTCTACTGTGGAAGGGCTAAGAAAATGTACTTGTGAACAAATCTTTTGCAAATTACCCAGATATCAAGAGTTTCCAAAAGGTAATTCTGCCCACCTATGGTACATTGGGTAGTAAGAAAAGGGGAGTCAGTGTTTCGCAGGTCTATATTACAGCTCCACAGGGTTTATTACCCCTCTCCCATGACCTTGTAAGGTGAGGCTCCATAGCTAAGCTACAGTATGGAGATTGGTGACCGCATATCTGGGCAGATGAGTTCATTACAGCTTCACACAGATCTTTACCCGGCGTTTCTAAGCTTCTGAGTAGCAACCTGACTAGTAATATTATTATACAAGATTTGATCATTTATTACATAGTTTGTAAAGGTGAATAAAGACTTGCGTCCATCAAGTTCGACCTGTTAGTCCTGTAATTGCTACAGTTGATCCAGAGGAGGGCAAAAACCCCAAATGATTTAGCCAATCTTCACCTGAGGAAAAATTCCCTCCCGACGCTGAAACCAGCAGTCAGAATAAATCCCTGTATCAACCTACTATTTTATTTTATTTTTAAGTATATGCTGAAATCTGCCTGGTATCTAGAAATGCATCCAGTCCCCGCTTGAACTGGTGTAGTGAATCCGACATTACCGTCTCCTCACTCAGTGAATTCCATATTCTCACTGCTCTTACCGTAAAGAACCCCTTCCTATGCTGGTGCTGAAACCTTTTCTCTTCCAGTCTTAGTGAATGCCCTCTTGTTACCGTAATATTCCTCCTTTTGAATAAATCCCGGGCAAGGTCTCTATACTGTCCCCTAACATATTTGTACACATTTATTATGTCCCCCCTCAACCTTCTCTTTTCCAGGCTGAATAGTCCTAGTTTTGCCAACCTCTCTGGGTATTGCAGTCCCTCCATTCCCTTTATTAATTTTGTTGCCCTCTTTTGTACCTTTTCAAGCTCATTTATATCCTTTCTATATATTGGGGCCCATAACTGAGCACATTATTCCTAGTGTGGTCTGACCAGTGCTTTGTACAGTGGAAGAACAATGTTCTCATCCTTTGCAGCTATACCTCTTCTGATACATCCCATTACCCTGTTTGCCCTTACAGCAGCGGCCTGACTTTGGGCACTCCAATTTAGTTTGCTATCAATCAAGATGCCCAAGTCCTTCTCCATCTCTGAATTCCCCAATGATTTCCCATTCAGTGAGTACTGGTGACTTCCATTTTTCCTTCCCATATATATGACCTTACATTTCTCCTCATTAAACCTCATTTGCCATTTAATGCTCCACCTACCCAGTTTATCCAAATCCCTCTGTAGGTCTGCACTGTCCTCTTTTATATTAATTGTTTTACATAACTTTGTGTCATCTGCAAATATTGACATTTTACTATTTATCCCGTTGACTATGTCGTTAATAAAGATATTAAATAACATTGGGCCTAGTACAGACCCCTGTGGTACCCCACTAGTGACGCTTACCCAATCTGAGTATATTCCATTTATAACCACCCTCTGCCTTCTATCTTTTAGCCAGTTAGCTACCCACTTGCAGACATTTTCCCCCAGCCCCATCATTCTCATTTTGTATACCAACCTATTATGTGGCACGCTATCGAACGCTTTTGCAAAGTCTAGATACACGACATCCATTGGTTCCCCCTGATCTAATCGAGAGCTAACCTCCTCGTAGAAGTCAATCAGGTTTGTTTGGCAGGAGCGATTCCTCATGAATCCATGTTGGTTCGGGGTTAAAAGATTATTAGCATCAAGATGCTCCGTAATTGCCTCTTTAATGAAGCTTTCAAAAATTTTGCCCACAACGGACGTCAGACTCACCGGCCGATAGTTTCCGGCGTCACTTTTTGCTCCCTTTTTGAATATTGGCACTACATTCGCCTGTCGCCAATCAAGTGGTACAGACCCAGTCTCAACAGAGTCCTTAAATATAAGATATAACGGTCTGTCTATCACATTACTTAGTTCCCTTAGTACCCGTGGGTGTATGCCATCAGGTCCTGGTGATTTGTTTATTTTAATGTTACTGAGGCGTTTCTGTACCCCAACTTGGGTTAGATTAGTCATACTTAGTGGAGGATTAAGCTTGTCACTTCTCATTTCGCCTGTTAGTTCTATTTCCTTTGTGAAAGTTGTCGAAAAAAAATTATTTAATAGGTTAGCTTTATCCTCATCTTTCTCTATGATTTTGCCTTCATCACTTTTTATCGGTCCAATATTATCCGATTTAATCCTTTTACTATTTATATACGTAAAGAACAGTTTGGGATTTGATCTACTTTCCCTAGCAATACGTCTCTCTGTTTCCTCCTTCGCTATTTTTATTTGTTTTTTACAGGTTCTCGTTTTTTCCTTGTAACACATTAGTGCCTCCTTACTGTTTTCCTGTTTTAATCTCTTGAATGCCTCTTTTTTTGCTATTTAACGCCCCTTTTACGTTCTTGTTCAACCATATTGGTTTCCTCTTATTTCTGGCCCATTTATTCCCATATGTTATATACCTCTCGCACTGAGTATTCAGAATTCTTTTGAAGGTTTCCCATTTACTATTCGTATTCCTTTGATTAAGAACTTTGTCCCAGTCAATAAGTTGAAGGTTTTCTATCAGCTGATCAAACTTCGCCCTCCTAAAGTTTAATGTTTTTGTTGTTCCCTTATTGATAACCCTACTGAAGGGCATTTTGAAATTGATAATATTATGATCGCTATTACCTAGGTGCCCCCCTATCTGTACCTCAGTTATTCTATCAGGCCTATTAGTCAATATTAAGTCCAACACGGCCTTCCCTCTCGTTGGTTCCTGCACTAGTTGGGAGAGATAATTATCCTTAATATTTGTCAAGAACCTTTTTCCTTTCTGAGATCTACAGGTTTCTGTTTCCCAGTCAATATCCGGGTAGTTGAAATCCCCCATTACAATCACTTCATTATGTTTTGCTACTTTGTCTATTTGTCCTAATAGCAGACTCTCATTCTCCTCTGTTATATTTGGTGGCTTATAGCAGACCCCCAATAATATTTTATTATTATTTTTTGCCCCCTCTATCTCTACCCACATGGACTCGACCCCCTCTTCTCCCTCTCCTATATCTTCCCTTAGTCTGGGCTTTAGACATGACTTTACATATAAGCAGACTCCTCCGCCTTTCCCCTGTTTCCGGTCCCTTCTAAATAAACTATAATCCTAATAAATTTACCGCCCAGTCGTAGCTATCATCTAGCCAAGTCTCTGTTATACCTACGATGTCATACCTCTCCTCCGATATAAGCGCCCGCAGCTCATTCGCCTTATTGGTCAGGCTTCTTGCGTTGGTCAGCATGCAAGATAAAATTTTGGGGTTATTTAGCTTCCTATTCTTCTCTAGCGATCTAACTGTACTATCCTCACCCCCCTCTCCACCCTCATTATATTCACTTCTCCCCTTCCCCCTTGCTTGCCTCACATCCCACCTATTTCCTTGGCCCCCCCCCCCGTCTCTAGTTTAAATACTCCTCCAACCTATTAGCCATCTTCTTCCCCAGCACCGCTGCACCCTCCCCATTGAGGTGCAGCCCGTCCCTACGGTAGAGCCTGTAGCCGACTGCGAAGTCATCCCAGTTCTCCATGAACCCAAACCCTTCTACCTTGCACCAACTCTTTAGCCACTTATTCACCTCCCTAACTTCCCGTTGGCGCTCCTGTGTGGCTCGCGGGATTGGTAGTATTTCTGAGAAAACTACTTTGGAGGTCCTTGCCCTAAGCTTCCTACCTAGGTCCCTGAAATCATTTTTAAGGACCCTCTATCTACCACTCACTTTGTCATTGGTGCCGATGTGGACCATGACCGCTGGGTCTTCGGCAGCCCCACCCAGTAACCTGACAACCCGATCCGCGATGTGCCGGACTCGAGCGCCAGGGAGGCAGCACACCGTTCGGCGATCCCGGTCTTTGTGACAGATTGCCCTGTCTGTCCCCCTAATAATAGAATCACTCACTACCAGGACCTGTCTTGCCTGCCCTACACTTCCCCCCTCCCCCTCATTACTGGAGCATACACTCCCCCGGCGGTCAGAGGATCTGTCGTGCTCCAATAATGCCGGTTCTGAACCAGCCTTCCTATACTTCTTCCCTCTATCCCTCCTAACTGTTATCCAGCTCCCTGCCTGTTCAGCCTGCACTTCCCCTCTATGCTCCACCCCCACTATTGACCCATTGAGTGTCTGCTCGGTGAGCAGCTAACTCCGTTCCATGTTGTCGATGCTCCTCAGTATCGCTATCTGAGCACTTAGATCCAGAATTTGGGCTTCCAAGTGCACGATATGCTCACATCTCTCGCAGCAGTATAGATCCTCGAGCGGTAGCTCACGGAATGCATACATTGCGCAAGATGTACACTGCACGGCTCCGGCCAAGATGGACGCCATTCTAAATATGGGGATACAGTCAGTATATATATACAAGTACAAAACACAATTATTTATATATAGGTGTATGGACGGGGATCAATTAGGGATGTGCAAGTGTATCAATTAGATATCGGCGGGGGATCAGTTAAGTATGGACGGGGGATCAATTAAGTATGGACCGGGGACTCAGCTGAGTAGGTCAGGTGGATTAATTAAGTATGGACAGTGTGTCAATTGACTATGGACTGGGGATCAATAAATATGGGCTGGGGAAATAATTAATTGTGGACTGGGGAATCAATCAATTAATTATGGACAGGGGGTTAATTAAATATGGATGGGGATAAGGCAAATAAATAGGGACTGGGGGATCAGTAAAAGTGGACAGGGGGAATCTATTAAATATGGACAAGGGGGATCAATTGATTATGGGCTGGGGGGGTCAATCAGTTAAATGTGGTCGGGGGATCAATTTAATATGGACGGGGGGGTCAATTTAAATGTTGTCAGGGCGATCAGTTAAATATGGACGGGGGGTTATCAGGGGATCAATTTAAATATGAACGGGGGGTGATCAATTAAATATGGTCTGGGGGATCACTAAAGATGGCCTGGGGAGTTGTATTAAATATGGATAGGGGGGAGATCGATCAAATATGGACAGGGGATTAATTTAAATAAGGCCGGGGGGGGGAGCACTTAAATAAAATACAATTACAATACAAATACAGTACAATACACGCTCGGGTTCAGTAGGGCCTCTTATCGCGGCCTCCTGCCCCTCACTCACCTCCTCTAGGGACGCTGCACGCTATCACAGCACGCTCGCCCCTCCGGTCGCCTCCTACCGGTCCTCCCGGTCCACTTGGTCACCTCCGCCTGGCTCCCTCGCCAGAGGGCCGCGAGCCGAGTCGGACCACGCCGCACGCCGCTCACCACAGCCACACCACAGCCCACGTGTTCACACCCCGCGCGCGCTCTCACTTCCGGTCACCTCCACGGTAGTGTTTAGATTGACTGGCCGGGCAGATCTGGCATTCTGCAGACTGGAAAAGCTGGGGAACAACCATTATATAAAATATGAAAAAATAGAAAATATTAGCAATGTTCTATAATGGTTAATTTTTACATAACACTGGTTCAATTCACTTGATATTAACCCGTTCATGATCTTGTGATTTTCTATCTTTGCACTTTAGTTTTTTTTCTCCTCTTTTTTCCAGAGCCATAACTTTTATATTTTTTCAATATAACCAAGGGCTTGTTTTTTGCAGGACAAGTTGTACTTTTGAATGACACCATTTTTTTGAAGTGCTACTTTAGTGAAGTAAAAATAATAAATTTAGGATTTTTTATCTTCGTTATTTTTTTATAGACTTTACATTTATCATATTGCGGGCTACAATTAAGATAGAGATGGGAGAGGCAGCATTTTGTTCAGAATTGTACAGGCTTTAATTCGACATGTCTTAACCAAGTTTGTTATTTTGTTTTCGAGGAGTCAAATTCTAAATTTTGATGGGCGATTTCGGGAAAACTGTGTTTTGTAAAAAAAAAAAAAATGCGTATGTGTTACTTGTGTTATTGGTTACATTCCTTCAGGGATTCAAGTTGGTATTTCTGTAGGATCATATTTTGTTGTGTGATTTTCTAAATACAGTCTCATCCTAGTCATAGGTTTAATGCTAAACTAAAAGAATCAATATTTTAACACCTTTTTAATATACAGTTATACATGTAACATCTTTTTTTTTATTATTACTTCACTAGACATTTCCTTTTTCCAGTTTAAAAAAAAAATGAAAAAAATACAGTAAAATCGTCCAGCGATAAAATAAAACATTATGAATTAGTCTGAACAATTAATAGTACGTCTTTACACTGATCTTTTCTCAATAATTTGTTCTCTCTTCTGGGTGAAATGTAATCTTGTCCACAATCTCTTACTAACAATGGCCGTTTCCTTTTGTGTCAGTATGTACGCCTGTTATGGGGTTTGGGTCCACTTGTGTTAATATCTGATTTTTGGTTACTTTCAAAATGTCTGCTTTCTTGGATACACAAAGGATGGTGATGGACCAGAAGGTGCAGAAAAATGGCTTTACTTCTTCATTGTCCTAGTCTTTGGAGAGTCCATTAGCCAGCAGCCACCAGTGCTGATCATACTCACAGGTCACATATCCAGTTATATCATCCATCGCCAATCTTGTGCCACCTTCAATCACTTCATGGACTTCACTGTCATTTCTGGATGAAAAAATCCTTGTTTATATTTTTGTTTCACTACATGGAATTAAAGTGTGGTATTGCTTAGTTCCTTTGATGGGTTCTGCTTTTTGTAACCAATGTTTTAACAAACTTTCCTCTTCTTCTTAGTCCTGGTTTGTACAGTACGTGAACTGGATGTTAGGAATATTTTTCTCACTCAGTTGGAAAAGTTGCATGGGTGTTAAAATTTGGTCTGAATGTGGTCTATGGAGGCTAGCTTGAGCTGCTAGACATTTCACCGTGCCTCCTAAACCATCACATACACCTTTTGCCAGAAGCTGAATGGCAAAAAAGTGCCATTCAGCTTTCACTCCAAAATGTTTCTTGTGATGGCATACAATTATAAGGTTTCTCCTATTTTTATACTGTGCAGAAGAGTCATCCGAGGAGTAGTAGACCTTGCTCAAACTTGTTAGGATGTCAGTTTTATCACTGAAATCAAATTTTTTTGGAACAAATGAACAGCTGTTGAATCGTGAAGTAAGCACTCAGACATAAAATACATAAGTGTAGTTCTGATATCTGACTGTAAGCAGAGTCTGCTTATTAGTAATAAGTTATTACTATTCAGCTAAGCAGACAACAGACCGGATGCTGCACTTATCGCACAGGGCGCTGAGGGAGACATTGCACGGACCAGCCCCTGAAAACAGCATCACTGATGGGCGGCAAACAAAGCAGGGGAGAGTAGGGATGTCCCAGTCCCCTCCTTTTCGATGATCTTCGTTTCAGTGTGAAAAGGGAAGTGACAGCAGTTTCCACATTTTTGGGTTCACTGTTAAGCCCACGGCTGTGTGCAAATCCACTACTGATTGTACCAGGGACAAGTTGGTATGCCACTTGGTACTAAAGGTAATATCATCCAAATACACCGATACATACTTCTGATAAGGCTCTAACACTATGTCCATCAGCCTCTGGAACATGGCCGAGGCTGCATGTAACCCAAAAGGCAAGACGACCTAGTGATAGAGACCCTCCGGCGTTATGAAGGCTGACTCTGTCCGAGGCACCTGCCAGTAACCCGTGGTGAAGTACTGGGCCTGCCCCATTCTCTCAATCAGCTCGTCCACCCAGGACATTGAATAAAGGTCAAATTTCAACACTTTATTACATTTTCAGAAGTCGTTACAAAATCATAACGATCCGTCCAGCTTCAGAACCAGTACAATGGGGCTAGCCCGCTCCCTCCTGGACTCCTCGATAACTCCTAGCTGGAGCATTTGTTTTTCCTCAGCTGCGATGGCTTGTGTCTGGGCCTCTGTCACACGGTACGGTTTCATTCGTACCCTTACCTGAGGCTCTGTGACAATGTTATGTTGGATCACAGATGTTCGGCCAAGCAGTTCCGAAAATACATCCGTACTCTGCAGCACCAATTTCTGAGTCTCCCGTCGCTTCTGTTTAGAGAGTGTGTCACTTATATTTACCTCTCCCCTGGCCATTGTCGGAGGGTCCCCAGACGATACGACCGGAGTCGCATCCGTAATCATACATTCCCAGTCTTTCCTTGCTTATAGCAAATTTACGTGATATAGCTGTTTGGGTTTTCTCTTCCCAGGTTGATATACTCTCTAATTCATCTCCCCAACCTTTTCCCGGACTTCATATGGCCCTTGCCACTTGGCCATGAGCTTACTTTCTGCTGTGGGCACTAAGACTAATACCTGATCCCCTTGGACATTGACCATGCCAGGGGTGCAACAAAGTGCCATTAGTTGCATAAGGATTAAAAGTGAATTTAGGCTGTGTACCCACGATGTGTTTTTCAAGCGTTTTTGCTGCGGAATTTTCCGCAGCGTAAATGTAGCACCCTGAGGACTCGGCTGCTACAGGGGTATTGCACCTCAGCCAGAGGTGTGATATTCCACTCCCGGGTAAGGATGGAGTGTGGAACTGAGCTCAGTAGGCTGCATGCACTACACACATCCCATTTCCGGGGGACAGATCAATGGTACTCCCACTAGAGAAATGTGCAGGTACGACAGTGTCTGTCCCTGGCTGGAGTGGGAGGGGGGTGGAACATCCCAGTAGTGTAGGGGCAGATAGGGGGAGCAGTCTGGGTAATGCTAGGAGCTCATTGGGTGCTGGTCACCTGAGCTCACACATAGAGGGAGTATATAAGGTGGGAACCATCTTAGATCAGGGTCAGACAGGCAGACAGTTACCAGTCAGTCTGTTGTAGAGGGTCAAGCAGTCCTGAAAGAAGAGAGAGAGGAGAAGAGAAGGACCCAGAGGGGGAGAAGAAGGAACTCCAAGAACCCAAAATTAGACCAGAGGGTGAAGAGTTGGCACAAGGGTACCGGATACCAAGCTGGTGGAGGGCACTAATCCTCAGCCAGAGACCGGAGGTCGTGGGCAGGATTTGCCACGATCCCCCACTAAATCCACCCGGAAGGCAAACCGAGAATAGGGTCAGGGAACCCAGACACAAGGGTTTTACCCAACAAGAGGCCCGAGGGAGCCGGACATAGGTGGATCCCTGGTGGGGAAGGCCAGAGAAAAGGAACGTCAGAAAGGGAGCTCAGGACCACGCTCCAGAATTACTTGGGGGTTGGCCGAGTCCAGGACCTGGTGGACGCAGCACAGCTCGGGCGGTCACTCAAGGCCAGAGTGACCACAAGAACAGCAGTAAGTAAAGACCCTGAACTGCACAGCCCGACTCTGAGTCTTCTTACCGTCCACACTGCACCACCACAACCACCATCCTCTACAACTGACCCCCTGAGGCTATACCCCTCCCGTTGGGGGTTATACTACCAGAGCTGCACACACACCACCAGCCTCAGCGGACCCTGCTGCAGCGGCGGCCGTATTGACCGCAAATCAACGGGTGGCGTAGTCGACACTAAAGAACATCCAGTAACATCTGTAGGACTGCCACACACTGAGCTTGACACCCTGGGCACGGACCGGGTCACCGCCACTCGGAGACTACAACCCCCCCATCTGATCCGGCTCCGGGTATCCCCTAAACAACACTGGCCCAGGGGGCGCGTCAACTTTGGCGTAGTCGGCAGGATAACGTGCCCGCAACAACCGGGTACTGCGTGCCTGAAGAAAAGTTCACCGTTACCTCAAAAAGAAGTCTCCCGCCGGTTCCGGAGGGTCCCCGCCAACGGACTCCATCACAGGTCGTTTCCCGCCGGTTGTCCGCCATTTGCAGCTTTTTCCCGCCATCCATGGAGTTTCCCGCCACTGGGAGACGATTCCCGCCATTTCCAAAGATTTCCCGCCTTGGAAGAGCGGACGCCATTATGGGCGTGCCAGAGGGTGGCAAGAGGCCACCTCCCATCGTGGGCCAGGTCGAAGAATGGCGCCAAAAGCGGAAACCGCGCCCACCAACAGAGACTGTGATGCTGGAAGTGTCCATCAGCGTGAGAGAACTGCCCCTGGAACTGACAATCACTAAGTTGCCCCGGGACCACCCTCAATGTGGGCGGAGACAGAGAAAAAGAGCAAAGATGGGTGCCGCCTGGAGGAGTCTGGAGAGAGCGCACCCGGAGACAAGAAGTCTGGAGAGGACTCCGGAGAAGTCATACCCGGAGATGGAGGGAGAGACAGGCAGCACCGACCCAGTAGTCAGGAGCCTGCTACAAGCCACAACCCCACTAGGCTTAGTGGAGATCCTGGCACAGCTCCCCCGAGACCGGGAGTGTGCACAGACCGCGCTGGAGGGCCTCGCACGGAGGATGGCCCAGGTGCAGCGAGAGACGTTGGCGGAGTGGAGCCGAGAGATGGCCCAGCAGACCGAAACCCGTCAGCGGAGCACGCCACCCGAGATGAGGAGACAGACCGCCTCTGAGGATGGTGCAGGAGGACTCAAGGCCGGAGACGGCGCCGAGAAGGGAGCCGAACGAACGGAGGCAGGTAAAGGGGATGTCTCTAACCCGAGCCGGGAAACCGCGTGCCTGCCCCAGCTCCCCGTCGCAGAGCCCGAAATTCCCCCTGCCGTGCCCGTCGCTGCATCGTCACCGCCCCGGACTAGGCCTCGAGTAGAAGCCGCGGCCGCGACCCCTGTGACGTCACACGCCTCGACCCTGAGCGCGACCAAACAGGAAATACCACCGGCCTGGTCGCAAGGCCTAGTACCCCCGGGCGCCGCCATTCCAACAGCGCCCCCTACCTCCGCGGAGCCACCGGCCTGGTCGCAGGGCCGAGTAACCCCGGGCACCGCCGTCCTTACGGTGCCCTTTTCCTTTAGGGTGCCCCAAGCCTGGTCGCAAGGCCTGGTCAATCCGGGCGCCGCTACCACCACTGCGCCCATAACATCTAGAGTGCCGCACCTGGGTGAAGATCTATTTGCCCAGCACACGTGCCCGGATGGGCAGCCCTTTGTATGGCCCCAGGAGTACTACCAACTGGAACTCCAAAGAGCAAGGCCCCTGTGCGAGCCCCTGATTCCGGCTCCGAAGCCCGTCAGGAGAACCCCGCTCCCGCTAGTAGAAGCACAATTCGAGTGGGACCCCACCGGAGGAGACCTCATGGGGTTCACTCAAGAAACGCGGGCAGCCGTAGCAGAGCGAGTGGAGTGCTGCCGCCAGCAGTTGGCAGCCTTCGAGCAAGAGCGGAAAGAGAGGCGGATCCGTGAGCAGCGGCTGCAGGAACAGAGCGCAGGGCAGAAGAGCCGGACCAGGAGGAACCCCCGTGCAGCTCATGGTCCCCGTACCACCGGGACTGTGATTAAATTCAACCTGCAGCATGGGTGGGGCTTCATAAGAGACCACCACACCCCCGGCGACGTCTTTGTCACCCGCAGAGACGTAGAGAGACATCTGCCGGAGGGACACAGAGGTCGTGACCTTTACGTAGGGGACGAGGTCACGTTTACCCGGCACAAATGTGCCAAAGGACCCTACGCCCTCCATGTGCATCGCCTGACGGAGGAGGAGCTGCGGTGTGGGGAGGAGCAAGAGGACCCGGACAGGTCTGAAGATAAAGAAGGAGCAGGAGGACGCCGTCATTGAAGTACAGTAAAGAGAGACTGTAAATAGTTACCCATCGGGGTACAGTGAACTATTGCTGCTTTAAAATATGTTCCCCGTTGGGACAAGTGTGAACTGTTAACCCGTGTGTCCCTTAATCCCACTGACCGAGGACTGAGAGCGGTCATTCCTTCCTTATACCTGGCCGAGGACTGAGAGCGGCCACCTTCCTCCTTGTATATAGTTGCGCCTCCTAAGGCGCCCCCTATTGGTTTTATAAGGAAACCGTTTTTTCTACAAGAGACTGTCGCACTTTACCCGGTCACAAGTCGCACCGTGGCCGGAGGAGCAAGAGTGTTAATATATATATAATGTTTTATATGTTATTGTTGTTATGAAAATTTGTATGTTTGGTGTTTTTATTCTCTTACAGCCCGAGGACGTGCTGTGATTTACCAGGGGGGAATGTAGCACCCTGAGGACTCGGCTGCTACAGGGGTATTGCACCTCAGCCAAGGTGTGATATTCCACTCCCGGGTAAGGATGGAGTGTGGAACTGAGCTCAGTAGGCTGCATGCACTACACACATCCCATTTCCGGGGGACAGATCAATGGTACTCCCACTAGAGAAATGTGCAGGTACGACAGTGTCTGTCCCTGGCTGGAGTGGGAGGGGGGTGGAACATCCCAGTAGTGTAGGGGCAGATAGGGGGAGCAGTCTGGGTAATGCTAGGAGCTCATTGGGTGCTGGTCACCTGAGCTCACACATAGAGGGAGTATATAAGGTGGGAACCATCTTAGATCAGGGTCAGACAGGCAGACAGTTACCAGTCAGTCTGTTGTAGAGGGTCAAGCAGTCCTGAAAGAAGAGAGAGAGGAGAAGAGAAGGACCCAGAGGGGGAGAAGAAGGAACTCCAAGAACCCAAAATTAGACCAGAGGGTGAAGAGTTGGCACAAGGGTACCGGATCCCAAGCTGGTGGAGGGCACTAATCCTCAGCCAGAGACCGGAGGTCGTGGGCAGGATTTGCCACGATCCCCCACTAAATCCACCCGGAAGGCAAACCGAGAATAGGGTCAGGGAACCCAGAGACAAGGGTTTTACCCAACAAGAGGCCCGAGGGAGCCGGACATAGGTGGATCCCTGGTGGGGAAGGCCAGAGAAAAGGAACGTCAGAAAGGGAGCTCAGGACCACGCTCCAGAATTACTTGGGGGTTGGCCGAGTCCAGGACCTGGTGGACGCAGCACGGCTCGGGCGGTCACTCAAGGCCAGAGTGACCACAAGAACAGCAGTAAGTAAAGACCCTGAACTGCACAGCCCGACTCTGAGTCTTCTTACCGTCCACACTGCACCACCACAACCACCATCCTCTACAACTGACCCCCTGAGGCTATACCCCTCCCGTTGGGGGTTATACTACCAGAGCTGCACACACACCACCAGCCTCAGCGGACCCTGCTGCAGCGGCGGCCATATTGACCGCAAATCAACGGGTGGCGTAGTCGACACTAAAGAACATCCAGTAACATCTGTAGGACTGCCACACACTGAGCTTGACACCCTGGGCACGGACCGGGTCACCGCCACTCGGAGACTACAACCCCCCCATCTGATCCGGCTCCGGGTATCCCCTAAACAACACTGGCCCAGGGGGCGCGTCATAAACGCTTGGGAAACGCATGGTAAGCCTTCTGCCATGGTCCCCTATGCAATTCCGCACTTTCAATGCCCATGCTGCGGATTTTTCCGCAGCGTTTATGCTGCTCTCCAAAATCCGCAGCATGTCCCTTAATTTTGCGGAAGCGCTGCGTTTTCGCCGCCATTGACTTGCATTAGAACGCGCCAATTCTGCAAGACTGCTTCTGTACATGCGTAATTGGCGCGTTGTAATGTGCGGATGGTACCTGAGTGTGGAGAAGAGAAGACTCTCATCCACACCCAGGTACCATAGAAACTGTAAAAAAAAAGAATAAAATAAAAAATAAAGATTATATTCACCTACCGACAGCCCCCGGTCTCCTTCCCTGTGCTTGCCAGCAGACTGAAGGACCTGCGCTGACGTCACAGTCATGTGACAGCAGGTCTTTCAGTGCAGTGTCCCGCGATCAGCTGGCAGCCAGGAAGGAGCGCAGCAACACACGCCGGGCCATCGGAAGGTAAGTATCAAGGTTTATTTTTTTATTTTTAACCACTCTAAAGGTCACACTATATAAATCCATGCTGTTTGCATGGATTTATATAGTGTGACCTAGTTGTCAAGCACTTTGCAAGTGATGCAAAAATCGCTTTGAAAGCGCTTGTCAATCCGCATGCGGAAACGCATGTGAATCCGCATGTATTACGCAGGAAAAACGCATGTACAATCCGCATGCGTTTTTTCTGCCAGGGAGATGCAGAAATGCTGCAGAAATTTTCTGCTTCATTTCTGCATTGTGGGCACATAGCCTTTATGTAAATCATTAAGGCTGTGTGCCCACGTAGCGTTTTTCAAGCGTATATGCTGCGGAATTTCCGCAGCGTAAACGCTTGAAAAACGCATGTATATCCGCACCCCATGGTCCCCAGTGGCATTCCGCAATGTCAATGCCCATGCTGCGGATTTTTCCGCAGCGTATATGCTGCAGTCAAAAATCCGCAGCATGTTCATTAATTTTGCGGAAGCGCAGCGGAATCAATGTGCGGATGGTACCCAAGTCTGGCGGAGAGGAGACTCTCATCCAGACCTGGGTACCAAAGAACCTGTAAAAAAATTAATAAAATAAAGTTTATACTTATCTTCTGATGTTTTCCCTCCGTCGCGCTGTTGTCTGAAGGACCTGCCACGTCATTGAGTCATGTGACCCACCACATGACTCAATGACGTCACCGCAGGTCCTGCACACAACAGCGTGAGCCGCTCAAGACTCCGGACGGGGCAGAGGATGCATCAGAAGGTGAGTATAAAGTTTATTTTTTTATTTTTTACCATTCTGAACAAGTTGTCAAGCACTTTTCCAAGTGATGCTTGGAGAAGTGCTTGATAACCCGCATGCGGAAATGCATGCAAAGACGCCTCACAAACGCTTCTACCTGGCGGGAAAACCGCATGTAATATCTGCATGCGATTTTCCCGCCAGGGAGAAGCGTAAAAAATATGCTTCAGGTCCGCAACGTGGGCACATAGCCTAAGTAGCTGAATTTCCATTTTGGGTTAACAAACTCCTTTTGAGAGATTCATTGAAGTTACTTTGCATGTTGATTCACTTTGTAAGGACACACGTGCACACATTTCAGATTTTGTCACCTTTTTTCTGTGCAGATTTGTCACAAAACCTAAAGGGTTTCCCGATGCCAGGAAAGTGACTGAGAATCCTGACGTCTCCTGCACATGTTACTTATTTGTGACTTGCAGGTTTGGTGAAGATATAATTCTGCAGGATGTCAATTCTGTCAGCGTTTTTGCTGCAGATTTCACCCACACTGATGAGTGGGGAAAAATCTGCACCTATTTACAGCATTTTCCAGACAAGAGATGCAGAAATATTGCAGAAACCAAAAGCTTAATGTGTGCACACAGCCTAATAGACGTCATTACTAGTGTTGAGCGAGCATGCTCGTTACTCGCCCGAGCATCTCACTACTCGGGATGTTCGGCGAGCACCGAGCATTTCCGGGTTACTCGGGCGGGAGCTCGGGTCTCCGCCCTGCATGTTTGGCGCTCTTTACAGAGCCAATGAACATGCAGGGATTGCCAGCCAGTCACTGTAATGCCGCAGCCATGTTGTTTGTGGGCATTACAGTGATTGGCTGGCCGCCCAGCGTCACCTCGAGTATTTAAAACCGGGCGCCGCCATCTTGGACCCAGTCGCCCGGGATCACACAGTGTAGGGAAAGTACTGCTGATTTAGGGAGAGATATATACTGCGAAATAGTTAGTGTAGGGTCTGTAAAAGCTGCCAGATCAAACAAACCATCCTCAGGACTAATATCCATCCCAGATATCAGGCAGGCAGGCAGGCTGTATAGGAAACGCAGTGGTTATACCAGCAAACGCTGCATTACAGTCCTGTGTGCTCCTGCTGCTCAAATTGCTAGACTTAGCTCCAGGTTTCGGGGGCCAGGAAAAATCCTTTTTTTTTCATCTAAATCCTCTTTTTTTCTCCGCTAGAAGTGGTGGAAGAGAAGATCCCATGTAGCGATGCCCAAATATTTGAACAGCCATGGCCACAGGAAGGCGACGCTGGCAATTTGTCAAAAGAGGTGGACGATGACGAGACACAATTGCCACGAAGTGAGGAGGAGGATCGTGGTGCGGAAGTGGAAGAGGAGGACGTGGTGGATGATCTAGTAACTGACCCAAGATGGCAGGAGGACACGCAGAGCGAGGCCAGCAGCACACAGGGGGAGGGAGGCAGAGTACCCCAACAGACAGGAAGAAGCAGTGTGGTGGCTGCACACAGAAGGCGGGCAACCGTTCCCCGTAACACTAACACGAGGGACTTTGCCAGTACAACCGGTAGGTCTTCCAGAGTCTGGAATTTTTTTAAAGACTCTGCTGATAACCCCAAAAAGGCCATTTGTACCACCTGCCATGCCAGCGCCAGCAGGGGTGACAAAAGTACCAGCCTGACCACCACCAACATGATCAGGCACATGTCAGCAAAGCACCCGACTTTGTGGGGCGAACCCCAGGGTCCACGACCAGTGTCAGCGGGTGTCACCACTGCTTTTTCCGCCGTTGTGCGTGTAAGAGAACCCCCTGTTGTGCGTGCAAGGTAATCCCCTGTCCATACTGCATGCAAAGATGCCCCCTCCTCTCAGTCTTCACTTGTTATGGCAGTTTCTCAAGAAACCGCATCAACGTCCACGTGCCACCGCAGCGTTCAATTGTCTTTATCCCAGACCTTTGAACGAAAGTGCAAATTCGCAGCCAACGCCCCACAGGCCACAGTCCCAAATTCGCACATTTCACGACTACTTGCGTTGGAAATGCTGCCTTTTAGGTTGGTGGAGACAGAATCTTTCCGCAACCTTGTGGCGGTGGCCGTCCCTCGGTACTCGGTCCCCAGCCGACACTATTTTGCCCGGTGTGCCATCCCCGCACTACTCAAGCATGTGTCCCAAAACATCTGCCGTGCCCTCAACAACGCAGTTGCTGGGAGAGTCCACCTGACAACGGACACGTGGACAAGGGCTTGTGGCCAGGGACGGTGCATCTCCCTGACTGCACACTGGGTAAACATAGTGGAAGCCGGGACCCAGTCTGACCTTGGAACGGAACACATCCTCCCCACACCGAGGATTGCGGGCCCTATGTCAGTCAGAGTTGCCCCCACAGTGTACTGCTCCTGATGATCATCCTCCTCATGTTCAGCCTCCATCTCAGATATCACCGCATCAGTTACAAGCTGGAAGCACTGCAGTACTGCCTCCGCCAAGCAGCAACAGGCTGTGCTGAAACTCATAAGCTTAGGTGATAAACCTCACAGTTGTGGACAGCTGTGAAAGAGCAGGCAGATCTGTGGCTGAGACCGCTGAACCTACATCCTGGCATGGTCGTGTGTGACAATGGCCGTATCCTGGTGGCGGCTCTGAGGCGAGGCGAAATCACACCCGTACCATGCCTGGCTCATGTGCTTAAGCTCGTGGTTCAGCGGTTTCTTAAATCGTACCCCGAGTTGCCAGATCTGCTCGTCGAAGTACGCCGCCTGTCAGCTCATTTTTGGAAGTCAGCTACAGCTTCCGCCACACTTGCTGTGTTGCAGCAGCGTTTGCAGCTTCCGTCACACCGACTTGTGTGTGATGTCCCCACACGTTGGAACTCTATCCTCCACATGTTGCAAAGGATTTGTGAGCAGAAGAGCAGTTGTAGAGTACCAGCTGCAACAAGGCCGTCGATATTCAGGTCAGACTCCACACATAAGACCTCAGGAGTGGACCTGGATGTCTGACATATGTACCATCCTGACAAACTTTGAGGAGTCCACCAAGATGGTGAGTGGCGATGACGCCATCATTAGCGTCAGCATCCCACTTGTCTGTCTTTTGCAACGCTCTCTGCAGATAATTAAAGAGGAGGCATTGCAGCCAGAGTATTATGAGATGGATCAAGAAGCCGTAGCGGGCGATTACACCCAGCCCAGCCTCATCTCATCCCAATGTGCATTTGGGGACAATGAGGGAGAGGAGGAGGAGGAAGAAGAATAGGAGCTGGTATCATGTTCTTTAGACGGTAGTACCTGTACAACTGTCATATCATCGGTTTAGCGTGGGTGGCCTGAGGACGGGGAGGAGGAGGAGGAGAAGAGCATGGTCAGTCGTGATCTTGTTGAGCACACGGAAGTCTTGCCCGTTACCAGTCTGGCACGCATGGCTGACTTTATGTTACGCTGCCTTAACCGTGACCCTCGCGTTGTCAAAATGTTGGGTGACAGTCATTACTGGTTGGTGACACTTTTAGACCCCCGCTACAAGGAGAACTTTCACTCTCTTATTCCTGAGGTGAAGAGGTCTACAAAAATGGGGCAGTACCAGAAGGCTCTTGCTGCAGAACTGTTAAAAAATTCCCATCTGAACACGCTAGCGGCAGAGGTCACAGCTGGTTGCCCAACCAAGGCGTACAGGCGAGCGAGACGCAACTCCAATCCAACAGAGGCAGGGGAACGCTGTCAACGTTCTGGGATAGTTTTCTGAGACCCGCCCAATTTACAGGCCCTGAGGCTCGGGGCACTCTCACAAGGAGTGGAAAGTTTCAAAAGATGGTGAGGGGGAGTACCTTGCCGACCGTACCAGCGTCCTCCGTGATTCCTCTGTGCCTTTTAATTATTGGGTATCCAAGCTGGACACTTGGAATGAACTTTCTCTGTATGCCTTGGAGGTTCTGGCCTTCCCTGCCGCTAGCATGTTATCGGAGCGTGTTTTTAGTGCCGCTGGGGGAATTATAACTGATAAGCGCACTCGCCTGTCAACTGACAATGCTGACCCTTATCAAAATGAACAAGGGCTGGATTGGGCCAGACTTCTCATCATCACCAAATGACAGCAGGGTAACATAAAGTCAAATCCACTGTGTTATTTCGGGAGGTGTATTCCCATGCACCGCTTCACACCCACACATGGGGGTATACGCTTCCTTATTTCGGCTGTATTTTGCTCTTCTCCTTATCCTCAGCCTCCATCACCACTATACCACCAGGGTGACCTTGGTCCGTGTTGCCAGCATTACAAGTTCCTCCGTCCTAATTTTTGGCAGCTTTTGCTTGGAAGGCATAGGCGCAGACTATGGGAGACCCACTCCCTAATTATGGGTATAAGGTTTTTAATATGCTGTACTGCATGGCTCTTGTAAGGGGCATTAAAACCGTCTTGTTAAGCTACTGCGACCTCCACCACTCTTCCAAGGGGCATTAAAACCGTCTTGTTAAACCACCCTGTACTCCACAGCTCTTCCAAGAAGCATTGAAATGTTGTTTTTAATTACCTCTAATCTCCACGACTCTTCCAACGGGCATTGCATTTCCTCCTAATATTAGTCAGCTTTTGCTTTTCAATGCATAGGCAAAAACTAAGGGAGACTCGCTCTCCAATAATGGGTAGAAGGTTTTTAGTACGCTGTAATCCACGCCTGTTTCAAGGGGCATTGCAGTTCCTCATAATTTTTGGAAAGCCTTCCATTCACTGCTTAGGCCAACAGTGTACGGGAGACCCAGTTGCTATAAATGGAAAAAAACGGTTTAATTAAGGTCCTCTGACCTCCATGTCACTTCCAAGGGGCAATGGAGTGCCTCGAAATTTTTGGTAGGCATTGCACTCACTGTATGCCCTATAACTGTGTAGCTGAACCGCTCCTTTTGGTACAGAAACATATCCTACAAAACATGTGTGGTTGACTGGCCTGATATTGATGTGAATGGTCCCTGTTCATTCTGCTCTTTCTCCTTTGCCACCACCTCATCCATCATTCATCACCTGAAGCTTTGTTTTAACGGGAGTCATAGTAGCAGGAAAACATCCAGCAATCTACGGAGGAGGTAGGATATGCGCCAAAACGCTGACCACCTCAGGCCTAGCTGCTACTACATACATGTGCTTGCATTCCAAGGAACAGAAAGCTAAGGAGATGGATGGCCTCATGATCATGAATAATTTATTCGTTGTATAGGAGGCCGACCACTGCTGCTGTCTACCTTCTGAACCTTGTTTTGAAGCCTGATTGACCCAGGACGCGCAATCCTCTATGTCTGGAGGACGTGTTGCATCCCAGTGTCCAACGGTGTCCCGGCTTCCACAATATTAACCCAGGGTGAAGGCGTCAGTGAGATGGACCATCCCTGGCCACATTCACAAGGACTTGCACGGGGATAGTTGCAAGTCTGCATCTTCTGATGCGGCAACTATCACTTCAGATGGGCACACTTTTAGGCAGTGACCTGGGTGTCAGAGATGCTTCCAGGGGTCTTCCCCATGCTGTTCCCATGTCTTTTTAGCACTGTATGCATGTGTCATACAGCACATGGCCAGATAAGGTTGTAAAATGTTAAAATGACATTTCCCGGTGAATGCATTTGTCACGGTTGAAAGCAATACAAAAGTGCAAAAACGCTTAAACAATGCTACTTGTGAACATACCCCAAAGTGTGCAGGAATATTTTTGTTTTTGGTTATTTATTTTACCTTATACACAAGGCTTTACCCTGGAAAGGAAGTTCCTTAACATATTTCACAGGAAAACCGTTTCAGTTTCGTTTTTGAACGTTTTATTGTGAGCCCGTAAAAGTGGCTTAAACGTTGTTGACAGCAGTGACCTGGGGGTCAGAAATGCTTCCTGGGGTGATCCCTATGCTGTCCCCATGTCATTTGAGCACTGTCACTATCGTTTTGGGCACTTTTTAGGCTTTCTACAGACTGTCGGGGTGCTGCCTCAAAAATGCTCGGGTCTCCCATAGACTAACATTGGGCTCGTTGCTCGGATCGAGCACCCGTGTATCACGGTGAGCTGGGCCCGAGCTTCGAGCACCCGAGCATTTTAGTGATCGCTCAACAATAGTAAGCATCATTTATCTGCATTGCAAGCTCCCAAAGCCTGTTTTCTGTATTAATGTATTTTTCCTACTACTTTATGAATTTAGTTATTAGGGTAAGATCAGACTTACTGGATTTTCAAGTGGAAATTGTGAATAGGTAGAAAAATGGCAATATATTAAAATCCACAGCACCAACTTTATCTGAATGAGGCATTTAAACAGCCCTCCAGTCTCATTACTCTTGTTGTGTGTTCGGCAGTTAACGATCAATGATCTTTATTATTTTACTCATTTTTATAGCCCCATTACTTACATGCCACATTACAGACATTGTGAGCCCCAATGGGGACAGTGATGATGATCTACTGTACATTCCCTATCAGAGTGTGGGAGGAAACCAATGAAAACACGGCGAGAAAGAACAAACTCCATGCAGATGTTATCCTTAAGCTCTTCCTGTTCAGCTCTTGTTCTTCTTCCAGGCTCTGCTGTTGACGGGGCGTGATTGCCCAAGTCATGGTGATTGACAGCCGGCTTCACAGTGGCCTGTCAATCAGCAGGACATCAGCAGTCACGCCCCGTCAGCACAGCGGAAAATAAGCATCTGCTCTGTTATATGATGTTATCGGAAGCCACAGAATCGCCGTCAGAACCCATCCGTGATTGCTCAGAGTATTGGTATCGGACACTACAGTCAGGTATTAGCAACTGCTTGCCTGTAAGTTGTGATTCCCATGAAAAGAAAAAAATAGACCCTGATAACCCCATTAATGGGAACCTAGCAACCTAGTGCTAACCACTGAGCCACCATGCTGCCCATCTTGCAGTATGTACTTTATCATCATTCTGCCCGCCTTTTAAAAAAAAATGTCCTACTGGTGAGCTTGTGATGGTATTCTGCTGGTATAAAGCAGTCAGTAAGCGGTGACTGAGCTTCCGGGAAAGGGACCAGTAATAATATGGAGTGTCTGACTACCTCCCTCTGTAAGCACCGTACTCGCAGGTCACAGTCCTGATGGAGCGGAGTTAGAGGAGGCTAGCCGCAATGCAGTAGTGAAATAAATGACAGTCATGTATTGACTTGGATATATTATTTTTGTTTTTTAAAACCCGAGTGTACAATTGCTTACAGGGGACTGCCTGAGCTGAACTGAAACCTCTACAGAATTGTGAATGTGTGCAATGTCCCCAGCTGATCAACGGTCACATAACTGCATGAAAGCAATTTGTATACTTGTGGGCACATGCCAACTATACGTAAGAATTGAGCGAAACTGAGACCATCCACTGACTGGGGAACTATGACAGTGTGTGCTTTACTCATGGGCACAATTCTGTAGTCTGCAAACTTTTAATTTCAGCCCTGACAATCCCGTTCTTTCGTTTTATTACTCTTTTCCAAGAGCAAAAAGGTTTTATTATTTTTCCATTGACACAGCCATGTGAGGATTTTTTTTTTTGCAGAACGAGTTGTAGTTTTGAATGATGCAATTAATTTTGCTATAAAACATACATTTATAAAAAAGGCAGCCATACTTGCCAATACCTAGTCGCAATACTAATGTACTACGGGATGTAGCAGCCCTCAGGTGGAGACAGAGCTGGTGCAAAATACTGATGAAATAACCACTCTCACACCTACCGTATTTTTTGGACTATAAGACGCACCGGACCATAAGACGCACCTAGGTTTTAGAGGAGAAAAAAAAAATTTGAGCAAAAGATGTGTTCATGATCCACTTTTAAAGGGGGGGGGGTCTTCTGCTGACACTGGTATAGGGGTAATATCCCCCAATTCTGACAATATCCCCCATCCTGGTATATATGCCCCCCCCCCTTCCTTTTATACATGGTCCCCATCCTGGTATGCCTGGCATCCCTCCATCCTGGTATGCCTGGCATCCCTCCATCCTGGTATGCCTGGCATCCCTCCATCCTGGTATGCCTGGCATCCCTCCATCCTGGTATGCATGGAACCCCTCCATCCTGGTATGCCTGGCACCCATCATCCCTATCCTGGTGTGCCTGGCACCCCTAATCCCTATCCTGGTATGCATGGCACCCCTAATCCCTATCCTGGTATGCATGGCACCCCTAATCCCTATCCTGGTATGCATGGCAACCCTCATCCCTGTCCTGGTATGCATGGCACCCCTCATCCCTGTCCTGGTATGCATGGCACCCCTCATCCCCGTCCTTGTATGCATGTATCAGCAATCCCCATCCTGGTATGCATGGCACAGCAATCCCCATCCTGGTATGCATGTTACCCCTAATCCCTATCCTGGTATGTATGGCCCCCTCATCTTTATCCTGTTATGTATGCCCCCCTCATCTTTATCCTGGCATGTATGGCCCCCTCATCTTTATCCTGGTATGTATGGCCCCCTCATCTTTATCCTGGTATGTATGGCCCCCTTATCTTTATCCTGGTATGTATGGCCCCGTCATATTTACCCTGGTATGTATGCCCCCCTCATACTTACCCTGGTATGTATGGCCCCCTCATCCTTTTTCCTAGTATGCATGGTCCCCGTAATCCCCATCATGCTGCACATATAAAAAAAATAAATATATAAACACTGCTACTCACCTTTCTTTTCTCCTCCAGTGCTGACGCCTGTCTGCCCGCACTGATCTCCCCATGTGAGCCGCGCATGGCGTCACTGCCATGCGCGGCTCACAAGGAGAGATCAGCTGACGGAAGTCACCGCTCCCAGCGCCGGGACTGTGTGCGCGGGGAGCAGTGACTTCATGCTCCTTCATAGCCGGCACACAGCTTAGCCGTGCTGCGGCTCCTGCTGCTGCCGGGTAATCTCGTGTGCCAGCTTATTAAAGGGCATGAATATTCACCCCATCCCCACGCCCATGGGCGTGGAGAGAGGTTAAATATTCATGCCCTTTAACAGCGGGCACAGGCGATTCCGGCAGCAGCTGCGGCTACACTGTGTGCTGCTATTAAGGACCATGAATATTCAGTGCTCCACATGCCCCATGGGCGTGGGGAGCAGTGAATATTAATTTTCTTTAGCAGCGGGGACAGTGTAGGCTGCAGCAGGCGGCTGCTGCCTCCTGTGCCCCTCTCCTCCACCGCTACAGCTCCCCCCAGCACAGTATATATACCCACCCCTCCCCAACATTCGGACTATAAGACGCACCCCCCATTTTCCTCCAAAATTTTGGAGGAAAAAAATGCGTCTTATAGTCTGAAACATATGGTACTATTCATGGAGGGGATTAGAAATGCACAGGATAAGGCTTGTATAGGGCGCCAGTCACACAGATACATGTAGTGCAACATGCCAACTTGCAGCCTATTAGTGATGCCAAAGCTATTACAGAATTTCCCCAAAAATAAGCCCTAGCATGATTTTACAGGATTTTTGGAGGATGCTTGACATATAGGCCCTACTCCAAAAATAAACCTTAGTTAGTCAGGGCTGGCGTTAGGAGAGGGGAGCAACTGGGCAATTTATCAGGGCCCCTACTCTCTTTGGGGCTCTAAGCATTTCTATTCCAAGTCTGCTTAAGGACCTTTGGTGACATCATATTCATGTGACCATAATGTCAGCAAAGGTTCTTGAACTGTGGGAGCCTAGAGTAACTGAAGAGTAGATAGACTGGTATGTAGGGGGGGAGACTGGACAATTTCTCTAGGTTCCCACTCTGAGGCCCTCAGCGTTTCTATTCCAAGGTTCAGACTACTTAAGGACCTTTGGAGAAATCACTGTCCTATGACCCTGATGTCACCAAAGGTCTTTTAACAGAGGAAGTCTAGAGGAGCTGAGACAGGCTGGTATGTATGTGCAGTGTGTGTGTCTGTGTATATTCTTGTGTATGTGCAATGTGTGTGATATGACATGATTATTATATATGGATAAATGAAGACATTCCCTGAAAATAAGCCCTAACCCATCTTTTTGAGCAAAAAATGATATAAGACCTTGTCTTATTTTCTGTAAAAGATGCTAGATCAGGCGGTCTGCCGAGCACTATATATGTGCACCCTACAAGAACAGACACATGGTTTCCACCAACACTACAAAAGCCTGGCTGCATCCTGCAAGGATGGAAAATTATGTAAGGTATTAGTTAATATTTTGACCAAAATATGTAAGCCTGCACCTACGTCAGGGGTCCTCATTGTCTTTCCAGCGAAAAGACAATATAACGTATTGGAAAACCAGATTTAACGCTGGCAGTAAAATGTTTTACCTCATAGAAAGAATAAGGCTGTGTGCCCACAATGTGTTTTTCAAGCATTTATGCTGCGGAATTTCCGCAGTATAAACGCTTCAAAAACGCTTGGTAATCCGCCCCCCATGGTCCCCAATGACAAGACGCACTTTCAATGCCCATGCTGCGTTTTTTTCCGCAGCATTTATGCTGCGCTCAAAAATCTGCAGCATGTCCATTAATTTTGCGGAAGTGCGGCGTAATCGCCGCCATTGACTTGCTTTGAGACGCATATAATCCGTGTCAGTACATTTGTACTCACGGATTATATGCGTTTCTATGTGCGGATGGTACCCAGGTCTGGAGTAGAGTAGACTCTCATCCAGACCTGGGTACCATAGAAACTGTAAAAAATAGAATTTAAAATAAAAAATAAAGTTTATACTCACCTTCCGATGTCTTCCTGGTGTTTTGTCTGCTCCGTCCAGTGACTTGCAATGTTCGCGTGGTTGTGAAGGACCTGCCATTACGTCACTGAGTCATGTGACCCATCACATGGCTCAATGACGTCACCGCAGGTCCTTCACACCACCGCGAGCAGTGCAAGACACTGGACGGAGCAGACAAAACACCGGGAAGACATCGGAAGGAGAGTATAAACTTTTTTTTTTTTATTTTTCACCATTCTTATTCTCTTTTTTAACTAACTTGGTCACACTACTATAAATCCATGCCCGTTGCAACAAGGTGGACAAGTTGTCAAGCACTTTTCCAAGTGATGCTAAAATCGCTTGGAAAAGTACTTGATAACCCGCATGCAGAAATGCGCATGCAAAGACGCTTCACAAACGCTTCTACCTGGCGGGAAAAACGCATGTAAAATCCGCATGCGTTTTTCCTGCCAGGGAGAAGCGTAAAAAATATGCAGCATTTCTGCATCGTGGGCACATAGCCTCAGCCTCGATCCCATGCTGTCCTGTCTGTATACTTGCTTTTGCTTCATTCTCTGCCCAGGAGCTGTGGTTCCTGCACAGTCAGACAGCCATTACACAGTATACGATTATCTCCACACATTATATTTTTACACATCCAATTGTGGAACTTATTAATCCAATGTATGTTGATTAAAATGTACTTTAATATGACAACCCCTTTTGAACTTGGAGGGACCCTTTACTGCCGTGCAGCAATCATAAATGCCCAAAGGCAAAACCCTCTTGGGGAGGGGAGAATAAGTGAACATGTTTGTTGGTAATGCCTCAGTGTTGTTGGACACGTGCACTTATTGGCACTTGCAGTAATCGTTGTTTATGGCTACTTGTAGCATCTGCACAGTGGAAACCTACCTTACTTAAAGGGGTTGTCCGTACTTGGCCAGTGCCAGTCTCTTGAATAAAATTGGAAAACCCTATACTTACCTCCCACACCAGTGCCGTTCCAGCAGTGTTGGCGCCAGGTCTCTCGGTGCTCACGTGACAATATGAAATCTGCAGCCAATTGGGGGGTGTGATCGTCCACTCTGATGAAATAATAAAGGCAACAGCCGGCGACATAGTGTCATGTGAGTGCCAGGAGACCCGATGCCTAATATTGCTGAAAAGGCGCCAGTGCAGGAGGTGAGTATAAGCCTCTCTTATTTAACATGGAGAACTCAGGCATTTAGGATGGGGTTGTCCAAGTAGAACTCTTGTGTATATTATTTAGCCAAAATTAAAATGTACCAAATATCCACATGTGCAAATACCGTATATAAAGCCTTTTACTCCAAATTCCGTTATTTCTCCTCTGATCTCATCAGTGGCCGTTCATTCAAAGCCACAAATTGTTTGTCTATCCTGATATCTTGTGGAACAGCCTGGCCTCACATGGGTTCTCCTCCCTCTTATCTCGGACCCTCAGTATTGACACCCTCACTTTTTTCATGCCCCTACATCTTTATATTTAATGCGGAAAGACTACCAGGAAATGTAGTTTCTGATCACTTGAGTCTTTTCTAATGTGATCGGTTTCATTATACCCTTGTACCATCCACAGCAGTATACGAAAAGGAGTGTAGGTGTGAGTTGTGCAGAGGTAGTGGCTGCACCCAGGCACTGATGCGGAAATCCCAGCTCCCCTCTGCCCATTACCGTTCACCAGTTTTATATGTGATGCATGGTGGTTCAGCAGACAGATTCTAGGGCAAAATAACTACTAAATAATGTCATGTTATAATGACAGATCTGTCACAAGCAGTTTTTCAAGTTGTAGAGCAATAACCTGAATCTCCCCAGTTGTTCTTTCATAACCATATTCACCAGCATTCATAACCATATTCACCAGCATTCATAACCATAGTCACCAGCATTCATAACCATATTCACCAGCATTCATAACCATATTCACCAGCATTCATAACCATAGTCACCAGCATTCATAACCATAGTCACCAGCATTCATAACCATATTCACCAGCATTCATAACCATATTCACCAGCATTTATAACTATAGTCACCAGCATTGGCTGCAATTTCATGAAACCTCATTGTGCGCTAAGGGGATAATATATCATCTAGACATATTCAGAGATAAAAGCTAAAATACAACACCAATAGCACAGTAATAATGGCGATCATTTATTGAAAACAATGTAATATATAGAAATTTTTTATTTTTCCATGTATAATGTAGCCAGCAAGGGTGAGTCTATTTTAGCTTTTAATAATTATTTGCTAAAATAAAGTGGCTGACATTACAAATTATTGCCTAAATGGGCACAAAGCTGCCAGTCAGCGAGCAACACTGACCATAGCACTGGATAGGGGAAAGCTGTGGACCCCGTATAGCCAGGTTGACAATCGCACCAAGGACGGCTGTAGATGCCGCAGTTGTGTCCTGTAATTCATGCGTCACATCTCCCAACAAGGATTCCAGAGTTTGGATTTTATGACTTCACTTCTGAATCCACCTGGGGAACGTGGCACAGGGGCCTCATTGCTGCTTATGCTCCATCCCAGTTGGCACAGAGCAGACTGCCAGTGGTCACGTTTGCAGTGGAGCAGCAGCTTTCAGCCCTCTGTAAGTAGGTCAGATACATTGTGTGACTGCTTTGCCGCAGATCAGCACATATAGAGATGGAGGTAATAGGAAGATGTGGAAGAATGTTCTTCAGATTGGCAGGCCAGCCATGCTTGTTACTGATGACATGAAACATGATGATGTTGGCATTTTGAGTGCAGGTAGTAGGAGCTGATGGTACAGAAATAAATGAACTGTAGTAGATAGTCTTGCGTCAAGATACAGTAGGATTAGATAATATGACGGTATTATGCTGCTTCTCCGCTTAGTGGTAAGTTGTGCTCCATGCTGGACCCACAAACGGGAAACTCGTGAAAATCCTCTGTTCTCTAGCAGGAATTGTCTCGTTCACGCCATCACTGCGCGGTGCTGAGATCTGCTGTCTCATGGTGACATACGGGTTCCTTCCTATAATAACTGGAGATGGCGCTTTTCCTGTCCTTATGTCTTTCCAGTTTATATTTGAAAAGAAGGGGTGCGTTCTGATTTTTCCATTAACCCCTAGCCGGACATAATGGTCTTTGCAGAGTAGTTTGGACATAATGTCCATAGCATCGTGGTCAGTGAGGTTTTCATATGATGGTTCTTCGTACAAGACATTATTCACAATCTCTTCAGTGGTGTCTCCTGGAAATGGTGAGTCTTGGAAAATCATGTCGTACAATATGACTCCAAAGGCGAACCAGTCCACACCTTCATCATAAGCGTCTCCCATGATCATTTCTGGGGCGCCATACCCAGGTGTTCCACTGAAATCTCTGGCATTAAATCTCTTATCAAACTCGTATAGAGATAGTCCAAAATCAGTAATCTTTATGTGGCCGTCACCAGTCAGCAGGATGTTATCCGGTTTTAAGTCTCGGTGAATGATGTCATTGCTGTGCAGGAATTGTAGGCCACAAACGATTTCTGCTCCTATAAATCTTACAGGTTCCTTCAGGGGAATGGTACTATATATATAGTGAAGCAGATCCCCTCCACTGGCCAGCTCGGTGACAAAATACGCATGGTTTTCCGTATGAAACGCGGCATGGCAATGGGTTAGGAATCTGCTGTTGTGGCTAAGCTTCAGGACATGGTGTTCTACAAGGCATTCAGGGAAGGAGATTAGGCTTTCTTTCTTAATGATTTTAAGGGCCACACTTTCTTTCCTTATTTTATCAGTGGCCAGCATAACCTTCCCATAACTCCCTTGTCCAAGTATGCCATGGCAGATAAACTTATCCCTGGTGAGAGGGACAGTGGTCTTTATTTTTTTGCTACTGGGGCCACTACATTCACCTGAGATGTCATCTTGACTGGTGGCTGGATCTTCATGATGTTTCCTTTTTCTCCCAGTTCTCTTCTCTTCTGCTGCACTTTCATTACCTTTCAGGTTAATGATCCTGGTTGGACCCAAAGTACTCAGTTTTTTTAGATTATCAGCTCGATTTGTGATGTATCCCACAAGCTTTTCACATCTGTTTTGTACAGTGTCTAGGAAGGAAATATTCTGGGTTCCCTCATTGACAGGTAATACCTGACCAACCTGCCCAGATTTCTTGGAATCCATCTTCCTTATCTTTGCTGGAGGTTCCTGGTTATTTCCAGTGTCTTCTCCATCTGGTGTTTCTTTCCTTTTTCTCTTTCTATTCCCTGTAAAGTCCATGTTGCATCAGGCAACAACAGGGCAATTATCCAAAAACGTATGTAAAATTATCAGAGAATTCAATCCACACGTATATTGTAGTCAAAGCCAACTACAACTAAAGCTCAATGGCTGCAGTCAGTTGTTTATGGAACTTTGTGGAATGTGATGTCACTGTGCCGGTGATGTCACACTCACTGTGATGTCAGCAGATGTATGTGAGTGTTCCATCTCTGCTGAACGTGAAAGTCTCAGAAGGGGCGGGGCTTAGTCACCATTGACTATAATGGAGTCTGTTGAGTGGGTAGTATTTAGTGACCTGAAGCTGGAAATCAGTGGGATAAATGACATCAGGATTCAGGAATAAGTTACAGTAGTTTTATATTTGTTTTAATTTATTTTATACAAAAAAAGAGCATGGACCGCACCTCCAAAAAAATCATACATTGATCTAATGCCTCTCAGCAAAAATATACATAACTGAACATGAGGTTCTTAGTTTAACATTCTGATCAGACTGTATGAAGCCCACTGCCACGTCACGGCAAACCTCGTAGTGGGTCCTAACATTTCCTGCCTAAAAGGAGCGGCGCCATGTGCCTACCACCGCTACAGTGAGAATGCACCAGCAGGGCGGGCGGCCTGGTGCCTCACAGCATCCATGCTTCAAGACCGAGTCCCCATGACTCCAGGCCGCGGCGCCCCACAAGCACAAAACCACAGCAACAATGGCCGACACATTGCACCAACACCACATGAAAGGAGCATTGTGACTCACCTTCCTCAAGCTCTCAAGTGAGAGCAAAATAGGCTAGACCCTCTTTGCAGACTCCTGCTAATTAAAATTGCCTGTGCCAAATGGGATGAGTGCTGGTCCAAGAAAGGGAAAAGAATAAGCTGGTTCATTGACGTGGCAGTGGGCTTCACACAGTCTGATCAGAATGTTAAGCTAAGAACCTCATGTTCAGTAATATGTATTTTTGCTGAGCGGCATTAGAACAAATGTATGATTTTTGGAGGTGCGGTCCATGCTCTTTTTTTTTTGTATTATTTATTTTATGTTACATTATTTTGTGTAGGGCTGTGATGATATACATTTTTCAGTTCTTTTGTGTAAAATTTAAAGGAAAGTGTGTTAACCACTTCCTGACTGCCCACTGCACATAAACGTCCGCGCTTGCTGGGCTCTGTACATCGCAGATGTTTATGAACGGTCGGCGGTCTTGTAGCGCTCAGGGCCCCCAGGGTCCTGCACCCTGTGATTCCTGTGCAGAGCGATAGCTCTAACAGGTGACATCCTCGAGACTGGATTGGATCAGGTTCCAATAAAGTTAACCCTTTGCTATCTTCTACAACCCCTGGCAAAAATGATGGAATCACCGGGCTCGGATGATGTTCATTCAGTTGTTTAATGTTGTTGAAAAAAAGCAGATTACAGACATGGCACAAAACTAAAGTCATTTCAAATGGCAACTTTAGGGCTTTAAGAAACACTAAAAGAAATCAAGATTAAAAATGTGGTGCTCAGTAAGGGTAATTTTTTTCAGACCAAGCAGAGGGAAAAAATTATGGAATCACTCAATTCTGAGGAAAAAATTATGGAATTACCCTGTAAGTTTTGGAAATTAAAATTAACACCTGCATCAAATTAGATCTGCTTTTTTAGTCTGCATCTAAAAAGGAGTGATCACACCTTGGAGAGCTGTTGCACTCAGTGGACTGACATGAATCATGGCTCCAACACGAGAGATGTCAATTGAAACAAAGGAGATGATTATCATACTCTTAAAAGAAGGTAAAAATCATCACGCAATGTTGCAAAAGATGTTGGTTGTTCACAGTCAGCTGTGTCTAAAATCTGGACCAAATACAAACATGGGAAGGTTGTTAAAGGCAAACATACTGGTAGACCAAGGAAGACATCAAAGCGTCAAGACCGGAAACTTAAAGCAATATGTCTCCAAAACAGGAAATGCACAACAAAACAAATGAGGAACGAATAGGAGGAAACTGGAGTCAATGTCTGTGACTGAACTGTAAGAAACCGCCTAAAGGAAATGAGATTTACATACAGAAAAGCTAAACATAAGCCATCATTAACACCTAAACAGAAAAAAACAAGGTTACAATGGGCTAAGGAAAAGCAATCGTGGTGATGATGCTGGAACTTTTGTTTGGTGCCGTTCTAATGAGATTTATAAAGATGACTGCATGAAGAGAACATGCAAATTTTCACAGTCATTGATGATATGGGGCTGCATGTCAGGTAAAGGCACTGGGGAAATGGCTGTCATTACATCTTTAATAAATGCCCAAGTTTACATTGATATTTTGGTCAGTTTTCTTATCCCATCAATTGAAAGGATGTTTGCGGATGATAACATAATTTTTCAAGATGATTATGCATCCTGCCATAGAGCAAAAACTGTGAAAACATTCCTTGAAAAGAAGACACATAAGGTCAATGTCATGGCCTGCAAATAGTCCGGATCTCAATCCAATTGAAAATCTTTGGAAGTTGAAGAAAATGGTCCATGACAGGGCTCCAACCTGCAAAGCTGATCTGGCAACAGCAATCAGAGAAAATTGGAGCCAGATTGATAAAGAGTACTGTTTGTCACTCATTAAGTCCATGCCTCAGAGACTGCTTTAAAGCCAGAGGTGGTGCAACAAAATACTAGTGATGTATTGGAGTGTTCTTTTGTGTGTTTGTTTTTCATGATTCCATATTTTTTTCCTCAGAATTGAGTGATACCATAATTTTTTCCCTCTGCTTGGTCTGAAAAAAATTACCCTGACTGAGTGCCACATTTTTTATCTTAATTTCTTTTTATGTTTCTTAAAGCCCTAAAGTTGCCATTTGGAATGACTGACTTTAGTTTTGTGCCATGTCTGTGATCTGATTTTTTTCAACAGCATTAAACAACTGAATGAACATCCTCCGAGCCTGGTGATTCCATAATTTTTGCCAGGGGTTATAGATGCTGTGATCCATAGCGATCACGGCACATAGAAGAGAGGGAGAGGCAGTTGTGCACTCACCTTTGACGGCCTCCGAGATAAGGTCTGACGTGGTCATGGCAGCCGGAGATCACATGATGACCTCCGAGGCTGCCAGGTACGGTGGCCTGTTAGCCATCAACTGAGTCTAACAGGAGATCTACCAGTGTAAAACTGACATCCGGTCTCATGCAATGCAATACATGTGTATTGCATTGCATGAGACCTGTGATGATAAAAATATTCCCATAGCGGGACTAAGTGAGAAAGTTAAAAACAGAAAGTTTAAAAATTGGGTCACTTGAGGGGGATTCAGCTCTTCTAGTGCTTAAGGGCTCTGTATACGTAGTCCGCAAACTATTCTACAATAATTTGTTCTCCAAAAGCGAAATAGTGCTCCGTCCCTCCCGGGTGTCGCCGTGTGCCTAAGCAGTACTGTAAAGCCACTTATGGGATATTGCCACGTTCAGCAGAAATTGTGTGATACATTTCGGCACCATTTTTACCCATTGCCTTGTGTGAAAATGTAAAATCTGAGGCTAAAACTAATTTTTTTTGTGATAAAAATATAATTATTTTTTTCTTCGCTGCCCAATGGTATAAATTTCTGAGAGTCATATATGGTGTCAGTTTGATCACTGCATCCGTAGAGGAATTCACTAAGAGGTGTAGTTTGTGAAATGGGGTCACTTATGTGGGTTTCCTGCTGCTTTAGGACCTCAGTCTCTCCCAGTGGGTCATGGCACCTGCAAACCACAACAGTAAAATCTGCACTATAATATGACAATTTTTCCCTTCTGAGCTTTGCACTGTGCCTGAAAAGTAGGCTTCCAGTATCCATTGTTTCAGATGCTGCACATCTCGTATCTTGATGGTCTGGTGTGGTATATGGGGTACAAAGATAGTGGGGCCATTCTTCATCAATGGAAACCTCAGTGCCACTGGATATCTGAAATTGCTGCATGATGATGAGTTGCCCTCTTTATGCACTGAAGATGGCACGTTCCCTGAGTTTTTCCAACAAGATGGTGCACCACCACATTATGGGTGTCAGGTCTGAGCATTCCTACATGAACAGTTTCCTGGAAAGTGGATTGGTTGTCGTGGGCCAGTTGAATGGCCACCAAGGTCTCCCGATCTGGCCCTTTTAGACTGTTATCTTTGTGGTCATCAATACAATTGTCTATGCTGTGAAGATACGAGATGTGCAGCATCTGAAACAACGGATACTGGAAGCCTGTGCTAGCATTTCTTCTGCATGTTGCTATCAGTGTGTCAAGAGTGGAAGAAGAGGGTTGCATTGACAATCCAATACAATGGGCAGCACTCTGAACACATTTTATAAGTGGTCATAAACTTGTAAAAACTCATGAAAGAATAAAGTTAAGTTAAAACCAAGCACACCATTGTTTTTCTTATGAAATTCTCAATACGTTTGATGTGTCACATGACCTTCTTCTCATTGAAAAAAATAAAGTTGGATCCAAAATGGCCGACTTCAAAATGGCCGCCATGGTCACCACCCATCTGGAAAAGTTTTCCCCTTCCCTTATACTAATGTGCCACAAACAGGAAGTTGATATCACCAACCATTCCCATTTTATTTAGGTGTATCCATATAAATGGCCCACCCTGTAGTTTTAATCCTTCTAACTTCCTAACCAAAAAAAATTGTTTAAAAAATTGTGCGGATGTTAAATAACTATTTTGTGTGACCTAACTCTCTGGTTTAAGGGCATAAAAATTAAAAGTTTAAAAATTGCAAAATTTTCCCAATTTTGCCAAATTTCTGATATTTTAAAAAATAATCGAGTTACCGTATTTTTCGGACTATAAAGTGCACCAGACCATGAACATAAGACACACCTACCTGGGTTTTAGAGACTGAAAATAGAAAAGAAAGTTTAAGCAAAAAATGTGTTCATGATGCTCTGTTAAGGGGGATGGGGTCTGCCGCTCACACTGTTAAGGGGTAATGTCCCCCAATTCTGTACTAATATCCCCCATCCTAGTAAATATGCCTCCCTCCTTCCTGGTATACATGGCCCTCATCCCCATCCTGGTATGCATGGCACCCATCATCCCCATCCTGGTATGCATGGCACCCCTTATCCCCATCCTGGTATGCATGGCACCCCTTATCCCCATCCTGGTATGCATGGCACCCCTCATCCCCATCCTGGTATGCATGGCACCCCTCCATCCCGGTATGCATGGCACCCCTCCATCCCGGTATGCATGGTACCCCTCCATCCCGGTATGCATGGCACCCCTCCATCCCGATATGCATGGCACCTCTCCATCCCGATATGCATGGCACCTCTCCATCCCGGTATGCATGGCACCCCTCCATCCCGGTATGTATGGCACCTCTCCACCCTAAAATTTTGGAGGAAAAAAGTTTCTTATAATCCGAAAAATACGGTATATCTAGAAAAAAAATTACTACTATCATGAAGTACAATATGTCACAAAAAACAATCTCAGAACCACTGGGATATGTTGAAGCGTTTCAGAGTTATTACCTCAAAAAGTGACGCTGGTCAGAATTGAAAAAAATTGGCCTGATCACAAAGGCAAAAACTGGCTCTGGCGCGAAAGGGGTAAATCTATAAGTTTAAAAAATATCTATTTCTGCTCTTTTTATTAAAAACACAAAATTCTACTGTGGAAGGGCTAAGAAAATGTACTTGTGAACAAATCTTTTGCAAATTATCCAGATATCAAGAGTTTCCAAAAGGTAATTCTGCCCAACTATGGTACATTGGGTAGTAAGAAAAGGGGAGTCAGTGTTTCGCAGGTCTATATTACAGCTCCACAGGGTTTATTACCCCTCTCCCAGGACCTTGTTAGGTGAGGCTCCATAGCTAAGCTACAGTATGGAGATTGGTGACCCCATATCTGGGCAGATGAGTTCATTACAGCTTCACACAGATCTTTACCCGGCGTTTCTAAGCTTCTGAGTAGCAACCTGACTAGTAATATTATTATACAAGATTTGATCATTTATGAATGACTGGCCGGGCAGATCTGGCATTCTGCAGGCTGGAAAAGCTGGGGAACAACCATTATATAAAATATGAAAAAATAGAAAATATTAGCAATGTTCTATAATGGTTAATTTTTACATAACACTGGTTCAATTCACTTGATATTAACCCGTTCATGATCTTGTGATTTTCTATCTTTGCACTTTAGTTTTTTTTCTCCTCTTTTTTCCAGAGCCATAACTTTTATATTTTTTCAATATAACCAAGGGCTTGTTTTTTGCAGGACAAGTTGTACTTTTGAATGACACCATTTTTTTGAAGTGCTACTTTAGTGAAGTAAAAATAATAAATTTAGGATTTTTTATCTTCGTTATTTTTTTATAGACTTTACATTTATCATATTGCGGGCTACAATTAAGATAGAGATGGGAGAGGCAGCATTTTGTTCAGAATTGTACAGGCTTTAATTCGACATGTCTTAACCAAGTTTGTTATTTTGTTTTCGAGGAGTCAAATTCTAAATTTTGATGGGCGATTTCGGGAAAACTGTGTTTTGTAAAAAAAAAAATAAAAAAAAATGCGTATGTGTTACTTGTGTTATTGGTTACATTCCTTCAGGGATTCAAGTTGGTATTTCTGTAGGATCATATTTTGTTGTGTGATTTTCTAAATACAGTCTCATCCTAGTCATAGGTTTAATGCTAAACTAAAAGAATCAATATTTTAACACCTTTTTAATATACAGTTATACATGTAACAACTTTTTTTTTTATTATTACTTCACTAGACATTTCCTTTTTCCAGTTTAAAAAAAAAATGAAAAAAATACAGTAAAATCGTCCAGCGATAAAATAAAACATTATGAATTAGTCTGAACAATTAATAGTACGTCTTTACACTGATCTTTTCTCAATAATTTGTTCTCTCTTCTGGGTGAAATGTAATCTTGTCCACAATCTCTTACTAACAATGGCCGTTTCCTTTTGTGTCAGTATGTACGCCTGTTATGGGGTTTGGGTCCACTTGTGTTAATATCTGATTTTTGGTTACTTTCAAAATGTCTGCTTTCTTGGATACACAAAGGATGGTGATGGACCAGAAGGTGCAGAAAAATGGCTTTACTTCTTCATTGTCCTAGTCTTTGGAGAGTCCATTAGCCAGCAGCCACCAGTGCTGATCATACTCACAGGTCACATATCCAGTTATATCATCCATCGCCAATCTTGTGCCACCTTCAATCACTTCATGGACTTCACTGTCATTTCTGGATGAAAAAATCCTTGTTTATATTTTTGTTTCACTACATGGAATTAGAGTGTGGTATTGCTTAGTTCCTTTGATGGGTTCTGCTTTTTGTAACCAATGTTTTAACAAACTTTCCTCTTCTTCTTAGTCCTGGTTTGTACAGTACGTGAACTGGATGTTAGGAATATTTTTCTCACTCAGTTGGAAAAGTTGCATGGGTGTTAAAATTTGGTCTGAATGTGGTCTATGGAGGCTAGCTTGAGCTGCTAGACATTTCACCGTGCCTCCTAAACCATCACATACACCTTTTGCCAGGAGCTGAATGGCAAAAAAGTGCCATTCAGCTTTCACTCCAAAATGTTTCTTGTGATGGCATACAATTATAAGGTTTCTCCTATTTTTATACTGTGCAGAAGAGTCATCCGAGGAGTAGTAGACCTTGCTCAAACTTGTTAGGATGTCAGTTTTATCACTGAAATCAAATTTTTTTGGAACAAATGAACAGCTGTTGAATCGTGAAGTAAGCACTCAGACATAAAATACATAAGTGTAGTTCTGATATCTGACTGTAAGCAGAGTCGGCTTATTAGTAATAAGTTATTACTATTCAGCTAAGCAGACAACAGACCGGATGCTGCACTTATCGCACAGGGCGCTGAGGGAGACATTGCACGGACCAGCCCCTGAAACCAGCATCACTGATGGGCGGCAAACAAAGCAGGGGAGAGTAGGGATGTCCCAGTCCCCTCCTTTTCGATGATCTTCGTTTCAGTGTGGAAAGGGAAGTGACAGCAGTTTCCACATTTTTGGGTTCACTGTTAAGCCCACGGCTGTGTGCAAATCCACTACTGATTGTACCTGGGACAAGTTGGTATGCCACTTGGTACTAAAGGTAATATCATCCAAATACACCGATACATACTTCTGATAAGGCTCTAACACTATGTCCATCAGCCTCTGGAACATGGCCGAGGCTGCATGTAACCCAAAAGGCAAGACGACCTAGTGATAGAGACCCTCCGGCGTTATGAAAGCTGACTCTGTCCGAGGCACCTGCCAGTAACCCGTGGTGAAGTACTGGGCCTGCCCCAGTCTCTCAATCAGCTCGTCCACCCAGGACATTGAATAAAGGTCAAATTTCAACACTTTATTACATTTTCAGAAGTCGTTACAAAATCATAACGATCCGTCCAGCTTCAGAACCAGTTACAATGGGGCTAGCCCGCTCCCTCCTGGACTCCTCGATAACTCCTAGCTGGAGCATTTGTTTTTCCTCAGCTGCGATGGCTTGTGTCTGGGCCTCTGTGACAATGTTATGTTGGATCACAGATGTTCGGCCAAGCATTTCTGAAAATTACGTCCGTATTCCGCAGCACCAATTTCTGAGTCTCCCGTCGCTTCTGTTTAGAGAGTGTGTCACTTATATTTACCTCTCCCCTGGCCATTGTCGGAGGGTCCCCAGACGATACGACTGGAGTCGCATCCGTAATCATACATTCCCAGTCTTTCCTTGCTTATAGCAAATTTACGTGATATAGCTGTTTGGGCTTTCTCTTCCCAGGTTGATATACTCTCTAATTTATCTCCCCAACCTTTTCCCGGACTTCATATGGCCCTTGCCACTTGGCCATGAGCTTACTTTCTGCTGGGGGCACTAAGACTAATACCTGATCCCCTTGGACATTGACCATGCCAGGGGTGCAACAAAGTGCCATTAGTTGCATAAGGATTAAAAGTGAATTTAGGCTGTGTACCCACGATGTGTTTTTCAAGCGTTTTTGCTGCGGAATTTTCCGCAGCGTAAACGCTTGGGAAACGCATGGTAAGCCTTCTGCCATGGTCCGCTATGCAATTCCGCACTTTCAATGCCCATGCTGCGGATTTTTCTGCAGCGTTTATACTGCTCTCAAAAATCCGCAGCATGTCCATTAATTTTGCGGAAGCGCTGCGTTTTCGCCGCCATTGACTTGCATTAGAACGCGCCATTTCTGCAAGACTGCTTCTGTACATGCTTAATTGGCGCGTTGTAATGTCTGGATGGTACCCGAGTGTGGAGAAGAGAAGACTCTCATCCACACCCAGGTACCATAGAAACTGTAAAAAAAAGAATAAAATAAAAAATAAAGATTATATTCACCTACTGACAGTCCCCGGTCTCCTTCCCTGTGCTTGCCAGCAGACTGAAGGACCTGCGCTGACGTCACAGTCATGTGACAGCAGGTCTTTCAGTGCAGTGTCCCGCGATCAGCTGGCAGCCAGGAAGGAGCGCAGCAACACACGCCGGGCCATCGGAAGGTAAGTATCAAGGTTTATTTTTTTATTTTTAACCACTCTAAAGGTCACACTATATAAATCCATGCTGTTTGCATGGATTTATATAGTGTGACCTAGTTGTCAAGCACTTTCCAAGTGATGCTAAAATCGCTTTGAAAGCACTTGTCAATCCGCATGCGGAAACGCATGTGAATCCACATGTATTACGCAGGAAAAACGCATGTACAATCCGCATGCGTTTTTTCTGCCAGGGAGATGCAGAAATGCTGCAGAAATTTTCTGCTTCATTTCTGCATTGTGGGCACATAGCCTTAATGTAAATGATTAAGTAGCTGAATTTCCATTTTGGGGTAACACTCCTTTTGAGAGATTCCTTGCAGTTACTTTGCATGTTCATTTACTTTGTAAGGACACAAGTGCACACATTTCAGATTTTGTCACCTTTTTTCTGTGCAGATTTGTCACAAAACCTAAAGGGTTTCCCGATGCCAGGAAAGTGACTGAGAATCCTGACGTCTCCTGCACATGTTACTTGTTTGTGACTTGCAGGTTTGGTGAAGATATAATTCTGCAGGATGTCAATTCTGTCAGCGTTTTTGCTGCAGATTTCACCCACACTGATGAGTGGGGAAAAATCTGCACCTATTTACAGCATTTTCCAGACAAGAGATGGAGAAACCAAAAGCTTAATGTGTGCACACAGCCTAATAGACGTCATTACTAGTGTTGAGCGAGCATGCTCGACACTGCTCGTTACTCGCCCGAGCATCTCACTACTCGGGATGTTCGGCGAGCACCGAGCATTTCCGGGTTACTCGGGCGGGAGCTCGGGCCTCCGCCCTGCATGTTTGGCGCTCTTTACAGAGCCAATGAACATGCAGGGATTGCCAGCCAGTCACTGTAATGCCGCAGCCATGTTGTTTGTGGGCATTACAGTGATTGGCTGGCCGCCCAGCGTCACCTCGAGTATTTAAAACCGGGCGCCGCCATCTTGGACTCAGTCGCCCGGGATCACACAGTGTAGGGAAAGTACTGCTGATTTAGGGAGAGATATATACTGCGAAATAGTTAGTGTAGGGTCTGTAAAAGCTGCCAGATCAAACAAACTGTCATTCTCAGGACTAATATCCATCCCAGATATCAGGCAGGCAGGCAGGCAGGCTGTATAGGAAATGCAGTGGTTATACCAGCAAACGCTGCATTACAGTCCTGTGTGCTCCTGCTGCTCAAATTGCTAGACTTAGCTCCAGGTCTCGGGGGCCAGGAAAAATCCTTTTTTTTTTTTTTTCATCTAAATCCTCTTTTTTTCTCCGCTAGAAGTGGTGGAAGAGGAGATCCCATGTAGCGATGCCCAAATATTTGAACAGCCACGGCCACAGGAAGGCGACGCTAGCGCAATTTGTCACAAGAGGTGGACGATGACGAGACACAATTGCCACGAAGTGAGGAGGAGGATCGTGGTGCGGAAGTGGAAGAGGAGGACGTGGTGGATGATCTAGTAACTGACCCAAGGTGGCAGGAGGACACGCAGAGCGAGGCGAGCAGCACACAGGGGGAGGGAGGCAGAGCACCCCAACAGACAGGAAGAAGCAGTGTGGTGGCTGCACACAGAAGGCGGGCAACCGTTCCCCGTAACACCAACACGAGGGACGTTGCAAGTACAACCGGTAGGTCTTCCAGAGTCTGGAATTTTTTTAAAGACTCTGCTGATAACCCCAAAAAGGCCATTTGTACCACCTGCCATGCCAGTGCCAGCAGGGGTGACAAAAGTACCAGCCTGACCACCACCAACATGATCAGGCACATGTCAGCAAAGCACCCGACTTTGTGGGGCGAACCCCAGGGTCCACGACCAGTGTCAGCGGGTGTCACCACTGCTTTTTCCGCCGTTGTGCGTGTAAGAGAACCCCCTGTTGTGCGTGCAAGGCAATCCCCTGTCCATACTGCATGCAAAGATTCCCCCTCCTCTCAGTCTTCACTTGTTATGGCAGTTTCTCAAGAAACAGCATCAACGTCCACGTCAGCGTTCAATTGTCCTTATCCCAGACCTTTGAACGAAAGCACAAATTCGCAGCCAACGCCCCACAGGCCACAGTCCTAAATTCGCACATTTCACGACTGCTTGCGTTGGAAATGCTGCCTTTTAGGCTGGTGGAGACGGAATCCTTCCGCAACCTTGTGGCGGTGGCCGTCCCTCGGTGCTCGGTCCTCAGCCGACACTATTTTGCCCGGTGTGCCATCCCCGCACTACACAAGCATGTGTCCCAAAACATCTGCCGTGCCCTCAACAACGCAGTTACTGGGAGAGTCCACCTGACAACGGACACGTGGACAAGAGCTTGTGGCCAGGGACGGTACATCTCTCTGACGGCACACTGGGTAAACATAGTGGAAGCCGGGAACCAGTCGGACCTTGGGACGGAACACATCCTCCCCACACCGAGGATTGCGCGGCCTATGTCAGTCAGAGTTGCCCCCACAGTGTACAGCTCCTGATGATCATCTTCCTCATGTTCACCCTCCATCTCAGATATCACCGCATCAGTTACAAGCTGGAAGCACTGCCGTACTGCCTCCGCCAAGCAGCAACAGGCTGTGCTGAAACTCATAAACTTAGGTGATAAACCTCACAGTTGTGGACAGCTGTGAAAGAGCAGGCAGATCTGTGACTGAGACCGCTGAACCTACATCCAGGCATGGTCGTGTGTGACAATGGCCGTAACCTGGTGGCGGCTCTGAGGCGAGATCACACACGTACCATGCCTGGGTCATGTGCTTAAGCTCGTGGTTCAGCAGTTTCTTAAATCGTACCCCGAGTTGCCAGATCTGCTCGTCGAAGTACGCCGCCTGTCAGCTCATTTTCAGAAGTCAGCTACAGCTTCCGCCGCCCTTGCTGTGTTGCAACAGCGTTTGCAGCTTCCGTCACACCGACTTGTGTGTGATGTCCCTACACGTTGGAACTCTACCCTCTACATGTTGCAAAGGATTTGTGAGCAGAAGAGAGCAGTTGTAGAGTACCAGCTGCAACAAGGCCGTCGATATTCAGGTCAGACTCCACACATAAGACCTCAGGAGTGGACCTGGATGTCTGACATATGTACCATCCTGACAATCTTTGAGGAGTCCACCAAGATGGTGAGTGGCGATGACGCCATCATTAGCGTCAGCATCCCACTTGTCTGTCATTTGCAACGCACTCTGCAGAGAATTAAAGAGGAGGCATTGCAGCCAGAGTATGATGAGATGGATCAAGAAGCCGTAGCGGGCTGTTACACACAGCCCAGCCTCATCTCATCCCAATGTGCATTGGGGGACCATGAGGGAGAGGAGGAGGAGGAAGAAAAACAGGAGCTGGTTTCATGTTCTTTAGACGGTAGTACCTGTACAACTGTCATATCATCGGTTTAGCGTGGGTGGCCTGAGGACGGGGAGGAGGAGGAGAGCATGGTCAGTCGTGATCTTGGTGAGCACACGGAAGTCTTGCCCGTTACCAGTCTGGCACGCATGGCTGACTTTATGTTACGCTGCCTTAACCGTGACCTTCGCGTTGTCAAAATGTTGGGTGACAGTCATTACTGGTTGGTGACACTTTTAGACCCCCGCTACAAGGAGAACTTTCACTCTCTTATTCCTGAGGTGGAGAGGTCTACAAAAATGGGGCAGTACCAGAAGGCTCTTGCTGCAGAACTGTTAAAAAAAAAATTCCCATCTGAACACGCTATCGGCAGAGGTCACAGTTGGTTGCCCAACCAAGGCGTACAGGCGAGCGAGACGCAACTCCAATCCAGCAGAGGCAGGGGAACACTGTCAACGTTCTGGGACAGTTTTCTGAGACCCACCCAATTTACAGGCCCTGAGGCTCAGGGTTCTCTCACAAGGAGTGGAAAGTTACAAAAGATGGTGAGGGGGAGTACCTTGCCGACCGTACCAGCGTCCTCCGTGATTCCTCTGTGCCTTTTAATTATTGGGTATCCAAGCTGGACGCTTGGAATGAACTTTCTCTGTATGCCTTGGAGGTCCTGGCCTTCCCTGCCGCTAGCGTGTTATCGGAGCGTGTTTTTAGTGCCGCTGGGGGAATTATAACTGATAAGTGTTAGAACTCTCCTGTTAGGTTTTTTCTAGTTTGCTTGTCACATGACCTTTTTTGCCTATTTAAACCTGCTCCGCCCTTCTGGCCTTGCTGGACTTCATTGTAATTTCAACTCTTTATCTAGCCAGGTGCTTTGTTACCTTACTCCGTCAGTTTAGCTAGGTCTCTTGACCTTTATTTTCTATGTTGATTTGTTTGTCCTTTTCTGCTACAATTTCTGTTAGGAGGTGTCCATCTTACTCCCAGTCCCTAGTTCTTGTAGGGATCCCTCCCTCACATCTATAGGTCTTCGTACAGACTAGCTGAGGACTTTAGCGGGTCTGATCACAGGATCAGGTTCCTCGCTACAACGTAGCGGGTTAAGCTTAGTTCTATTGTAGGGACAGATCTCCTGTCTTTCCTTAGTGCTTGTAGCAGATCATAACAGTAAGTCCAGCCCAAAAATCTCTAAGGAAAGACTTCCCATTTCCATCATGGTGTCGGTTCAGGATTTGGCTCAACGCCTGCAGGGACTCTCTCTGGAGGTGGCCGAGCTCCAACAACACGTGAGTAGCTGTTCTGGAGCACATTTTGTGGAGCCACAGGTATGTTTGCCTGATTTATATTTTGGTGATCAAGAAGATTTTTTTTCCTTTTAAAAATGCTTGTTTATTATATTTTCGTTTGAGACCCAGATCCTCTGGTGATGAATCACAGCGCATAGGGTTCATAATGTCACTTTTGCGCAAAGAACCTCAGGGATGGGCCTTTTCTCTCCAACCTAGTGATCCATGCTTTAGATCAGTGGATAGTTTTTTTTCTGCTTTGGTCTGTTGTATGATGATCCTGATCGTGTCTCATCAGCTGAGACTGAATTGAGACGTTTGAGGCAGGGATCAGGTAATGTGGAAAAATATTGTTCTCACTTACGTCGGTGGTCTGCCCAGGTGGGGTGGAACGATTCAGCTTTGAAAAGTTTGTTTCTTGCGGGGCTAGGTGAAAGGGTTAAGGATCTGCTGATTGCTTATCCCACACCTGGAAACTTGCAGGAGGCAATGCAATTAGCTATACGGGTGGACAGGAGACTGCGTGCAAGGGTTAATGAGAGTAAAAGCTCTGCCATGTCAGCTCCGAGTCTTGAGAGGGTCTGTACTGACATTGGAGAGCCGATGGAGATTGGGGCGATGGCACCCCGCTCTCAGGAAAAAGACCGCAGGTTTTCTGAAGGTTTGTGCTTTTATTGCGGAAAATCTGATCATTTCATTAAGAACTGTGTGCTTCGTATGAACAAAGAAAAAAAAAAGGTCAGTTACGCCCATATAGCCTGTTTAAATACTAAGCGGGTATTCCTATCTGCTACTACCGTTGCTCAGGAAGAATTAATTGAATTTCGGGTATTTGTGGATTGTGGTTCTACTCTGAATGTGATTGATGGGGGGATTCTTGGAAAAACTTAAATTAAAACCCAAACCTTTGTCATCCCCTATTGCTGAGGTTTCCGTCGATGGCTCTCCCTTGAAGAGTGTTACTCACAAGGTCTGTGAATTTCCCCTCACTATTAATGGTGTTCACCAAGAGAATTTGGATTTGGTAGTATTAAATAATTTGCCTTGTCCAGTAGTTTTGGGGTTGCCCTGGTTAAAATTGTACAATCCTGTACTGGATTGGTCTACCAATGAAATTAAGTCCTGGAGCCCTAAGTGTTATGACAAGTGTTGTAACGGACGTATTGCTGCGGTGGAAAAAGGGGAATTTCCTGTACCTATTCAGGATTTTTGGAGAGTTTTTTCTGAGGAGGAGTCACAAATTTTGCCTCCCCATAGAGACTATGATTGTACCATTGAATTTGTCCATGGAGCGACTCTTCCTAAAAGTCGTTTATTTAATCTTACTATTCCTGAGAGAAAGGCTTTGGAGGAATACATACAGACAAGCTTGGCCGCTGGTCACATTAGGCCTTCCAAGTCTCCTGTGGCTGTTGGATTTTTTTTTGTTAAAAAAAAGGACGGTGGTTTACGTCCTTGTCTGGATTTTCGTGAGATTAATAAAATTACTGTACGCAATCCTTACCCACTGCCATTGATTCCTGATTTGTTTAACCAGTTAGTGGGGGCTAAGTGGTTCTCTAAAATTGATGTCCGGGGGGCATACAATTTGTTGCGCATGAAGGACGGTGATGAATGGAAGACTGCTTTTAACACTCCTGTGGGTCATTTTGAGAATCTGGTTATGCCTTTCGGTCTTACCAATGCACCAGCATTTTTTCAGAATCTTATTAATGACATCCTTAGACCTTTGATCGGCAAAAATTTGGTTGTGTATTTGGATGACATTTTGATTTATTCAACGGATCTGGAGTCTCATTGGCGGAGCGTACGTGAGGTATTACAGTTATTAATTGACAATTCGCTTTTTGCTAAGCTGGAGAAATGTGAGTTCGCTGTACAGAGAATTAGTTTTTTGGGCTACATTATCTCCAGCGAGGGCTTTGAGATGGACCCGGTGAAAGTTCAAGCTGTGCAGGAATTGCCTAGGCCTATTGGTTTGAAATCGATACAGAGGTTTTTGGGTTTCGCCAATTAATACAGAAAATTCATTAAAAATTTTTCTATTATTGTCAAACCACTGACCGATCTCACCAGGAAAGGTGCTAATGCGGTTCAGTGGACTACTGAGGCCATTGAAGCTTTTGTGTTTCTAAAGGAGAGGTTCAGCTCTGCTCCCATCCTTATGCAGCCTGATGTGACTAAGCCGTTTTTGGTTGAGGTTGATGCTTCTTCGGTGGGGGTTGGTGCGGTGTTGTCTCAGAAAAACAAGAATGGAGTACATCCCTGTGCTTTTTTTTCAAAAAAAATTTCTGAGACTGAACTTAATTACGATATTGGTAATCGGGAATTGTTGGCTATTAAACTCGCATTTGAACACTGGCGTCATCTCTTGGAAGGTGCTGAATTTCCCATTCAGGTTTTCACTGATCATAAAAATCTGATCTATCTTGATGCTGCCAAGCGTTTGAATGCCCGTCAGGCTAGGGGGGCACTTTTTTTCTCGCGGTTTAATTTTTCTGTTACTTACATCCCGGGTACCAAGAATGTTAAAGCTGATGCTTTGTCTCGCAGCTTGTCTCCCATGGTCGGTGCTGAGGAGGAGGAGAGCATTTTACAAGAAGGTGTTGTGATTGCTGCATTGGACTCCGTTTTGGAAGATGAGATTCTTAAAGCACAGGAGAATGCCCCATCTAACACTCCCCATGGGAGGTTGTTTGTGCCTAGGACCTTTAGGAGAGATTTGTTTGTTGAGTGTCATGAGTCTCGGTTGGCAGGTCATCCAGGAATTTCTGAGACCAAGAGACTTGTGGGTCGCAGTTTTTGGTGGCCTGGATGGCAGAAGGAAGTTATTAAGTGGGTGCGTCAATGTACTGTGTGTGATAGATCTAAGTCTTCACATGCTCCTGCTGCGGGATTGCTTTGCCCTCTGGAGGTTCCTAGTGCACCTTGGACACATCTGGCTATGGACTTTATTACTGACCTTCCCCTCTCTGAGGGTTTCACGGTCATCTGGGTGGTCGTGGACCGTTTTAGCAAGATGTGTCACTTGGTTCCCTTCATCAAACTGCCCTGCGCTAAGACGCTCGCTAAGGCCTTTGTCAAGGAGATTGTCAGACTCCATGGCCTTCCTACTGACATTGTTTCTGATAGGGGACCTCAGTTCGTGGCTCGTTTTTGGCGTGCCTTTTGTGACAGGTTGGGAGTTCATTTGTCATTTTCATCTGGATATCATCCTGAGTCTAATGGCCAGACAGAAAGGAAGAACCAGGATGTTGAGCAGTTCTTGCATTGTTTTGTGGCAGACAATCAAGAGGGGTGGTCTGAGTTTCTGCCACTTGCTGAATTTGCTCTTCACAACCATACATCCTCTTCTGCTGGGTGTTCGCCTTTTTTTTGTTGTTCTAGGAGACATCCGTCTTTTGGGTCATTCTCCAAATTGGTATCGGCTGTGCCTGAGGAGGAGAGTTTTTCCGGTGATTTGGAAAGAGTTTGGACGGATGTGCGTGGTAATCTGCAGGAAGCTAACAAAAAATCTAAGAGGTACTTTGACAGGAAACGTAAAAAGGTTTTGTTTACGGCTGGTGACATGGTTTGGTTGTTCTCTAAGAATCTGCGGTTGAGGATTCCTTCTAAAAAATTGGGTCCCAAGTTTGTAGGGCCCTTTAAGGTGCTTCAGGTAGTTAACCAATCTGCTGTTAGGTTGGAGATTCCCACCTCCTGGAAGATTAATCCGGTGTTCCATGTTTCTCTATTGAAAAAAGCTGATGTATCTGATAGAGACGCCACTGCCACTGTTCCTCTGGTGGTGGAGGACGGTGAATATGAAATTTCCCGCATCCTTAATTCTAGACGGTATAGAGGGAGTTTGCAGTATCTCATCCCTTGGAAGGGTTTCGGTCCCGAGGATAACTCATGGGTGAGGGCGGATGATGTTTCTGCTTCCAGACTTGTCAGAGCATTTCATAGGAGGTTTCCTGATAAGCCTGGGCCTAGGGGATCCGGAGGATCCTCATAGAAGAGGGGGTACTGTTAGAACTCTCCTGTTGGGTTTTTTCTAGTTTGCTGGTCACATGACCTTTTTTGCCTATTTAAACCTGCTCTGCCCTTCTGGCCTTGCTGGACTTCATTGTAATTTCAACTCTTTATCTAGCCAGGTGCTTTGTTACCTTACTCCGTCAGTTTAGCTAGGTCTCTTGACCTCTATTTTATATGTTGTTTTGTTTGTCCTTTTCTGCTACAATTTCTGTTAGGAGGTGTCCATCTTTCTCCCAGTCCCTAGTTCTTGTAGGGATCCCTCCCTCACATCTATAGGTCTTCATACAGACTAGCTGAGGACTTTAGCAGGTCTGATCACAGGATCAGGTTCCCCGTTACATCGTAGGGATTAAGCTTAGTTCTATTGTAGGGACAGATCTCCTGTCTTTCCTTAGTGCTTGTAGCAGATCATAACAATAAACGCACTCAGCCATGTGAGGATTTTTTTTTTTTTTCAGAACGAGTTGTAGTTTTGAATGATGCAATTAATTTTGCTATAAAACATACATTATAAAAGAGGCAGCCATACTTGCCAATACCTAGTCGCAATACTAATATACTACGGTATGTATCAGCCCTCAGGTGAAGACAGAGCTGGTGCAAAATACTAATGAAATAACCACTCTCACACCTACCATTTTTTTTTTTGGACCATAAGACGCACCTAGGTTTTAGAGGAGAAAAAAAAATTGAAGCAAAAAACGTGTTCATGATGCACTTTTAAGGGGGAGGAGGTCTTCTTCTGACACTGGTATAGGGGTAATGTCCCCCAATTCTGACAATATCCCCCATCCTGGTATGTATGCATGGCACCCCTAATCCCTATCCTGGTGTGCATGGCACCCCTAATCCCTTTCCTGGTGTGCATGGCACCCCTAATCCCTTTCCTGGTGTGCATGGCACCCCTCATTCCTGTCTTGGTATGCATGGCACCCCTCATCCCTGTCCTGGTATGCATGGCACCCATCATCCCTGTCCTGGTATGCATGGCACCCCTCATCCCTGTCCTGGTATGCATGGCACCCCTCATCCCTGTCCTGGTATGCATGGCAACCCTCATCCCTTTCCTGGTGTGCATGGCACCCCTAATCCCTGTCCTGGTATGCATGGCACCCCTCATTCCTGTCTTGGTATGCATGGCACCCCTCATCCCTGTCCTGGTATGCATGGCACCCATCATCCCTGTCCTGGTATGCATGGCACCCCTCATCCCTGTCCTGGTATGCATGGCACCCCTCATCCCTGTCCTGGTATGCATGGCAACCCTCATCCCTTTCCTGGTATGCATGCCAACCCTCATCCCTGTCCTGGTATGCATGGCACCCCTCATCCCTGTCCTGGTATGCATGGCACTCCTCATCCCTGTCCTGGTATGCATGGCACCCCTCATCCCTGTCCTGGTATGCATGGCACCCCTCATCCCTGTCCTGGTATGCATGGCACCCCTCATCCCTGTCCTGGTATGCATGGCACCCCTCATCCCTGTCCTGGTATGCATGGCACCCCTCATCCCTGTCCTGGTATGCATGGCACCCCTCATCCCTGTCCTGGTATGCATGGCACCCCTCATCCCTGTCCTGGTATGCATGGCACCCCTCATCCCTGTCCTGGTATGCATGGCACCCCTCATCCCTGTCCTGGTATGCATGGCACCCCTCATCCCCGTCCTTGTATCCATGGCACAGCAATCCCCATCCTGGTATGCATGGCACAGCAGTCCCCATCCTGGTATGCATGGCACCCCTAATCCCTATCCTGTTATGTATGACCCCCTCATCTTTATCCTGTTACATATGCCCCCATCATCTTTATCCTGGTATGTATGGCCCGCTCATCTTTATTCTGGTTTGTATGGCCCCCTCATCTTTATCCTGGTTTGTATGGCCCCCTCATCCTTATCCTAGTATGCATGGTCCCCGTAATCCCCATCATGCTGCACATATAAAAAAATAAATATATAAACACTCCTACTCACCTTTCTTCTCTCCTCCAGCGCTGACGCCTGTCTGCCCGCACTGATCTCCCCATGTGAGCCGCGCATGGCGTCACTGCCATGCGCGGCTCACAAGGAAAGATCAGCTGTCGGAAGTCACTGCTCCCCGCGCCGGGACTGTGTGCGCGGGGATCAGTGACTTCATGCTCCTTCATAGCCGGCACACAGCTTAGCCGCGCTGCGGCTCCTGCTGCTGCTGGGTTATCTCGTGTGCCCGCTTATTAAAGGGCATGAATATTCACCCCCTCCCCACGCCCATGGGCATGGAGAGAGGTTAAATATTCATGCCCTTTAACAGCGGGCACAGGCGATTCCGGCAGCAGCTGCGGCTACACTGTGTGCTGCTATTAAGGAGCATGAATATTCAGTGTTCCCCATGGGCGTGGGGAGCAGTGAATATTCATTTTCTTTAGCAGCGGGGACAGCGTAGGCTGCTGCCTCCTGTGCCCCGCTCCTCCACCGCTACAGCTCCCCACAGCACAGTATATATACCCACCCCTCCCCAACATTCGGACTATAAGATGCACCCCCCATTTTCCTCCAAAATTTTGGAGGAAAAAAATGCGTCTTATAGTCTGAAAAATATGGTACTATTCATGTAGGGGATTAGAAATGCACAGGATAAGGCTTGTATAGGGCGCCAGTCACACAGATACATGTAGTGCAACATGCCAACTTGCTGCCTATTAGTGATGCCAAAGCTATTACAGAATTTCCCCAAAAATGAGCCCTAGCATGATTTTACAGGATTTTTGGAGGATGCTTGACATATAGGCCCTACTCCAAAAATAAACCTTAGTTAGTCAGGGCTGGCGTTAGGAGAGGGGAGCAACTGGGCAATTTATCAGGGCCCCTACTCTCTTTGGGGCTCTAAGCATTTCTATTCCAAGGCTGCTTAAGGACCTTTGGTGACATCATAGTCATGTGACCATAATGTCAGCAAAGGTTCTTGAACTGTGGGAGCCTAGAGTAACTGAAGAGTAGATAGACTGGTATGTAGGGGGGGAGACTGGACAATTTCTCTAGGTTCCCACTCTGAGGCCCTCAGCGTTTCTATTCCAAGGTTCAGACTACTTAAGGACCTTTGGAGAAATCACTGTCCTATGACCCTGATGTCACCAAAGGTCTTTTAACAGAGGAAGTCTAGAGGAGCTGAGACAGGCTGGTATGTATGTGCAGTGTGTGTGTCTGTGTATATTCTTGTGTATGTGCAATGTGTGTGATATGACATGATTATTATATATGGATAAATGAAGACATTCCCTGAAAATAAGCCCTAACCCATCTTTTTGAGCAAAAAATGATATAAGACCTTGTCTTATTTTCTGTAAAAGATGCTAGATCAGGCGGTCTGCCGAGCACTATATATGTGCACCCTACAAGAACAGACACATGGTTTCCACCAACACTACAAAAGCCTGGCTGCATCCTGCAAGGATGGAAAATTATGTAAGGTATTAGTTAATATTTTGACCAAAATATGTAAGCCTGCACCTACGTCAGGGGTCCTCATTGTCTTTCCAGCGAAAAGACAATATAACGTATTGGAAAACCAGATTTAACGCTGGCAGTAAAATGTTTTACCTCATAGAAAGAATAAGGCTGTGTGCCCACAATGTGTTTTTCAAGCATTTATGCTGCGGAATTTCCGCAGTATAAACGCTTCAAAAACGCTTGGTAATCCGCCCCCCATGGTCCCCAATGACAAGACGCACTTTCAATGCCCATGCTGCGTTTTTTTCCGCAGCGTTTATGCTGCGCTCAAAAATCTGCAGCATGTCCATTAATTTTGCGGAAGCGCGGCGTAATCGCCGCCATTGACTTGCTTTGAGACGCATATAATCCGTGTCAGTACATTTGTACTCACGGATTATATGCGTTTCTATGTGCGGATGGTACCCAGGTCTGGAGTAGAGTAGACTCTCATCCAGACCTGGGTACCATAGAAACTGTAAAAAATAGAATTTAAAATAAAAAATAAAGTTTATACTCACCTTCCGATGTCTTCTCGGTGTTTTGTCTGCTACGTCCAGTGACTTGCAATGTTCGCGTGGTTGTGAAGGACCTGCCATGACGTCACTGAGTCATGTGACCCATCACATGGCTCAATGACGTCACCGCAGGTCCTTCACACCACCGCGAGCAGTGCAAGACACTGGACGGAGCAGACAAAACACCGGGAAGACATCGGAAGGTGAGTATAAACTTTATTTTTTTTTTGTTTTTCACCATTCTTATTCTCTTTTTTAACTAACTTGGTCACACTACTATAAATCCATGCCCGTTGCAACAAGGTGGACAAGTTGTCAAGCACTTTTCCAAGTGATGCTAAAATCGCTTGGAAAAGTACTTGATAACCCGCATGCAGAAATGCGCATGCAAAGACGCTTCACAAACGCTTCTACCTGGCGGGAAAAACGCATGTAAAATCCGCATGCGTTTTTCCTGCCAGGGAGAAGCGTAAAAAATATGCAGCATTTCTGCATCGTGGGCACATAGCCTCAGCCTCGATCCCATGCTGTCCTGTCTGTATACTTGCTTTTGCTTCATTCTCTGCCCAGGAGCTGTGGTTCCTGCACAGTCAGACAGCCATTACACAGTATACGATTATCTCCACACATTATATTTTTACACATCCAATTGTGGAACTTATTAATCCAATGTATGTTGATTAAAATGTACTTTAATATGACAACCCCTTTTGAACTTGGAGGGACCCTTTACTGCCGTGCAGCAATCATAAATGCCCAAAGGCAAAACCCTCTTGGGGAGGGGAGAATAAGTGAACATGTTTGTTGGTAATGCCTCAGTGTTGTTGGACACGTGCACTTATTGGCACTTGCAGTAATCGTTGTTTATGGCTACTTGTAGCATCTGCACAGTGGAAACCTACCTTACTTAAAGGGGTTGTCCGTACTTGGCCAGTGCCAGTCTCTTGAATGAAATTGGAAAACCCTATACTTACCTCCCACACCAGTGCCGTTCCAGCAGTGTTGGCGCCAGGTCTCTCGGTGCTCACGTGACAATATGAAATCTGCAGCCAATTGGGGGGTGTGATCGTCCACTCTGATGAAATAATAAAGGCAACAGCCGGCGACATAGTGTCATGTGAGTGCCAGGAGACCCGATGCCTAATATTGCTGAAAAGGCGCCAGTGCAGGAGATGAGTATAAGCCTCTCTTATTTAACATGGAGAACTCAGGCATTTAGGATGGGGTTGTCCAAGTAGAACTCTTGTGTATATTATTTAGCCAAAATTAAAATGTACCAAATATCCACATGTGCAAATACCGTATATAAAGCCTTTTACTCCAAATTCCGTTATTTCTCCTCTGATCTCATCAGTGGCCGTTCATTCAAAGCCACAAATTGTTTGTCTATCCTGATATCTTGTGGAACAGCCTGGCCTCACATGGGTTCTCCTCCCTCTTATCTCGGACCCTCAGTATTGACACCCTCACTTTTTTCATGCCCCTACATCTTTATATTTAATGCGGAAAGACTACCAGGAAATGTAGTTTCTGATCACTTGAGTCTTTTCTAATGTGATCGGTTTCATTATACCCTTATACCATCCACAGCAGTATACGAAAAGGAGTGTAGGTGTGAGTTGTGCAGAGGTAGTGGCTGCACCCAGGCACTGATGCGGAAATCCCAGCTCCCCTCTGCCCATTACCGTTCACCAGTTTTATATGTGATGCATGGTGGTTCAGCAGACAGATTCTAGGGCAAAATAACTACTAAATAATGTCATGTTATAATGACAGATCTGTCACAAGCAGTTTTTCAAGTTGTAGAGCAATAACCTGAATCTCCCCAGTTGTTCTTTCATAACCATATTCACCAGCATTCATAACCATAGTCACCAGCATTCATAACCATATTCACCAGCATTCATAACCATATTCACCAGCATTCATAACCATAGTCACCAGCATTCATAACCATAGTCACCAGCATTCATAACCATATTCACCAGCATTCATAACCATAGTCACCAGCATTCATAACCATAGTCACCAGCATTCATAACCATAGTCACCAGCATTGGCTGCAATTTCATGAAACCTCATTGTGCGCTAAGGGGATAATATATCATCTAGACATATTCAGAGATAAAGCTAAAATACAACACCAATAGCACAGTAATAATGGCGATCATTTATTGAAAGCAATGTAATATATAGAATTTTTTTATTTTTCCATGTATAATGTAGCCAGCAAGGGTGAGTCTATTTTAGCTTTTAATAATTATTTGCTAAAATAAAGTGGCTGACATTACAAATTATTGCCTAAATGGGCACAAAGCTGCCAGTCAGCGAGCAACACTGACCATAGCACTGGATAGGGGAAAGCTGTGGACCCCGTATAGCCAGGTTGACAATCGCACCAAGCACGGCTGTAGATGCCGCAGTTGTGTCCTGTAATTCATGCGTCACATCTCCCAACAAGGATTCCAGAGTTTAGATTTTATGACTTCACTTCTGAATCCACCTGGGGAACGTGGCACATGGGGCCTCATTGCTGCTTATGCTCCATCCCAGTTGGCACAGAGCAGACTGCCAGTGGTCACGTTGGCAGTGGAGCAGCAGCTTTCAGCCCTCTGTAAGTAGGTCAGATACATTGTGTGACTGCTTTGCTGCAGATCAGCACATATAGAGATGGAGGTAATAGGAAGATGTGGAAGAATGTTCTTCAGATTGGCAGGCCAGCCATGCTTGTTACTGATGACATGAAACATGATGATATTGGCATTTTGAGTGCAGGTAGTAGGAGCTGATGGTACAGAAATAAATGAACTGTAGTAGATAGTCTTGCGTCAAGATACAGTAGGATTAGATAATATGACGGTATTATGCTGTTTCTCCGCTTAGTGGTAAGTTGTGCTCCATGCTGGACCCACAAACGGGAAACTCGTGAAAATCCTCTGTTCTCTAGCAGGAATTGTCTCGTTCACGCCATCACTGCGCGGTGCTGGGATCTGCTGTCTCATGGTGACATACGGGTTCCTTCCTATAATAACTGGAGATGGCGCTTTTCCTGTCCTTATGTCTTTCCAGTTTATATTTGAAAAGAAGGGGTGCGTTCTGATTTTTCCATTAACCCCTAGCCGGACATAATGGTCTTTGCAGAGTAGTTTGGACATAATGTCCATAGCATCGTGGTCAGTGAGGTTTTCATATGATGGTTCTTCGTACAAGACATTATTCACAATCTCTTCAGTGGTGTCTCCTGGAAATGGTGAGTCTTGGAAAATCATGTCGTACAATATGACTCCAAAGGCGAACCAGTCCACACCTTCATCATAAGCGTCTCCCATGATCATTTCTGGGGCGCCATACCCAGGTGTTCCACTGAAATCTCTGGCATTAAATCTCTTATCAAACTCGTATAGAGATAGTCCAAAATCAGTAATTTTTATGTGGCCGTCACCAGTCAGCAGGATGTTATCCGGTTTTAAGTCCCGGTGAATGATGTCATTGCTGTGCAGGAATTGTAGGCCACAAACGATTTCTGCTCCTATAAATCTTACAGGTTCCTTCAGGGGAATGGTACTATATATATAGTGAAGCAGATCCCCTCCACTGGCCAGCTCGGTGACAAAATACGCATGGTTTTCCGTATGAAACGCGGCATGGCAATGGGTTAGGAATCTGCTGTTGTGGCTAAGCTTCAGGACATGGTGTTCTACAAGGCATTCAGGGAAGGAGATTAGGCTTTCTTTCTTAATGATTTTAAGGGCCACACTTTCTTTCCTTATTTTATCAGTGGCCAGCATAACCTTCCCATAACTCCCTTGTCCAAGTATGCCATGGCAGATAAACTTATCCCTGGTGAGAGGGACAGTGGTCTTTATTTTTTTGCTACTGGGGCCACTACATTCACCTGAGATGTCATCTTGACTGGTGGCTGGATCTTCATGATGTTTCCTTTTTCTCCCAGTTCTCTTCTCTTCTGCTGCACTTTCATTACCTTTCAGGTTAATGATCCTGGTTGGACCCAAAGTACTCAGTTTTTTTAGATTATCAGCTCGATTTGTGATGTATCCCACAAGCTTTTCACATCTGTTTTGTACAGTGTCTAGGAAGGAAATATTCTGGGTTCCCTCATTGACAGGTAATACCTGACCAACCTGCCCAGATTTCTTGGAATCCATCTTCCTTATCTTTGCTGGAGGTTCCTGGTTATTTCCAGTGTCTTCTCCATCTGGTGTTTCTTTCCTTTTTCTCTTTCTATTCCCTGTAAAGTCCATGTTGCATCAGGCAACAACAGGGCAATTATCCAAAAACGTATGTAAAATTATCAGAAAATGCAATCCACACGTATATTGTAGTCAAAGCCAACTACAACTAAAGCTCAATGGCTGCAGTCAGTTGTTTATGGAACTTTGTGGAATGTGATGTCACTGTGCCGGTGATGTCACACTCACTGTGATGTCAGCAGATGTATGTGAGTGTTCCATCTCTGCTGAACGTGAAAGTCTCGGAAGGGGCGGGGCTTAGTCACCATTGACTATAATGGAGTCTGTTGAGTGGGTAGTATTTAGTGACCTGAAGCTGGAAATCAGTGGGATAAATGACATCAGGATTCAGGAATAAGTTACAGTAGTTTTATATTTGTTTTAATTTATTTTATACAAAAAAAGAGCATGGACCGCACCTCCAAAAAAATCATACATTGATCTAATGCCTCTCAGCAAAAATATACATAACTGAACATCAGGTTCTTAGTTTAACATTCTGATCAGACTGTATGAAGCCCACTGCCACGTCACGGCAAACCTCGTAGTGGGTCCTAACATTTCCTGCCTAAAAGGAGCGGCGCCATGTGCCAACCACCGCTACAGTGAGAATGCACCAGCAGGGCGGGCGGCCTGGTGCCTCACAGCATCCATGCTTCAAGACCGAGTCCCCATGACTCCAGGCCGCGGCGCCCCACAAGCACAAAACCACAGCAACAATGGCTGACACATTGCACCAACACCACATGAAAGGAGCATTGTGACTCACCTTCCTCAAGCTCTCAAGTGAGAGCAAAATAGGCTAGACCCTCTTTGCAGACTCCTGCTAATTAAAATTGCCTGTGCCAAATGGGATGAGTGCTGGTCCAAGAAAGGGAAAAGAATAAGCTGGTTCATTGACATGGCAGTGGGCTTCACACAGTCTGATCAGAATGTTAAGCTAAGAACCTCATGTTCAGTAATATGTATTTTTGCTGAGCGGCATTAGATCAAATGTATGATTTTTGGAGGTGCGGTCCATGCTCTTTTTTTTTTTGTATTATTTATTTTATGTTACATTATTTTGTGTAGGGCTGTGATGATATACATTTTTCAGTTCTTTTGTGTCAAATTTAAAGGAAAATGTGTTAACCACTTCCTGACTGCCCACTGCACATAAACGTCCGCGCTTGCTGGGCTCTGTACATCGCAGATGTTTATGAACGGTCGGCGGTCTTTTAGCGCTCAGGGCCCCCAGGGTCCTGCACCCTGCGATTCCTGTGCAGAGCGATAGCTCTAACAGGTGACATCCTCGAGACTGGATTGGATCAGGTTCCAATAAAGTTAACCCTTTGCTATCTTCTACAACCCCTGGCAAAAATTATGGAATCACCGGGCTCGGAGGATGTTCATTCAGTTGTTTAATGTTGTTGAAAAAAAGCAGATCACAGACATGGCACAAAACTAAAGTCATTTCAAATGGCAACTTTACGGCTTTAAGAAACACTAAAAGAAATCAAGATTAAAATTGTGGTGCTCAGTAAGGGTAATTTTTTTCAGACCAAGCACAGGGAAAAAATTATGGAATCACTCAATTCTTAGGAAAAAAATATGGAATCACCCTGTAAGTTTTGGAAATTAAAATTAACACCTGCATCAAATTAGATCTGCTCGTTAGTCTGCATCTAAAAAGGAGTGATCACACCTTGGAGAGCTGTTACACTCAGTGGACTGACATGAATCATGGCTCCAACACGAGAGATGTCAATTGAAAGGAAAGGATTATCATAGTCTTAAAAGAAGGTAAAAATCATCACGCAATGTTGCAAAAGATGTTGGTTGTTCACAGTCAGCTATGTCTAAAATCTGGACCAAATACAAACATGGGAAGGTTGTTAAAGGCAAACATACTGGTAGACCAAGGAAGACATCAATGCGTCAAGACCGGAAACTTAAAGCAATATGTCTCCAAAACAGGAAATGCACAACAAAACAAATGAGGAACGAATGGGAGGAAACTGGAGTCAATGTCTGTGACCGAACTGTAAGAAACCGCCTAAAGGAAATGGGATTTACATACAGAAAAGCTAAACATAAGCCATCATTAACACCTAAACAGAAAAAAGCAAGGTTACAATGGGCTAAGGAAAAGCAATCGTGGACTGTGGATGACTGGATAAAAGTCATATTCAGTGATGAATCGTGAATCTGCATTGGGCAAGGTGATGATGCTGGAACTTTTGTTTGGTGCCGTTCTAATGAGATTTATAAAGATGACTGAAGAGAACATGCAAATTTCCACAGTCATTGATGATATGGGGCTGCATGTCAGGTAAAGGCACTGGAGAGATAGCTGTCATTACATCTTCAATAAATGCCCAAGTTTACATTGATATTTTGGACAGTTTTCTTATCCCATCAATTGAAAGGATGTTTGGGGATGATGACATCATTTTTCAAGATGATAATGCATCCTGCCATAGAGCAAAAACAGTGAAAACATTCCTTGAAAAGAAGACACATAAGGTCAATGTCATGGTCTGCAAATAGTCCGGATCTCAATCCAATTGAAAATCTTTGGAAGTTGAAGAAAATGGTCCATGACAGGGCTCCAACCTGCAAAGCTGATCTGGCAACAGCAATCAGAGAAAGTTGGAGCCAGATTGATAAAGAGTACTGTTTGTCACTCATTAAGTCCATGCCTCAGAGACTGCTTTAAAGCCAGAGGTGGTGCAACAAAATACTAGTGATGTATTGGAGTGTTCTTTTGTGTGTTTGTTTTTCATGATTCCATAATTTTTTCCTCAGAATTGAGTGATTCCATAATTTTTTCCCTCTCCTTGGTCTGAAAAAAATTACCCTGACTGAGTGCCACATTTTTTATCTTAATTTCTTTTTGTGTTTCTTAAAGCCCTAAAGTTGCCATTTGGAATGACTGACTTTAGTTTTGTGCCATGTCGGTGATCTGATTTTTTTCAACAGCATTAAACAACTGAATGAACATCCTCCGAGCCCGGTGATTCCATAATTTTTGCCAGGGGTTATAGATGCATAGCGATCACGGCACATAGAAGAGAGGGAGAGGCAGTTGTGCACTCACCTTTGACGGCCTCCGAGAATAAGGTCTGACGTGGTCATGGCAGCCGGAGATCACATGATGACCTCCGAGGCTGCCAGGTACGGTGGCCTGTTAGCCATCAACTGAGTCTAACAGGAGATCTACCAGTGTAAAACTGACATCCGGTCTCATGCAATGCAATACATGTGTATTGCATTGCATGAGACCTGTGATGATAAAAATATTCCCATAGAGGGACTAAGTGAGAAAGTTATAAACAGAAAGTTTAAAAATTGGGTCACTTGAGGGGGATTCAGCTCTTCTAGTGCTTAAGGGCTCTGTATACGTAGTCCGCAAACTATTCTACAATAATTTGTTCTCCAAAAGCGAAATAGTGCTCCGTCCCTCCGGGGTGTCGCTGTGTGCCTAAGCAGTACTGTACAGCCACATATGGGATATTGCCACGTTCAGCAGAAATTGTGTGATACATTTCGGCACCATTTTTACCCATTGCCTTGTGTGAAAATGTAAAATCTGAGGCTAAAACAAATTTTTTTTGTGATAAAAATATAATTATTTTTTTCTTCGCTGCCCAATGGTATAAATTTCTGAGAGTCACATGTGGTGTCAGCTTGATCACTGCATCCGTAGAGGAATTCATTGAGAGGTGTAGTTTGTAAAATGGGGTCACTTATGGGGGTTTCCTGCTGCTTTAGGACCTCAGTCTCTCCCAGTGGGTCATGGCACCTGCAAACCACAACAGTAAAATCGGCACTGTAATATGACAATTTTTCCCTTTTGAGCTTTGCACTGTGCCTGAAAAGTAGGCTTCCAGTATCCATTGTTTCAGATGCTGCACATCTCGTATCTTGATGGTCTGGTGTGGTATATGGGGTACAAAGATAGTGGGGCCATTCTTCATCAATGGAAACCTCAGTGCTACTGGATATCTGAAATTGCTGCATGATGATGAGTTGCCCTCTTTATGCACTGAAGATGGCACGTTCCCTGAGTTTTTCCAACAAGATGGTGCACCACCACATTATGGGTGTCAGGTCTGAGCATTCCTACATGAACAGTTTCCTGGAAAGTGGATTGGTTGTCGTGGGCCAGTTGAATGGCCACCAAGGTCTCCCGATCTGGCCCTTTTAGACTGTTATCTTTGTGGTCATCAATACAATTGTCTATGCTGTGAAGATACGAGATGTGCAGCATCTGAAACAACGGATACTGGAAGCCTGTGCTAGCATTTCTTCTGCAGTGTTGCTATCAGTGTGTCAAGAGTGGAAGAAGAGGGTTGCATTGACAATCCAACACAATGGGCAGCACTCTGAACACATTTGATAAGTGGTCATAAACTTGTAAAAAACTCATGAAAGAATAAAGTTAAGTTAAAACCAAGCACACCATTGTTTTTCTTATGAAATTCTCAATACGTTTGATGTGTCACATGACCTTCTTCTCATTGAAAAAAATAAAGTTGGATCCAAAATGGCCGACTTCAAAATGGCCACCATGGTCACCACCCATCTGGAAAAGTTTTCCCCTTCCCTTATACTAATGTGCCACAAACAGGAAGTTGATATCACCAACCATTCCCATTTTATTTAGGTGTATCCATATAAATGGCCCACCCTGTAGTTTTAATCCTTCTAACTTCCTAACCAAAAAAATTGTTTAAAAAATTGTGCAGATGTAAAATAACTATTTTGTGTGACCTAACTCTCTGGTTTAAGGGCATAAAAATTAAAAGTTTAAAAATTGCAAAATTTTCCCAATTTTGCCAGATTTCTGATATTTTAAAAAATAATCGAGTTACCGTATTTTTCGGACTATAAAATGCACCAGACCATGACCATAAGACACACCTACCTGGGTTTTAGAGAAGGAAAATAGAAAAGAAAGTTTAAGCAAAAAATGTGGTCATGATGCTCTGTTAAGGGGGATGGGGTCTGCCGCTCACACTGTTAAAGGGGTAATGTCCCCCAATTCTGTACTAATATCCCCCATCCTAGTAAATATGCCCCCCTCCTTCCTGTTATACATGGCTCTCATCCCCATCCTGGTATGCATGGCACCCCTCATCCCCATCCTGGTATGCATGGCACCCCTTATCCCCATCCTGGTATGTATGGCACCCCTTATCCCCATCCTGGTATGCATGGCACCCCTTATCCCCATCCCAGTATGCATGGCACCCCTCCATCCCGGTATGCATGGCACCCCTCCATCCCGGTATGCATGGCACCCCTCCATCCCGGTATGCATGGCACCCCTCCATCCCGATATGCATGGCACCTCTCCATCCCGGTATGCATGGCACCCCTCCATCCCGGTATGTATGGCACCTCTCCATCCTAAAATTTTGGAGGAAAAAAGTTTGTCTTATAATCCGAAAAATACGGTATATCTAGAAAAAAAATTACTACTATCCTGACTACTATCATGAAGTACAATATTTCACAAAAAACAATCTCCGAACCACTGGGATATGTTGAAGCGTTTCAGAGTTATTACCTCAAAAAGTGACGCTGGTCAGAATTGAAAAAAATTGGCCTGATCACAAAGGCAAAAACTGGCTCTGGCGCGAAAGGGTTAAATCTATAAGTTTAAAAAATATCTATTTCTGCTCTTTTTATTAAAAACACAAAATTCTACTGTGGAAGGGCTAAGAAAATGTACTTGTGAACAAATCTTTTGCAAATTACCCAGATATCAAGTTTCCAAAAGGTAATTCTGCCCAACTATGGTACATTGGGTAGTAAGAAAAGGGGAGTCAGTGTTTCGCAGGTCTATATTACAGCTCCACAGGGTTTATTACCCCTCTCCCAGGACCTTGTAAGGTGAGGCTCCATAGCTAAGCTACAGTATGGAGATTGGTGACCCCATATCTGGGCAGATGAGTTCATTACAGCTTCACACAGATCTTTACCCGGCGTTTCTAAGCTTCTGAGTAGCAACCTGACTAGTAATATAATTATACAAGATTTGATCATTTATGAATGACTGGCCGGGCAGATCTGGCATTCTGCAGACTGGAAAAGCTGGGGAACAACCATTATATAAAATATGAAAAAATAGAAAATATTAGCAATGTTCTATAATGGTTAATTTTTACATAACACTGGTTCAATTCACTTGATATTAACCCGTTCATGATCTTGTGATTTTCTATCTTTGCACTTTAGTTTTTTTTCTCCTCTTTTTTCCAGAGCCATAACTTTTATATTTTTTCAATATAACCAAGGGCTTGTTTTTTGCAGGACAAGTTGTACTTTTGAATGACACCATTTTTTTGAAGTGCTACTTTAGTGAAGTAAAAATAATAAATTTAGGATTTTTTATCTTCGTTATTTTTTTATAGACTTTACATTTATCATATTGCGGGCTACAATTAAGATAGAGATGGGAGAGGCAGCATTTTGTTCAGAATTGTACAGGCTTTAATTCGACATGTCTTAACCAAGTTTGTTATTTTGTTTTCGAGGAGTCAAATTCTAAATTTTGATGGGCGATTTCGGGAAAACTGTGTTTTGTAAAAAAAAAAAAAAAAAAAATGCGTATGTGTTACTTGTGTTATTGGTTACATTCCTTCAGGGATTCAAGTTGGTATTTCTGTAGGATCATATTTTGTTGTGTGATTTTCTAAATACAGTCTCATCCTAGTCATAGGTTTAATGCTAAACTAAAAGAATCAATATTTTAACACCTTTTTAATATACAGTTATACATGTAACAACTTTTTTTTTATTATTACTTCACTAGACATTTCCTTTTTCCAGTTTAAAAAAAAATAATGAAAAAAAATACAGTAAAATCGTCCAGCGATAAAATAAAACATTATGAATTAGTCTGAACAATTAATAGTACGTCTTTACACTGATCTTTTCTCAATAATTTGTTCTCCCTTCTGGGTGAAATGTAATCTTGTCCACAATCTCTTACTAACAATGGCCGTTTCCTTTTGTGTCAGTATGTACGCCTGTTATGGGGTTTGGGTCCACTTGTGTTAATATCTGATTTTTGGTTACTTTCAAAATGTCTGCTTTCTTGGATACACAAAGGATGGTGATGGACCAGAAGGTGCAGAAAAATGGCTTTACTTCTTCATTGTCCTAGTCTTTGGAGAGTCCATTAGCCAGCAGCCACCAGTGCTGATCATACTCACAGGTCACATATCCAGTTATATCATCCATCGCCAATCTTGTGCCACCTTCAATCACTTCATGGACTTCACTGTCATTTCTGGATGAAAAAATCCTTGTTTATATTTTTGTTTCACTACATGGAATTAAAGTGTGGTATTGCTTAGTTCCTTTGATGGGTTCTGCTTTTTGTAACCAATGTTTTAACAAACTTTCCTCTTCTTCTTAGTCCTGGTTTGTACAGTACGTGAACTGGATGTTAGGAATATTTTTCTCACTCAGTTGGAAAAGTTGCATGGGTGTTAAAATTTGGTCTGAATGTGGTCTATGGAGGCTAGCTTGAGCTGCTAGACATTTCACCGTGCCTCCTAAACCATCACATACACCTTTTGCCAGGAGCTGAATGGCAAAAAAGTGCCATTCAGCTTTCACTCCAAAATGTTTCTTGTGATGGCATACAATTATAAGGTTTCTCCTATTTTTATACTGTGCAGAAGAGTCATCCGAGGAGTAGTAGACCTTGCTCAAACTTGTTAGGATGTCAGTTTTATCACTGAAATCAAATTTTTTTGGAACAAATGAACAGCTGTTGAATCATGAAGTAAGCACTCAGACATAAAATACATAAGTGTAGTTCTGATATCTGACTGTAAGCAGAGTCGGCTTATTAGTAATAAGTTATTACTATTCAGCTAAGCAGACAACAGACCGGATGCTGCACTTATCGCACAGGGCGCTGAGGGAGACATTGCACGGACCAGCCCCTGAAACCAGCATCACTGATGGGCGGCAAACAAAGCAGGGGAGAGTAGGGATGTCCCAGTCCCCTCCTTTTCGATGATCTTCGTTTCAGTGTGGAAAGGGAAGTGACAGCAGTTTCCACATTTTTGGGTTCACTGTTAAGCCCACGGCTGTGTGCAAATCCACTACTGATTGTACCCGGGACAAGTTGGTATGCCACTTGGTACTAAAGGTAATATCATCCAAATACACCGATACATACTTCTGATAAGGCTCTAACACTATGTCCATCAGCCTCTGGAACATGGCCGAGGCTGCATGTAACCCAAAAGGCAAGACGACCTAGTGATAGAGACCCTCCGGCGTTATGAAGGCTGACTCTGTCCGAGGCACCTGCCAGTAACCCGTGGTGAAGTACTGGGCCTGCCCCAGTCTCTCAATCAGCTCGTCCACCCAGGACATTGAATAAAGGTCAAATTTCAACACTTTATTACATTTTCAGAAGTCGTTACAAAATCATAACGATCCGTCCAGCTTCAGAACCAGTTACAATGGGGCTAGCCCGCTCCCTCCTGGACTCCTCGATAACTCCTAGCTGGAGCATTTGTTTTTCCTCAGCTGCGATGGCTTGTGTCTGGGCCTCTGTGACAATGTTATGTTGGATCACAGATGTTCGGCCAAGCAGTTCCGAAAATACATCCGTACTCTGCAGCACCAATTTCTCAGTCTCCCGTCGCTTCTGTTTAGAGAGTGTGTCACTTATATTTACCTCTCCCCTGGCCATTGTCGGAGGGTCCCCAGACGATACGACCAGAGTCGCATCCGTAATCATACATTCCCAGTCTTTCCTTGCTTATAGCAAATTTACGTGATATAGCTGTTTGGGTTTTCTCTTCCCAGGTTGATATACTCTCTAATTCATCTCCCCAACCTTTTCCCGGACTTCATATGGCCCTTGCCACTTGGCCATGAGCTTACTTTCTGCTGTGGGCACTAAGACTAATACCTGATCCCCTTGGACATTGACCATGCCAGGGGTGCAACAAAGTGCCATTAGTTGCATAAGGATTAAAAGTGAATTTAGGCTGTGTACCCACGATGTGTTTTTCAAGCGTTTTTGCTGCGGAATTTTCCGCAGCGTAAACGCTTGGGAAACGCATGGTAAGCCTTCTGCCATGGTCCCCTATGCAATTCCACACTTTCAATGCCCATGCTGCGGATTTTTCCGCAGCGTTTATGCTGCTCTCAAAAATCCGCAGCATGTCCATTAATTTTGCGGAAGCGCTGCGTTTTCGCCGCCATTGACTTGCATTAGAACGCGCCAATTCTGCAAGACTGCTTCTGTACATGCTTAATTGGCGCGTTGTAATGTCTGGATGGTACCCGAGTGTGGAGAAGAGAAGACTCTCATCCACACCCAGGTACCATAGAAACTGTAAAAAAAAGAATAAAATAAAAAATAAAGATTATATTCACCTACCGACAGCCCCCGGTCTCCTTCCCTGTGCTTGCCAGCAGACTGAAGGACCTGCGCTGACGTCACAGTCATGTGACAGCAGGTCTTTCAGTGCAGTGTCTCGCGATCAGCTGGCAGCCAGGAAGGAGCGCAGCAACACACGCCGGGCCATCGGAAAGTAAGTATCAAGGTTTATTTTTTTATTTTTAACCATTCTCTCAGGTCACACTATATAAATCCATGCTGTTTGCATGGATTTATATAGTGTGACCTAGTTGTCAAGCACTTTCCAAGTGATGCTAAAATCGCTTTGAAAGCACTTGTCAATCCGCATGCGGAAACGCATGTGAATCCACATGTATTACGCTGGAAAAACGCATGTACAATCCGCATGCGTTTTTTCTGCCAGGGAGATGCAGAAATGCTGCAGAAATTTTCTGCTTCATTTCTGCATTGTGGGCACATAGCCTTAATGTAAATGATTAAGTAGCTGAATTTCCATTTTGGGGTAACACTCCTTTTGAGAGATTCCTTGCAGTTACTTTGCATGTTGATTTACTTTGTAAGGACACAAGTGCACACATTTCAGATTTTGTCACCTTTTTTCTGTGCAGATTTGTCACAAAACCTAAAGGGTTTCCCGATGCCAGGAAAGTGACTGAGAATCCTGACGTCTCCTGCACATGTTACTTATTTGTGACTTGCAGGTTTGGTGAAGATATAATTCTGCAGGATGTCAATTCTGTCAGCGTTTTTGCTGCAGATTTCACCCACACTGATGAGTGGGGAAAAATCTGCACCTATTTACAGCATTTTCCAGACAAGAGATGGAGAAACCAAAAGCTTAATGTGTGCACACAGCCTAATAGACGTCATTACTAGTGTTGAGCGAGCATGCTCGACACTGCTCGTTACTCGCCCGAGCATCTCACTACTCGGGATGTTCGGCGAGCACCGAGCATTTCCGGGTTACTCGGGCGGGAGCTCGGGTCTCCGCCCTGCATGTTTGGCGCTCTTTACAGAGCCAATGAACATGCAGGGATTGCCAGCCAGTCACTGTAATGCCGCAGCCATGTTGTTTGTGGGCATTACAGTGATTGGCTGGCCGCCCAGCGTCACCTCGAGTATTTAAAACCGGGCGCCGCCATCTTGGACTCAGTCGCCCGGGATCACACAGTCTAGGGAAAGTGCTGCTGATTTAGGGAGAGATATATACTGCGAAATAGTTAGTGTAGGGTCTGTAAAAGCTGCCAGATCAAACAAACCGTCCTTCTCAGGACTAATATCCATCCCAGATATCAGGCAGGCAGGCAGGCTGTATAGGAAACGCAGTGGTTATACCAGCAAACGCTGCATTACAGTCCTGTGTGCTCCTGCTGCTCAAATTGCTAGACTTAGCTCCAGGTCTCGGGGGCCAGGAAAAATCCTTTTTTTTTTTTTTTTTCATCTAAATCCTCTTTTTTTCTCCGCTAGAAGTGGTGGAAGAGGAGATCCCATGTAGCGATGCCCAAATATTTGAACAGCCACGGCCACAGGAAGGCGATGCTGGCGCAATTTGTCACAAGAGGTGGACGATGACGAGACACAATTGCCACGAAGTGAGGAGGAGGATCGTGGTGCGGAAGTGGAAGAGGAGGACGTGGTGGATGATCTAGTAACTGACCCAAGATGGCAGGAGGACATGCAGAGCGAGGCCAGCAGCACACAGGGGGAGGGAGGCAGAGCACCCCAACAGACAGGAAGAAGCAGTGTGGTGGCTGCACACAGAAGGCGGGCAACCGTTCCCCGTAACACCAACACGAGGGACGTTGCCAGTACAACCGGTAGGTCTTCCAGAGTCTGGAATTTTTTTAAAGACTCTGCTGATAACCCCAAAAAGGCCATTTGTACCACCTGCCATGCCAGTGCCAGCAGGGGTGACAAAAGTACCAGCCTGACCTCCACCAACATGATCAGGCACATGTCAGCAAAGCACCCGACTTTGTGGGGCGAACCCCAGGGTCCACGACCAGTGTCAGCGGGTGTCACCACTGCTTTTTCCGCCGTTGTGCGTGTAAGAGAACCCCCTGTTGTGCGTGCAAGGCAATCCCCTGTCCATACTGCTTGCAAAGATTCCCCCTCCTCTCAGTCTTCACTTGTTATGGCAGTTTCTCAAGAAACAGCATCAACGTCCACGTCAGCGTTCAATTGTCCTTATCCCAGACCTTTGAACGAAAGAGCAAATTCGCAGCCAACGCCCCACAGGCCACAGTCCTAAATTCGCACATTTCACGACTGCTTGCGTTGGAAATGCTGCCTTTTAGGCTGGTGGAGACGGAATCCTTCCGCAACCTTGTGGCGGTGGCCGTCCCTCGGTGCTCGGTCCCCAGCCGACACTATTTTGCCCGGTGTGCCATCCCCGCACTACACAAGCATGTGTCCCAAAACATCTGCCGTGCCCTCAACAACGCAATTACTGGGAGAGTCCACCTGACAACGGACACGTGGACAAGAGCTTGTGGCCAGGGACGGTACATCTCTCTGACGGCACACTGGGTAAACATAGTGGAAGCCGGGAACCAGTCGGACCTTGGGACGGAACACATCCTCTCCACATCGAGGATTGCGTGCCCTATGTCAGTCAGAGTTGCCCCCACAGTGTACAGCTCCTGATGATCATCCTCCTCATGTTCACCCTCCATCTCAGATATCACCGCATCAGTTACAAGCTGGAAGCACTGCCGTACTGCCTCCGCCAAGCTGTAACAGGCTGTGCTGAAACTCATAAACTTAGGTGATAAACCTCACAGTTGTGGACAGCTGTGAAAGAGCAGGCAGATCTGTGGCTGAGACCGCTGAACCTACATCCAGGCATGGTCGTGTGTGACAATGGCCGTAACCTGGTGGCGGCTCTGAGGCGAGATCACACACGTACCATGCCTGGGTCATGTGCTTAAGCTCGTGGTTCAGCGGTTTCTTAAATCGTACCCCGAGTTGCCAGATCTGCTCGTCGAAGTACGCCGCCTGTCAGCTCATTTTCAGAAGTCGGCTACAGCTTCCGCCGCCCTTGCTGTGTTGCAACAGCGTTTGCAGCTTCCGTCACACCGACTTGTGTGTGATGTCCCTGACGCGCCCCTGGGCCTGAGTCGCGCAGCGTTGCGCACGCGGGAGCCTACCCGGAGCCGGATCTGATAGGGGTAGTAGTCTTGTGGCGGTGACCCGGTCCGTGCCCAGGGAGTCAGACTAAGTGGCGGTGTATTAGCAGTAGATGTAGGACGACTACGCCACTCGTTGAATGCAGCTATGGAGCTGCCGCTGCAGGGCAGACCGCTGAGGCCGGTGGAAGGATGGTGCAGCGTGGATGGTATAACCCCCAACGGGAGGGGTATGGCCTCAGGTCAGCCGACGTGGATGATGGGGGTAGCAGGAACCACTCAGAGACGATGCGGTGTAGTTCAGGGTCTTTACTGGTGACAAAGATAGACCCTCCCGGAGTACTGGCTAGCGGTCGGGGCCTGGTCAGTCCTTGAGTAGATGGGATCCCCCTTGGCCAGGCGGAGTTGTAGGCCTCCCCAACTAATTGTACTCTTCTGGCTACCTTGCTAGAGGCGGGTAAAGGTAGCCCACGTCCCTGAGTGTACCGTGTGGTGCTCACCCGTATGGCCGGTGACTCGGGGCCTTCTAGTGGCTTCCGCTCCACGACGGCGGTGCTGGTCCCACGCGTGTGACCGTGCCTTCGGGTTTCTTGGCCAGAGGACCTGAAATCCCCTGCCGGGCGGTTTCTGCTGCTGGGTCAGGGTTAGTCCCCACAGCCTCGGACTCCGGGTCCGGTGGTAACTCTTCAATCAGGGCGAGCTCTTCAGCTGCCAGCCCCTGATTCCTTTTAGCACGACTTCCTCAGAGCTCCTGATCTTTCTTTCCTATAGCTGCTTCTCCTCTTCTCTCTCTACTCTTCTATTCTCTTCTCTCTAACCCTGCCTCAGCCCCAGTTTTATATAGGGGAAGTTCTTCCCCTCCCAGGACTGGGCAGGAGGTGTGGCATGCATAGGATTCCTGACCAAGAGACCTCCCACCTGCTCTCAGACATAACATTGCTATTACTGTGGAGACCAGAGCCCTGGGGTGCCACATTCCCCCCTAGTGAAATTTAGTACTCCGGGACTAAACATACTTTTGTAAACATAACAAGGTGTAAACAAAAACAGTACAATAAAGAAAACACATTAGGATGGTCACGGCGTGTCCGCAACCGGGTGTAACTTTTGAGGAAAACAAGGGTGTCCATTTCACCAACACAGGGAGACGTAACCAGGTAGGGGTCTGTCCTGCCCCGAGTCCTTAACAGTCTTTTAGTCCGTCCTGGGTTACGCTCCAACTATATGCACAAAGGATTCCCGGTAAATCCACCAAAGACTCCTATAAATAACTAGAAACACATAATTATACACAAGCAACAATAAACAGGTAAACATTAATAAAACAGCTTGAACATTTAGATCCTCCACCGTATGGGCAACTGGCCTCTAGTGACCCTAGTGGACCTACGGAGCTGGTTGACTGGTCCTGAGCTACAGGGTATAGGAGCTGTCAAGGGTAAACTGGGCAGCCGTCTACGGACTCTTTGGGTCACTAGGGGTATGGCAGGCTCACTATAAGCAGAGGGTTGATTTTCCTGGTCTGCTTGTGTGGGGCCTTCTGCCTCCTGGACCGGCTGTTCTTCCCGCTCTACCTGTGTCTCCTTAGGCACTTGGGATGCTGGTTGGAGGAACGTGAGGACGGGTACCACAACAGCACCATTGACTTGAGTCCAAGACCGAGGGAAGTCTCCGAGCACAGTACTAACCCTATCTTCCCTTTCCTCTACGGGTCGAGGGTCCTCTTGTTCCTCTTCAGGGTTCCGTAGCTGTTCGGGACACTTCTTCAGGTGATCCCGGGATACAATGGCTGTGGTTTCCCCTCCGTCTTTACTGATCGTACAGATCTTTGGGTTGTCGTGGCTTGAGGGCAGTACGGTGTACGGGTCCTTCTCCCACTGGTCGTCCAACTTGTGGAGCCGTCTTTTCCTCTTCAAGACCTGCTCTCCGGGCACCAGGGGAACAGCGGGAGCATACTGGTTGTAAGTTTTCTCTGGTCTTTCCCTAGCTTGACAGAGACTACGCTCCACGCTCTCCTGTACTTTTCGGTACTGCTGCTGCCTCTCTGTGTCCCAGTCTGCTTCTGGTGAAGTGTCCTCGGGTGTCAGGACTCCCATCTCCAGATCAACAGGAAGCTTACCAGGTCTTGCCCTCATCAGGTAAGCCGGGGTACAGTTGGTGGAACCTACAGGGATGTGGTTGTATAGGTCCACCAGGTCGGGCAGCTTCTCAGGCCACAGACTGCGTTCCTCCAGGGGCAATGTTTTCAGAAGATCTATCACCACCTGGTTCATTTTCTCACAAAGTCCATTAGTTTGCGGGTGATAGGGTGTTGTTCTTATCTTCCGGCAGCCATACAGGGTGCAGAACTCCTGGAAGACCTCTGCTTCAAAGGCAGGCCCCTGGTCCGTCAGCACCTGCTCCGGGTATCCGTGCGGACGGCAGAAGTGCTGCTGGAAGGCTCTAGCTGCTGTTTGAGCCGTTAAGTCCTTGACGGGGACGACAACCAAGAACCGGGAGTAGTGATCCACGATGGTTAACGCGTAGACGTAGCCACTTCTGCTTGGGGTCAGTTTTACATGATCCAAGGCTACCAGTTCCAACGGCTGTCTGGTGATGATGGACCGCAGGGGAGTCTTCTGGCTGGCACGGTCCCTCCTTCTTAGGTTGCATGGGCCACAGTCTCTGCACCACCTCTCGATGGTTCCTCTCATGCCTACCCAATGGAACCGCCCGCGCAGCAGGAACTCCAGCTTCTTCCATCCGAAATGTCCAGCTCCGTCGTGGTATGCCTCCATCACCATAGCTGCGTCTCTTCTTGGCACCACTACTTGCCAGATTAGTTCATGCGTCCGGGAGTTAACCATTCTGCGGCACAACTTCCCTTTGTAAAGGAACAGTCGACTCTTCTCAGCCCACAGTTGTTTGGCTTCCTCCGGAGCGTCCGGGTCAAGGCGTGCATCTGGCCGAGTCAGCATCTCCTTTACCAGTCGGACGGCAGGGTCACTGTCTTGCGTCTCCACCCAGTTGTAATGAGGTAAGGGGTTGAACGTAGCGGATTGCTTACTCCTTACACGGTGGGAATACTGGATAGTTCCATGACGGTGGAACGCGGGGAGCTCAACTTCTTCCAGTCCCTCTGAATCTTCCCCTACGTCCGGTAGGTTTGGCATCCTGGACAGGGCGTCCGCGTTGGTATTGGAGCGTCCTGCCCGGTATTTGATTGTAAACTCATAGTTGGACAAGCGGGCCATCCATCTCTGCTCTAGGGCACCGAGTCTTGCAGTGTCCAGGTGTGTCAACGGGTTGTTATCCGTGTACACGGTGAACCGGGAAGAAGCGAGGTAGTGCTTAAAGCGTTCGGTGACTGCCCACACCACTGCCAGGAACTCTAGCTTAAATGAGCTGTAATTCTCAGGGTTTCTTTCGGTGGGTCGCAGTTTTCGGCTGGCGTAAGCAATTACCCTTTCTTTCCCCTGCTGGATCTGGGACAGTACGGCTCCTAGCCCGATGTTACTGGCGTCGGTGTAGAGGATAAAGGGCTGGCTATAATCAGGGTACGCCAGGATTTCATCCCCCGTGAGGGCCATCTTCAGCTGGCGGAAGGACTCTTCTTCCAGCTTCTCCCATCTGAAGGGTGGCTTCTGGTTCTTGGCCTTCCTGGACTGGCCTATCAGGAGGTCCTGCATAGGAGCTGCCTTTTTGGTGAAACCGGGAATGAACCTTCGGTAGTAGCCTACCAACCCGAGGAACTGCCTCACTTCCTTTACGCTGGAGGGGCTTGGCCATTCCTTAATTGCGGTGATCTTATCAGGGTCGGGAGCCACTCCGTCAGCACTCACCACGTGTCCCAGGTACTGCACCTTTGGCTTCAGGAGGTGACACTTGGAGGGTTTCACCTTTAGGCCGTAACTTGCCAGAGCTTCGAACACTTCCGCCAGGTGTTTCAGGTGGTCCTCGTAGGTCTTGGAGTAGACGATGACATCGTCCAGGTATAACAGGACCGTCTCAAAGTTTCGGTGTCCCAGACAGCATTCCATCAATCGCTGGAAGGTTCCTGGTGCGTTGCAGAGTCCAAACGGCATGCAGGTAAACTCGCTAAGTCCCATCGGGGTGGTGAATGCGGTCTTCTCCCGATCCGCCTCTGCTACAGGAACCTGCCAGTACCCGCTAGTGAGATCCATGGTGGAGAAGAAGTTAGCAGATTTTAAAGCAGCCAAAGACTCCTCTATTCTTGGTAAGGGGTACGCATCTTTGTGTGTGATACGGTTAATTTTCCGGTAATCTACACACATTCTCATGGTGTTGTCTTTCTTTTTGACCAAGACTAGTGGAGCTGCCCAGGGGCTACAGCTATCCCTGATTACCCCAGCCTCCTTCATGTCTCTAAGCATCCCCTTGGCGTGTTGGTAGTGTGCAGGGGGTACGGGTCGATACCTCTCTTTTATGGGAGGATGGTCTCCCGTGGGGATGTGGTGTTCTACCCCCTTGACTCGCCCGAAGTCTAACGGGTGTTTACTAAACACTCTCTCGTACTCTTGAACCACCCGGTAGACTCCCTGTTTCTGGTGGGAGGGAGTGGAGTCAGTACCCAAATGTAGTTGCTGACACCAATCCTCCATTATTTTCTTAGATCCGTTACCTTCCTCCGGATGAGATGGAGGCAAGGGTTCCACAGACTGTATAGAATTTTGGTTGATAGTATATAATTTGGCTAGCGTAGCATACCGGGGCAGGTATACTTCCCTTTTCCCGATATTTATTATGCGAACGGGCACCCTCCCATGGCGTACATCAACTACCCCCCGGGCTGTCAAAATGGTGGGCCTACTGTCTGAGTAGACTGGTTCTACCATGGCCTGGTAATCTCTACCTCTCAGACCAATAGCTGCCCGGCACCAAATCATCATTTCACTTTTCGGGGGCATGGCAATAGGGAAAGGGTCACACATTCTTACGCTACCAATCTCACCGCTGGAGAGTTCCACTTGTTGCCGTCGCATCAGTGCCCGGATCTCTTTCTGGAGCACTCGCTGCTGGCCGGAGCTGGCGTTCTTGGCAACCTGCTGTAAAATGAAAATCACCTCTGCAAGACAATTTTCAATCACATTAGTTCCTAGAGTTATCTTTGGGTGACTCTCGCGCTTGTCAATGTCTACAATGATCAGTCCCTGTGCTGCCAGTTCGACTCTACCGATTTTAATGGTCATCTCTTTAAATCCGATCTGCGGCACGGGTTGACCATTGCTGGCGATGATACTCAAGTCGTCGTCAGGGTAGCGGGTTATATCCGAGTCATTCCAGTACTGCTTGAAGAGCACGTACGGGATGGTGGTGACCTGTGACCCGGTGTCCAGTAGGGCACTCATAGGAATGCCATCCAGTACCACAGGCAAGACTGCACGTCCTCCCACATATTTGTCGCGCCAGTTCGACGGGCCTGGTGATCTTTTTCCTGGGGGTTGGCCCTCTACCCCAGGTTGTGCCAGTTTAAAGGACAGTACCTTGCCATATGTCCGGGTTGATTGCAGCGGCGGCAGATGGGTTGTCCGTCCTCGTTGTATCGGTCGCTGGGTCTTCCTCTGGCCGGTGGGGTCCTCCTTGGTCGACGCCACGGGATGTCCTCCGGTCCGGATGCCAGCTGGATCTTCCCTGGAGCAGAAACCTGTAAAGACTGCACAGTTCGGGTTAGCGCAGCAACGCTTTTAGCTAGCTCTTGGACCTGATGGTGCAGGTCTGGAGCCGGGTCATTGTTCAAAGCCTGCGCATCAGCCCCCACAGGCCCTGCCGACAAGGGCGCCGCCTCCTGGTGGTAAGTGATAGCTGGGCGCCTGTGGGTCACAACGCCACCCGGTGCCGGTTCTCGGAGCACCCGGATGGCTCTGTCCTTGAACTGTGCAAAGTCCAGATGAGGATCCTGTAAGGCTATGGCCCGCAACTGGGTTCGGTGGACATTGCAATATAGTCCCTCTATAAATTGTTCGGTCAACAGCCTGTCCTCGTTTCCCACGCTGTCGGGGTCAGTCTGCTTAATGGCTCTCAGGGCCTCTTGTAGGTTTAGTGCATAGTCCCTTATACTCTCATGTGCTCGCTGCTTGCACCCATAGAATTTAAGCTTAATCTCGGCTGAGGTGCGGGTATCAAAGGTGTCCCTCAGCCAGGTTAGTATCCCTGCGACAGTCCTCCTCCCAGGTGGCCAGGACTTTACCTCCCTTTGGGCTGCCCCGGTTAGTTGGGCCACCAGGATGCTCACTTTTTGCTCTTCTGTGAGGGGGTACACCTGGAAGAAGCTATCCAGCTTTTCTCTAAAGTCATTCAGGGTATGTGACTCCCCTGAGTATTGGGGTAGCCAGGCTGCTCCCGGGATATAGGGCATGGTGAAAGGCATGACTGCAGCAGCGCTGGCGCTGGCGGGGGTTGAGGCAGTGAAGCTCTCCTCCGTATCCGACATCTTCCTCCCCCCTAGTGGACCGTGGCCTACCTTGCGATGATCCTCTTCCGTAGGCCGCGGCTCCGCAGTGGATCGTCAGGGTTGAGGACCTTCCGTCGCGCTCCTGTGACGTCGGCGTCTGCTGGGCTCCTTCCAGGACCTTACGCAACGTCCGGACGTGAGGCGGGGCTTCAGTTCTCGCGCGCTTTCGGAGTCCACGCCCCTCTTCTTCCCGCGCGGCGTCTTCAAGATGGCGTCCAACGGCGGGAAAACTCCACGGATGGCGGGAAGAAGGCAGAAGATGGCGCCGGATGGCGGGAAAACTTCGCGGATGGCGGGAAGAAGGTAGAAGATGGCGCCGGATGGCGGGAAACTTCACCACTGGTAAGTTTGAACAGTCTTTTTCAGGCACGCAGTACCCGGTGGTTGCGGGCACGTAATCCTGCCGACTACGCCAAAAGTTGACGCGCCCCTGGGCCTGAGTCGCGCAGCGTTGCGCACGCGGGAGCCTACCCGGAGCCGGATCTGATAGGGGTAGTAGTCTCGTGGCGGTGACCCGGTCCGTGCCCAGGGAGTCAGACTAAGTGGCGGTGTATTAGCAGTAGATGTAGGACGACTACGCCACCCGTTGAATGCAGCTATGGAGCTGCCGCTGCAGGGCAGACCGCTGAGGCCGGTGGAAGGATGGTGCAGCGTGGATGGTATAACCCCCAACGGGAGGGGTATGGCCTCAGGGCAGCCGACGTGGATGATGGGGGTAGCAGGAACCACTCAGAGACGATGCGGTGTAGTTCAGGGTCTTTACTGGTGACAAAGATAGACCCTCCCGGAGTACTGGCTAGCGGTCGGGGCCTGGTCAGTCCTTGAGCAGATGGGATCCCCCTTGGCCAGGCGGAGTTGTAGGCCTCCCCAACTAATTGTACTCTTCTGGCTACCTTGCTAGAGGCGGGTAAAGGTAGCCCACGTCCCTGAGTGTACCGTGTGGTGCTCACCCGTATGGCCGGTGACTCGGGGCCTTCTAGTGGCTTCCGCTCCACGACGGCGGTGCTGGTCCCACGCGTGTGACCGTGCCTTCGGGTTTCTTGGCCAGAGGACCTGAAATCCCCTGCCGGTCGGTTTCTGCTGCTGGGTCAGGGTTAGTCCCCACAGCCTCGGACTCCGGGTCCGGTGGTAACTCTTCAATCAGGGCGAGCTCTTCAGCTGCCAGCCCCTGATTCCTTTTAGCACGACTTCCTCAGAGCTCCTGATCTTTCTTTCCTATAGCTGCTTCTCCTCTTCTCTCTCTACTCTTCTCTTCTCTTCTCTTCTCTCTAACCCTGCCTCAGCCCCAGTTTTATATAGGGGAAGTTCTTCCCCTCCCAGGACTGGGCAGGAGGTGTGGCATGCATAGGATTCCTGACCAAGAGACCTCCCACCTGCTCTCAGACATAACATTGCTATTACTGTGGAGACCAGACCCCTGGGGTGCCACATCCCTACACGTTGGAACTCTACCCTCCACATGTTGCAAAGGATTTGTGAGCAGAAGAGAGCAGTTGTAGAGTACCAGCTGCAACAAGGCCGTCGATATTCAGGTCAGACTCCACACATAAGACCTCAGGAGTGGACCTGGATGTCTGACATATGTACCATCCTGACAATCTTTGAGGAGTCCACCAAGATGGTGAGTGGCGATGACGCCATCATTAGCGTCAGCATCCCACTTGTCTGTCTTTTGCAACGCACTCTGCAGAGAATTAAAGAGGAGGCATTGCAGCCAGAGTATGATGAGATGGATCAAGAAGCCGTAGCGGGCGATTACACACAGCCCAGCCTCATCTCATCCCAATGTGCATTGGGGGACCATGAGGGAGAGGAGGAGGAGGAAGAAAAACAGGAGCTGGTATCATGTTCTTTAGACTGTAGTACCTGTACAACTGTCATATCATCGGTTTAGCGTGGGTGGCCTGAGGACGGGGAGGAGGAGGAGAGCATGGTCAGTCGTGATCTTGGTGAGCACACGGAAGTCTTGCCCGTTACCAGTCTGGCACGCATGGCTGACTTTATGTTACGCTGCCTTAACCGTGACCCTCGCGTTGTCAAAATGTTGGGTGACAGTCATTACTGGTTGGTGACACTTTTAGACCCCCGCTACAAGGAGAAATTTCACTCTCTTATTCCTGAGGTGGAGAGGTCTACAAAAATGGGGCAGTACCAGAAGGCTCTTGCTGCAGAACTGTTAAAAAAAAAAATTCCCATCTGAACACGCTAGCGGCAGAGGTCACAGTTGGTTGCCCAACCAAGGCGTACAGGCGAGCGAGACGCAACTCCAATCCAGCAGAGGCAGGGGAACACTGTCAACGTTCTGGGACAGTTTTCTGAGACCCACCCAATTTACAGGCCCTGAGGCTCAGGGTACTCTCACAAGGAGTGGAAAGTTTCAAAAGATGGTGAGGGGGAGTACCTTGCCGACCGTACCAGCGTCCTCCGTGATTCCTCTGTGCCTTTTAATTATTGGGTATCCAAGCTGGACACTTGGAATGAACTTTCTCTGTATGCCTTGGAGGTCCTGGCCTTCCCTGCCGCTAGCGTGTTATCGGAGCGTGTTTTTAGTGCCGCTGGGGGAATTATAACTGATAAGTGTTAGAACTCTCCTGTTAGGTTTTTTCTAGTTTGCTTGTCACATGACCTTTTTTGCCTATTTAAACCTGCTCCGCCCTTCTGGCCTTGCTGGACTTCATTGTAATTTCAACTCTTTATCTAGCCAGGTGCTTTGTTACCTTACTCCGTCAGTTTAGCTAGGTCTCTTGACCTCTATTTTCTATGTTGTTTTGTTTGTCCTTTTCTGCTACAATTTCTGTTAGGAGGTGTCCATCTTACTCCCAGTCCCTAGTTCTTGTAGGGATCCCTCCCTCACATCTATAGGTCTTCGTACAGACTAGCTGAGGACTTTAGCGGGTCTGATCACAGGATCAGGTTCCTCGCTACAACGTAGCGGGTTAAGCTTAGTTCTATTGTAGGGACAGATCTCCTTTCTTTCCTTAGTGCTTGTAGCAGATCATAACAGTAAGTCCAGCCCAAAAATATCTCTTAAGGAAAGACTTCCCATTTCCATCATGGTGTCGGTTCAGGATTTGGCTCAACGCCTGCAGGGACTCTCTCTGGAGGTGGCCGAGCTCCAACAACACGTGAGTAGCTGTTCTGGAGCACATTTTGTGGAGCCACAGGTACGTTTGCCTGATTTATATTTTGGTGATCAAGAAGATTTTTTTTCCTTTTAAAAATGCTTGTTTATTATATTTTCGTTTGAGACCCAGATCCTCTGGTGATGAATCACAGCGCATAGGGTTCATAATGTCACTTTTGCGCAAAGAACCTCAGGGATGGGCCTTTTCTCTCCAACCTAGTGATCCATGCTTTAGATCAGTGGATAGTTTTTTTTCTGCTTTGGGTCTGTTGTATGATGATCCTGATCGTGTCTCATCAGCTGAGACTGAATTGAGACGTTTGAGGCAGGGATCAGGTAATGTGGAAAAATATTGTTCTCACTTACGTCGGTGGTCTGCCCAGGTGGGGTGGAACGATTCAGCTTTGAAAAGTTTGTTTCTTGCGGGGCTAGGTGAAAGGGTTAAGGATCTGCTGATTGCTTATCCCACACCTGGAAACTTGCAGGAGGCAATGCAATTAGCTATATGGGTGGACAGGAGACTGCGTGCAAGGGTTAATGAGAGTAAAACCTCTGCCATGTCAGCTCCGAGTCTTGAGAGGGTCTGTACTGACATTGGAGAGCCGATGGAGATTGGGGCGATGGCACCCCGCTCTCAGGAAAAAGACCGCAGGTTTTCTGAAGGTTTGTGCTTTTATTGCGGAAAATCTGATCATTTCATTAAGAACTGTGTGCTTCGTATGAACAAAGAAAAAAAAAAAGGTCAGTTACGCCCATATAGCCTGTTTAAATACTAAGCGGGTATTCCTATCTGCTACTACCGTTGCTCAGGAAGAATTAATTGAATTTCGGGTATTTGTGGATTGTGGTTCTACTCTGAATGTGATTGATGGGGGGATTCTTGGAAAAACTTAAATTAAAACCCAAACCTTTGTCATCCCCTATTGCTGTGGTTTCCGTCGATGGCTCTCCCTTGAAGAGTGTTACTCACAAGGTCTGTGAATTTCCCCTCACTATTAATGGTGTTCACCAAGAGAATTTGGATTTGGTAATATTAAATAATTTGCCTTGTCCAGTAGTTTTGGGGTTGCCCTGGTTAAAATTGTACAATCCTGTACTGGATTGGTCTACCAATGAAATTAAGTCCTGGAGCCCTAAGTGTTATGACAAGTGTTGTAACGGACGTATTGCTGCGGTGGAAAAAGGGGAATTACCTGTACCTATTTAGGATTTTTGGAGAGTTTTTTCTGAGGATGAGTCACAAATTTTGCCTCCCCATAGAGACTATGATTGTACCATTGAATTTGTCCATGGAGCGACTCTTCCTAAAAGTCGTTTATTTAATCTTACTATTCCTGAGAGAAAGGCTTTGGAGGAATACATACAAACGAGCTTGGCCGCCGGTCACATTAGGCCTTCCAAGTCTCCTGTGGCTGTTGGATTTTTTTTTGTTAAAAAAAAAGGACGGCGGTTTACGTCCTTGTCTGGATTTTCGTGAGATTAATAAAATTACTGTACGCAATCCTTACCCACTGCCATTGATTCCTGATTTGTTTAACCAGTTAGTGGGGGCCAAGTGGTTCTCTAAAATTGATGTCCGGGGGGCATACAATTTGTTGCGCATGAAGGACGGTGATGAATGGAAGACTGCTTTTAACACTCCTATGGGTCATTTTGAGAATCTGGTTATGCCTTTCGGTCTTACCAATGCACCAGCATTTTTTCAGAATCTTATTAATGACATCCTTAGACCTTTGATCGGCAAAAATTTGGTTGTGTATTTGGATGACATTTTGATTTATTCAACGGATCTGGAGTCTCATTGGCGGAGCGTACGTGAGGTATTACAGTTATTAATTGACAATTCGCTTTTTGCTAAGCTGGAGAAATGTGAGTTCGCTGTACAGAGAATTAGTTTTTTGGGCTACATTATCTCCAGCGAGGGCTTTGAGATGGACCCGGTGAAAGTTCAAGCTGTGCAGGAATGGCCTAGGTCTATTGGTTTGAAATCGATACAGAGGTTTTTGGGTTTCGCCAATTAATACAGAAAATTCATTAAAAATGTTTCTATTATTGTCAAACCACTGACCGATCTCACCAGGAAAGGTGCTAATGCGGTTCAGTGGACTACTGAGGCCATTGAAGCTTTTGTGTTTCTAAAGGAGAGGTTCAGCTCTGCTCCCATCCTTATGCAGCCTGATGTGACTAAGCCGTTTTTGGTTGAGGTTGATGCTTCTTCGGTGGGGGTTGGTGCGGTGTTGTCTCAGAAAAACAAGGATGGAGTACATCCCTGTGCTTTTTTTTCAAAAAAATTTTCTGAGACTGAACTTAATTACGATATTGGTAATCGGGAATTGTTGGCTATTAAACTCGCATTTGAACACTGGCGTCATCTCTTGGAAGGTGCTGAATTTCCCATTCAGGTTTTCACTGATCATAAAAATCTGATCTATCTTGATGCTGCCAAGCGCTTGAATGCCCGTCAGGCTAGGGGGGCACTTTTTTTCTCGCGGTTTAATTTTTCTGTTACTTACATCCCGGGTACCAAGAATGTTAAAGCTGATGCTTTGTCTCGCAGCTCATCTCCCATGGTCGGTGCTGAGGAGGAGGAGAGCATTTTACAAGAAGGTGTTGTGATTGCTGCATTGGACTCCGTTTTGGAAGATGAGATTCTTAAAGCACAGGAGAATGCCCCATCTAACACTCCCCATGGGAGGTTGTTTGTGCCTAGGACCTTTAGGAGAGATTTGTTTGTTGAGTGTCATGAGTCTCGGTTGGCAGGTCATCCAGGAATTTCTGAGACCAAGAGACTTGTGGGTCGCAGTTTTTGGTGGCCTGGATGGCAGAAGGAAGTTATTAAGTGGGTGCGTCAATGTACTGTGTGTGCTAGATCTAAGTCTTCACATGCTCCTGCTGCGGGATTGCTTTGCCCTCTGGAGGTTCCTAGTGCACCTTGGACACATCTGGCTATGGACTTTATTACTGACCTTCCCCCCTCTGAGGGATTCACGGTCATCTGGGTGGTCGTGGACCGTTTTAGCAAGATGTGTCACTTGGTTCCCTTCATCAAACTGCCCTGCGCTAAGACACTCGCTAAGGCCTTTGTCAAGGAGATTGTGAGACTCCATGGCCTTCCTACTGACATTGTTTCTGATAAGGGACCTCAGTTCGTGGCTCGTTTTTGGCGTGCCTTTTGTGACAGGTTGGGAGTTCATTTGTCATCTTCATCTGGATATCATCCTGCGTCTAATGGCCAGACAGAAAGGAAGAACCAGGATGTTGAGCAGTTCTTGCATTGTTTTGTGGCAGACAATCAAGAGGGGTGGTCTGAGTTTCTGCCACTTGCTGAATTTGCTCTTCACAACCATACATCCTCTTCTGCTGGGTGTTCGCCTTTTTTTTGTTGTTCTAGGAGACATCCGTCTTTTGGGTCATTCTCCAAATTGCTATTGGCTGTGCCTGAGGAGGAGAGTTTTTCCGGTGATTTGGAAAGAGTTTGGACAGATGTGCGTGGTAATCTGCAGGAAGCTAACAAAAAATCTAAGAGGTACTTTGACAGGAAACGTCAAAAGGTTTTGTTTACGGCTGGTGACATGGTTTGGTTGTCCTCTAAGAATCTGCGGTTGAGGATTCCTTCTAAAAAATTGGGTCCCAAGTTTGTAGTGCCCTTTAAGGTGCTTCAGGTAGTTAACCAATCTGCTGTTAGGTTGGAGATTCCCACCTCCTGGAAGATTAATCCGGTGTTCCATGTTTCTCTATTGAAAAAAGCTGATGTATCTGATAGAGACGCCACTGCCACTGTTCCTCTGGTGGTGGAGGACGGGGAATATGAAATTTCCCGCATCCTTAATTCTAGACGGTATAGAGGGAGTTTGCAGTATCTCATCCCTTGGAAGGGTTTCGGTCCCGAGGATAACTCATGGGTGAGGGCGGATGATGTTTCTGCTTCCAGACTTGTCAGAGCATTTCACAGGAGGTTTCCTGATAAGCCTGGGCCTAGGGGATCCAGAGGATCCTCATAGAAGAGGGGGTACTGTTAGAACTCTCCTGTTGGGTTTTTTCTAGTTTGCTGGTCACATGACCTTTTTTGCCTATTTAAACCTGCTCTGCCCTTCTGGCCTTGCTGGACTTCATTGTAATTTCAACTCTTTATCTAGCCAGGTGCTTTGTTACCTTACTCCGTCAGTTTAGCTAGGTCTCTTGACCTCTATTTTCTATGTTGTTTTGTTTGTCCTTTTCTGCTACAATTTCTGTTAGGAGGTGTCCATCTTACTCCCAGTCCCTAGTTCTTGTAGGGATCCCTCCCTCACATCTATAGGTCTTCATACAGACTAGCTGAGGACTTTAGCAGGTCTGATCACAGGATCAGGTTCCCCGTTACATCGTAGGGATTAAGCTTAGTTCTATTGTAGGGACAGATCTCCTGTCTTTCCTTAGTGCTTGTAGCAGATCATAACAATAAACGCACTCAGCCATGTGAGGATTTTTTTTTTTTTTCAGAACGAGTTGTAGTTTTGAATGATGCAATTAATTTTGCTATAAAACATACATTATAAAAGAGGCAGCCATACTTGCCAATACTTAGTCGCAATACTAATATACTACGGGATGTATCAGCCCTCAGGTGGAGACAGAGCTGGTGCAAAATACTAATGAAATAACCACTCTCACACCTACCATTTTTTTTTGGACCATAAGACGCACCTAGGTTTTAGAGGAGAAAAAAAAAATTGAAGCAAAAAACGTGTTCATGATGCACTTTTAAGTGGGAGGAGGTCTTCTTCTGACACTGGTATAGGGGTAATGTCCCCCAATTCTGACAATATCCCCCATCCTGGTATGTATGCATGGCACCCCTAATCCCTATCCTGGTGTGCATGGCACTCCTAATCCCTTTCCTGGTGTGCATGGCACCCCTAATCCCTTTCCTGGTGTGCATGGCACCCCTAATCCCTGTCCTGGTATGCATGGCACCCCTCATCCCTGTCCTGGTATGCATGGCACCCCTCATCCCTGTCCTGGTATGCATGGCACCCCTCATCCCTGTCCTGGTATGCATGGCACCCCTCATCCCTTTCCTGGTATGCATGGCAACCCTCATCCCTGTCCTGGTATGCATGGCACCCCTCATCCCTGTCCTGGTATGCATGGCACCCCTCATCCCTGTCCTGGTATGCATGGCACCCCTCATCCCTGTCCTGGTATGCATGGCACCCCTCATCCCTGTCCTGGTATGCATGGCACCCCTCATCCCTGTCCTGGTATGCATGGCACAGCAATCCCCATCCTGGTATGCATGGCACAGCAGTCCCCATCCTGGTATGACCCCCTCATCTTTATCCTGTTACATATGCCCCCATCATCTTTATCCTGGTATGTATGGCCCGCTCATCTTTATTCTGGTTTGTATGGCCCCCTCATCTTTATCCTGGTTTGTATGGCCCCCTCATCCTTATCCTAGTATGCATGGTCCCCGTAATCCCCATCATGCTGCACATATAAAAAAATAAATATATAAACACTCCTACTCACCTTTCTTCTCTCCTCCAGCGCTGACGCCTGTCTGCCCGCACTGATCTCCCCATGTGAGCCGCGCATGGCGTCACTGCCATGCGCGGCTCACAAGGAGAGATCAGCTGTCGGAAGTCACTGCTCCCCGCGCCGGGACTGTGTGCGCGGGGATCAGTGACTTCATGCTCCTTCATAGCCGGCACACAGCTTAGCCGCGCTGCGGCTCCTGCTGCTGCCGGGTTATCTCGTGTGCCCGCTTATTAAAGGGAATGAATATTCACCCCCTCCCCACGCCCATGGGCATGGAGAGAGGTTAAATATTCATGCCCTTAACAGCGGGCACAGGCGATTCCGGCAGCAGCTGCGGCTACACTGTGTGCTGCTATTAAGGAGCATGAATATTCAGTGTTCCCCATGGGCGTGGGGAGCAGTGAATATTCATTTTCTTTAGCAGCGGGGACAGCGTAGGCTGCTGCCTCCTGTGCCCCGCTCCTCCACCGCTACAGCTCCCCACAGCACAGTATATATACTCACCCCTCCCCAACATTCGGACTATAAGATGCACCCCCCATTTTCCTCCAAAATTTTGGAGGAAAAAAATGCGTCTTATGTAGCACCCTGAGGATTCGGCTGCTACAGGAGTATTACACCTCAAGCCAGAGGTGTGGTATTCCACTCCCGGGTAAGGATAGAGTGTGGAACTGAGCTCAGTAGGCTGCATGCACTACATACATCCCATTTCCGGGGGACAGATCAATGGTACTCCCACTAGAGAAATGTGCAGGTACGACAGTGTCTGTCCCTGGCTGGAGTGGGAGGGGGGTGGAACATCCCAGTAGTGTAGGGGCAGATAGGGGGAGCAGTCTGGGTAATGCTAGGAGCTCATTGGGTTCTGGTCACCTGAGCTCACACATAGAGGGAGTATATAAGGTGGGAACCATCTTAGATCAGGGTCAGACAGGCAGACAGTTACCAGTCAGTCTTTGTAGAGGAAGAGAGCAGAGGAGAAGAGCATATCCAAGGCCAAGAGAGAGAGAGGAGAAAGAAGGACCCAGAGGGGGAGAAGAGGGAACCCCAAGAGCCCAAATACAACCAGAAGGGTGAAGGGTTGGCACAAGGGTACCGGATCCCAAGCTGGTGGAGGGCACTAATCCTCAGCCAGAGACCGGAGGTTGTGGGCAGGATCTGCCACGACCCCCCCACTAAATCCACCCGGAAGGCAAACCAAGCATAGGGTCAGGGAACCCAGAGACAAGGGTTTTACCAACAAGAGGCCCGAGGGAGCCGGACATAGGTGGATCCCTGGTGGGGAAGGCCAGAGAGAAGGAACGTCAGAAAGGGAGCTCAGGATCACGCTCCAGAATTACTTGGGGGTTGGCCGAGTCCAGGACCTGGTGGACGCAGCACGGCTCGGGCGGTCACTCAAGGCCGGAGTGACCAACACAAAAGCAGTAAGTAAAAACCCTGAACTGCACAGCCCGACTCTGAGTCTCATTACCATCCTCACTGCACCTCCACAACCACCATCCTCTGCAACTGACCCCCTGAGGCTATACCCCTCCCGTTGGGGGTTATACTACCAGAGCTGCACAAACACCACCAGCCTCAGCGGACCCTGCTGCAGCGGCGGCCGTATTGACCGCAAATCAACGGGTGGCGTAGTCGACACTAAAGAACATCCAGCAACATCTGTAGGACTGCCACACACTGAGCTTGACACCCTGGGCACGGACCGGGTCACCGCCACTCGGAGACTACAACCCCCATCTGATCCGGCTCCGGGTATCCCCCAAACAACACTGGCCCAGGGGGCGCGTCAACTTTGGCGTAGTCGGCAGGATAACGTGCCCGCAACAACCGGGTACTGCGTGCCTGAAGAAAAGTTCACCGTTACCTCAAAAAGAAGTCTCCCGCCGGTTCCGGAGGGTCCCCGCCAACGGACCCCATCACAGGTCGATTCCCGCCGGTTGTCCGCCATTTGCAGCTTTTTCCCGCCATCCATGGAGTTTCCCGCCACTGGGAGACGATTCCCGCCATTTCCAAAGATTTCCCGCCTTGGAAGAGCGGACGCCATTATGGGCGTGCCAGAGGGTGGCAAAAGGCCACCTCCCATCGTGGGCCAGGTCGAAGAATGGCGCCAAAAGCGGAAACCGCGCCCACCAACAGAGACTGTGATGCTGGAAGTGTCCATCAGCGTGAGAGAACTGCCCCTGGAACTGAAGTTGCCCCGGAACCACCCTCAATGTGGGCGGAGACAGAACAAAAGAAAGAAGATGGGTGCAGCCTGGAGAAGTCTGGAGAGAGCGCACCCGGAGACAAGAAGTCTGGAGAGGAGTCCAGAGAGAACACACCCGGAGATGGAAGGAGAGACAGGCAGCACCGACCCAGTGGTCAGGAGCCTGCTGCAAGCAACAAGCCCACTAGGCTTAGTGGAGGTCCTGGCACAGCTCCCCCGAGACCGGGAGTGTGCACAGACCGCGCTGGAGGGCCTCGCACGGAGGATGGCCCGGGTGCAGCGGGAGACGTTGGCGGAGTGGAGCCGAGAGATGGCCCAGCAGACCGAAACCCGTCAGTGGAGCACGCCACCCGAGACGAGGAGACAGACCGCCTCTGAGGATGGTGCAGGAGGACTCAAGGCCAGAGACGGCGCCGAGAAGGGAGCTGAACGGACGGAGGCAGGTAAAGGGGACGTCTCTACCCCGAGCCGGGAAACCGCGTGCCTGCCCCAGCTCCCCGTCGCAGAGCCCGAAGGTCCCCCTGCCGTGCCCGACGCTGCATCGTCACCGCCGCAGACTAGGCCTCAATCGGAAACCGCGGCCGCGACCCCTGTGACGTCACGCGCTTCGACCCTGAGCGCGGCAAAGCAGGAAATACCATCGGCCTGGTCGCAAGGCCTAGTACACCCGGGCGCCGCAATTCCAACAGCGCCCCCTACCTCCGCGGAGCCACCGGCCTGGTCGCAGGGCCGAGTAACCACGGGCGCCGCCGTTCTTACGGTGCCCTTTTCCTTTAGGGTGCCCCAAGCCTGGTCGCAAGGCCTGGTCAATCCGGGCGCCGCTACCACCACAGCGCACATAACATCTAAAGTACCGCACCTGGGTGAAGACCTGTTCGCCCAGCATACGTGCCCGGATGGGCAGCCCTTCATATGGCCCCAGGAGTACTATGAATTGGAACTCCAAAGGGCGAGGCCCCTGTGTGAGCCCCTGATTCCGGCTCCGAAGCCCGCTAGGAGGACCCAGCCCCCGCTAGAGGAGGCACAGTTTGAGTGGGACCCCACCGGAGAAGACCTCATGGGGTTCACTCAGGAGACTCGGGCGGCCGCAGCGGAGCGTGCAGAGTGCTGCCGGCAGCAGCTCGAGGTCTTCGAGAGGGAGCGGAGAGAGAGGCGGGTCCGGGAACAGCAAACGCAGATAAGGAGCGCGGAGCAGAAGAGCCGGACCAGGAGAGATCCCCGTGCAGCGCATGGTCCCCGTACCACCGGGACTGTGATAAAATTCAATATGCAGCACGGATGGGGCTTTATAAGAGACCACCACACCCCCGGCGACGTCTTTGTCACCCGCAGAGACGTAGAAAGCCATCTGCCGGAGGGACACAGAGGTCGTGACCTGTACGTAGGGGACGAGGTCACGTTCACCCGGCACAAGTGTGCCAAAGGACCCTACGCCCTCCATGTGCATCGCCTGACGGAGGAGGAGCTGCGGTGTGAGGAGGAGCAAGAGGACCCGGACGGGTCTGAAGAATCTAAAGAAGGAGCAGGAGGACGCCGTCGTTGAAGTACGGTAGAGAGAGACTGTAAATAGTTACCCGTCGGGGTACCAGAACTGTTGCTGAGTTACATATGTTCCCCGTTGGGACAAAGAGTGAACTTAAACCCGTGTGTCCCCTATCCCTTAACAGCCATCCCTTTTTCCCACTGGCCGAGGACTGAGAGCGGCCATATCCCCTTGTATATAGTTGCGCCTCCTAAGGCGCCCCCTACTGGTTTTATAGGAAACCGTGTTTCTAAAAGAGACTGTCGCACTTTACCCGGTCACAAGTTGCACCGTGGCCGGAGGAACAAGAATGTTTCTAATGAGAAGTTTTATATGAAAAGTTTTATGATATATATATATGATGTTTTATATGTTATGTTGTTATGAAAAAAAAAAAAAAATTGTATGTTTTGAAGTTTTATTCTCTTACAGCCCGAGGACGTCCTGTGATTTACCAGGGGGGAATGTAGCACCCTGAGGATTCGGCTGCTACAGGAGTATTACACCTCAAGCCAGAGGTGTGGTATTCCACTCCCGGGTAAGGATGGAGTGTGGAACTGAGCTCAGTAGGCTGCATGCACTACATACATCCCATTTCCGGGGGACAGATCAATGGTACTCCCACTAGAGAAATGTGCAGGTACGACAGTGTCTGTCCCTGGCTGGAGTGGGAGGGGGGTGGAACATCCCAGTAGTGTAGGGGCAGATAGGGGGAGCAGTCTGGGTAATGCTAGGAGCTCATTGGGTGCTGGTCACCTGAGCTCACACATAGAGGGAGTATATAAGGTGGGAACCATCTTAGATCAGGGTCAGACAGGCAGACAGTTACCAGTCAGTCTTTGTAGAGGAAGAGAGCAGAGGAGAAGAGCAGCTCCAAGGCCAAGAGAGAGAGAGAGGAGAAAGAAGGACCCAGAGGGGGAGAAGAGGGAACCCCAAGAGCCCAAATACAACCAGAAGGGTGAAGGGTTGGCACAAGGGTACCGGATCCCAAGCTGGTGGAGGGCACTAATCCTCAGCCAGAGACCGGAGGTCATGGGCAGGATCTGCCACGACCCCCCCACTAAATCCACCCGGAAGGCAAACCAAGCATAGGGTCAGGGAACCCAGAGACAAGGGTTTTACCAACAAGAGGCCCGAGGGAGCCGGACATAGGTGGATCCCTGGTGGGGAAGGCCAGAGAGAAGGAACTTCAGAAAGGGAGCTCAGGATCACGCTCCAGAATTACTTGGGGGTTGGCCGAGTCCAGGACCTGGTGGACGCAGCACGGCTCGGGCGGTCACTCAAGGCCGGAGTGACCAACACAAAAGCAGTAAGTAAAAACCCTGAACTGCACAGCCCGACTCTGAGTCTCATTACCATCCTCACTGCACCTCCACAACCACCATCCTCTGCAACTGACCCCCTGAGGCTATACCCCTCCCGTTGGGGGTTATACTACCAGAGCTGCACAAACACCACCAGCCTCAGCAGACCCTGCTGCAGCGGCGGCCGTATTGACCGCAAATCAACGGGTGGCGTAGTCGACACTAAAGAACATCCAGCAACATCTGTAGGACTGCCACACACTGAGCTTGACACCCTGGGCACGGACCGGGTCACCGCCACTCGGAGACTACAACCCCCATCTGATCCGGCTCCGGGTATCCCCCAAACAACACTGGCCCAGGGGGCGCGTCATCTTATAGTCTGAAAAATATGGTACTATTCATGTAGGGGATTAGAAATGCACAGGATAAGGCTTGTATAGGGCACCAGTCACACAGATACATGTAGTGCAACATGCCAACTTGCTGCCTATTAGTGATGCCAAAGCTATTACAGAATTTCCCCAAAAATGAGCCCTAGCATGATTTTACAGGATTTTTGGAGGATGCTTGACATATAGGCCCTACTCCAAAAATAAGTCTTAGTTAGTCAGGGCTGGCGTTAGGAGAGGGGAACAACTGGGCAATTTATCAGGGCCCCTACTCTTTGGGGCTCCCTAAGCATTTCTATTCCAAGGCTGCTTAAGGACCTTTGGTGACATCATAGTCATGTGACCATAATGTCAGCAAAGGTTCTTGAACTGTGGGAGCCTAGAGTAACTGAAGAGTAGATAGACTGGTATGTAGGGGGGGAGACTGGACAATTTCTCTAGGTTCCCACTCTGAGGCCCTCAGCGTTTCTATTCCAAGGTTCAGACTACTTAAGGACCTTTGGAGAAATCACTGTCCTATGACCCTGATGTCACCAAAGGTCTTTTAACAGAGGAAGTCTAGAGGAGCGGAGACAGGCTGGTATGTATGTGCAGTGTGTGTGTCTGTGTATATTCTTGTGTATGTGCAATGTGTGTGATATGACATGATTATTATATATGGATAAATGAAGACATTCCCTGAAAATAAGCCCTAACCCATCTTTTTGAGCAAAAAATGATATAAGACCTTGTCTTATTTTCTGTAAAAGATGCTAGATCAGGCGGTCTGCCGAGCACTATATATGTGCACCCTACAAGGACAGACACATGGTTTCCACCAACACTACAAAAGCCTGGCTGCATCCTGCAAGGATGGAAAATTATGTAAGGTATTAGTTAATATTTTGACCAAAATATGTAAGCCTGCACCTACGTCAGGGGTCCTCATTGTCTTTCCAGCGAAAAGACAATATAACGTATTGGAAAACCAGATTTAACGCTGGCAGTAAAATGTTTTACCTCATAGAAAGAATAAGGCTGTGTGCCCACAATGTGTTTTTCAAGCATTTATGCTGCGGAATTTCCGCAGTATAAACGCTTCAAAAACGCTTGGTAATCCGCCCCCCATGGTCCCCAATGACAAGCCGCACTTTCAATGCCCATGCTGCGGTTTTTTCCGCAGCGTTTATGCTGCGCTCAAAAATCTGCAGCATGTCCATTAATTTTGCGGAAGCGCGGCGTAATCGCCGCTATTGAGTTGCATTGAGACGCATATAATCCGTGTCAGTATATTTGTACTCACGGATTATATGCGTTTCTATGTGCGGATGGTACCCAGGTCTGGAGTAGAGTAGACTCTCATCCAGACCTGGGTACCATAGAAACTGTAAAAAATAGAATTTAAAATAAAAAATAAAGTTTATACTCACCTTCCGATGTCTTCCCGGTGTTTTGTCTGCTACGTCCAGTGACTTGCAATGTTCGCGTGGTTGTGAAGGACCTGCCATGACGTCACTGAGTCATGTGACCCATCACATGGCTCAATGACGTCACCGCAGGTCCTTCACACCACCGCGAGCAGTGCAAGACACTGGACGGAGCAGACAAAACACCGGGAAGACATCGGAAGGAGAGTATAAACTTTATTTTTTTTTATTTTTCACCATTCTTATTCTCTTTTTTAACTAACTTGGTCACACTACTATAAATCCATGCCCGTTGCACCAAGGTGGACAAGTTGTCAAGCACTTTTCCAATCGCTTGGAAAAGTACTTGATAACCCGCATGCAGAAATGCGCATGCAAAGATGCTTCACAAACGCTTCTACCTGGCGGGAAAAACGCATGTAAAATCCGCATGCGTTTTTCCTGCCAGGGAGAAGCGTAAAAAATATGCAGCATTTCTGCATCGTGGGCACATAGCCTCAGCCTCGATCCCATGCTGTCCTGTCTGTATACTTGCTTTTGCTTCATTCTCTGCCCAGGAGCTGTGGTTCCTGCACAGTCAGACAGCCATTACACAGTATACGATTATCTCCACACATTATATTTTTACACATCCAATTGTGGAACTTATTAATCCAATGTATGTTGATTAAAATGTACTTTAATATGACAACCCCTTTTGAACTTGGAGCGACCCTTTACTGCCGTGCAGCAATCATAAATGCCCAAAGGCAAAACCCTCTTGGGGAGGGGAGAATAAGTGAACATGTTTGTTGGTAATGCCTCAGTGTTGTTGGACACGTGCACTTATTGGCACTTGCAGTAATCGTTGTTTATGGCTACTTGTAGCATCTGCACAGTGGAAACCTACCTTACTTAAAGGGGTTGTCCGTACTTGGCCAGTGCCAGTCTCTTGAATGAAATTGGAAAACCCTATACTTACCTCCCACACCAGTGCCGTTCCAGCAGTGTTGGCGCCAGGTCTCTCGGTGCTCACGTGACAATATGAAATCTGCAGCCAATTGGGGGGTGTGATCGTCCACTCTGATGAAATAATAAAGGCAACAGCCGGCGACATAGTGTCATGTGAGTGCCAGGAGACCCGATGCCTAATATTGCTGAAAAGGCGCCAGTGCAGGAGATGAGTATAAGCCTCTCTTATTTAACATGGAGAACTCAGGCATTTAGGATGGGGTTGTCCAAGTAGAACTCTTGTGTATATTATTTAGCCAAAATTAAAATGTACCAAATATCCACATGTGCAAATACCGTATATAAAGCCTTTTACTCCAAATTCCGTTATTTCTCCTCTGATCTCATCAGTGGCCGTTCATTCAAAGCCACAAATTGTTTGTCTATCCTGATATCTTGTGGAACAGCCTGGCCTCACATGGGTTCTCGTCCCTCTTATCTCGGACCCTCAGTATTGACACCCTCACTTTTTTCATGCCCCTACATCTTTATATTTAATGCGGAAAGACTACCAGGAAATGTAGTTTCTGATCACTTGAGTCTTTTCTAATGTGATCGGTTTCATTATACCCTTGTACCATCCACAGCAGTATACGAAAAGGAGTGTAGGTGTGAGTTGTGCAGAGGTAGTGGCTGCACCCAGGCACTGATGCGGAAATCCCAGCTCCCCTCTGCCCATTACCGTTCACCAGTTTTATATGTGATGCATGGTGGTTCAGCAGACAGATTCTAGGGCAAAATAACTACTAAATAATGTCATGTTATAATGACAGATCTGTCACAAGCAGTTTTTCAAGTTGTAGAGCAATAACCTGAATCTCCCCAGTTGTTCTTTCATAACCATATTCACCAGCATTCATAACCATAGTCACCAGCATTCATAACCATATTCACCAGCATTCATAACCATATTCACCAGCATTCATAACCATAGTCACCAGCATTCATAACCATATTCACCAGCATTCATAACCATATTCACCAGCATTCATAACCATATTCACCAGCATTCATAACCATAGTCACCAGCATTCATAACCATATTCACCAGCATTCATAACCATAGTCACCAGCATTCATAACCATAGTCACCAGCATTCATAACCATAGTCACCAGCATTCATAACCATAGTCACCAGCATTCATAACCATATTCACCAGCATTCATAACCATAGTCACCAGCATTCATAACCATAGTCACCAGCATTCATAACCATATTCACCAGCATTGGCTGCAATTTCATGAAACCTCATTGTGCGCTAAGGGGATAATATATCATCTAGACATATTCAGAGATAAAGCTAAAATACAACACCAATAGCACAGTAATAATGGCGATCATTTATTGAAAGCAATGTAATATATAGAAATTTTTTATTTTTCCATGTATAATGTAGCCAGCAAGGGTGAGTCTATTTTAGCTTTTATTAATTATTTGCTAAAATAAAGTGGCTGACATTACAAATTATTGCCTAAATGGGCACAAAGCTGCCAGTCAGCGAGCAACACTGACCATAGCACTGGATAGGGGAAAGCTGTGGACCCCGTATAGCCAGGTTGACAATCGCACCAAGGACGGCTGTAGATGCCACAGTTGTGTCCTGTAATTCATGCGTCACATCTCCCAACAAGGATTCCAGAGTTTGGATTTTATGACTTCACTTCTGAATCCACCTGGGGAACGTGGCACAGGGGCCTCATTGCTGCTTATGCTCCATCCCAGTTGGCACAGAGCAGACTGCCAGTGGTCACGTTGGCAGTGGAGCAGCAGCTTTCAGCCCTCTGTAAGTAGGTCAGATACATTGTGTGACTGCTTTGCCGCAGATCAGCACATATAGAGATGGAGGTAATAGGAAGATGTGGAAGAATGTTCTTCAGATTGGCAGGCCAGCCATGCTTGTTACTGATGACATGAAACATGATGATGTTGGCATTTTGAGTGCAGGTAGTAGGAGCTGATGGTACAGAAATAAATGAACTCCAGTAGATAGTCTTGCGTCAAGATACAGGAGGATTAGATGGTATGACGGTATTATGCTGTTTCTCCGCTTAGTGGTAAGTTGTGCTCCATGCTGGACCCACAAACGGGAAACTCGTGAAAATCCTCTGTTCTCTAGCAGGAATTGTCTCGTTCACGCCATCACTGCGCGGTGCTGGGATCTGCTGTCTCATGGTGACATACGGGTTCCTTCCTATAATAACTGGAGATGGCGCTTTTCCTGTCCTTATGTCTTTCCAGTTTATATTTGAAAAGAAGGGGTGCGTTCTGATTTTTCCATTAACCCCTAGCCGGACATAATGGTCTTTGCAGAGTAGTTTGGACATAATGTCCATAGCATCGTGGTCAGTGAGGTTTTCATATGATGGTTCTTCGTACAAGACATTATTCACAATCTCTTCAGTGGTGTCTCCTGGAAATGGTGAGTCTTGGAAAATCATGTCGTACAATATGACTCCAAAGGCGAACCAGTCCACACCTTCATCATAAGCGTCTCCCATGATCATTTCTGGGGCGCCATACCCAGGTGTTCCACTGAAATCTCTGGCATTAAATCTCTTATCAAACTCGTATAGAGATAGTCCAAAATCAGTAATCTTTATGTGCCCGTCACCAGTCAGCAGGATGTTATCCGGTTTTAAGTCCCGGTGAATGATGTCATTGCTGTGCAGGAATTGTAGGCCACAAACGATTTCTGCTCCTATAAATGTTACAGGTTCCTTCAGGGGAATGGTACGATATATATAGTGAAGCAGATCCCCTCCACTGGCCAGCTCGGTGACAAAATACGCATGGTTTTCCGTATGAAACGCGGCATGGCAATGGGTTAGGAATCTGCTGTTGTGGCTAAGCTTCAGGACATGGTGTTCTACAAGGCATTCAGGGAAGGAGATTAGGCTTTCTTTCTTAATGATTTTAAGGGCCACACTTTCTTTCCTTATTTTATCAGTGGCCAGCATAACCTTCCCATAACTCCCTTGTCCAAGTATGCCATGGCAGATAAACTTATCCCTGGTGAGAGGGACAGTGGTCTTTATTTTTTTGCTACTGGGGCCACTACATTCACCTGAGATGTCATCTTGACTGGTGGCTGGATCTTCATGATGTTTCCTTTTTCTCCCAGTTCTCTTCTCTTCTGCTGCACTTTCATTACCTTTCAGGTTAATGATCCTGGTTGGACCCAAAGTACTCAGTTTTTTTAGATTATCAGCTCGATTTGTGATGTATCCCACAAGCTTTTCACATCTGTTTTGTACAGTGTCTAGGAAGGAAATATTCTGGGTTCCCTCATTGACAGGTAATACCTGACCAACCTGCCCAGATTTCTTGGAATCCATCTTCCTTATCTTTGCTGGAGGTTCCTGGTTATTTCCAGTGTCTTCTCCATCTGGTGTTTCTTTCCTTTTTCTCTTTCTATTCCCTGTAAAGTCCATGTTGCATCAGGCAACAACAGGGCAATTATCCAAAAACGTATGTAAAATTATCAGAGAATGCAATCCACACGTATATTGTAGTCAAAGCCAACTACAACTAAAGCTCAATGGCTGCAGTCAGTTGTTTATGGAACTTTGTGGAATGTGATGTCACTGTGCCGGTGATGTCACACTCACTGTGATGTCAGCAGATGTATGTGAGTGTTCCATCTCTGCTGAACGTGAAAGTCTCGGAAGGGGCGGGGCTTAGTCACCATTGACTATAATGGAGTCTGTTGAGTGGGTAGTATTTAGTGACCTGAAGCTGGAAATCAGTGGGATAAATGACATCAGGATTCAGGAATAAGTTACAGTAGTTTTATATTTGTTTTAATTTATTTTATACAAAAAAAGAGCATGGACCGCACCTCCAAAAAAATCATACATTGATCTAATGCCTCTCAGCAAAAATATACATAACTGAACATGAGGTTCTTAGTTTAACATTCTGATCAGACTGTATGAAGCCCACTGCCACGTCACGGCAAACCTCGTAGTGGGTCCTAACATTTCCTGCCTAAAAGGAGCGGCGCCATGTGCCAACCACCGCTACAGTGAGAATACACCAGCAGGGCGGGCGGCCTGGTGCCTCACAGCATCCATGCTTCAAGACCGAGTCCCCATGACTCCAGGCCGCGGCGCCCCACAAGCACAAAACCACAGCAACAATGGCTGACACATTGCACCAACACTACATGAAAGGAGCATTGTGACTCACCTTCCTCAAGCTCTCAAGTGAGAGCAAAATAGGCTACACCCTCTTTGCAGACTCCTGCTAATTAAAATTGCCTGTGCCAAATGGGATGAGTGCTGGTCCAAGAAAGGGAAAAGAATAAGCTGGTTCATTAACGTGGCAGTGGGCTTCACACAGTCTGATCAGAATGTTAAGCTAAGAACCTCATGTTCAGTAATATGTATTTTTGCTGAGAGGCATTAGAACAAATGTATGATTTTTGGAGGTGCGGTCCATGCTCTTTTTTTTTTTGTATTTATTTTATGTTACATTATTTTGTGTAGGGCTGTGATGATATACATTTTTCAGTTCTTTTGTGTCAAATTTAAAGGAAAGTGTGTTAACCACTTCCTGACTGCCCACTGCACATAAACGTCCGCGCTTGCTGGGCTCTGTACATCGCAGATGTTTATGAACCCTGCGATTCCTGTGCAGAGCGATAGCTCTAACAGGTGACATCCTCGAGACCGGATTGGATCAGGTTCCAATAAAGTTAACCCTTTGCTATCTTCTACTACCCCTGGCAAAAATTATGGAATCACCGGGCTCGGAGGATGCTCATGCAGTTGTTTAATGTTGTTGAAAAAAAGCAGATCACAGACATGGCACAAAACTAAAGTCATTTCAAATGGCAACTTTAGGGCTTTAAGAAACACTAAAAGAAATCAAGATTAAAAATGTGGTACTCAGTAAGGGTAATTTTTTTCAGACCAAGCAGAGAGGAAAAAATTATGGAATCACTCAATTCTGAGGAAAAAATTATGGAATCACCCTGTAAATTCTAATTTACAAATCTAACACCTGCATCAAATTAGATCTGCTCGTTAGTCTGCATCTAAAAAGGAGTGATCACACCTTGAAAAGCTGTTGCACCAAGTGGACTGACATGAATCATGGCTCCAACACGAGAGATGTCAATTGAAACAAAGGAGATGATTATCATACTCTTAAAAGAAGGTAAGTCATCACGCAATGTTGCAAAATATGTTGGTTGTTCACATTCAGCTGTGTCTAAAATCTGGACCAAATACAAACAACATGGGAAGGTTGTTAAAAGAAAACATACTGGTAGACCAAGGAAGACATCAATGTGTCAAGACCGGAAACTAAGCAATGTCTCCAAAACAGGAAATGCACAACAAAACAAATGAGGAACGAATAGGAGGAAACTGGAGTCAATGTCTGTGACCAAACTGTAAGAAACCGCCTAAAGGAAATGAGATTTACATACAGAAAAGCTAAACATAAGCCATCATTAACACCTAAACAGAAAAAAACAAGGTTACAATGGGCTAAGGAAAAGCAATCGTGGACTGTGGATGACTGGATGAAAGTCATATTCAGTGATGAATCGCGAATCTGCATTGGGCAAGGTGATGATGCTGGAACTTTTGTTTGGTGCCGTTCTAATGAGATTTATAAAGATGACTGCATGAAGAGAACATGCAAATTTTCACAGTCATTGATGATATGGGGCTGCATGTCAGGTAAAGGCACTGGGGAAATGGCTGTCATTACATCTTCAATAAATGCCCAAGTTTACGTTGATATTTTGGACAGTTTTCTAATCCCATCAATTGAAAGGATGTTTGCGGATGATAACATCATTTTTCAAGATGATTATGCATCCTGCCATAAAGCAAAAACTGTGAAAACATTCCTTGAAAAGAAGACACATAAGGTCAATGTCATAGCCTGCAAATAGTCCGGATCTCAATCCAATTGAAAATCTTTGGAAGTTGAAGAAAATGGTCCATGACAGGGCTCCAACCTGCAAAGCTGATCTGGCAACAGCAATCAGAGAAAGTTGGAGCCAGATTGATAAAGGGTACTGTTTGTCACTCATTAAGTCCATGCCTCAGAGACTGCTTTAAAGCCAGAGGTGGTGCAACAAAATACTAGTGATGTATTGGAGTGTTCTTTTGTGTGTTTGTTTTTCATGATTCCATATTTTTTTCCTCAGAATTGAGTGATTCCATAATTTTTTCCCTCTGCTTGGTCTGAAAAAAATTACCCTGACTGAGTGCCACATTTTTTATCTTAATTTCTTTTAGTGTTTCTTAAAGCCCTGAAGTTGCCATTTGGAATGACTTTAGTTTTGTGCCATGTCTGTGATCTGATTTTTTTCAACAGCATTAAACAACTGAATGAACATCCTCAGAGCCCGGTGATTCCATAATTTTTGCCAGGGGTTATAGATGCTGTGATCCATAGCGATCACGGCACATAGAAGAGAGGGAGAGGCAGTTGTGCACTCACCTTTGACGGCCTCCGAGATAAGGTCTGACGTGGTCATGGCAGCCGGAGATCACATGATGACCTCCGAGGCTGCCAGGTACGGTGGTCTCTTAGGCTCAGCCATCAACGGAGTCTAACAGGAGATCTACCAGTGTAAAACTAACATCCGGTCTCATGCAATGCAATACATGTGTATTGCATTGCATGAGACCTGTGATGATAAAAATATTCCCATAGAGGGACTAAGTGAGAAAGTTAAAAACAGAAAGTTTAAAAATTGGGTCACTTGAGGGGGATTCAGCTCTTCTAGTGCTTAAGGGCTCTGTATACGTAGTCCGCAAACTATTCTACAATAATTTGTTCTCCAAAAGCGAAATAGTGCTCCTTCCCTCCCGGGTGTCGCCGTGTGCCTAAGCAGTACTGTACAGCCACATATGGGATATTGCCACGTTCAGCAGAAATTGTGTGATACATTTCGGCACCATTTTTACCCATTGCCTTGTGTGAAAATGTAAAATCTGAGGCTAAAACTAATTTTTTTTGTGGTAAAAATAGAATTATTTTTTTCTTCGCTGCCCAATGGTATAAATTTCTGAGAGTCACATGTGGTGTCAGTTTGATCACTGCATCCGTAGAGGAATTCATTGAGAGATGTAGTTTGTAAAATGGGGTCACTTATGGGGGTTTCCTGCTGCTTTAGGACCTCAGTCTCTCCCAATGGGTCATGGCACCTGCAAACCACAACAGTAAAATCTGCACTATAATATGACAATTTTTCCCTTCTGAGCTTTGCACTGTGCCTGAAAAGTAGGCTTCCAGTATCCATTGTTTCAGATGCTGCACATCTCGTATCTTGATGGTCTGGTGTGGTATATGGGGTACAAAGATAGTGGGGCCATTCTTCATCAGTGGAAACCTCAATGCCACTGGATATCTGAAATTGCTACACGATGATGTGTTGCCCTCTTTATGCACTGAAGATGGCACGTTCCCTGAGTTTTTCCAACAAGATGGTGCACCACCACATTATGGGTGTCAGGTCCGAGCATTCCTACATGAACAGTTTCCTGGAAAGTGGATTGGTTGTCGAGGACCTGTTGAATGGCCACCAAGGTCTCCCGATCTGACCCCCTTAGACTTTTATCTTTGAGGTCATCTGAAGGCAATTTTCTATGCTGTCAAGATACGAGATGTGCAGCATCTGAAACAACGGATACTGGAAGCCTGTGCTAGCATTTCTTCTGCAGTGTTGCTATCAGTGTGTCAAGAGTGGAAGAAGAGGGTTGCATTGACAATTCAACACAATGGGCAGCACTTTGAACACATTTGATAAGTGGTCATAAACTTGTAAAAAACTCATGAAATAATAAAGTTACGTTAAAACCAAGCACATCATTGTTTTTCTTATGAAATTCTCAATAAGTTTGATGTGTCACATGACCCTCTTCCCATTGAAAAAAATTAAGTTGAATCCAAAATGGCCAACTTCAAAATGGCCGCCATGGTCACCACCCATCTGGAAAAGTTTTCCCCTTCCCTTATACTAATGTGCCACAAACAGGAAGTTGATATCACCAACCATTCCCATTTTATTTAGGTGTATCCATATAAATGGCCCACCCTGTAGTTTTAATCCTTCTAACTTCCTAACCAAAAAAAATTGTTTAAAAAATTGTGCAGATGTAAAAGAACTATTTTGTGTGACCTAACTCTCTGGTTTAAGGGCATAAAAATTAAAAGTTTAAAAATTGCAAAATTTTCCCAATTTTGCCAAATTTCTGATATTTAAAAAATAATCTAGTTACCGTATTTTTCGGACTATAAGATGCACCAGACCATGACCATAAGACACACCTGGGTTTTAGAGAAGGAAAATAGAAAAGAAAATTTAAGCAAAAAATGTGGTCATGATGCTTCCCATCCCGGTATGCATGGCACCCCTCATCCCCATCCCGGTATGCATGGCACCCCTCCATCCCGGTTTGCATGGCACCCCTCCATCCCGGTTTGCATGGCACCCCTCATCCCCATCCTGGTATGCATGGCACCCCTCATCCCCATCCTGGTATGCATGGCACCCCTCATCCCCATCCTGGTATGCATGGCACCCCTCATCCCCATCCTGGTATGCATGGCACCCCTCATCCCCATCCTGGTATGCATGGCACCCCTCATCCCCATCCTGGTATGCATGGCACCCCTCATCCCCATCCCGGTATGCATGGCACCGCTCCATCCCGGTATGCATGGCACCTCTCCATCCCGGTATGCATGGCACCTCTCCACCCCAAAATTTTGGAGGAAAAAAGTTCGTCTTATAATCCGAGAAATACAGTATATCTAGAAAAAAAATTACTACTATCCTGACTACTATCATGAAGTACAATATGTCACAATAAAACAATCTCAGAACCACTGGGATATGTTGAAGCGTTTCAGAGTTATTACCTCAAAAAGTGACGCTGGTCAGAATTGAAAAAAATTGGCCTGATCACAAAGGCAAAAACTGGCTCTGGCGCGAAAGGGTTAAATCTATAAGTTTAAAAAATATCTATTTCTGCTATTTTTATTAAAAACACAAAATTCTACTGTGGAAGGGCTAACAAAATGTACTTGTGAACAAATCTTTTGCAAATTATCCAGATATCAAGAGTTTCCAAAAGGTAATTCTGCCCAACTATGGTACATTGGGTAGTAAGAAAAGGGGAGTCAGTGTTTCGCAGGTCTATATTACAGCTCCACAGGGTTTATTACCCCTCTCCCAGGACCTTGTAAGGTGAGGCTCCATAGCTAAGCTACAGTATGGAGATTGGTGACCGCATATCTGGGCAGATGAGTTCATTACAGCTTCACACAGATCTTTACCCGGCGTTTCTAAGCTTCTGAGTAGCAACCTGACTAGTAATATTATTATACAAGATTTGATCATTTATTACATAGTTTGTAAAGCCGAATAAAGACTTGCGTCCATCAAGTTCGACCTGTTAGTCCTGTAATTGCTACAGTTGATCCAGAGGAGGGCAAAAACCCCAAATGATTTAGCCAATCTTCTCCTGAGGAAAAATTCCCTCCCGACGCTGAAACCAGCAGTCAGAATAAATCCCTGTATCAACCTACTATTTTATTTTATTTTTAAGTATATGCTGAAATCTGCCTGGTATCTAGAAATGCATCCAGTCCCCGCTTGAACTGGTGTAGTGAATCCGACATTACCGTCTCCTCACTCAGTGAATTCCATATTCTCACTGCTCTTACCGTAAAGAACCACTTCCTATCCTGGTGCTGAAACCTTTTCTCTTCCAGTCTTAGTGAATGCCCTCTTGTTACCGTAATATCCCTCTTTTTGAATAAATCCCGGGCAAGGTCTCTATACTGTCCCCTAACATATTTGTACACATTTATTATGTCCCCCCTCAACCTTCTCTTTTCCAGGCTGAATAGTCCTAGTTTTGACAACCTCTCTGGGTATTGCAGTCCCTCCATTCCCTTTATTAATTTTGTTGCCCTCCTTTGTACCTTTTCAAGCTCATTTATATCCTTTCTATATATTGGGGCCCATAACTGAGCACAGTATTCCAAGTGTGGTCTGACCAGTGCTTTGTACAGTGGAAGAACAATGTTCTCATCCTTTGCAGCTATACCTCTTCTGATACATCCCATTACCCTGTTTGCCCTTACAGCAGCGGCCTGACTTTGGGCACTCCAATTTAGTTTGCTATCAATCAAGATGCCCAAGTCCTTCTCCATCTCTGAATTCCCCAATGATTTCCCATTCAGTGAGTACTGGTGACTTCCATTTTTCCTTCCCATATGTATGACCTTACATTTCTCCTCATTAAACCTCATTTGCCATTTAATTCTCCACCTAGCCAGCTTATCCAAATCCCTCTGTAGGTCTGCACTGTCCTCTTTTATATTAATTGTTTTACATAACTTTGTGTCATCTGCAAATATTGACATTTTACTATTTATCCCGTTGACTGTCGTTAATAAAGATATTAAATAGCATTGGGCCTAGTACAGACCCCTGTGGTACCCCACTAGTGACGCTTACCCAATCTGAGTATATTCCATTTATAACCACCCTCTGCCTTCTATCCCTTAGCCAGTTACCTACCCACTTGCAGACATTTTCCCCCAGCCCCTTCATTCTCATTTTGTATACCAACCTATTATGTGGCACGCTATCGAACGCTTTTGCGAAGTCTAGATACACGACATCCACTGGTTCCCCCTGATCTACTCGTGAGCTAACCTCCTCGTAGAAGTCAATCAGGTTTGTTTGGCAGGAGCGATTCCTCATGAATCCATGTTGGTTCGGGATTAAAAGATTATTAGCATCAAGATGCTCCGTAATTGCCTCTTTAATGAAGCTTTCAAAAATTTTGCCCACAACGGACGTCAGACTCACCGGCCGATAGTTTCCGGCGTCACTTTTCGCTCCCTTTTTGAATATTGGCACTAAATTCGCCTGTCGCCAATCAAGTGGTACAGACCCAGTCTCAACAGAGTCCTTAAATATAAGATATAACGGTCTGTCTATCACATTACTTAGTTCCCTTAGTACCCGTGGGTGTATGCCATCAGGTCCTGGTGATTTGTTTATTTTAATGTTACTGAGGCGTTTCTGTACCCCAACTTGGGTTAGATTAGTCATACTTAGTGGAGGATTAAGCTTGTCACTTCTCATTTCGCCTGTTAGTTCTATTTCCTTTGTGAAAGTTGTCGAAAAAAAATTATTTAATAGGTTAGCTTTATCCTCATCTTTCTCTATGATTTTGCCTTCATCACTTTTTATCGGTCCAATATTATCCGATTTAATCCTTTTACTATTTATATACGTAAAGAACAGTTTGGGATTTGATCTACTTTCCCTAGCAATACGTCTCTCTGTTTCCTCCTTCGCTATTTTTATTTGTTTTTTACAGGTTCTCGTTTTTTCCTTGTAACACATTAGTGCCTCCTTGCTGTTTTCCTGTTTTAATCTCTTGAATGCCTCTATTTTGCTATTTAACGCCCCTTTTACGTTCTTATTCAACCATATTGGTTTCCTCTTATTTCTGGCCCTTTTATTCCCATACGGTATATACCTCTCGCACTGAGTATTCAGAATTCTTTTGAAGATTTCCCATTTACTATTCGTATTCCTTTGATTAAGAACTTTGTCCCAGTCAATAAGTTGAAGGTTTTCTATCAGCTGATCAAACTTCGCCCTCCTAAAGTTTAATGTTTTTGTTGTTCCCTTATTGATAACCCTACTGAAGGGCATTTTGAAATTGATAATATTATGATCGCTATTACCTAGGTGCCCCCCTATCTGTACCTCAGTTATTCTATCAGGCCTATTAGTCAATATTAAGTCCAACACGGCCTTCCCTCTCGTTGGTTCCTGCACTAGTTGGGAGAGATAATTATCCTTAATATTTGTCAAGAACCTTTTTCCTTTCTGAGATCTACAGGTTTCTGTTTCCCAGTCAATATCCGGGTAGTTGAAATCCCCCATTACAATCACTTCATTATGTTTTGCTACTTTGTCTATTTGTCCTAATAGCAGACTCTCATTCTCCTCTGTTATATTTGGTGGCTTATAGCAGACCCCCAATAATATTTTATTATTATTTTTTGCCCCCTCTATCTCTACCCACATGGACTCGACCCCCTCTTCTCCCTCTCCTATATCTTCCCTTAGTCTGGGCTTTAGACATGACTTTACATATAAGCAGACTCCTCCGCCTTTCCCCTGTTTCCGGTCCCTTCTAAATAAACTATAATCCTAATAAATTTACCGCCCAGTCGTAGCTATCATCTAGCCAAGTCTCTGTTATACCTACGATGTCATACCTCTCCTCCGATATAAGCGCCCGCAGCTCATTCGCCTTATTGGTCAGGCTTCTTGCGTTGGTCAGCATGCAAGATAAAATTTTGGGGTTATTTAGCTTCCTATTCTTCTCTAGCGATCTAACTGTACTATCCTCACCCCCCTTTCCACCCTCATTATATTCACTTCTCCCCTTCCCCCTTGCTTGCCTCACATCCCACCTATTTCCTTGTTTCCCCCCCCCCATCTCTAGTTTAAATACTCCTCCAACCTATTAGCCATCTTCTTCCCCAGCACCGCTGCACCCTCCCCATTGAGGTGCAGCCCGTCCCTACGGTAGAGCCTGTAGCCGACTGCGAAGTCAGCCCAGTTCTCCATGAACCCAAACCCTTCTGCCTTGCACCAACTCTTTAGCCACTTATTCACCTCCCTAACTTCCCGTTGGCGCTCCTGTGTGGCTCGCGGGATTGGTAGTATTTCTGAGAAAACTACTTTGGAGGTCCTTGCCCTAAGCTTCCTACCTAGGTCCCTGAAATCATTTTTAAGGACCCTCTATCTACCACTCACTTTGTCATTGGTGCCGATGTGGACCATGACCGCTGGGTCTTCGCCAGCCCCACCCAGTAACCTGTCAACCCGATCCGCGATGTGCCGGACTCGAGCGCCAGGGAGGCAGCACACCGTTCGGCGATCCCGGTCTTTGTGACAGATTGCCCTGTCTGTCCCCCTAATAATAGAATCACTCACTACCAGGACCTGTCTTGCCTGCCCTACACTTCCCCCCTCCCCCTCATTACTGGAGCATACACTCCCCCGGCGGTCAGAGGATCTGTCGTGCTCCAATAATGCCGGTTCTGAACCAGCCTTCCTATACTTCTTCCCTCTATCCCTCCTAACTGTTATCCAGCTCCCTGCCTGTTCAGCCTGCACTTCCCCTCTATGCTCCACCCCCAGTATTGACCCATTGAGTGTCTGCTCGGTGAGCAGCTAACTCCGTTCCATGTTGTCGATGCTCCTCAGTATCGCTATCTGAGCACTTAGATCCAGAATTTGGGCTTCCAAGTGCACGATATGCTCAAATCTCTCGCAGCAGTATGGATCCTCGAGCGGTAGCTCACGGAATGCATACATTGCGCAAGATGTACACTGCACGGCTCCGGCCAAGATGGACGCCATTCTAAATATGGGGATACAGTCAGTATATATATACAAGTACAAAACACAATTATTTATATATAGGTGTATGGACGGGGATCAATTAGGGATGTGCAAGTGTATCAATTAGATATCGGCGGGGGATCAGTTAAGTATGGACGGGGGATCAATTAAGTATGGACCGGGGACTCAGCTGAGTAGGTCAGGTGGATTAATTAAGTATGGACGGTGTGTCAATTGACTATGGACTGGGGATCAATAAATATGGGCTGGGGAAATAATTAATTGTGGACTGGGGAATCAATCAATTAATTATGGACAGGGGGTTAATTAAATATGGATGGGGATAAGGCAAATAAATAGGGACTGGGGGATCAGTAAAAGTGGACAGGGGGAATCTATTAAATATGGACAAGGGGGATCAATTGATTATGGGCTGGGGGGGTCAATCAGTTAAATGTGGTCGGGGGATCAATTTAATATGGACGGGGGGGTCAATTTAAATGTTGTCAGGGGGATCAGTTAAATATGGACGGGGGGTTATCAGGGGATCAATTTAAATATGGACGGGGGTGATCAATTAAATATGGTCTGGGGGATCACTAAAGATGGCCTGGGGAGTTGTATTAAATATGGATAGGGGGGAGATCGATCAAATATGGACAGGGGATTAATTTAAATAAGGCCGGGGGGGGAGCACTTAAATAAAATACAATTACAATACAAATACAGTACAATACACGCTCGGGTTCAGTAGGGCCTCTTATCGCGGCCTCCTGCCCCTCACTCACCTCCTCTAGGGACGCTGCACGCTATCACAGCGCGCTCGCCCCTCCGGTCGCCTCTTACCGGTCCTCCTGGTCACCACCACCTGGCGCCCTCCGCCGGCCGGCGCTGCACGATATCACAGCGCTCTCTTGCGCTCGTTCCTCCGGTCGCCTCCTACCGGTCCTCCCGGTCCACTTGGTCACCTCCGCCTGGCTCCCTCGCCAGAGGGCCGCGAGCCGAGTCGGACCACGCCGCACGCCGCTCACCACAGCCACACCACAGCCCACGTGTTCACACCCCGCGCGCGCTCTCACTTCCGGTCACCTCCACGGTAGCGTTTAGATTGACTGGCCGGGCAGATCTGGCATTCTGCAGACTGGAAAAGCTGGGGAACAACCATTATATAAAATATGAAAAAATAGGAAAATATTAGCAATGTTCTGTAATGGTTAATTTTTACATAACACTGGTTCAATTTACTTGATATTAACCCGTTCATGATCTTGTGATTTTCTATCTTTGCACTTTAGTTTTTTTTCTCCTCTTTTTTCCAGAGCCATAACTTTTATATTTTTTCAATATAACCAAGGGCTTGTTTTTTGCAGGACAAGTTGTACTTTTGAATGACACCATTTTTTTGAAGTGCTACTTTAGTGAAGTAAAAATAATAAATTTAGGATTTTTTATCTTCGTTATTTTTTTATAGACTTTACATTTATCATATTGCGGGCTACAATTAAGATAGAGATGGGAGAGGCAGCATTTTGTTCAGAATTGTACAGGCTTTAATTCGACATGTCTTAACCAAGTTTGTTATTTTGTTTTCGAGGAGTCAAATTCTAAATTTTGATGGGCGATTTCGGGAAAACTGTGTTTTGTAAAAAAAAAAAAATAAAAAAAATGCGTATGTGTTACTTGTGTTATTGGTTACATTCCTTCAGGGATTCAAGTTGGTATTTCTGTAGGATCATATTTTGTTGTGTGATTTTCTAAATACAGTCTCATCCTAGTCATAGGTTTAATGCTAAACTAAAACAATCAATATTTTAACACCTTTTTAATATACAGTTATACATGTAACAACTTTTTTTTTATTATTACTTCACTAGACATTTCCTTTTTCCAGTTTAAAAAAAAAATGAAAAAAATACAGTAAAATCGTCCAGCGATAAAATAAAACATTATGAATTAGTCTGAACAATTAATAGTACGTCTTTACACTGATCTTTTCTCAATAATTTGTTCTCTCTTCTGGGTGAAATGTAATCTTGTCCACAATCTCTTACTAACAATGGCCGTTTCCTTTTGTGTCAGTATGTACGCCTGTTATGGGGTTTGGGTCCACTTGTGTTAATATCTGATTTTTGGTTACTTTCAAAATGTCTGCTTTCTTGGATACACAAAGGATGGTGATGGACCAGAAGGTGCAGAAAAATGGCTTTACTTCTTCATTGTCCTAGTCTTTGGAGAGTCCATTAGCCAGCAGCCACCAGTGCTGATCATACTCACAGGTCACATATCCAGTTATATCATCCATCGCCAATCTTGTGCCACCTTCAATCACTTCATGGACTTCACTGTCATTTCTGGATGAAAAAATCCTTGTTTATATTTTTGTTTCACTACATGGAATTAAAGTGTGGTATTGCTTAGTTCCTTTGATGGGTTCTGCTTTTTGTAACCAATGTTTTAACAAACTTTCCTCTTCTTCTTAGTCCTGGTTTGTACAGTACGTGAACTGGATGTTAGGAATATTTTTCTCACTCAGTTGGAAAAGTTGCATGGGTGTTAAAATTTGGTCTGAATGTGGTCTATGGAGGCTAGCTTGAGCTGCTAGACATTTCACCGTGCCTCCTAAACCATCACATACACCTTTTGCCAGGAGCTGAATGGCAAAAAAGTGCCATTCAGCTTTCACTCCAAAATGTTTCTTGTGATGGCATACAATTATAAGGTTTCTCCTATTTTTATACTGTGCAGAAGAGTCATCCGAGGAGTAGTAGACCTTGCTCAAACTTGTTAGGATGTCAGTTTTATCACTGAAATCAAATTTTTTTGGAACAAATGAACAGCTGTTGAATCATGAAGTAAGCACTCAGACATAAAATACATAAGTGTAGTTCTGATATCTGACTGTAAGCAGAGTCGGCTTATTAGTAATAAGTTATTACTATTCAGCTAAGCAGACAACAGACCGGATGCTGCACTTATCGCACAGGGCGCTGAGGGAGACATTGCACGGACCAGCCCCTGAAACCAGCATCACTGATGGGCGGCAAACAAAGCAGGGGAGAGTAGGGATGTCCCAGTCCCCTCCTTTTCGATGATCTTCGTTTCAGTGTGGAAAGGGAAGTGACAGCAGTTTCCACATTTTTGGGTTCACTGTTAAGCCCACGGCTGTGTGCAAATCCACTACTGATTGTACCTGGGACAAGTTGGTATGCCACTTGGTACTAAAGGTAATATCATCCAAATACACCGATACATACTTCTGATAAGGCTCTAACACTATGTCCATCAGCCTCTGGAACATAGCCGAGGCTGCATGTAACCCAAAAGGCAAGACGACCTAGTGATAGAGACCCTCCGGCGTTATGAAGGCTGACTCTGTCCGAGGCACCTTCCAGTAACCCGTGGTGAAGTACTGGGCCTGCCCCAGTCTCTCAATCAGCTCGTCCACCCAGGACATTGAATAAAGGTCAAATTTCAACACTTTATTACATTTTCAGAAGTCGTTACAAAATCATAACGATCCGTCCAGCTTCAGAACCAGTTACAATGGGGCTAGCCCGCTCCCTCCTGGACTCCTCGATAACTCCTAGCTGGAGCATTTGTTTTTCCTCAGCTGCGATGGCTTATGTCTGGGCCTCTGTGACAATGTTATGTTGGATCACAGATGTTCGGCCAAGCATTTCTGAAAATTACGTCCGTATTCCGCAGCACCAATTTCTGAGTCTCCCGTCGCTTCTGTTTAGAGAGTGTGTCACTTATATTTACCTCTCCCCTGGCCATTGTCGGAGGGTCCCCAGACGATACGACCGGAGTCGCATCCGTAATCATACATTCCCAGTCTTTCCTTGCTTATAGCAAATTTACGTGATATAGCTGTTTGGGTTTTCTCTTCACAGGTTGATATACTCTCTAATTTATCTCCCCAACCTTTTCCCGGACTTCATATGGCCCTTGCCACTTGGCCATGAGCTTACTTTCTGCTGGGGGCACTAAGACGAATACCTGATCCCCTTGGCCATTGACCATACCAGGGGTGCAACAAAGTGCCAATAGTTGCATAAGGATTAAAAGTGAATTTAGGCTGTGTACCCACGATGTGTTTTTCAAGCGTTTTTGCTGCGGAATTTTCCGCAGCGTAAACGCTTGGGAAACGCATGGTAAGCCTTCTGCCATGGTCCCCTATGCAATTCCGCACTTTCAATGCCCATGCTGCGGATTTTTCTGCAGCGTTTATGCTGCTCTCAAAAATCCGCAGCATGGCCATTAATTTTGCGGAAGCGCTGCGTTTTCGCCACCATTGACTTGCATTAGAACGCGCCATTTCTGCAAGACTGCTTCTGTACATGCTTAATTGGCGCGTTGTAATGTGTGGATGGTGCCCGAGTGTGGAGAAGAGAAGACTCTCATCCACACCCAGGTACCATAGAAACTGTAAAAAAAAGAATAAAATAAAAAATAAAGATTATATTCACCTACCGACAGTCCCCGGTCTCCTTCCCTGTGCTTGCCAGCAGACTGAAGGACCTGCGCTGACGTCACAGTCATGTGACAGCAGGTCTTTCAGTGCAGTGTCCCGCGATCAGCTGGCAGCCAGGAAGGAGCGCAGCAACACACGCCGGGCCATCGGAAAGTAAGTATCAAGGTTTATTTTTTTATTTTTAACCACTCTAAAGGTCACACTATATAAATCCATGCTGTTTGCATGGATTTATATAGTGTGACCTAGTTGTCAAGCACTTTCCAAGTGATGCTAAAATCGCTTTGAAAGCACTTGTCAATCCGCATGCGGAAACGCATGTGAATCCACATGTATTACGCTGGAGAAACGCATGTACAATCCGCATGCGTTTTTTCTGCCAGGGAGATGCAGAAATGCTGCAGAAATTTTCTGCTTCATTTCTGCATTGTGGGCACATAGCCTTAATGTAAATGATTAAGTAGCTGAATTTCCATTTTGGGGTAACACTCGTTTTGAGAGATTCCTTGCAGTTACTTTGCATGTTGATTTACTTTGTAAGGACACAAGTGCACACATTTCAGATTTTGTCACCTTTTTTCTGTGCAGATTTGTCACAAAACCTAAAGGGTTTCCCGATGCCAGGAAAGTGACTGAGAATCCTGACGTCTCCTGCACATGTTACTTGTTTGTGACTTGCAGGTTTGGTGAAGATATAATTCTGCAGGATGTCAATTCTGTCAGCGTTTTTTCTGCAGATTTCACCCACACTGATGAGTGGGGAAAAATCTGCACCTATTTACAGCATTTTCCAGACAAGAGATGGAGAAACCAAAAGCTTAATGTGTGCACACAGCCTAATAGACGTCATTACTAGTGTTGAGCGAGCATGCTCGTTACTCACCCGAGCATCTCACTACTCGGGATGTTCGGCGAGCACCGAGCATTTCCGGGTTACTCGGGCGGGAGCTCGGGTCTCCGCCCTGCATGTTTGGCGCTCTTTACAGAGCCAATGAACATGCAGGGATTGCCAGCCAGTCACTGTAATGCCGCAGCCATGTTGTTTGTGGGCATTACAGTGATTGGCTGGCCGCCCAGCGTCACCTCGAGTATTTAAAACCGGGCGCCGCCATCTTGGACTCAGTCGCCCGGGATCACACAGTGTAGGGAAAGTGCTGCTGATTTAGGGAGAGATATATACTGCGAAATAGTTAGTGTAGGGTCTGTAAAAGCTGCCAGATCAAACAAACCGTCCTCAGGACTAATATCCATCCCAGATATCAGGCAGGCAGGCAGGCAGGCTGTATAGGAAACGCAGTGGTTATACCAGCAAACGCTGCATTACAGTCCTGTGTGCTCCTGCTGCTCAAATTGCTAGACTTAGCTCCAGGTCTCGGGGGCCAGGAAAAATCCTTTTTTTTTTTTTTCATCTAAATCCTCTTTTTTTCTCCGCTAGAAGTGGTGGAAGAGGAGATCCCATGTAGCGATGCCCAAATATTTGAACAGCCATGGCCACAGGAAGGCGACGCTGGCGCAATTTGTCACAAGAGGTGGACGATGACGAGACACAATTGCCACGAAGTGAGGAGGAGGATCGTGGTGCGGAAGTGGAAGAGGAGGACGTGGTGGATGATCTAGTAACTGACCCAAGGTGGCAGGAGGACACGCAGAGCGAGGCGAGCAGCACACAGGGGGAGGGAGGCAGAGCACCCCAACAGACAGGAAGAAGCAGTGTGGTGGCTGCACACAGAAGGCGGGCAACCGTTCCCCGTAACACCAACACGAGGGACGTTGCCAGTACAACCGGTAGGTCTTCCAGAGTCTGGAATTTTTTTAAAGACTCTGCTGATAACCCCAAAAAGGCCATTTGTACCACCTGCCATGCCAGTGCCAGCAGGGGTGACAAAAGTACCAGCCTGACCACCACCAACATAATCAGGCACATGTCAGCAAAGCACCCGACTTTGTGGGGCGAACCCCAGGGTCCACGACCAGTGTCAGCGGGTGTCACCACTGCTTTTTCCGCCGTTGTGCGTGTAAGAGAACCCCCTGTTGTGCGTGCAAGGCAATCCCCTGTCCATACTGCATGCAAAGATTCCCCCTCCTCTCAGTCTTCACTTGTTATGGCAGTTTCTCAAGAAACAGCATCAACGTCCACGTCAAAGTTCAATTGTCCTTATCCCAGACCTTTGAACGAAAGCGCAAATTCGCAGCCAACGCCCCACAGGCCACAGTCCTAAATTCGCACATTTCACGACTGCTTGCGTTGGAAATGCTGCCTTTTAGGCTGGTGGAGACGGAATCCTTCCGCAACCTTGTGGCGGTGGCCGTCCCTCGGTGCTCGGTCCTCAGCCGACACTATTTTGCCCGGTGTGCCATCCCCGCACTACACAAGCATGTGTCCCAAAACATCTGCCGTGCCCTCAACAACGCAGTTACTGGGAGAGTCCACCTGACAACGGACACGTGGACAAGAGCTTGTGGCCAGGGACGGTACATCTCTCTGACGGCACACTGGGTAAACATAGTGGAAGCCGGGAACCAGTCGGACCTTGGGACGGAACACATCCTCCCCACACCGAGGATTGCGCGGCCTATGTCAGTCAGAGTTGCCCCCACAGTGTACAGCTCCTGATGATCATCTTCCTTATGTTCACCCTCCATCTCAGATATCACCGCATCAGTTACAAGCTGGAAGCACTGCCGCACTGCCTCCGCCAAGCAGCAACAGGCTGTGCTGAAACTCATAAACTTAGGTGATAAACCTCACAGTTGTGGACAGCTGTGAAAGAGCAGGCAGATCTGTGACTGAGACCGCTGAACCTACATCCAGGCATGGTCGTGTGTGACAATGGCCGTAACCTGGTGGCGGCTCTGAGGCGAGATCACACACGTACCATGCCTGGGTCATGTGCTTAAGCTCGTGGTTCAGCGGTTTCTTAAATCGTACCCCGAGTTGCCAGATCTGCTCGTCGAAGTACGCCGCCTGTCAGCTCATTTTCAGAAGTCGGCTACAGCTTCCGCCGCCCTTGCTGTGTTGCAACAGCGTTTGCAGCTTCCGTCACACCGACTTGTGTGTGATGTCCCTACACGTTGGAACTCTACCCTCCACATGTTGCAAAGGATTTGTGAGCAGAAGAGAGCAGTTGTAGAGTACCAGCTGCAACAAGGCCGTCGATATTCAGGTCAGACTCCACACATAAGACCTCAGGAGTGGACCTGGATGTCTGACATATGTACCATCCTGACAAACTTTGAGGAGTCCACCAAGATGGTGAGTGGCGATGACGCCATCATTAGCGTCAGCATCCCAATTGTCTGTCTTTTGCAACGCACTCTGCAGAGAATTAAAGAGGAGGCATTGCAGCCAGAGTATGATGAGATGGATCAAGAAGCCGTAGCGGGCTATTACACACAGCCCAGCCTCATCTCATCCCAATGTGCATTGGGGGACCATGAGGGAGAGGAGGAGGAGGAAGAAAAACAGGAGCTGGTATCATGTTCTTTAGACGGTAGTACCTGTACAACTGTCATATCATCGGTTTAGCGTGGGTGGCCTGAGGACGGGGAGGAGGAGGAGAGCATGGTCAGTCGTGATCTTGGTGAGCACACGGAAGTCTTGCCCGTTACCAGTCTGGCACGCATGGCTGACTTTATGTTACGCTGCCTTAACCGTGACCCTCGCGTTGTCAAAATGTTGGGTGACAGTCATTACTGGTTGGTGACACTTTTAGACCCCCGCTACAAGGAGAACTTTCACTCTCTTATTCCTGAGGTGGAGAGGTCTACAAAAATGGGGCAGTACCAGAAGGCTCTTGCTGCAGAACTGTTAAAAAAAAAATTCCCATCTGAACACGCTATCGGCAGAGGTCACAGTTGGTTGCCCAACCAAGGCGTACAGGCGAGCGAGTCGCAACTCCAATCCAGCAGAGGCAGGGGAACACTGTCAACGTTCTGGGACAGTTTTCTGAGACCCACCCAATTTACAGGCCCTGAGGCTCAGGGTTCTCTCACAAGGAGTGGAAAGTTTCAAAAGATGGTGAGGGGGAGTACCTTGCCGACCGTACCAGCGTCCTCCGTGATTCCTCTGTGCCTTTTAATTATTGGGTATCCAAGCTGGACGCTTGTAATGAACTTTCTCTGTATGCCTTGGAGGTCCTGGCCTTCCCTGCCGCTAGCGTGTTATCGGAGCGTGTTTTTAGTGCCGCTGGGGGAATTATAACTGATAAGTGTTAGAACTCTCCTGTTAGGTTTTTTCTAGTTTGCTTGTCACATGACCTTTTTTGCCTATTTAAACCTGCTCCGCCCTTCTGGCCTTGCTGGACTTCATTGTAATTTCAACTCTTTATCTAGCCAGGTGCTTTGTTACCTTACTCCGTCAGTTTAGCTAGGTCTCTTGACCTCTATTTTCTATGTTGATTTGTTTGTCCTTTTCTGCTACAATTTCTGTTAGGAGCAAAAAAGAAGCAAGACAAAAATATATCTCATACCCTACCATAATTATATATAAATGTAAAGCAAAATTGCATAATAAATATAGGGTACTTAGTGAACTATTTTTGATCAAAAAAAGTATACAAGCCGTCCCACCAGCGGCAAGGTGACCCTAAATTGGGACGGTACCTATACTGCCTATATTAAAAACCTTACTGTATATCAAAGTTGAAGTAATGCATATAAAAGGGTAGACAAATAGGACCGGGTCCCAACTCCAGACCACCTAGGCCCGTGGTAAGCTACATATATACCAATCAGCTCAACAAAGGGCATGCCACACCCTTAAATTGCACAGAATGCAAACAAGTCAAAAAACCAGACAATGTGAACTGAGGTCTAAGATGGCAGACATACAAGAAACAGAGGCATGTTCACACTAGCAAAAAAGAAGCAAGACAAAAATATATCTCATACCCTACCATAATTATATATAAATGTAAAGCAAAATTGCATAATAAATATAGGGTACTTAGTGAACTATTTTTGATCAAAAAAAGTATACAAGCCGTCCCACCAGCGGCAAGGTGACCCTAAATTGGGACGGTACCTATACTGCCTATATTAAAAACCTTACTGTATATCAAAGTTGAAGTAATGCATATAAAAGGGTAGACAAATAGGACCGGGTCCCAACTCCAGACCACCTAGGCCCGTGGTAAGCTACATATATACCAATCAGCTCAACAAAGGGCATGCCACACCCTTAAATTGCACAGAATGCAAACAAGTCAAAAAACCAGACAATGTGAACTGAGGTCTAAGATGGCAGACATACAAGAAACAGAGGCATGTTCACACTAGCAAAAAAGAAGCAAGACAAAAATATATCTCATACCCTACCATAATTATATATAAATGTAAAGCAAAATTGCATAATAAATATAGGGTACTTAGTGAACTATTTTTGATCAAAAAAAGTATACAAGCCGTCCCACCAGCGGCAAGGTGACCCTAAATTGGGACGGTACCTATACTGCCTATATTAAAAACCTTACTGTATATCAAAGTTGAAGTAATGCATATAAAAGGGTAGACAAATAGGACCGGGTCCCAACTCCAGACCACCTAGGCCCGTGGTAAGCTACATATATACCAATCAGCTCAACAAAGGGCATGCCACACCCTTAAATTGCACAGAATGCAAACAAGTCAAAAAACCAGACAATGTGAACTGAGGTCTAAGATGGCAGACATACAAGAAACAGAGGCATGTTCACACTAGCAAAAAAGAAGCAAGACAAAAATATATCTCATACCCTACCATAATTATATATAAATGTAAAGCAAAATTGCATAATAAATATAGGGTACTTAGTGAACTATTTTTGATCAAAAAAAGTATACAAGCCGTCCCACCAGCGGCAAGGTGACCCTAAATTGGGACGGTACCTATACTGCCTATATTAAAAACCTTACTGTATATCAAAGTTGAAGTAATGCATATAAAAGGGTAGACAAATAGGACCGGGTCCCAACTCCAGACCACCTAGGCCCGTGGTAAGCTACATATATACCAATCAGCTCAACAAAGGGCATGCCACACCCTTAAATTGCACAGAATGCAAACAAGTCAAAAAACCAGACAATGTGAACTGAGGTCTAAGATGGCAGACATACAAGAAACAGAGGCATGTTCACACTAGCAAAAAAGAAGCAAGACAAAAATATATCTCATACCCTACCATAATTATATATAAATGTAAAGCAAAATTGCATAATAAATATAGGGTACTTAGTGAACTATTTTTGATCAAAAAAAGTATACAAGCCGTCCCACCAGCGGCAAGGTGACCCTAAATTGGGACGGTACCTATACTGCCTATATTAAAAACCTTACTGTATATCAAAGTTGAAGTAATGCATATAAAAGGGTAGACAAATAGGACCGGGTCCCAACTCCAGACCACCTAGGCCCGTGGTAAGCTACATATATACCAATCAGCTCAACAAAGGGCATGCCACACCCTTAAATTGCACAGAATGCAAACAAGTCAAAAAACCAGACAATGTGAACTGAGGTCTAAGATGGCAGACATACAAGAAACAGAGGCATGTTCACACTAGCAAAAAAGAAGCAAGACAAAAATATATCTCATACCCTACCATAATTATATATAAATGTAAAGCAAAATTGCATAATAAATATAGGGTACTTAGTGAACTATTTTTGATCAAAAAAAGTATACAAGCCGTCCCACCAGCGGCAAGGTGACCCTAAATTGGGACGGTACCTATACTGCCTATATTAAAAACCTTACTGTATATCAAAGTTGAAGTAATGCATATAAAAGGGTAGACAAATAGGACCGGGTCCCAACTCCAGACCACCTAGGCCCGTGGTAAGCTACATATATACCAATCAGCTCAACAAAGGGCATGCCACACCCTTAAATTGCACAGAATGCAAACAAGTCAAAAAACCAGACAATGTGAACTGAGGTCTAAGATGGCAGACATACAAGAAACAGAGGCATGTTCACACTAGCAAAAAAGAAGCAAGACAAAAATATATCTCATACCCTACCATAATTATATATAAATGTAAAGCAAAATTGCATAATAAATATAGGGTACTTAGTGAACTATTTTTGATCAAAAAAAGTATACAAGCCGTCCCACCAGCGGCAAGGTGACCCTAAATTGGGACGGTACCTATACTGCCTATATTAAAAACCTTACTGTATATCAAAGTTGAAGTAATGCATATAAAAGGGTAGACAAATAGGACCGGGTCCCAACTCCAGACCACCTAGGCCCGTGGTAAGCTACATATATACCAATCAGCTCAACAAAGGGCGGCTTGTATACTTTTTTTGATCAAAAATAGTTCACTAAGTACCCTATATTTATTATGCAACTTTGCTTTACATTTATATATAATTATGGTAGGGTATGAGATATATTTTTGTCTTGCTTCTTTTTTGCTAGTGTGAACATGCCTCTGTTTCTTGTATGTCTGCCATCTTAGACCTCAGTTCACATTGTCTGGTATCTTGTGAAAGAGGTGTGGTATCTCCTCTCCCAGGTTAGGATGGAGCACCTGTCAGGACCCTACCTCATCACTCAACACTACACACTCCTGTCCTATGGGGGGCTAGTATGCACTAGGGTGCTGCCCCAGCAGGATAATGGAGATAGGGGAACCAAAGATAGGGGGAACCATGTAGTGGGTGAGGGTGGAGGATGCACTTTTAGGTTACACTTGTAGATACATATTTAATAGCCAGCCATCTTAAGTTCAAGGTTGTTTGATTGTGGTCTTCACAGCTGACAGTGGCCTTGTGTAGGAGCCTGCAGCTTGCTGGAGATGCACGGTCCTCATACTCTGGCCATGAGACGAGGAGCAGGATAGAGTCAACGGAGGTCTCTACCCGGTCAAGGTCCCTGCTTAAGAAGGCCTGGAGGGGAGCTGAGGAGGAGAGCTCCGCAGGCAAAAGGATCCCAGGGAATACGGACGGATCGGCATACGCCACCTGTACTCTCCATTCTGGCCTAGTCAGAGGGACTCCTGCTGCAAGAGGGGTACAGGCCCCCGATATCTCACTTTGTTACTTCACGTCTCAGTCGGAAAAGCTAAGTGGTTCCCACCGGGTAACAGACGAGGCAGAGTCGCCACCTGTGCCCTTGTTCTGTGTATAGCCAGAGTGAGACCCAGCCTTGCAATATGCACTGCACATGGACAGGAGAGGCCCAAGGGGGAGATTTCTAGGAACACACTGGTGCTGGGGGTCCTGATAGACGCACCTGAACTACCGGGGTGTGCCGAACCCCCTTCTCTGGTGGCCGCAGCACGCCGTGAGGAGCAAGGAGAAGCCTTGCAGCTGACCTCTAACAACATGAGTAAAGCTTGGATGACTACATCCATTGCCTCCGGTCCATTATTGCAGCGGGACACCACACCGCACAACTGCACCTACTACGACTCCCCTCATCCTCCTGTTTCCTCTGCCCTGAGGCCCTGCTCCGCCTGTGGGGAGTAGTACTACAGTCGGCTGCCAGAACATCCCGCCTCAGAGGACTGCAGCAGCGCTGGTGGCGCATCACCAGACACCACAGGTGGCGTAGTCGTTTATCCACTCATAATTGCCACTCATCAACTAGCCCCTATTTTTAATGTGTACGCCCTGGGCACGGACCGGGACGAGGCTGCTACTGCATCCCCATTCTAGCAACTGGGCCCGCCGTCCAAGTACACCCCTTTCCCAGGGAGGGCTAGCCGCTACTGAAACAGCTAGTGGCGGGTCAAACATCACTGGCATAGTCGGCAGGATTGCGTGCCCGCAGCAACGGAAGAAGTGATTCCCATTGCCAGCGGGTACTGCGCGCCTTTGCAACAGACTGTCTTTAACACCCAAGATGGCGCCCGCCCAATTAGAACGGACGCCATTGTGTGCAAAAAGGACAACCATCCAGCACCTCCCATCGTGGGTCTGGCTTCCCCCATGGCACCAACAGCTAGGACCGGCCCATGCATTAGAGACTGTCCGCGAGGTAGTGTCCATCAAGACGGATGAGACGTCCCAAGGGCTGCCTGTCAGCCAGCCACCCTGGAGCCGCCCCAAGAGAAGGAGGAGAAAGCAACAAGGTGTGGCCACAACAATCCTAGAGACTCCACACCCAGCAGCGAGGATGGAAGCAGTGCAGGAGAGATGCTCCGATGCCGCCCCACCAACTGCTGCCTCGCTCGGAATACGGGGGATTCACCTGACCCCGGAGGAGGCCGAGTTCCTCCGAGTGGAGTCACAGGACCTGACTCGGAGGGTTGCGGAGGCCCAGCGTACGGTTTCCACAGCATGGAGAGAGGAGGTGCTGCAGAAGATCCGGTCCCGCCTCCAAGGTGCTGCAAGCCAAGAAAGCGGAGCAGCAACCCAGGAGGAAGAAACCTCAGAGGCCGCGTGCAGCCCAGGACTGGGTAAGATACAAACCCCTGTCCCGGGTGAGAAACGCACGGAGGCCCTAGTGGATCTAATGCCGGCACCCCTGTCCCTGGGCGCCTTTGTTTGGGAGCAGATCTTCGCTCCGGAGCTGGAGGCTTACGTGTCATTCTCCGCCGGAGGCCTGCAATGCCTCCCGACTCCCGTCCTAGAAGCGCCTGTGCTTAGTGGGGACACCACCTGCGCCAACCCGGACTGGTCCGCGTCACCGAAGGACCTGCAGCAACCCCTGTTGTCTCGACAGCCAGCGGCACTGGTTACCTGCCCGGCGTCGGAGGAGATGGTCTGGGACAACCAGGGGGGACCTAATGGGCTTCCCCCAGGAGACCCGGGCGGAAGCGCGGAGGCGTAAGGACTTCTGCCGCAAGGAGCTCCTCCAGCTGGACAAGGAGCGGTGGGAGAGGCGGGTACGCTGCGAGCACCTGGAGGTGCGCGCTAAGGCCGCCAAGTCCAAGGCCTGCCAGGAAGAGGCAACCCATCCAAGCCCCCGGGAGGAAGGGCTGATTGTCCGCTTCCACCAGGAGGCGGGGTGGGGCTTCAGGAGTCCCCAGTTTGCTCAGGACGTATTTGTGAACCGCAGAGACTTCGAGCCACAACTGAGGAGGGATGACCCTGGCCGGAATCTCTACCCGGGTGACTTGGTGTCGTACACCCGCCACCATGGGGAGCGTGGGTGGTACGCCCTGGATGTGCATAGAGTATTCCAGGGTGAGGCCCCTGCGCACCTGCTGGTAGGGGACCGGTCTGGCTCCGTGAGCAAGAACGAGCCTTTCCCTAGGTGGAGGTACCTGGACTAAGCGGCCCCGGAGGCAGTATCTTTGAGTTGACTTGTTGATTGTTTATGTTTATTACCATGTTTTCCTCCCGGTTTAGAGAGACATTTGTCCCTGCGGACTGGCAGTAGACAGACTCTATTGTATATAGCTATGCATCTACAGTCATGGCCAAAAGTATTAAGAATGAGACAAATAGTAATTTTTCCAAAGTTTACTGCTTCATTTCTTGTATTGGCAATTTGCATATACTCCTGAATGTCAAAGAGTGATCAGCTTAACAGCAATTACTGTACTTGCAAAGTCAATATTTGCCCAGAAAATGAACTTTAACCCCCAAAACACATTTGAACATCATTGCAGTCCTGCCTTAAAAGGAGCAGCAAACATCGTTTTAGTGATTGATCCATTAACACAGGTGTGGGTGTTGATGAGGACAGGGCTGGCGATCAATCAGTCATGATTAAGTAAGAATGACATCACTGGACACTTTAAAAGGATGCTGGTTCTTGGTATCATTGTTTCTCTTCAGTTAACCATGGTTATCTCTAAAGAAACACATGTAGCCATCATTGCACTGCACAAAAATGGCCTAACAGGGAAGAGTATCACAGCTACAAAGATTGCACCTCAGTCAACAATCTATCGCATCATCAAGAACTTCAAGGAGAGAGCTTCCATTGTTGTCAAAAAGGCTCCAGGGCGCCCGAGAAAGACCAGCCAGCGCCAGGACCGTATCTTAAAACTGTTTCAGCTGCGGGATCGGACTACCAGCAGTGCCGAGCTTGCTCAGGAATGGCAGCAGGCTGGTGTGAGTGCTTCTGCACGCACTGTGAGGCGGAGACTCTTTGAGCAAGGGCTGGTTTCAAGGAGGGCAGCAAAGAAGCCACTTCTCTCCAGAAAAAACATCAGGGACCGACTGATATTCTGCAAAAGGTACAGGGAGTGGACTGCTGAGGACTGGGGCAAAGTCATTTTCTCTGATGAATCCCCTTTTCGATTGTTTGGGACATCTGGAAAACAGCTTATTCGGAGAAGAAGAGGTGAGCGCTACCACCAGTCTTGTCTCATGCCAACTGTAAAGCATCCTGAAACCATTCATGTGTGGGGTTGCTTCTCAGCCAAGGGAATCGGCTCACTCACAGTCTTGCCTAAAAACACAGCCATGAATAAAGAATGGTACCAGAATGTCCTCCAAGAGCATCTTCTCCCAACCATCCAAGAGCAGTTTGGCGCCCAACAATGCCTTTTCCAGCATGATGGAGCACCTTGCCATAAAGCAAAGGTGATAACTAAATGGCTCATGGAACAAAACATAGAGATTTTGGGTCCATGGCCTGGAAACTCCCCAGATCTTAATCCCATTGAGAACTTGTGGTCAATCATCAAGAGACGGGTGGACAAACAAAAACCAACAAATTCTGGCAAAATGCAAGCATTGATTATGCAAGAATGGACTGCTATCAGTCAGGATTTGGTCCAAAAGTTGATTGAGAGCATGCCAGGGAGAATTACAGAGGTCTTGAAGAAGAAGGGGCAACACTGCAAATATTGACTTGCTGCATTAACTCATTCTAACTGTCAATATAACCTATTCGTACTGATAATATGATTGCAATTATATTTCTGTATGTGATATAAACATCAGACAAACACTAATAAAAACCAGAGGCCAGCAGATCATGTGAAAATATAATTTTGGTGTCATTCTCAAAACTTTTGGCCATGACTGTATTTAGGTGCTCCCTATTGGTTTTATACAAAACCCACTTCTACTTCTACCTCAGACCTCAGAAGCAAAACCTGTCTGGAGTGGCTCTTCTGGAGGTCCAACACAGGATCTCCATGCCCTGCAGCCACCCCAGGGCCTACGTTGAGGGTTTGGGACAGGTCCCTCTTGCTGCGGAACTGCCTCTTTTTCTATTTTCCTACCAAGCTGTCTACATGCATAATGTTTCTTTGATGTTTTTATACTTTTGTACTATTTATCTGCAACGTTTAAGAATCAGAGCCTCCCATAATGGGAAGATTGTTGATTGTTGTGAAAAAGCATATAAAAAGTCTGTACCACGATTTGCTCTCTTTGCAGCCCGCAGACGTGCGGTGTTTCACCAGGGGGGAATGTGGCGCCCCTGAAGGTTCGGTCGCCACAGGGGGGTACTGCATCTTGTGAAAGAGGTGTTGTATCTCCTCTCCCATGTAAGGATGGAGTACCTGTCAGGAACCCACCTCATCACTCAACACTACACACTCCTGTCCTATGGGGGGCTAGTATGCACTAGTGTGCTGCCCCAGCAGGATAATGGAGATGAGGGAACCAAAGATAGGGGGAACCATGTAGTGGGTGAGGGTGGAGGACGCACTTCTAGGTTACACTTGTAGATACAGTACATATTTAATAGCCAGCCATCTTAAGTTCAAGGTTGTTTGTGGTCTTCACAGCTGGCAGTGGCCTTGTGTAGGAGCCTGCAGCGTGCTGGAGATGCACGGTCCTCGTGTTCTGGCCTTGAGATGAGGAGCGGGATAGAGTTAACGGAGGTCTCTACCCGGTCAAGGTCCCTGCTTAAGAAGGCCTGGAGGGGAGCTGAGGAGGAGAGCTCCACAGGCAAAAGGATCCCAGGGAGAACAGACGGAGCGGCATACGCCACCTGTACTCTCCATTCTGGCCTAGTCAGAGGGACTCCTGCTGCATGAGGAGTACCAGCCCCCGATATCTGACTTTCTTACTTCACGTCTCAGTCGGAAAAGCCCGGAGGCTAAGTGGTTCCCACCAGGTAACGGACGGAGCGGAGTCGCCACCCGTGCCCTTGTTCTGTGTATAGGCAGAGGGAGACCCAGCCTTGCAGCACGCACTGCACACGGACAGGCGAGGCCCAAGGGGGAGATAACAGGCTGGTGCTGGGGGTCCTGATAGATGCACCTGAACTACCCGGGTGTGCCTAACCCCCTTCTCTGGTGGCCGCAGCACGCCGTGAGGAGCAAGGAGAAGCCTTGTAGCTGACCTCTAACAACGTGAGTAAAGCTTGGAAGACTACATCCATTGCCTCTGGTCCATTATTGCAACGGGACACCACACTGCACCTACTATGACTCCCCTCATCCTCCTGTTTCCTCTGCCCTGAGGCCCTACTCTGCCTGTGGGGAGTAGTACTACTGTCGGCTGCCACAACATCCCGCCTCAGAGGACTGCAGCAGCGCTGGTAGCGCATCACCAGACACCACAGGTGGCGTAGTTGTTTATCCACTCATAATTGCCACTCATCAATTAGCCCCTATTTTTAATGTGTACGCCCTGGGCACGGACCAGGACGAGGCCGCGACTGCATCCCCATTCTACCAACTGGGCCCGCCGTCCGAGTACACCCCTTTCCCAGGGAGGGCTAGCCGCTACTGAAACAGCTAGTGGCGGGTCAAACATCACTGGCGTAGTCGGCAGGATTGCGTGCCCGCAGCAACGGAAGATCTTGGTGGTACTAGCAAATATTCAAATGAGATTGCCAGCGGGTACTGCGCGCCTTTACAACAGACTGTCTTTAACACCCAAGATGGCGCCCACCCAAGAAGAACGGACGCCATTGTGCGCAAAAAGGACAACCACACAGCACCTCCCATCGTGGGTCTGGCTTCCCCCATGGCGCCAACAGCTAGGACCGCCCCTTGCATTAGAGACTGTCCGCGAGGTAGTGTCCATCAAGATGGATGGGACGTCCCAAGGAGTGCCTGTCAGCCAGCCGCCCTGGAGCCGCCCCAAGTGAAGGAGGAGTAAGCAACAACAAGGTGTGGCCACAACAATCCTAGAGACTCCACACCCAGCAGCGAGGATGGAAGCAGTGCAGGAGAGATGCTCCGATGCCGTCCCACCAACTGCTCCCTCGCTCGGAATATGGGGGATTCACCCGACGCCGGAGGAGGCCGAGTTCCTCCGAGTGGAGTCACAGGACCTGACCCGGAGGGTCGCAGAGGCCCAGCGTGCTGTGTCCGCAGCATGGAGACATGGAGAGAGGAGGTGCTGCAGAAGATCCCGTCCCGCCACCAAGGTGCTGCAAGCTAAGAAAGCGGAGCAGCAACCCAGGAGGCAGAAACCTCAGAGGCCGCGTGCAGCCCAGGACTGGGTAAGATACAAACCCCTGTCCCGGGTGAGAGACGCACGGAGGCCCTATTGGATCTAATGGCGGCACCCCAGTCCCCGGGCGCCGTTGTTTGGAAGCAGATCTTCGCTCCGGAGCTGGAGGCCCAAGTGTCGTTCTCCGCCGGAGGCCTGCAATGCCTCCCGACTCCCGGTCTAGAAGAGCCTGTGCTTAGTGGGGACACCACCTGCCCCAAATCGGACTGGTCCGCGTCACCGAAGGACCTGCAGCAACCCCTGCTGTCGCCGCTGCCAGCGCCTCTGGTCACCTGCCCGGTGGCGGAGGAGATGGTCTGGGACAACCAGGGGGGGACCTAATGGGCCTCCCCAAGGAGACCCGGGCGGAAGCGCGGAGGCCTAAGGACTTCTGCCGCAAGGAGCTCCTCCAGCTGGACAAGGAGCGGCGAGAGAGGCGGGTACGCTGCGAGCGCCTGGAGGCGTGCGCTAAGGCCGCCAAGTCCAAGGCCTGCCATGAGGAGACAGCCCATCCAAGCCCCCGGGAGGAAGGGCTGATCGTCCGCTTCCACCAGGAGGCGGGGTGGGGCTTCATCAGGAGTCCCCAGTTTGCTCAGGACGTATTTGTGAACCGCAGAGATTCGAGCCACAACTGAGGAGGCATGACCCTGGCCGGAATCTCTACCCGGGTGACTTGGTGTCGTACACCCGCCACCATGGGGAGCGTGGGTGGTAGGCCCTGGATGTGCATAGAATATTCCAGGGTGAGGCCCCTGCGCACCTGCCGGTAGGGGACTGGTCTGGCTCCGTGAGCAAGAACGAGCCTTTCCCTAGGTGGAGGTACCCGGACTAAGCGGCCCCGGAGGCTGTACCTTTGAGTTGACTTGTTGATTGTTTATTACCATGTTTTCCTCCCGGTTTAGAGAGACATTTGTCCCTGCGGACTGGCTGTAGACAGACTCTATTGTATATAGTTATGCATCTATTTAGGTACTCCCTATTGGTTTTATACAAAACCCACTTCTACTTCTACCTCAGACCTCAGAAGCAAAACCTGTCTGGAGTGGCTCTACTGGAGGTCCAACACAGGATCTCCATGCCCTGCAGCCACCCCAGGGCCTACGTTGAGGGTTTGGGACAGGTCCCTCTTGCTGCTGAACTGCCTCTTTTTCTATTTTCTTACCAAGCTGTCTACATGCATAATGTCTCTTTGATGTTTTTATACTTTTGTACTATTTATCTGTAACGTTTAAGAATCAGATCCTCCCATAATGGGAAGATTGTTGATTGTTGTGAAAAAGCATATAAAAAGTCTGTACCATGTTTTGCTCTCTTTGCAGCCCGCGGACGTGCGGTGTTTCACCAGGGGGGAATGTGGCGCCCCTGAAGGTTCGGTCGCCACAGGGGGGTACTGCATCTTGTGAAAGAAGTGTTGTATCTCCTCTCCCAGGTAAGGATGGAGTACCTGTCAGGACCCCACCTCATCACTCAACACTACACACTCCTGTCCTATGGGGGGCTAGTATGCACTAGTGTGCTGCCCCAGCAGGATAATGGAGATGAGGGAACCAAAGATAGGGGGAACCATGTAGTGGGTGAGGGTGGAGGATGCACTTTTAGGTTACACTTGTAGATACAGTACATATTTAATAGCCAGCCATCTTAAGTTCAAGGTTGTTTGATTGTGGTCTTCACAGCTGGCAGTGGCCTTGTGTAGGAGCCTGCAGCGTGCTGGAGATGCACGATCCTTGTGCTCTGGCCTTGAGACGAGGAGCGGGATAGAGTTAACGGAGGTCTCTACCCGGTCAAGGTCCCTGCTTAAGAAGGCCTGGAGGGGAGCTGAGGAGGGGAGCTGAGGAGGAGAGCTCCGCAGGCAAAAGGATCCCAGGGAATACGTACAGAGCGGCATACGCCACCTGTACTCTCCATTCTGGCCTAGTTAGAGGGTCTCCTGCTGCAAGAGGGGTACCGGCCCCCGATATCTGACTTTGTTACTTCACGTCTCAGTCGGAAAAGCCCGGAGGCTAAGTGGTTCCCACCGGGTAACGGACGGAGCGGAGTCGCCACCCGTGCCCTTGTTCTGTGTATAGCCAGAGGGAGACCCGGCCTTGCAACACGCACCGCACACGGACAGGCGAGGCCCAAGGGGGAGATTTCTAGGAACACGCTGGTGCTGGGGGTCCTGATAGACGCACCTGAACTACCGGGGTGTGCTGAACCCCCTTCTCTGGTGGCCACAGCACGCCATGAGGAGCCAGGAGAAGCCTTGCAGCTGACCTCTAACAACGTGAGTAAAGCTTGGAAGACTACATCCATTGCCTCCGGTCCATTATTGCAGCGCGACACCACACCGCACCACTGCACCTACTATGACTCCCCTCTTCCTCCTTTTTCCTCTGCCCTGAGGCCCTGCTCCGCCTGTGGGGAGTAGTACTACCATCGGCTGCCACAACATCCCGCCTCAGAGGACTGCAGCAGCGCTGGTGGCGCAGCACCAGACACCACAGGTGGTATAGTCGTTTATCCACTCATAATTGCCACTCATCAACTGGCCCCTATTTTTAATGTGTGCGCCCTGGGCACGGACCGGGCCGAGGCCACGACTTCATCCCCATTCTACCAACTGGGCCCGCCGTCCGAGTACACCCCTTTCCCAGGGAGGGCTAGCCGCTACTGAAACAGCTAGTGGCGGGTCACACAAGGGCGGGACATAAGCGTAAATGCAACCAAGTACCCAACACAGAGCAAAAAACGCCATTATTAGAGTCACCTGTTTGGAATCTCTCTAGCTACATCTTATCTGAGAGTCAAATTTCTCTCCTGGCTAAAGGCCTGAGCTTTTCACCTTCTAACGAATTCGACATTTTCAGAACAATTCTGGATGTTAACAAACTAGCACGTAACCTCACCATCCGATGTCATTTTATGGACATGAAAAATCCACAGAATACAGCTTCAGAAGAAGTTTCTCCTAGGACAAGCCAGGATTCCATGTTATTATTCACAGAACAACAGTCTTTATTACAAATGAAACAATTCGAGACGGAATCTTTAATTCCAAATGTAAATTTAAATGATGACTTTCGGGCTGGTAATCCTTTCTTTTACCCACTTCAGTCCAGACCATTGGTTCTGGATCAGTTCCAGGACTTAATTGAAAAAGAACTAGTGGAATTAAAGAATGAATTATCTTCTACTAATCATTTGGACTCTAATCTGACATATAGAGAAAAAGACGCTCTGAAAAAATTAAAGGATAATTCAGACATACTAGTCCGCTCAGCGGATAAAGGTGGCACTATAGTACTGAATGCAGGATTGTATAAAAAATTGAATTTGATGGATTTAGAAAATAGGGATGTTTATTTGGAGTTAGCTAGAGATCCTACTGTTGAGTTTAACCGGTTCAGGACCGCCCACTGTACATAAACGTCGGCGCTGCCCGGGCTCTGTGCAGCGCCGACGTTTAAAAACGGTGGGTGGTCCCGCAGCGCTCAGGACCCCCAGGGTCCTGCTAGCGCTGCGGTACCGGTTCAGAGCGATAGCTCTGACATGTGGCATCATGGGGACCTGAATGGATCAGGTCCCCATGATGTTAACCTGTTCCTATCTTCTAGATGCCGCGATCCATAGCGATCGCGGCATTTAAAAGATAGTAACAGCTGGTGGTCGGCGATCGGGACCCCCCACATACCTCAGGAGCGGCGGGGATCCCGGTGCTGTGACCTCTGACATCATTGAGACCTGATTGGCTCAGGTCTCGATGATGTCAGCGTCACACCAGCCAATCAGAGAGATCACCAGGGAAGTTTGTTTTATTAACAAACTTTCCCGGGCGATCTGCCTGATAAATACACTGTTTCTCCTCCGATCTCAGTGAGAGAGCAGAGGAGAAACAGTGTGACAAGAGCTGTCAGCCTTGCCACAGTAAAAGTAAAAAAAAAAAAATAAAATAAAAAAGAAAGTAAGTGTTAGGGTTAGTGAGTCTGTCAGATCAGTCAGTCCTGTCAGATCAGTCCTGTCAGATCTGTCAGTCAGTCCTGTCAGATCTATCAGTCAGTCAGTCCTGTCAGATCAGTCAGTCAGTCCTGTCAGATCTATCAGTCAGTCAGTCCTGTCAGATCAGTCAGTCAGTCCTGTCAGATCAGTCAGTCCTGTCAGATCTGTCAGTCAGTCCTGTCAGATCTGTCAGTCAGTCAGTCCTGTCAGATCAGTCGTCAGTCAGTCCTGTCAGATCAGTCCAGTCAGTCAGTCCTGTCAGATCAGTCCAGTCAGTCAGTCCTGTCAGATCAGTCCTGTCAGATCTGTCAGTCAGTCAGTCCTGTCAGTCAGTCAGTCCTGTCAGATCAGTCAGTCAGTCCTGTCAGGTCAGTCAGTCCTGTCAGATCAGTCCCGTCCGTTCAGTTCAGTCCAGTCAAAAAATCTAAAAATAAAATGGCCCGTCAGACTTATACCGCAGAGGAGGTGTATGCCCTGCTGTGTTCTGACACTGATGACAGCGCAATCTCAGATGGAGATATGGATTTTGAGGGCTTTAGTAGCGGCGACACTGAGAGCTCAGAAATGAGCAGTGATTCTGGTCCATCCTCAAGCCCAAGGACCAGTACAACAATAGGGGCAAATAGCGCTACTGGAGAAACGTCTCCAAATCAGGGAACACTGCCCAGTACAAGCGCTGTCCCTGCTACTAGTGAATTGGCGCACGCCAGTGTACAAGGGGCGTTGCCACATGATCTAGCATTTCCCAGATGGGAGGCTTCGGATTCGGCTGCTCCATTCAGCCCTGATTTCAACGCCACTCCTGGTATAAATGTGGAGGTGGAAGATTTTGGACCAATTCATTTTTTTAATTTGTTTTTTACAGACAGCTTGCTAGAGCATATTGTCGTGCAAACAAATTTATATGCATCCCAATTCATAAGCCAGAATCCCCGATCTTACTATGCTAGGGCAAATTTATGGACACCAACTAATGTCCCGGAAATAAAAAAATTTTTAGGACTTACATTTGCCATGGGGCTTGTTAAAAAACCGAGCATTCGATCCTACTGGTCCAACCACCCTGTTCAACCCACCCCTATGTTTTCAGTCATTCTGCCTAGGACCCGTTATGAAATGCTCATGCGGTTTTGGCATTTTAACGACAATAGTCAATGCCTGCCCAGAAATGCCCCAGAACATGACAGGTTATATAAAATTAGACCCATCATTGAAAATTTGTCAGAAAAATTCTTAAGCCTCTACACCCCAACACAAAATATTTCTATAGATGAGTCCCTTGTAAAATTCAAAGGAAGACTGCACCTCAAGCAATTTATCCCATCTAAAAGGGCAAGGTTTGGAATAAAGATCTATAAAATGTGCGAAAGTTCAACCGGATACACATCCGCTTTCCGCATATATGAGGGGAAAGATAGCCAGCTAAACCCACCAGGATGCCCTACTTATCTGGGGACATCTGGAAAAATTGTTTGGGAGCTGATAAGTCCATTTTTTCAAAAAGGCTACAATCTATATGTGGACAATTATTACACCAGCATACCCCTATTTAAAAGTCTGGTTGAACACAACATCGGGGCTTGTGGGACCATCCGTAAAAACCGTCAGGGGTTTCCACAACCATTGGTCAACCAAAAGTTCCAAAAGGGGCAGTCAGGGGCTGCACGCAACGGAGAGCTGCTTGCCCTGAAATATAGGGATAAGAGGGATATTTTTGTCCTCAGCTCGATCCACACAGATGCCACAAGGGCCACTGTAGAACTAGGATCCACCACTCCGAAGCAAAAACCTGTGTCAGTCATTGACTACAACAAACACATGGGGGGTGTGGACCTTGCAGACCAGGTTCTACAGCCATACCAGGTATCAAGAAAGTCCTATACCTGGTATAAAAAGTTGGTTATCTATTTGTTTCAGGTGGCCACATACAATTCTTTTGTGTTGTACAAAAAAGCAGGAAATTCAGATCCTTTTCTTGATTATCAAGAAAAGGTAATTGAAAATCTTGTCTTTCAAAGTGTTAGCCCCGCTCATCCATTAGAATCTGAGGATGTGAAAAGACTCACTGAGCGACATTTTATTGCACTTATTCCAGCAACGGAAACAAGAAGGAACCCCCAGAAAAGATGTCGTGTATGTACTAAGAGAGGAATGAGGCGTGATACCCGCTACTATTGCCCACAATGCCCATCATTGCCAGCCTTATGCGTCACTGACTGCTTTAAAATCTTCCACACAGAACCATGTTTTTAAACTGTAAAAATGTATCCCAATTTGTCATTCAAACATTTGGTTCATTTAGTGAATGACACATTCGAGTAGAGCTCACTTAATTTCCAGGGGGGGTTCTCCAGAATCTAAACCTTCCATTGCGTGCTTGTTTCTGGAAATCATCCATCGAGTTAAAATGGTCACTAAACCCATAGATGAATTCCCAGAGGGGTGTCATTTCCAAAATGGGGTCACTTCAGGGGGGATTCTTTAGCTCTGGTACTCTGAAAAGTGCCAGAACAGCATAATCCCCCCTGAAGTGACCCCATTATGGAAATGACACCTCTGTGGGAATTCATCTATGGGTTTAGTGACCATTTACCTACTTATTTTCCCACCACTAGATTAATTTATACAGAGGAGTAGATTGTAAAATTCGGTCACTTGTTGTGGGTTTCCTCTGTTTAGGCACCTCAGGGGCTCTCCAAATGCAACATGGCGTCCGCTATCCATTCCAGTCAAATTTCCATTCCAAAAGTCAAATGGCGCTCCTTACCTTCCGAGCCATGCCGTGCGCCCAAACAGTGGCTTTGCACCACATATGGGGTATCAGCGTGCTCAGGAGAAATTGCACAACACATTTTGGGGTCCATTTTTTCTGGCTGCCCTTGTGAAAATTAAAAATTTGAGGCTAAAGTAGCAGTTTTGTGATAAAAATGTGTTTTTTTATTTTCACCCTTCAACATTATAAAATTGTGTGAAGCCCCTGGGGGTTCAAGGTGCTCACCACACATCTAGATAAGTTCCTTGAGGGGTCTAGTTTCCAAAATGGGGTGACTTGTTGGGGGTTTCCTCTGTTTAGGCACCTCAGGGGCTCTCCAAATGCAACATGGCGTCCGCTATCGATTCCAGTCAAATTTCCATTCCAAAAGTCAAATGGCGCTCCTTACCTTCCGAGCCATGCCGTGCGCCCAAACAGTGGCTTTGCACCACATATGGGGTATCAGCGTGCTCAGGAGAAATTGCACAACACATTTTGGGGTCCATTTTTTCTGGCTGCCCTTGTGAAAATTAAAAATTTGAGGCTAAAGTAGCAGTTTTGTGAAAAAAAGTTAAATGTTCATTGTTTTCTTCCACATTCCAAAAATTCCTGTGAAGCACCTGAAGGGTTAATAAACTTCTTGAATGTGGTTTTGAGCACCTTGAGGGGTGCAGTTTTTAGAATGGTATCACTTTTGGGTATTTTCTGTCATAAAGGCTCCTCAAAGTCACTTCAAATAAGATGTGGTCCCTAAAAAAATGTTTTTGTAAATTTTGTTGTAAAAATGAGAAATCGCTGGTCAACTTTTAACCCTTATAGCTTCCTAACAGAAAAAAATTTTGGTTCCAAAATTGTGCTGATGTGAAGTAGGCATGTGGGAAATGTTATTCATTAACTATTTTGTGTGATATATCTCTCTGATTAAAGGGCATGAAAATTCAAAGTTTGAAAATTGCAAAATTTTCGCCAAATTTCTGATTTTTTCACAAATAAACGCAAGTGATATCGAAGAAATTTTACCACTATCATGAAGTACAATATGTCACAAAAAACAATCTCAGAATCAGGGGGATCCGTTGAAGCGTTCCAGAGTAATTACCTCATAAAGTGACAGTGGTCAGAATTGAAAAAATTGGCCCGGTCACGAAGGCAAAAACAGGCTCTGGCGCGAAGTGGTTAATGCTGCTATGTATAATCTATTAAACGAAGGTTTGCACTGAGGGGCCCTAAAAAAAAAATTAATGGAATATTTATACGTAGATCACCCAATTGTTCCAGTTTACCATTCGCCTCCAAAAATACATAAAAATGTTTTCCCACCACCTTTAACCACTTTACTACCCAAGGTGGTTTGCACATTAATGACCAGGCCAATTTTTACAATTCTAACCACTGTCACTTTATGAGGTAATTACTCTGGAACGCTTCAACAGATCCCCCTGATTCTGAGATTGTTTTTTCGTGACATATTGTACTTCATGATTGTGGTAAAATTTCTCCGATAACACTTGCATTTATTTGTGACAAAAACTGAAATTTGGTGAAACTTTTTGAAAATTTAGCAATTTTCAAAATTTTAATTTTTATGCCCTTAAATCAGAGAGATATGTCACACAAAATAGTTAATAAATAACATTTACCACATATCTTCTTTACATCAGCACAATTTTGGAACCAAATTTTTTTTCTATTACAGAGCTATAAGGGTTAAAAGTTGACCAGAGATTTCTCATTTTTCCAACAAAATTTACAAAACCATTTTTTTAGGGACCACATCACATTTGAAGTCACTTTGAGGGGTCTTTATGACAGAAAATACCCAAAAGTAACACCACTCTAAAATCTGCACCCCCAAGGTGCTCAAAACCACATTCAAAAAAATTATTAACCCTTCAAGTGCTTCACAGAAATTTTTGGAATGTGGAAGAAAAAAATTAACATTTAACTTTTTTCACAAAAATGTTACTTTAGACCCAATTTTTTTTATTTTCACAGGGTTAACAGGAAAAAATGGACCCCAAAATTTGTTGTTCAATTTCCCCTGACCACACAGATACCCCATATGTGGGGAAAAACCACTGTTTAGGCGTAGGGTTCGGAAAGGAAGGAGTGCCATTTGACTTTTTGAAAGTAAAATTTGCTTGAATAATTAGCGGACGCCATGTTGTGTTTGGGGAGCCCCTGATGTGCCTAAACAGTGGAAACCCCCCACAAGTGACACCATTTTGGAAACTAGACCCCTCAGAGAACCTTTACAGAAGTTTAAACATGGAGCCATGAAAATAAATAATCAAACTTTTTCCACAAAAATTATGTTTTAGCCCCAATTTTTTCATTTTCACAAGGGTAAGAGGAGAAAATGGACCCCAAAAACTTTTTGCAATTTCTCCTGAGTACGCCAATACCCTATATGTGGGGAAAATACAGTGTTTGGGTGCACGGCAGAGTTCAGAAGGGAAGGAGCACTGTGTGACTTTTTGAACGCAAAATTGGCTGGAATTGAGGGTGGACGCCATGTCACGTTTGAAGAGCCCCTGATGTGCCTAAATAGTTGAAACCCCCCACAAGTGACCCCATTTTGGAAACTACACCCCTCAAGGATTTTATCTAGGGGTATAATGAACATTTTGAACCCGGTACGACACATAATTTGATAACATTAGGTCATCATATTGAATAAGTTGTCATTAGTCTTGAGCATGTCACTCGAGCACCCGCGATACTTAATGCATACCCGAGCGCCCGATGCAAACTCAAGTAGCGAGCACTTGTGCTCAACACTAGTCGCCATATCGTCATCTTTTTTTTTTTTTGGCCTTTGAAAAAAATCCCAACCCTAGCACAACCCTAACCCTAGAGTTTATTTTTTACACCGTTCCTTGTGCAGTATAAGTGATTAGACAACTTTATTCTTTGAGTCGATTACAGCGATACCAGAATCCTATCGGGTTTTTATGATTGACAGCTGTCTCACACTAAAAGACACATTTTTTTGCAAAATCTAGTTTTTGCATTGCCATATTATGAGAGCTATATATATATTTTTTCCATATTTTGGCCGACAGAGTCATTTGACAACTTGTTTTTTGCGGGATGAGTTGACGTTTTTATTGGTACCATTTTCAGGCACGTGACATTTTTTGATCGCTTTCTATTCCGATTTTTGGGAGGCAGAATAAGCAAAAACCAACAATTCAGGAATTGTTTTTTTACATTTTTTTATGCTGTTCCGCGTGTGGTAAAATTGATGAGGTAGCTTTATTCTTTGGGTCTGTACTTTTACAGCGGTACCACATTTATCTCTTTTTTTATGTTTTGGTGCTTCTACACAATGAAAGCTATTTTCTAGAGAAAATTATTTTTTTGCATCACTTTATTCTGAGAGCTGTAACTTTTTTATTTTTCAGCTGATGGAGCTGTATGGCGGCTTGTTTTTTGTTGAACAAGATGACTTTTTCAGTGGTACCTTTTTTATTAATATTCATCTTTTTGATCGCGTTTAATTCCATTTTTTGTTTGGCGGTATGATGATAAAGCATCGTTTTTTGCTTTGTTTTTTATTTTAATTTTTTACCGTGTTCACCAAAGGAGTTAACTTTTGATACAGTTTTATAGGTCAGGTCGTTCCGGACGTGGCGATACCAAATATGTGTACTTTTATTGTTTTTTTTTTTTTTTTTTCATTATAATATTTATTGATGGGTACATTATATTTTTATTTTTGGTGGATTATCTTTTTTTTACCACTTTTTTTTTACTTTTATACTTTGTCCCACTATGGGACTTTCACTTTTTATACTCTGATCGCCTGTATAACATAGGGATGGAGCAACATCCCTGTGCTATACAGGCTGTCAGCGCTGTAGATGCAGAAGATACTTTGGTCATGTACTGTGCATGATCAAAGTATCTTTCTGCTGTCTGGTGACCCGGATGTTGTCATGACGACATCTGGGTTACCATGACAACCACGGAACCCAGCCTCAGACAGCGCGCGACGGCGGGGAAGAGGTGAGTATGCAGTACTTACCTCCGCAATGCTGTGATCGACTTCGATCGCAGCATTGCGGGGGTTAATGTGCCGGGAGCCGTGCGTGACCGCTCCCAGCACATAGCAAAAATCAGCTCACACCCGGCGGCGATCGCGCCCACACAGCCTGTGTGTGGCCGAAATCAACAGGGCGTACTAATACGTACCTGCTCTTAAAGCCCAGGGCGCAGGTACAATACGTATTAGTACGCCCTGGGCTGTAAAGGGGTTAAGACCCATAGTGGTGGGGATTGGTTCCCATGGTGAAAAATTAAGTGCCTGGATGGATTTTTAACTACAGTCTCTGGTTCAGGAAACTCCGAGTTACATTAGGGATTCAAAATTCATAGTGACCATTTTTGATAAATTTGAATGGCAAAAAAACTTTGGATGATTGTCCTGTGATGTGGTGGCATTATACCCCCTCAATTCCACACCATATTGCTTTAGCATGTTTAACCTACCACCTTGACACATACAGTTCATACACTATAGAAATAAAAGAATTTCTGGTCATAGCAGTACAGTTCCTCTTAGAGCGTAATTATTTTAGCTTTGATAAAAGGTTTTTTTTTACAGAAAAGAGGAGTCAGCATGGGCAGTAAATTTTCTCCTTCGCTAGTGAACATAGTGATGTGTAGGTGGAAGGAGCTTTTCATTTACCATAATGATAACACATATAGTGGACACATTGTGTGGTACGGTAGATTTATTGATGACCTCCTCCTGGTGTGGGGGGCACACAGGAGGAGGTGGTACAATTTGTACAGTACATCAACTGCAATCATTTTAATCTTAAATTCACTTAGTTCTACCATTCATCCAAAATTACTTTTTTGGATCTCGAACTTGAGGCTACCAAGGAGAAAGAATTGGTCAAAATTAATCCCCACAGAAAATCTACAGCCTCAAATTCTATTCTATCAGCTAAATGTTGTCATCCGCCACATATTAAGAGAAATATCCCTTACGGTGAGCTCATACGAACAATACGGGAATTGTTCAGATAACATCACTTTTCAGAAGGAATCAGAAAAAATGTGTAACAGACTATCCAATAGGTGCTATCCCGAGTGGTCTTTAAGAAAAGCGAGTAGAATTGTCTCCAATATAAATCGGAAAGATATACTCCGAAATAAACAGAAAAATAACATTAACACATTGGATACTAGGGTAACGTTTTCTACCACCTATAGTCCTCAGTATAATAAAATTACATCTAGAATTAAAAAGTATAACCCTATTATATATCAGAACAAGAAACTAAAAAACCTACTTTCTAATGACATCCGCTTTGTAGCCAGGAAAGCGCCCGCTCTGGGAACCATCCTTTCTCCTAGCTTATACACCAGTGAGACTAATACTGTACAACCAAATTGGCTCAGCACAAAAGGTTTCTTCAGATGTGGAGCCAATCGGTGCAAAGCGTGTCTACACGCGGTTAAAACAGATAGTTTTATGTCCTTAAGTAATGATAGAGAATATAAAATTCATGATTTCCTCAATTGTAATTCATCAGGGATTATATACCTTATAGAATGCACCTTGTGTAAGGTCCACTATGTGGGTTGTACCACAGGTGCGCTGAAAGTCCGTATCAGAAGACATCTTTCTGATGCCATTAATTTGGAAGCCATAAATACATCAGCAGTATCGAGGCATTTTGCGAGAGTTCATAAAGGTGACACCTCATTCTTTAAATATATGGAGATAGAGAAGGTATATAGATCCACACGAGGGGGGGATCATAAGAGCAAACTTCTGAACCGGGAGGCCCTGTGGATTTTCACATTGGATACCACAGGGGTTAAATTCAAGACAGGATCTGATACTGCAGTATTAAGAAATATAATTCTGCATTTATTTCCATGCATGTACACTGGGTACGGAAAGTATTCAGACCCCTTTACATTTTTCACTCTTTGTTTCATTGCAGCCATTTGGTAAATTCTAAAAAGTTCATTTTTTTCTCATTAAAGTCCACTCTGCACCCCATCTTGTCTGAAAGAAAACAGAAATGTAGAAATTTTTGCAAATTTAATAAAAAAGAAAAACTGAAATATCACACGGGCATAAGTATTCAGACCCTTTGCTCAGTATTGAGTAGAAGCACCCTTTTGGGCTAGTACAGCCATGAGTCTTCTTGGAAATGATGCAACAAGTTTTTCACACCTGCATTTTGGGATCCTCTGCCATTCTTCCTTGCAGATCCTCTCCAGTTCCGTCAGGATGAATGGTAAACGTTGGTGGACAGCCATTTTCAGGTCTCTCCAAAGATGCTCAATTGGGTTTAGGTCAGGGCTCTGGCTGGGCCAGTCAAGAATGGTCACATAGTTGTTCTGAAGCCACTCCTTTGTTATTTTAGCTGTGTGCTTAGGGTCATTGTCTTGTTGGAAGGTGAACCTTTGGCCAAGTCTGAGGTGCAGAGCACTCTGGAAGAGGTTTTCATCCAGGATATCTCTGTACTTGGCCGCATTCATGTTTCCTTCAATTGCAACCAGTCGTCCTGTCCCTGCAGCTGAAAAACACACCCATAGCATGATACTGCTGTTATGATCTGCTACAAGAACTAAGGAAAGAGAGGAAATCTGTCCATACAATAGGACTAAGCTGATTCCCTACGATGCAGCGGGCAACCTGTTCCTTCTGAACAGACCCGCCTTCGTCCGCGGCTAGTCTAAACGCAGACCTATAGATTAAAGGGAGGGGTCCCTAAAAGAACTAAGGACTGGGACAAAATTGGACACCTCCTGGCAGAAGTAGTAGCAGAAGAAGACAAACAGACAAAAGTACTTAGTGGTCCAAGGACCAAACAAACTAGAGAGATACAGTAGGTACAAAGCACCTGGCTAGATTAAGAGTCAAAGTAACACTGAAGTCCAGCAAAGCCTGAAGGGCGGAGCTGGAATAAATAGGCAGAAGGTCACGTGACCACAAAATAGAAAAAACTAACAGGAGGGTTCTAACAACTGTCACCACCATGTTTCACTGTTGGGATTGTATTAGGCAGGTGATGAGCAGTGCCTGGTTTTCTCCACACATACCACTTAGAATTATCACCAAAAAGTTCTATCTTTGTCTCATCAGACCAGAGAATCTTATTTCTCATAGTCTGGGAGTCCTTCATGTGTTTTTGAGCAAACTCTATGCGGGCTTTCATATGTCTTGCACTGAGGAGAGGCTTCCGTCTGGCCACTCTGCCATAAAGGCCCAACTGGTGGTTGATAGTTGACTTTGTGGAACTTTCTCCCATCTCCCTACTGCATCTCTGAAGCTCAGCCACAGTGATCTTGGGGTTCTTCTTTACCTCTCTCACTAAGGCTTTTCTCCCACGATTGCTCAGTTTGGCTGGACGGCCAGGTCTAGGAAGACTTCTGGTGGTCCCAAACTTCTTCCATTTAAGGATTATGGAGGCCACTGTGCTCTTATAAACCTTGAGTAATGCAGAAATTCTTTTATAACCTTGGCTAGATGTGTGCCTTGCCACAATTCTGTCTCTAAGCTCCTTGGGCAGTTCCTTTGAGCTCATGATTCTCATTTGGTCTGACATGCACTGTGAGCTGTGGGGTCTTATATAGACAGGTGTGTGCCTTTCCAAATCAAGTCCTATCAGTTTAATTAAACACATTTGGACTCCATTGAAGGAGTAGAACCATCTTAAGGAGGATCACAAGGAAATGGACAGCATGTGACTTAAATATGAGTGTCTGAACAAAGGGTCTGAATACTTATGACCATGTGATATTTCAGTTTTTCTTTTTTAAATAAATTTGCAAAAAAATTCTACATTGCTGTTTTTTTCAATCAAGATGGGGTGCAGAGTGTACTTTAATGAGAAAAAAAATGAACTTTTTAGAATTTATCAAATGGCTGCAATGAAACAAAGAGTGAAAAATTTAAAGGAGTCTGAATACTTTCCGTACTCACTGTATGTATCTATATACACTGCTCCAAAAATAAAGGGAACACTTAAAACAACAGAATATAACTCCAAGTAAATCAAACTTCTGTGAAATCAAACTGTCCACTTAGGAAGCAACACTGATTGACAATCAATTTCACATGCTGATGTGCAAATGGAATAGACGATAGATGGAAATTATTGGCAATTATCAAGACACCCTCAATAAAGGAATGGTTCTGCAGGTGGGGACCACAGACCACATCTTAGTACCAATGCGTTCTGGCTGATGTTTTGGTCACTTTTGAATGTTGGTTGTGCTTTCACACTCGTGGTAGCAGGAGACAGACTCTACAACCCACAGAAGTTGCTCAGATAGTGCAGCTCATCCAGGATGGCACATCAATGCGAGCTGTGGCAAGAAGGTTGGCTGTGTCCAGAGGCTGGAGGCGCTACCAGGAGACAGGCCAGTACACCAGGAGATGTGGAGGGGGCCGTAGGAGGGCAACAACCCAGCAGCAGGACCGGTACCTTCGCCTTTGTGCAAGGAGGAACAGGAGGAGCACTGCCAGAGCCCTGCAAAATGACCTCCAGCAGGCCACAAATGTGCATGTGTCTGCACAAACGGTTAGATACCGACTCCATGAGGGTGGTATGACGGCCCGACGTCCACAGATAGGGGTTGTGCTCACAGCCCAACACCATGCAGGACGCTTGGCATTTGCCACAGAACCAGGATTGGCAAAGTCGCCACTCGCGCCCTGTGCTCTTCACAGATGAAAGCAGGTTCACATTGAGCACATGTGACAGACGTGACAGAGTCTGGAGACGCCGTGGAGAGCGTCATCCTTCAGCATGACCGGTTTGGCAGTGGGTGAGTAATGGTGTGGGGTGGCATTTCTTTGGAGGGCCGCACAGCCCTCCATGTGCTCGCCAGAGGTAGCGTGACTTCCATTAGGTACTGAGATGAGATCCTCAGACCCCTTGTGAGACCATATGCTGGTGCGGTTGGCCCTGGGTTCCTCCTAATGCAGGACAATGCCAGATCTCATGTGGCTGGAGTGTGTCAGCAGTTCCTGCAAGATGAAGGCATTGAAGCTAAGGACTGGCCCGCCCGTTCCCCAGACCTGAATCCGATTGAGCACATCTGGGACATCATGTCTCGCTCCATCCGTCAACGTCACGTTGCACCACAGACTATCCAGGAGTTGGCGGATGCTTTAGTCCAGGTCTGGGAGGAGATCCCACAGGAGACCATCCGCAACCTCATCAGGAGCATGCCCAGGCGTTGTAGGGAGGTCATACAGGCACGTGGATATGTATATATGTCTTTTTGTCATTCTAGTAGTAGGGCCATAATTAAGACATGATTTGTTGAAACGCGTAGGTCTGTAAGCTATGATAGTTGCACATTTGCTGTATTCTTTGTGGAGCAGTGTTTTATATGGCTAATAAAAGCTAAGTTTTAATATTTTTTCTACTAAACAAACCTTTACGCTGGATCATTTGCACTTTTCCCCTGTCTGACTACACTTACGTTTCGCTCTGGTACCACTTATCTGCATCTCCAGAAGTTTCCCATTTCTCTAATATACTCTTCAAATTACATTTTGAGACTTTCTCCTCCAGTTGTTGCACATATTTTTTTTCCCTTCATCTGCACAGGTATCATTAATCTATCAACTATAATGGCCGTACCAGGTCCTGCAGGTCCTGTATCCCGTACACATGACGTGGGCAGTGCACGGCATGCCGCTAGTTTTTATTCTGAGTGCTCTTATATACGGTGTTGGTTTTACACAATGTTGAGCCTGTGATCTGCAGAGTGAAATGTCTGACTGCTAGAACAGAAGTATACGGCAGATTCTACAGCATGGATACATAAAGGACGTCCTGGGTGAATATACCTCCCTCCAACACTCGTCCAGTCCCTGCCTCACACTAGAGACATTTATAATAACTCCAGGACTATGGAGCTGGTCATTTTCTCATAATCTGTGGCCATTATTAGTGTTCTCGCATTGTACGGTAATATCACCCTGGAGGTTGTGATGTATTTAGTGTAATAGCGCCATCTAGAATATACAGTATATATCAGGCGATACCATGCTTTCTATAGTTAGTCGTCTTATGTGCCCTCTATAGCTATCTATTATACTTTATATTTCTTTATAATAATTTATAATAAATTACTCGATAGGTCTACAGCTTTATGATGTTTATTAATCTGCTGTAATTCTAAAAGAAAGTCCAACCTTACAGTGGACACAGGTGGAAGTGTCCTCCATGATGGTGTAGGCTGAGGTGGAGCAAGTATATAGTCAGTGGGGGATCAAGATGACCAGTATTCCCCAGGGTTCCTTGTTATCAGGGAGGGACCCGGTGGATGCAATCAAAAGATCTTATCCTCTGACCTGCTGTGTGCCATCAACAAGTAATGATCCTCTGTCCGGCTGTGTGCCATCAACAGGTAATGACCATCCGGCAGTGCGACATCAACTGGTCATCACCCTCCAGCTGTGTGCCATCAACAGGTAATGACCATCCGGCAGTGCGCCATCAACAGGTAATGACCATCCGGCTGTGTGCCATCAACAGATAATGATCCTCTGGCTATGGCCATCAATAGGTCATCACCCTCCGGCTGTGTGCCATCAACAGGTAATGACCATCCGGCAGTGCGCCATGAACAGGTAATGACCATCCGGCTGTGTGCCATCAACAGGTAATGATCCTCTGTGCGGCTGTGTGCCATCAACAGGTAATGACCCTCTGGCTATGGCCATCAATAGGTCATCACCCTCCGCCTGTGTGCCATCAACAGGTAATGACCATCCGGCAGTGCGCCATGAACAGGTAATGACCATCCGGCTGTGTGCCATCAACAGGTAATGATCCTCTGTCCGGCTGTGTGCCATCAACAGGTAATGACCCTCTGGCTATGGCCATCAATAGGTCATCACCCTCCGGCTGTGTGCCATCAAATGTTTTTATCTTCTGTCCAGTTTTGTGCCATCAAGAGGTAATGACCCTCCAGCTGTGGGTCATCAACAGGTCATCACCCTTCGGCATTTAGGCTTCTTGTCTTCTGTAAAATGCGATTCTTGAGTCTCCTGTTGTTAAAAAATATTTAAAAAATCACCGATTAAACTAATAATCTATCTTGTACATAAGCATCACAATTTATAATCTATCTAGTGCATAAGTATGACAATTTAGCTCACAGAACATACACTATGCTAAAACATTAGACCCTACAAGCAGAAATTTGCTAAACTAACATAAATATAACTGACAAATCAGTAGAAAAATCGCTACCAATGGCATAGCTCTCTTCACATCAACCTGTAACCATAGTAGATAAGAAATAGAGGACAATGCTCATAGTCGGTTATCAACAATTCGGCATGGGGCATCCCACCAGAGACATTATAATATCTGATAGATTATAGATGGCAATAGAATTTACCAACAAGCACATAGTACGCCAAACCTCAACACGTTTTCCTAAAATAGGTTCATCAGAAGCACATACTAGACAGTGATACTTAGCAAAGCGTTCATAGATATATGCGCCATATGATAAGGTGCTAAAGTGCAAGTGTGTGACAAAATATCCATTCGATTTCAGGTGCAAAGCTGCACTGTATGTAGTAAGATGGTGCCCATCAGACAGCATGTATAGGACTAACCTGTGATGAAAACACGAGCAATGGGAAAGTTCAAGCAGTTGCCTTCTCAATCTTCCTCGCCTCTAAGACATCTAAGGAAACATCTTCTCCTCTTGATTTTGGGTTGAGGTGTTGTAGGCATTTCAGGCTCTGGCATTCTAGGTTCTGACATACTAGGTTCTGACATGGTAGGTTCTGGTGTTCTAGGTTCTGGTGCTCTTGGCTCTGGAATTCTGGGTTGTTGGCTTCTCTGAAAAATCAGTAACGTCTCTTTATGCTCCGTGGAACTTCGAGCTCTTCTTCCTATATTGTTGTGAGGGATCGTTCTGACCCAGACAATATCACTGAACGCCACTTTATAGTTGCAACTAGGAACCTTTTTCGCATCCTGCGGTGCAGGAGCCATGGATGGAGTAGAACATTTGCCATTGGGCAGGACAGGTGTTCTCCTAGAGTCTTGCTCCTGAATCTGAGGGATGCAAATGGGCTCCTTACAAGCACTTTGTTCCTTCAGAATGGTTTTGTTCTCAGGAGTTTTCTGATTGTTTCACCAGATTCAGACATTGCCCACTTGCTCAGGACAAGACTTAAGGCCAAATACTCTAGTATTGTCAGTAGTGTCATCACCGCAACAAAAACTGCGTCACGGAAGAGCCAAAGAGGAAGATTGATGGAAGCTTGATAGGTGCTTCTCCTGAGATCCACGGGTAGTGGGTCATCCTATAATAAAGAAAAAAAACATAGTAAAGTCCTGTATATTTATACCCAATCCAGTCAAACAGAGAGCCCTTGTTATTATACAGTGATGGATACATTATCAAGCAACTTTCAGAAATATCCCATTGAGAAGATCAGGAAGAAGTTTGGGATTCACCTCCAGGGTCCATGGAATATTATTTACAGTTGGACTTTCATATGACGGACGGTCACGTGTCCAGTATGAGAAGTCCTGCAAGAGGCGATATTCTCATTAGCTGATCCTTGTGACCTCCATATTGATGAGAACATACTCGCCCTCAGTGTACTGTAATGTGGGGGGTAGAGCAACGTAAAGCACAGAAATGATAGGATGATACTCATCATCTCCAGAGGTCTCTAAGCACCAAGGTATGGTCAATGAGATACAAGCTGCAGATGGGCCGAGGCTTCAAATATACCCAGGGGTGACATCACAAAGCCCTCTGTGACATCATTGCACAGTTCTATCCATCATGTCACTGATACTTTGGACCTAACTAAATGTCTAAAAGAGAACCCTTCCACATGATTTCCAATCACGGAGCAGCTTCAGTTTTTCAAGAAAAGTTTAAAAAATATAATCTGTGCTGTGATTGGTCACAATGGCACATGAAGCAGAACGTCTTTAGATCTTTTAAAGGGAGAGTGTCAGCAATTTTTTTACAATTGTAAAATTGTAAAGTATTTATATTTATATATAAATACACATATATATTTAAAAAGGTTTTAATGGTATAAAATCTGAAAAAAATATTTTAACTCTTGATGTTTTCATCTTGTAAACACTAGGGGGAGCAGCTGCTGACATTTCCATGAAAACAGAATGCAGCTAGCTCGCATTACGACTGCAGTAAAAGTGGGCGGGATCTGCTCACATGGGTGTGATGTCACTCCTCCCCTTCTGGGCGTTTGCAAAAAGGTAAATGAGACTGTAGTTTAGGATCACAGTGCGGAGCGATCACTGGTGACTGCAAAGTGATATATAAGGGACAACACCAAAGTCATTAACCACTACAAGGACAAAGCAGGAATGTGGGAGTCAGAGGGGTCACCCCACACTTATATCCCCTCTGACTGTCACTTCCTAAGCTCCTTTCCCTGCCATAACCTCTTATTCCCGCAGGTAAATTCTTACAGGACCCCCCTCCCCATCCCCTTCCCCTGCCGCAGCTGATTCTAAACGTCCTCCATATGTAATAATAGACAGGTACTCACCGGCAGCCTATGGTAATTCACAGGGTAGAACAGGGTACAGCACAGAAACAATATGGCGATCCTCATTGTCTCTAGGGGGTATCTCAGCACCAAGATATGGCCAATGAGATATGAGCTCCAGGTGGATGGAGCCCCCTTATATACCCCAAGGGTGACATCACAACGCCCTCTGTGACATCATCACCCACAACATTCCGTCACATGACATCACCCAGCACCAGCATCATGTGACCCAGCGTAAATAGAAACGGTCCCTGTTGCCTATAGCAACTATTCAAAACTAAGTTTAAACTTTTCCAACAGCTAAAGGCGGCTCTGTGATGGCAGTTTCTTCTTGTGGACGGTTGTGATAAATCTGCAGAACATCTACATAACGCGACATGTAGAAAATCCTGTCTTTTCCCCTCTGTTCTTCCTCTGGTGCTACAGAGACGGATAGAAGGAGCTTTTCCAGACCTTACAGTGCACAATATGGGACCTAATCACTGATATCCCAGATCTCCTCAGTACAAGCATACCGCCAACCTATGAGGACTAGAAAGAGGGCGAAACCATGCGGCACGCGTAGTCTGACCACGCCCCTATCCACACCCCAAGCTACGCCCATTTACCATGTCTTTCTCCCCCGGCAGGAAGAGTTATCAGAGGGGCGGTGGCAGTGAGGGACATTCAGCAGAAACTCGGGACTGCAGGGCATAGACCTAAATCCAGGACTGTCTGCTGTATCCAGGACGGCTGGGACTAGAGATGAGAGGATCGACTCATGGGACTCAGGTCCAGCATCCAGGTCAGTGGTAATTGGTGGCTGGACGGGAGGCCCTGTCGCGGCTTTAGATTAGCCCGGGCTGCTGCAATATCATCTGTGCGTCCTGCTCTTCTCTAGTTGGGACCTTTGGATTATTTTTTGTTCCCTCATTCACAGTCGGACCCTTCAGAACTTTCTCATCTCTGTGTAGTTTCACTATATGACATCTGGCTTTTTTGTGTCTGTAAGGCCGTGTTCACACGTAGCATAAATACTGTGCACCAATCTACACAATAACAATCTCCTCTGGTTATTGCATCTTTGGTGCACTATTTTAGGCTTTTTCCCCCTTATTTGATGCATTTTGGTGCAGATGTGAAACCGCGTTTTTAATTGTTTTTTTACAGTACAGAAAAGCTTTGATTCTGCACTTAAAAAAGTATCTGCAGTTTCTTACAGACGTTTTTTTATGCTCCACATAGAAGTCTATAGAGGAAAAAAATCACCAAAACCGCACAGGGTGGGGGCAGGGTGAGGGACACTGAGGGCAGAATGGAGGCATGGGGGGGTCGAATGGGAAACATGGAGGCAGAATGGGAGACATTGGGGGCAGAACGGAGTCACATTGGGGGAGAATGGAGTCATATTGGAGGCAGAATGAAAACACATTGAGGGCAGAATGGAGACATGGGGGGCAGAATGGAGACGGGGCAGAATGGAGACAGGGGAGAAGAATGGAGACAGGGGGGCAGAGTGGAGACAGGGGCAGAATAGAGACCGGGGGGCAGAATGGAGATAGGGGGCAGAATGGAGACAGGGGCAGAATGGAGACAGGGGGGCAGAATGGAGACAGGGGGGCAGAATGGAGACGGGGCAGAATAGAGACCGGGGGGCAGAATGGAGATAGGGGGCAGAATGGAGGCATGGGGGGGTTGAATGGGAAACATGGAGGCAGAATGGGAGACATTGGGGGCAGAATGGAGTCACATTGGGGGAGAATGGAGTCATATTGGAGGCAGAATGGAAACACATTGAGGGCAGAATGGAGACATGGGGGGCAGAATGGAGACGGGGCAGAATGGAGACAGGGGAGAAGAATGGAGACAGGGGGCAGAATGGAGACGGGGCAGAATAGAGACCGGGGGGCAGAATGGAGACGGGGCAGAATGGAGACAGGGGGCAGAATGGAGACAGGGGGGCAGAATGGAGACAGGGGGGCAGAATGGAGATGGGGCAGAATAGAGACCAGGGGGCAGAATGGAGATAGGGGGCAGAATGGAGACATCGGGACCGTATGGAGACATTGGGGGCAGAATAGAAACCAAAGGGCAGTATGGATGGAGACAAGGGTGGCAGAATAGAAACATGGGGGAAGGATGGAAACAGGGGGGCAGAATGGAGACGGGGCAGAATAAAGACCGGGGGGCAGAATGGAGATAGGGGGCAGAATGGAGACAGGGGGCAGAATGGAGATAGGGGGCAGAATGGAGACGGGGCAGAATAGAGACCGGGGGGCAGAATGGATATAGGGGGCAGAATGGAGACAGGGGGCAGAATGGAGACAGGGGGGCAGAATGGAGACAGGGGGGCAGAATGGAGACAGGGGGGCAGAATGGAGACAGGGGGGCAGAATGGAGACAGGGGGACAGAATGGAGACGGGGCAGAATAGAGACCGGGGGGCAGAATGGAGATAGGGGGCAGAATGGAGACATGGGGACATTATGGAGACATTGGGGGCAGAATAGAAACCAGAGGGCAGTATGGATGGAGACAAGGGTGGCAGAATAGAAACATGAGGGCAGAATTGAGACAAGGGGGACAGAATGGAGACATGGAGGGAAGAATAGAAACATGGGGGGCAGAATGGAGATGGGGCAGAATGGAGACATTGGGGGCAGAATAGAAACCAGGGGGTAGTATGGAGACAAGGGGGCAGAATGGAGTCACATTGGGGGAGAATGGAGTCATATTGGAGGCAGAATGGAAACACATTGAGGGCAGAATGGAGACATGGGGGGCAGAATGGAGACGGGGCAGAATGGAGACAGGGGAGAAGAATGGAGACAGGGGGGCAGAATGGAGACGGGGCAGAATAGAGACCGGGGGGCAGAATGGAGATAGGGGGCAGAATGGAGACAGGGGGCAGAATGGAGACAGGGGGGCAAAATGGAAACCAGAGGGCAGTATGGATGGAGACAAGGGTGGCAGAATAGAAACATGGGGGCAGAATGGAAACAGGGGAGAAGAATGGAGACAGGGGGGCAGAATGGAGACAGGGGGGCAGAATGGAGACAGGGGGGCAGAATGGAGATAGGGGGGCAGAATGGAGACAGGGGGCAGAATGGAGACAGGGGGGCAGAATGGAGACAGGGGGGCAGAATGGAGACAGGGGGGCAGAATGGAGACAGGGGGGCAGAATGGAGACAGGGGGGCAGAATGGAGACAGGGGGGCAGAATGGAGACAGGGGGGCAGAATGGAGACCGGGGAGCAGAATGGAGATAGGGGGCAGAATGGAGATAGGGGGCAGAATGGAGACATGGGGACAGTATGGAGACATTGGGGGCAGAATAGAAACCAAAGGGCTGTATGGATGGAGACAAGGGTGGCAGAATAGAAACATGGGGGAAGAATGGAGACAGGGGGGCAGAATGGAGATAGGGGGCAGAATAGAGACCGGGGGGCAGAATGGAGATAGGGGGCAGAATGGAGATAGGGGGCAGAATGTAGACATGGGGACAGTATGGAGACATTGGGGGCAGAATAGAAACCAGAGGGCAGTATGGATGGAGACAAGGGTGGCAGAATGGAAACATGGGGGCAGAATGGAGACAAGGGGGACAGAATGGAGACATGGAGGGAAGAATAGAAACATGGGGGGCAGAATGGAGACATTGGGGGCAGAATGGAGACATTGGGGGCAGAATAGAAACCAGGGGGTAGTATGGAGACAAGGGGGGCAGAATGGAGACAGGGGGGCAGAATGGAGACAGGGAGGGCAGAATGGAGACAAGGGGGGCAGAATGGAGACATTCGGGCAGAATAGAAACATTGCGGCAAAATGGAGGCAAGGGGGGCAGAATGGAGAAAGGGGAGCAGAATTGAGACATTGGGTGCATAATAGAAACATGGAGGCAGAATAGAAACATGGTGTCAGAATTGAGACGGGGCAGAATGGAGACATTGGAGGCAGAATGGAGAGACATTGGGGGCAGAACGGAGACATGGGGCAAAATAGACACATGGAGGCAGAATGGAGACGTGGGCAGAATGGAGAGACATTGGCAGAATGGAAAGAAATGGGGGCAGAATGGAGAGACATTGGGGCAGAATGCAAAGACATTGGGGCAGAATGGAGAGACATTGGGGGCAGGATGGAGAGACATTGGGGGCAGAATGGAGAGACATTGGGGGCAGAATGGAGACATGGGGCAAAATAGACACATGGAGGCAGAATGGAGACGTGGGCAGAATGGAGAGACATTGGCAGAATGGAAAGAAATGGGGGCAGAATGGAGAGTCATTGGGGCAGAATGGAAAGACATTGGGGCAGAATGGAGAGACATTGGGGGCAGGATGGAGAGACATTGGGGGCAGGATGGAGAGACATTGGGGGCAGGATGGAGACAAATGGAAACATGGGGGCAGGATGGAGACAATGGGGGCAGGATGAAGACAATGGGAGTAGGATGTGGGACATTATTACTATAGGGACTAATTAAAGGATATTATTACTGCTGTAATGTATTTTATTTTTGAGGATACTGTTTTCTGTGGGGGGTTCATGTTACTGTGCAGGGTGGCACTATATCACTTTTTTTCTTCATCTGGTGTAGTGTAGAAGTTGGGGAAATATTGGGGAATGTGCTCTGTAAGCTGCTCTAGATCAGGGTTCCCCAACTCCAGTCCTCAGGACCCACCAACAGGTCATGTTTTCAGGATTTCCTTAGTATTGCACAGGTGATGGAATTATTGCCTGTGCAGGTGATGGAATTATCACCTGTGTAATACTAAGGAAATCCTGAAAACATGACCTGTTGGTGGGCCTTGAGGACTGGAGTTGGGGAACCCTGCTCTAGATAACGGTGTTATTTTATGCAGAGACGAGTCCTGGCGAGAAGAAGTGATGGCGGTCTGCGATGGATGAAGAGGAAAAGTGGAGATGAAGGACTTCAACTAGAGACATCACCAGTGAGTCAGTGTGTTATCTGTACACTGACACTATACACTGTATACTATACACAGAGCTCCTGTGAATAATGGCACTATTAGTAATGGTAATATTAGTATTTTGTTTTTGTATTAATGCTCAGTATGGTAGTATTCGGTCACTATGTGGTGGTAATATGTGATCTGGTCATGGTGTGGCGGTATTTGTCCCTTGTCCACTACAGGATATTGGCCCCTCATGCCGTCCACATGGAGTTTGTTTCCGTCCTCTTGAGACTGTGCTGCGAGATATAGCAAACCTTCTTGTGACGGCACGTATGGATGCCGTCCTGGCAGAGTCAGACCACCTGTACAACCTGAATGGGCCGCCTCATGTTACCCACAATTACCAAGACACAACAGAAATGGAAAACTAGAGATGTCAGGGAGGAGGAAGAGAGAGGAATTGTCTGTAACAATGTCATGCTCCAGGAATTGTTCCCAGTTTGTGTTCTGTGGTCGGCTTCTCTTTCTGCCGAGCCACAGGACACACACCTTTTCACTGGGTGTTTGGGTTCTGCTTTTCTGGCTGCAGCCTGCTTAGCTTTACACATTTGTATTTTTATTTGGATGCCTATCACATTTTGGGTGCAGCTTTATAGCCTGCGTTTCCTGCTGGTGATAGATTCATTTGGATATTCTGACATTCTGTTGATATTTGGAGCTAGGGTTTTTCGCTTTGTTGTTTATTTGCTATACTTTGCACTTTTCTTCTTTTTATCATTTGAAAATAGGCAGTATATTTGTTAACAGTACTTGCTGTATTCTTTGTTTGGTATTTTGTTTCTTACTTTACTTGCTTTGGGATTATTCCTTTGTTCAGCACACTTCTCTTCTTTTAGATAATTCACACTCTGCTCTGCCCTCTGGTTCTTTAGGAGGAACGTGAAGCAACTTGTCTGCCTTTTAGGCAGTTTAGGTCATAGTTGCCATCTCCTAGTCGGTGGTTAGGTCTATCTCTTTACCCGCAGGTACCACTGGGGACTGTGTAGTCAAGGTATCTAGTCTGTACAGGAGTAAGCAGGGTCAGTTGTAGTTTTTAGTGTTTAACCTATTTTCCCAAGTAAGTTGCTACACAAGCATAGATAAACTAGGAGTTGTTAGGAGCATTCAGGGTGAGCCACTATTGATAGGGGGCGCCATTGCGTTATCTTAGGGTGCCAACCTCCACCATCATGTAGGGACAGACCAGGGTCAGAGTAGTGCTTCTACCAGTCTGAATTGGGATCTGCCAGGTTCAGGTATTTGTTCCCCTTGTTTGTACGCTACCAATGTACATGGGCTTGTGCAGTCATAATAGGCCACTATCTGCACCATTCCCTCTTTCGGGGTGTCTCGCTGTTCCTCTCCTGGGCTCCTGTTGTCACTTTCATCTGCACCAGAAGAGGTGACATTGATTCACAATCACTTCTGCCCCTAACTAGACAGATCGATGTCCCTGACATTTAAGTGACTCGTGGTTATACAGTAAAAGTGTGTGAAGATGTTGGACACCGTCCTAGAAGACTTTTACAGTTTGTGTCATTATAACATGTATAATGGTTGAGCAATGTTTAATGCTGAATTTAATGTAATATCTCCCATCAGAGCTGTAGTAGATTGGACAACTGGGTAAGGAAGACTTAACAGTCAGCTGGCCCTACAGATGGGAGGAGTGTTTGGAAGTAAGAAGAGAGTTTCTTCCTGCTTAGAGAAGTCAGCACTGGAATAAGTAGTGAGGTGACGCCAAATACAGAGAGTGTGACAGATGAGGCCGCATAGTGAGGAGTGTGAGACTGGAAGGAAGCAGAACAGAGATAGCAAGATTCTGTAACTGGATCCAGTGGCAGAGTAATATGGCCAGAGCAGCCTGTACCCTGTGTGGTGAAGTGGACTATAGACAGAAAGAGGTCAGCTGCACTGGATACGACCAGGAGCTTAAGGAGGTAGAGCTGTGGGTTAGCGGGTAACCCTGAGACAGCACAGGCAAAGTAACATAGTAACATAGTTTTTAAGGTTGAAGGAAGACTAAGTCCATCTAGTTCAACCCATAGCCTAACATGTTGATCCAGAGGAAGGCAAAAAAAAACCATGAGGCAAACACTAAGCTCCACATTGGGGAAAAAAATTCCTTCCCGACTCCATACGACAATCAGACTAGTTCCCTGGATCAATGCCCTATCAAGGAATCTAGTATATATAACCTGTAATATTATACTTATCAAGAAAGGAATCCATGCCCTTCTTAAATTTTATTAGTGAATCACTCATTACAACATCATGCGGCAGAGAGCTCCATAGTCTCACTGCTCTTACAGTAAAGAATCCCCGTCTGTGATTATGATTAAACCTTCTTTCCTCCAGACGTAGAAGATGCCCCCTTGTCCCCGTCTCTGGCCTCAGAGTAAAAAGATCAGTAGACAGGTCTTTGTACTGTCCCCTCATATACTTGTACATAGTAATAAGATTACCCCTAAGCCTTCGTTTTTCCACAGTAAATAACCCCAAGTGTAATAACCTGTCTTGGTATTGCAGACCCCCCAGTCCTCTAATAAGCTTTGTCGCTCTTCTCTGCACCCTCTCTAGTTCAGCTATGTCTTTCTTATACGCCGGAGACCAGAACTGAACACAGTATTCTAAGTGTGGTCGCACTAGTGACTTGTATAGAGGTAAAATTATGTTCTCCTCATGAGCATCTATGCTTCTTTTAATGCATCCCATTATTTTATTTGCCTTTGCAGCAGCTGCCTGACACTGGCCACTAAACGTGAGCTTGTCGTCCACCAATACACCCAGGTCTTTTTCAGTTACAGTTTTGCCCAGTGTTTTACAATTAAGCATATAATTATACATTTTATTTCCTCTGCCCAAGTGCATTACCTTACATTTATCCCCATTAAAGTTCATTTGCCATTTATCAGCCCAAGCTTCTAGTTTACATAGATCCTCCTGTAATATAAAATTGTCCTCCTCTGTATTGATTACCCTGCAGAGTTTAGTGTCATCTGCAAATATTGAAATATTACTCTGTATGCCCCCTACAAGGTCATTAATAAATATGTTAAAAAGAAGGGGGCCCAATACTGACCCCTGTGGTACCCCACTGTTAACTGAGACCCAGTCTGAGTGTTTTCCATTAATAACCATCCTATGATTCCTATCACTGAGCCAATTCTTAACCCACATACATATATTTTCCCCTATCCCCATTGTTCTCATTTTATGTATCAACCTTTTCTGTGGAACCGTATCAAAAGCTTTTGAAAAGTCCATATACACAACATCCACTGCATTTCCTTGGTCCAGTCTGGAACTTGCCTCCTCATAAAAGCTGATCAGATTAGTTTGACAGAAACCCATGTTGATATTGGGTCATGAGGTTATTCTTCTTCAGATACTCTAGTATAGCATCTCTTAGGAAACCCTCCAGGATTTTACCCACAGTAAAATTTCCAAGTTCAGTTTATGTCACCTTTTTGAATATTGGCACCACATTTGCTATACGCCAGTCCTGTGGTACAGACCCTGTTATTATGGAATCTTTAAAGATTAAAAATAATGGTCTATCTATGACGTTACTTAATTCCTGCAGTACTCGTGGGTGTATCCCATTGGGGCCCGGGGATTTGTCAACTTTAGTGATTTTTAGACGCCGCCGTACTTCCTGCTGGGTTAAGCAAGTGACATTTAATGGAGAATTTTTGTTATCACTGATCATGTTTTCTGTCATGCGATTTTCTTGTGTAAATATGGTTGAAAAAAAATCATTTAGCATATTGGCTTTTTCCTCATCCTCATCCACCATTTCCCCCAGACTATTTTTAAGGGGGCCAACACTATCATTTTTTAGTTTTTTTACTATTTATGTAGCTAAAGATTATTTTGGGGTTATTTTTACTTTCTCTGGCAATGATTTTCTCTGCCTCAATCTTTGCTGCCTTGATTAGTTTTTTACAGAATTTATTTAATTTTCTATATTTATTTAATGCCTCATCACAACCTACTTGCTTTAGTTCTCTAAATGCTTTCTTTTTGTCACATATTGCGCCCCTTACAGCTCTATTTAGCCATAGTGGTTTCCTCCTATTTCTAGAATGTTTATTCCCATAGGGTATATATTGTGCACAGGTCCTATTCAGGATGCTAATAAATGTCTCCCATTTGCTTTGTGTAGCTTTATGTCTCAGGATATCGTCCCAGTTTATTGCACTAAGATCATCTCTCAACCGTTGGAAATTTGCCTTCCTGAAGTTTAGTGTCCTTGAAACCTCTGTACTACACATCTTATTAAAGGTTACATGAAAATGTATTATTTTGTGATCACTATTACACAAGTGACCCCCAACTCGTATATTTGATATGCGGTCTGGCCTGTTGGTTAATATTAGGTCTTGCAGTGCCCCCCTTCTTGTTGGGTCCTGAACCAGTTGTGAAAGGTAATTGTCTCTCATAGTTGTCAAAAACCTATTACCTTTGCTTGAACTACAGATTTCTGTCTCCCAATGTATTTCAGGGTAGTTGAAGTCCCCCATAATAATGACTTCTCCTTGAGTCGCTGCTTCATCTATTTGCTTTACGAGGATATTCTCCGCTGCTTCCATTATTTTTGGAGACTTATAACAAACCCCTATCAGTAATTTATTATTTTTTCCCCCTCCCCTTCTCTCCACCCACAGGGACTCTACATTTCCATTAGATTCACATATATACTCCCGCAAGATGGGTTTTAAGGATGATTTTACATATAAACACCACCCCCCGTCGATTGTTTGTACGGTTATTTCTGAACAGACTATAGCCCTGTAAATTAACTGCCAGTCATGGTTCTTGTCCAGCCATGTCTCAGATATCCCCACCATGTCATAATTATTTTCCAACAAAATTAATTCTAATTCCTCCATTTTGTTGGTGAGGCTTCTGCCACTAGTGTAGATGCATTTTATGTATCTCTCTGTACCTCTATTCCTTCTTACTTTATTGACTGTTCTAACCCCACCCCCAATTTCTTTATTTGTGCCCAGGTTACTATCTGCACTATCTTCCCCACCTATAAAATGAATACCCTCCCCCCAATCCCTAGTTTAAACACTCCTCCAACCTTCTAGCCATTTTCTCCCCCAGCACCCATTGAGGTGCAGCCGGTCCCTAGCGTAGAGTCTGTAGCCAACTGAGAAGTCAGCCCAGTTCTCCAGGAACCCAAATCCCTTCTTCCTACACCAGTTCTTGAGCCACTTATTTATCTTCCTAATCTCCGGTTGCCTCTCTGGCGTGGCACGTGGTACCGGTAGTATTTCAGAGAATACCACCTTGGAGGTCCTTGCTTTCAGCTTGCAGCCTAATTCCCTGAAATCATCTTCAAGGACCTTCCACCTACCTCTAACTTTGTCATTTGTTCCAATGTGCACCATGACCGCTGGGTCCTCACCAGCCCCTCCCAGTAATCTGTCAACCCGATCAGCGATGTGCCGGACTCGAGCGCCAGGTAGGCAGCACACTGTTCGACGATCCCTGTCTTTGTGACAGATTGCCCTATCTGTTTCCCTAATAATTGAGTCCCCCACTACCAGCCCCTGCCTGGCCTGCCCTGCTCTCCTATTTCCCTCCTTACTGGAGCTGACACTCCTCTGGCTTTCAGGGGACATGTCTTGCTGCAGCAGTGCTACCCCTGTACCGTCACCCCCCTCATATGCCAACTTTGCAAACTTATTGGGGTGTGCCAGATCAGGACTAGCCTCCCTGGTACTCTTCCCTCTACCCCCCCTCACTGTCCTGCAGCTCCCTACTACCACCCTCCCACACATCTACCCCAGTGAGCAGCTGCTCAGTGAGCAGCAGACTCCTTTCCATATTGTCAATGGACAGTACGACTGAAGAGAAGGTAACGTGTAGGCTACACCTGGGAGTCATAGTGAGTAAATACTGGACTTTCCAGGCTGGGGCAAGGGAATTACTGGAAGAGCAGTGGTCAGTGAAGGGCAGAAAAAAAGGAATGGAGTTTGCAGGCCCAGCAACTGTACTGCTTTAAAGTCATTTACAAGTGAAGCACCACCACCAGGATATAAAATGATTCTGCCTCTATGTAAAACAGATGAAGATGTGAGTAATAAGTGTTGTGGCTGCTATCTCTTGTACAGGCGTTACACCAGTTTCATCAGTGTGAGGAGCTGGCCACGGACTAAAGACTATTGGACCAATGGACGTAGAGCAGAGTGCACGTCTCTAAGGGATACAGACTTTTTCCAGCACGGAGCACTGGTTATGTCGGTCTTATTGTTGTGTTTTATTGGAGATTTGCTTGCTCATGAGATTGAGGTGCACGGGTCTCTCCTGGAGAGCGTTCAGCATCGGGAATCACGGTTTCCATTCAGTAATAGTAAGCAGAGAAAGACATGCAAGCTGGATCTTATGTATCCATAAGGCCAGACACAAAATTGGTAATCAGGTAAATCAATCATTCCATTACTCTTGTTAGTCTCTCTGAGGCCTCAATTAAGTCATTGTTTCATATGAGACTGTACGTTCACTCTTGTGGTGTGTTCATTTGTAAATGCCTGCTGAGTATATATTGCTTCAGCCCACTGCAGTTTACTAATTACACAATTTAGGACAAATATGCTGGTTAGTTGAACAGTGAAGTATCACCTCCCCCCAACTTCTCCAATCCTGTGGAGGAATGTCCTGAATGGGAACTGTGGGTATAAAGTCTCTGACTCCCACTCCAGAGGGTCTCTTTAGTAACAGTCCAAAACACCATGGCTCCATCTGGTGGAATACAGGTCTGCTCCTCTGCCCAACACTGAACCCACAAATAAGTTTGGAGAACCCCAGTTGAGACTGTACTATATGTTGCTGGAGTTAGATAGATGTTCTACGGTCATGGTATCCATCGTCTGTATGTGATGAACTATGTATGTGAGGACTGTAGTTGCTGACTGGATACATGTGCGATGGACGTGATATCTGTTGTCTGGACTAGCATGAACTGTAACCAGGGCCGGACTGGAGCAATGGGACTATAGGCGGATTATAATGAGGGCAATCCGGGCAACCACCCGGGGCCCCGAGCCTTCAGGGGGCCCGATGCTCCGGACGGGGAGTCTATGGCCGGATTGCCCTCATTATATGTGCGGGCCGCTGTGGCACATACCGGCAGCAGTGGTGGGAGGGGGGGCCCGGACCGCTCCCCCAGCAGCGAGCGGCGCACGGCCGCTACTTCTTCATCGGCCGGGCCAGCACTGCAGCAGTTAATTTCCCTGTGCTGGCCCGGCCGCGTCACTGCTAGGAGACATGGCCCTGTGCGCGGCTGTGTCTCCTAGCTGTGACGTCACGCGGTGCATGCCCAGCCTGCACTGCTGCCCCGGAGATGTCAGAGCAGGAAGGAGGAATGGAGCTGGGGGATGGTGAGTCTGTCTGTCTGTGTGTGTGTGTGTGTGTGTGTGTGTGTGTGTGTGTGTGTGTGTGTGTGTGTGTGTGTGTGTGTGTGTGTGTGTGTGTGTGTGTGTGTGTGTGTGTGTGTGTGTGTGCGTGCGTGCATGCATGTATGTATGTATGTGTGTGTGTGTGTGTGTGTGTGTGTGTGTGTGTGTGTGTGTGTGCAGGCAGATATCATTGTGTGATGTCTGTTTATATGTATTTTTGTGCTTCAAATGTGTTTATGCGTGTATGTATATCTGTATATGTTTGTGTGTGTGTGCGTGACTGCGTGCATGACTGCGTGCGGCCTCCTGCTGAGTATAGATGGCGCCGTGCGGCCTCCTGCTATCTCTGGGGGGGAGGGGGGCGCCGTGCGGCCTCCCACTGTGTATAGATGGTGCCGTGCGGCCCCCTGCTGTGTATAGATGGTGCCGTGCGGCCCCCTGCTGTGTATAGATGGCGCCGTGCGGCCCCCTGCTGTGTATAGATGGCGCCGTGCGGCCCCCTGCTGTGTATAGTGTAGCGTCGGCGTCCCTGCCCCCTGCTAGGCAGGGACGCCGTTCCCCTCACCTTTCCGCTCCGTGCCCGGCGGCTTCCTCCCGCTCTGCTGGCAGCGCGCGCTGCTTCCCGGCCTTTGTGCTTAGGGCGCGCGCGCGCTCCCCCTCTCTTAAAGGGGCCGCGCGCGCCGTCCTAAGGAGTCCCCGGCCAATGGCCACAGGATCTCTCCTTATATAAGGCACCTCCTCCAAAATGGAGGTGCCCGAGCAATGTTGTTGCAAAGCCTTCACTCTGCTTCAGCCCTCAGGTCCCGTTACCAGTTACCTGCCAGTCACCTGCCAGACTCCTGCCTGTTACCTACCAGTCACCTGCCAGTTTCCTGCTTGATACCTGCCTGATATCCGCTTACCTGCTTGCAAGCCTGCGGTCCGACGGTCTGCCTTCCGACACCTGTCAATCTGTCTATGGACCAGCCTGCCCGCTCACCTGGGAGCGCTCACCTGTTACCTGCCTGCTAGCCTACCTGGAGGCTCTGCCGTCACTTGCCGTGACCACCTGCCTGTCCAGTGACTCTTGCCCGCTCACCTGGGAGCGCTCACCTGTTACCTGCCTGCTAGCCTACCTGGAGGCTCTGCCGTCACTTGCCGTGACCACCTGCCTGTCCAGAGAGTCTTGCCCGCTCACCTGGGAGCGTTCACCTGCTACCTGCCTGCTAGCCTACCTGGAGGCTCTGCCGTCACTTGCCGTGACCACCTGCCTGTCCAGAGACTCTTTCCCGCTCACCTGGGAGCGTCCACCTGCTACCTGTCTGCTAGTCTACCTGGAGGTTCTGCCGTCACTTGCCGTGACCACCTGCCTGTCCAGAGACTCTCGCCCGCTCACCTGGGAACCCTCACCAGCCACCTGTCTGCTGCCCTTCTACCCAGAGACTGTCCCTGTCACTTGCTGTGACTACCTGCCCTTCTACCCAGAGACTGTCCCTGTCACCTGCCGTGACAACCTGCCCCTCTACCCAGAGACTGTCCCTGTCACTTGCCGTGAGTACCTGCCCGTCTTCCCTGGGAGCCACCCGCTTCCTTACATGGACTGCCCCCTGTATAGTTGCTCAGAGGTTCCACCTCCCAGACCCGTTACAGTTTGCTCGGGCCATGGAACCCGGTGGCACCCAATCTCCCTCGCTCTCGGACCTATGCCATGAACTGTCCCGTCAGAGGTCCCAACAGGAGTCCATCCTGAGCCACCTGCGGAATGTCAACTCTCGCCTGGACACTCTGACTGCTCCACCAGCAACCACCGCTAGTGTCATGACTCGCAACCCGGCAGCGCCGCTGCCACCAATACCATGGCATCCTGCCCCGGTCCCCGGCTTTCTGCACCTCCTCGCTTCGGAGGCAACCCCGCTCAAGCTCGGGGCTTCATAAACCAGTGCACCCTGCACTTTGAACTCCTGGCCCACCAGTTTATCTCCGACCGAGCCAAAGTGGCATTCATCATGTCCCATCTCACTGGGGAGGCACTGGCATGGCTTAACCCTCTGTGGGAGAGAGGGGATCCCCTGGTGTCCGACCTGTCATCTTTCCTCACTGCTTTCCGAGGGGTCTTCGATGAACCGGGACGAAAGACCTCATCTGCCTCCTCTTTGCTACGTCTCCGCCAAGGGAGTCTCACCGTGAGTCAATATGCCATACGGTTCCGCACCATCGCTTCTGAGCTTGCCTGGGATAATGAGGCCCTGGTGTCCATCTTCTGGGAGGGCCTTTCCGGTCGGATTAAAGATGAGCTCGCCGGTCGGGACATTCCTACCACCCTGAATGACCTGGTGTCTCTGGCCACCCGGATTGACATCCGGTTTCAAGAACGTACCAAAGAGACCACCCGTTAGAGAAGGTTTCCCTGCCTAGCTCCTACTTTCCAGAAACCTGTCTCCTCTTCTGTCACTCCCCGGGCGCACTCACCCGAGTCCATGCAGATCGACCAGACCAAGTTGGTCAAATCTTGCCAAGAGTCACGCCGAGCCGAGAGGAGCTGCTTCTATTGTGGCAGTAAGGAGCACCTGATTCGTTCCTGCCCGGAGAGGCCGGGAAACTCCAGTGTCTAGGTCCACTCGGAGAGGTCGCCCTAGACAAAAATAAGTCCTCTCCAACCCTGACTTTGTCTGTATCTATCTCCTGGGGAGAGAACCGTCACTTTGAACTCGCCCACCTGGATTCTGGATCCGCTGGAAACCTCATCTCTCAGTCCCTGGTTGAGAAATACCATATTCCCACCAAGTCTCTGGCTGAACCTTTGTCAGTCGCCTCCGTGGATGGAAGACTCCTTCCGGTGACCATCCTGCTCGTCACGGAACCCATAACCCTGCAGGTGGGAATGCTGCACTCTGAGGTAATCTTCTTCCATGTGTTGTCCGGACTCTCCCACTCCCTATTGCTAGGTCTACCTTGGCTCCAGACACATGAACCCGTGTTGAACTGGCATTCCGGTGAAGTACTCCGGTGGGGGCCAGCCTGCCACAAGACCTGCCTGGTTCCGGTTCGTCCGGTTCGTCCTCCACCTATCCCAGCTAATTTACCCGGTCTTCCGGCTCCTTACTGGCCCTATGCTGACGTCTTCGGTAAGAAGGAAGCAGAGACATTGCCTCCTCATAGGCCATATGATTGCCCGATCGACCTGGTACCTGGTGCCACTCCACCCCGTGGGCGTATTTATCCGTTGTCTGCAGCAGAAACCCGGGCCATGTCTGAGTACATAGAGGAGAATCTGGCCAGGGGATTCATCCGGAAGTCTACTTACCCGGCTGGAGCCGGATTCTTCTTTGTCAAAAAAAAAGATGGCTCGCTTCGCCCCTGTATTGACTATAGAGGACTCAATCAGATCACGGTTAAAAATAAATACCCCCTTTCGCTCATCTCTGAGTTATTTGATCGTCTTAAAGGCGCCAGGATCTTCTCCAAGCTGGATCTACGCGGAGCATATAACCTGGTCCGTATCCGTCAGGGAGACGAGTGGAAAACAGCATTTAATACCCGGGACGAACACTATGAGTACCGTGTGATGCCCTTCGGTCTCTGCAATGCTCCCGCCGTCCTCCAAGAACTGGTCAACGACATCTTCCGTGACCTTCTTTACTCCTGCGTGGTGGTATACCTGGACGACATCTTGGTCTTCTCTCCGGATCTTCCCACACACCGGAGGGATGTTCGTCAGGTCCTGCTTAGGCTCAGGCAGAACCACCTCTATGCCAAATACGAGAAGTGCCTTTTTGAGCAGACCTCTCTTCCTTTCCTGGGCTATGTTATCTCCCAGACAGGCTTGCGAATGGATCCCGAGAAGCTCTCTGCTGTCCTAAAGTGGCCCCGTCCGGAGGGCTTGAAGGCGATACAGCGATTCCTGGGCTTCGCTAATTACTATCGTCTCTTCATTCCTCACTTCTCGTCACGGACTGCGCCCATATCTGCGCTCACCCGTAAGGGAGCAAATCCCAAGGTATGGTCATCCGAAGCTGAGGAGGCCTTCCTTTCCCTGAAACAAGCCTTCTCCTCTGCCCCTGTGCTGCACCGTCCGGACTGCAACAAACAGTTCTACCTGGAGGTTGATGCCTCCTCCTCTGGAGCCGGAGCGGTGCTCACCCAGAAGTCTTCCTCCGGGAGAATGGTAACCTGCGGCTTTTTCTCTAAAATCTTCTCCTCCTCTGAGCGCAATTACTCCATAGGAGACCGAGAACTGCTTGCCGTTAAATTGGCGCTGGAGGAATGGCATTACCTGCTTGAAGGGGCTCTATACCCGGTGATCATCTATACGGATCACAAGAACCTGGCATATCTCCAAAATGCCCAGAGACTTAATCCACGTCAGGCCCGGTGGTCTTTGTTCTTTGCCTGCTTCGATTTCATCCTTCATTTCCGCCCGGCGGACAAAAATGTCAAAGCTGATGCCTTGTCCCGATCCTTCCTGTCCTCCGACCAAGAGGAGGAGCCTATGCACATTATCGACCCCTCCAAGGTGATGAATGTGGCCCCCTTGGATTTGACTCGTCTTCCACCCGGCAAGACGTTCGTGGCGCCTCCAGACCGTGAGAGGGTTCTTCGCTGGGGTGATTCTTCTAAACTAGCTGGCCATGCCGGCCAAAAGAAGACCTTCCTACTCATTTCCCGGCATTACTGGTGGTCTACCCTGCGTAAGGATGTGGTAGACTTCGTCTCTGCCTGTTCATCTTGTGGCCGAAACAAAGTTCCCAGACACTTACCAGCCAGTCATCTCCTGCCGCTTCCCATACCTGTTGCCCCGTGGCAACACATCGCTATGGACTTCATTACCGATCTTCCTGTCTCTGCCGGGTGTACTGTCATTTGAGTGGTCGCGGACCGCTTCTCTAAAATGGCCCACTTCATTCCCCTGCCTGGTCTTCCGTCTGCACCTGAGCTGGCTAAGGACTTTATTCGCCATATCTTCCGTCTCCATGGCCTAGCCCTCCACATCGTGTCGGATCGAGGGGTTCAGTTTACCTCACGCTTCTGGAGAGCCACATGTGGCAGGACGTCACCCTGGACTTCTCCTCCGCTTACCACCCTCAGTCCAATGGTAAAGTGGAGTGGATCAATCAGATCCTTACCAGCTATCTCCGGCACTTTGTTAATGCTCACCATTCTGATTGGGTGGACCTCCTTCCTTGGGCCGAGTTCTCTTATAATAACCACGAGAGCGAATCCTCTACCAAGTAAGTCCCCGTTCTTTATTGTCTATGGCCAGCACCTCCGGATTCCGTTTCCTGTCTCCGCCTCTGTGGACAACCCTGCCGCGCAGTCTCTTGTCAGCGAGTTTTCTACCATTTGGGAGAGTACCAGGTCTGCACTTCTTCAGTCCTCCGAGCGGATGAAGCGATATGCTGATAAGAGACGTCTGGATCCGCCTCAATTCCGTCCGGGAGACAAGGTTTGGCTCTCTTCCAAACATGTACGGCTCAAGATACCCTCCTACAAGTTAGGTCCTCGCTTCATCGGTCCTTTCGAAATCCTCAGGCAAATTAATCCAGTGGCCTACAAATTAAAACTCCCGGCCACCTTAGGGATTCCCAACTCCTTCCACGTATCTCTCCTCAAACCCGTTGTCTTTAACTCTTTTTCCAACAATCCAGGTAATCCTCCTACTCCGGTTTCCGCTGAAGACATCTTTGAGGTAGAGAGTATTCTGGCCACTAAGAGGGTAAGAGGAAAGACCTTTTTTTTGGTAGATTGGAAAGGGTTTGGTCCTGAGGAGAGAACATGGGAGCCCCGGGAGAACATCCATGCCCCACTCATCCTTGCTAAATTTCTCTCTGGCCTAAAAAAGGGGGGGCCTAAAGGGGGGGGTACTGTAGCGTCGGCGTCCCTGCCCCCTGCTAGGCAGGGACGCCGTTCCCCTCACCTCTCCGCTCCGTGCCCGGCGGCTTCCTCCCGCTCTGCTGGCAGCGCGCGCTGCTTCCCGGCCTATGTGCTTAGGGCGCGCGCGCGCGCGCTCCCCCTCTCTTAAAGGGGCCACGCGCGCCGTCCTAAGGAGTCCCCGGCCAATGGCCGGAGAATCTCTCCTTATATAAGGCACCTCCTCCAAAATGGAGGTGCCCGAGCAATGTTGTTGCAAAGCCTTCACTCTGCTTCAGCCCTCAGGTCCCGTTACCAGTTACCTGCCAGTCACCTGCCAGATTCCTGCCTGTTACCTGCCAGTCACCTGCCAGTTTCCTGCTTGATACCTGCCTGATATCCGCTTACCTGCTTGCAAGCCTGAGGTCCGACGGTCTGCCTTCTGACACCTGTCAGTCTGTCTATGGACCAGCCTGCCCGCTCACCTGGGAGCGCTCACCTGTTACCTGACTGCTAGCCTATCTGGAGGCTCTGCCGTCACTTGCCGTGACCACCTGCCTGTCCAGAGACTCTTGCCCGCTCACCTGGGAGCGTCCACCTGCTACCTGTCTGCTAGTCTACCTGGAGGTTCTGCCGTCACTTGCCGTGACCACCTGCCTGTCCAGAGACTCTCGCCCGCTCACCTGGGAGCGCTCACCAGCCACCTGTCTGCTGCCCTTCTACCCAGAGACTGTCCCTGTCACTTGCCGTGACTACCTGCCCTTCTACCCAGAGACTGTCCCTGTCACCTGCCGTGACTACCTGCCCCTCTACCCAGAGACTGTCCCTGTCACTTGCCGTGAGTACCTGCCCGTCTTCCCTGGGAGCCACCCGCTTCCTTACATGGACTGCCCCCTTGTATAGTTGCTCAGAGGTTCCACCTCCCAGACCCGTTACATATAGATGGCGCCGTGCGGCCCCCTGCTGTGTATAGATGGCGCCGTGCGGCCCCTTGCTGTGTATAGATGGCGCCGTGCGGCACCCTGCTGTGTATAGATGGCGCCGTGCGGCCCCATGCTGTGCATAGATGGCCCAATATAAGTTTCTCAATTGGTGCATATTAGAGATAATATGTATATTGCTCAATGGCTAGCACCTACTGGTGGAAATCTAGGTTAAGTCGTTCGACATAGATAAATACTTGAAGAGAGAAAAAATACGACCATATCAACCCAAGGCAAATATAAAAATTAACTTTTATTCATAAATAGTATAAAAAGTTACTTCATAATCAATATAAGGCACAGTACAGAAATGCAGAGAAACACATATCATGTAGGATGACCATCTCACTGAAGGGACGATCCGGTCCACAAGTGAAAGGGGGCCGAGACACCACAGCAAAAAAGCATATATGTAGTCCTTCATATGACATACCAATAAAGAGGACTATCAAATGGCCACAGTACAATACCCATGGTAATGTTCATATAGTAGTGCATACCACAAGTAGTATCAAATACTTGGAAATACCTCATAGGAGACTCATAATCTATACTGTCAGGATGCCATATACCAGCAGCTAAGATATACATTCATCATACCAAATGCCACATAAGGGACACTAGTAATAGCCACTATGGTACAATTATAGTCAAAGTATGACGGCTAGGAAAATTCAATTAAATAGATTTATGTTGACAGAGTCTATACCAAACAAGTATAAAGGTAGTTAAGTACAGGTAAGAAAGAAGCAAGTGCTGCATTATATAAGGGAGAATTACCTGGGCCACAAGCTGTGATGTCAGGGTACCCTCACGTGGACTGCTCGCCCACCCCAACGCACGTTTCGGCGTTTGCCTTCTTCAGGGGGCGTGTGTGTATAGATGGCGTCGTGCGGCCCCATGCTGTGTATAGATGGCGCCGTGTGGCCTCCTGCTGTGTATAGATGGCTACGTGCGGCCTCCTGCTGTCTCTGGGGGAGGCGCCGTGCGGCCTCCCGCTGGGTATAGATGGCTACGTTCGGCCTCCTGCTGTGTATAGATGGCTACGTGCGGCCTCCTGCTGTCTCTGGGGGGGCTACGTGCGGCCTCCTGCTGTGTATAGATGGCTACGTGCGGCCTCCTGCTGTCTCCGGGGGGGGCACCGTGCGGCCTCCTGCTGTGTATAGATGGCTACGTGCGGCCTCCTGCTGTGTATAGATGGCTACGTGCGGCCTCCTGCTGTCTCTGGGGGGGGGGCTACGTGCGGCCTCCTGCTGTGTATAGATGGCTACGTGCGGCCTCCTGCTGTCTCTGGGGGGGGCTACGTGCGGCCTCCTGCTGTGCATAGATGGCTACGTGCGGCCTCCTGCTGTCTCTGGGGGGGCGCCGTGCGGCCTCCCGCTGGGTATAGATGGCTATGTGCGGCCTCCCGCTGTGTATAGATGGCACCGTGCTGCCTCCCGCTGTGTATAGATGGCACCGTGCTGCCTCCCGCTGTGTATAGATGGCACCGTGCTGCCTCCCGCTGTGTATAGATGGCACCGTGCTGCCTCCCGCTGTGTATAGATGGAACCGTGCTGCCTCCCGCTGTGTATAGATGGCACCGTGCTGCCTCCCGCTGTGTATAGATGGCTACGTGTGCTCAATATTGAGTCATACAATTAATGTAAGGCTATGTGCCCACGATACAGAAATGTTCTGGATTTTTTTTGAGCGTTTCTGCATCTCCCTGGCAGAAGAAACGCATGCGGATTGTACACGCGGATTTTACATGCGGATTGTACATTCGTTTTTCCTGCCAGGGACAAGCGGATGTGAAGCTTTCTTCACATGCATTTCCGCGTGCGGGTTGACAAGCGCTTTCAAAGCGATTTTAGCATCACTTGGAAAGTTCTTGACAACTTGGTCACACTATATAAATCCATGCAACCGGCATGGATTTATATAGTGTGCCCGTAAAAGAATGGTAAAAAATAAAAAATTATATACTTACCTTCTGATGGCCTGCCGACATCAGCGGTCGCGTGACCCGTCACATGACTAAATGACGTCACGGCAGGTCCTTTTCAGACCATCGCGAGCTGCCGGCAAGCCAGGACGCATTGGATAAAGACACCGGGGGCCATCAGAAGGTAAGTATAATATTTATTTTTTATTTTATTCTTTTTTTACAGGTTCTACGGTACCCGGGTCCGGAGGAGAGTCTCCTCTCCTCCACACCCGGGTACCATCCGCACATTGAAACGCATGGAATCCGCATGTACAGATGCAGTGATGCGGATTCCATGCGTTCTAATGCAAGTCAATGGCAGCGAAAATGCAGCGCTTCCACAAAATAATTGGTAATGCTGCAGATTTTTCCGCAAAGATAATCCGCAGCGGAAATTTCCGCAGCATGTACACAGCACATGCGGATTATCATTGGGGAACATGGCAGACCTTCTACCAAGCGTCTTTTAAGCGTCTCTGCAGCGGAATTGCCGCTGCGGAAACGCTTAAAAAACGCATAGTGGGCACACAGCCCAAAAAAAAATATATTATAATTAATATTGTGCCAAATTCATTTCACGTGAACTATCACATGATCTATCACAGGGGATCATGTGACATGTCACGTGATAAATCATGTGGGGGGGGCGGGCGCGCCTTCTAAACTGCCCGGGGCCCTTGCTACTCTTAATCCACCCCTGAATGGGACATCGGACAACTCTTCGGTGGGCCCAGATCTTTGGCGTGTCCCCGAGCAGGACATAGAGTGGGCCCACTGGTTTCAACTGAATGTACATCCGAGGACACACATTCAATTGAAATGTATTGGTGTTCCATGGGGGAAACAAAAGGGAGGTCTACATCGCCTTTTTTCTTCATCTGGCGTAGTGTATAAGTCAGGGAATAAGTGGAGACCGTGCCACCTGACGAAGGCTGGTTCGAAATGCGCGTCAGGGGCGGACGCACTAATAGTTAGAGCATCATTGGTGTCCAAAGTATTTCATAATGCTTCTTGTTTGGTGCATTAGCATAGTTCTAGTGGGATAATTTGTCACATATACCTTGATAACACTATTTATTGGTATAACGGCAGGATTTCTTTTTTATGACATAGTATTCCTTTTTATCTGTTATGATAGTACATATGATAATGTATATGATATTTGATATATACTATTATTAATGTTCCTATGTTGCGTGCCCCTTTTTTCCACAGTTTGTCTTCACACGTGGATGTGTGTCCTATTCCCCCCTGCCCTGTTCATGTATATTTTTATCCATCAATAAATTTTCTACTTTTGAACATTGAAACAAAAGAGGAAAAAAAAGTCAGCTCAACTTACTCAGACATCAGGTGCATGGAACAGCCGGCAGTGCCCCGGGAGATTAGCAGGAAAAACAAGGAGTGATCTGGCATCCAAAAGTCTTCTTTAAAATCAATAATCCTATATTAGAAAACTATTTTAAAAATCATATGCAGAGAAGTCACAGCCCCCACAGGAGGAGGTGATGTACAGACGAGTTTCAGACCTTATGGTCCTTAATCATGGTATGATGTGACTTATCTGCATATGATTTTTAAAATAGTTTTCCAATATAGGATTATTGATTTTAAAGAAGACTTTTGGATGCTGGATCACTCCTTGTTTTATCCTACTTTTGTACATTACCCTGGACTATTGCTCGTCATCTTTTGTCTCCGTATACATGTGTTTCATGACGAGTTGTCCACCTGAGTCCTTCAATACCTGCATGTGTATTATGCCATTACAGTGGTGGCCAAAAGTATTGGCACCCCTGCAATTCTGTCGGATAATACTCTGTTTCTTCCTGAAAATGATTGCAATCACAAATTCTTTGCTATTTTTATCTTCATTTAATTTGCTTGCAAGGAAAAAACACAAAAGAGAATGAAGCAAAAATCAAATCCTTGATCATTTCACACAAAACTCCAAAAATGGGCCAGACAAAAGTATTGGCACCCTCAGCCTAATACTTGGTTGCACAACCTTTAGCCAAAATAACTGCGAACAACCGCTTCCGGTAACCATCAGAGTTTCTTACAATGCTCTGCTGGAATTGTAGACCATTCTTCTTTGGCAAACTGCTCCAGGTCCCTCATATTTGAAGGGTGCCTTCTCCAAACTGCCTTTTTGAGATCTCTCCACAGGTGTTCTATGGGATTCAGGTCTGGACTCATTGCTGACCACCTTAGAAGTCTCCATTGCTTTCTCTCAAACCATTTTATAGTGCTTTTGGAAGTGTGTTTTGTGTCATTGTCCTGCTGGAATACCCATGACCTCTGAGGGAGACCCAGCTTTCTCACACTGGGCCCTACATTATGCTGCAAAATTTGTAGGTAGTCTTCAGACTTCATAATGCCATGCACACGGTCAAGCAGTCCAGTGCCAGAGGCAGCAAAGCAACCCCAAAACATCAGGGAACCTCCGCCATGTTTGACTGTAGGGACCATGTTCTTTTCTTTGAATGCCTCTTTTTTTTTCCTGTACACTCTATGTTGATGGTTTTTCCCAAAAAGCTCGACTTTTGTCTCATCTGACCAGAGAACATTCTTCCAAAACGTTTTAGGCTTTCTCAGGTAAGTTTTGGCAAACTCCAGCCTGGCTTTTTTATGTCTCGGGGTAAGAAGTGGGGTCTTCCTGGGTATCCTACCATACAGTCCATTTTCATTCAGACGCCGACGGATAGTACGGGTTGACACTGTTGTACCCTCGGACTGCAAGGCAGCTTGAACTTGTTTGGATGTTAGTTGAGGTTCTTTATCCACCATCCGCACAATCTTGCGTTGAAATTAGTGTTGAGCCACCCCCGTAGTGTTCGAGTTCGGTTCGGTTCGTCGAACACCCGTGTGTTCGCCGAACGCCATCGAACACCGTTAAAACCAATGGCAGGCAAACAAAAACACATAGAAACACATAGAAAACACCTTCAAAGGTGTCCAAAAGCTGACAAACTGCTCAGAAGACATAACTAACACATGGAAAAGTGACAAGTACATATAGTCATGCGAAAAGAAAAGAGGTGGAGGAGTAAAAGGAGGGGGAGACACAGATATAGGCATGTCATGCCCTTCTAAAATCCAAAAAGTGAGAACCCGACACGGCCAGTCCGTTCCTGCCCGTGCCACCTCCGTGTCGCCGGGTTTATGCCAGAGCCGCGGTGGACCCTGACGGCCAGCCCCCCTCTCCCAATACTGGTGCCTGTCCGCTGGTGGGTCGAGCGAGCCCCCCTGTGGTGGAGGCAGCTCTAAGCTTTTTAATTTAAATTGTCTCTCTAATTTGAATGAATACACTTTAAATCCTTTTACAAGGATCTATTGGAGGGCAAGTCTCATGCCAGTAGCCGCGTAATTCTAGCTCCAGTAGCGTCCACTAAAGCTGCTGCAGTTAAAAAGCTTTTATAAGGATCGAGCTCGGCTGTTCACCTCTAGGTTTCCTACCGCCAGTCCCAGCCCCTATGCCTTGGGGTGCCTCCTGATGCTCTTCACTGAGTATCCCGTGGTCCCGAAGCATTTCCTTTGAAAAAATTAAGTGTCCAAACTACAGGTGGTGTAGCTTGCTTAACAGCTGGGATAATCCGCTGACTAGCAGACACTGCTACTAGGCACAAAGTATTTCCTGGGCTAGATGCAGTTAAAAATTTGTAATTAGATACTCTCGTTGGATGCTATGCTAAGAAAGCATTCCATAGAGTCTCCTGGCACGCCATATATTATTCTCTTAAAAAGCTTGGAGTAGGGGTCTAGGGGACCCTTTTATAGCCAAAATCACGGCCCTGTATCGCAATACGTCACCTAGGCTGAACATAAATGGAACTGTAGCACCCTGAGGGCTCGGTTGCTACAGAGGTATTGCACCTCACCCAGAGGTGTGATATCTCACTCTCAGGTAAGGATGGAGTGTGGATCAGGACCCAACACCTGCATGCATTACACCACATTGCCGTGGGGCAGGGCGACCAATATGCCCCTGAGATGGGCACGACAGTCCCTGTCCCTGGCTGGAGTGGGGGGAGGGAACACTGAGGAAGGGGAACCCTGTAATGCAGGAGCAGGGAGGAAGCAGTTCCTGGGTGCATTGAGAAGGGAGTATAAAAGGTGGGCACCATCTTAGTTCAGTGCAGAGAAGTCTGAGCAGAAGTGACAGGGAGCAGGGGCTCTGCATGAGCTCTGCTCCAAAGGCGGGCCTAGTAACAGAGGCCCAGGCCTGGAAGAGGGAGAAGGAAGGAAGAGGAGCGGAGAAGGCTCCAGGAACGAGGAACGAAGGGATCCCAGGGGTGCGGACGGGCGAGTCGCCACCGCACGCCCGAATCCACCTGCGTGGAGGGGTCAGGCCAAAGGGGGAGACTGGTCCCCAAAACTAGTGGAGGCGGGAAACGACCCTCAGCTAGAAACCGGAGGCTGTGACATTTTATGTGGCGCAGCCCCTCGCTACACCCGCTAGGAAGGCACCACAAAGGGTCATGGAAACTGGCGCCAAGTTTACCAAGAGGAGGCCCGAGGCAGCCGGACAGAAGGGTTGGTAAGAAAGGCCAGACAAAAGGACACACAAAGGGGGTCCTGTGAAGCGCTCCAAAGTTATGTGGGAGTTGTCTGAGCCACTCACCTGGTGAGCACAGTACGACGTGGGCAGCCGTTACCTGCAGAAGTGGTCTGGATAATAAGAACTGTGAGTAAAGGCCCTGGACTGCATCACTGACTGCGTGTCGTTACTGCTGCTGCCCTGCACCATCACCCCCATCCTCCGCATACACTGCCCTGAGGCTATACTCCTCCCGTGGGGAGTTATGCTACGCTCTGCTGCACCCACAACACCAGCCTCAGCGGTCTGCCCTGCAGCGGCGGTTCACTCTGACCGCAATCCACGGGTGGCATAGTCGGACATTTAAACATCAAAACCACATAAATAGTTCCGCCACTGGTTTGACCGCCCTGAGCCACGGAGTCGGGTCGCCGCCACGGAGACTACAACCACCAGCATCCACCAAAAAGGGTCCGGCTCCGGGTGTCCCAAGGCCCAGGGGGCGCGTCAGAACATTTTCATCACCTTTCATAATCACCAATGGGACAAGGCAGGGATGTCCTCTGTCCCCTCTCTTATACATCCTAGTGACGGAGCACCTGCTCTCATCAATTCGCCATAACCCCAATATTAGGTGGATTGAGGTGGGAGGCACCGAGTACAAGTGCTCTCTATTTGCTGATGATGTCCTAGTATATATCACTCAAATCACATATATCCATCCCTGCTGTTATGGCTGAAATAGATCACTTTGTTACATGGTCAAATTTTAAAATCAATGCAGTGAAGTCTGAGGCCCTCGATGTCTCCCTCCCCAAATCCATACAGGATTCCATCCAGTCCAACTTTCCCTTTGCCTGGCCCTCACAGGGTATCAAATTCTTAGGAATTCCTATTCATAGAGACCTCTCCCGTTTATGTTATCTTAATTTTGGGCCCTTTATTGAACAACTCCATACAGACCACGGTTGGCAAGTTAGAACTGTAAGATTCACTACATGAACCGCTGGTGTTTTGTGGAAAAGCACATGTACACTGTGTTCCAAATTATTATGCAAAAAGTGTTTAGGAGTGATAAGGGAAGAATTTGTTTGTCAGTTAAACTCATTGATGGTGATGTGTGTCAGGGCTCTTTATATCACTGTAAGCAATTGCAGACACCTGTGCTAATTAATTAGTTTGGCAGGTGTGTCCAATGAACGGCAAGAATACTTAAAAAGGCTGTCCCACATTATTAAGCAGCCTACATTTTCTGCCAAAATGGGAAAGAAAAAGGATGTGTCGGCTGCTGAGAAGCAACAAGTTGTGTAGTGTTTAGGTCAAGGCATGGCTACAATCAACATTGTGCGATGATCAGGATGAAGTGTCTTGGCAATCAAGAAGTATGTAGCTGATTCACAGTACACACGTGTGCGTGCTGATAAGGGCAAATTGAGGACTCTTTCCTACAGGCAATTACGTCAGGTTAAAAGAGCAGCGGCAAAAAAGCCTCGTCATAGCAGCAGACAAGTTTTTGAAGCTGCTGGTGCCTCCAACGTCCCCCGAACAACAAGATGCAGGGTCCTTCAGAGGTTTGCAGCTGTGCGTACGCCATCCTGTCGACCTCCTCTATCCACTGCACACAAGCAGAAACGGCTCCAGTGGGCCAAACATTACATGAAGACTGATTTCAAAACTGTTTTGTTCACGGATGAGTGCCGTGCAACGCTCGATGGTCCAGATGGATGGAGTGGAGGATGGCTGGTTGATGGACACCCCACGCAAACACGGCTACAGCGCCAACAAGGAGGAGGTGGAGTAATGTTTTGGGCTGGAATCATGGGGAGAGAGATCGTCAGCCCCTTTAAGATCCCTGAAGGGGTAAAGATGAACTCCATAATGTATGTGGAGTTTCTCAAACAGCACTTCCTGCCATGGTTCAAGAAGAAGAACCGTGTATTCCACAGCAAGATCATTTTCATGCATGATAATGCACCGTCTCATGCTGCACATAACACATCTGCATCTCTGGCTGATATGGGCATAAAAGGGGACAAACTTATGGTGTGACCCCCCATGCTCCCATGACCTCTACCCCATTCAGAACCTCTGGAGCATCATCAAAAGGAGTGTCTATGATGGCGGGAGGCAGTTCACATCTAAGCAACTGCTCTCGGAGGGTATTCTGTCCTCATGCAAAACAATTGAATTAGAAACTATCCAAAACCTGACAAATTCAATGGACGAGAGAGTTCAGAAGCTCCTTTCGAACAAGCGGTCCTATGTGCAAATGTAACATCACCTAGAATAAAGTTTTGAGTTGAAAACTGTTTGATTTCAGTTTCTAATAACCTGCTAATGCTTATAATTTCAAAAATGACCATTTTTTTGGTCTTTATTAAAATGAAAAGGTTGATCGAAGAGTGTGGGGGATCTAAGAGTGTGGCAACCCAGTAGTCACGATTACTTTGAATTCTGACAATCTGAGGGTCATGTTGCAGGTAGTGCAGCAAGAAGGCACTTATGTGTCTTGCGCATCTCGGAGCCCCAAAATTATTTTCCGGGCTAGATGCAGCTAAAAATTATTATTAATTTTAAATCTGGTGGAGCTTAGTATAGATGGCCTAATAGAATCAGTACTGCACACTGCTACAAAGCCCAAATTATTTTCCAGCCAAGATACAGATAAACATGATTAGTAATTTTAAATCTGGTGGAGCTTAGTATAGATGGCCTAATAGAATCATTACTGCACACTGCTACAAAGCCCAAATAATTTTCCAGCCAAGATACAGATAAACATGATTAGTAATTTGAAAGCTTAAAACGGTTGGTGAGGTGATTTTAACCAATCATCAAGCTTTTACTCTCCCCAGGATGACACAGGGGTAGAAAAGTCGTTTCGGATCCATGATTTGTTCATCTTTATGAACGTGAGTCTGTCTACATTATCAGTGGAGAGCCGCGTGCGCTTATCTGTCAGCACACCACCAGCAGCGCTGAACACACGTTCAGACAGAACGCTGGCTGCGGGGCATGACAAGATCTCCAAGGCGTAAGTGGCGAGCTCCGGCCATTTATCCAGATTGGAAGCCCAAAAAGAGCAAGGGTCCAGTGACACAGTCATGGCTTCAATGTTTACTTGGAGATACTCCTGTACCATCGTCTCTAGTCGTTGACTATGTGTCAGACTTCTTGTCTCCTGTGGCCTTGCAAAGGATGAGCTAAAAAAGTGGTGAAATGATTCCGCAAAATTGATGTTACCAGCAGATACTGTGTTTCTGTTACGGTTTGAGTGCTGAACACTCGACGGTCCCACGGTTGGCAAGTTGGAACTGTGAGATTCACTACGTGCACCACTGGTGTTTTGTGGAAAAGCACATGTAAGATTCTGCAACAGTCTCTGCTGATACTCCTGCATGTGTGCATCCCTTTCTATGGCAGGAATTAGTTCTGCAAATTTACTTTTGTACCGGGGATCTAACAGTGTGGCAACCCAGTAGTCAGGATTATTTCTAATTCTCACAATTCGAGGGTCATGTTGCAGGTAGTGCAGCAAGAAGGCACTCATGTGTCTTGCGCATCCAGGAGCACCAAGTCCCTGTTGTGTTGGTGGCGAGGTAACAATCATGCTTCCTTCCTCTATCCTCTCCCCCCAACCTCGCACAACAGAAATGTGATCAAGGTCTCCCTCATCTGATGAGTCTTCCATCAGTTCATCCTCCACTTCTTCCTGGGCTCCTGCACCTTCCTCACTAGTTTGGCTGCTACCATGCGCCCTGGTAAAACCATCTCCCCCACCCTCACATGCCTGCCGCCTTGGTGCTGCCGACCGTCTGGACCTTGCAGATATTAGCCCTTCCGCATACAACTCCTCCTTCTCTACTTCCTCCACCTCCTCTTGTGCCACCACCTGACTCCGAATTCTGTTTAACATGTGCTCCAGCATGTAAATCACCGGAATAGTCATGCTGATAATGGCATCGTCAGCACTAAACATCTTCGTCGCCATTTCAAAACTGTGCAGAAGGGTGCATAGGTCCCTGATCTGAGACCACTCCTCCAGCGTGATTTGCCCCACCTCTGGATCCCGTTGGCCCAGGCTGTACGTCCGAACATATTGCACCAGGGCTTGTCGGTGCTGCCACAGTCGCTGCAACATGTGCAGAGTTGAATTCCACCGGGTAGGCACATCGCATTTTAGCCGGTGAAGTGGCAGGCCCAACGACTTCTGTAGAGATGTAAGTCGCTGAGCTGCGGGATGCGAACGGCGGAAGTGAGCACACAGCGACCGTGCCCTCTGCAGAAGGCCATCTAGTCCGGGATAGTGGGCTAAAAATTGCTGGACAACCAGGTTCAACACGTGAGCCATACAAGGCACGTGTGTGACATTGCCCCGGCGAAGGGCCGCACCCAGGTTTGCAGCATTGTCGCACACGGCCTTCCCTGGTTTCAGGTCCAGTGGAGACAACCATTCATGAAATTGGTTCTCCAGAGCTGACCACAACTCCTCAGCTGTGTGACTCACATTTCCCAGACATTTCAAAGTAAAAACCGCCTGTTGACGTTGAGCCCTACAGCCAGCATAGTAAGGAGGTGTGCAGGATCCCTTCTGCGCAGTTAGAAAGCTTGTGGCATGACCAGACAGGCTTTGGGTGCAGGTGGAGGACCGAGAGGAGGTTGAGGAGGCAGAAGCAGTGGAGGAACTTTGAGATAAAGAGGATTGACGCACAACTCGTGGGGACGGCAAGACTTGGACAGCAGCCCCTTGTCCTGCTGTCACCATAGTTACCCAGTGCCCAGTCAGCGACATGTAACGCCCCTGTCCATGCCTACTCGTCCAAGTGTCTGTGGTGAAATGCACCCTGTCACACACAGAGTTTCTCAAAGAAGCGGTGATGTTGTGTGCGACATGCTGGTGGAGCGCAGGCACACTTTTCTTTGAGAAGTAGTGCCGACTGGGCATCTGGTACTGGGGCACTGCGACGGACATAAGGTCTCGAAAATCCTCTGTGTCCACCAGGCGGAAAGGCAGCATTTCTGCAGCCAAGAGCTTGCAGATGGTGAAATTCAACCTCTTAGCTTTCTCATGGCTAGGTGGAAATGGTATTTTACTTGTCCACATCTGAGGGACTGAGGGCTGGCTGTTGTGCTTAGACGGGGTTGATAAGGGTGTCCCCGGCAAACTGACGGTCTGTGAGGAAGATGCAGGCGGACATGTTAGGTTGCCTTGATCCAAAGGTGGTGCTATCGATGTCGGACAGCGCTCAACAGCAGCTGGTGCTACCACCTCCAAAGAATATGATGACCTGCCAATCACGCTGGCTGTTGCGGGTAAAGAGGTGGCAGGTCTGCATCCCAAAACAGGTGTGACTGCTGTCACCCCAGTCACAGAGGAGGAAGAGGCCGCAGATGCACAAGATGGGGCAGACGATAGTTGGCCCGGCCGGCTAGGCCGCATTGTAGCACAGTGAGCTTCCCACTGCAACTTATGCTTCATGTCCATGTGCCGGTTCATGCATGAAGTACTCAAACTATGTATTTTTTGGCCTCTACTTAGCTTTTGTTGACAAATGTTACAGATAACACGAGTTGGGTCATCTTTATCGATCTGAAAAAATGCCCAGGCTATGCAAGGCTTAGCACCCATGCGACCTGAAGAGCCACCACGACTTGTGGTCAGAGGCAGAGTTGTGTTTGAGGATGCAGTTGTTGACGTGCTTCCAGTACTACGTCTCTGTCCAGGAAGGCGCAACATGACCTCGTCGTCACTAGCATCCTCCTCCACCTCCTCTGCTGACCTCATCTCTTGGCTGACTGTGGGTTGACAGTAAGTGAGATCTCCAACCTCATCATCATCACCCTGTGTGTTATCACACCCGTCGTCCTCAGAGCCAACCTGTTCCTGCCCTGACAAAAAACTAAAGTTGTCGCTCCAATCAGGTATTTGAGTCTTATCATCGTCTTCCTCATTGTCTCCACCAACAGGAGTTACAGTTTGGGAATGAGGGTCTACATTATGGTCAGAACCTTCTGCGTCTGGTCCTGGATCCGACTCATAAAGATTCTGGGCATCAGTGCAGATCATTTCCTCGTCTGGATTCACAGAAGCGCTGGAGCCGACCTCTGATTCCCAGGCTATAGTATGAGTAAACAGCTCTGCAGACTCAACCATCTGTTCTACCTCATACTCAGACGGGCAGCTGGAGATTTGGGAGCTGTGAGGAAGCAAGTGCGATTGGGGTGACACCTCTGAGGACTGGAGTATTTGTGATGTTGAAGTTGATGTGGAGGAGAGCCCACTTAAAGGAGCACTTGATATCCGTTGAAGCACCTGCTGTTTTTGAGCCGCATCTGGAATTTGTAGCGATTGGCGTGGCCGTAAGAAAGGGATCTTATCACATTGTCCGCTAAAAGAAGTAGACATTTTAGTTTTGCTGGAAGATGGTCTTTCTTCTGCAGATCTTACTGCTGCTTTAACACCTACTCCACGGACACAACCTTTTTTCCCCTTCCCAACATGCCTATTCCCCTTTCCACCAGCAGCAGGCCTTTTTCCACTCATTTTGGTGGTTAACTAATTCACAACTCTGGAGTTGTTTGCACAAAAAAACAATGGATGGGAACCGAGCAGAGCTGAGTGGCCAAACTGTGGTATTAGGCCAAAACTATTGTCTGGGTTAGATGCAGAAAAAAATTATATTCAGCTTGCAACCTGAGGGAGGTCAGTATAGATGGACTAATAGAACAAGTCCCACACGCAGCTAGAAACCCAAATATTTTTTCAGAGGTAGATGCAGAAAAAAATTATATTCAGTTTGCAACCTGATGGAGGTCAGTATAGATGGACTAATAGAACAAGTCCCACACACTGCTAGAAGGCCAAATAATTTTTCAGAGCTAAATGCAGAAAAATATTATATTCAATTTGCAACCTGATGGAGGTCAGCATAGATGGACTACTAGAACAAGTCCCACACACTGCTAGAAGCCCAAATATTTTTTCAGAGGTAGATGCAGACAAAAAATTATATTCAGTTTGCAACCTGATGGAGGTCAGTATAGATGGACTAATAGAGAAAGTCCCACACATTGCTAGAAGGCCAAATATTTTTTCAGAGGTAGATGCAGAAAAAAATTATATTCAGTTTGCAACCTGATGGAGGTCAGCATAGATGGACTAATAGAACAAGTCCCACACACAGCTAGAAGCCCAAATATTTTTTCAGAGGTAGATGCAGAAAAAAATTATATTCAGTTTGCAACCTGATGGAGGTCAGTATAGATGGACTACTAGAACAAGTCCCACACACTGCTAGAAGCCCAAATATTTTTTCAGAGGTAGATGCAGAAAAAAATTATATTCAGTTTGCAACCTGATGGAGGTCAGTATAGATGGACTAATAGAACAAGTCCCACACACTGCTAGAAGGCCAAAGATTTTTTCAGAGCTAGATGCAAAAAAATATTATATTCAATTTGCAACCTGGTGGAGGTTAGTATAGATGGACTAATAGAATGATGCTATGCCCAAAAGGTTTTACTTCACTAGGTGCAGTAAAAAAATTGGTATTCTATACACAGGTGGTGTAGCTTGCAACACAGATAGGCTACTCCACTGACTAACACACTCTGCAATAGGCCAAAAGGGATTAGCTTTGCTAGATTTAGCCAAATGCTGTGAAAAAAACTTGCACAGCACTGGCACAGACCTGCCTGGCAAAAACTGATAGGAACTGATGTAACTTAGTCCTGAAAAGGACTGCAATTACAATTACTCTTTACTCCCACAACCTATCTATTTAAGAGCACAGACCTGTCTGATAAAAGTCATAGGAAATGCTGTAACCTAGTCCTTAAAAGGACTGCAATCACAACTATTCCCTACTCCCAAGCTATCTGTAGATTTGTGCGAAAATTGGCTTGAAATTAACAAGGTATAGTGCACACAGCAACAGCGGTGCCGTCTAACACGCAGCTGCAGCAGTGAGAAAATGGTGGCGAAGGGGAAAATGGCTGGGTCTTATAGGGCAAGGACATGTGACATACACTGCCAATGACACATGCCCTTGCTTGTGTGAAAAAAAGCACTTCGCTCCGTGTGTGCGCTGCTGATAGGCTGACAGATTGCACCTCCCCACTGTAACTGCGGGAAAGAGAAAAAAAAATGGAGATCTTCATTATTCCTGCAGAGATCCATCCCCTGCCCCTCCCCCCACCCCGCTGTACACTCAAACTGCGTATTAACATTAATTTTCATCATTACTGAGAAAAAATCCAGTTATGATTTTGGTGCACGAACAGTTATCGAACATAACCTCGAACAGCCGAATTTTTTTCAAATCGTTCGTGTTCGCCGAACGGCTCGAACACCGCCCAAAACAGCTCGAATTTCAGATTGGCGAACAGTTCGAGTCGAACAACGCTCATCTCTAGTCAAAAGCAAAAGAAAAGTCAGATGCTATAGAATTTTTACAGGATGAACAGGGTGAATTGGTAAAAAATTACGTTGAGAAGGCTGAACTTTTAAATTCCTATTTTGTATATGTCTTCAAGAAAGAAATTGTAACATGAACTGATCTTCATGGTGCTATCGAAGGAATACAAGAATACACATTATCTATAAACAGAGAGATGGCGAGTGTGAAGACCCGAGGGTCTTCCGTGGGCATAATACTACTCAGACAAGACAGGGTGAGGGTAAAACAGTGTGGCAATATTTTATTGAACCACTAAACAGACAACAAACATATAGAACAGTCTGAGAAAATATCCGAGATGGTGCAAAATTACACAGTCTCACCCTTCCGCTGGCCTATTGAGAATAGAGCAGCTGCGACTTTGGGACTTCCAGCATCAACTACCTCAACTAGTGGCCCCTCACTTTTGGCGGGTCCCCACAGAGAAGAGGTAGCGGCAAGCTTATGAAGCTGACAGTCCATCGAGGTACAAGGCCAGGAGACCCGAGGGTCTCACCCTGGCCTCTTCGATAGTTTCCATTGGGCCAGATGACAGGCTGCTCCCAATCTGGCTTCTCCGAATGTCTCCATGGTTTCCAGGCGATGGAGGGTCCCACCTGGCAACCCCAAACAAAATAGCCATGGTGCCAGGTGACCTCATTGTAGCAACCCTGATACCTAGTTGTATCCATGAATTCTCTGATGGTCAATGAAGCAGATCAGTATCCTTCCAGTCAGAACTATATACTTTTAGGCTGGAAACCTATTGTGTCCCTATTGTGTAGAATCAAAATCTGAGGATGCTATCCATCTTCTGTCCTGAGGAATGTCTCTCTGATTCTCCTTGATTCTCTTTGCAGCAGCATAGAAAACCCTTTTTATATTTACATATGTGGCTAAGGTTATTAGTCACAAGTTGGGGGGAAGGTGCAGGGCTCACTCAGGTCTCACTGTTTGAGCTAATCCCCCTGCTCTTGTAAATAAACTAGCTGGGTTAGTACAATATTCAATTAGCATAATAACAAACATCAGTGTCCCAAACACTGAGTCACCGTCCTTCTTGACCAACCCTCCCTCTAAACAATCTCTCTCTTCTCCAGTCCATTCTGAATGCAGCAGCCAGGGTCGTATTTCTATCAGGCCGCTTCACCGATGCCTCTACCCTGTGCCAGTCATTGCACTGGTTACCCATTTACTACAGAATACAATACAAACTCATCTCTCTCACCCACAAAGCTCTCCACAATTCTGCACCGCCCTTTATCTCTTCCCTCATTTCTGTCTATCACCCTTCCTGTGCCCTTCGTTCTGCAACTGATCTAAGACTAACATCCTCCTTAATCCGAACCTCGCTTACTCCGTCTCCAAGACTTCTCTCATGCTGCGCCAGTTTTCTGGAATACACTACCTCAAACAATTTGACTAATATCTAGCCCCCATGTTTTAAACGTGCTTTAAAAACACATCTGTTTAGACAAGCCTATGACCTCAGCTCACTAACATAACTCTCCCCTGTTCCCTCCTAAATGTTAGTCTTAATCTGCTCCTGCCTATTCCTCTGTCTCCACATCCTTCATGCACCCAATAGCACACAGTAACTGCACTTAGATACTGATACTGGCTGAAGGAAGACAATGTTCTATCTATTGTGTCCCCCTATTTCCATATAGATTGCAAGCTTGTGAGCAAGGCCCTCACTTCTCCTGTACTGTTGAATTATGATACATTGTATTGTTTTATTGTCTGTACATGTCCCTACTTAATTGTAAAGCGGTGAAATATGTTGGCGCTATATAAATAAAAATTATTGTTATTATTAACCAAACAAACACACACATTCAAAAGTCAACAAAGATAATAGTGTATTTCTCCTGGCTTAACAAATCTTAACGTCTGGCTAATTAAGATTAGAAGCTGTGTCGTCACAGTGAGGGAACACTTAGCTAAGTTATACGAATATAAATCTAGTTGTCCAGATAAATTACATCCTAGGGTATTAAAGAATTAGCAGAGGAAATTGCAGAACCACTAGCCAGAATCTTTGAAAAATCCTGGAGGAGACATCCCAGAAGATTGGAGAAGGGCAAATGTTGTTCCTATCTTCAAAAAAGAAAAGAAGATGGAGCCTGGAAATCACAGGCCAGTGAGCCTTACTTCTATACCAGCAAAGATCTTTGAACAAATAATTAAACAGCATGTATGCAAGTACTTGGATAAGAATACAGTAATTAACCAGAGCCAGCATGGCTTTGTAGCAACCAAGTCATGCCAGATTAATCTAATTCCCTACTATGATGAAATCACTGAGAAGCTGGATCAGGGAAACGCGGTAGATATAGTAAATCTCGACTGCAGCAAACCATTTGATAAAGTATCTCATACTATCCTTATTGAAAAATGACCAAGTATGAGATTGACAAGGCTACAGTTAGGTGGATTCATAATTGGCTCAGTGATCTTACGCAAAGAGTGGTAATAAATGGTTGGTCATCCAATTGGAAGAGTGTTTCAAGTTGGGTACCACAAGGCTCTGTCCTGGCCCCAATGTTGTTCAACATTTTTATAAATGATCTAGATAAGGGAACTGAAGGTAAACTAATCAAATTTGCAGATGATGCAAAGCTAGGAGGGATAGCTAATGGCCCCGTCACACTAAGCGATATCGCTAGCGAGATCGCTGCTGTGTCACGGTTTTGGTGACTCACCAGCGACCTCACCAGCGATGTCGCTATGTGTGACACTTTGTAACGATCAGGCCCCTGCTGTGAGGTCGCTGATCATTGCAAAGTGTCCTGGACCATTTTTTTGGTCGTTGGCCTCCCGCTGGCCAGCACACATCGCTGTGTGTGACCAGCGGGACCAACGATCTGGCTGGTAACCATGGTAAATATCGGGTTACTAGGGGCACGCACGCACTTAGTAACCCGCTGTTTACCATAGATACCACTCTGCTACGGTGAGCGGAGGCTCCAGCGCACCGGAGCAGAGTGGTATCCATGGTAAACAGCGGGTTACTAGGGGCACACGCGCACTTAGTAACCCGATATTTACCATAGTTACCAGCCTGCTCCTGCTTAAGCAGCAGGCTGGTAACGGGAGCAGGACATCGTGGAACGATTCTTTCCACGATATCGCTGCTCCCCTCATCGCTGGTGAGCCTGCCTGTTTGACAGCTCACCAGCGATGTATTAGCGATGCAGCAACGATCCCTGACAGGTCGTATCGTTGTCGGGATCGCTGCTGCATCGCTTAGTGTGACGGGGCCTTAACACTACAGAAGACAGAGAAAGGATTCTGATGGATCTAGATAAGTTTGAACAATGGACAGCGACTAATAAAATGGTAATTAACAGGGAGAAATGCAAGATCCTACATCTGGGCAAGAAAAAGGAAAATTACAGTTACAGATCTGGAGGAATAGAACTAAGCAACAGCCCTTTTTTAACACTTGAGTCAACATTTTGCTGCAGCAGCAAAAAAAGGCAAATACAGTTCTGGGATGTATTAAGAGAAGCATAGAATCTAGATCATGTGAAGTAGTTATCACTCTGTACTCCTCCTTGGTCATGCCTCATCTGGAATAGTGTCCAGCTCTGGGAACCACATTTTAAAAAAGACATTGAAAAACTGGAGCAAGTTCAAAGAAGAGCGACCAAAATGGCGAGAGGACTACAAACTATGTCCTATGAGGAAAGGTTAAAGGATTTGGGAATGTTTAGCTAGCAAAAAAGAAGGCTAAGACGAGTCTTAATAGCGGTCTACAAATATGTGAAGGGATATCAGAATGTAGCAGGAACATCCTTACACTCATTTGCACGTGGAAACACAAGAAGCAATGGAATGAAACTGAAAGGGAGAGGATACTGACTAGATATTAGAAAAAACATTTTGACAGTGAGGGTGTTCAATGAGTGGAACAGGCTGCCACAAGAGATGGTGAGCTCTCCTTCAATGGAAGTCTTCAAACAGAGTCTGGACAGACATCTGTCTGAGCTGGTTTAGTAAATCCTGCAATGAGCAGGAGGCTGGACACGATGACCCTGGAGGTCCCTTCCAACTCTAACATTCTATGATTCTATGAACAGGAAAACGGCTTTTTTCCTGTGTGGGTCCTCTGGTGTCTAACAAAATGCGATTTCTCGTTAAAACATTTCCCACATTCTAAACATGAAAAAGGCTTCTCTCCTGTGTGGGTTCTCTGGTGTATAACAAGATTCCATTTCTGGATAAAACATTTCCCACATTCTGAACATGAAAAAAGCTTCTTCCCTGTGTGGGTTCTCTGGTGCTTAACAAAATCTGATTTGTCGTTAAAACATGTCCCACATTCTGAACATGGAAAAGACTTCTTCCCTGTGTGGGTTCTCTGGTGGCTATCAAGATGCGCTTTCTGGTTAAAACATTTTCCACATTCTGAACAAGAAAAAGGCTTTTCCCCTGTGTGGGTTCTCTGGTGCTTAATGAAATCTGACTTCTGGTTAAAACTTTTCCCACACTCTGAACATAAAAATGGCTTCTCCCCTGTGTGAGTTCTCTGGTGACTAGCAAGGTGGGATTTGCATCCAAAACATTTCCCACATTCTGAACATGAAAAAGGCTTCTCCCCTGTGTGGGTTCTCTGGTGCTTAATGTAATCTGACTTCTGATTAAAACTTTTCCCACACTCTGAACATGAAAATGGCTTCTCCCCTGTGTGAGTTCTATGGTGACTAGCAAGGTGGGATTTGCATCCAAAACATTTCCCACATTCCAAACATGAAAAAGGCTTCTCTCCTGTGTGAGTTCTCTGGTGACTAACGAGGTGTAATTTGCATACAAAACATTTCCCACATTCTGAACATGAAAAAGGCTTCTCCCCTGTGTGGGTTCTCTGGTGACTAACCAAACCTGATTTCTGGTTAAAACATTTCCCACATTCTGAACAGGAAAAAGGCTTCTCCCCCGTGTGGGTTCTCTGGTGCTTAACCAAAGCGGATTTTTGGTTAAAACATTTCCCACATTCTGAACAGTAAAAAGGCTTCTCCCCTGTGTGAGTTCTCTGGTGATTAACCAAAACTGATTTATGGTTAAAACATTTCCCACATTCTGAACATGAAAAAGGCTTCTCCCCTGTGTGAGTTCTCTGGTGTATGACAAGATTCCATTTCTGGGTAAAATATTTCCCACATTCTGAACATGAAAATGGCTTCTCCCCTGAGTGAATTCTCTGGTGCTTAACAAGATCTGATTTCTGGTTAAAACATCTCCCACACCTGGAACAAGAAAATCTATTGTCCGCTGTGTGAATTTTTTGATGTTTAAGTAAAGACTTTTCGATGGGAAAACTATTTCCATATTCTGAACATAAAAATGGCTTCTTTGCTTTAGGAGTAGTTTGTTTTTTAATGCTTATTTTGCGACTTTGAATTTCCTTAGTAGTCGCTAATGAATCAGAAGACAGATCTTTGCTGTGAAGGGACGATGGTATATCTGGAGTAATGGCATTCACTTCAGTTGTATCCTGTGTGATATCAAGCTCATCCCATTTAAAAATTGAAGATGTCAGCTGTCCCTCTGGTCTCCTGGCACAGACATCTGCTAAGAATAAAACCAATTGTTATTTTTTTAATAAAATATCCTTGAATTTTATATTTTTGAACATTTCTACTTAAATTGTCCGTAGAAATGGCAAGTTATGTAAAAATATTGTATTATTCACCAAGACAATGACAGTTCACAGTCTAATAGACTGTGTCCAAACCACATTTAGCAACCATGTATTTGGCATTGATGTAGTGAGAAGAACCCACTTAATTTACGGTGTGTGTCTCCTGGAGCACAATCTGGGCACTATGTGTTGGGTAATAAAATGGCAGATTGGCTATTTTCACTCTCCAACATCCATGGCGTGCTAATTTCCGGAAAGTGGCTGTGAAGTCAAATTCGTCACTACTCTATGGGGATTTCTACTGCTCTGGTTTTCTGCCATTTTGTTGTATTAGAACTTCAGCAATTGGTGTGTCCCATTTTCTCTGGGATCAGCTCCTGCGACGTCTGCTTCTCTCAGCAGATGGCATTGGTGATGGAGGAGAAGACAGAATCAAAAGCTCTGGGCAAGACGGGCTCCCTTCATCCCCTAAGATTAGGGTTGCTGGGATCAGTAGTACCATCCAGACTGGCAGTATGGGCGTATGTGCTGTCAGCTGAAGTAATCTGCTCCCTACTTCAGCCAATGGGAAAGCACCACACCCTACTAAATCTCAAAGCATATTGCTAGAAGCTGCCAGATACAGCCTTGTTCTCCTCTGGTTCAGTCCTCTGTGCTCAGCTCCCGGCTTGTGTAGTTGCTCCCGGTTGTGACCTCGGCCCGTTTACTGACTACTCCTGTGTCTTCTGAGTTTGTATTTTCTCTGCCCTCCTGGTAACGACCCGTCTACTTGATTATTCTTCTTCCCATCTCACTCCACAGAACATCAGGTAGCACCATGGCCCAAGTGTAGGGGTCTCTGAGTAAGTCCAGATCCATATGGAGGGGTTAAAAAAGTTAAAGGATGATGGGCAAAACTGTGACCAAACCCAATAACATAACTACTGAAATGATGAAGCTCAACTGTATTCTTCAGAAAAAAAAAAGAGTAACTAGTGGTGAAACCTTTTTGGGGTAATTAAGAGTATGGGGCTCGGTGGCTCTTAGCAATGTAAACCATTGTAAGGGCCAATATTTTCTATCAGATGAGTTTTAAGAAGAAATATTAGACATTTAAAGAGAACTTTTTATAATACTGCAGAGCTGAGATGTCTTAAATTTAAATCTTGGGCATTTGGAAGAGGCAATGGAGACCTTTTTTAAAGACTACCAGGGAGTTACAGACTCACATAAGTGAGGCAGATCCCATCACAATCAAGCTATCATACAGAATGAACCTGTTAAAAAAAGACATAAAAAAATATGATACATCCTCAACAAGAACGTATGTTTGGGGGGAGAACGCCAACACTAAACCGGAGTTGCACTCATTTATGATAAACCATTGGAGCTACTATGAGTCCTGACCAAAAGAGTAAAGAAAGTATTAGCGCCCCCATTTCAGGAGAGATTGAGCAGTAATCTGAATTCCTTAGGATTGAAAACATAATGGAATTTATGACGTTGAGTGAATCCATGAAACCAGGGCTGGAGCCAACACATCTCCTGCAGGCGTGAATAATTGTATATTACAGCCATCAGCCACGCACAGCTTAGAGATATATCATGACACAGGTGTAATGTTTTCTGTATAGTTTATCACAATCCTGTTTAAAGTTAGTTGGTTTAAAAAGAAATTGAAAAGTCAGGATAAAGGGAAACTCTGCTGTTATTGTACAGAAATTCACACTTGTCCCTCACTGCACATTTAATATTTTCGATCATAAAAGTGAAGTTTGGCCAGAAAGACTGGACCTGGTCTTGTAGGGACCATATGAGCACATTCAGCGGCACAGAAAGGAGAGATATCAGGGATCTAGGAAGCCAACAGTATCATTACTCTCCGCTTTCTATTAGAGGCCCATCAGAATATTTTTCTGCAAGTGATTTTCTCACTTGTTAGCACATTCTGCATAAGCTGTCATTTGGCTTTGTATTTTATAGATATAGACAGGTAAGGGTCAGCGTCTCCTAATCCCAGGGGGTAGGTGGATCCTCCAGGTTGTAAGTTCTGTAGAAAAGGGCTTTCATTACCCAAAGTCATTTGAACAGTTTTGGGTGGATGAGAATGTTGTGATCTGGAAGCAAAATGGTGATCACACGATTGTGATATGGCCAGACTACACCACTGATAAAGCAGCCACAGCCGGTGACAGAGAAGAATCTGTGACTTCTCTGCATTTAGTGGTTACTACTCACCTGGGTAGTCATATGTAAGAATCTCCTCTTTACACCGTTCATCACTCCTCACATATGTCTCTGTAGTATTAATATGGGTCAGATCTTCACCCTGAAAGAAATATTGTAACAGTCACAGACAGATGGAGAAGTCACATCTATGATCAGCTCTAATCCTGCCATCTCCACCGTTCTCATTACACAAATATAAAACATATAATACTGGTGGATAAAACAAGACTGAACACAAGACCTTCACAGCCGTCTACACATCATAGGGGAGATCTCATGACACCTTCTCTCCATCTACCTGATGATCCTGAGGAACATTGGGGTCTTCTTGTTTACAGTCCTGTGGAAGAAGAGGACGGGGACATCTCTCTGGTGTTGTCCTCTTACTGGATAGATCTGGAGGAAACACATACAGGGACTGAATTCATTTTTTACACATAATTAGATAAGATAATTATAGGCTGTGTGTATTTAGTCCTGTCTATTACCTGGTGATGTGAGGGGCTGGGGAACCTCCATCATGACGTCTTTGTACAGATCTTTGTGTCCTTCTAAATACTCCCACTCCTCCATGGAGAAATAGACAGCGACATCCTGACACCTTATAGGAACCTGACACATACACTGATACAGTCATCCCCCGATCCCTTCATAGCGGTATAATGTCCCAGCATTCCCAGCAGTGTCACCTCTCCAGTCAGCAGCTCAATCATCTTGTAGGTGAGTTCTAGGATCTTCTGGTCATTGATGTCCTCATGTATCAGGGGGTGAGGTGGAGGCCTCGTGATTGGGCTCAGGGGTCTTCCCCATCCCTCAGACACAGGGTCCTGACAGCGCTCACTAGAGGTCTTCTTCACTACTGTGTAATCCTGATAATGGAGAAACACATTAATAAATCTCAGTACAGACATTTCCAGAGTCCTCACCTCTCCAGTTCTGTCCATCTGTTATTCCCATAGATAAGAATGATGTAATGTGACGTCATCAGAATCTCTCACCTCTCCAGTAAGCCGGAAGAGGATCTCTAGGGTGAGGTGTAATATCCTCTCCGCCATCTTGTCTCTGTCCATATCCATCCTTAATAGGTGATTCAGAAAAATTCTCTTAATATAGAAGATCTTCACTGAGAGGATCCGATATTGTAGAGACCTGAATGAGAAGAAGATGAGCCGATGTAACATCATAAAGAATTCTGTGTATTAATACAATTACTGGAGATAATAAGGGAAATATATCAGGAGACAGAATGTGTAGATGTTGTATTCTCTAGTCTTTTATGGACTGGAACACAAGTTGAATTGATGACTTAGACATCTCCTCCATACTTCCAATCGCTAAGTTGGCCACTGCTTCAGTAAGAATCACCCAGAAACCCAAGCAGCAATGGTATTTTTATTATTTTACAACATTCTGCTTTTGTCCCTGACATACTAATAAAACCTATATATTTTAGGCCACAGACAACAAGCAGTTTCTTCCTCGGAGTCGGTAGCTGAATACGTTTCTTATAGACTCATCTTCCATAACGCTAATTCTCGTCATATACATTACACGTGACATGAGAAATAACAACTTCATGATGAGGACGACATCTTCATCTTCTAATACGGCTCTAGAAACAAATTTGGCCACAGTCCGTCACTGACCTCATCATCACCGACTGTCTACATGAATGTTTCCCGTCTTTCCCAGGTTATAATCGTTTATCACGTTAGATCTCATTTATAAGAGCTTGTGTGTAAGAACACCAAGACAGGAGTTATTTGATGCTAATGTCTCCATGTACAGTGTTTTTTTTCCTGGATATTATGTTTCTTTTAGCATTTTTATGTAGGTTTCCATATATTACATGAAAAACACCAAAAAAAGAAAACCAAGTGTTAAAACATAAAATAAAATTGGGGTTGGCGGGACTGTGACAACATTATACTGTATGTGGGAAGATTGCGGTACTGTGAGAACATTATACTGTATGTGGGAAGATGGCGGTACTGTGGGAACATTATACTGTATGTGGGAAGACGGCGGTACTGTGAGAACATTATACTGTATGTGGGTAGATGGCGGTACTGTGAGAACATTATACTGTATGTGGGAAGATGGCGGTACTGTGAGAACATTATAGTGTATGTGGGAAGACGGCGGTACTGTGAGAACATTATACTGTATGTGGGAAGATGGCGGTACTGTGGGAACATTATACTGTATGTGGGAAGATGGCGGTACTGTGAGAACATTATACTGTATGTGGGAAGATGGCGGTACTGTGAGAACATTATACTGTATGTGGGTAGATGGCGGTACTGTGAGAACATTATACTGTATGTGGGTAGATGGCGGTACTGTGAGAACATTATACTGTATGTGGGAAGATTGCGGTACTGTGGGAACATTATACTGTATGTGGGAAGATGGCGGTACTGTGAGAACATTATACTGTATGTGGGTAGATGGCGGTACTGTGGGAACATTATACTGTATGTGGGAAGATGGCGGTACTGTGAGAACATTATACTGTATGTGGGTAGATGGCGGTACTGTGAGAACATTATACTGTATGTGGGAAGATTGCGGTACTGTGGGAACATTATACTGTATGTGGGAAGATGGCGGTACTGTGAGAACATTATACTGTATGTGGGAAGATGGTGGTACTGTGAGAACTTTATACTGTATGTGGGAAGATGGCGGTACTGTGGGAACATTATACTGTATGTGGGAAGATGGCGGTACTGTGGGAACATTATACTGTATGTGGGAAGATGGCGGTACTGTGGGAACATTATACTGTATGTGAGAAGATGGCGGTACTGTTAGAACATTATACTGTATGTGGGAAGATGGCGGTACTGTGGGAACATTATACTGTATGTGGGAAGATGGCGGTACTGTGAGAACATTATACTGTATGTGGGGGGGGTATTGTGGGAACATTATACTGTATGTGGGGGGATGGCGTTACTGTGAGAACATTATACTGTATGTGGGTAGATGGCGGTACTGTGGGAACATTATAGTGTATGTGGGAAGATGGCGGTACTGTGAGAACATTATACTGTATGTGGGAAGATGGCGGTACTGTGAGAACATTATACTGTATGTGGGAAGATGGCGGTACTGTGGGAACATTATACTGTATGTGGGAAGATGGCGGCACTGTGGGAACATTATACTGTATGGGGGAAGATGGCGGTACTGTGAGAACATTATACTGTATGTGGGAAGATGGCGGTACTGTGAGAACATTATACAGTGTGGGGAAATAGAGGTACTATGAGAGCATTATATTGAGAGGATTAATGACCGCAGTCGCTCCTGTGACCGGGCCCAGCCACCACCAACCCCTGCTGCAGCTGGATGTGTGCTCTCGGACTGACATTCAGCTTAGTGCCACAATACACGCTGCCGACCAATCAGAGGCCAGCAGCTGACATCGGCATGTACGTCATTAGGGGCGCATGGAAGTGACATCATCCTCTCCTGTCGCTTCCAGCTGAAGTCAGCGGCAGCTCCAGAAAAAAGACACCGCGTGGTGAGGGAGCGGAGAGAAGGTGAGAATAATGTTTTGGTATTTTTTAAATCAGCGAGTACACGGAGCCCTTGGCCATAATACTACATGTAAGAGGATGGGCTGTGCATTATACTACATGTAAGAGGATGGGCTGCGCATTATACTACATGTACAGACTATGGGCTGTGCATTATATTACATGTACGGACTATGGGCTGTGCATTATACTACATGTACGGACTATGGGCAGTGTATTATACTACATGTACAGACTATGGGCTGTGCATTATACTACATGTACGGACTATGGGCTGTGCATTATACTACATGTACAGACTATGGGCAGTGCATTATACTACATGGATGACTGTGGGCTGTGCATTATACTACATGGATGACTATGGGCTGTGCATTATACTACATGGATGACTATGGGCTGTGCATTATACTACATGGATGACTATGGGGGTGCATTATACTACATGTACGGACTATGGGCTGTGCATTATACTACATGTATGGACTATGGGCTGTGCATTACACTACATGTACGGACTATGGGCTGTGCATTATACTACATGGATGACTATGGGCTGTGCATTATACTACATGTACGGACTGTGGGCTGTGCATTATACTACATGGATGACTATGGGCTGTGCATTATACTACATGTACGGACTATGGGCAGTGCATTATACTACATGGATGACTGTGGGCTGTGCATTATACTACATGGATGACTATGGGCTGTGCATTACGCTACATGTACGGACTATGGGCTGTGCATTATACTACATGTACGGACTATGGGCTGTGCATTATACTACATGGATGACTGTGGGCTGTGCATTATACTACATGGATGACTGTGGGCTGTGCATTATACTACATGGATGACTATGGGCTGTGCATTATACTACATGGATGACTATGGGCTGTGCATTATACTACATGGATGACTATGGGCTGTGCATTATACTACATGGATGACTATGGGGGTGCATTATACTACATGTACGGACTATGGGCTGTGCATTATACTACATGGATGACTATGGGCTGTGCATTATACTACATGGATGACTATGGGCTGTGCATTATACTACATGTACGGACTATGGGCTGTGCATTATACTACATGGATGACTATGGGCTGTGCATTATACTACATGTACGGACTATGGGCTGTGCATTATACTACATGGATGACTGTGGGCTGTGCATTATACTACATGGATGACTATGGGCTGTGCATTATACTACATGGATGACTATGGGCTGTGCATTATACTACATGTATGACTATGGGCTGTGCATTACACTACATGTACGGACTATGGGCTGTGCATTACGCTACATGTACGGACTATGGGCTGTGCATTACGCTACATGTACGGACTATGGGCTGTGCATTATACTACATGTACGGACTATGGGCTGTGCATTATACTACATGTACGGACTATGGGCTGTGCATTACGCTACATGTACGGACTATGGGCTGTGCATTATACTACATGTACGGACTATGGGCTGTGCATTATAATACATGTACGGACTATGGGCAGTGCATTATACTACATGCACGACTATGGGCTGTGATTATACTACATGGATGACTGTGGGCTGTGCATTATACTACATATACGGACTATGGGCTGTGCATTACACTACATGTACGGACTATGGGCAGTGCATTATACTACATGTACGGACTATGGGCTGTGCATTATACTACATGTACGGACTATGGGCTGTGCATTATACTACATGGATGACTGTGGGCTGTGCATTATACTACATGTACGGACTATGGGCAGTGCATTATACTACATGGATGACTGTGGGCTGTGCATTACCCTACATGTACGGACTATGGGCAGTGCATTATACTACATGGATGACTGTGGGCTGTGCATTATACTACATGTACGGACTATGGGCTGTGCATTATACTACGTGTACGGACTATGGGCAGTGCATTATACTACATGTACGGACTATGGGCTGTGCATTACGCTACATGGATGACTATGGGCTGTGCATTAAAATACATGGATGACTGTGGGCTGTGCATTATACTACATGTACGGACTATGGGCAGTGCATTATACTACATGGATGACTTTGGGCTGTGCATTATACTACATGTACGGACTATGGGCAGTGCATTATACTACATGTAAGAGTATGGGCTGTGCATTATACTACATGTACGGACTATGGGCTGTGCATTATACTACATGTACGGACTATGGGCAGTGCATTACACTACATGCACGACTATGGGCTGTGCATTATACTACATGGATGACTGTGGGCTGTGCATTATACTACATGTACGGACTATGGGCTGTGCATTACACTACATGCACGACTATGGGCAGTGCATTATACTACATGGATGACTGTGGGCTGTGCATTATACTACATGTACGGACTATGGGCTGTGCATTATACTACATGTACGGACTATGGGCAGTGCATTATACTACATGGATGACTGTGGGCTGTGCATTATACTACATGTACGGACTATGGGCTGTGCATTATACTACATGTACGGACTATGGGCTGTGCATTATACTACATGTACGGACTATGGGCTGTGCATTATACTACATGTACGGACTATGGGCTGTGCATTACACTACATGCACGACTATGGGCAGTGCATTATACTACATGGATGACTGTGGGCTGTGCATTATACTACGTGTACGGACTATGGGCTGTGCATTATACTACGTGTACGGACTATGGGCTGTGCATTATGCTACATGTACGGACTATGGGCAGTGCATTATACTACATGTACGGACTATGGGCTGTGCATTATACTACATGTACGGACTATGGGCTGTGCATTATACTACATGTACGGACTATGGGCTGTGCATTATACTACATGGATGACTGTGGGCTGTGCATTATAATACATGTACGGACTATGGGCTGTGCATTATACTACATGTATGACTATGAGCTGTGCATTATACTACATGTACGGACTATGGGCTGTGCATTATACTACATGTACGGACTATGGGCTGTGCATTATACTACATGTACGGACTATGGGCTGTGCATTATACTACATGTACGGACTATGGGCAGTGCATTATACTACATGTACGGACTATGGGCAGTGCATTATACTACATGGATGACTGTGGGCTGTGCATTATACTACATGGATGACTATGGGCTGTGCATTACGCTACATGTACGGACTATGGGCTGTGCATTATACTACATGTACGGACAATGGGCAGTGCATTATACTACATGTACGGACTATGGGCAGTGCATTATACTACATGTACGGACTATGGGCTGTGCATTATACTACATGTACGGACTATGGGCAGTGCATTATACTACATGTACGGACTATGGGCAGTGCATTATACTACATGGATGACTGTGGGCTGTGCATTATACTACATGGATGACTATGGGCTGTGCATTATACTACATGGATGACTATGGGCTGTGCATTATACTACATGGATGACTATGGGCTGTGCATTATACTACATGTACGGACTATGGGCTGTGCATTATACTACATGTACGGACTATGGGCTGTGCATTATACTACATGAATGACTATGGGCTGTGCATTATACTACATGAATGACTATGGGCTGTGCATTATACTACATGTACGGACTATGGGCTGTGCATTACACTACATGTACGGACTATGGGCTGTGCATTACACTACATGCACGACTATGGGCAGTGCATTATACTACATGGATGACTGTGGGCTGTGCATTATACTACGTGTACGGACTATGGGCTGTGCATTATACTACGTGTACGGACTATGGGCAGTGCATTATACTACATGTACGGACTATGGGCAGTGCATTATACTACATGTACGGACTATGGGCTGTGCATTATACTACATGTACGGACTATGGGCTGTGCATTATACTACATGGATGACTGTGGGCTGTGCATTATACTACATGTACGGACTATGGGCTGTGCATTATACTACATGTATGACTATGAGCTGTGCATTATACTACATGTACGGAGTATGGGCTGTGCATTATACTACATGTACGGACTATGGGCTGTGCATTATACTACATGTACGGACTATGGGCTGTGCATTATACTACATGTACGGACTATGGGCAGTGCATTATACTACATGTACGGACTATGGGCAGTGCATTATACTACATGGATGACTGTGGGCTGTGCATTATACTACATGGATGACTATGGGCTGTGCATTACGCTACATGTACGGACTATGGGCTGTGCATTATACTACATGTACGGACTATGGGCAGTGCATTATACTACATGTACGGACTATGGGCAGTGCATTATACTACATGGATGACTGTGGGCTGTGCATTATACTACATGGATGACTATGGGCTGTGCATTATACTACATGGATGACTGTGGGCTGTGCATTATACTACATGTACGGACTATGGGCAGTGCATTATACTACATGGATGACTGTGGGCTGTGCATTATACTACGTGTACGGACTATGGGCTGTGCATTATACTACGTGTACGGACTATGGGCTGTGCATTATACTACATGTACGGACTATGGGCAGTGCATTACACTACATGCACGACTATGGGCTGTGCATTATACTACATGGATGACTGTGGGCTGTGCATTATACTACATGTACGGACTATGGGCTGTGCATTACACTACATGCACGACTATGGGCAGTGCATTATACTACATGGATGACTGTGGGCTGTGCATTATACTACATGTACGGACTATGGGCTGTGCATTATACTACATGTACGGACTATGGGCAGTGCATTATACTACATGGATGACTGTGGGCTGTGCATTATACTACATGTACGGACTATGGGCTGTGCATTATACTACATGTACGGACTATGGGCTGTGCATTACACTACATGCACGACTATGGGCAGTGCATTATACTACATGGATGACTGTGGGCTGTGCATTATACTACATGTACGGACTATGGGCTGTGCATTATACTACATGTACGGACTATGGGCAGTGCATTATACTACATGAATGACTGTGGGCTGTGCATTATACTACATGTACGGACTATGGGCTGTGCATTATACTACATGTACGGACTATGGGCTGTGCATTACACTACATGCACGACTATGGGCAGTGCATTATACTACATGGATGACTGTGGGCTGTGCATTATACTACGTGTACGGACTATGGGCTGTGCATTATACTACGTGTACGGACTATGGGCTGTGCATTATACTACGTGTACGGACTATGGGCTGTGCATTATACTACATGTACGGACTATGGGCAGTGCATTATACTACATGTACGGACTATGGGCAGTGCATTATACTACATGTACGGACTATGGGCTGTGCATTATACTACATGTACGGACTATGGGCTGTGCATTATACTACATGGATGACTGTGGGCTGTGCATTATACTACATGTACGGACTATGGGCAGTGCATTATACTACATGTACGGACTATGGGCAGTGCATTATACTACATGGATGACTGTGGGCTGTGCATTATACTACATGGATGACTATGGGCTGTGCATTACGCTACATGTACGGACTATGGGCTGTGCATTATACTACATGTACGGACTATGGGCAGTGCATTATACTACATGTACGGACTATGGGCAGTGCATTATACTACATGTACGGACTATGGGCAGTGCATTATACTACATGGATGACTGTGGGCTGTGCATTATACTACATGGATGACTATGGGCTGTGCATTATACTACATGGATGACTATGGGCTGTGCATTACGCTACATGTACGGACTATGGGCTGTGCATTATACTACATGTACGGACTATGGGCAGTGCATTATACTACATGTAAGGACTATGGGCAGTGCATTATACTACATGGATGACTGTGGGCTGTGCATTATACTACATGGATGACTATGGGCTGTGCATTATACTACATGGATGACTATGGGCTGTGCATTATACTACATGGATGACAATGGGCTGTGCATTATACTACATGTACGGACTATGGGCTGTGCATTATACTACATGTACGGACTATGGGCTGTGCATTCTACTACATGAATGACTATGGGCTGTGCATTATACTACATGTACGGACTATGGGCTGTGCATTACACTACATGCACGACTATGGGCAGTGCATTATACTACATGGATGACTGTGGGCTGTGCATTATACTACATGTACGGACTATGGGCTGTGCATTATACTACATGTACGGACTATGGGCTGTGCATTACACTACATGCACGACTATGGGCAGTGCATTATACTACATGGATGACTGTGGGCTGTGCATTATACTACGTGTACGGACTATGGGCTGTGCATTATACTACGTGTACGGACTATGGGCTGTGCATTATACTACATGTACGGACTATGGGCAGTGCATTATACTACATGTACGGACTATGGGCTGTGCATTACACTACATGCACGACTATGGGCAGTGCATTATACTACATGGATGACTGTGGGCTGTGCATTATACTACGTGTACGGACTATGGGCTGTGCATTATACTACGTGTACGGACTATGGGCTGTGCATTATACTACATGTACGGACTATGGGCAGTGCATTATACTACATGTACGGACTATGGGCTGTGCATTATACTACATGTACGGACTATGGGCAGTGCATTATACTACATGTACGGACTATGGGCTGTGCATTATACTACATGTACGGACTATGGGCTGTGCATTATACTACATGGATTACTGTGGGCTGTGCATTATACTACATGTACGGACTATGGGCTGTGCATTATACTACATGTATGACTATGAGCTGTGCATTATACTACATGTATGACTTTGAGCGGTGCATTATACTACATGTACGGACTATGGGCTGTGCATTATACTACATGTACGGACTATGGGTAGTGCATTATACTACATGTACGGACTATGGGCAGTGCATTATACTACATGGATGACTGTGGGCTGTGCATTATACTACATGGATGACTATGGGCTGTGCATTACGCTACATGTACGGACTATGGGCTGTGCATTATACTACATGTAAGGACTATGGGCAGTGCATTATACTACATGTACGGACTGTGGGCTGTGCATTATACTACATGGATGACTGTGGGCTGTGCATTATACTACATGGATGACTATGGGCTGTGCATTATACTACATGAATGACTATGGGCTGTGCATTATACTACATGAATGACTATGGGCTGTGCATTATACTACATGTACGGACTATGGGCTGTGCATTACACTACATGCACGACTGTGGGCTGTGCATTATACTACATGGATGACTGTGGGCTGTGCATTATACTACATGTACGGACTATGGGCTGTGCATTATACTACATGTACGGACTATGGGCAGTGCATTATACTACATGTACGGACTATGGGCAGTGCATTATACTACATGTACGGACTATGGGCTGTGCATTATACTACATGTACGGACTATGGGCTGTGTATTATACTACATGGATGACTGTGGGCTGTGCATTATACTACATGTACGGACTATGGGCTGTGCATTATACTACATGTATGACTATGAGCTGTGCATTATACTACATGTATGACTATGAGCTGTGCATTATACTATATGTACGGACTATGGGCTGTGCATTATACTACATGTACGGACTATGGGCAGTGTATTATACTACATGTACGGACTATGGGCAGTGCATTATACTACATGGATGACTGTGGGCTGTGCATTATACTACATGGATGACTATGGGCTGTGCATTACGCTACATGTACGGACTATGGGCTGTGCATTATACTACATGTACGGACTATGGGCAGTGCATTATACTACATGTACGGACTATGGGCAGTGCATTATACTACATGTACGGACTATGGGCTGTGCATTATACTACATGGATGACTATGGGCTGTGCATTATACTACATGGATGACTATGGGCTGTGCATTATACTACATGGATGAGTATGGGCTGTGCATTATACTACATGGATGAGTATGGGCTGTGCATTATACTACATGTACGGACTATGGGCTGTGCATTATACTACATGTACGGACTATGGGCTGTGCATTATACTACATGTACGGACTATGGGCTGTGCATTATACTACATGAATGACTATGGGCTGTGCATTATACTACATGGATGACTATGGGCTGTGCATTATACTACATGGATGACTATGGGCTGTGCATTATACTACATGTACGGACTATGGGCTGTGCATTATACTATATGGAGGACTATGGGCAGTGTATTATAATACATGTACGGACTATGGGCAGTGCATTATACTACATGGATGACTGTGGGCTGTGCATTATACTACATGGATGACTATGGGCTGTGCATTACGCTACATGTACGGACTATGGGCAGTGCATTATACTACATGTACGGACTATGGGCAGTGCATTATACTACATGTACGGATTATGGGCAGTGCATTATACTACATGGATGACTATGGGCTGTGCATTATACTACATGGATGACTATGGGCTGTGCATTATACTACATGGATGACTATGGGCTGTGCATTATACTACATGTACGGACTATGGGCTGTGCATTATACTACATGTACGGACTATGGGCTGTGCATTATACTACATGAATGACTATGGGCTGTGCATTATACTACATGGATGACTGTGGGCTGTGCATTATACTACATGGATGACTATGGGCTGTGCATTATACTACATGGATGACTATGGGCTGTGCATTATACTACATGGATGACTATGGGCTGTGCATTATACTACATGGATGACTATGGGCTGTGCATTATACTACATGGATGACTATGGGCTGTGCATTATACTACATGGATGACTATGGGCTGTGCATTACGCTACATGGATGACTATGGGCTGTGCATTATACTACATGGATGACTATGGGCTGTGCATTATACTACATGTACGGACTATGGGCAGTGCATTATACTACATGTACGGACTATGGGCAGTGCATTATACTACATGGATGACTGTGGGCTGTGCATTATACTACATGGATGACTATGGGCTGTGCATTATACTACATGGATGACTATGGGCTGTGCATTATACTACATGGATGACTATGGGCTGTGCATTATACTAGATGGATGACTATGGGCTGTGCATTACGCTACATGGATGACTATGGGCTGTGCATTACGCTACATGGATGACTATGGGCTGTGCATTACGCTACATGGATGACTATGGGCTGTGCATTACGCTACATGGATGACTATGGGCTGTGCATTACGCTACATGGATGACTATGGGCAGTGCATTACGCTACATGCACGACTATGGGCAGTGCATTATACTACATGTATGGACTATGGGCAGTGCATTATACTACATGTACGGACTATGGGCTGTGCATTATACTACATGTACGGACCATGGGCTGTGCATTATACTACATGTACGGACTATGGGCTGTGCATTATACTACATGGATGACTATGGGCTGTGCATTACGCTACATGTACGGACTATGGGCTGTGCATTACGCTACATGTACGGACTATGGGCTGTGCATTACGCTACATGTACGGACTATGGGCAGTGCATTATACTACATGTACGGACTATGGGCTGTGCATTATACTACATGTACGGACTATGGGCTGTGCATTATACTACATGTACGGACCATGGGCTGTGCATTATACTACATGTACGGACTATGGGCAGTGCATTACGCTACATGTACGGACTATGGGCTGTGCATTATACTACATGGATGACTATGGGCTGTGCATTATATTACATGGATGAGTATGGGCTGAGCATTATACTACATGGATGACTATAGGCTGTGCATTATACTGTATGGAGGATTATGGGGAGTGCATTATACTTCTGTTATGGGGCCCCATTACTTCTATGTTTGCCCCTGGTGAGTGTAATAGTTTATTTTTTTTCTATACACTAAAGAACAGAGGCAGAACGGAGGACATATATCAGGATGGGGCCTAGGATAAGGGACATACATATACAGTGGGTACGGAAAGTATTCAGACCCCTTTACATTTTTCACTCTTTGTTTCATTGCAGCCATTTGGTAAATTCTAAAAAGTTCATTTTTTTCTCATTAACCCCTTTACAACCCAAGGTGGTTTGCACGTTAATGACCAGGCCAATTTTTACAATTCTGACCACTGTCACTTTATGAGGTAATTACTCTGGAACGCTTCAACGGATCCCCCTGATTCTGAGATTGTTTTTTCGTGACATATTGTACTTCATGATTGTGGTAAAATTTCTTCGATATCACTTGCGTTTATTTGTGAAAAAAATGGAAATTTGGTGAAAATTTGGAAAATTTTTCAATTTTCAAAATTTGAATTTTTATGCCCTTAAATCAGAGAGATATGTCACACAAAATAGTTAATAAATAACATTTCCCACATGTCTACTTTACATCTGCACAATTTCGAAACCAAAATTTATTTATTTTTATTAGGGAGCTATAAGGGTTAAAAGTTGACCAGCGATTTCTCATTTTTCCAACAAAATTTACAAAACCATTTTTTTAGGGACCACATCACATTTGAAGTCAATTTGAGGGGTCTTTATGCCAGAAAATACCCAAAAGTAACACCACTCAAAAAACTGCACCCCTCAAGGTGCTCAAAACCACATTCAAGAACTTTATTAACCCTTCATGTGCTTCACAGGAATTTTTGGAATGTGGAAGAAAAAAATTAACATTTAACTTTTTTCACAAAAATGTTACTTTAAACCCAATTTTTTCTTATTTTCGCAAGGGTAATAGGAAAAAATAGACCCCAAAATTTGTTGTGCAATTTCCCCCATATGTGGGGAAAAACCACTGTTTTGGCTCATGGCAGGAAGGGAAGGAGCGCCATTTGACTTTTTGAATGTAAAATTTGCTTGAATAATTAGCGGACGCCATGTTGCATTTGGAGAGCCCCTGATGTGCCTAAACAGTGGAAACCCCCCACAAATGACACCATTTTGGAAACTAGACCCCTCATGGAACTTATCTAGATGTGTGGTGAGCACCCTGAACCCCCAAGTGCTTTACAGAAGTTTATAACATGGAGCCGTGAAAATAAAAAAATCAAACTTTTTCCACAAAAATTATGTTTTAACCCCATTTTTTTATTTTCACAAGGTTAAGAGGAGAAAATGGACCCCAAAAACTTTTCTGCAATTTCTCCTGAGTACACCAATACCCCATATGTGGGGAAAATACAGTGTTTGGGCGCACGACAGAGTTCAGAAGGGAAGGAGCAGTGCGTGTCCTTTTGAACGCAAAATTGGCTGGAATTGAGAGCGGATGCCTAAATAGTAGGGTGCCTAAATAGTGGAAACCCCCCACAAGTGACCCCATTTTGGCAACTACACCCCTCAAGGGGTATAGTGAACATTTTGAACCCAGAGGTACGACAGAATTTGATAACATTAGGTCATCATATTGAATAAGTTGTCATTAGTCTTGAGCGCAAGGAATTGTTTTTTTTTTTAAAAAAAAAAATTATGCCGTTTCGCGTGTGGTAAAATTGATAAGGCAGCTTTATTCTTCGGGTCAGTACGTTTACAGCGGTACCACATTTATATCGTTTTTCTATGTTTTGGCGCTTTTACACAATAAAAACTATTTTATAGAAATAACATTTTTTTGCATCGCTTTATTCTGAGAGCTATAACTTTTTTATTTTTCAGCTGATGGAGCTGTATGGTGGCTTATTTTTTGTGGGACAAGATGACCTTTTCAGCGGTATCATTATTATTTATATTCGTCTTTTCGATCGCGTGTTATTCCAATTTTTGTTTTTGCAGTATGATGATAAAGCATTGTTTTTTGCTTCGTTTTTTATTTATTTTTTCTACCGTGTTCACTAAAGGGGTTAACTAGTGGGACAGTTTTATAGGTCAGGTCGTTCCGGACGCGGCGATACCAAATATGTGAAATTTTATGTTTGTTTTTTTTCATAATAATATTTATTGATAGGGACATTATATTTTTATTTTTGGTGGATTCTTTTTTGATTTTTTAAAATATTTTACAAAATTTATTTTTTTTTTTTCATTTTTTAACACTTTTTTTTACTTTTATACTATTTCCCACTATGGGACTTTCACTTTTTTTACTCTGATCGCCTGTATAGCATAGGGATGGACATACATACTGCATAAGGGGCATAAAGGGGGCATTACACTTTGTGGAGGCATCATATATCCTGCATAAGGGGTATAATGGGGGCATTACACTGTGTGGGAGCATCATACACACTGCATAAGGGGCATAATGGGGGCATTACACTGTGTGGGGGCATCATACATCCTGCATAAGGGGCATAATGAGGGCATTACACTGTGTGGGAGCATAATACATACTGCATAAGGGGCATAATGGGGGCATTACACTGTGTGAGGACATCATACATCCTGCATAAGGGGCATAATGGGGGAATTACACTGTGTGAGGACATCATACATCCTGCATAAGGGGCATAATGGGGGCATTACACTGTGTGGGGGCATCATACATCCTGCATAAGGGGCATAATGGGGGCATTACACTGTGTGAGGACATCATACATCCTGCATAAGGGGCATAATTGGGGCATTACACTGTGTGAGGACATCATACATCCTGCATAAGGGGCATAATGGGGGCATTACACTGTGTGGGGGCATCATACATCCTGCATAAGGGGCATGATGGGGGCATTACACTGTGTGGGGGCATCATACATCCTGCATAAGGGGCATAATGGGGGCATTACACTGTGTGAGGACATCATACATCCTGCATAAGGGGCATAATGGAGACATTACACTGTGTGGGGGCATCATACATCCTGCATAAGGGGCATGATGGGGGCATTACACTGTGTGGGGGCATCATACATCCTGCATAAGGGGCATAATGGGGGCATTACACTGTGTGAGGACATCATACATCCTGCATAAGGGGCATAATGGAGACATTACACTGTGTGGGGGCATCATACATCCTGCATAAGGGGCATGATGGGGGCATTACACTGTGTGGGGGCATCATACATCCTGCATAAGGGGCATAATGGGGGCATTACACTGTGTGAGGACATCATACATCCTGCATAAGGGGCATAATGGGGGCATTACACTGTGTGGGGGCATCATACATACTGCATAAGGGGCATAATGGGGGCATTACACTGTGTGGGGGCATCATACATCCTGCATAAGGGGCATAATGGAGACATTACACTGTGTGGGGGCATCATACATCCTGCATAAGGGGCATAATGGGGGCATTACACTGTGTGGGGGCATCATACATACTGCATAAGGGGCATAATGGGGGCATTACACTGTGTGGGGGCATCATACATCCTGCTTAAGTGGCATAATGGGAGCATTACACTGTGGGGGCATCATACATCCTACATAAGGGGCATAATGGGGGCATTACACTGTGTGGGGGGCATCATACATACTGCATAAGGGGATAATGGGGGCATTACACTGTGTGGGGGGCATCATACATACTGCATAAGGGGCATAATGGGGGCATTACACATACTGCATAAGGGGATAATGGGGGCATTACACTGTGTGGGGGGCATCATACATCCTGCATAAGGGGCATAATGGGGACATCATACATCCTGCATAAGGGGCATAATGGGGGCATTACACTGTGTGAGAACATCATACATCCTGCATAAGGGGCATAATGGGGGCATTACACTGTGGGGGCATCATACATCCTGCATAAGGGGCATAATGGGGGCATTACACTGTGTGGGGGCATCATACATCCTGCATAAGGGGCATAATGAGGGCATTACACTGTGTGGGAGCATCATACATACTGCATAAGGGGCATAATGAGAGCATTACACTGTGTGAGGACATCATACATCCTGCATAAGGGGCATAATGGGGGCATTACACGGTGTGGGGGCATCATACATCCTGCATAAGGGGCATAACACTGTGTGAGGACATCATACATCCTGCATAAGGGCATAATGGGGGCATTACACTGTGTGGGGGCATCATACATCCTACATAAGGGGCATGATGGGAGCATTACACTGCGTGGGGGCATCATACATCCTGCATAAGGGGCATAATGGGGGCATTACACTGTGTGGGGGCATCATACATCCTGCATAAGGGGCATAATGGGGGCATTACACTGTGTGGGGGCATCATACATCCTGCATAGGGGGCATAATGGGGGCATTACACTGTGTGGGGGCATCATACATACTGCATAAGGGGCATAATGGGGGCATTACACAGTGTGGGGCATCATACATCCTGCATAAGGGGCATAATGGGGACATTACACAGTGTGGGGCATCATACATCCTGCATAAGGGGCATAATGGGGACATCATACATCCTGCATAAGGGGCATAATGGGGGCATTACACTGTGGGGGCATCAAACATCCTACATAAGGGGTATAATGGGGGCATTACACTGTGCGGGGACATCATACATACTGCATAAGGGGCATAATGGGGACATCATACATCCTGCATAAGGGGCATAATGGGGGCATTACACATCCTGCATAAGGGGCATAACACTGTGTGAGGACATCATACATCCTGCATAAGGGGCATAATGGGGGCATTACACTGTGTGGGGGCATCATACATCCTGCATAAGGGGCATAATGGGGGCATTACACTGTGTGGGGGCATCATACATCCTGCATAAGGGGCATAATGGGGGCATTACACTGTGTGGGGGCATCATACATACTGCATAAGGGGCATAGTGGGGGCATTACACAGTGTGGGGGCATCATACATCCTGCATAAGGGGCATAATGGGGGCAATACACTGTGGGGGCATCATACATCCTGCATAAGGGGCATAATGGGGGCATTACACTGTGGGCGCATCATACATCCTACATAAGGGGCATAATGGGGGCATTACACTGTGTGGGGGCATCATACATACTGCATAAGGGGATAATGGGGGCATTACACTGTGTGGGTGCATCATATATACAGCATAAGGGGCATAATGGGGGCATTACACTGTGTGGGGGGCATCATACATACTGCATAAGGGGCATAATGGGGGCATTACACTGTGTGGGGGCATCATACACACTGCATAAGGGGATAATGGGGGCATTACACTGTGTGGGGGGCATCATACATACTGCATAAGGGGTATAATGGGGGCATTACACTGTGTGGGAGCATCATACACACTGCATAAGGGGCATAATGGGGGCATTACACTGTGTGGGGGCATCATACATCCTGCATAAGGGGCATAATGAGGGCATTACACTGTGTGGGAGCATAATACATACTGCATAAGGAGCATAATGGGGGCATTACACTGTGTGAGGACATCATACATCCTGCATAAGGGGCATAATGGGGGAATTACACTGTGTGAGGACATCATACATCCTGCATAAGGGGCATTACACTGTGTGGGGGCATCATACATACTGCATAAGGGGCATAATGGGGGCATTACACAGTGTGGGGGCATCATACATCCTGCATAAGGGGCATAATGGGGGCAATACACTGTGGGGGCATCATACATCCTGCATAAGGGGCATAATGGGGGCATCATACATCCTACATAAGGGGCATAATGGGGGCATTACACTGTGTGGGGGCATCATACATACTGCATAAGGGGATAATGGGGGCATTACACTGTGTGGGTGCATCATATATACAGCATAAGGGGCATAATGGGGGCATTACACTGTGTGGGGGGCATCATACATACTGCATAAGGGGCATAATGGGGGCATTACACTGTGTGGGGGCATCATACATACTGCATAAGGGGAAAATGGGGGCATTACACTGTGTGGGGGGCATCATACATCCTGCATAAGGGGCATAATGAGGGCATTACACTGTGTGGGAGCATCATACATACTGCATAAGGGGCATAATGAGAGCATTACACTGTGTGAGGACATCATACATCCTGCATAAGGGGCATAATGGGGGCATTACACTGTGGGGCATCATACATCCTGCATAAGGGGCATAATGGGGGCATTACACTATGTGGGGGCATCATACATACTGCATAAGGGGCATAACACTGTGTGAGGACATCATACATCCTGCATAAGGGGCATAATGGGGGCATTACACTGTGTGGGGGCATCATACATCCTACATAAGGGGCATGATGGGAGCATTACACTGTGTGGGGGCATCATTCATCCTGCATAAGGGGCATAATGGGGGCATTACACTGTGTGGGGGCATCATACATCCTGCATAAGGGGCATAATGGGGGCATTGCACTGTGTGGGGGCATCATACATACTGCATAAGGGGCATAATGGGGGCATTACACTGTGTGGGGGGCATCATACATCCTGCATAAGGGGCATAATGGGGACATTACATTGTGTGGGGGCATCATACACACTGTATAAGGGGCATAATGGGGGCATTACACTGTGTGGGGGCATCATACATCCTGAATAAGGGGCATAATGGGGGCATTACACTGTGGGGGCATCATACATCCTACATAAGGGGCATAATGGGGGCATTACACTGTGGGGGCATCATACATCCTACATAAGGGGCATAATGGGGGCATTACACTGTGGGGGCATCATACATCCTGCATAAGGGGCATAATGGGGGCATTACAGTGTGTGAGGACATCATACATCCTGCATAAGGGGCATAACGGGGGCATTACACATCCTACATAAGGGGCATGATGGGGGCATTACACTGTGTGGGGGCAAAATACATCCTGCATAAGGGGCATAATGGGGGCATCATACATCCTGCATAAGGGGCATAATGGGGGCATTACACTGTGTGGGGGCATCATACATTCTGCATAAGGGGCATAATGGGGGCATTACACTGTGTGGGGGCATCATACATCCTGCATAAGGGGCATAATGGGGGCATTACACTGTGTGGGGGCATCATACATCCTGCATAAGGGGCATAATGGGGGCATTACACTGTGTGGGGGCATCATACATCCTGCATAAGGGGCATAATGGGAGCATTACACTGTGGGGGCATCATACATCCTACATAAGGGGCATAATGGGGGCATTACACTGTGTGGGTGCATCATACATCCTGTATAAGGGGATAATGGGGGCATTACATGGTGTGGGCATCATACATCCTGCATAAGGGGCATAATGGGGGCATTACACTGTGGGGGCATCATACATCCTACATAAGGGGCATGATGTGGGCATTACACTGTGTGGGGGGCATCATACATCCTGCATAAGGGGCATAATGGGGGCATTACACTGTGTGGGGGCATCATACATCCTGCATAAGGGGCATAATGGGGGCATTACACTGTGTGGGGGCATCATACATACTGCATAAGGGGCATAATGGGGGCATCATACATCCTGCATAAGGGGTGTAATGGGGGCATTACACTGTGTGGGGGATCATACATACTGCATAAGGGGTGTAATGGGGGCATTACACTGTGGGGGGCATCATACATCCCGCATAAGGGGCATAATGGGGGCATTACACTGTGTGGGGGCATCATACATCCCGCATAAGGGGCATAATGGGGGCATTACACTGTGTGGGGGGCATCATACATACTACATAAGGGGCATAATAGGGGCATTACACTGTGTGGGGGGCATCATACATCCCGCATAAGGGGCATAATGGGGGCATTACACTGTGTGGGGGCATCATACATCCCGCATAAGGGGCATAATGGGGGCATTACACTGTGTGGGGGGCATTATACATCCCGCATAAGGGGCATAATGGGGGCATTACACTGTGTGGGGGGCATCATACATCCTGCATAAGGGGCATAATGGGGGCATTACACTGTGGGGCATCATACATCCTGCATAAGGGGCATAATGGGGGCATTACACTGTGTGGGGGCATCATACATCCTGCATAAGGGACATAATGGGGGCATTACACTGTGGGGCATCATACATACTGCATAAGGGGCATAATGGGGGCATTACACTGTGTGGGGGCATCATACATCCTGTATAAGGGGCATAATGGGGGCATTACACTGTGGGGGGCATCATACATCCAGCATAAGGGGCATAATGGGGGCATTACACTGTGGGGGTGCATCATACATCCTGCATAAGGGGCATAATGGGGGCATTACACTGTGGGGGGCATCATACATCCTGCATAAGGGGCATAATAGGGGCATTACACTGTGTGGGGGCATCATACATCCAGCATAAGGGGCATAATGGGGGCATTACACTGTGGGGGTGCATCATACATCCTGCATAAGGGGCATAATGGGGGCATTACACTGTGGGGGGCATCATACATCCTGCATAAGGGGCATAATGGGGGCATTACACTGTGGGGCATCATACATCCTGCATAAGGGGCATAATGGGGGCATTACACTGTGTGGGGGCATCATACATCCAGCATAAGGGGCATAATGGGGGCATTACACTGTGGGGGTGCATCATACATCCTGCATAAGGGGCATAATAGGGGCATTACACTGTGTGGGGGCATCATACATCCAGCATAAGGGGCATAATGGGGGCATTACACTGTGGGGGTGCATCATACATCCTGCATAAGGGGCATAATGGGGGCATTACACTGTGGGGGGCATCATACATCCTGCATAAGGGGCATAATGGGGGCATTACACTGTGGGGGGCATCATACATCCTGCATAAGGGGAATAATGGGGGCATTACACTGTGGGGCCAGTAAAGGGGTCCTGTACTCTGAGAACAATACGTTTCCTCCCTTCCTGTCTCCATAGTTGGGTCGTATGTATCTATTACAGGAAACAGAACAAAAACCTTATGATTCTTATAAAGGGGCAACACAAGACCCCAAAAGAGTCTCCGTGCTGAAGGGGTTAATGCCCCCTGCGCCCAGTAATGGGGTCTCCACATACCTCCACCTGCAGAGCCGCCACCACATATATGGCTGCTCTGTGCGCACAGGAGCTGTGATGAGGTCACAGGAGGGGAGGAGTCAGGGGTCACATGATCAGGGGCCTCAGTGGATGCAGGACTTTGCTGTGCTGGTTGTCATGGTGCTGGATGAGCTGAAGTTTATGTGTGGGGTCAGGAGGGGTTTACAGTGTGGATGTAGCAGAGCCGCCTGTGTACGAGGTGTACGGAGCAGAGCCGCGTGTGTACGAGGTGTACGGAGCAGAGCCGTGTGTGTACGAGGTGTACGGAGCAGAGCCGCGTGTGTACGAGGTGTACTGAGCGGAGCCGCGTGTACGAGGTGTACGGAGCGGAGCCGCGTGTACGAGGTGTACGGAGCGGAGCCGCGTGTGTACGAGGTGTACTGAGCAGAGCCGCGCGTGTACGAGGCGTACTGAGCGGAGCCGCGCGTGTACGAGGCGTACTGAGCGGAGCCGCGCGTGTACGAGGCGTACTGAGCGGAGCCGCGCGTGTACGAGGCGTACTGAGCGGAGCCGCGCGTGTACGAGGTTTACGGAGCAGAGCCGCGCGTGTACGAGGTTTACGGAGCAGAGCCGCGCGTGTGCGAGGTTTACGGAGCAGAGCCGCGCGTGTACGAGGTGTACGGAGCAGAGCCGCGCGTGTACGAGGTGTACGGAGCAGAGCCGCGCGTGTACGAGGTGTACGGAGCAGAGCCGCGCGTGTACGAGGTTTACGGAGCAGAGCCGCGCGTGTACGAGGTGTACGGAGCAGAGCCGCGCGTGTACGAGGTGTACGGAGCAGAGCCGCGCGTGTACGAGGTGTACGGAGCAGAGCCGCCCGTATACGAGGTGTACGGAGCAGAGCCGCGTGTGTACGAGGTGTACGGAGCGGAGCCGCGCGTGTACGAGGTGTACGGAGCAGAGCCGCGTGCACGAGGTGTACGGAGCGGAGCCGTGTGTGTACGAGGTGTACGGAGCGGAGGTTTAATTTGATAATCTTGTTCTGCCATTTGGATTCTCCAATGCACCAACAGGATTTCACAACTCTCTGAATGATATTTCTCTGATTACTTTGGGAGATTTCTTGTGATTTATCTTGATGATATAGAATTTTCTCTCCTGATTTGGATTCTCACCAGGAACATGTCCGTGTTGTATTAGAAAGGTTGAGGGAGAATTCTTTCTTTGTTACAATTGAGAAATGTTTTTTTTTCTGTTCAGGAAGTTTCATTCCCGGGTCATTTTATCGGCTGATGGGTTTACGATGGATCCTGGGAAGGTGAAAGCCATAATAGATTGGGTCCAACCTAGTGACCTGAAAGTGTTGCAACATTTTGTAGGATTCGCCAACTATTATAGGAAATTCTTTAGGGTTTTTTTTCTCAGATTACTGGCCTCACACGTAAGGGGGCAGATCTCAAGGTTTCGCCACCGGATGCTATTGGGGCTTTTGAAAAATTGAAGAAGTGTTTTATGTCTGCTCCTTTTCTAATCCAACTCGATGTCCAAGAACCATTCATTGTGGAGGTGGATGTTTCGGAGGTCGGGGTAGGGGCCGTTTTATCTCAGGGTTCCAAAACTCTGACCAATCTGGGGTCATGTGCTTTTTTCTCGAAAAAATTTTCATCTGCTGAAAGAAATTATGCTGTTGGGAATTGTGAGTTACTCACTATTATATTGTCCTTTAAGGTTTGAAGACATTTTCTGGAGGGAGAAGCTCATCAAATCACTGTGGTCACTGACCAGAAGAATTTAGCGTATATTGAATCAGGTAAATGGCTAACTTCTAGACAGGCCAGAGGGTCCTTATTTTTCTCTAGATTCAATTTCTCTATCACTTTCAGGCCGGGGTCCAAGCAGTTTTAGTTCTGTTTCTCCTCCAAAACCTCCATTCTCCCTGAGGGCATTGTGGTTTCTGTGATATCCTTGGAGGTTGAAGCTGAGATCTGTAAAGTCCAATCGTCTCCTTTCGCCATGCCTAGGTCCAAATTATTTGTAGTTGGGTACCTAAGATTGCGTCTGTTGCAGGAGCTTCATGATTTAATCATGAGTGGTCATCCGCGGTTCACAGCTATGCAGAAAGCTATTACTAGGCTTTTTTGGTGGCCATCTATGAATAATTATTTAAAGATTTTGTATCTGCTTGTGTAGTTTACGCACACGCTAAAGTCTGTCTTAACAGTCCAGGTGGAGTATTGGCTCCATTGCAATTCCAGAAAGACAGTGAAGTCATCTGTCCATGGATTTCATCACAGATTTGCCTCTGTCTGGTGGGAAGACTGTCTTTGGGTGGCTGTTGACCGATTCATTAAACGGGCTCATTTTGTTCCTTTGTCAGAGGATTACCTAATGCAGAGACATTCTCCAGGTTTTTTATTTCTCATAAAGTAAGGCTACATGGGATCCCTATTAACATTGTGTTTGATAGGGGAGTGTAATTTGTCTCCAAATTCTGCAGAGCTTTTTGTAATAAACTGGGAATTCATTTATTTTCCTGTGCCTGCCACCCTGAAACCAATGGTCAGACAGAAAGGACTAATCAATCTCAAATTTTAAGGTGTTTTGTTGCAGCTCAGTGTTTTGTTGCGACTTCATTCTTACTTCTTGCTGAGTTTGCCTTTCAGGCCACCGCCCCACTATTACTATTTGGGCACTATTGTTTCTCAGGAGTGGGAGCCAAAACCAGGAGTGGGTGATAAATGTAGAATTGGTGACTTGTTTCTATTATACCTTTTTTCTGGTTGTTCCTCACCTGGTTTTGGCTCCCACTCCTGAGGAAAAATACTGACCAAATACTGACAGTGGAACCGTGGCCTAACAGTCGGATCAGTCAGTCTGCTGGAACCTCGCCGTTTTATTGTAATTATGGTGATCATCCCCATTATTTTGAATTTTCCTTTCTTTTTCCTGTTTGCCCAAATGGCCATTTCTCCACCCGTAATAAGTGCTACCTAGTCCTTAGTATGGTCTTTGGAAGGAATAAGTCAGCTAGAGATAGTCGCCATCATACTCTCCAGAGACCCCCGAGCATCCCCAAGGAATAATCGTAAATCATGGGCAAACAATGCCACCTTCTTTTCCTTGGTCCCATATTTAAATCCATTTATCTCAGACATTTTACTAATTGCTGCCGCAAGAGGTTCAGTTGCTATTGAAAACAATAAGAGACAGGGGGAACCCTTGTCTTGTACCTCTGTACAACAAAAATCGGTTAGCCATAGAGCCATTCGCTCTTACTTTGGCCTTTGAGTCCGAATAAAGCAATTGCACCCATTATATAAATTTGTCACCAAAGCCCATCTGCCGCAATGTAGGTCACAAATATGGCCATTCTACACTGTCAAAGGCCTTAGCTGGGACCAAAGACAGGATCACTCTCTGACCAACATTATCAGTCCTTGCTTGTATATTAATATAAAGCCTTCTGAGATTGATCGCTGTGGACTTATTTGGCATAATCCCAGACTGATCGGGATGTATTATTGAGATTACTTTTGAGAGTCTGTTAGCAAGAAGTTTGACGTCTACTGTTAAAAGAGAGATGAGTCTATAGTATGCCAGCAAGCTGGGGGTCTTGCCTTGTTTAGGTAACACTGTAATTATGGCTTCCTGCATGGACGTGGGCAATGATCCACCTTCAAAACATAAATTGTATACATCCAATAACACTGGTAGTAATATTTCCTTATATCTCTTATATACTTCCACTGGAAGACCATCCATTCCCGATGCTTTATCGTTGGCCATTGAGCCAGTTCCCATTCTAGCTCTTCTACATCAAGCGGTTCATCTAATAAATTCCGAGAGTTTAAGGAAAGGACCGGGAGCTGAGCTTTATCTAGGAAGGCCTTGGTCTGTTCTTCTGAGGGTTGAACCTGAGAAGTATACAGCTTGCATAGTATTCCTCCAACACTTTCAGTATGTCCACTGTGGACTGTACCACATTACCCTCCCTAGTCTGCAGACTGGATATAAAAGCGTAGTCCCTCTGGGTGGCAGCTATCACAGATATAAGTGACCTGCTTTATCCCCCTCTTCACAATATTGTACCTTATGAAACAGCTTCTTCCTTCCTGCAGCTGCAATGTTACCTTATTCAGCAGGTCCTGAGCTGGTTTCAGCCTGTTTTGCGCAGCCGGCGTTGGATCTGTAATCATCGCACTCTCTGCATCTCCCAATTCCTGAAACACCAATGGATCCTGCTGCATAGTTCGGGATTTAGCTGCTGAGATTTCTGTTATAAATATTCCTCTAAGGTCGGCCTTAATGGCTTCCCATACATAGAAAATAGAAGTTGTATTTTTATTAATCACAAGATACTTCTTTAGTTCCCCTTTAATTTTCCCCTTAAGGTCTATAACTTGTAACCAAAAGGGGTTAATTTCCCTGTGGGTCTGTACTGCATTGGGAGATTAAGCTTAGGGAGACACAGAGGAGAATGATGGGATAGGACTCTGGGCAGGAGCTGATGTCAGATATAAGACCCTGCATCCCTTCATTTCCAAGAGACAAATCATTTCTCCACAAAGAGGAGAATGTGGACGAAAAACAGGAGTATTGGTATACATTAGGAGGACGGACTCTCCAAAGAGCAATTAAAGCTGTCTCCTTAAAGGGGTGGTGCCACCATAGAACATATAGGTAATCCTGTAAGTATCATGTAAAGAAATGCTTTTGTAAATTAAACCTATTACAGATGATGCCACATTCAAAATATATGTTCCTCTGATGATCAGTATGGCGCTCCCTAGTGATAGCATTACTGGTATTTATGTCCATCCTTCTAGCCATCTCTAGAGGCCGACCATGCGCGGTTCCCTCTCCAATGCAGGTTGGATCCCTCCGCCCGTCAGCCTGCCGGATCTCATCCAGCTGACTAACAGCCACTGTGAAGTGTGAAGTCCCTTTGCCTCGGCTGTCCTCACTCAGGCAGGTGTTTTCTATCAATGGCGGCTGCTGGAAAACAGCTGAGTGTTGGCTCTAATCCTGATAATACATGGAGGAACGCACAGACTTCGGACATTGTCCTCCCACAGACATACAGGACAGGTCACCAGCAATTCTGGCTCCAGCACAGGTATGTCTCAGACCTTCCCTGCAGTCAATGAGTGACGTGAATATTCATAAGCCACATGTAAACCAGGGCTGGGAAAGTGCAGAATGTGAACCCAGGTAGAGGATAACACCTCTCTCAGGGACACAGATAACAATAGGAAACAACTTTACATCTATGTCCCCTCATCCAGTAATAGTGACTGCAGACACGGGATTACAATATCTGTGAGTGCAATACAGAGGACCAGTATACGAGGAGTCCTACACTGCCATTTATGATGAAGGAATCCATATCACCTGATAATCATATGTGGCATGCAGAAGTAGTGCTGTTGCTTCAAAAGCATCTAGAGGGGTTAACACAATCACAAGAGACAGGGAGTGGTTAGCAGAGCCCCAGGAGGATTGTGGGGAACTTGTTTACTATTCTGGCTGCAGCCAAAGAAAGAAGTGGTGTGTGTGATCTGTATCTCACAGAAGTGCAGGAAAGAGAACAGGATTCAACTCAGGTCAGATACCCTGCACTGTTAGTTCAGGAAGTCTATCATTGGGCAGGAAGATAAGGACTGGAAGGAATTGTGTCACAGAGATCATCTTCCTCATCAAACCCTCCTCCCCTCCATCTCCATGCAGGATAAAGAATGCTGTGTACAATTGAGTCCTTGTGAAGGAAAAGCCTGTGGTTGTGTATGCATTAAAACTGTGCTGTACTGTGCTACCAGATAATAGACTGTGTACTGCTGTGCTGCAAAGGAGACTGTACTGTTATTACTGGAGCCTCTTGCTCAATGAGACATTTACATTGCACTGGCTGTGCCTCATTAAATGTTACTGTTCTACCGTTTATGAGGACTCTTGTCAAATGTGTCTGGTCAGCAATTGAATCTTTCCTGTGCCTGAGAGAAGCCGCAGCCTATGGTAACCTGGAATAATGATTCCCCCAGGATTCCAACAAATTCATGTAACCGGTCTCGCCCCTATCTGAACTTAGGCGGCGTGCGTGTAACACATATGATTACAATATCTGTGAGTACAATACAGAGGACCAGTATACAAGGAGTCCTATACCGCCATTTATGATGAAGGAATCCCGATCACCTGATAATCATATAGTGATTTTTACTCCAATAACATTTACTGTCATTTGCCTGTGGATGAAGAAAGCAATATTTCTGAAGACACTTCCTCAGATCCTGATAAAAAAAATAAAGGATGAAATCCTTAAATTTGTATCAAAAAGTCCCGGTGAATACACCGATGTCTCATCTTATGCAAAAGACGTACGAGACAACCAGACAGCAGAGGACGTGTAAGTATGTATACTTTACTCTTTATAATTCTTTATTCTTTCCCCTGTTCCCTTTCCCCTATTTTCTTCAGGCTGTTAGTATATTATATAGATCCTTTTGTGTGTAATGTATATCCTCCCGTTCTAAAAAAACTCAATAAAAATAATTTGACAAGAGAAAGAACTTACTGATGGCTTTACTAATTCATCTCCTTCTCGCCTCCCACTGGTCGGCCTCCCCCACCTCTTCCATTGCTGATTTCTCCTCCCATGTCTCTTGCTGTCCACCTTACTTGACACTGCTTTCCACCCTTGGCTAGCTGAGTCAGTGGAGCAGTCAGTAAGTGCTCTACCTTCTCAAGCCTTTTACTGACAGACTAAGAAAGGAATAGGTTTTTCTTCTTGGTCAGCTGAGGCGGTAAATGTTTTTCATCCTCTCAAACAGCTTTCTCTAGGGCTCCTGTTCTGAGCCAACCTGAGGTCAATCTGCTTTTCTTTGTCGTGGTGGAAGCTTCCGCTATTAGTATGTGAGCTGTTCTTTCACAGAAGTTCACTCAAGCAGAGTCTATTCATGATATAGGTGACCGAGAGCTTCTGGCAGTTAAAAGAGCCTTTGAGGAATGGAGAAATTGGTTGGAGGGGGCAAGACATGCGGTGACTGTCTTTACCGATCATAAGAACCTGTTGTATAGTGACGCTGCTAAGTGCTTAAGCACCAGACAGGCTTGGTGGGACCATTTTGCCTGGTTAGCTTTTGCCATTACTTATCTCCCCAAATCCAAGAATGTCAAGGCTGAAGCTTTGTCACTTAGTCTAGTCGCAGAGTTGATGGACGAAAATCCAGTCTAGATTCTTATTGAGGGGGTGGTGTTTAGTGCTTTGGGGGTAGATATCAGGCAGCTCATTCAGTGTGCCGGAAGGTTTATCTATAAATAAACTTTATGTTCCACCTTCTTTAAGTGTAGATCTTCTTAATGAAATACACGATTCCATTTTAACTAAGTACTCGGTCTCTTCTGCCATTTGGAGATCTCTTTCTAGGTCCTTTTGGTAAATAAAAATGGAAAAACTGGAAAGACAAGAAATACAAGATAGGGTCTTATCTTGTCAGAAAAGGGTGTAGGGAGTTAAGAAATAAGCTCACCTGATGGGGTTGTGACAGTCACAATACCTGTGTGAAGCATGTGAAGGCTGCTGCAGGATCACCAATGGGGTTTGTTGCAATAGAATATGGAATCTGTTGATTCAAAAAACACGCTGCCAAGTATCCAAAGTGTGATCATAGACGCAGATGTGGTATGATTGCAGTTTATTGCGTCAACTTGTTTCAAGGTCTACAAACCTCTTCATCAGGATAAAGCCACAGTAAGGATTACAATTCAAAAGTACTGGAATATATGGACAATACATTTAAAAGAAAGGCGAGCAGTAACGGACCCCTGAGATCATATGATGCTACGTCACAGTGACAAGTGCACAACATAAAAAAGTGTGTGTATTCTTTAAAAGACCAGGAAAAAACACAAGGATAGTTGGTATATAGTAGTTTTTATAGTAGTTTTTCTTTCTCTAGTCCTACAGTGCCTCGCAGAGAAATAAATTAATTACCTTCTCTCCCCCTTTTTTTCTGCTTTCAAAATATTTTCATTTGACTCGTACTTGGCATATCTACCCCACATCCACATCTACAACTTTGCTAGTCACATACACACCCATCACAGGCAGAGCTAGACTCTGCAGATTTCCCTCTTCTCCAGTCTCAATCCAAGGTCCCCAACAGCCTCGAATACAGTATGGTCACCATAGACCCGGTATTATATCCCCCACAGCCCCCCTATGCAGTTTGGTCACCTCAGCCTCCTATACAGTGGAATAATAAAATTAACAACCTCATCCACAACTACCACAAAAGACTTCAAGCTGTCATTGATGTTAGAGGGGGCAATACACGGTATTAAGAACTGGGGTATGTGAACTTTTGATCAGGGTTATTTGGATGTTTTTGGTTGTCATTAAGATTTAAAAAGAGAAAACACAGTAGTTTGACAATAAATGGCTTCACCCAACCAAATTTTTTTTTGTTATCATTCATATTCTCTGAAACAAGGCAAAGAAAGCAAAAATTCTGACGGGGTATGTAAACTTTTGAGCACAACTGTATATACTGGACTCTAGTTAGCAGTCATTGCTAGAGAGAGCCTCATGCTGCATGGTTAGGAGTTTGGTGGTTTGTTGTTTGAAAAGGCGTTTGGTGGATTTAACTAAGACTGTTGCATGGTTTTGGTTGTGTATTAATCCTCTCTTTCTCCTACTTTGGTTTTTCCCATCCTCCACTCACCACTGTTATCCTCTGTTGTTTGTGTGCATATATTTGTATGATTGGTATTTTCCTTTATCCCTGTTTGCATTACCTTGTTACTCTGGTTGGTGTATTGCCTTACACTATTACTCCTCTCTTCCCTCGGTGGAGGAAGAGAACAGGCAGATTGAGGAGTTCAGACAAGGTACGTGGTCCCGGCATTTTCACCTTCAGAAGTAATTCGAGGAACATGGGCAAGCTAGGACGTCCCTAGCGTTAGGGACAGGGAAGGAGCCCCTGGTCCTGGGATACCCGACAACAGAGTCATGACATTAGCTCTGGCTGAAACTGTTTTCTGATCCATCATGGATCCTATCACAGCTCTCACAGGGCAACTGCAGCAACTTAGCCTAGAGGTTGCAGATCTATGTACTGTCATGTTGCAGCTCCCTAACACGTCAGGTCCTGGGACCATGACTCCCAGGCAACCCCCTGTGGAGCCCAAGATTGCTTTGCCTGACAGCTTCTTTGGGGGGCGTGACATGTTTGTTTTCTTCAGGGAGGCCTGTAAGCTGTACTTCAGGTTATGTCCTATCTCCTCAGGAACGGAGGAGCAATGGGTGGGTATACTAATCTCGCTCCTTCAGGGTGACCCCCAAGTATGGGCATTTTCTCTCCTGCCAGACTCCCAATTGCTCCGGACGGTGGAGGAATTTCTTTTAGTCCTGGGTCATATATACAACAACCCTGACCGCATCTCCCTGGCTGAGTCCATGCCATGTCAGCTTCAGCAGGGAGATCGGCCAGCGGAGGTGTATTGCTCTGAGTTTCGGAGGTGATACACTGACACTAAGAGGAATGACCCCGCACGACGTAGCCAGTTTTGTCAAGGGCTATCGGTATGCCCTTGTCGTATAGGAGACTCCAGTTTCTCTTGAAGCAGCCATGTCTCTGGCTATCCGGGTGGATCACAGTCTTCGCCAGAGACATAAAGAAACACCCCAATATGCGAGAGGTCCAGCGCCAAGGGAACCCTGGTCTGAGTCATCTGAGGAGCCTATGCAGTTGGGTGTGGTGACTCGTTCTGTGTATCAAACTCGAGTTCAGCGTAAAGGGGGAGTATGGAATCCATCTGGACAAAAATAAGGTGATCATTTCGGCCTTTCTGGACAGTGGGGCGGGTTTAATTTGATAAACGTTAGGTTCGTCCAGGTCCGGGGCATCATACCATATACACTGTCCAGACACATACCCATAATCAGCATCAACTCTGCATCCTTGAGCCAGGGGTGTTTTACTCAAGTCATCCGAGGGTTACATCTACAGGTAGGCCATACACTCAGAATGTATTGAGTTTTATGTGCTAGAGGGTCTGCCCTCTCTTGTGGTTCTGAGACTACCTTTGCTCACACTGCACAACCCTGTGGTAGATTGGCAGACTCAGGAGGTAGCAAATTGGATCAAGTATTGTCAAGGACACTGGGCACCTGGCTGGCTAGTGTGGATACCCAGTCTGTGCCTAAATACCTGTCTGACTTTGAGGATGTGTTCTCGGAGCAGGGGTGTCAAAATCTCCCTTCCCATCAACCTTATGACTGTGCCATTAATCTAGTTTCTGGGGCCAAGCTGCCTAAGAGCAGACTTTGTAAAATCTCTGGTCCATAGAAGCGGGCCATGAAGGACTATATCACGGAAAGTTAAAAAAAAGGGTCATATCACACCATCGTCATCCCCCATTGCTGAAGGGGTTTTCTTTGTAAAGAAAGACGGGGGGTTACGCCCCTACCTAGATTTCCGCAAACTAAATCCAATCACGGTCTGGGAACCGTATCTGATCCCTCTCACCCCGGACTTATTTAATCAGATCGTGGCAGCAAAATGGTTTTCTAAACTGGTTTTCAGGGGGGCATATAATCTCATTCTTATTAAAGAGGGGGATGAGTGAAAAACAGCTTTCAATATGCCTGAGGGACACTATGAGAACCTTTGTCATGCTATTTGGGTTGAGTGATGCTCCCGCCGTCTTTCAGCATTTTGTAAATGTCATCTTTAGTCACCCGGCAGGTAATTGTGGTGATCTATCTTGATTACATTAATTTTTGCGCCTGACCTTGAGTCATATCAGGTACATGTCAGGTAGGTCTTACAGATACTCAGAGTCAATAAAGTATTTGTTAAACCAGAGAAGTGTATGTTCTCTTCAGGAGATCCCTTTTATAGGCTAGATTTTATCATCCACCGGTTTTCACATGGATCCAGCAAAAGTCTGGGCGGAACAGGATTGGGATTGTCCTGAGGATTTAAAGGCGTTACAAAGGTATTTGGGTTTCGCCAACTACTACCGCAAGTTCATAAAAACTTTTCGGTAGTGGCCAAACCTCTGGCGGATATGACCAGAAAATGGACTGACTTTTCTAAATGGTACAGGGAGGCATTCAATACCTTAAGGAGTGTTTTGTATTTGTGCCAATTCTCATGCAGCCTGACGTCACTCAGCCATTCATTGCAGAAGTTGACATGTCAGAAGTGTGTGGGGGGGCTGTTTTGTCGCAGGGTGCATCTCCTAGTAAATGGCATCCATGTGCATACTTTTCTAAAAAACTGTCACTCGCTGAGAGAAATTATGACATTGGTAACAGGGAACTCTTGGCAACCAAGTGGGCTTTTGGAGAGTGGCATCATTTTCTGGAGGGGGCAGATCATCCGATTATGGTAATCACGGACCATAAGAATCTGGTATATCTAGAGTCTACGAAACGTCTAACGCCTAGACAGGTGGGATGGCCATTATTCTTCACCAGATTTAACTTTTTCGTTACATATAGGCCAGGGAACAAGAACATTAAGGTGGATGCCTTTTCCAGGGGTGGAGATAATTGTGAACCGGTTTCTATACTGCAAAATGGGGTGGTTATTACATCTATATGCTCCGATCTTGAGAAGGAGGTTGTTGAGGCTCAGGGGGACGCACCTGCTGCCTGTTTATTAGGTAAACTGTTTGTACATGTGAATCTCCATCTTAGAGTTCTCAGTGAACATCATGATTGGGTCTTGGACAGACATCCCTGTTATAAAGACACCACAGATCTCCTTACTCTGCGTTTTTGGTGGTCAGGAGTTAATCAGGATGTTCACGAGTATGTAGCCGCCTGCAGTGTCTGAGCATGTTCTAAGATCTCTCATACTTGTTCATCTTGGTCTCTCCATCCATTGGCGATTCCCAGTAGACTGTGGATTCATTTATCGTTCGATTTTATCACTAATCTACCCGTGTCGATAGGTAATACTGTAATTTTGGTGGTGGTGGACAGATTCAGTAAGATGTCACATTTCATTGTGCAACCCGCATTACCTAACACCAAGACTTTGATGCAGATTTTCATCAGAGAGATGGTAAAATTACATGGGAACCCTACTGATATTTTTTCTGATTGGGGGATGTAGTTTATTTCCAAATTTTGATGGGCATCTTGCAATCTTTTGAGGATCCATCTGTTGTTCTCTTCAGCAGTCTTCCGCAGTCTAAAGGGCAAACTGAACATGTTAACCAGAATCTTGAGACTTATCTTAGGTGTTTTATGTCTGAGAATCAGGAGGATGGGGTTACTGACTTACCTCTTGCTGAATTTGTAGTGAATAATCATTGTCATGAATCCACTGGTAAGTCCCCATTTAACAGGAATGCCTGAAGAACGTTTTCCATCTTCAATTACGTCTGTGTGGCAAAGGGTTCTTGATTGCTTGAGGAAGATGGGGTCCAAATATAAGAGTGTGGCTGATTGGAGACGTGTGGTGGGTCTGGACCTGTGTGATGACTTGGTGTGGTTGTCTTCAAGGAACATTAAGTTGAAGGTTCCATCTTAGAAACTGGGTCCCAGGTTCACTGGTTCTTATAAGATTGTGGCCGTCGTCAATCCCGTAGCATTCCACCTTGATTTGCCGCCCACCTTTAGGATCCATAATGTTCCATTAGTCTCTACCCAAAAAATACGTTGCGTCCTTTGTATCATCAGCGCTACTGCCATCTCTGGTCATTGTGGATGGAAATTTGGAATTCCAAATAGGTAAGATCGTTGATTCTTGCTTAATTCTTCTGTCACTTCAGTAACTGGTACACTGGAAGAGTTATGGTCCTGAGGAGAGGATGTGGGTACCAGCATCTGATGTCCATGTTGCCAGGTTGATCTGGTCTTTTTATGCGGTACACCCTGATAAACCCAGCTATGAGTTTCCAGAGGTCCCTCGTAGAAGGGGTTACTGTCATGGGTTTACTGCGACTGAGAGGAGCCAGAACACTGCAGAGTCTGATTCCTCCTAATCCTGCACTCATTAGAAGCCTTTCACCTTCATATTAAATGGTGCAGATTTCTTCTAACAGTACAGGAGTTAATCTGCTCAGTTGAGAGCTCCTTGAAGCTTTCCTGCCTTAGTGTTCACAGCTATTCACTATTAGCCACTCCCCGTTCCTATATATACTGGATTCTAGCTAGCAGTCATTACCAGAGCTAGCTGTTGTTTGAGAAGGCGTTTGTGGATTTAGCTAAGACTGTTGCATGGTTTTGGTTGTGTGTATAATCCTCTTCTTCTATTTTGGTTTTACCCCATTCCTCCACTCCCCAGTGTTATCCTCTGTTGTTTGTGTGCATATATTTGTATGATTGGTATTTCCTTTATCCCTGTTTGTATTACCTTGTTAGTCTGGTTGGTGTATTGCAATACACTACTACTCCTCTCTTCCCCGGGTGGGGGAAGGGAGCAGGTGGATTGAGGAGCTCAGACAAGGTACATCGCCCCAGCATCTTCACCTTCAGAAGTAATCCAGGGAACAGGGCCAGCTAGGGCACCCCTAGCATTAGGGACAGGGAAGCTGTGACAGCAGAGCTGTGAGCAACAAGCATGCTGAGAGATTTCACCAAGATATTGCGGATATGGAGAAAAGATATCAATGAAAATGCTTGCAGATAATGATTGAACAATTGTAAGAGATGATTCAATGCAGGCGTACAAGAAGCAAGCAAAAAAGAGTTGTCCCTGAATGAGGACCAAATTTTGTATCGCAATTTCTGTAACTGTTTATATTTCACAATAGTGTTTAGACAGGTTTTAGTTATTTGAACTGTTGTTAAGTTTCCTCTAAATAAATATCAGAAAATTGGCATAACAAAATATTTGCATCTTTATATTTGCAAAAATAATGTTTCAAAGTACTGAAACTTTTATGCATCAATTATATGTACACACAAAAAGCAAAGACACACCAAGAATAATTAACCTACCATTTCATGGAGGGGGTGACTGCTTAGTATTTGAATTGCACACAAAAAGGCTTGTATAGGGTGCTGTTCACACTAGGGGGAATTTTAATTCTTCTTGGTGTGGCTTTGCTTTTTGTGTTTAGAGTAGGGCTCGTAAGCATGAGAACCCTTGTCGCGGGTTCCGAGCTTACATATTTTGGCCAACATATCAACTAATATCTCATATATTATATATATGTATTTTTGCACTTTTTAATTCCAGGGTGCAGCCAGGCCCATCAGTTCCGGCATTGTAAACTGGGGTGTCTGTTCCCATGGGGTGCATTTGGATAATACCGGCCAGCCCGCCTAATCTAATAGTATGGGCTTAACTAGTAGACTGTAAGCCGGATACTGTGAACAGCACCCTATACAAGCCATTTTGTGTGCAATTCTAATACTAAGCAGTCACCCCCTCCATGAAATGGTAGGTTGTGAGTGATTGTCTCATCAGTATTTTGCACCTGTGTAGCCGCCATCTTTATGTGGGTTTGCTGCACCCTGGTAGTGCATTTAGTACTGAAGATCTGGGCAGGTCCCTGCTGCCCTTTTTTGCTGTGTTTTTTCATCAATTATATGTAGCAGTAAAAGGAAAACTCTGATATCACATAAACAAGAGGCAACTAAAAATTTTATTGTACAATTTGAATTCACATGGTCAAAATCATTAAAAATGGCTCATTTCATAAATGATCTGAAAGGTCCTTGAGGAAGTCTTCAGCTGCTCATTCAGGACATGCAGCCTCTGTGCAGGTTCCTGTAGTTTCTTCTCCTACTTTGCACCAATCAGTTAGATAAGTGGAGTGGAGGAGAGAGCAATTTTCTGATTGATCAGGAAGAACACTGTTTCAATGTTTTCCTCAGTAACAGGAAGCTGCCTAAAGTCTGGAAGACACACTCACTTATTAGAAAGATTTTTTCTTGCTAATAAGTGTGTCTTTCCAAGTTAAACATTTCCCATATTAAGAAATAAAAAAGGCTTCTTCCTTGTGACTGCTCTGGTGACTAAGAAGAGATGATTTATTCGCAAAACATTTTCCATTAAAATGGCTTCTATCCTGTGTGAGTTCTCTGATGTGTAACAAGAGTTGATTTCTCGGTAAAACATTTCCCACATTCTGAACATAAATAAGGCTTCTTCCCTGTGTGGGTTCTCTGGTGTATAACAACATCTGCTTTCCGGTTAAAACATTTCCCACATTCTGTACATGAAAAAGGCTTCTCCCCTGTGTGAGTTCTCTGGTGTATAACAACATCTGATTTCCGGTTAAAACATTTCCCACATTCTGAACATAAATAAGGCTTCTTCCCTGTGTGGGTTCTCTGGTGTATAACAACATCTGCTTTCCGGTTAAAACATTTCCCACATTCTGTACATGAAAAAGGCTTCTCCCCTGTGTGAGTTCTCTGGTGTATAACAACATCTGATTTCACAATAAAACATTTTCCACATTCTTTACATGGAAACGGCTTCTCTCCTGTGTGAATTCTTTGGTGATTAACAAAATTTGATTTCTGTGTAAAACATTTTCCACATTCTGAACATGAAAAAGGCTTCATCCCTGTGTGAGATCTCTGGTGTATAACAACATCTGATTTCCGGTTAAAACATTTTCCACATTCTGAACATGAAAAAGGCTTCTCCCCTGTGTGGGTTCTCTGGTGTATAACAACATCTGATTTCCGGTTAAAACATTTCGCACATTCTGAACATGAAAAAGGCTTCTTCCCTGTGTGGGTTCTCTGGTGTATAACAGCATCTGATTTCCGGTTAAAACATTTCCCACATTCTGAACATGAAAAAGGCTTCTCCCCTGTGTGGGTCTTTTGGTGTATAACAACATCTGATTTACGGTTAAAACATTTCCCACATTCTAAACATGAAAATGGCTTCACTCCTGTGTGAGTTCTTTGGTGATTAACAAAATTTGATTTCTGTGTAAAACATTTTCCACATTCTGAACATGAAAAAGGCTTCTCCCCTGTGTGGGTTCTTTGATGTCTGATCAGACTTGATATCTGTGTAAAACATTTCCCACATTCTAAACATGAAAATGGCTTCTCCCCTGTGTGAATTCTCTGGTGACTAACAAGATGTGATTTCTGTGTAAAACATTTCCCACATTCTGAACATGATAAAGGCTTCTCCCCTGTGTGGGTTCTCTGGTGTATAACAACATCTGATTTATGATTAAAACATTGCCCACATTCTGAACATGAAAAAGGCTTCACCCCTGTGTGAGTTCTTTGGTGCTTAACAAAAATTGATTTCATTGTAAAACATTTTCCACATTCTGAACATGAAAAAGGCTTCTCCCCTGTGTGAGTTCTTTGGTGACTAACAAGATTTGATTTCTGGTTAAAACATTTCCCACATTCTGAACAGGAAAAAGGCTTCTCCCCTGTGTGAGTTCTCTGATGTTTGATAACACTTGATTGCTCTGCAAAACATTTCCCACAATCTGAACATGAAAATGGCTTCTCCCCTGTGTGAGTTCTTTGGTGACTAACAAGATTTGATTTCTGGTTAAAACATTTCCCACACTTGGAACAAGAAAATATATTCTCTGCTGTGTGAATTTTTTGATGTTTAAGAAGAGACATTTTGAGAGGAAAACTATTTCCATATTCAGAATGTGAAAATGGCTTCTTTGCTTTAGGAGCAACTCGTTTTTTAATGCTTATTTTGGGACTTTGATTTTCCTTAATAGTCAGTAATGAATCAGAAGACAGGACCTGTTTCATAAGACTAGATGATAAATCTTTGCTGTGAAGGGATGATGGTAGATCTGGAGTAATGGAGTTCACTTCAATTGTAGCCTGAGGGATCTCAAGATCATCTGATTTAAAAATTGAAGATATCAGCTGTCCGTCTGATCTTCTGGTACAGTCATCTGCCAAGAATAAAACCAATTATTATTTTTGAATTAAATATCCTTGAATTTTATAGTTTTGAACATTTCTACTTAAACTGTCTGTAAAAATGGCAAGTTATGTAAAAATATTGAATTATTCACCAAGACAATGACAGTTCACAGTCTAATAGAAAACCTCATAGCGTGAACCAGTAAAGTGTGGTGTTCAACTGTTTGTTCATTCTGCCTCCCAAATATGGAATAAAAAGCCAAACAATGTTATGTACAGTGGGGAAAATAAGTATTTGATACTCTAGTGATTTTGCAATTTTTCCCATCTACAAAGAAGGGAGAGGACTGTAATTTTTATCGTCGGTACACTTCAACTGTGAGAGACAGAATCTAAAAATAAAAAACAGAAAATCGCATTGTATGATTTTAAAATAATTAATTTGTATTTCATTGTATGAAATAAGTATTTGATCATCTACCAAAAAGCAAGAATTCTGGCTCTCACAGACATGTTAAGTTTTTCTTTAAGAAGCCCTCCTACTCTGCACTCATTACCTGTATTAATTGCACCTGTTAGAACTTGTTACCTGTATAAAAGACACCTTTCCACACACTCAATCAAAGACACTCCAACCTCCACCATGGCCAAGACCAAATAGCTGTCTAAAGAAACCAAGGACAAAATTGTAGATCTGCCCAAGGCTGGGATGGGCTACAGGACAATAGGCAAGCAGCTTGGCAAGAATGGAAAAACTATTGACACAATTATTAAGAAATGGAAGAAACACAAGATGACTTTAAATCTTCCTCAGTCTGGGGCTCCATGCAAGATCTCGCCTCGTGGGGTAAGAATGATTCTGAGAAAGGTCAGGAATCAGCCCAGAACTACACGGGAGGTCCTGGACAATGACCTGAAGAGAGCTGGAACCACAGTCTAAAACATTACCGTTAGTAACACACTACGCTGTCATGGATTAAAATCCTGCAGGGCATTAAAGGTCCCCCTGCTCACACAAGCACATGTCCAGGCCCATTTGAACTTCTCCAATGACCATCTGGGTGATCCAGAGGAGGCATGGGAGAAGGTCATGTGGTCAGATGAGGCCAAAATAGAACTTTTTGGTATCAACTCCGCTCGCCGTGTTTGGAGGAAGAATAAGGATGAGTACAAACCCAAGAACACCATCCCAAACGTGACGACTGTACCGTATTGAAGGGAGGATGGATGGGGTCACGTATCGCAAGATTTTGGCCAACAACCTTCTTCCCTCAGTAAGAGCATTGAACATGGGTCGTGGCTGGGTCTTCCAGCATGACAATGACTCGAAACACCCAGCCAGGCCAACTAAGAAGTGGTTCCATAAGAAGCATTTCAATGTCCCAAAGTGGCCTAGCCAGTCTCCAGACCTGAACCCAAGTGTAGTGAAGTGTACCTACGATAAAAATTACAGATTTCTCCATTCTTTGTAGGTGGGAAAACTTGAAAAATCAGCAGTGTATCAAATATTATTTTCACCATTGTAGGTGAAAAGAATATTAATAAAAACTGCCACTCATCTCACAAAAAACAAGTCCCCAACTCAGGTCCATCATCTGTCAGTGTAATAACAGAGGTTTCCACATTATTAGTGGCTCAAAGGTTCTAGAAAAGCACCATGGCTTCCATAAACCAATCCAGCAATATCCGCTCTCTCCCGAAGTCATATCTCTTCCTCCCTTCTGAGCCTTGCAGTGTGCCCAAACCACATTTAGCATCCATGTATTTGGCATTACTATAGTGAGAAGAACCCACTTCATTTATGGTATGTGAGTGCCCAGATTGTGATCCAGGAGACAATGTGTTGGGTAATAAAATGGAATATTTGCAATTTTCACTCTCCAACATCCACAGTGCAGAAAGTGCCTGTCGAATCAAACTATGGATATGGAAAATAACAGTGCAATAGTTACTTTGTGTCCTTCTCCTATTGGGGAGAATCAAGCAAACACTGGTGGAGCTATTAATTCTATCTTACCAGTGGTGAATAAGGATAGTGGTGTTTCTAATGATACAGAGCAATCATCACTAATTCATTTTGGGTTAAATGAATTAATTGGTGCAACCTCAACGCAGAGTGTTAGTTCATTGGATTTTTCTATTTTAACTATCCATCCTGATTCCCAAAATTCCTTACCAACAATATCTCAGTCATTAAGTGTAGGGCATACATCATTAGAGGAAGGTTCCACTGATAAATCAGTGAAGCTACCACCTCCACAAAATCTAACTTCTTCAATAGAACTGACATCACCAGCTGTAATATTAACTAATGAAACTGCACCACCTCTCAATGGTAAAAAAACACACCGCTCCTTTATGATACAAAAATCCCACAGTTTTTTCAGCCGGCCCAAGTTCGCCAACCAAAAAGAAAAAGAAATATCGGGGATGTAGGGGGCGAGGTAGAGCCATCCCAAAAAATAGCAGCCCTGTAGGATTTGCTAATTAAAAAGACAAAGCCATTAGGGTAAATATTGAGGAAAGTGAAAAAGATGAGAAACAGAAAATGGTATGCATTTTTACCCTGTCTGACCACACCTTGTCTGAGGGGGAGATCTCACTATTGAGTAGAGGACTCTCTTTTTGACCTGTTTCAAGTTTGAATGTTTTCAATTTATATGTAGATTTGAATGAGTACTTTAGGAAATTGACGTTAAAACATCACTTTATTATTGAAGAAAAATGTAAATCAATAAACGCCAGTATACCCTTTGCTAATAATGGAGTCGAAAATCATGTGCCCGCTATGGGTTTCCACCATGTTCCAGTAGGTGGTAATTTTTATCCTACTCACCATAAGGGAACTCATCTCAAGACTTTTCAGCAACTGATTTTAAAAGACATTCGCACTTTTACTCATATTAAAAAGACGGATAACCTGACGGCTCCAGAAAGACAAGCCATCTCTAGTTTACGGAAGAATAAAGGAATAATTATTAAGGAAGCTGATAAGGCGGTGGTATTGTGGTGATGAATCGGGGTTGATACACTGGAGAAGGTTTGCAGATACTCAGTGATACTGATTATTATAATAAATTAGATTGTGATAATTCTGTCACCATCTTTATGGAATATAAAAACTTAACTAAGGGGGCCCTTAGGGAGGGGATCTTGGATGTGAGAGAGAAAACATTTTTGGATATACAATTTTTTCAGACCCCTTATTTTTATTTCCGACCCAAGATCCATAAAAGTACTACCAATCCCCCTGGTCGCCCCATCATTTCGGGGATAAAATCTATAACAGCTAATTTATCACATTATGTCGATTTGTTTTTACAAAAATATGTGATTAGGCTTGAATCTTATTTAAAAGATTCTTCACATTTTATTAGCTTGATGAGGGATTTACCTCCCTAGGAGGAGGGCGGCATGGTGGCTCAGTGGTTAGCACTGCAGCCTTGCAGCGCTGGGGTCCTGGGTTAAAATCCCACCGAGGACAACATCTGCGAGGAGTTTGTATGTTCTCCCGTGTTTGTGTGGGTTTCCTCCGGGTTCTCCAGTTTCCTTCCACACTCCAAAGACATACTGATAGAGAATGTAGATTGTGAGCCCCAATGGGGACAGTGCCAATAATGTCTGTAAATTGTCTGAATTGTAAAGCGCTGCGGAATATGTTGGCGCTAAATAAATAAAAAGATTATTATTATTATTATGTTTTTTGTACCTTAGATGTGAGTTCCTTATACTCCAACATTACACATATTTTAGGTTTAGAGGCTATTGATCATTATTTGTGTTCAGATACCTCTATATTTTTGGAACAGAAAAGGTTCTTATTAGAAAGTATTGAGTTTATCTTAAACAATAAAAAAATTTATTTGAAGAGACCACATATAAACAGATGAGAGGTTGTGCGATGGGGACGAGACTCGCCCCTAGCTATGCTAATTTATTTATGGGGAGGTTTGAGTCCGTCTTCATCGTACAGTCCCATCTATATACTAGACATAGATGAGAGGTTGTGCGATGGGGACGAGATTCGCCCCTAGCTATGCTAATTTATTTATGGGGAGGTTTGAGTCTGTCTTCATCGTACAGTCCCATCTATATACTAGACATATATGTCTCTATAGGAGCTTTATAGATGATCTTTTCTTTGTCAGGGCTGGTACCCATGAGGAAGCATCTATATTTGTATCTGAATTAAATAATAAAACCTGGGGTCTTAGTTTTTCATCTAATATATCCAGTTTAAGTATTCAATTCCTTGACCTCCTGATTAAAAAAAAACCCAGAAGGAAAGATAATCACCTCCACGCATTTCAAAGAGGTGGATGTGAATAGTTACCTAGCATATGATAGCAGCCATCTTCCAGTCTGGGTGCGTAATATTCCCTATGGACAGTATTGGAGAATTAGGAAAAATTGTAGTAGAGATGTGGATTTTATTAATGAATCTAGGATTTTAAAGATGAGATTCAGGGAAAAGGGATATCCTGACAAATTATTAAGTGATGCATATAAGAAAGCCAAATGTTTATCCCAAGAAAAATGCTTGGAAATGATTATTATTATTATTATTATTATTTATTATTATAGCGCCATTTATTCCATGGCGCTTTACATGTGAAAAAGGGGGTATAATACAAGAACAATGATAAACAATAAGGGGAATCTGGCCGGACCTACCAATGTGGTAAAAAAAAATTAGACTATTAACCCATTGAGTGCCGAGTATAGTCTCATTACAACATTTAGCCAATCTAGAGTTACTCTTAATAACCTATTGAAGACGTATTGGTTCATTTTATCCAGTGATCCCATTTTGGGCAAGCAACTGCCGGCCAAACCAAGGATTATATATAGGAGGTGTCAGAATCTGAAAAATGTGTTAGCGCCTAGCTCCACATCACTGACTAAGAATTATATAAAGTATAAAAATATAAACCAAGGAAGGGGGGATGGGTCCTTTACATGTAGAACATCAAAATGTCTCTGTTGTGGGATCATTAATAATGGAACAAAAACTTTTAGCTTGCCCACCACGGGGGAGACTTTTCAGATTAGATGCCGGACAGACTCCCAGTCTTCATATGTGATATATTTGTTGGAGTGTACATGTGGTCTACAGTATGTAGGTCGCAACATACAACCAATGCGCGCCAGGCTAAATAAACATCGGCAGAATATTAGAAATGGAGATTTGTTACATAGTTGTCAAAGCACTTCTTCTTAGAAGATCAGAAATATCCAAAATATCTGCACCTTACCATTATTGATCATATATCTGACACGGTGCATGATAGATAGAAAAGGTTGGTAAACCGGGAAAATTATTGGATCTATAAGTTGGGAACTTTATCCCCGGAAGGTCTGAATCTCTCACTTGAAAATATTATTAACTAAGTAATATAATTTATGTGGAATTGAAAAATATAGTGGATATTTATTTTTATTAGGTTTTTAATATGAGTGTAATTATGAATATATGCAGCTTTTACTCTTTTTATATTCTTCTTTTATATGTACAGTATATATAGTTTTTTCATGTAGTTTTATGTTAGTGTTGATGTTTTGTCTCTGTTATCGGCCAAGTCAGGTTGGCCCTTAGAATGGGAACCTGTATATATAGTAATGGGGATTTGAGGGTTAACTGGTTAATTGTTGGCACCTGCTGGTTAATTGGTTAAACCTCTATATAAAGTGCTTGTGTGGTAATATTGGCCATCACCTGATGATGGCGGTATTAGCCGAAACATGTTGTGAAGCCATTTGATTAATAAAGAAAATGATGGAGTAACAAATACCCCGGCCTGCTGTCACCTTACCCCATTGAAAACCGCAGCGACTTTGTACTTTGTATTCTTGATTCCCTCTTGGGTGGGTGGTTTGGGGCTGCAGATATCGGCTTATTAACCGTTTACAAGGACCCGCGGTGATGTCACACCCCATGTGATTCTCTCAGCCGGTCAGCCTGAGACCCGTGCGGTGTGCAGTTCACACCGGAGCCTTAATCCGTGGTTGTGCAGCGGTGCGCAACCACACAAGGTTAGTACATTTCTATTTCCATTTTCCTCCCCTCAAAGATCACCGGGTATACACAGGAGCGCCTCTCTTTTCTTCTTTTTTTGCATGTGGAATCAAAATATTCCCTACTCCTATAGATTAATTCACTGAGGGTTATAATTTCCAAAATGGAGTCAATTTATGGTGATTTCTACTGCTCTGGTTTTCTGTAATTTGGTCACATTAGGACTTCTGTAAATGGTGGGTCCCATCTCCTCCGGGATCTGCTCCTGCGACGTCTGCTTCTGTCACCAGGAGCCGCCTTATTCATCCTGCAGGCGGCGCTGGTGATGGAGGAGACGTCAGAACCAGAAGCTCTGGGCGGCGCAGGCTCTTTCCAGCCAGTAAGATTAGGGTGCCAGGGACCTTTAGTACCATCCAGTCTGGCAGTATGGGTGTGTGTTCTGTCCAGCTGGAGTAATCTGCTCCCTGCTTCAGCCAATTAGAAATCACCGCACCCTACTAAAGCTGGAAGCATATTGCTGGAAGCCGCCAGATACAGCCTTGTTCTCCTCTGGGTCAGTCCTCTGTGCTCAGCTCCCGGCTTGTGGATTTGTTTCCTGTTGTGACCTCGGCCCGTTTACTGACTACTCTTGTGTCTTCTGATTTTGTATGTTCTCTGCCCTCCTGGTTCTGACCCGACTACCTGATTATTCTTCTTGCCATCTCACACCACAGAACAGCAGGTAACACCGTGGCCCAAGCCTAGGGGGTCTCTGTGTCCAGATCCATGTAGAGGGGTTAAAGGGTGATGAACAAGACAATTCGTGGGATCTGGAAAATGAAGTAGATGGCACCAAGCCTGTTTGTGGTGGTCATCTTTTGAGCTGGCAGGTGACCATGCGACATTGTGTCTGCAAACTATTTCAGCAAGATCTATATTCAAATAGCTAAATGTCGCTCCTTCCCTTCTTAACCTGCCATGTGCCCAGACAGTAGTGTACAACCGTATATAGGATATTGTAGGATTCAAGGAAAATAATTTGTAAGGTCCATTTGTTTCCTATTATCCTTTAAGAAGAATTTCAAAGTTATCACCACATAAAGTGACACACATCAGATTTGAAAAATGGGGCCTGATTAGGATCACAAAACTGGCTGCAGGAAGGGGTTAAATCAGAGAAATTTGGGCAGTAACTACTGTAGTCAAAAACTGACTACAGACAATAACATCTACTGAAATGATCAAACTCAACAGTCTTCATCAGTAAGTAGTGAGTAACTAGTGGTGAAACCTCTCTGTGGTAATTGGAGTATGGGGCTCGGTGGCTCTTGGGAATCTAAACTATCATAAGGGCCAATATTTTCTGTCAGATGAGTTTCAAGAAGAAATATTAGACATTCAAAGAGAACTTTTTCTAATAGTGCAGAGCTGAGGTGTCTTAAATTTAGATCTCGGGCATTTGGAAGAGGCAATGGAGATCTTTTTTTAAAGACTACCAGGGAGTTACAGACTCACATAAGTGAGGCAGGCCGATCCGACCACAATCAAACTATCATACAAAATAAAGCTATAAAAAAAGACATTTTTTTATTCTATGTTACATCCTCAACAACAATATATGTATGAAGGGAGAAATCCAACACTAAACTGGAGTTGCACTCATTTATGGTGGACCATTGGAGCTACAATAACCTGACCAGAAGAGTAGAGAAAGTATTAGCGCCCCCATTTCAGGAGAGATTGTGCAGTAATCTGAATTCCTTAGGATTGAAAACATAATGGAATTTATGACGTGGAGTGAATCCATGAAACCAGGGCTCGAGCCAACACATCTCCTGCAGGCGTGAATAAATGTATATTACAGCCATCAGCCACGCACAGCTTAGAGATATGTCATGTCACAGGTGTAATGTTTTCTGTATAGTTTATCACAATCCTGTTTGAAGTTAGTCGGTTTTAAAAGAAATTGAAAAGTCAGGATAAAGGGAAACTCTGTTGTTATTGTACAGAAATTCACACTTGGCCCTGACTGCACATTTAATGTTATCGATCATAAAAGTGAAGTTTGGCCAGAAAGATTGGACCTGGTCTTGTAGGGACCATATGAGGACATTCAGCAGCACAGAAAGTTTTTGCATCGCCATATTTTGAGAGCTATAATTTTTCCATAGTTCGGCCGACAGTCATGTGACGGCTTGTTTTTTGCGGGACAAGTTGACGTTTTTATTGGTACTAATTTTGGGCAAGTGACTTTTTTTTATCGCTTTCTACTCAGATTTTTGGGAGGTGGAATAAACAAAAACCAACAATTCAGGAATTGTTTTTTTGGCATTCTTTTTATGCCGTTCTGCGTGTGGAAAAATGTATAAGGCCGCTTTATTATTCGGGTCAGTACAATTACAGCCGTACTACATTTATATTGTTTTTTTAGGTTTTGGCGCTGTTACACAATAAAAACTATTTTTTTTTGCATCACTTTATTCTGAGAGCTGTAACTTTTTTATTTTTCGTGTGATGGAGCTGTATGGCGGCTTCTTTTTTGCGGGACAAGATGACGTTTTCAGCGGTACCATTTTTATTTACATTCATCTTTTTTATCGCGTTTTATTCCACTTTTTGTTTGGAAATATGATGATTAAGCACCGTTATTTGCTTAGTTTTTTTTTCTTTTACTGTGTTCACTAAAGGGGTTAACTAGTGGGACAGCTTTATTTTATAGGTCAGGTTGTTCCGGACACGGCAATACCATATATGTGTGCTTTTATTGTTTATTTTTTTTCCATATATTATTTTTAATATATCTTGTAAAAATATATATTTTTTAATATATTTTTACAACAGGCTGATCGCAGTTATAAGGTATAGCAGAGCAGGATCACTGCTATAACTTTTAAACTGTCAGCTCTGCAGACACAAGTTACTTTGATCATGCACTGCGCATGATCAAACTTAACTTGCTGGGGCTGGTGACCCGGATGTTATCATGACGACATCGGGTCACCATGGCAACGATCGGGACCCCGCTGCTGTCCCTCTGCGCACTCACTAAGTGCTGCCGGGAGAGGTGCGGGCACTGCGTGCCGGGTGTCAGATGTCAGAATCAGCTGACCTGGGCGGCGATTGCGCTAGTACAGCCTGTGTGCGGGTGCGATCGCCATGTCGTAATAATATGTACCTAGTCCATACAGTCCAGGGAACAGGGATGTATTTTTACTTACAACGTCAGAAAGGGGTTAACAGTTTTGTGTAGGGGAGAATGTTGTGATCTAGAGGAGAATGGTGATCACACGATTGTGATATGGCCGGACTACACCACCGATAAAGCAGCCACAGCCGGTGACTGAGAATAATCTGTAACTTCTCTGCATTTAGTGGTTACTACTCACCTGGGTAGTCATATGTAGGAATCTCCTCTTTACACCGCTCATCACCCCTCACATATGTCTCTGTAGTATTAATATGGGTCAGATCTTCACCCTGAAACAAATATTGTAAAAGTCACAGACAGATGGAGAAGTCCCATCTATGATCAGCTCTAATCCTGCCATCTCCACCATTCTCATTACACAAGTATAAAACATATAATACTGGTGGATAAAACAAGACTGAGCACCAGGGCTGTGGAGTCGGTAAGCCAAACCTCCGACTCCCGACTCCTCAATTTCCATGACACCGACTCCACGACTCCCTCATACATGGCTCATGTTTAAGTGATAAATTTACTGTAGCACAGATTCATCTCAGCTAAAAGTCCAGACCCTTAGATCAGGAATAGGACAGACATTTATAGGACATTTCATAACTTTCCCAAATTCTTATGAAAAAATATTCCCCAAAAACTGCATTGAACTACTGTACCCAATTTATTATATATTTTAGGAGTCGGTCCATTTGATACCACTCCAAATCCACCAAAATGGGCTCCAACTCCGACACCTCAGCCTTGCTGAGCACAAGACCTTCACAGCCGTCTACACATCATAGGGGAGATCTCATGACACCTTCTCTCCATCTACCTGATGATCCTGAGGAACATTGGGATCTTCTTGTTTACAGTCCTGTGGAAGAAGAGGACGGGGACTTCTCTCTGGTGTTGTCCTCTTACTGGATAGATCTGGAGGGAACACATACAGGGACTGAATTCATTCTTTACATACAGATAATTATAGGCCGTGTGTATTTAGTCCTGTTTATTACCTGGTGATGTGAGGGGCTGGGGAACCTCCATCATGACGTCTTTGTACAGATCTTTGTGTTCCTCTAAATACTCCCACTCCTCCATGGAGAAATAGACAGCGACATCCTGACACCTTATAGGAACCTGATACACATAATGATACAGTCACCCCCCCGATCCCTTCATAGTGTTACTGTATAATGTCCCAGCATTCCCAGCAGTGTCACCTCTCCAGTCAGCAGCTCAATCATCTTGTAGGTGAGTTCTAGGATCTTCTGGTTATTGATGTCCTCATGTATCAGGGGGTGAGGTGGAGGCCCAGTGATTGGGCTCAGGGGTCTTCCCCATCCCTCAGACACAGGGGCCTGACAGCGCTCACTAGAGGTCTTCTTCACTACTGTGTAATCCTGGTTATGGAGAGACACATTAATAAATCTCACTACAGACATTTCCAGGGTCCTCACCTCTCCAGTTCTGTCCATCTGTTATTCCTATAGATAAGAATGATGTAATGTGACGTCATCAGAATCTCTCACCTCTCCAGTAAGTCGAAAGAGGATCTCTAGGGTAAGGTGTAATATTTTCTCTGCCATCTTGTCCTTGTCCATATCCTGTTGTGATGGATAAATCAGGAAAACTCTCTTATATAGAAGATTTTACTGAGCGGATCGAATACTGTAGAGACCTGAATGAGAAGAAAATAAGTAGATGTAACATCATAAAAATCCTGTGTAATAATACAATTACTGGAGATAATTAGAGAAAAATATGAGGAGATTTATTATTTTACACTATTTAGTTTTTTTCTTTACATCTGCTAATAAAACAAATATATTTTAGAACACAGCCAACAAGTAGTTTCTTCCTCGCAGTCTGCAGCTGAATATGTTTTCTCATAGACTCATCTTCCATGATGCTAGTTGTCATCTCATTTACGGACACTGGAATCGGCATTAGTAATACTGCAGGAGATATTCATTACCTGTGACATGAGAAATAACTACTTCATAATGAGGACGACATCTTCATCTTCTACTACGGCTCTAGAAACATATTTGGCCACAGTCCGTCACTGACTATATCATCACCGGTCGTCTATATGAATGTTTCCCGTCTTCCCCGGACTGTAATCTTCCATCACGTTAGATCTCATGTCTGATTCACACACAGAAGTTTGATGCTTTTATAAAACCTTTTTTGTTGGCACAAATATTGCGGGCAGAAATTATTTGATAGCAAAGTCTCCATGTACAGTGTTTTATGGGGTTTATTTCTGGCCTTAGGCTTTACTATATTACAAGAAAAACACCAAAAAAAAAGCAGAAATTAAAATGTTTCAAAAGAAAATTGGCACCAACAATTCTTATAAAAATAAAAAAACATGCAAACAGCATAAGACACATTTTGTTATTTTCTAACATGTTAAACATAGATGTTCATGGCAGGGATGGCACAGGTGCGGCTGCTACATAAACCCTGGCAGTTTAACCAATTGCTGCTGTCAAAAGCAAACATGGCATCTCAGAAGGTGTGACAGAGTTCGGCTGAATGCCCCTCCTCCCCCAAGTACTCGATAGTATGGGGCTGCCTAGTTACTATGATACTTAAGTACCTAATAATGGTGTCTGGACCTGCAATGTACGAAAGTCTATTAGGCCGGGCCAGAGGCAGCGTCCAATGAGTTACATTTTAAAGCCCCCATACACATTAGACTAAAGTTGCATGGAAGTAATGAATTGGGGGGGGGGGGGTGGCTGACTATAAAATGTATTTGGGGGCCTCCCGACAGATGATGTCAGGGCAGAGAAGGATCTGGCATCCTGAATTTTAGAGGCTAATCCATTTATTTTTTCTGTAGATAATCCTCCACTAGAGGAGTCTGGAGGCGACTCTCTCATACAGACCACAAGAAAGCTGGAATATTTGTGTGTATGGGGGAGTCGGGAAAAATAGCCATCTGCCAAATGACCGTTCAGCCAACATGTATCTCGTGTATGGGGCTGTTAAGTACACTACTCAAAAATATAAAGGGAACACTTAAACAACACAATGTAACTCTAAGTCAATCACACTTCTGTGAAATCAACCTGTCCAGTTATGAAGTAACACTGTTGTGAATAAATTTCTCTTTCTGTTGTGTAAATGGAAGAAACGACAGATAGAAATTATAGTCAATTAGCAAGATACCCCCTATAAAAGAGTGGTTTTGCAGGTGGTGACCACAGAACATTTCTCTGTTCTCATCCTTTTTGGCTGTTTTGGTCACTTGCATTTTGTCATTGCTCTCACCCCTAGACGTACAGTAGCATGAGGCGGTGTCTACAACCCACAGAAGTTGCTCATGTAGTGCAGCTCATCCAGGATGGCACATCAATGAGAGCTGTGGCAAGAAGGGTAACTGTGTGTCAGCACAGTGTCCAAAGCATGGAGCATATACTCTACCAGGAGACAGGTCAGTACACCAGGAGATGTGGAGGGGGCCTTAGGAGGGCAACAACCCAGCAGCAGGACTGCTACCTCTTCCTTTGTGCAAGGAGGAACAGGAAGAGCAGTGCAAGAGCCCTGCAAAATAACCTCTAACAGGCCACTAACATCCATTTCTCAGCTCAAACTGTCAGAAACAGACTCCATGAGGGTGGTATGAAGGCTCGACGTCCACAAGTGGGTGTTGCGCTTACAGCCCAACACAGTGCAGGGTCATTGGCATTTGCCAGAGAACACCAAGATTGGCAGATTCCACATTGGAGTCCTGTGTTCTTCACGGATGAGAGCAGGTTCACACTGAGCACATGTGACAGACGGACAGAGTCTGGAGACGCCGTGGAGAACGTTCTGCTGCCTGCAACATCCTCCAGCATGACCAGTTTAGCAGTGGGTCAGTAATGGTGTGGGGAGGCATTTATTTGGAGGGCCGCACAGCCCCCCATGTGCTAGCCAGAGGTACCCAGACTGCTATTAGGTACTGGGATGAGATCCTCAGATCCATTGTGAAACCGTATGCTGGTGCAATGGGCCCTGTGTTCCTTCTGATACATGACAATGCTAGGCCTCATGTGGCTGAAGTGTGTCAGCAGTTCCTGCATGATGAAGGCATTGATGCTTTGGAATGGCCTGTCCATTCCCCAGACCTGAATCCAATCGAGCACATCTGGGACATCATGTCTTGTTCCATCCACCAATGCCACGTTGCATCACAGACTTTAATTTGGCGGAGTCATATTTCCCGACTCTGAAGGCCGTATGCTGCCACTGTACTTGGCAAGCCCAGTCCAGATGGTATGGAGATAAATGAAGCAGACCAAAGTACAAAAATAAACTTTACTTTACTTAACAAGAACTTGATGACAAGTATATATATATCAGATAGCAGGTACAACACTTTATGAATGTTTCTCCTGCATTATGCTGAGTCAAGAACTTTATGGTTACATGTGGCGGTACATGTAGCTTTTAACAAAAGTTATCACAGTCCAGCAAGCCATTATGGGAAGGTCCATCATCCCTGTGGGGACCATACAGGTTGAGATGTGTCGTTACAGCCCCTCAGGGCAACTCAGTGCTCAAAGTTGATTTGTGAGGACCTCACTGGCTGAGGTGCATCGGTACGACTCCTCACTAGTACTTTCAAAGTCCATTCAATGAGGGCCACACACTCATTGCTGTGGCACTGCATCTTCAGCTCTCCTTAGGAGAACGGATGTCCCAGTTATGCGACACTGTAGCTTCCTCTCTAGTATAGACAACTGTTTGTTTAAATCCTGTTTGTCTAAGATAAGGAATCCTTCCTTAACTTAATTTCCTTTACTCACAGTGGCATGTAAAAGTTTAAACACCCATGGTCAAAATTACAAAACAGAAAATGGGCCGATGCAAAAGTTTGGACACCCTGCATGGTTAGTACCTAGTAGCACCACCTTTTGCAAGTATCACAGCTTGTAAACGCTTTTTGTAGCCAAACAAGAGTTTTTAAATTATTGTTTGAGGGATTTTCATCCATTCTTCCTTGGAAAATTCTTCCAGTTCTGTGAGATTCCTGGGTCGTCTTGCATGCACTGCTATTTTGAGGTCTAGCCACAGATTTTCAATGATGTTCAGATCAGAGGACTGTGAGGGCCATTGTAAAACCTTCATCTTGTGCCTTTAAGGTTGTCTATTGTGGATTTTGAAGTGTGCTTAGGATCCATTATCCATTTGAAGAAGCCATCCTCTTTTCAACTTTTACAGATTTGCGTCAAGAATTTGTTGAAACTTCATTGAATCCATTCTTCCCTCTACCCGTGAAATGATCCCGTGCCATTGGCTGCAAAACAACCCTAAAGCATGATTGATCCACCTCCATGCTTAATGGTTTGCAAGATGTTCTTTTCTTGAAATTCTGTGCCCCTTTTTCTCCACACATACCTTTGATCATTGTGGCCAAAGAGTTTTATTTTAACCTCATCAGTCCACAGAACATGTTTCCAAAATGCATCAGGCTTGTTTAGATGTTCTTTTGCATACTTCTGACACAAAATTTTATGGTGAGGACGCAGGAGAGGTTTTCTTCTGATGACTCTTTCATGAAGGCCATATTTGTGCAGGTGTCTCCGAACAGTAGAAAAATGTGCAACAACTAAAGAGTCTTCTAAATCTTTCTGAAGGTCTGTTGCAGTCAAGGGGGGTTTCTGATTTGCCTCTCCAGCAATCCTACGAGCAGCTCTCACTGAAATTTAGCTTGGTCTTCCTTGCTGCTGACTGCCATTTCTTAATTACATTTCGAACTGAGGAAAGAGTGTAAAGGGAAGTGTCCTAAAATATGCATGCATATACAGTACAGACCAAAAGTTTGGACACACCTTCTCATTTAAAGATTTTTCTGTATTTTCTTGACTATGGAAATTGTACATTCACACTGAAGGCATCAAAACTATGAATTAACACATGTGGAATTATATACTTAACAAAAATTATATTCTAGGTTCTTCAAAGTAGCCACCTTTTGCTTTGATGACTGCTTTGTACACTCTTGGCATTCTCTTGATGAGCTTCAAGAGGTAATCACCGGAAATGGTCTTCCAACAATCTTGAAGGAGTTCCCAGAGATGCTTAGCACTTGTTGGTCTTTTGCCTTCACTCTGTGGTCCAGCTCACCCCAAACCATCTCGATTGGGTTCAGGTCTGGTGACTGTGGAGGCCAGGTCATCTGGCGTAGCACCCCATCACTCTCCCTCTTGGTCAAATAGCCCTTACACAGCCTGGAGGTGTGTTTGGGGTCATTGTCCTGTTGAAAAATAAATGATGGTCCAACTAAACGCAAACCGGATGGAATAGCATGCCGCTGCAAGATGCTGTGGTAGCCATGCTGGTTCAGTATGCCTTCAATTTTGAATAAATCCCCAACAGTGTCACCAGAAAAGCACCCCACACCATCACACCTCCTCCTCCATGCTTCATGGTGGGAACCAGGCATGTAGAGTCCATCCGTTCACCTTTTCTGCGTCGCACAAAGACACGGTGGTTGGAACCAAAGATCTCAAATTTGGACTCATCAGACCAAAGCACAGATTTCCACTTGTCTAATGTCCATTTCTTGTGTTCTTTAGCCCAAACAAGTCTCTTCTGCTTGTTGCCTGTCCTTAGCCGTGGTTTCCTAACAGCTATTTTACCATGAAGGCCTGCTGCACAAAGTCTCCTTTTAATAGTTTTTGAAGAGATGAGTCTGCTGCTAGAACTCTGTGTGGCATTGACCTGGTCTCTAATCTGAGCTGCTGTTAACCTGCGATTTCTGAGGCTGGTGACTTGGATAAACTTATCCTCAGAAGCAGAGGTGACTCTTGGTCTTGCTTTCCTCATGTGAGCCAGTTTCTTTGTAGCGATTGATGTTTTTTGCAACTGCACTTGGGGACACTTTCAAAGTTTTCCCAATTTTTCGGACTGACTGACCTTCATTTCTTAAAGTAGTGATGGCCACACGTTTTTCTTTACTTAGCTGCTTTTTTCTTGCCATAATACAAATTCTAACAGTCTATTCAGGAGGACTATCAGCTGTGTATCCACCAGAGTTCTGCACAACACAACTGATGGTCCCAACCCCATTTATAAGGCAAGAAATCCCACTTATTAAACCTGACAGGGCACACCTGTGAAGTGAAAACCATTTCCGGTGACTACCTCTTGAAGCTCATCAAGAGAATGCCAAGAGTGTGCAAAGCAGTCATCAAAGCAAAAGGTGGCTACTTTGAAGAACCTAGAATATAAGACATATTTTCAGTTGTTTCACACTTTTTTGTTAAGTTCACATGTGTTAATTCATAGTTTTGATGCCTTCAGTGTGAATGTACAGTTTTCATAGTCATCATAGTCATGAAAATACAGAAAAATCTTTAAATGAGAAGGTGTGTCCAAACTTTTGGTCTGTACTGTATATATATATATATATATATATATATATATATATATATATATATATGTTTTTTCATACTACCATGTATGCGAATGCATATATATATATACACAGGTGCATCTCACTAAATTAGAATATCATCAAAAAGTCAATTTATTTCAGTTCTTCAATAAAAAAAAAGGAAAATCATATTATATAGAGTCATTACAAACAGGGTGATCTATTTCAATTGTTTATTTCTGTTAATGTGGATGATTATGGCTTAAAGGCTATGAAAGCACAAAAAAGTCATTATCTCAGAAAATTAGAATAATTAACAAAAACACCTGCAAAGGCTTCCTAAGCATTTAAAAAGGTCCCTTAGTCTGTTTCAGTAGGCTCCACAATCATGGGGAAAACTGCTGACTTGACAGATGTCCAGAAGGCAGTCATTGACACACCCCACAAGAAGGGTAAGCCACAAAAGGCCATGGCTAAAGAAGCTGGCTGTTCACAGAGTGCTGTATTCAAGCATATTAATGGAAAGTTGAGTTTAAGGAAAAAGTGTGGTAGAAAAGGGTGCACAAGCAACCGGGATAACCGCAGCCTTGAAAGGATTGTTAAGAAAAGGCCATTGAAAAATGTGGGGGAGATTCACAAGAAGTGGACTGCTGCTAGAGTCATTGTTACAAGAGCCACCACACACAGACGTATCCAGGACATGGGCTACAAGTGTTGCATTCCTTGTGTCAAGCCACTCATGACCAATAGACAACGCCAGAAGCGTCTTACCTGGGCCAAGGAGAAAAAGACCTGGACTTTTGCTCAGTGGTCCAAGGTGTTGTGTTCAGATGAAAGTAAATTTTGCATTTCATTTGGAAATCAAGGTCCCAGAGTCTGGAGGAAGAGTGGAGAGGCCACAATCCAAGCTGCTGGAGGTCTAGGGTGAAGTTTCCACCATCAGTGATGGTTTGGGGAGCCATGTCATCTGCTGGTGTAGGTCCACTGTGTTTTATCAAGACCAAAGTCAGCGCAGCCGTCTACCAGGACATTTTAGAGCACTTCATGCTTCCCTCTGACGACAAGCTTTTTTGAGATGGAAATTTCATTCTCCAGCAGGACTTGGCCCCTGTCCACACTGCCAAAAGTACCAATACCTGGTTCACAAACAACAGTAAGACTGTGCTTGATTGGCAGCAAACTTGCCTGACCTTAACCCCATAGAGAATCTATTATAGAGAATCTATGGGGTATTGTCAAGAGGAAGACGAGAGACCCCAGACGCAACAATACAGACGAGCTGAAGGCTGCTATCAAAGCCACCTGGGCTTCCATAACACGTCAGCAGTGCCACAGGCTGATCGCCTCCATGCCACATTGCCGCATTGATGCAGTAATTGATGCAAAAGGAGCCCGACCAAGTACTGAGTGCATTTACTGAACAGACATTTCAGTAGGATAACATTTCGGATTATAAAAAACATTTTTCAAGCTGTTGTTATAAAGTATTCTAATTTACTGAGATAATGACTTTTGTGTTTTCATTGACTGTAAGCCATAATCATCAACATTAACAGAAATAAATACTTGAAATAGATCCCTCTGTTTGTAATGACTCTATATAATATACGAGTTTCACTTTTTGTATTTAAGAACTGAAATAAATTAACTTTTTGATGATATTCTAATTTAGTGAGAAGTACCTGTATATGCATGTGGATATATTGCCTTATGTGCCTATGTCCCCATGTGTCCCTACACATATATATGTCCACATGCACATAAATATAATTGTGCCTCCACACATATATAGTTGGCCCCCTTATAATAATCCCCCTACTTTTCAGATATGCCCAGGACAAGAAAAGTCTGGGCATGTCAAAAGAAGATGGACAGATGTCCATCTATTGCCTTTGACTATATGCTGACATGGTTAATTACCATGTTAGTAGAGAGTCACACTGCTAGGACAAAAGGATCAAAGAGATCTTTGTCCTGGCAATAGCCGGTGCCTGCAGGGGTCCAGACGCCAGCACTGATATAATCATATCAGTGTGGGCGCCCAGAACTTCAAAGAACCCTGCCACTGGGTGCGCACAGGTGCATACAGGGATGCCTGTGCATGCAGTGTCATTATAACGCCATGTTGGCACTCGCGTCCTGCATGTGTAGCACCCTGAGGACTCGGCTGCTACAGGGGTATTACACCTCAAGCCAGAGGTGTGGTATTCCACTCCCGGGTAAGGATGGAGTGTGAAACTGAGCTAGTAGGCTGCATGCACTACATACATCCCATTTCCGGGGGACAGAACGACGGTACTCCCACCAGTATATGTGCAGGTACGACAGCGTCTGTCCCTGGCTGGAGTGGGAGGGGGGTGGAACATCCCAGTAGTGTAGGGGCAGATAGGGGGAGTAGTCTGGGTAAAGATAGGAGCTCATTGGGTGCTGGTCACCTGAGCTCACACATAGAGGGAATATATAAGGTGGGCACCATCTAGTTGCAGGGAGAAGAAGAGTCTGGGAGAAGAAGAGTCTAGGAGAGCCTGAGCAGAGCAGAGGAGCTCGGCCAGGAGGGCTGACAGGGAGCCGTGGCTCCGGCTGGGCCCAGCTCCAGAACAGAGCCTGCAGAGAGAGAGAGAGGAGTAGGAAGGACCCAGAGAGGAAACAAGAAGAGAACCCCAAGATCCCAGAATAAGGACAGAAGGGTGAAGGGTTGGCGGACAAGGGTACCGGATCCCAAGCTGGCAGAGGCCAAAACAAACCTTAGCCAGGAACCGGAGGTCGTGGTCAGGATCTGCCACGACCCTCACCAAATCCACTAGAAAGGCACACCAAGTATAGGGTCAGGGAGCCCAGAGGAGGGTTGACCACCAAGAGACCCGAGGGAGCCGGCCAAAAGTGGATCCCTGGTGGGAACGGCCAGAGGAAGGGAGAGTCAGAAAGGAGCTCAGAACCACGCTCCGGAATTGCCTGGGGGTTGGCCGAGTCCAGGACCTGGTCGACGCAGCACGGCTCGGGTGGTCACTCAAGGCCAGAGTGACTAAAAGAACACCAGTAAGTAAAAACCCTGAACTGCATCTCCCGACTCTGAGTCTTCTTACTGCACCGTCACAACCCCCACCATCTACACCTGCTGCCCTGAGGCCATACCCCTCCCGTTGGGGGTTATACCATCCCTGCTGCACATATACCACCGGCCTCAGCGGACTGCTCTGCAGCGGCGGCTTCAAAGCCGCACTCAACGGGTGGCGTAGTCGACAATCAAGTTAACATCTACTGCCATAGACTGCCACTTAGTTTGACACCCTGGGCACGGACCGGGTCACCGCCACAAGGACTACTACCCCCATCGAGATCCGGCTCCGGGTATCCCCTACAGCACTGGCCCAGGGGGCGCGTCACATGCACGCCAGGAGGAGGGCAGAGGTTATGGCAGAACTGCAGTGCTTGCACGCTCTACTCTTCTACTTCCCTGCCGGCCTCCACCTGACCTGCTTCTGTTCCTCTCTAGCTCCACGTGTCATCCTTTGCCCGCAGTCCCTTCATCTCCTCTGCTCTCCAGCCTCAGCCCTGCTCCCGTCCTGCACTGTACTCCGCAGCAGCCCCTTCATCCATGTTCCGCTCCTCCTCTCTGTGTCATCCTCTGCCTGCAGTCCCTTCATCTCCTCTGCTCTCCAGCCTCAGCCCTGCTCCCGTCCTGCACTGTACTCCGCAGCAGCCCCTTCATCCATGGCCTCCTCCTCCTCTCTGTGTCATCCTTTGTCCGCAGTCCCTTCATCTCCTCTGCTCTCCAGCCTCAGCCCTGCTCCCGTCCTGCACTGTACTCCGCAGCAGCCCCTTCATCCATGGCCTCCTCCTCCTCTCTGTGTCATCCTTTGCACGCAGTCCCTTCATCTCCTCTGCTCTCCAGCTTCAGCCCTGCTCCCGTCCTGCACTGTACTCCGCAGCAGCCCCTTCATCCATGTTCCGCTCCTCCTCTCTGTGTCATCCTTTGCCCACAGTCCCTTCATCTCCTCTGCTCTCCAGCCTCAGCCCTGCTCCTGTCCTGCACTGTACTCCGCAGCAGCCCCTTCATCCATGGCCCCCTCCTCCTCTCTGTGTCATCCTCTGCCCGCAGTCCCTTCATCTCCTCTGCTCTCCAGCCTCAGCCCTGCACCCATCGTGCACTGTACTAAGTAGCAGCCCCTTCATCCATGGCCCACTCCTCCTCTCTGTGTCATCCTCTGCCCGCAGTCCCTTCATTTCCTCTGCTCTCCAGCCTCAGCCCTGCTCCCATCCTGCATTGTACTCCGCAGCAGCCCCTTCATCCATGGCCCTCTCCTCCTCTCTGTGTCATCCTTTGCCCGCAGTCCCTTCATCTCCTCTGCTCTCCAGCCTCAGCCCTGCTCCCGTCCTGCATTGTACTCCGCAGCAGCCCCTTCATCCATGGCCCCCTCCCAGGGCCGGCTCCAGGTTTTTCTGGGCCCCGGGCGAAAGAGTCTCAGTGGGCCCTTTTAACACATACCACGATTCATGATGCAGAGATACGGCGGAGAAATATATATATATATATATATAGTACACAGGGCCCAGCCTGCCCCCTCATCCTTCACATATGCAGACACGCGCACACACGGTACACAGACATATGCACGCACACACGGTACGCAGACATATGCACGCACACACGGTACGCAGACATATCCACGCACAAACGGTACGCAGACATATGCACGCACACACGGTACGCAGACATATGCACGCACACACGGTACGCAGACATATGCACGCACACACGGTACACAGACATATGCACGCACACACGGTACACAGACATATGCACGCACACACGGTACACAGACATATGCACGCACACACGGTACACAGACATATGCACGCACACACGGTACACAGACATATGCACGCACACACGGTACACAGACATATGCATGCACACACGGTACGCAGACATATGCACGCACACACGGTACGCAGACATATGCACGCACACACGGTACGCAGACACATGCACGCACACACGGTACGCAGACACATGCACGCACACACGGTACGCAGACACATGCACGCACACACGGTACGCAGACACATGCACGCACACACACACGGTACACAGATATGTACACATACAGACATACACACATTTTTACAAAAATTCTTAAAGACATATATAAAACAGACAAATATATATACACAGTCATACACACTGACATTCACATACATGCACTCACACAGACCCATTGCAAATATTTTTAATATGGGGATTGGGGAAGCCTCACTCACCTGTCCCCGGTCCAGTGTCCTGTCCAGCAGCTCCTCTGGTATGGGGCAGTGCAGGGCCCCCGGCGTGTCACAGACTTCATGGCCCTGGAACATCAGAGGGGCCCACTTGCGGTCGGGTCCGGGCCCCTCCCGCCCATCTGTGCAGGACCTCCGCTCCGACGGTGTTTGATTGCTGGCACTCCCCCCGACATGGCCGCGCGCTGTCCGGCTGTGTCTGCTAGTAATGACGCGGCAGGGGCGACACACAAGCACAATTAAAGGTGCAGTGCCGTCGACCCTGCCGCGTCATTACTAGCAGACACAGCCGGACAGCGCGCGGCCGTGTCTGGGGGGAGTGCCGGCAATCAAGCAGCGCCTGCGTCCCTGAACAGGTGCCGAGGAAGCGGCCAGGGCCCCGACAGTGAGTGGGCGGTGGGCCCCTCTGATTTTCCAGGGCCCCGGCACTTGCCCGGGTACGCCGGGTGCTGACGCCGGCCCTGCCCCCTCCTCCTCTCTGTGTCATCCTTTGCCCGCAGTCCCTTCATCTCCTCTGCTCTCCAGCCTCAGCCCTGCTCCCGTCCTGCACTGTACTCCACAGCAGCCCCTTCATCCATGGCCCCCTCCTCCTCTCTCCATGTCCTCCCTATGTGCCGCAGTGGGCAGCCTGTCACACTCTGCTGCTCACCTTCTGACCTGATCTTCTGCCTCTCTTCACCCCACACGACCCCAGCGTTCCTTATGGCTGCAGCACCCACTCTCCTACCATCAAGCACCTGTGGTCACCCTCAAGCAGGATCTTCAGCCTCACAGCACCTGGACTCTGCTAAATATCGCTGCTATTAACCCCTTGTTCTCCGTAGGGATAGTTAGTGATGGGCGGTGGACTCTTATTAATGTATGTATTTTTTTAGGTAAGTGGGTGGGAAGTATAATTAGGTTATTGTGGGGCTAATTATATATTATTATTGTGTACTGTGTTAGTGCGGTAATTAGTAGTATAATAACTGAAGACTTGTGTGTAATAAATATCTTTCATTGATACACGGCTTCATCTCAGTTAGTCGCCGTTCAGTATAGTTTATAGCAAGGGAATCAGAGTACGTAACATGTGAGGTATTAGCCGGATATTGGTTACTGATGGTCAAGGCTGGCATTAATGATTAATATACGGAATACCGCCCTGTAACAAAGGGTAAATTGAAAACGCTTTGCTATCTTCTTATAGCCTTCTCCTGCTTTGTGGCCTCCACCATTTTCATTTTCAGAGTGCTAGGCAGCTGTTTAGAAGAACCCAAGGCTGCGTTTTAATGGCACAAGGTTAGAGGAGGTTTTTATAAATCTGGGAAATTTGCATCACCTGGCCTTTCCTTATGATGATAGTGAACAAGCCATAACCCTAAGGTATGTGCGCACATTGAGTATTTGCTGCAGAAATTTCGGCAACGTTTCTGCATCTCTTGGCAGCAAAAACACAGCGGCTAATTAAGGTCAGAAACCTTGGTCAAACTGAGTCTCCACAATACAGCCGTGATGTAGTGACGTGTTTGTGCCTGCTGTGCACGGAGTCTCAGACTCACAGGCGAAGGCTGAATGGTGGATCAGGGAGCTTTCAACTCCTGATTCACTATTCTATTCAATGGTATCACCGTCACGGGAATGTGGATCTCGCTGAAACTGTGATGATGGGGAAGGAGAGGGAGCCCGATGGCTTGTTGTGGATGTATATAAACAGATGTAAGCAATGATGCTGCTGAATAATTGATACAGTCACTACCTTACCCTATCCTGTACCTAAACAAAGCTGATACTGCCCAACCGCGCAGGTTGGCACTCTAAGGAACAACAATGGCACCTCTGCTCACTGATGGCTGTCCGTCAGATGCCCTGGTTAACTCTGATATATATATCAAAAAAATACACTGATACATTAAATAGGATCGGATATGTCTCAAGGTATATATAAAGGAAAGGGTATGATAGTCATCAGAGAATGTTTCAATAATCTGCCTCAATGCGTTTATCCAACAGGTTCATCAAGAGGCTTGATACAGGGATGATAATTCATGATGTTCAACATAGTGTGCCTAATAGCCAGGTGTCCATGTATAAATATCCCACTTCATCCAAAACCCCTCCCCAGACTAGGAGACCCATTCCCATTCCTAGAGGTGAATTGTCACAGGACATATAGAATGGAGTCTGTCTACAATAATGTACAGCGTCTGTGCTACTTCTCATGAGCTAGAGGTCCTATAATGTCCATCACCTAGTGTGCATGTCTGGAAGTGACGCACTTTACACTGAAACGCCAGATAAACTGATTGCCGCCGCGCCACTCATACCCGTGACTGCGCATGCCTGTAGTTATGCACTCCATGCCAGAGCGCATCTAGGGTCATTGTCAGCGATTGTGCACACCTGGATGTGTGTATTCTATGCCGGAGAGCATTACAGTCTCCTATGTACGACTGTGCATGCGTTCCACTCCGGAGCACATAATGAATTTGGGTTGCGTTCCAGCAATATAGAAAAGTCCTCTATCTGAGATCAGCGTCAAGGGAGACTAAAAACAAGTATTTCACATCCTCCCATCATGCAATAGGCATGTAGATCTACTTTATCACTTCATAAAATATGGGATGGTGGCCCACAAAATATTCCTAAATGGCCAAATTTCACCCCTATTGCATAATTAGAGATACACGAGGAACACCACACTTGTTAGTTACTAAATAGTATAAGTGGGATGTAGCGTCGGCGTCCCTGCCTCCTGCTAGGCAGGGACGCTGTTCCCCTCACCTCTCCGCTCCGTGCCCGGCGTCTTCCTCCCGCTCTGCTGGCAGCGCGCGCTCCTCCCCGGTCACCGTGCTTAGGGCGCGCGCGCGCTCCCCCTCTCTTAAAGAGGCCGCGCACGCCGCTCTAAGGAGTCCCCGGCCAATGGCCGGAGGACCTCTCCATATATAAGGCACCTCCTCCAAGATGGAGGTGCCCGAGCAATGTTGTTGCAAAGCCTTCACTCTGCTTCAGCCCTCAGGTCCCGTTACCAGTTACCTGCCAGATTCCTGCTTGTTACCTGCCAGTCACCTGCCAGATTCCTGCCTGTTACCTGCCAGTCACCTGCCAGATACCTGCTTGATACCTGCCTGATATCCGCTTACCTGCTTGCAAGCCTGCGGTCCGACGGTCTGCGTTCCGACACCTGTCAGTCTGTCTATGGACCAGCCTGTCCGCTCACCTGGGAGCGCTCACCTGCTACCTGCCTACTAGCCTACCTGGAGGCTCTGCCGTCACTTGCCGTGACCACCTGCCTGTCCAGAGACTCTTGCCCGCTCACCTGGGAGCGCACACCTGCTACCTGCCTGCTAGCCTACCTGGAGGCTCTGCCGTCACTTGCAGTGACCACCTGCCTGTCCAGAGACTCTTGCCCGCTCACCTGGGAGCGTCCACCTGCTACCTGCCTGCTAGCCTACCTGGAGGTTCTGCCGTCACTTGCCGTGACCACCTGCCTGTCTAGAGACTCTTGCCCGCTCACCTGGGAGCGTCCACCTGCTACCTGTCTGCTAGTCTACCTGGAGGCGCTGCCGTCACTTGCCGTGACCACCTGCCTGTCCAGAGACTCTTGCCCACTCACCTGGGAGCATCCACCTGCTACCTGTCTGCTAGTCTACCTGGAGGTTCTGCCGTCACTTGCCGTGACTACCTGCCTGTCCAGAGACTCCTGCCCGCTCACCTGGGAGCGCTCACCAGCCACCTGCCTGCTGTACTTCTACCCAGAGACTGTCCCTGTCACTTGCCGTGACTACCTGCCCTTCTACCCAGAGACTGTCCCTGTCACTTGCCGTGACTACCTGCCCGCCTTCCCTGGGTGTCACCCGCTTCCTTACAAGGACTGCCCCTTTGTATAGTTGCTCTGTGGTTCCACCTCCCAGACCCGTTACAGTTTGCTCGGGCCATGGAACCCGGTGGCACCCAAGCTCCCTCGCTCTCGGACCTATGTCATGAACTGTCCCAGCAGAGGTCCCAACAGGAGTCCATCCTGAGTCACCTGCGGAATGTCAACTCTCGCCTGGACACTCTGACTGCTCCACCAGCAACCACCGCTAGTGTCATGACTCGCAACCCGGCAGCGCCGCTGCCCACCAATACCATGGTATCCTGCCCCGGACCCCGGCTTTCTGCACCTCCTCGCTTTGGAGGCGATCCCGCTCAAGCTCGGGGCTTCATAAACCAGTGCACCCTGCACTTTGAACTCCTGTCCCACCAGTTTATCTCCGACCGGGCCAAAGTAGCCTTCTTTATGTCCCATCTCACGGGGGAGGCACTGGCTTGGCTAAATCCTCTATGGGAGAGAGGAGACCCCTGGTGTCCGACCTGCCAGCCTTTCTCACGGCTTTCCGGAAAGTCTTCGACGAACCCGGACGGAAGACCTCATCCGCATCATCTCTGCTACGCCTCCATCAAGGAAATCTCACCGTGGGTCAATATGCCATACGGTTCCGTACCCTTGCTTCGGAGCTGGCCTGGGATAATGACGCCCTGGTGTCTGTCTTCTGGGAGGGTCTGTCCGGCCGTATTAAAGATGAACTCGCCGGTCGGGACATTCCTACCACTCTCGACGACTTAATAACACTTGACATCCGGTTCCAGGAGCGCGCCAAAGAGGTCACCCGTGAGAGGAGGTTTCCACGTCTAGCCCCTACCTTCCAGAAACCCGTCACTCCCTCCGTTACTCCCCAGGCACACTCACCTGAACCTATGCAGGTCGACCAGACCAAGATGGTCAAAACCCGTCAAGACTTACGCCGTGCCGAGGGGAGCTGCTTCTACTGTGGCAGTAAGGAGCACCGGATCCGTTCCTGCCCAGAGAGGTCGGGAAACGCCTGTGTCTAGGATCGCTCAGAGAGGTCGCCCTAGAGAAAAGTAAACCCTCTCCATCCCTGATGCTGTCAGTCTCTATCATCTGCGGAGAGAACCGCTATTTTGAACTGGCTCAACTTGACTCAGGAGCTGCTGGAAATCTCATCTCTCAATCCCTGGTAGAAAAATACCGTATTCCCACCAAACCTCTGGCCGTACCTTTATCTGTGGCCGCCGTGGATGGGGGCCTCTTACCACATCCCATCCAACTCATCACCGAATCTCTAACTCTACAGGTGGGAATGCTGCATTCTGAGAGCATCTCCTTTCATGTTCTGCCTGGACTCTCTCACGCACTCTTGCTAGGCCTACCTTGGCTCCAGAAACATGCACCCGTGCTTGAATGGCAGACCGGAGAAGTCCTTCGCTGGGGACAGGACTGCCATAAGACTTGTCTAGTTCCCGTTCATCCTGCTCGTCCTTCTCCTACCCCAGTCAATCTACCCGGTCTACCGGTTCCCTATTGGTCTTATGCGGATGTCTTCAATAAAAAAGAAGCAGAGACATTACCCCCTCATAGACCATACGACTGCCCGATCGACTTGATACCCGGCTCTACTCCTCCCCGTGGGCGTATCTACCCTTTGTCCGCTGCAGAGACCCCGTCCATGTCAGAATATATTGAGGAGAATCTGGCCCGGGGATTTATTCGGAAATCTACCTCCCCGGCGGGAGCAGGCTTCTTCTTCGTCAAAAAGAAGGACGGCTCACTCCGTCCATGTATAGATTATAGAGGCCTTAACCAGATTGCAGTGAAGAATAAATACCCCCTCCCGCTCATTGCTGAATTATTTGACCGTCTGAGGGGGGCTAGAATCTTCACCAAACTGGATCTCCGTGGGGCGTATAACCTGGTCCGTATCCGTCAGGGGGATGAGTGGAAGACGGCATTCAACACCCGGGACGGCCACTATGAGTACCTTGTAATGCCCTTCGGTCTCTGTAACGCTCCTGCCATCTTTCAAGAGTTGGTCAATGACATCTTCCGTGACCTTCTCTACTCCTGCGTGGTTGTGTACCTGGACGACATCTTGGTCTTCTCTCCGGACCTTCCTACTCACCCGAGGGATGTTCGTCAGGTCCTGCTCAGGCTCAGGCAGAACCACCTCTACGCTAAATATGAGAAGTGCATCTTTGAGCAGACCTCTCTTCCATTTCTGGGCTACATAATCTCTCAGACCGGCCTACAAATGGATCCTGAGAAACTGTCTGCCATCCAGAAGTGGCCCCGACCAGAGGGGTTGAAGGCTATTCAGCGGTTCCTGGGCTTCGCCAACTATTACCGCCTCTTCATACCGCACTACTCTTCCCGGACTGCCCCTATCTCTGCGCTCAACCGTAAGGGTACTAATCCCAGAGAATGGCCGCCCGAAGCAGAGGAAGCCTTTCTTTCCTTAAAACAGGCTTTCTCCTCCGCCCCGGTGCTGCATCGTCCGGACGGCAACAAACAATTCTTCCTAGAAGTTGACGCTTCCTCCTCCGGAGCCGGGGCGGTACTTACCCAAAAATCATCTTCCGTAAGAATGGTAACCTGCGGCTTTTTCTCCAAACTCTTCTCCTCTTCTGAGCGCAATTATTCTATAGGAGACCGAGAATTATTGGCCATTAAGCTGGCACTGGAGGAGTGGCATTACCTGCTCGAGGGGGCTCTTCACCCGGTAATAATTTACACAGACCACAAGAACTTGGCCTATCTCCAGAACGCCCAGAGACTTAACCCGCGCCAAGCCCGGTGGTCCTTGTTTTTTGCCCGCTTTGATTTCGTTCTTCATTTTCGCCCGGCTGACAAAAACATCAAAGCTGACGTCTTGTCCCGATCCTTCCTGGTGTCTGATCTTGAGGAGGAGCCTAAACACATCATCGATCCCGCCAGAGTAATGCAGGTGGCCCCCGTGAGTCTAAATCGTCTCCCTCCCGGTAAGACGTTCGTAACGGTACCTGATCGGGAGAAGATCCTACACTGGGGTCACTCGTCTAAGCTAGCTGGCCACGCCGGTCAGAAAAAGACCCTCCAGCTTATTACCCGGCTCTACTGGTGGCCTACCCTGCACAAGGACGTAATAGACTTTGTTTCTGCCTGTGTGTCCTGCGCCCGCAACAAGGTTCCGAGACACCTGCCAGCTGGTCGCCTTCTTCCTCTTCCAGTAACTGCTGCCCCCTGGCAGCATATAGCTATGGACTTCATAACAGATCTCCCTGTCTCTGCCGGTTGTACGGTCATTTGGGTGGTCGCTGACCGCTTTTCCAAAATGGCTCATTTCATTCCCCTGCCAGGCTTCCCGTCTGCACCCGAGCTGGCTAAAGACTTTATCCGCCACATCTTCCGTCTCCATGGCCTGCCCCTCCACATCGTGTCGGATCGTGGGGTTCAGTTCACCTCACGCTTCTGGAGAGCCACATGTAAGCTGCTAGACGTCACCCTGGACTTCTCCTCCGCTTACCACCCACAGTCCAATGGTCAAGTGGAGCGGATCAATCAGATCCTGACCAGTTACCTCCGGCACTTCGTTAATGCCCACCATTCAGACTGGGTGGATCTCCTACCATGGGCCGAATTCTCTTACAATAATCACGAGAGCGAATCTTCCTCCAAATCCCCGTTTTTTGTAGTCTTCGGTCAGCATCCTCGGATCCCATTTCCCGTCTCCACCTCGGTGGACAATCCGGCTGCGGAATCTCTCGTTAGCAAATTTTCCTCCATTTGGCAGAGTACCTGATCCGCACTCCTTCAGTCATCCGAGCGGATGAAAAAACACGCTGACAAAAAACGCCTGGATCCTCCACAATTCCATCCTGAGATAAAGTCTGGCTCTCGTCCAAGTATGTCCGGCTCAAGATTCCTTCCTACAAGTTAGGGCCTCGGTTCATCGGCCCACTGGAGGTTATCAAACAGATCAACCCGGTGGCCTATAAATTGAAACTCCCGGCCAACTTGCGGATCCCTAACTCCTTCCATGTATCTCTCCTCAAACCCGTGGTACTTAACTCTTTTTCCAAGTCTACAGGTACGCCTCCTGCTCCGGTTTCCGCTGAAAACGAGTTTGAGGTAGAGAACATTCTGGCCACCAAAAGGGTAAGAGGAAAGACCTTTTTTCTAGTAGATTGGAAGGGGTTTGGTCCTGAGGAGAGAACATGGGAGCCCCGGGAGAACATACATGCCCCTCTCATCCTTGGTAAATTTCTGTCTGGCCTAAAAAAGGGGGGGCCTAAAGGGGGGGGTACTGTAGCGTCGGCGTCCCTGCCTCCTGCTAGGCAGGGACGCTGTTCCTCTCACCTCTCTGCTCCGTGCCCGGCGTCTTCCTCCCGCTCTGCTGGCAGCGCGCGCTCCTCCCCTGGTCACTGTGCTTAGGGCGCGCGTGCGCGCTCCCCCTCTCTTAAAGGGGCCGCGCGCGCCGCTCTAAGGAGTCCCCGGCCAATGGCCGGAGGACCTCTCCATATATAAGGCACCTCCTCCAAGATGGAGGTGCCCGAGCAATGTTGTTGCAAAGCCTTCACTCTGCTTCAGCCCTCAGGTCCCGTTACCAGTTACCTGCCAGTCACCTGCCAGATTCCTGCTTGTTACCTGCCAGTCACCTGCCAGATTCCTGCCTGTTACCTGCCAGTCACCTGCCAGATACCTGCTTGATACCTGTCTGATATCCGCTTACCTGCTTGCAAGCCTGCGGTCCGACGGTCTGCGTTCCGACACCTGTCAGTCTGTCTATGGACCAGCCTGTCCGCTCACCTGGGAGCGCTCACCTGCTACCTGCCTGTTAGCCTACCTGGAGGCTCCGCCGTCACTTGCCGTGACCACCTGCCTGTCCAGAGACTCTTGCCCGCTCACCTGGGAGCGCTCACCTGCTACCTGCCTGCTAGCCTACCTGGAGGCTCTGCCGTCACTTGCCGTGACCACCTGCCTGTCCAGAGACTCTTGCCCGCTCACCTGGGAGCGCTCACCTGCTACCTGCCTGCTAGCCTACCTGGAGGTTCTGCCGTCACTTGCCGTGACCACCTGCCTGTCCAGAGACTCTTGCCCGCTCACCTGGGAGCGTCCACCTGCTACCTGTCTGCTAGTCTACCTGGAGGCTCTGCCGTCACTTGCCGTGACCACCTGCCTGTCCAGAGACTCTTGCCCGCTCACCTGGGAGCATCCACCTGCTACCTGTCTGCTAGTCTACCTGGAGGTTCTGCCGTCACTTGCCGTGACCACCTGCCTGTCCAGAGACTCTCGCCCGCTCACCTGGAAGCGCTCACCAGCCACCTGCCTGCTGTCCTTCTACCCAGAGACTGTCCCTGTCACTTGCCGTGACTACCTGCCCTTCTACCCAGAGACTGTCCCTGTCACTTGCCGTGACTACCTGCCCGCCTTCCCTGGGTGTCACCCGCTTCCTTACAAGGACTGCCCCTTTGTATAGTTGCTCTGTGGTTCCACCTCCCAGACCCGTTACATGGGATATAACTGATAAGAAATAATTCTGATATAGAAGCTCAGATATTTCGATGAAGTAAAACAATATGTGAACCTCATTCACAGGGAACTGAGTAGCAATGGGTAGAGTATAAAATCCAAAAATGTAATCCAGAATGGGGCTGTATTCACACAAAAGAGGCATAGGAAATTTGCTCATTGAGTCACTTAGTGGCTAGTGAATAATGTCTAAAAATCCACTCACTTTCCTTTTTGAGGATACATCTATTGTGATCACCTCCTCTCACGTTGGGATTAACCATCTCAATGATACAAAAGGAGATGTCTCCGGTTTCACATCTATGTACACTGTTCATGAGTCTCGCTAATGGGATGTCCTGACCATGGCGTGTATCGCGCAAATGCCCCTCTCCCCCACCCTCCTAACTAACTAACTCTTGGTCGTGCATACATAATCTAGGGGGCAGGTGCAAGTGGCCATATATGCAAGTCCTGAGGTTTTACAGTTGGAATAGTCCTTCTAGAAAAAGGAGGAACTCGAGAAAGATTTGCATGGTCTCATCCAATTACATGTACAACGTTCTCCACATATAAAGAAACCGCAAACTCTTCTATCTAAGCAAGTCCCCTTGGGTGCAGGTTTTTTATAGAAACTATGCACTAAACGGTCCCTAATTGAACGACCCTTTCTGAAAGTTATTGTGAGAGTAGATCACACAGCACCCTCAGGTCCGGGTCCACCACAAGTATATCCCAGTGTTTTCTGAGGATATTAAAGATACGGTCACTCTGATTGTCACAAGTTCCTATTACTTGTGTTATCCCATCTTTTTCTTGCTCTCTTGGTTAGGTATGGAGGAGTGTCTGTCTCTCCCGTTTTTCTGCAAACAACTGTGTGAAATTCAAAATGTATTGTGGATACCTTTTTCCTTGAATTTGGTGTTCATGTCTATTGCCTGTATATTAAAATCTGTGACATTAGAACAGTTCCTTCTCAACTGTAAAAATTGTCCCTTGGGTATTCCTTTTTTTGGGGGATGGGGTGGTGACTATCCCACTTCAATAGTTTATTAGTGCTTGTAGGTTTAGGGTAGATGAGTGTCCCTAGGGTCCCATCCCGTTATTTCTTGATTAGTACATCCAGGAAAGGCAACTGGTTATAATTAACCTCTGATGTAAATCTAAGGCCCACTCTATTGATGTTGATTTCCCTGACAAATTCAAGAAATTGTTCACTCGTCTCTGACCAGAAGATAAAATTGTCCTGAATATATCTATACCATACCCCAATATATGGATGCCACCACTTATAATCATCCCTGAATATTGTGGTTTCCTCCCATCAGCTCAAACCTAGATTAGCATATGATGGGGCACAGGGGCTCCCCATCGCAGTACCCCTGAGCTGGTGAAGAACTTCCTGTCAAAAAGAAAGAACTTATGAACAAGAGTGTATTTAAGAAGATTCTCCATGAAGTCATTATTTCTGCTACACTCTATTGATCTCGATTTCAAGAAATGTCTTACTCCTCTGATATCATCCTCATGCGGTATATTACTGTACAAAGCCTCGATATCTAGTAAAGCCTGCTCCCCTACATGCATGTATACATGCTCGAGGGTATACATGGAGGGGAGCAGGCAGAGAGAAAACAAATTCCAGAGGACTTATTCCAACTGCATTACCTCAGGCGGTACTGTGGGAACATTATACTATGTGGGGGCATCATATATACTGCATAAGGGGCATAATGGGGGCATTACACTGTGTGGGGGCATCATACATCCTGCATAAGGGGCATAATGGGGGCATTACACTGTGTGGGGGCATCATACATCCTGCATAAGGGGCATAATGGGGGCATTACACTGTGTGGGGGCATCATACATACTGCATAAGGGGCATAATGGGGGCATTACACTGTGTGGGGGCATCATACATCCAGCATAAGGGGAATAATGGGAGCATTACACTGTGGGGGGCATCATACATACTGCATAAGGGGCATAATGGGAGCATTACACTGTGGGGGGCATCATACATCCTGCATAAGGGGAATAATGGGGGCATTACACTGTGGGGCCAGTAACGGGGTCCTGTACTATGAGAACAATATGTTTCCTCCCTTCCTGTCTCCATAGTTGGGTCGTATGTATCTATTACAGGAAACAGAACAAAACCTTATGATTCTTATAAAGGGGCAACACAAGACCCCAAAAGAGTCTCCGTGCTGAAGGGGTTAATGCCCCCTGCGCCCAGTAATGGGGGGTCTCCACATACCTCCACCTGCAGAGCTGCCACCACATATATGGCTGCTCTGTGCGCACAGGAGCTGTGATGAGGTCACAGGAGGGGAGGAGTCAGGGGTCACATGATCAGGGGCCTCAGTGGATGCAGGACTCTGCTGTGCTGGTTGTCATAGTGCTGGATGAGCTGAAATTTATGTGTGGGGTCAGGAGGGGTTTACAGTGTGGATGTAGCAGAGCCGCTCACTGCTGTCAACAACGTTGTCAGAGTATTACGCCACTTTTACGGACTCACAATAAAACATACAAAAATGAAACCAAAATGGATTTTCCTGGGAAATATGTTAAGGAACATCCTTTCCAGGTTAATGGCTTGTATATAAGGCAAAATAAATAACCAAAAACAAAAATACTCCTCCACACCTTCAGCTATGTTCACACACAGCGTTTTTGATGCATTTTTGCACTTTTGCATTGCTTTCAACTGTGAAAAATACATTCACCAGTAAATAACATTTTACAACCTTATCTGGCCATGTGGTGTGTGAGATATGATCAGACACATCCATACAGTGCTGAAAAGACTTGGGAACAGCATGGGGAAGACCACTGGAAGCATCTCTGACTCCCAGGTCAGACGTGATCCTATATTACAGCGGTAATAATACAGACATTTTTGGCAACGTGACAAATATTAAACTCCATTTAAAATGGGCAAGGCGCGTGACAAGGGAGGGGGAAGTGGACATGCACGCCGAGGCCGTGGGCAACATGAAACTGTGCCTGCTGAGGGAGCACAACAGGCACCCAATCAAGTCAAACTACCTTCCTGTCCCAATTTCTAGGGGTCCGCGTAATACCACTCTTGAAGCCAGAGCAGTGTGAAAAGGTTGTTGGTTGGTGTTAGGAAAACTAACACTTCCTTACTTTAGTAAGGGTACGGTGAGAATAGAGACGAAAACAATCTTGAATTGTGTGGATAAAACAAAAGCTTATTTAATGTTCATTCAAAAGTGATTACAAAAATGAAGAAATATAGTTCATAGCACGCAAAAAGAAGAATCAGGTTAGAAGAGAGAAAGGAAACAATTATAGGTTCTTACGTATCCAGTATGGAAGCATGATCCGTGCTGGAGATACCCGAGGAATGAGTGATCTCCCCCATGTCTGGCTCTGCTTATATACCATCTCGCCTCATAGACATACATTGGAGAATATTTTTACAGTTTCATAACCCAATATGGCGACTTGCTGGTATATTAGTAGCTTCTACCATATTAGAACAAAACTAGTAGCTTGTGACATATGCATTTTGGCTACGTGCACATCACCTCATGTTGGTATATTTTAAACATATGGCTAGTGACCTTTAAGGATCATTAGTTATCTCCAAATAACCCATATAGACAAGAGTCCTATAGGTTTGACAAACTGAACAGGTTTCTACCAAGGTCCCAGAATAACTGCACATTCTTTCTCTATATTTGAATCTAAGCATGGTTAGAGCCTAAGCATGTTAAAGCTTATGTATATATATTTTTCTATCATAAGAAATTAATATTTTACAGTCCCCCCTGATTATGATTTAAAAAATATCATAATCAATCCTAAACTCATTCTCTCACCATTCGTATCACATTCATTCTTTATTCTGAAAACCTTGTATCGACACCTGTATTGAATGTCATCTGAGTTCCCAAAAACTTCTGAATTAAAAATAAAAATTCACTCAAAAAGTTATATTTTTTCTTTTTAACATTTCTCTTAAAATATCATCTTCCTTTTTCATTTCTGTCTTTATTTTTTTGTATATTTTCTTAATTTTACACATGATAAAAATCTGATTAACAATACACAGCAAGATCCAAATAAATATGATTATGATTGGATTTGTTAATACGCTTCCTGCAGCCATTTTCGCTGAAGACTGTGACCAACTAGTTACTGATCTTCCTAGATTTTTCCACCAAGATGAGCCTGACATACTTGTCCACTCATGTTCAATATCATCTAAATGACCTTGTTCATGTCCAAATACAATTTCAGCTTCTTTTAGTTGTTTTGTTAACAAACCTTTGTCTTTATTTATCTCATTTGTCCACATATTCCAAGGAAAATTATTTATTTGGCACAAATTGAACTGTATTGAAAGGATTTTCAGATTTCTTGTCCCTATTGATGTAATATTAATACTTCCTACCTACTTGGAGATATTTTTCACATTTCCCTCCATACAATATAAACCTATGGTCAGATTTTCAGCATGTACACAAGATGAGAAGAATGCAGAAACAACTTCATTTTCTGATATAACTTGGAAACAAATTTTGTTCAAGCTTATTGGGGTCAACAAGTCATGTATCGTGTGCACATTCTCAACTCTGGCATGACATGAGGTATGATTATGGAAACATGAGTTATAAATGACTTTATCCTGTCCAGGTAGACACATTACCTTAGAAACAAAATGTACAGTGGGTACGGAAAGTATTCAGACCCTTTTACATTTTTCATTCTTTGTTTCATTGCAGCCATTTGGAGAATTCTAAAAAGTTAATTTTTTTAAAGTACACTCTGCACCCCATCTTGACTGAAAAAAAAACAGAAATACAGACAGTTTTGCAAATTTATTAAAAAAGAAAAACTGAAATATCACACGTGCATAAGTATTCAGACCCTTTGCTCAGTATTGAGTAGAAGCACCCTTTTGGGCTAGTACAGCCATGAGTCTTCTTGGAAAAGATGCAACAAGTTTTTCACACCTGCATTTTGGGATCCTCTGCCATTTTTCCTTGCAGATCCTCTCCAGTTCCATCAGGATGAATGGTAAACGTTGTTGGACAGCCATTTTCAGGTCTCTCCAAAGATGCTCAATTGGGTTTAGGTCAGGGCTCTGGCTGGGCCAGTCAAGAATGGTCACAGAGTTGTTCTGAAGCCACTCCTTTGTTATTTTAGCTGTGTGCTTAGGGTCATTGTCTTGTTGGAAGGTGAACCTTCGGCCAAGTCTGAGTTCCAGAGCACTCTGGAAGAGATTTTCATCCAGGATATCTCTGTACTTGGCCGCATTCATGTTTCCTTCAATTGCAACCAGTCATCCTGTCCCTACAGCTGAAAAACACCCCCATAGCATGATGCTGTCACCACCATGTTTCACTGTTGGGATTGTATTAGGCAGGTGATGAGCAGTGCCTGGTTTTCTCCACACATACCGCTTAGAATTATCACCAAAAAGTTTTATCTTCATCTCATCAGACCAGAGAATCTTTTTCCTCATAGTCTGGGAGTCCTTCATGTGTTTTTGAGCAAACTCTAATAAATTTGCAAAAATTTCTACATGTCTGTTTTTTTTCAGTCAAGATGGGGTGCAGAGTGGACTTTAATGAGAAAAAAATGAACTTTTTAGAATTTACCAAATGGCTGCAATGAAACAAAGAGTGAAAAATATAAAGGGGTCTGAATACTTTCTGTACCCACTATAACCATGAAAAAATGTCTAATTGTTCAGTGTTTGTACCATCAAATGCAAAATCTGTGTACTGTAATAGATAATATAGTAATTGTGTATTACTAACAGGAATGCCCAGAACAGTTATAGGAACCATGGTTTCTTCTCTTCCCGATATTGGGATTAGTGATGTTCCCATACAAATGTTCTGTTCACATCCTAACCACGTATTTACCCACAAATCTGTATGATTTAATGCAAAATTATATTCTGTAGGCAAATTTCTCATTATTCCTAAAGGTGTAATTCCACTTTGCAATGCCTGTGCAATCATTTTCAGATTGGTGGAGTATTCAATCTGAATTTCTAGACATGCTCCGGCCATTGGGATTCCTGTTCACTTTCTATTAGAGCTAAAGTAGCATCTTGTAGATGTGACACTGAAGATCCCAACACAGCAGCAGTGTTCAAAACCATCTTCTCAAGGAGTTGATTCAAACTTTTCTGAATTTTTACCCCTTTACATCCAATATACCCAATATTTTCCAAATCTGATTTAAGTGTATGAATGTCCATAGTATTAATTAAACTTCCCACTGTTCCTAATCCCCCCCAAAATACCTTCTAATATCCCCCTCTTACTTCTAACATGTGTTGAAGATCTTTTCCCAAACCATTGTTCTATTTCCATCTCCATGTTGATGAGATGTGATTGACATTTGGGATATCTGGATGAGATTTTCAAGTTAGACATATCAAAAGTCCAGACTATAGTTATCAACACTCCATCTCTTAATAGAGGTTTAGATTGTAATTGATTGATTTGGAAAGGAGTAGATGGTTGAAACCTTGTCTGTGTACATACATTATCTACTGCTGACCAAACATTTACATCTTTACATTGTTTTTAATTATTTTTAGTTAAAACGCAACATTGGTAAAGTCCAGAATCCTTAGGAGATGGATTATCTAGAGAAAAAACTAAATTCTTATCCAACCATCTCACATTCCCGTATTGACTTCTATGTATAACATTTGTTGGACCATTTGAAAAACTTCCCAAAAATAATTTGTTTCTGGTCCATGTTAACAAAGACTCGGGAGGTAACTCTAACCTTGTGTTGCATTTCAATTAAAGAGGAGACATATTTTCTTGACTATGTACTGCTTGCGGTGCAACCCTTCCTTCTGGAGTGATAGTACTTGTTACTGTAAAAACTACAGATACCTGTACTTGTACTGATTCTCTGGTTATCTGGAAATTCCATGTTTTTACCCAATCTTCATCTTCTTCTGTAATAGAAAGTAATGAAGGATCCAAAATTTTCCCCAAAAGTTGTATCTTTAACACAATCTCTGTTTCGGATGTTCTAACTGTCCCTTTTGTGATCATATCATTAGTAATATCACCCAACCACACAGCTTTCTCTTCACCTCTTATCTCTATATTCCAGTATAACACATCTGTAGGATTACATTCCCATGTGCCTGTATTATTATAATGTATATAATCTCCTTGTAACTGTGTAAATTTAGACTTAGGTCCTGTGGCAGCATGTAATATTAAATGTCGTGTATGAAGTGTAGCTCAATACAGCATTTTACACCATAACCCATGCAAATGTTTCCAGTAATATCTACTGAATCGTCCGGTATGTCTTCATCTATTAGATTTTGTATACTTGATCCTCTTGGTTTGTAAACTTTGTAAAGTTCCTTTGATATGCCCATTCACTTCACTAGTATTTGCTCCATGATATAAAATGTCTTCTGCGTAGATCAGAATTGAAATAGTACAAAGTAGCAGAAATGTGGTTCTCATCAGATAATAGCTTTTCCTGGGAAACTTTTTCTTTTCTTGAAGGATTGGTGTTGAATCCCTTCCATCCATCAAGGACATGGTATTCCGTATTCCAGCTCTTATTGGAATCCATTTCTTCCTAAAAGAAATGCAGTATCATTATTTTGTAATATACAATTTGCATTGATCAACATGTACCCACAATTTTTGTTGTCTGTGGATATTTTTAACCACGTTGGATGCTGGTTGCACTAGGATCATAACTCATCCCATGGTGTCGATTATTTCAAAGGGACCTTCCCAGTTACTTTCCCAAGGTCCACTCTTCCTGAAAGTTTTAATCATGACTAGAGCCCCTTTTTTGAATTTGGATTCATATGGTGGCTCCATCCTCTGCATTCTTGATGCAGCATGTGGAAGAATGGTTTTCAAGTTTTCCTGCAACAATTGCAACCATTTGAACCTTGCAACACCATCTTTTTGAGGTGTGGACAAAAATGGTTCATGTTGGAAAATCAATGGCATTTTCCTTCCTGTCATTAGTTCAGAAGGAGTAAACTGAGTTGTGGAGGAAGTTGTTCCTCTAACACTCAACAGTACAAAAGGTACTGCATCCACCCAAGTATTACCTTTGTCCAATAACATTTTGGCAATTCTGGATTTTATTGTCTTATTCATCCTTTCCACAATACCAGCAGACTGTGGATGGTAAGGTACATGAAACTGTTGTTGTACCCCTAGAATAGTACAAACCCCTCAATAGTGACCCCTCTCTGTCCACTTCTATGGGTGCAGTGTGTGACCCCGCTCCGTCTACTTCTATAGGAGCAGTGGTGTAAGGTGTGACCCTGCTCCATACATTAGAAACTGTATCTAATCCCATCCTGTATGATACACTCTGCTGAGCTCAATATCTAACCCCATACAGGACTACACTTAGTCCTGTATCTAATAGCAGCATGTCTTACTCTAAGCATATCTAAACGCGCATGTGATACAGTCCACATATCTAACCCCAGTTTATGATACAGCGAGCAGCACCATCTATCAGGATCAGCTCTGCCGGCCGTCCTCAGTGACACTGTACTTGTCAGTATCGCTGGCGGTCTCCAACAAAATGTGCGATATTCCCCAGACCGGTGTATTTAATCCCGTCATTGTGTGCAATACGCCCCGGACTGGTGTATCTAATCCCATCATGTGATACACTACACTGAGCCCTATATCTAGATATGTGTAGTGTATCATGTGCTGTGAATAGTCCCACTGTAACACTCCGTATTGTTATGGTAAATATTTATACTTTGATTTGATTATTATTTTAGACAATTAAATCTACCTACTGTATTTTTTGGACTATAAGACGCACCCTTATATTTTGGGGTGGAAAATAGAAAAAAATATTTTTTATAATATGGGGGTCCATCTTATAGTCTGAATAGGTATGGTATCTTACCTGGGGGGCAGTGGAGCGAGGGTCACAGGAGGCAGGGTCCCTCAGGAAGTTGGCGGCTGCAGCAGAAGAGGTCAGATGCTGTGAAGCCTGTGCCGGGCCGGGGCCTGTGCCTGGCTAAGGCCCTCAGCCTGGCCGATTCCTGTGCTGGGGCCTGTGGCTAGGGCTTAGGCCTCTGGCTGGGGCTGAGGCCTCTGGCTAGGGCTGAGGCCTCTATATGGGGCTGAGGCCTCTGGCTAGGGCTGAGGCCGGGGCCTCGGGCTGGGGCCTGTAGCGGACTGAGCCCGGGGCCTTGGACTGGGGCCTGTAACGTGCTGAGGCCGGGACCTCGGGCTGGTGCCTGTACCGGTCTGCGGCAGATGCCGGGCAGTGAGCGGCGAATCAGTGCGGACTGAGCAGGTTTCCGGTGTGCGCGGCCATCTTCCTAGAGCTGTGAGCTACAGGAAAATGGCTGCCGGAGCTACGGTCTGAACATGTGCCGGCTCGGGCGGCCATTTTCCTGTATATCACAGCTCTAGGAAGATGGCTGCGCACACCGGAAACCTGCGCAGGCTGCACTGCCTCGCCACCCGACACCGCTCACAGCCCGACACCGGCCCCAGCCCCAGCACCGGCCGGGCACAGGTTCCGGTCCCTGCCCCAGCCGCTCTGCCTCACCTCTGCTGCCGCTGACGCTGCTACCACGACCGCGATCCTGGAGGGCCCTGCAATCCCACTTTACCACCACCGTAGGTAACGTTCAGACCATAAGACGCACCCCCAATTTTCCTCCCAAATATTGGGAGAAAAAAGTGTGTCTTATGGGCCGAAAAATACCGTATATATTTTTGATAATTTAACATTTTAATATTAGTCTTATAAGTGTTACTCATAAAAGCGATAACACGGCATTGTATGAAATATACAGCTGTCTTTGTGTTAAGCTTTCCTACTTTGTTTTTAAAAGTATAGTAAATTGGACAGAGCTAGCTTTCAAGGACTGTTATTTCCAATTAAAATACTTTCTTTCTTAGGTAATGTTACCCACCCCTTTCTTCTGGGGTGTAATAAAATACTTGTTGCTTGGGTTCTGAGGGCAGACAAGAATTGTACACTCAGAAACTGGCTGTGTGTTATTTTATTTCTCCGATGCATCGTATTTATTTATTTAATTTGAACCAAAAATGGCAGATTTGGAGATAATTATCTCAATCCAAATTCTTGGAAGGGCTACCACGACAGTATCTAACCCCAGCTTATGATTAGAGATGAGCGGTGTTCGACTCGAACTGTTCGCCAATCTCAAATTCGAGCTGTTTTGGGCGGTGTTCGAGCCGTTCGGCGAACACGAACGATTTGAAAAAAATTCAGCTGTTCGAGGTTATGTTCGATAACTGTTCGTGCACCAAAATCATAACTGGATTTTTTCTCAGTAATGCTGAAAATTAATGTTAATACGCAGTTTGAGTGTACAGCGGGGCGGGGGGAGGGGCAGGGGATGGATCTCTGCAGGAATAATGAAGATCTCCATTTTTTTTCTCTTTCCCGCATTTACAGTGGGGAGGTCCAATCTGTCAGCCTATCAGCAGCGCACACACGGAGCGAACTGCTTTTTTTCACACAAGCAAGGGCATGTGTCATTGGCAGTGTATGTCACATGTCCTTGCCCTATAAGACCCAGACATTTTCCCCGTCGCCACCATTTTCTCACTGCTGCAGCTGCGCGTTAGACGGCACCGCTGTTGATGTGTGCGCTATACTTTGTTAATTTCAAGCCAATTTTCGCACAAATCTACAGATAGCTTAGGAGTAGGGAATAGTTGTGATTGCAGTCCTTTTAAGGACTAGGTTACATCATTTCCTACGGCTTTTATCAGGCAGGTCTGTGCTCTTAAATAGATAGGTTGGGAGTAAAGACTAATTTTAATTGCAGTCCTTTTCAGGGCTAGGTTACATCAGTTCCTATCACTTTTATCAGGCAGGTCTGTGCTCTTAAATAGATTGGTTGGGAGAAAAGACTAATTGTAATTGCAGTCCTTTTCAGGGCTAAGTTACATCAGTTCCTATCACTTTTTGCAAGGCAGGTCTGTGCCAGTGCTGTGCAAGTTTTTTTCACAGCATTTGGCTTAATCTAGCAAAGCAAATCCTTTTTGTCCTCTTGCAGTGTGTGTTAGTCAGTGGAGAAGCCTATCTGTGTTGCAAGCTACACCACCTGTGTATAGAATACAATTTTTTTTACTACACATAGTGAAATAAAACCTTTTGGGCATAGCATCATTCTATTAGTTCATCTATACTAACCTCCATCAGGTTGCAAATTCAATATAATGTTTTTCTGCATCTAGCTCTGAAAAACTATTTCGGCTTCTAGCAGTGTGTGGGACTTGTTCTATTAGTCCATCTATACTAACCTCCACCAGGTTGCAAATTCAATATAATTTTTTTCTGCATCTAGCTCTGAAAAAATATTTCGGCTTGTAGCAGTGTGTGGGACTTGTTCTATTAGTCCATCTATACTAACCTCCATCAGGTTGCAAATTGAATATAATTTTTTTCTGCATCTAGCTCTGAAAAAATATTTCGGCTTGTAGCAGTGTGTGGGACTTGTTCTATTAGTCCATCTATACTAACCTCCATCAGGTTGCAAATTCAATATAATTTTTTTCTGCATCTAGCTCTGAAAAAATATTTCGGCTTCTAGCAGAGTGTGGGACTTGTTCTATTAGTCCATTTATACTAACCTCCATCAGGTTGCAAATTCAATATAATTTTTTTCTGCATCTAGCTCTGAAAAAATATTTCGGCTTGTAGCAGTGTGTGGGACTTGTTCTATTAGTCCATCTATACTAACCTCCATCAGGTTGCAAATTCAATCTAATTTTTTTCTGCATCTAGCTCTGAAAAAATATTTTGGCTTCTAGCAGTGTGTGGGACATGTTCTATTAGTCCATCTATACTAACCTCCAGCAGGTTGCAAATTCAAAATTATTTTTATCTCCATCTAACCCAGCCAATACTTTTGGGCTAATACCACAGTTTGGCCACTCAGCTCTGCTCGGTTCCCATCCATTGTTTTTTGTGCAAACAACTCCAGAGTTGTAAATTAGTTAACCACCAAAATGAGTGGAAAAAGGCCTGCTGCTGGTGGAAAGGGGAATAGGCGTGTTGGGAAGGGAAAAAAATTTTGTGTCCGTGGGGTAGGTGTTAAAGCAACAGTAACATCTGCAGAAGAAAGACCATCTTCCAGCCAAACTAAGATGTCTACTTCTTTTAGCGGACAATGTGATAAGATCCCTTTCTTACGGCCACGCCAATCGCTACAAATTCCAGATGAGGCACAAAAACAGCAGGTGCTTCAACGGATATCAAGTGCTCCTTTAAGTGGGCTCTCCTCCACCTCAACTTCAACATCACAAATACTCCAGTCCTCAGATCCAGGACCAGACGCAGAAGGTTCTGACCATAATGTAGACCCTCGTTCCCAAACTGTAACTCCTGTTGGTGGAGACAATGAGGAAGACGATGATGAGACTCAAATACCTGATTGGAGCGACAACTTTAGTTTTTTGTCAGGGCAGGAAGAGGTTGGCTCTGAGGACGACGGGTGTGAGAACACACAGGGTGATGATGACGAGGTTGGAGATCCCACTTACTGTCAACACACAGTCAGCCAAGAGATGAGGTCAGCAGAGGAGGTGGAGGAGGATGCTAGTGACGACGAGGTCAGGTTGCGCCTTCCTGGACAGAGACGTAGTACAACTCTGCCTCTGACCCCAAGTCGTGGTGGCTCTTCAGGTCGCATGGGTGCTAAGCCTTGCATAGCCTGGGCATTTTTTCAGATCGATAAAGATGACCCAACTCATGTTATCTGTAACATTTGTCAGCAAAAGCTAAGTAGAGGCCAAAAAATACATAGTTTGAGTACTTCATGCATGAACCGGCACATGGATATGAAGCATAAGTTGCAGTGGGAAGCTCACTGTGCTACAATGCGGCCTAGCCGGCCGGGCCAACCGCCGTCTACCACATCTTGTGCATCCACGGCCTCTTTATCCTCTGTGACTGGGGGGACAGCAGTCACACCTGTTTTGGGACGCAGACCTGCCACCTCTTTACCCGCAACAGCCAGCGTGATTGGCAGGTCATCATTTTCTTTGGAGGTGGAAACACCAGCTGGTGTTCAGCGCTGTCCGACATCGATAGCACCACCTTTGGATCAAGGCAACCTAACATGTCCGCCTGCATCTTCCTCACAGACCGGCAGTTTGCCGGGGACACCCTTCTCAACCCCGTCTAAGCACAACAGCCAGCCCTCGGTCCCTCAGATGTGGACAAGTAAAAGACCATTTCCTCCTAGCCATGAGAAAGCTAAGAGGTTGAATTTCACCATCTGCAAGCTCTTGGCTACAGAAATGCTTCCTTTCCGCCAGGTGGACACAGAGAATTTTCGAGACCTCATGTCCGTCGCAGTGCCCCAGTACCAGATGCCCAGTCGGCACTACTTCTCAAAGAAAGGTGTGCCTGCGCTCCACCAGCATGTCGCACACAACATCACCGCTTCTTTGAGAAACTCTGTGTGTGACAGGGTGCATTTCACCACAGACACTTGGACGAGTAGGCATGGACAGGGGCGTTACATGTCGCTGACTGGACACTGGGTAACTATGGTGACAGCAGGACAAGGGGCTGCTGTCCAAGTCTTGCCGTCCCCACGAGTTGTGCGTCAATCCTCTTTATCTCAAAGTTCTACACTGCTTCTGCCTCCTCAACCTCCTCTCGGTCCTCCACCTGCACCCAAAGCCTGCCTGGTCATGCCACAAGCTTTCTAACTGCGCAGATGGGATCCTGCACACCTCGTTACTATGCTGGCAGCAGGGCTCAACGTCATCAGGCGGTTTTTACTTTGAAATGTCTGGGAAATGTGAGTCACACAGCTGAGGAGTTGAGGTCAGCTCTGGAGAACCAGTTTCATGAATGGCTGTCTCCACTGGACCTGAAACCAGGGAAGGCCGTGTGCGACAATGCTGCAAACCTGGGTGCGGCCCTTCGCCGGGGCAATGTCACACACGTGCCTTGTATGGCTCATGTGTTGAACCTGGTTGTCCAGCAATTTTTAGCCCACTATCCCGGACTAGATGGCCTTCTGCAGAGGGCACGGTCGCTGTGTGCTCACTTCCGCCTTTCGCATCCCGCAGCTCAGCGACTTACATCTCTACAGAAGTCGTTGGGCCTGCCACTTCACCGGCTAAAATGCGATGTGCCTACCCGGTGGAATTCAACTCTGCACATGTTGCAGCGACTGTGGCAGCACCGACAAGCCCTGGTGCAATACGTTGTGACGTATAGCCTGGGCCAACGAGATCCAGAGGTGGGGCAAGTTACGCTGGAGGAGTGGTCTCAGATCAGGGACCTATGCACCCTTCTGCACAGTTTTGAAATGGCGACGAAGATGTTTAGTGCTGACGATGCAATTATCAGCATGACTATTCCGGTGATTTACATGCTGGAGCACATGTTAAACAGAATTCAGAGTCAGGTGGTGGCACAAGAGGAGGTGGAGGAAGTAGAGAAGGAGGAGTTGTATGCGGAAGGGCTAACATCTGCAAGGTCCAGACGGTCAGCAGCACCAAGGCGGCAGGCATGTGAGGGTGGGGGAGATGGTTTTACCAGGGCGCATGGTAGCAGCCAAACTAGTGAGGAAGGTGCAGGAGCCCAGGAAGAAGTGGAGGATGAACTGATGGAAGACTCATCAGATGAGGGAGACCTTGATCACATTTCTGTTGTGCGAGGTTGGGGGGAAAGGGCAGAGGAAGGAAGCATGATTGTTACCTCGCCACCAACACAACAGGGACTTGGTGCTCCTGGATGCGCAAGACACATGAGTGCCTTCTTGCTGCACTACCTGCAACATGACCCTCGAATTGTGAGAATTAGAAATAATCCTGACTACTGGGTTGCCACACTGTTAGATCCCCGGAACAAAAGTAAATTTGCAGAAATTATTCCTGCCATAGAAAGAGATGCACGCATGCAGAAGTATCAGCAGAGACTGTTGCAGAATCTTACATGTGCTTTTCCCCAAAACACTAGTGGTGCACGTAGTGAATCTCACAGTTCCAACTTGCCAACCGTGGGACCGTCGAGTGTTCAGCACTCAAACCGTAACTGAAACACAGTATCTGCTGGTAACATCAATTTTGCGGAATCATTTCACCACTTTTTTAGCCCATCCTTTGCAAGGCCACAGGAGACAAGAAGTCTGACACATAGTCAACGCCTAGAGACGATGGTACAGGAGTATCTCCAAGTAAACATTAAAGCCATGACTGTGTCACTGGACCCTTCCTCTTTTGGGCTTCCAATCTGGATAAATGGCCGGAGCTCGTCACTTATGCCTTGGAGATCTTGTCATGCCCCGCAGCCTGCGTTCTGTCTGAACGTGTGTTCAGCGCTGCTGGTGGTGTGCTGACAGATAAGCGCACGCGGCTCTCCACTGATAATGTAGACAGACTCACGTTCATAAAGATGAACAAATCATGGATCTGAAACGACTTTTCTACCCCTGTGTCATCCTGGGGAGAGTAAAAGCTTGATGATTTGTTAAAATCACCTCACCAACCGTTTTAAGCTTTAAAATTACTAATCATGTTTATCTGTATCTTGGCTGGAAAATAATTTGGGCCTTGTAGCAGTGTGTAGTACTGATTCTATTAGGCCATCTATACTAAAATCCACCAGATTTAAAATTACTAATCATGTTTATCTGTATCTTGGCTGGAAAATAATTTGGGCCTTGTAGCAGTGTGCAGTACTGATTCTATTAGGCCATCTATACTAAACTCCACCAAATTTAAAATTACTAATCATGTTTATCTGTATCTTGGCTGGAAAATAATTTGGGCTTTGTAGCAGTTTGCAGTACTGATTCTATTAGGTCATCTATACTAAGCTCCACCAGCTTTCAAATTAATAATAATTTTTAGCTGCATCTAGCCCGGAAAATAATTTTGGGGCTCCTAGATGCGCAAGACACATGAGTGCCTTCTTGCTGCACTACCTGCAACATGACCCTCAGATTGTCAGAATTCGAAGTAATCCTGACTACTGGGTTGCCACACTCTTAGATCCCCCACACTCTTCGATCAACCTTTTCATTTTAATAAAGAACAAAAAATGGTCATTTTTGAAATTATAAGCATTAGCAGGTTATTAGAAACTGAAATCAAACAGTTTTCAACTCAAAACTTTATTCTAGGTGATGTTACATTTGCACATAGGACCGCGTGTTCGAAAGGAGCTTCTCAACTCTCTCGTCCATTGAATTTGTCAGGTTTTGGATGGTTTCTGCTTCAATTGTTTTGCATGAGGACAGAATACCCTCCCAGAGCTGTTGCTTAGTTGTGAACTGCCTCCCGCCATCATAGACACTCCTTTTGATGATGCTCCAGAGGTTCTCAATGGGGTTGAGGTCAGGGGAGCATGGGGGTCACACCATAAGTTTGTCCCCTTTTATGCCCATATCAGCCAGAGATGCAGATGTGTTATGTGCAGCATGAGACAGTGCATTATCATGCATGAAAATGATCTTGCTGCGGTATACACGGTTCTTCTTCTTGAACCATGGCAGGAAGTGCTGTTTGAGAAACTCCACATACATTATGGAGTTCATCTTTATCCCTTCAGGGATCCTAAAGGGGCCGACAATCTCTCTCCCCATGATTCCAGCCCAAAACATTACTCCACCTCCTCCTTGTTGGCGCTGTAGCCGTGTTTGTGTGGGGTGTCCATCAACCAGCCATTCTCCATTCCATCCATCTGGACCATCGACCGTTGCACGGCACTCATCGGTGAACAAAACAGTTTTGAAGTCAGTCTTCATGTATTGTTTGGCCCACTGGAGCCGTTTCTGCTTGTGTACAGTGGATAGAGGAGGTCGACAGGATGGCTTACGCACAGCTGCAAACCTCTGAAGGACTCTGCATCTTGATGTTCGGGGGACGTTGGAGGCACCAGCAGCTTCAAAAACTTGTCTGCTGCTATGACAAGGCTTTTTTGCCGCTGCTCTTTTAACCTGACGTAATTGCCTGTAGGAAAGAGTCCTCAATTTTCCCTTATCAGCACGCACACGTGTGTACTGTGAATCAGCTACATACTTCTTGATTGTGCGATGATCAGGATGAAGTGTCTTGGCAATGTTGATTGTAGTCTTGCCTTGACCTAAACACTCCACAATTTGTTGCTTCTCAGCAGCCGACACATCCTTTTTCTTTCCCATTTTGGCAGAAAATGTAGGCTGCTTAATAATGTGGGACAGCCTTCTTAAGTAGTCTTGCCTTTCATTGGACACACCTGCCAAACTAATAAGCACAGGTGTCTGCAATTGCTTACAGTGATATAAAGAGCCCTGACACACATCACTATCAATGAGTTTAACTGACAAACAAAAAATTTCTTCCCTTATCACTTCTAAACACTTTTTGCATAATAATTTGGAACACAGTGTACATGTGCTTTTCCACAAAACACCAGTGGTTCACGTATTAATCTTACAGTTCTAACTTGCCAACCGTGGTCTGTATGGAGTTGTTCAATAAAGGGCCCAAAATTAAGATAACATAGACGGGAGAGGTCTCTATGAATAGGAATTCCTAAGTATTTGATACCCTGTGAGGGCCAGGCAAAGGGAAAGTTGGACTGGATGGAATCCTGTATGGATTTGGGGAGGGAGACATCGAGGGCCTCAGACTTCGCTGCATTGATTTTAAAATTTGACCATGTAACAAAGTGATCTATTTCAGCCATAACAGCAGGGATGGATATATGTGATTGAGTGATATATACTAGGACATCATCAGCAAATGCAGAGCACTTGTACTCGGTGCCTCCCACCTCAATCCACCTAATATTGAGGTTATGGCGAATTGATGAGAGCAGGTGCTCCGTCACTAGGATGTATATGAGAGGGGACAGAGGACATCCCTGCCTTGTCCCATTGGTGATTATGAAAGGTGATGAAAATGTTCCATTAATCTTCAGCCTAGGTGACGTATTGCGATACAGGGCCGTGATTTTGCCTATAAAAGGGTCCCCTAGACCCCTACCCCAAGCATTTTAAGGGAATAATATATGGCATGCCAGGAGACTCTATGGAGTGCTTTCTCAGCATCCAACGAGAGTATGTAATTACAAATTTTTAACTGCATCTAGCCCAGGAAATACTTTGTGCCTAGTAGCAGTGTCTGCTAGTCAGCGGATTATCCCAGCTGTGAAGTAAGCTGCACCACCTGTAGTTTGGACACTTAATTTTTTCAAAGGAAATGCTTCGGGCCCCCGGGACACTCAGTGAAGAGCATCGGGGAGGCACCCCAAGGCATAGGGGTTGGGACTGGCGGTAGGACGCCTTGTGGTGGACCGCCGAGCCCGATCCTTATAAAAGCTTTTTAACTGCAGCAGCTTTAGTGGACGCTACTGGAGCTGGAATTACGCGGCAGCTGGCATGAGACTTGCCCTCCAATAGATCCTTGTAAAAGGATTTAAAGTGTATTCATTCAAATTAGAGAGACAATTTAAATTAAAAAGCTTAGACCTGCCTCCACTGCAGGGGGGCTCGCTCAACCCACCAGCGGACAGGCACCAGTATTGGGAGAGGGGGGCTGGCAATCAGGGTCCACCGCAGCTCTGGCACAAACCCGGCGACACGGAGGTCGCACGGGCAGGAACGGACTGGCCGTGTCGGCTTCGCACTTTTTTGGTTTTAGAAGGGCATGACATGCTTATATCTGTGTCTCCCCCTCCTTTTACTCCTCCACCTCTTTTCTTTTCGCATGACTATATGTACTTGTCACTTTTCCATGTGTTAGTTGTGTCTTCTGAGCAGTTTGTCAGCTTTTGGACACCTTTGAAGGTGTTTTCTATGTGTTTCTATGTGTTTTTGTTTGCTTGCCATTGGTTTTAACGGTGTTCGAAGGTGTTCGACGAACAGTTCGGCGAACATACGGGTGTTCGACGAAGCAAACCGAACTCGAACACTACGGGGGTGGCTCAACACTACTTACTACCGGCAGTCCTCGGTGACACTGTACTTGTCAGTATCACTGGCAGTCACCAACAAAATGGCTCCACACTGTGATCCTAAATTTCATCCTCTCTTAGGCTATGTGCCCACGTTGCATTTATGAAGCAGAAAATTTCTGCTGCATAAATGCAAGTCCTCTCCCGGAAAAACGCATGCGGAATTCCGCACGCGTTTATCGCGCATTTTTCGCGCGTTTATCACGCGTTTTCCACATGCGGAATTGCCTTGCGTTTTTTATGCATTGAACAAAGGCAATTCTGCTTGCGGAAACGCAAAATTAAATGACATGCTGCGGATTTTTGAACGCAGCATAAACGCTGCGGAAAAATCCGCAGCATGTGCATAGAACTTGCGGAATCCCATTGGGGACCATGGGGTGCGTGTTACCAAGCGTTTTACAAGCGTTTCCGCTGCGGAAATTCCGCATCAAAAACGCTTGAAAAATGCTACGTGGGCACACAGCCTTATCCTGTTACAAACACCCAGAAAGGGAGGAGAGGAGCGACATCACACACATGTACAGTGTCCATTTTAGGACATGATCAGGTATCAGAATGATGTCAGTTTGAGGCTAAATACCCTGTCTGACAAGTGATTCTGACAAGTGATTTTAAGTGACTTTTACAACTGTAATAATAATAAAAAATGTCACTGTTTGCTGATGGGACTTGAACCCAAAATTCTGTGTCCAGAAACCAGTGCACTAACCACTGAGCTATTAACTCAGTTGAAAAAATCTATGATTTATATTCGGTTATATGATTTTCAGTGCAAACCTGATTGAAACTCATTGGGACTTATGCACAGACTGCAAGCAAGACAAATTCAAATGATGTGTGATTTTGATGTGTGAGTCTGATGTGTGACTTTCTTCAAACATCAGAATCACAATGACTTTTAGTCACCCGGAGTATTTTCATGGTTGATCTCATAAGACAAAAAAGCTTCTAGTTACAATCACTTGTCTGGATAGCTCGATGGTAAGGCATCAGCCTCTGAAGCTACAGTGTCACAGTTCAAATCTAAATAGGAATATTATTATTATTATTTTTTTTTTAAATTATGCCTGTTTAGCACACAAACTACAGGGGTGTTTTACTTTTAATATCTGACATTTTGATTGTCATCCTGACGTGCTAAGAGTTTCAGACAAGCTGTCTATTTGCATGGTAAATTACATAGCAAATTGGGAGTTTGCAGTCAGTTCTTTGGTGGATGGAAAGAAAAATTGACAATAAAGAAATTTTATCATTAGACCCCTTTAAGAAATTATGCAAATGTACAGTCACTTGGAAATAGATATGTAGTAAATTAGCGCCTCCCAATTTAGTTTGGCTATGTAATTTACCATGCAAATAGACAGCTTGTCTGAAACTCTTAACACGTCAGAATGAAGATCAAAATGTCAGATATTAAAAGTAAAACACCCCTGTAGTTTGTGTGCTAAATAGGGATAGTTAAAAAAAAAATAATATTCCTAATGGGATTTGAACAATGACACTGTAGTGTCAGAGGCTGATGCCTTACCATTGAGATATCCAGGAAAGTGATAAGGACTGGCAGCATTTCTTGACTTATGAGATTCACCATGAAAATACTCAGGGACTGTGATTCTCATTCTGAAGTTTGAAGAAAGTCACACATCAGACTCACACATAATTTGAATTTGGCTTGCTTGCAGTCTGTGCATAAGTCCCAATGAGTTTCATTATTATTACAGTTGTAAAAGTCAGTTGTCAAAATCACTTTTCAGAATCACTTGTCAGACAGGGTATTTAGCCTCAAACTGACATCATTCTGATGTATGATTTTGATATCTGATCATGTCCTAAAATGGAAAAATGGACACTGTACTACAGAGACCCCTGTACAGAAATATTAGGGCTCCAGCGACATCACATCTATTATACAGAGAATAGCGCTATCTCCATAGCTCTGTACACAAGGACATAGACATCAGACAAGGTCCTCATATTCAGGCAGCTTCTATTTTACACAAACCCTCTTTATAAGAACAAGATCAGAGTCTCATTATACAGAGCAGAGAAGCTCCAGGGACAAAGACCCCGTCTGGTCCTAACACGCTGGGGGCCCGAAGTATCCAGCCACGGGGCCCGGATTCTCTCATTTGTGGCCCCAGCGTTTCTTGTAGAATAAATCCCTTTCTCATCCAGTCCTGTAGTAATGACTTTGTTATCAGGTTTTGTAGGAGGGTTCGTCTGACTCCATCTTATGTCATCAATATCTGTGCGAGAAACAAGAGACGTCCGAGCGCAGTTTTACCGAGTGTCCAGTGTCAGTTCTTCTACAGTCTGATAAAGAGCCGCGGTGTCTCCCACCGAACCTGGGGAGTATACAGCTGTATCCAGCGTACATACCCGGCTCCGTACACCTTGTACACACATGGCTCCACTGTGTACACCTCATACACACACGGCTCCGCACACCTCGTACCCACATGGCTCTGTACACACACGGCTCCGCTCTGCACACCTCATACACACGCGGCTCCGCTCCGTACACACACGGCTCTGCTCCGTACACCTCGTACACACGCGGCTCTGCTCCGTACACCTCGTACACACGCGGCTCCGCTCCGTACGCCTCGTACACACACGGCTCTGCTCCGTACACCTCGTACACACACGGCTCTGCTCCGTACACCTCGTACACGCGGCTCTGCTACATCCACACTGTAAACCCCTCCTGACCCCACACATAAACTTCAGCTCATCCAGCACCATGACAACCAGCACAGCAAAGTCCTGCATCCACTGAGGCCCCTGATCATGTGACCCCTGACTCCTCCCCTCCTGTGACCTCATCACAGCGCCTGTGTGCACAGAGCAGCCATATATGTGGTGGCGGCTCTGCAGGTGGAGGTATGTGGAGACCCCCATTACTGGGCGCAGGGGGCATTAACCCCTTCAGCACGGAGACTCTTTTGGGGTCTTGTGTGGTGTGAACAGTGAGGTAACAGCTGTGGACAGAATGCGGCTTAGCTGGTTCCCGTCCACATTAGATCCATTCAGACGACTGCAGGATGAAGGACAGAAGCCCAGAGAAGTCCTCACACAACGCCATTATTCATCTCCTAGCTCCAGCACAGTAATGTAGATAGTAGTGATTTTTCTCCATTACTGGATCGAGGATGGGGGGAGTTCTAGACCGCCCCCCGTATGTCTTGTGTCTGTTATACGGCCAATATCCATTCGGGCATTGCCTGCCATACACTGTAGTGCTGTAGCCATGTTTTCTACTGGCATTACTGCGATTGTCCGGCCTCATCTTGTTATCGGTAGTGATGAGGGAACCTGCTCTGATAAGGGGTTAACCGAGCACGCTCGAGCATAACTGAGTGTCATCGGAGTGCTCGTATATTCTGTTCGAGTCCCTGTGTTTGCATGATTTGCGGCTGTTAAACAGCTTCAACACGTGAGGATTCCCTAATAAACAGGCAATCCCGTCATGTGTTGAGGCTGTCTAACAGCCGCATATCATGCAGACACAGGGACTCGAACATGATATACGAGCACTCCGATGATACTCAGTTATGCTCGAGTGTGCTTGGTTAACCCCTTTTCCAAAGACCATTCGCTGATCACTAGTTATTGGGTCTTACAGAAGACCCAGCGATGCGATGCTCGGCCCACTGTCCTCAGAAAGTACGGTAGTTCAAGGAGAGTTGTTATAGGAAGGAGTGCTTAGATTAATGTCATCTCCCTTCTAAATATTATAAAGTTGCCTTCCATGTGGCACTAAAGGGTGTATTTCACCTTTTTTAACACCTTTCCGACGTGGTCAGTAATAGTACGCACCACGTCAGAAAGGCCGGTTCAGCGGGGTCTCCGGCGCTGAGCCCGCACTGGACCGAGCACATGTCAGCTGATTATTACAGATCCACCTGCGACTGTTAACTAGTTAAATGCTGCTGTCAATCTCATTAACAGCGCCGCGCCGGAAGCCCGTCACTTACCCCACCCATCGGTGACCCCGTCACGTGATCGCGGGTCACTGATGGGTGGGCATGACAGCCCTGGGTCTGCAGCAGACCCCTGTGGTTGTCAGGTAAAGATTGCTATGAGCGCCACCTAGTGGTCGGTGCTCATAGCACAGGAGCATTTCTGCTACATAGAGGTGATCTGCTCATCACCTCTATGTAGCAGAGGCGATCGGACAGTTGCTGCTTCTAGTCTCCTATGGAGACTATAGAAGCAAGCAAAAAGTTTAAAAAAAAAAAAAAAAGTTTTTTAAAAGTTTAAATCACCCCCTTTGGCCCCATTCAAAATAAAATAATAAAAAATAAACCCCATATACACATATTTGTGTATATTTCAGAATCACCCGATCTATCAATATAAAAAAAATAATTAATCCAATCTGTAAACGGCATAACGAGAAAAAAATTCCAAACGCCAGAATTACATTTTTTTGGTCGCCGCAACATTGCAATAAAATCAACAACGGGCGATCAAAACATCGGATCTACCCCAAAATGGTATCAATAAAAACGTCAGCCCGGCACGACCAAAAATAAGCCCTCACCCGGCCCCAGATCCCGAAAAGTGGAGACACTGCGGGTCTCGAAAAATGGCGCCATTTTTCGAGACCCGCAATTTTTTTTTTTTTTTTTTTTTTAGCAAACTTTGGAATTTTTTTTTCACCACTTAAATAAAAAGAACCTAGAAATGTTGGTGTCTACAAACTCGTAATGACCTGGAGAATAATAATGACAAGTCAGTTTTAGCATTATGTGAATGTGGAAAGAAAAAAGAACAAAAAACAACTGTGGAATTGCATGTTTTTTGCAATTTCACTGAACTTGGAATTTTTTTCCCGTTTTCGAGTGCACGGTATGGTAAAACTAGTAATGGCGTTTAAAAGTACAACTCTTCCTGCAAAAAATAAGCCCTCACATGTGCCATATTGACTGAAAAATAAAAGGGCTATGCCTCTGGGAAGAAGGGGAGCAAAAACGAAAACTCAGAAATGGAAAATGCTCCTGTCATGAAGGGGTTAAACCTAGTAAATAAATAATGAATTTAAAAAAATGACATGGAGTCCCCCCCACCCACGCCCTCCTGTTTTTGATAACCGGTTAAGGTACATCAGACAGCTGGGGGCTGATATTATCCTGCTGGGAAGGTCCATGGATATTGGCCCCTTCCAGCCTAAAAATACCAGTCCGCAGCAGCCCCAGAATTGGCAAATCACATTAGATGCGACAAATTTTGGCACTTTGCCTGCCTCTTCCTAATTGCCCTGGTATGTTGGCAACCAGGGTAATATTTTTGGGGTTTATGTCAGCTGTGTATTTTCAGCTGGTATCAATCCCTAGAGTTAGTATTGTAGAAGCGTCTATCAGGCACCCCCATTACTAACCCAGTAAACTAAAAGAAAAAAAACACAAATATATATTTTTAGAAAACAACTCCCCGACAGACAACAGAGGAATAAAGTTCAGAGAAGAAGCTTCACAGAAAGACGTTGAAGTTACAGACGTCATTTAACCCTTTGGGAGGAAGTGATTCCAGGGAGTAAATCCAGAACTCGTCTCAGTAGAAGTTTACTGCGTTGTGATTGTGAATCCGCTGTGGTCGTCTCTTCTAACACCGACCGTCGGAGTTCAGAACTTTTATCACCATCTCCGAGAAATGTCTGGTCACCGTGGTCTCCCCAAACGTCTGCTCTTCCTCATTCTTTTTCTTGCAGTGGCCGCAGTGGATTTCATCCTAGACTCATTAGAGCCGAACAGAGAAGCAATGTTCCTTCAGTCTGATTGTAATTGATTGTGACGTTTGTCCAATGTCCACTTTAAAGAATTTGTCCACTACTTTATATGAACCCCCCAATGTACCCCCCCGGGGCCCAGAAATGTTTTTGTAAATACCTTGCGGTGCCTTTTCTGCCTCCTTGCGGCGCTACCGCTGGCCACTCAGAGGCATCACGTGACCCGTCATTGATGTCACGTCAAGTGGGGCGTGACATCAGTGACGCGCTCCCCGCGGTGGATGCTTGGCTGTGGGCGGGGTTACCCCGTGCGTCACACCCAGCATCCCCCGCTTGCTTTCCCAGTGAATGAGGAGAGGAAGAGCGTGCGGTGGATGCCGGGTGTGACGTGCTGGGTAACCAATGCCACAGCCCAGCGTCCACCGTGAAACGTAGAAGTGAGTACCACCTGCTGCAGCGGAACTTGACGTGACATGAGCGGATGTCAGAGCCGGCTGCAGCCAGGGGTCATGTGATGCCTGTGAGCGGCCAGTGATAGCGCCACTCACAGGCAGAAAAGGCACCACAGAGTATTTAGAGAAACACTTATGGGCCCCGGGGGAATGCATTGGGGGATCATATAAAGTAGTGGACAACCCCTTTAACACAAGGGCACTTTACGGAGTAAATAACACCAGAAATGTAGCAGGTAAAAACCACCAATATCCACAGGTGTCCCTTCTAATTGGTGGGAAAACTATCACCTTTAATAATCCTCCAACAGTTCTGGCATGAAAAACACGGAAAAGTGCCCCTTTATGGATTTGAAAGAAAATCTGTTTAGACACTTTAGCTTAATAGTAGCAGCTCTAATCAAATGGTTACATAGTGATTTACCTGAAGATTCACAAATAGTTTTTTTTTTTAAAAATGTTATGTTTAGGGTGTTTTTGTGAATGAATCATGTATTGCTCCCATAGTACAGTGCCCCTTTCTTGGCCCCCACACACCGTATACTGTTCCCCTAGTACCGCCATCAACCCACACACTGTATAATGCTCCCACAGTACCTCCATCCCCAATTTTATTTTTTGGGGGTGTTTTTCATGTAATATATGGAAACCTACATGAAAATGCTAAAAAAAATCCTATCCTATCAGGAGAAAAAAAGAGATTAGTTACTTACCGGTAATGGGATTTCTCGGAGAAATGAACACCAAGACAGGAGGTATTTGATGCCAAATTCTCCATGTACAATGTATTTTATAGGTCGACCATGACAGCACCACGAGAGAGGGAATCCGCCCACCAAGGACAGGAAACCTACAGGCTTAAAAGGGGGCGGCCCTCCCTCTCGCCTTAGTTTGGATTACAGAGCATTGAGAGGACCGCCCGGTTAGTAGACATAGCAACGTAATCATGAAACAAACAGTATATACATTTTCTTACAACACCAATGTGTGAGAATAAAGAATGAAAACAGATAAGAAGTGCTCCCAAAAAGGGGTGAAGGGAGGGAATATAAGGGTGCTGTCATTGTCTCCGAGAAATCCCATTACCGGTAAGTAACTAATCTCTTTATAGGTCGACCATGACAGCACCACGAGAGAATTGCAGAGATGAAGATTCTAGGGAGGGACCACCGCTTGGAGCACCCTTCTCCCAAATGTAAGGTCAGACGAAGCACCCAGATCTAGTCTATAGTGCTTATAGAAGGTAGATGGAGAAGACCAGGTAGCTGCCTCCCGTCGCCTGTGACCGGCTTCCTCCATCAAGGACAGGAAACCAAACTGAGGCGAGAGGGAGGGCCGCCCCCTTTTAAGCCTGTAGGTTTCCTGTCCTTGGTGGGCGGATTCCCTCTCTCGTGGTGCTGTCATGGTCGACCTATAAAATACATTGTACATGGGGAATTTGGCATCAAATACCTCCTGTCTTGGTGTTCTTACAAACAAGCTTTTATAAATGTCTCAAACTTCTTTGTGTGAATCAGACCTGAGATCTAACATGATAGAAGATTACAGTCTAGAAAAGACGGAAAACATTCATATAGACGGCTGGTGGTGATGTAGTCAGTGACAGGACTCTGGCCAAATATGTTTCTAAAGCCGTAGTTGAAGATCAAAATGTCGTCCTCATCATGAAGTAGTTATTTCTCATGTCACGTGTAATGAATATCTCCTGCAGTATTGTTAATGCCGATTCCAGTGTTGGTAAATGAGACGAGAATTAGCTTTATGGAAGATGAGTCTATGAGAAAGGTATTCAGCTGCAGACTGCGAGGAAGAATCTGCTTGTTGTCTGTGGCCTAAAATATATAGGTTTTATTACTAGATGTAAAGAAGAAAACAAAATAGTAGAAAATAGTAAATCTCATATGTTTCCCTTATTATCTCCAGTGATTGTATTATTACTACTGTTGAGCGAGCACTAAAATGCTCGGGTGCTCGAAACTCGGGCCGAGCTCACCGTGATACTCGGATGCTCGACCCGAGCAACGAGCCCAATGTTAGTCTATGGGAGACCCGAGCATTTTTGAGGCGGCACCCCCAGCAGTCTGTAGAAAGCCTAAAAAGTGCCCAAAACGATAGTGACAGTGCTCAAAACACATGGGGACAGCATGGGGATCACCCCAGGAAGCATATCTGACCCCCAGGTCACTGCTGTCAACAACGTGGTCAGAGGTCTTAAGCCACTTTTACGGGCTCACAATAAAACGTTCAAAAACGAAACTGAAACGGTTTTCCTGTGAAATATGTTAAGGAATTTCCTTTCCAGGGTAAAGACTTGTGTATAAGGTAAAATAAATAACCAAAAATACTCCTCCACACCTTGGGCTATGTTCACAAGTAGCATTTTTTATGCGTTTTTGCACTTTTGTATTGCTTTCAACTGTGACAAATATATTCACCGGGAAATGTCATTTTAACATTTTACAACCTTATCTGGCCATGTGCTGTGTGACACATGCATACAGTGCTGAAAAGACATGGGAACAGCATGGGGAAGACCCCTGGAAGCATCTCTGACTCCCAGGTCACTGCCTAAAAGTGTGCCCATCAGAAGTGATCCTTGCCGCATCAGAAGATGCAGACTTGCAACTATCCTCGTGCAAGTCCTTGTCCCAGGGCAGTGTTCAATTGTTTTCCTGCTACTATCCCAGTTCTATAAAACAAAGCTTCAGGTGATAAATGATGGATGAGGTGGTGGCAAAGGAGAAAGAGCAGGAGGAACAGGGACAATTCACATCAATATCAGGCCAGTCAACCACACATGTCTTGTAGGATATGTTTCTGTACCAAAAGGAGCGGTTCAGCTACACAGTTATAGGGCATACAGTGAGTGCAATGCCTACCAAAATTTTCGAGGCACTCCAATGCCCCTTGGAAGTGACATGGAGGTCACAGGGCCTTAACTAAACTGTTTTTTCCATTTATAGCAACTGGGTCTCCTGTACACTGTTGGCCTAAGCAGTGAATGGAAGGCTTTCCAAAAATTATGAGAAACTGCAATGTCCCTTGAAACAGACGTGGATTACAGCATACTAAAAACCTTCTACCCATTATTGGGGAGTGGGTCTCCCTTAGTTTTCGCCTTTGCATTGAAAAGCAAAAGCTGACTAAAATTATGAGGAAATGCAATGCCCGTTGGAAGAGTCGTGGAGGTTAGAGGTAATTAAAATAACATTTCAATGCCCCTTGGAAGAGCTGTGGAGTTCAGAGTGGTTTAACAAGATGGTTTTAATGCCCCTTTGAAGAGACATGGAGGTCACAGTAGCTTAACAAGACAGTTTTAATGCCCCTTGGAAAAGTGGTGGAGGTCACAGTAGCTTAACAAGACGGTTTTAATGCCCCTTACAAGAGCCATACAGTACAGCATATTACAAACATTATTCCCATTATTGGGGAGTGGCTCTCCCATAGTCTTTGCTTATGCCTTCCAAGCAAAAGCTGCCAAAAATTAGGACGGAGGAACTTGCAATGCCCCTTAAAGAGCCATGCAGTACAGCATATTACAAACATTATTCCCATTATTGGGGAGTGGGTCTCCCATAGTCTTTGCTTATGCCTTCCAAGCAAAAGCTGCCAAAAATTAGGAGGAAATGCAATGCCCGTTGGAAGAGTCGTGGAGGTTAGAGTGGTTTAACAAGACGCTTTTAATACCCCTTGGAAGAGACGTGGAGGTCGCAGTAGCTTAACAAGACAGTTTTAATGCCCTTCGGAAGAGACGTGGAGGTCGCAGTAGCTTAACAAGACGGTTTTAATGCCCCTCGGAAGAGATGTGCAGGTCACAGTAGCTTAACAAGACAGTTTTAATGCCCCTTGGAAAAGATGTCGAGGTTGCAGTAGCTTAACAAGACAGTTTTAATGCCCCTTGGAAAAGTGGTGAAGGTCACAGTAGCTTAACAAGACGGTTTTAATGCCCCTTGGAAGAGATGTCGAGGTTGCAGTAGCTTAACAAGACTTTTTTAATGCCCCTTGGAAAAGTGGTGGAGGTCACAGTAGCTTAACAAGACGGTTTTAATGACCCTTACAAGAGCCATACAGTACAGCATCTTAAAAACATTATTCCCATTATTGGGGAGTGGGTCTCCCATAGTCTTTGCTTATGACTTCCAAGCAAAAGCTGCCAAAAATAAGGACGGAGGAACTTGCAATGCTGGCAACACGGACCACGGTCACCCTGGTGGTATAGTGGTGGAGCAGGCTGAGGATAAGGAGAAGAGCATAAAACAGCCGAAATGAGGAAGCGTATACCCATGTGTGGGTGTTAAGCGGTGCATGTGAATACACCTCCCTAAATAACACAGTGGATTTGACTTTGTTACTCTGCTGTCATTTGGTGGTGATGAGAAGTCTGGCCCAATCCAGCCCTTGTTCATTTTGATAAGGGTCAGCTTGTCAGCATTGTCAGTTGACAGGCGAGTGCACTTATCAGTTATAATTCCACCAGCGGCACTAAAAACACGCTCCGATAACACGCTAGCGGCAGGGCAGGCCAGGACCTCCAAGGCGTACAGAGTGAGTTCATTCCAAGTGTCCAGCTTGGATACCCAATAATTAAAAGGCACAGAGGAATCACAGAGGACGCTGGTACGGTCGGCAAGGTACTCCCTCACCATCTTTTGAAACTTTCTACTCCTTGTGAGAGTACCCCGCGCCTCAGGGCCTGTCCGAAGGGAGGGTCTGAGAAAACTCACCCAGAATGTTGACAGTGTTCCCCTGTCTCTGCTGAATTGGAGTTGCGTCTCTCTCACCTGTACGCCTTGGTTGGGCAATGAACTGTGACCTCTGCTGCTAGCGTGTTCAGATGGGAATTTTTTTAACAGTTCTGCAGCAAGGGCCTTCTGGTACTGCCCCATTTTTGAAGACCTCTCCACCTCAGGAATAAGAGAGTGAAAGTTCTCCTTGTAGCGGGTCTAAAAGTGTCACCAACCAGTAATGACTGTCACCCAACATTTTGACAACGCGAGGGTCACGGTTAATGCAGCGTAACATAAAGTCAGCCATGCGTGCCACACTGGTAACGGGCAAGACTTCCGTGTCCTCACCAAGATGACGACTGACCATGCTCTCCTCCTCCTCCTCCTCCTCCTCCCCCCTGTCTTCAGGCCACCCACGCTGAACCGACGGTATTACAGTTGTACAGGTACTACCGTCTACAGCGCATGATACCAGCCCCTGTTCTTCCTCCTCCTCCTCCTCATCTCCCTCATTGTCCCCCAATGCACGTTGGGATGAGATGAGGCTTGGCTGTGTGTAATCGATCGCTACGGCTTCTTGATCCATCTCATCATACTCTGGCTGCAATGCCTCCTCTTTAATTCTCTGCAGAGAGCGTTGCAAAAGACAGACAAGTGGAATGCTGATGCTAATGATGGCGTCATCGCCACTCACTATCTTGGTGGACTCCTCAAAGTTTGTCAGTATGGTACATATGTCAGACATCCAGGTCCACTCCTGAGGTCTTATGTGTGGAGTCTGACCTGAATATCGATGGCCTTGTTGCAGCTGGTACTCCCAACTGCTCTCTTCTGCTCACAAATCCTTTGCAACATGTGGAGGGTAGAGTTCCAATGTGTGGGGACATCACACACCAGTCGGTGTGACGGAAGCTGCAAACGCTGCTGCAACACAGCAAGGGTGGCGGGAGCTGTAGCCGACTTGCGAAAATGAGCTGACTGGCGGCGTACTTTGACAAGCAGATCTGGCAACTCGGGGTACGATTTAAGAAACCGCTGAACCATGAGGTTAAGCACGTGAGCCAGGCATGGTACGTGTGTGATCTCGCCTCGCCTCAGAGCCGCCACCAGGTTACGGCCATTGTCACACACGACCATGCCTGGATGTAGGTTCAGCGGTCTCGGCCACAGATCTGCCTGCTCTTTCACAGCTGTCCACAACTCACAAGCAGTGTGAGGTTTCTCACCTAAGCTTATGAGTTTCAGCACAGCCTGTAGCCGCTTGGCGGAGGCAGTACTGCAGTGCTTCCAGCTTGTAACTCATGTGGTGATGTCTGAGATGGAGGATGATGCGCAGGAGCTGTACACTGTGGGGGCAACTCTGACTGACATAGGTCCCGCAATCCTCGGTGTGGGGAGGATGTGTTCCGTCCCAAGGTCCGACTGGGTCCCGGCTTCCACTATGTTTACCCAGTGTGCCGTCAGGGAGATGTACCGTCCCTGGCCACAAGCACTTGTCCACGTGTCCGTTGTCAGGTGGACTCTCCCAGTAACTGCGTTGTTGAGGGCACGGCAGATGTTTTAGGACACATGCTTGTGTAGTGCGGGGATGGCACACCGGACAAAATAGTGTCGGCTGGGGACCGAGTACCGAGGGACGGCCATCGCCATAAGGTTGCGGAAGGATTCCGTCTCCACCAGCCTAAAAGGCAGCATTTCCAACGCAAGCAGTCGTGAAATGTGCGAATTTACGACTGTGGCCTGGGGGGGTGTTGGCTGCAAATTTGCGCTTTCGTTCAAAGGTCTGGGATATGGACAATTGAACGCTGCGGTGGGACGTGGACGTTGATGCTGTATCTTGAGAAACTGCCATAACAAGTGAAGACTGAGAGGAGAGGGCATCTTTGCATGCAGTACACTGTGTTCCAAATTATTATGCAAATAATATTTTCTCAGATTTTCCCAAATTACCTTTATGAATTGCAGTCATTGTAATTTTCCAGTCAAATAACTATTAGAGTACAATTGAAAGGTTTTTGTACAAACTGCCTATTATAACAGTATATTTTTTAAAAAATAAAACACTCAAACTGCTCTCAAAATGCATGTTCCAAATTATTATGCACAGCAGAGTTTTCAACCTTTTCATTTTAATAAAGAACAAAAAAATGGTCATTTTTGAAATTATAAGCATTAGCAGGTTATTACAAACTGAAATCAAACAGTTTTCAACTCAAAACTTTATTCTAGGTGATGTTACATTTGCACATAGGACCCCTTGTTCGAAAGGAGCTTCTGAACTCTCTTGTCCATTGAATTTGTCAGGTTTTGGATGGTTTCTGCTTCAATTGTTTTGCATGAGGACAGAATACTCTCCCAGAGCTGTTGCTTAGATGTGAACTGCCTCCCGCCATCATAGACACACCTTTTGATGATGCTCCAGAGGTTCTCAATGGGGTTGAGGTCAGGGGAGCATGGGGGCCACACCATAAGTTTGTCCCCTTTTATGCCCATAGCCAGAGATGCAGATGTGTTATGTGCAGCATGAGACTGTGCATTATCATGCATGAAAATGATCTTGCTGCGGAATGCACGGTTCTTCCTCTTGAACCATGGCAGGAAGTGCTGTTTGAGAAACTCAACATACATTATGGAGTTCATCTTTACCCCTTCAGGGATCCTAAAGGGGCCGACAATCTCTCTCCCCATGATTCCAGCCCAAAACATTACTCCACTTCCTCCTTGTTGGCGCCGTAGCCGTGTTTGCATGGGGTGTCCATCAACCAACCATCCTCCACTCCATCCACCTGGACCATCGAGCGTTGCACGGCACTCATCGGTGAACAAAACAGTTTTGAAGTCAGTCTTCATGTATTGTTTGGCCCACTGGAGCCGTTTCTGCTTGTGTACAGTGGATAGAGGAGGTCGACAGGATGGCTTACGCACAGCTGCAAACCTCTGAAGGACCCTGCATCTTGTTGTTCGGGGGACATTGGAGGCACCAGCAGCTTCAAAAACTTGTCTGCTGCTACGACAAGGCTTTTTTGCCGCTGCTCTTTTAACCTGACGTATTTGCCTGTAGGAAAGAGTCCTCAATTTTCCCTTATCAGCACGCACACGTGTGTACTGTGAATTAGCTACATACTTCTTGATTGTGCGATGATCAGGATGAAGTGTCTTGGCAATGTTGATTGTAGTCATGCCTTAACCTAAACACTCCACAATTTGTTGCTTCTCAGCAGCCGACACATCCTTTTTTTCCCATTTTGGCAGAAAATGTAGGCTGCTTAATAATGTGAGACAGCCTTCTTAAGTAGTCTTGCCTTTCATTGGACACACCTGCCAAACTAATTAGCACAGGTGTCTGCAATTGCTTACAGTGATATAAAGAGCCCTGACACACATCACCATCAATGAGTTTAACTGACAAACAAAAAAATTCTTACCTTATCACTCCTAAACACTTTTTGCATAATAATTTGGAACACAGTGTATTGACAAGGGATTGCCTTGCACACACAACAGGGGGTTCTATTGCACGCACAACAGCGGAAGAAGCAGTGGTGACACCCGCTGACACTGGTCGTGGACCCTGGGGTTCACCCCACAAAGTCGGGTGCTTTGCTGCCATGTGCCTGATCATGCTGGTGGTGGTCAGGCTGATAGTTTTGTCACCCCTGCTGATGCTGGCAGGTGGTACAAATGGCCTTTTTGGGGTTATCAGCAGAGTCTTTAAAAAAATTCCAGACTCTGGAAGACCTACAGTTTGTACTGGCAACGTCCCTCGTGTTGGTGTTACGGGGAACTGTTGCCTGCCTTCTGTGTGCGGCCACCACACTGCTTCTTCCTGCTTGTTGGGGTACTCTGCCTCCCTCACCCTGTGTGCTGCTGGCCTCGCTCTGCATGTCCTCCTGCCACGTTGGGTCAGTTACTAGATCATCCACCACCTCCTCCTCTGCCACTTGCACACCACGATCCATATCCTCACTTCCTGGCAATTGTGTCTTGTCATCGTCCACCTCTTGTGACAATTTCCCAGCGTCGACTTCCTGTGGCTGTGGCTGTTCAAATATTTGGGCATCGCTACATGGGATCTCCTCTTCCACCACTTCAAGCGGAGCAGGCGAGGGGCACAAATCTGGAAATGGACCAGTGAACAGCTCTTCATAGTGTCCAAGTGTGGGATCAGTTCCTGTCTGACGACACTCGGCATGGTGGGAGGAAGGAGCATCAGGGTGAGGAGGAGTATGCAGTCGAGACTCAGGGCTACTGAGACTTGACCGTGTGGAAGACAGACCGGAGGTGGTGGTGCCCAGGTAACTGGAAGTATTATCTGCTATCCAATTAATAACCTGTTCACACTGATCAATTCGCAATACTGGTGTTGTTCTGTGCTTCCCTAGTAATTCGGTCAAGAACTGGGAGTGAGAATATGTGGCTATTGGTTGTGGCACATTTTCACCTTGGCCACGGCCCCGTCCTCTGCACGCACCATCACCAGAACGTCCAGTTCCACTTCCCTTGCCACACTTTTTTTCTTTTTTTGGGGGGGGGGGGGGGGCACCAAAAGGTTAATAAGATGGGTATTTGTACAGTGTGAAGGAGGAAAAAAAAAAAAAGAGGATTTAGATGAAAAAAAAGGATTTTTCCTGGCCTCCGAGACCTGGAGCTAATTCTAGCAATTAGAGCAGCATCACACAGGACTGTAATGCAGCGTTTGCTGGTATAACCACTGCGTCTCCTATAGAACCTGCCTGCCTGCCTTCCTGATATCTGTGATAGATATTAGTCCTGAGAAGGACTGTTGGTTTGATTTGGCAGGCTTTAGAGACCCTACACTACCTATTTCGCACTATAAATCTCTCCATAGCTCAGCAGCAGTTTCCCTACACTGTTTGATCCCGGCCGTCTGTGTCCAAGATGGCGGCGCCCGGTTTTAAATACTCGAGGTGACTCTGTGCCGCTAGCCAATCAAGGTAATGCCCACAACCAACATGGCTGGGGCATTACAGTGACTGGCTGGCAATCCCTGCATTTTCATTGGCTCTGTAAAGAGCGCCAAACATGCAGGGCGAAAACCCGAGCTCCCGCCCGAGTAACCCGGAAATGCTCGGTGCTCGCCGAACATCCCGAGTAGTGTGATGCTCGGGCAAGTACCGAGCAGTGTCGAGCATGCTCGCTCAACACTAATTATTCCACAAGATTTTTATGAATTTACATTGGCTCATCATCTTCCTATTCAGGTCTTTACAATATCGGATCCCCTAAATAAGAAAATTTTTCTGATTCATTCATTAAGCATGGATATGGACAGGTACAAGATGGCGGAGAGGATATTACACTTTACCCTAGAGATCCTCTTCCGGCTTACTGGAGAGGTGAGAGATTCTGATGACGTCACCTTACATCATTCTTATCTATGGGAATAACAGATGGACAGAACTGGAGAGGTGAGGACTCTGGAAATGTCTGGAGTGAGATTTATTAATGTGTCTCTCCATAACCAGGATTACACAGTAGTGAAGAAGACCTCTAGTGAGCGCTGTCAGGACCCTGTGTCTGAGGGATGGAGAAGACCCCTGAGCCCAATCACGGGGCCTCCATCTCACCCCCTGATACATGAGGACATCAATGACCAGAAGATCCTAGAACTCACCTACAAGATGATTGAGCTGCTGACTGGAGAGGTGACACTACTGGGAATGCTGGGACATTATACAGTAACCCTATGTAGGGATCGGAGGGATGACTGTATCATTGTATGTGTCAGGTTCCTATAAGGTGTCAGGATTAGTGTTGAGCCACCCCCGTAGTGTTCGAGTTCGGTTCGGTTCGTCGAACACCCGTGTGTTCGCCGAACTGTTCGCCGAACTGTTCGTCGAACTGTTCGTCGAACACCTTCGAACACCGTTAAAACCAATGGCAGGCAAACAAAAACACATAGAAACACATAGAAAACACCTTCAAAGGTGTCCAAAAGCTGACAAACTGCTCAGAAGACATAACTAACACATGGAAAAGTGACAAGTACATATAGTCATGCGAAAATAAAAGAGGTGGAGGAGTAAAAGGAGGGGGAGACACAGATATAGGCATGTCATGCCCTTCTAAAATCCAAAAAGTGAGAAGCCGACACGGCCAGTCCGCTCCTGCCCGTGCCACCTCCGTGTCGCCGGGTTTGTGCCAGAGCCGCGGTGAACCCTGACGGCCAGCCCCCCTCTCCCAATACTGGTGCCTGTCCGCTGGTGGGTCGAGCGAGCCCCCCTGTGGTGGAGGCAGCTCTAAGCTTTTTAATTTAAATTGTCTCTCTAATTTGAATGAATACACTTTAAATCCATTTACAAGGATCTATTGGAGGGCAAGTCTCATGCCAGCAGCCGCGGTAATTCCAGCTCCAGTAGCGTCCACTAAAGCTGCTGCAGTTAAAAAGCTTTTATAAGGATCGAGCTCGGCTGTCCACCGCAAGGCATCCTACTGCCAGTCCCAGCCCCTATGCCTTGGGGTGCCTCCTGATGCTCTTCACTAAGTATCCCATGGTCCCGAAGCATTTCCTTTGAAAAAATTAAGTGTCTAAACTACAGGTGGTGTAGCTTGCTTAACAGCCGGGATAATCCGCTGACTAGCAGACACTGCTACTAGGCACAAAGTATTTCCTGGGCTAGATGCAGTTAAAAATTTGTAATTAGATACTCTCGTTGGATGCTGAGAAAGCATTCCATAGAGTCTCCTGGCACGCCATATATGATTCTCTTAAAGAGCTTGGGGTAGGGGTCTAGGGGACCCTTTTATAGCCAAAATCACGGCCCTGTATCGCAATACGTCACCTAGGCTGAAGATAAATGGAACTGTAGCACCCTGAGGGCTCGGTTGCTACAGACGTATTGCACCTCACCCAGAGGTGTGATATCTCACTCTCAGGTAAGGATGGAGCGTGGATCAGGACCCGACACCTGCATGCATTACACCACATTGCCGTGGGGCAGGGCGACCAATATGCCCCTGAGATGGGCACGACAGTCCCTGTCCCTGGCTGGAGTGGGGGGAGGGAACACTGAGGAAGGGGAACCCTGTAGTGCAGGAGCAGGGAGGAAGCAGTTCCTGGGTGCATTGAGAAGGGAGTATAAAAGGTGGGCACCATCTTAGTTCAGTGCAGAGAAGTCTGAGCAGAAGTGGCAGGGAGCAGGGGCTCTGCATGAGCTCTGCTCCGGAGGCGGGCCTAGTAACAGAGGCCCAGGCCTGCAAGAGGGAGAAGGAAGGAAGAGGAGCGGAGAAGGCTCCAGGAACGAGGAATGAAGGGATCCCAGGGGTGCGGACGCGCGAGTCGCCACCGCACGCCCGAATCCACCTGCGTGGAGGGGTCAGGCCAAAGGGGGAGACCGGTCCCCGAACTAGTGGAGGCAGGAAACGACCCTCAGCTAGAAACCGGAGGCTCTGACATTTTATGTGGCGCAGCCCCTTGCTCCACCTGCTAGGAAGGCACCACATAGGGTCAGGGAAACTGGCGCCAAGTTTACCAAGAGGAGGCCCGAGGCAGCCGGACAGAAGTGTTGGTAAGAAAGGCCAGACAAAGGACACACAAAGGGGGTCCTGTGAAGCGCTCCAAAGTTATCTGGGAGTTGTCTGAGCCCCTCACCTGGTGAGCACAGTACGACGTGGGCAGCCGTTACCTGCAGACGTGGTCTGGATAATAAGAACTGTGAGTAAAGGCCCTGAACTGCATCACTGACTCCGTGTCATTACTGCTGCTGCCCTGCACCATCACCCCCATCCTCCGCATACACTGCCCTGAGGCTATACTCCTCCTGTGGGGAGTTATGCTACGCTCTGCTGCACCCACAACACCAGCCTTAGCGGTCTGCCCTGTAGCGGCGGTTCACTCTGACCGCAATCCACGGGTGGCGTAGTCGGACATTTAAACATCAAAACCACATAAATAGTTCCGCCACTGGTTTGACCGCCCTGAGCCACGGAACCGGATCGCCGCCACGAAGACTACAACCACCAGCATCCACCAAAAAGGGTCCGGCTCCGGGTGTCCCAAGGCCCAGGGGGTGCGTCAGAACATTTTCATCACCTTTCACAATCACCAATGGGACAAGGCAGGGATGTCCTCTGTCCCCTCTCTTATACATCCTAGTGACGGAGCACCTGCTCTCATCAATTCGCCATAACCCCAATATTAGGTGGATTGAGGTGGGAGGCACCGAGTACAAGTGCTCTCTATTTGCTGATGATGTCCTAGTATATATCACTCAATCACATATATCCATCCCTGCTGTTATGGCTGAAATAGATCACTTTGTTACATGGTAAAATTTTAAAATCAATGCAGCGAAGTCTGAGGCCCTCGATGTCTCCCTCCCTAAATCCATATAGGATTCCATCCAGTCCAACTTTCCATTTGCCTGGCCCTCACAGGGTATCAAATACTTAGGAATTCCTATTCATAGAGACCTCTCCCATCTATGTTATCTTAATTTTGGGCCCTTTATTGAACAATTCCATACAGACCACGGTTGGCAAGTTAGAACTGTAAGATTCACTACGTGAACCACTGGTATTTTGTGGAAAAGCACATGTAAGATTCTGCAACAGTCTCTGCTGATACTCCTGCATGCGTGCATCCCTTTCTATGGCAGGAATAATTTCTGCAAATTTACTTTTGTACCGGGGATCTAACAGTGTGGCAACCCAGTAGTCAGGATTATTTCTAATTCTCACAATTCGAGGGTCATGTTGCAGGTAGTGCAGCAAGAAGGCACTCATGTGTGTTGCGCATCCAGGAGCACCAAGTCCCTGTTGTGTTGGTGGCGAGGTAACAATCATGCTTCCTTCCTCTGTCCTCTCCCCCCAACCTCGCACAACAGAAATGTGATCAAGGTCTCCCTCATCTGATGAGTCTTCCATCAGTTCGTCCTCCACTTCTTCCTGGGCTCCTGCACCTTCCTCACTAGTTTGGCTGCTACCATGCGCCCTGGTAAAATCATCTCCCCCACCCTCACATGCCTGCCGCCTTGGTGCTGCCGACCGTCTGGACCTTGCAGATGTTAGCCCTTCCGCATACAACTCCTCCTCCTCTACTTCCTCCACCTCCTCTTGTGCCACCACCTGACTCCAAATTCTGTTTAACATGTGCTCCAGCATGTAAATCACCGGAATAGTCATGCTGATAATGGCATCGTCAGCACTAAACATCTTCGTCGCCATTTCAAAGCTGTGCAGAAGGGTGCATAGGTCCCTGATCTGAGACCACTCCTCCAGCGTGATTTGCCCCACCTCTGAATCTCGTTGGCCCAGGCTATACGTCAGAACGTATTGCACCAGGGCTTGTCGGTGCTGCCACAGTCGCTGCAACATGTGCAGAGTTGAATTCCACCGGGTAGGCACATCGCATTTTAGCCGGTGAAGTGGCAGGACCAACGACTTCTGTAGAGATGTAAGTCGCTGAGCTGCGGGATGCGAACGGCGGAAGTGAGCACACAGCGACCGTGCCCTCTGCAGAAGGCCATCTAGTCTGGGATAGTGGGCTAAAAATTGCTGGACAACCAGGTTCAACACGTGAGCCATACAAGGCACGTGTGTGACATTGCCCCGGCGAAGGGCCGCACCCAGGTTTGCAGCATTGTCGCACACGGCCTTCCCTGGTTTCAGTTCCAGTGGAGACAACCATTCATGAAATTGGTTCTCCAGAGCTGACCACAACTCCTCAGCTGTGTGACTCACATTTCCCAGACATTTCAATGTAAAAACCGCCTGATGACGTTGAGCCCTACTGCCAGCATAGTAAGGAGGTGTGCAGGATCCCTTCTGCGCAGTTAGAAAGCTTGTGGCATGACCAGACAGGCTTTGGGTGCAGGTGGAAGACCGAGAGGAGGTTGAGGAGGCAGAAGCAGTGGAGGAACTTTGACATAAAGAGGATTGACGCACAACTCGTGGGGACGGCAAGACTTGGACAGCAGCCCCTTGTCCTGCTGTCACCATAGTTACCCAGTGCCCAGTCAGCGACATGTAACGCCCCTGTCCATGCCTACTCGTCCAAGTGTCTGTGGTGAAATGCACCCTGTCACACACAGAGTTTCTCAAAGAAGCGGTGATGTTATGTGCGACATGCTGGTGGAGCGCAGGCACACCTTTCTTTGAGAAGTAGTGCCGACTGGGCATCTGGTACTGGGGCACTGCGACGGACATAAGGTCTCGAAAATCCTCTGTGTCCACCAGGCGGAAAGGCAGCATTTCTGTAGCCAAGAGCTTGCAGATGGTGAAATTCAACCTCTTAGCTTTCTCATGGCTAGGAGGAAATGGTCTTTTACTTGTCCACATCTGAGGGACCGAGGGCTGGCTATTGTGCTTAGACGGGGTTGATAAGGGTGTCCCCGGCAAACTGCCGGTCTGTGAGGAAGATGCAGGCGGACATGTTAGGTTGCCTTGATCCAAAGGTGGTGCTATCGATGTCGGACAGCGCTCAAGACCAGCTGGTGTTACCACCTCCAAAGAAAATGATGACCTGCCAATCACGCTGGCTGTTGCGGGTAAAGAGGTGGCAGGTCTGCGCCCCAAAACAGGTGTGACTGCTGTCCCCCCAGTCACAGAGGATGAAGAGGCCGCGGATGCACAAGATATGGCAGACGGTGGTTGGCCCGGCCGGCTAGGCCGCATTGTAGCACACTGAGCTTCCCACTGCAACTTATGCTTCATGTCCATGTGCCGGTTCATGCATGAAGTACTCAAACTATGTATTTTTTGGCCTCTACTTAGCTTTTGCTGACAAATGTTACAGATAACACGAGTTGGGTCATCTTTATCGATCTGAAAAAATGCCCAGGCTATGCAAGGCTTAGCACCCATGCGACCTGAAGAGCCACCACGACTTGTGGTGAGAGGCAGAGTTGTGTTTGAGGATGCAGTTGTTGACGTGCTTCCAGTACTACGTCTCTGTCCAGGAAGGCGCAACCTGACCTCGTCGTCACTAGCATCTTCCTCCACCTCCTCTGCTGACCTCATCTCTTGGCTGACTGTGGGTTGACAGTAAGTGGGATCTCCGACCTCATCATCATCACCCTGTGCGTTATCACACCCGTCGTCCTCAGAGCCAACCTGTTCCTGCCCTGACAAAAAACTAAAGTTGTCGCTCCAATCAGGTATTTGAGTCTTATCATCGTCTTCCTCATTGTCTCCACCAACAGGAGTTACAGTTTGGGAATGAGGGTCTACATTATGGTCAGAACCTTCTGCGTCTGGTCCTGGATCCGACTCATAAAGATTCTGGGCATCAGTGCAGATCATTTCCTCGTCTGGATTCACAGAAGCGCTGGAGTCGACCTCTGATTCCCAGGCTATAGTATGAGTAAACAGCTCTGCAGACTCAACCATCTGTTCTACCTCATACTCAGACGGGCAGCTGGAGATTTGGGAGCTGTGAGGAAGCAAGTGCGATTTGGGTGACACCTTTGAGGACTGGAGTATTTGTGATGTTGAAGTTGATGTGTAGGAGAGCCCACTTAAAGGAGCACTTGATATCCGTTGAAGCACCTGCTGTTTTTGTGCCTCCTCTGGAATTTGTAGCGATTGGCGTGGCCGTAAGAAAGGGATCTTATCACATTGTCCGCTAAAAGAAGTAGACATTTTAGTTTGGCTGGAAGATGGTCTTTCTTCTGCACCTACCCCATGGACACAACCTTTTTTCCCCTTCCCAACACGCCTATTCCCCTTTCCACCAGCAGCAGGCCTTTTTCCACTCATTTTGGTGGTTAACTAATTCACAACTCTGGAGTTGTTTGCACAAAAAAACAATGGATGGTAACCGAGCAGAGCTGAGTGGCCAAACTGTGGTATTAGGCCAAAACTATTGGCTGGGTTAGATGCAGAAAAAAATTATTTTTAATTTGCAACCTGATGGAGGTCAGTATAGATGGACTAATAGACCAAGTCCCACACACCGCTAGAAGCCCAAATATTTTTTCAGAGCTAGATGCAGAAAATTTTTTTATTCAATTTGCAACCTGATGGAGGTCAGTATAGATGGACTAATAGACCAAGTCCCACACACTGCTAGAAGCCCAAATATTTTTTCAGAGCTAGATGCAGAAAAAAATTATTTTTAATTTGCAACCTGATGGAGGTCAGTATAGATGGACTAATAGACCAAGTCCCACACACCGCTAGAAGCCCAAATATTTTTTCAGAGCTAGATGCAGAAAAAAAATATTTTTAATTTGCAACCTGATGGAGGTCAGTATAGATGGACTAATAGACCAAGTCCCACACACCGCTAGAAGCCCAAATATTTTTTCAGAGCTAGATGCAGAAAAAAATTATATTCAATTTGCAACCTGCTGGAGGTCAGTATAGAAGGACTAATAGAACAAGTCCCACATACTGCTAGAAGCCCAAATATTTTTTCAGAGCTAAATGAAGAAAAAAATTATTTTTAATTTGCAACCTGATGGAGGTCAGTATAGATGGACTAATAGACCAAGTCCCACACACTGCTAGAAGCCCAAATATTTTTTCAGAGCTAGATGCAGAAAAAAATTATTTTTAATTTGCAACCTGATGGAGGTCAGTATAGATGGACTAATAGACCAAGTCCCACACACCGCTAGAAGCCCAAATATTTTTTCAGAGCTAGATGCAGAAAAAAATTATATTCAGTTTGCAACCTGATGGAGGTCAGTATAGATGGACTAATAGAATGATGCTATGCCCAAAAGATTTTACTTCACTAGGTGCAGTAAAAAAATTGGTATTCTATACACAGGTGGTATATCTTGCAACACAGATAGGCTACTCCACTGACTAACACACTCTGCAATAGGCCAAAAAGGATTAGCTTTGCTAGATTCAGCCAAATGCTGTGAAAAAAACTTGCACAGCACTGGCACAGACCTGCCTGGCAAAAACTGATAGGAACTGATGTAACCTAGTCCTGAAAAGGACTCCAATTACAATTAGTCTTTACTCCCACAATCTATCTATTTAAGAGCACAGACCTGCTTGATAAAAGTCGTAGGAAATGCTGTAACCTAGTCCTTAAAAGGACTGCAATCACAACTATTCCCTACTCCCAAGCTATCTGTATATTTGTGCGAAAATTGGCTTGAAATTAACAAGGTATAGCGCACACAGCAACAGCGGTGCCGTCTAACACGCAGCTGCAGCAGTGAGAAAATGGTGGCGACGGGGAAAATGGCTTGGTCTTATAGGGCAAGGACATGTGACATACACTGCCAATCACACATGCCCTTGCTTGTGTGAAAAAAAGCACTTCGCTCCGTGTGTGCGCTGCTGATAGGCTGACAGATTGCACCTCCCCACTGCAAATGCGGGAAAGAGAAAAAAAAATGGAGATCTTCATTGTTCCTGCAGAGATCCATCCCCTGCCCCTCCCCCGCCCCGCTGTACACTCAAACTGCGTATTAACATTAATTTTCATCATTACTGAGAAAAAATCCAGTTATGATTTTGGTGCACGAACAGTTATCGAACATAACCTCGAACAGCCGAATTTTTCTCAAATTGTTCGTGTTCGCCGACCGGCTCGAACACCGCCCAAAACAGCTCGAATTTGAGATTGGCGAACAGTTCGAGTAGAACAACGCTCATCTCTAGTCAGGATGTCGCCGTCTATTTCTCCATGGAGGAGTGGGAGTATTTAGAAGGACACAAAGATCCGTACAAGGACGTCATGATGGAGGTTCTCCAGCCCCTCACATCACCAGGTAATAGACAGGACTAAATACACACGGCCTATAATTATCTGTATGTAAAGAATGAATTCAGTCCCTGTATGTGTTTCCTCCAGATCTATCCAGTAAGAGAACAACACCAGAGAGATGTCCCCTTCCTTGTCTTCCACAGGACTGTAAACCAGAAGATCCCAATGTTCCTCAGGATCATCAGGTAGATGGAGAGAAGGTGTCATGAGATCTCCCCTATGATGTGTAGACGGCTGTGAAGGTCTTGTGCTCAGTCTTGTTTTATCCACCAGTATTATATGTTTTATACTTGTGTAATGAGAGCGGTGGAGATGGCAGGATTAGAGCTGATCATAGATGGGACTTCTCCATCTGTCTGTGACTTTTACAATATTTGTTTCAGGGTGAAGATCTGACCCATATTAATACTACAGAGACATATGTGAGGGGTGATGAGCGGTGTAAAGAGGAGATTTTTACATATGACTTCCCAGGTGAGTAGTGACCACTAAATGCAGAGAAGTCACAGATTCTTCTAAGAGAATAGTGTAGAAAACCGCAGCACTGCTGGAATAGGTGACGTATGGTCCAAAGCCATTCAAATAGAAAATGAAACTTGCCACTCTAACAGGCATAATTTTAAAGTATTTAATTGCAGTCCAACACAGGTACAATTGTTTCGGTCCTCAAGACCTTTATCAGAATGTACTGCAGATATCAGACAAAAACATAAAAAGTACGTAAGGTACTAACTGTCATAAGGTATTTCTGAAATTCATAATCATCTGAAAATCCAAAACATTACAATAGAGTGCACATAATGGCTGTATAATAAGTGTGACCTACTAGACTGTTTGGAATATAGCTAAAGGTGAAAGCATGAAGGTACACAGTGTCTCAGTGGAAACACAGGATCTAGGGAGACAAACAGCCATAAGAACACCAGCCTCATAGGGATTATCCAATAGGGACCAGCAGATATATGTAGAAACATACCCAGTAGTGAGAGCAGGAAGTATGACAGGCGTGAAACGTGGCATCCGCCGCTGGTTCCTAAGGTCGCCATGTCAAGGGAGGAGAAAGCCTAGTATATGTGGTCAGAGGGAGGGACCTAATGTCCCAGGAGACCAATCAGGGTGAACCGCTGGTGTAACGTTCCCGGAAGTGGAGAAAAGAATAATAAGCCTGGAAATGTGACAGGAGGCGAACAGGTGTAAGTGGATCAGCCTGTGGGCAGTGGAGGATAATAATCAGTGATTAAAATAAGGAGAAGCCGTTCTGCAACATAAAGAATACAAAATAAATACCATGATAATGAAAGAAAATTAATCTCCTTCAAATGACATGCAAATACTGTATCTCAAAACACATATACAGTCATGGCCAAAAGTTTTGAGAATGACACCAAAATTATATTTTCACATGATCTGCTGGCCTCTGATTTTTATTAGTGTTTGTCTGATGTTTATATCACATACAGAAATATAATTGCAATCATATTATGAGTACCAATAGGTTATATTGACAGTTAGAATGAGTTAATGCAGCAAGTCAATATTTGCAGTGTTGCCCCTTCTTCTTCAAGACCTCTGTAATTCTCCCTGGCATGCTCTCAATCAACTTTTGGACCAAATCCTGACTGATAGCAGTCCATTCTTGCATAATCAATGCTTGCATTTTGCCAGAATTTGTTGGTTTTTGTTTGTCCACCCGTCTCTTGATGATTGACCACAAGTTCTCAATGGGATTAAGATCTGGGGAGTTTCCAGGTCATGGACCCAAAATCTCTATGTTTTGTTCCATGAGCCATTTAGTTATCACCTTTGCTTTATGGCAAGGTGCTCCATCATGCTGGAAAAGGCATTGTTGGGCGCCAAACTGCTCTTGGACGGTTGGGAGAAGTTGCTCTTGGAGGATATTCTGATACCATTCTTTATTCATGGCTGTGTTTTTAGGCAAGACTATGAGTGAGCCGATTCCCTTGGCTGAGAAGCAACCCCACACATGAATGGTTTCAGGATGCTTTACAGTTGGCATGAGACAAGACTGGTGGTAGCGCTCACCTCTTCTTCTCCGAATAAGCTGTTTTCCAGATGTCCCAAACAATCGAAAAGGGGATTCATCAGAGAAAATGACTTTGCCCCAGTCCTCAGCAGTCCACTCCCTGTACCTTTTGCAGAATATCAGTCGGTCCCTGATGTTTTTTCTGGAGAGAAGTGGCTTCTTTGCTGCCCTCCTTGAAACCAGCCCTTGCTCAAAGAGTCTCCGCCTCACAGTGCGTGCAGAAGCACTCACACCAGCCTGCTGCCATTCCTGAGCAAGCTCGGCACTGCTGGTAGTCCGATCCCGCAGCTGAAACAGTTTTAAGATACAGTCCTGGCGCTTGCTGGTCTTTCTTGGGCGCCCTGGAGCCTTTTTGACAACAATGGAAGCTCTCTCCTTGAAGTTCTTGATGATGCGATAGATTGTTGACTGAGGTGCAATCTTTGTAGCTGCGATACTCTTCCCTGTTAGGCCATTTTTGTGCAGTGCAATGATGGCTGCACGTGTTTCTTTAGAGATAACCTTGGTTAACTGAAGAGAAACAATGATACCAAGAACCAGCCTCCTTTTAAAGTGTCCAGTGATGTCATTCTTACTTAATCATGACTGATTGCCAGCCCTGTCCTCATCAACACCCACACCTGTGTTAATGGATCAATCACTAAAACGATGTTAGCTGCTCCTTTTAAGGCAGGACTGCAATGATGTTGAAATGTGTTTTGGGGGTTAAAGTTCATTTTCTGGGCAAATATTGACTTTGCAAGTACAGTAATTGCTGTTAAGCTGATCACTCTTTGACATTCAGGAGTATATGCAAATTGCTATTACAAAAAATGAAGCAGTAAACTTTGGAAAAATTACTATGTCTCATTCTCAATACTTTTGGCCATGACTGTATGTACACTCCAACAGTGAAAACTCAAGGCTGACAACAATGTGGTACATCTTATACAGTTCTCCCTAAAATTATCACAGGAATGACAACAAATCATAATCCATATTGAGCCCCCTGGGGGTAAAGGTTTGAAGTTCTTGGATCCAAAAGGCCTCCCTTCAGTAGGCGTACATGATCACCGCGAATAGTGGGAAGCACCTGTTCAATGACCTGGAACTTGAGTTGAGATATGTTATGGCCTAATGTAACGAAATGTTGTAGCAAGAGTAGTAGTAGATTCTTACATCTAATTGTGGACTTATGGTTGTGGTTGTGTCATCTCACCAATGTATGCCAGACCACAATGGCATTTAATGAGGTATACTACGAAGTTGGTGTAACACGTAAAATACCCTGTGACCGGGTATTGTTTACCGGTATGGGGATGGTAAATGGTGTTCCCATGTAGGATGTTGTTGCATTGGTGGCACTGCAAGCAGGGGAAGGTCCCCCTCTTAGGAATTAGTAAAAAACGTTGTTTGACCCCTATATGTGTGGGGCTCACGTCGGCACAAAGTAATGAATCCTTGAGACTGGGCGCCCTTTTGAAACACGGAAAAAATGGTTGTTGGAACTCTGGGATGTGGGGATAAGCGGATTGTAGGATGTTCCAATGTCTCCGGATGGTTTTGTGCAAGATGTATGCGAACGGATGGTAAGTGTGGACAAACAGAATCCGGTTCATGGGTTTAGGACGGGTGTGGGCTGAAGGTGTGTTATGTTGGTGTAGGATTTCGGGGGAATAGCCCCTTTTCTCAAATTTGTGGCACTTTTCCTGTAGCCTCTCTGAGCGTAATTGATGATTGCTCACTATCCTATTTACTTGCTGGAGCTGGGATTTGGAATTTGGAATTGACCGTTTCATTTGTAAAGCGTGATTATTCGTAAAGTGTAAGAGACCGTTTAGATCGGTAGTTTTTGTGTATGTTAGTGGTTAGTAATCCTCGTTGGTCCTTGAGGACCATGGTATCCAGGAAACTGATTTGATGAGAACTGTGAGTCATGGTAAAGCCAAGGTCTGTCCATGAGGAGTTCAAAAGGTCATAGAACTCATTTAGAGATTCCGGTGGGCACCCACTATGCAAAAAAATGTCATCGATGTAATGTTTCCATGCGATGGAGTGATTACGAAAGAGTGGATTGGAGTAAGCTACTAGGGCCTCAAAGGTGGCCATATAACAGTTTGCATAAGGGGGGGGGGGCACATCAGAGCCCATCGCTGTCCCTTTAGTCTGTAGGAAGTAAGTATCTTGAAACAAGAAATAATTTTTGTTAAGAACTAAGGTCAGGAGTTCAATGCAAAGTTCAATGATAAGGTGATCTGTCTGTGACTCAAGCAATAGACTGTGTACAGCACGTACAATACAGACCAAAAGTTTGGACACACCTTCTCATTTAAAGATTTTTCTGTATTTTCATGACCATGAAAATTGTACATTCACACTGAAGGCATCAAAACTATGAATTAACACATGTGGAATTATATACTTAACAAAAAAGTGAAACATCTGAAATTATGTCTTATATTCTAGGTTCTTCAAAGTAGCCACCTTTTGCTTTGATGACTGCTTTGCACATTCTTGGCATTCTCCTGATGAGCTTCAAGAGGTAGTCACCGGAAATGGTTTTCACTTCACAGGTGTGCCCTCTCAGGTTTAATAAGTGGGATTTCTTGCCATATAAATGGGGTTGGGACCATCAGTTGTGTTGTGCAGAAGTCAGGTGGATACACAACTGATAGTCCTACTGAATAGACTGTTAGAATTTGTATTATGACAAAAAAAAAGCAGCTAAGTAAAGAAAAACGAGTGGCCATCATTACTTTAAGAAATGAAGGTCAGTCAGTCCGAAAAACTGGGAAAACTTTGAAAGTGTCCCCAATTCCAGTTGCAAAAACCATCAAGCGCTACAAAGAAACTGGCTCACATGAGGACCGCTCCAGGAAAGGAAGACCAAGAGTCACCTCTGCTTTTGAGGATAAGTTTATCCGAGTCATCAGCCTCAGAAATCGCAGGTTAACAGCAGCTCAGATTAGAGACCAGGTCAATGCCACACAGAGTTCTAGCAGCAGACACATCTCTTCAACAACTGTTAAGAGGAGACTTTGTGCAGCAGGCCTTCATGGTAAAATAGCTGCTAGGAAACCACTGCTAAGGACAGGCAACATACAGAAGAGACTTGTTTGGGCTAAAGAACACAAGGAATGGACATTAAACCAGTGGAAATCTGAGCTTTGGTCTGATGAGTCCAAATTTGAGATCTTTGGTTTCAACCACCGTGTCTTTGTGCGACACAGAAAAGGTGAACGGATGGACTCTACATGCCTGGTTCCCACCGTGAAGCATAGAGGAGGAGGTGTGATGGTGTGGGGGTGCTTTGCTGGTGACACTGTTGGGGATTTATTCAAAATTGAAGGTATACTGAACCAGCATGGCTACCACAGCATCTTGAAGTGGCATTCTATTCCATCTGGTTTGCGTTTAGTTGGACCATCATTTATTTTTCAACAGGACAGTGACCCCAAACACACCTCCAGGCTGTGTAAGGGCTATTTGACCAAGAAGGAGAGTGATGGGGTGCTACCCCAGATGACCTGGCCTCCACAGTCACCAGACCTGAACCCAATCGAGATGGTTTGGGGTGAGCTGGACCGCAGAGTGAAGGCAAAAGGGCCAACAAGTGCTAAGGATCTCTGAGATCTCCTTCAAGATTGTTGGAAGACTATTTCCGGTGACTGCCTCTTGAAGCTCATCAAGAGAATGCCAAGAGTGTGCAAAGCTGTCATCAAAGCAAAAGGTGGCTAGTTTGAAGAACCTATAATATAAGACATATTTTCAGTTCTTTCACACTTTTTTGTTAAGTATATAATTCCACATGTGGTAATTCATAGTTTTAATGCCTTCAGTGTGAATGTACAATTTTCATAGTCAAGAAAATACAGAAAAATCTTTAAATGAAAACGTATGTCCAAACTTTTGGTCTGTACTGTATACCTTCAGAGTGTGGAATGCACGTATAGAGGCTGTTGACATCAAAAGAAACCAAGATGCATTTAGGGGGGGGACACATTTTAGGTCAGTGATAAAATTGAGAAAAGCTCCTGTATCTAGTAAAAAGGAGGGACTTTTTTAATCAATGGTATTAATATTTTCTCTAAGAAAATTGATAAAGGTTAAAGAAGCAAATCTGTTGAGGTTACTATAGGACGACCGCGAGGATGGTCAAGGCTTTTGTGAATTTTGGGGAGTACATAAAAGACAGGTGTGATAGGATGTTGCTTAGTAAGAAAATCACGTGCCTTACTATCAATCACTCCTCTGGCGAGAAAATGTTCCAACACAGATGCTATTGCAGTCCTGACTTTGTGTGTTGGGTCATGGGGTAGTCGTTGGTATGTGGAGTTATTGTTAAGTTGTCTATTGACTACCAGGAGGTAATCCCCTTTATACATCACTACTATGGTGTCCCCTTTGTATGCCAGTTTGATGATAAGATTACTCTCTTCCTGAAGGCTTCTGAGGGCCTGAAGGTCAAGGGGAGAAAGATTGGACTGGTAATGAAGCAGCCCTTTGTCTACCTTGGAATGTAAGTCCTGAAAGGCACTATCCACGAAACCAATGAAGGTCTCAAGCGCACGTGAGTCATGTGGAGGTCTGTATGCACTTTTGAGGCATAGGCCGAGACTGGCGCCGTGATGGAGGTATTAACATCAGAGAGGGTAGAAGGAATAGACAAGGTATTGCCTAGTGTGTCATTGGTAAAGTGTGTCCTAAGGCGTAGTGAGCGACAAAAATGCTGTAACTCCATATCAAGATTGAATGTGTTGTACTTGTTAGTGGGACAAAAAGATGCACAACTTTCTGTACTACAGAAGGGGTTAATACTCAAAGTCCTAGAGGAGATATTTACCACCAACGGTGCTGTGTGCCTGAGAGCTGGTCACTCGGATGAAGTCTGTGTTTCCGCTTGTGTTGGCCACCTCTTCTGTTCTTCTGCGTTGGGAATATCTTTTTCGTTGATCCAAAAAACGAGCAGAAGTGGTGAAAGGATCCCTCCTGTCTGTGTCCGAACCGGAGGTAGAAGGATCTGTAGTGGATTTGGCAAATCTGGGAGCATAATTTCTTGAGGTGTATCTATCTTGCTCATAATCTTCGGTATCTCGCAAACTTATTCCTTTTCTTGCTCTCCGTATCTCGTCGATTCTCATCTTGATTTTGTTTTGTAGAGTGATGAGTTCTTCTGTAGAGATAGCGGCAAGCTGAGTTTCAAGATTTTTTACCTGTTCCTTGGTAGATACAATAGCCTTCTGTAAGTAGTCAATTCTTAGGGTAATAATATCGAAAGAGCATTTATTAAGTATATGTTCAAATTTTATGCAGTGCTCAGACTGATCGCTAAACAGGGTTGGACGAATTGGGACCCTCAATCTCCTTGGGATCCTTTGCACTCTCAAGTATTCCGTCAATGTGGCACAATGCAACTCAATGCTGGTGAGGTGGCGTAATTCTCGCTTTAAGTTCCATCCTCGTGTCTCCTTCGGAGGGACTTTTAAGAAATCACATGATAGGTTAGATTGTGCAATGATATTGGATGTTTCCTCAACGTTATACTAGAACGTGGAAGAGGACATGACACTTCAGCGTGCTTACGTACTGGAGTAGATAATAGTGTAGAAAACTGCAGCACTGCTGGAATAGGTGCGCAAGTAGGGTCTAAAACCATACAAAAGGCAAATGAAACTTGGCAATCAAACAGGCATAATTTTAAAGTATTTAATTGCAGTCCAACACAGGTACAAACGTTTCGGTCCTCAAGACCGTCATCAGTGTGTACTACAGCTTAAACACATAAAAATAAAAACTACAAATATCAGACAAAAACATAAAAAGTACTAGAAACAAACTGTCATAAGGTATTTCTGAAATTCATAATCATCTGAAAATCCAAAACATTTACAGATTATTCTCAGTCACCGGCTGTGGCTGCTTTATCGGTGGTGTAGTCCGGCCGTATCACAATCATGTGATCACCATTTTGCCTCTAGAACACAACATTGTCCTCTACCCAAAACTGTTCGAATGACTTTGTGCATTGAAAGCCCTTTTCTATAGAACTTACTACCTGGAGGATCCACTTACTCCCTGGGATTAGAAGATTACAAAATCATAATAAATACACAGGAGTATAAGCCAAACATAAGACTGTTTATTAACACAAATAACACAATACATTACTGGTAAAAAGAGAGTATCAGACATAGGCAACGTCACACAGGAAGAATGCTGGAAACCAACAGCATCATGAAAGAAAAAATGCTGCAATCATAGTCATAGACAATGATTCCCAAAAAAAACACTATGCATGGTCTACATATTCATGCTTATAAATAAATGACTGAATTCAATGGTGGCAATGAATCCTAACAAAGGAGATTTCCTTATGCAGTAAACCAAACAGTGATATACAACTGACCTGAGCGAGTCAAATAAAATATAGCAAGGAATCAGTGTGTTCTTAACAACACACAAATGTGGTGACACAGGAACTTAGGTAAAAAGAATTGAATGTCTGCCTGAAATATGTTATATGGATGAATCCAAGTAAAGAAAAGGCCCAGAGTATACCTAAAATGTGACGAGATAAGGTGACCTGTGTGACTACCAATGGGACACCCCTGATGCGCGTTTCGCGTGCAGCTTCCTCTGAGGGGTGATGTAAAGGTGTCAGGAGAAGGTTTATATATCATGGCTTACCAATGACCGGTGTTTGAGATGTTCACGTCCCTTGTATCCCACGCCGGAACAACCAGGGTCAGCGTCCCACGTCACCTCCGCCCGCCCACATCGGAAGAAATCCTGATGTGGACGGGGAGAGACAAGGTAGGGACGCGTTGCCATGGCGATCTGTCACCTCCGCCCTCCCACACACGTGACCACAGTGCAGGCGGGGAGAGGCAAAGCCGGGACGCGTAACCACAGAAGCCCAGCTGGCACAGAACAATGGACCTGTGACCCAAGCCACCTCATACCACCCACGCACTAGATCTGAATGTGGGCGGGGAGTGGAAAGAGGGACACGTAGGCCATAGCAACCCGGCCAGGAAGGAGGGGATAAACCCGCATCACCCCTCGCCCGCCCACAACTGTAAACACAATGCGGGAGGAGAGAGGCAGAGCAGGACAAGTAGCCAGGGAAACCAGCCCAAATATGTCAAAAGAGTGAGCGAATGATACAAATAAACTGAATGCATTTGAGAAGAATTCATCACATACATAACTGCCTGAAGAATAGACATTATGGTGCAATTATAAGATAATGGACACTTAAATGTGCAAAATATATGAAAGAAAAATTCAAGAAATGCATAGGTGAGTGTTCATTAGATCAATTCGTAAAGTGAATAGTGCAATGGTTAAACATGATAAAAAAAAGTGCAACGTGATGTATGAGATATAATACATAAAGTGAATAGTGCATGCACAACAACTCCAATATAAAATATAATATTAAAGTGCAGAATGTGCAAAACAATCATACTTAAAAAAATCATACATTTTGGCAGTGAGACAACGTCAAACTAGTAGGAGACGTCCTCTAGTGGATGTGTTCATTATCAATGAATATAGGCGATAAGTTGGAAAAGATAATAATATAGCTTTACATCAAGACTATATAAAGACCACACAGTCACTGTAATTTAAAAATTGCACAATTTTTCTTGTTATTGGTAAATAAACGTTATATATTAATAGAGAATCTTGAGTTAGGGATCATTTTCCTTATTGCAATTAATAATAACTGTTTTGACAGCTGACACCCGGCCCTCAATGCACCACTCCTGCTACTTTAGCCTCTCACAGCTGCTATTGATATCCATCCCAGCATTTAGGAGGGAGCCCCCTCTGCCCTCCAATTGGCGCCCCCCGTGCCATGCTGAACCAATGTCATCATGACAACATCCATGTCATCAGAGCTAGCAAACTTGTTACATCATGCCCAGAGCAAGTTTGTCTGCCAGTGCAGCGCTGACAGTTTGTAAAGCATAGCAAAGCTATTATTGCTATTCTTTATAAGCGATCAGATTGCAAAAAGTGAAAGTTTCATAGTGGGACAAAGTAAAAAAAACTGTAAAAATATATATATATAAAAAAAAACACAAAATAATGAAAATATATATGTTTTGTACATAAATATTTTTATGATAAAAAAAAATAAACAAATAAAGTACACATAATTGGTATTGCTGCATCTGGAACGACCCAACCTATAAAACTTCCTGCCAGTTAAGCCCTTTATTGAACACCGTAAAAAAAAATAAAAACAAGGCAAAAAATTATGTTTTATCATCATACTGCCGAACAAAAAGTGGAGTAAAATGTGATTGTGAAGAATATTCTAGAATAATCACATGTGCCCTGGTTGTCAGGTCTTCAGGCATAGTGTAATCTGACTTTCTTGAATTCCTTTGCAGCCAACAAAGGGGGGTGAGAAATCCCCCTCCCCTGGCAGCTGTGAGCTGAGCTGACAGGCTGTCTCCCTGCCGAGATCCTCTTTGTTCTCAACATGTGCTATGTTGTGTAAGGTACTATACTTCAATACCGAGCTGTGGAAGAACTATATGTCCCAGCTCTTCACAAAATGGATTTTTAGCTCAGGGGAAGATAGCGAATGGCAGACTGCATCCTAGTCCACTCTAGCATGTAGGGATGAGGAGATACACGTCCCAGCCTTTTGGAACCTCCTACAACTGCTGTGTTTGGTACCCACAGGGGCCCAGCCGGGTCCGTTAACACTAGAACCGGTTCCCTGGGACCATCCAGTATGGAGGTATGGGCCATGTTAGTTCTGGGAGTCTCTTAGCCAGGAAGGAACAGGGAGTGGAGACTTGGGCTGAACAGGGGGCAGGTAGTGGGAGTTTCCAGAGAGTTGCAAGGTCTGTGTAGCAAAAACCTATTGTCTTTTCCCTGGCGCAGCTCGTGACATGCAGATGTGAGGGACAAGTCCAGCAACCAAACAGGGCACACATTCTTCCCCATGTGGTCGCCCAATCCCCAAGCCATGCTTTCCATGGTAATTGACTTTAAGATCTGTTATGCTTGATGTACCATGCTTTTGTATTTGTAACTCTGACCACTGTATATATAACCCTGATGTATATAGTAGATTGTTTAGTGAGCCCTTATGGCGATTAAATATATAATTTAATCTTGGGCTGTTCTTTTATCTCGAAACACAAACTTTACGTCGGTTGTTTGGGCCGACGAATGCGCTACCGGGCTGGTTTCTAGCTCGATAGAAGTCTGTTATATCAAATAGAAACTGGTGGCAGCTCTATCCAGGCCAACAAGGCTCTGCTTCACTGGAGTAGTGAAAGAGCCTCTCAGCCTGTCAAGAGTGTGGGGCCACGTCAGCATCTGAGTGGACCACCTTGTCCCACTCCTTGGTGCCTCTCTGTACCCGCGTGGACAGGAGGTGACAGTGTAGAACTGTGCCGATCTGACCTTACCCATCCTTGTGGGGGGTGCGGAACGTCATGGTGCAAAGGGTAGATCCGTATCATGTGCTTTGTCTGGCGTAGTGTGACGTCAGGCGGGTGGCGAGCTGTGTATCCACCGGAAGAAGCGGCGACAGCGGGATTCTGCGGGGCCCCCCTGGTGCCGTTTCTTCACAGTGATCAAAAATATAAATGTAAATAAATATGGTATCCCTGAAAACGTCATCTTGTCCTGCAAAAAACAATCTGCCATACAGCTCCTTCAGTGGAAACAAAAAGTTATAGCTCTCTTAGAATAAAGTGATGCAAAAATAATATTTTGTTTTATAAAATAGTTTTTATTGTATAAAAGCGCCAAAACATAAAAAACAAGAAATAAATGTGGTATCGCTGTAATCGTACTGACCCGAAGAATAATCCTGCCTTATCAATTTTACCACATGCGGAACAACATAAAAAAAAAGAAAAAAACAATTCCTGAATTTCTGGTTTTCATTGATTCTGCCTCCCAAAAATTGCAATAGAAAGTGATCAAAAAATGTTATGTGCCCAAAAATGGTACCAATAAAAGAATCAACTCGTTCCGCAAAAAATAAGCCATGCATGACTCTGTCAGCAGAAATATGGAAAAATTATAGCTTTCAAAATATGGCAATACTAGTTTTTGCAAAAAAAATCATCTTTTAGTGTGTGACAAAAGCCAAACTTAAAAAAACTATATAAACATGGTATTGCTGTAATCGCACCGACCCGAAGTATAATGTCGTCTAGTCACTCATGCTGCACGATGAACGGTGTAAAAAATAAATAAAACCAATTCTTCATCTGCTGCTGATTTGTTTATTCTGCCTCTCAAAGATTGCCGTAAAGCTCGGCTCACATTTATCCTGCGCTGAGCGCTTATACCAAGGTTTCCATGTAAATCTCTGAAATATGTGATTCAGACAGAACTCTCGGCGCACTGTGGTTGCAGTCTTGCCTATGATTCGGCAGTGTCCTGTCTATTTAGGTGTGCATAAAAGTAGCACAGTAGTAGTAGCTCTGGAAGCACAGAGGCTCTGGAATAGTGAAATGGCTCCTCGCCCCCCCCAAAAGAAATTCAGCAAATTCTCTCCGATATTAAAAGGCTCCCCTCCCTTCTGAGTGAGCACCACAGTGTGCCAAAACTGCAGTTAGCGTCCATATGTTTGGCGTTTCTGTAGCGAAGAGAGTCAACCTAATTTACGGGTGCATGTCTCCAGAAGCATGATCTAGGTGCAATGTACAGGCACTGCAATGTACTGGGCACTGCAACGTACTGGTCACTACAACGGCAGTTTGCAATTTTCACTCAGCAACATCCACTGCTGCTTGTTTCTGGAAAAAACCCATGGAGTCAAAATCTTCACTACACCTGTAGATAAATTCCCAAAGAGGTATATTTTCCAAAATGGGGGGATTCTGCTCTTCGAGTTCTTAGGTGCTATTTATATGGAGTCTTGCTCAATGTATTTCAACATTGAGCAGAAATTGTGGGATACATTTTGGTACAATTTTTACCCATTCCCAGTGTGAAAATGTAAAATCGTAGTCTAAAACAAAATTTTAGTGGGAAAAATTTAATTTTTTTTTCTTTACTGCCCAATAGTATTAAATTCTGTGACCCACCTGTGGTGTCCATATGATTACTGCACCCCTATATGAATTCATTGAGCGGTTTAGTTTGTAAAATGGGGTCTCTTACGGAGGGGAGTTCTACTGTTCTGGCACCTCAGGGGCTCTGCCAATGTGATATGGCACCTTCGAACCAGTCCAGCAAAATCTGAAATCCAATATGGCACTTTTTCCTTTCTGAGCTTTGCACTGTGCCTCAAAAGTAGTTTTCTTCCACATATGTGGTATTGGCAAACTCAGGAGAAATTTCACAACACATTTTGGGGTCCATTTTCCCCTGATATTCTTGTGAAAATGAAAAAAAAATTGTGGTTAAAACATTTTTGTGGGAAAAATATATATATTTTTTCATTTTTACAGATCAAAGTAAAATTCTGTGAAGCACCTGTGTGTACAAGGTGCTCATCACACATCTAGATAAGTTCCCTCAGGGGTCAGATTTCCAAAATCGGGTCACTTGTAGAAGTTTCCCACTGTTTAGGCAAATCAGAGGCTCTCCAAATGCGACATGACACTCGCAGACCATTCCATCAAAGTTTGTGTTCCAAAATGTCACTCCTTCCTTTGTGAGATCTACCGGGCGCCCAAACAGTAGTTTCCCCCACATATGGAGTATCTGAATACGCAGGAGAAATTGTACAACAAATTTTGGAGTCCATTTTTTCCTGTTACCCTGGAGAAAATAAGAAATTTGGGGCTAAAATAAACAAATTTTGGTAATTTTTTTTTTCTTTTCATGGCTCAATGTTATAAGCTTCTGTGAAGCACCTGGGGGTTCAAGGTGCTCAAAGTGCTCACCACACATATAGATAAGTTCCCTGAGGGATCTAGTTTCCAAAATGGTGTCACTTGTGAGGAATTTCCATTATTTAAGCACATCGGGGCTTTCCAAACGCGACATGGCATCCGCTAATTATTCCAGCAAATTTTGCATTCAAAAAGTCAAATGATTTTCTGTATTTTCACGGCTCAACATTATAAATTTCTTCTGTGAAGAACATGGGGGTTCAAGGTGCTCACCATACTTCAAACAGTTGTTTCCCCCATGTGGGGTATCGGCGTGCTCAGGAGAAAAAGCACAACTAATTTTTGTGTCCATTTTCTCCTGTAAAACTAAAAAAAATTGGGTGTAAATTAGAATTTTTGTGAAAAATAGTTAAATGTTCATTTTTTTTCCTTCCACATACCATTAATTCCTGTGAAACACTTGAAGGGTTATCTTGCTTGATAACTTGAAAGAGGGCAGAAAAAGAGGTCTATTATCAAATAATGAATTTGAATATCTCAAACCTGAAACACCAACAGTACCTACCTTCTATTCCCTCCCGAAGGTCCATAAGGTCCTCAGTCCATTAAAAGGTCTCCCTATGGTTGCTGTAATAGATTCGCTATCACAAAATATCGGTATTTACATTGACAGAATATTGTGTCCTTTTGAGATCTCCCTGCCTTCATATATTCGGCATACACCTCACCTGCTTACTCAACTTGAGGGTGTTGCTGTGGAGGAGAACACCTATCTGGCCTCCATTGATGTGGAGGCCCTCTACAGCAGCATCCCTCATGAGGCGAGGATACAGACAGTTGGACATTTCCTAAAATCGAGGGCAGTGGAGTGCTACAATCACAAAGACTGGTGGAGGAATTGTTGCGGCTCACACTTACCAATAACTACTTAGTCTTTGATGGTAAGTACTTCCACCAGCTCAGGGGCAAAGTGTTGGGGAGCCCCTGTGCCCCCACGTACACCAGTCTGCTCCTGGGCTGCTGGGAGGAAACCATCATTTTTGGGGAGGAGGAGCACTCCCAGGTTGGCCGCTGGGCCAGATACTTCGATGACATACTGGTGTTCTGGTCTGGCCCAGAGGCCGACTTTAGGCGATTTATGGAAGACATCAACATAAACTCCTTTGGACTCAGGTTTACATCTGAATACCATAAAGACTGCCAATATTCTTAGATGTTAAAATAAAAAAGGAGAAGGATGGTTCCATAGGCACATGCACGTATCGCAAATCTACTGAAACAAGTAGCCTTTTGAATTGGAATAGTCATCGTCTTGAGAATCTAAAGCAGGGTATTCCTAAAGGCCAGTTCTTACGAATAAGGAGAAATTGCACTAACATCAGCACCTTTAGAGAACATGCCAATGATTTGTACCATAGGTTCCGTGACAGGGATGTCCTACTCGGAGGCCTTGGGAAGGGACAGACAGTCGCTTCTAGTCAACCCCAATATTAAAATAGAGGAAAAAGAGACTACAAGGATAATAGGCACTTTTGATAATGAGTCTGAAAGAGTCTCTCATATCCTAAGAAAACACTGGGGTATCCTATTAGCGGATACAAATGTCAAGAGGTTGATTCCTCCTGTTCCAAGCATTACATACAGAAGGGGTAGGCCTATTGGCGACCATCTGATGCATAGCCTTTATCAAAGACCTACTGAACCAGGAACCTGGCTTGATAGAAAACCTTGTGGCTATTATAGATGTGGCAATTGCAGTAGGTGCGACTGGATGGTTGTGTGTAAAACCTTTTACCAGCTCGACAACAGGCAGGCTTTATTCTCTGAGAGATTTTGGTAATTGCAGGGCATCAGGGGTGGTATACAAAGCTACATGTACATGACCGAAAGACTACGTGGGTAAAACCACGAGGGAGATATGAACGTGTGGGGAAACATTTAAGAGACATTAGAAATAAGCGGGATACTCCCATTGCCCATCACATGAATGAAATCCATGGGGGCCGACTTAGAGAAGTATGATTTAACATGATTGAACTCCTAAGACCTAAAATGAGAGGAGGGAATTAGATAAAACACCTCTTAGAAAAGAATCTGAATGGATATTGAGACTATAGTCGGTATCCCCAAGAGGATTAAACGAGCAGCTCTCATATGTGTGCTTTCTGTAAAAGGCTCCACGTTTTCTTCCTCTATACACGTGTTCGTATATACAATGATATATAAATGCCATCTGAATGTATACCTGTCGCCCCCCTCGCTTCGCACTTCATGAATTTTTGCCTCCTTTACCCTTGTGACAATATGGGTGTACTCATGACAGGATGCCATTCTTTTTCCTCCAATCTGGCAGAATTCCCCATTGGGAAATAACTTTATCCTGGTATCTGATTTATCTATATCTATTTAAGATTGGCAAGAATCTGCCACCAGTCTCTTTTGGAGTTTTTTTTCCCAAGCCCCATCCTCCCCTTTAAATTGACTTTAATCCCTGTATAACATTAGGGACATGTGACAGACTGGGATCCTATACAAAATACATGCAAGGTCCATATTAATTCTCAGAGAGGGGATTTATTCATTTGTTCAGAAGACTGTTTTGCTATGATACTAAAGATCTAAATCTTTATATGAATTTCTCTGTAATGAAACTGTATATCTATATATTTATATCAGCGGGGGTATTGAATGATATGTTTTTATATGGTGCACTGGTGAATACTGCAACTCAAGTCTTAATCTCAATGTGTGCCGTGATTGGAAATATATACACCATATCCTGGCGGGGTTGTGTGTATGCAAATGCGGGCATTGGTCTAATCCGGACCCCACGTTGGTAAGTCACACCCCGGAGATGACATGATGGCACATGCGTGGTACCTCTCTCTGCGCTCTATTGTGAGACACGCGTCACTTCCGGGGTGGAGGTGACGTTCTAGTGCATGCGCAGTATCTCTTCTGTGCACGCCAATGTGAGATGCAACCGTCATTTTCGTAATGAACCGGAAGTGACATGGACGCGCTAAAAACCTTTTTGAATTTGCAGCCTCTAGTGCCCAAAGGTATGTGACATGCGCAGTCCATATCTGAGGACAGGAGACTGTCTTTTTAAAGGGGGAGAGCTAGAGAGAATGTGTTAGAACCTTGCTCTTAGGTTTTTTCCTTTGCTGGTCACATGACCTTGTTGGCCTATTTAATCCTGCTCCGCCCTTCTGGCTTTGCTGGACTTCATTGTATATCTACTTTCTAGCTAGCCTGTGCTCTGTTTCTAACTCTGTTAGTTTGCTTGGTCTACGGACCTCTATGTTCTATATATTTTGTTTGTTCGTCTGTCTGCTACTATTTCTGTTAGGAGGTGTCCATTTTCCTCCCAGTCCTTAGTACTTGTAGGGATTCCTTCCCCACATCTATAGGTCTCCGTACAGACTAGCTTAGGACTTTAGCAGGTCTGATCGCAGGATCAGGTCCCCTGTTACATCGTAGGGATTCAGCTGAGTTCTATCGTAGGGACAGATCTCCTCTCTTTCCTTAGCTCTGGTAGCAGAACATAACAGTAAGTCCAGCCTGCAAATTCTCTAAGGAAAGATTTTTCTGTTCCATCATGGTGTCGGTTCAGGATTTGGCTCATCGCCTGCAGGGACTCTCTCTGGAGGTGGCCGAGCTCCGTCAGCACGTGAGTAACTGTCCTGGAGCACATTTCTTGGAGCCTAAGGTATGTTTGCCGGATTTATTTTTTGGTGAACACCGAGAATTTTTTTCATTTAAAAATGCTTGCTTATTGTATTTTCGTTTGAGACCCAAGTCCTCTGGGGATGAATCCCAGCGCATAGGGTTCATAATGTCACTTTTGCGCAAAGAGCCTCAGGAGTGGGCCTTTTCTTTGCAACCTAGTGATACATGCTTCAGATCAGTGGATAGTTTTTTTTTCTGCTTTGGGGCTATTATATGATGATCCTGACCGTGTCGCATCAGCTGAGACTGAGTTAAGACGTTTGAGACAGGGATCAGGTAATGTGGAAAAATATTGTACTCATTTCCGTCGATGGTCTACTCAAACAGGGTGGAACGATTCTGCTCTGAAAAGTCTATTTCTTGCTGGGCTCAATGAAAGGGTTAAAGACCTGCTAATTGCTTATCCTACACCTGAAGATTTGCAACAGGCTATGCAATTAGCTATACGGGTGGATAGGAGACTGCGTGCAAGGGTTAATGAGAGCAAATCCTCTGCTATGTCAGTTTCTGGTTATAAGAATGTGTGTACTAACAGTGGTGAACCGATGGAGATTGGATCGGTGGCACCTCGCTCTCAAGAAAAAGACCGTAGACTTTTTGAAGGCTTGTGTTTCTATTGCGGAAAATCTGGTCATTTGATTAAAGGCTGTGAGCTTCGTATGAAGAAAGAAAAAAAAATGGTCAGTCATGCCCGTATTGCCTGTTTAAATTCCAAGGGTGTATTTTTAGCTGCTTCCACGATTGCTCAGGAAAACTTAATGGAATTTCGGGTGTTTGTCGATTGTGGGTCTACTCTGAATGTAATTGATGGGGGATTCTTGGAAAGACTCAATTTAAAACTCTGTGAATTTCCTCTCACTATTAATGGTGTTCACTATGAGAAATTGGATTTGGTAGTGTTGAATAACTTGCCTTCTCCAGTAATATTGGGATTGCCCTGGTTAAAATTTCACAATCCTGTACTGGATTGGTCTACCAGTGAAATTAAATCCTGGAGCCATAAATGTTATGACAAGTGTTGTAACGGGCGTATTGCAGCTTTGGATAGGGGAGAATTGCCTGTTCCTATTCAGGATTTTTGGAGAGTTTTTTCTGAGAAGGAATCGCAGGTTTTGCCTCCCCATAGAGACTATGATTGTTCTATTGAATTTGTCCCTGGAGCGACTCTTCCTAAAAGTCGTTTATTTAACCTTACTATTCCTGAGAGGAAGGCTTTGGAGGAATACATACAGACAAGTTTGGCCGCCGGTCACATTAGGCCTTCTAAGTCTCCTGTGGCGGTTGGATTTTTTTTTGTAAAAAAAAAGGACGGCGGTTTACGTCCTTGTCTGGATTTTCGTGAGATTAACAAAATTACTGTACGCAATCCTTACCCACTGCCATTGATTCCTGATTTATTTAACCAGTTAATGGGGGCCAAGTGGTTCTCTAAAATTGACCTTAAGGGGGCATACAATCTGTTGCGCATGAAGGAGGGTGACGAATGGAAGACTGCTTTTAACACTCCTGTGGGTCATTTTGAGAATCTGGTGATGCCTTTTGGTCTTACCAATGCTCCTGCATTTTTTCAGAATCTTATTAATGACATCCTTAGACCTTTGATCGGCAAAAATGTGGTTGTGTATTTGGATGACATTTTGATTTATTCGCCGGATCTGGAGTCTCATTGGCGGAGCGTACGTGAGGTATTACAGTTGTTAATGGACAATTCGCTTTTTGCTAAGCTGGAGAAATGTGAGTTCGCTGTACAGAGAATTAGTTTTTTGGGTTACATTATCTCCAGCGAAGGTTTTGAGATGGACCCGGTTAAAGTTCAAGCTGTACAGGAATGGCCTAGGCCTATTGGTTTGAAATCGATACAGAGGTTTTTAGGTTTCGCCAATTATTACAGAAAATTCATAAAAAAATTTTCTAGTATTGTCAAACCTCTGACCGATCTCACCAGGAAAGGTGCTGATGCGGTTCAGTGGTCTTCTGAGGCTATTGAAGCTTTTGTGTATCTCAAGGAGAGGTTCACCTCTGCTCCCATCCTTATGCAGCCTGATGTGACTAAGCCGTTTTTGGTTGAGGTTGATGCTTCCTCTGTGGGGGTTGGCGCAGTATTGTCTCAGGATAACGGGGATGGATTACATCCCTGTGCCTTTTTTTTCAAAAAAATTTTCGGAGACTGAACTGAATTACGATATTGGTAATCGGGAATTATTGGCTATTAAACTCGCATTTGAACACTGGCGCCACTTCTTGGAAGGTGCGGAATTTCCCGTTCAGGTTCTTACGGATCATAAAAATCTGATATATCTTGATGCTGCCAAGCGCCTGAATGCCCGTCAGGCTAGGTGGGCACTGTTTTTTTCGCGGTTTAATTTCTCCGTTACTAACATCCCTGGTACTAAGAATGTTAAAGCGGATGCCTTGTCTCGCAGTTTTTCTCCCATAGTCGGTGCTGAGAAAGAGGAGAACATTTTACAAGAAGGTGTTGTGATAGCTGTTTTGGACTCCGTTTTGGAAGATGAGATTCTTAAAGCACAGGAGAATGCCCCATCTAACACTCCTCATGGGAGGTTGTTTGTGCCTGGGACCTTTAGGAGAGATTTGTTTGTTGAGTGTCACGAATCTCGGTTGGCAGGTCATCCCGGAATCTCTGAGACCAAGAGACTGGTGGGTCGCAGTTTTTGGTGGCCTGGATGGCAGAAGGAAGTCATTAAGTGGGTGCGTCAATGTACTATATGTGCTAGATCTAAGTCCTCACATACTCCTGCTGCGGGGTTGCTTTGTCCTTTGGAGGTTCCCAGTGCTCCTTGGACACATTTGGCTATGGACTTTATAACTGACCTTCCCCCCTCTGAGGGTTTTACTGTCATCTGGGTGGTCGTGGACCGTTTTAGCAAGATGTGTCACTTGGTTCCCTTCGTCAAACTGCCCTGCGCTAAAACTCTCGCTAAGGCCTTTGTCAAGGAAATTGTCAGACTTCATGGCGTTCCTACTGACATTGTTTCTGATAGGGGTCCTCAGTTCGTGGCTCGTTTTTGGCGTGCCTTTTGTGACAGGTTGGGAGTTCATTTATCGTTCTCGTCCGGATATCATCCTGAATCTAATGGCCAGACAGAAAGGAAAAACCAGGATGTTGAGCAGTTCTTGCGTTGTTTTGTGGCAGACAATCAAGAGGGGTGGTCTGAGTTTCTGCCACTTGCTGAATTTGCTCTGAACAATCATACATCTTCTTCTGCTGGTTGTTCGCCTTTTTTTTGTTGTTCTGGGAGACATCCGTCGTTTGGGTCGTTCTCCAAGTTGGGATCTGCCGTGCCTGAGGAGGAGAATTTTTCCGGTGATTTGGAGAGAGTTTGGACGGATGTGCGTGGTAATCTTCAGGAGGCCAACAGAAAATCTAAAGACTACTTTGATAGGAAACGACAGGAGGTTTTGTTCGCTGTTGGTGACATGGTTTGGTTGTCCTCTAGGAATCTGCGGTTGAGGATTCCTTCTAAGAAATTGGGTCCCAAGTTTGTAGGGCCCTTTAAGGTGCTTCAGGTTGTCAACCAATCTGCTGTTAGGTTGGAGGTTCCTACCTCCTGGAGAATTAATCCGGTATTTCATGTCTCTCTGTTAAAAAAAGCTGTTGTGTCGGATGGTGACGCCTCTGCCTCTGTTCCTCCGGTGGGAACGGGGCAATATGAAATTTCTCGCATCCTTAACTCTAGACGGTATAGAGGTAGTTTGCAGTATCTTGTGGCCTGGAAAGGTTTCGGACCCGAGGATAACTCTTGGGTGAGGTCAGATGATGTTTCCGCGTCCAGACTTATCAGAGACTTATCAGAGCGTTTCACAGGAGATTTCCTGATAAGCCTGGTCCTAGGGGATCCGGAGGATCCTCTTAGAAGGGGGGGTACTGTTAGAACCTTGCTCTTAGGTTTTTTCCTTTGCTGGTCACATGACCTTGTTGGCCTATTTAATCCTGCTCCGCCCTTCTGGCTTTGCTGGACTTCATTGTATATCTACTTTCTAGCTAGCCTGTGCTCTGTTTCTAACTCTGTTAGTTTGCTTGGTCTACGGACCTCTATGTTCTATATATTTTGTTTGTTTGTCTGTCTGCTACTATTTCTGTTAGGAGGTGTCCATTTTCCTCCCAGTCCTTAGTACTTGTAGGGATTCCTTCCCCACATCTATAGGTCTCCGTACAGACTAGCTTAGGACTTTAGCAGGTCTGATCGCAGGATCAGGTCCCCTGTTACATCGTAGGGATTCAGCTGAGTTCTATCGTAGGGACAGATCTCCTCTCTTTCCTTAGCTCTGGTAGCAGAACATAACAGAATGAGCATGTGGGACTCACTAAAGAGGGATGGATTAACCTGTTTAAACACAGCCTTCCATCAAATCAATATAGCTTGCCCTCATCTACCATGCATTTATATTGACACCTCTCTGGATCACTCACTATATGGCCTGATGAACCGACAGAACCTGGAAACGCGTTAGGCTGTTTCCAGAATAAGAGATAAGTTTTACTATCTGGATATGTTTATTGTTATGCAGTAGTTTAGTGTTATATATGTATTAGAGCAGGCCGTCACTCATTTCCTGTATATAGCTCACTCCATCAGGGCAAGACCGGGATAGTGAGGGACGAGGGCGCCAAACTCACTCTCTAGGGTGCCAACCCCCATGATAGGCAGTATCAGAACAGGCTACAGACAAGGCAAGTTAAGGGGATTATCATATATAGTACACTTGTGTTCATGTCTTTATGTATTACATTGACTCTCTTTAGTCCCATGGGGACACTGTTTTTTTAGTAGGACCACCATAGAGTGACATGATTTTAAATCCCTTTGATCATATGGGTTTGGTATTTTTAATAGCATCTCAATAAAAATGATACGTTTTAGAGGATTTATGTTTACACAACCATTGTCTCCTGTCTCCTTGTAAAACTAAAATAAATTGGGTGTAAATTAAATTTTTTGTGAAAAATACTTAAATGTTAATTTTTTCCTTCCACATTCCATTAATTCCTGTAAAACACCTGAAGGGTTAATGCATGTCTTGAATGTGGTTTTAAGCACCTTGAGGGGTGCAGTTTTTAGAATGGTGTCACTTTTGGGTATGTTCGGTCATATACATATTGACAAATTACCCAGAGGGTAAAAAAAATGGTTGAGGGGTGTATTAAAACATTACTTTTATTACTGTTTTACTAAAATGTGGTAAAGAAGTAAATTAAAACTACACTAGTTTGTCTGTGCCATTACTATAATAATAAGTCTCTAGAAATTGTATAGTATTAGGATACATCTGATATCATGAGCTCATTATATTCATTATAGTCTTACTCTATGTCTGTAGTTCATAGATTGGTTGGTCAGATTATTTAGGACATACACAGGTTCCCTAGTGCTAACTAAAATATAAACATATCCTCCCCAACAAGTTTCGCCATGTCTGGCTTCCTCAGGGGGCTGGGGCTATTAGTGGCTGAACAGAGCCTGCACCGCCCAGAGCTTCTTTTTCTGATGTCTCCTCCAGCGCCGCCTACATATTGAATAAGACGCTTCCTGGTGACAGAAACAGACGTCGCACAAGCACATCCCAGAGGAGATGGGACACACACATTTTCAGAAGCCCTAATGTTACAAAATGGCAGAAAACCAGAGCAGTAGAAATCCCCATAAAGTGACTCCATTTTGGAAATTATATCCCTCAGTGAACTAATCTATAGGAGTAGTGACTATTTTGACTCCACAGGCTCTTTCTAGAAATTAACATGCAGTGGATGTTGTAGAGTGAAAATTGCCGTTTTTATAACCCAACACATGATGCCCAGATTGTGCCCCAGGAGACACACAAACCGTAAATTAAGTGGGTTCTTCTCACTATAGTAATGTCGAATACATGGATGCTATGTGGCTTCAGCACCCTGCAAGGCTCAGAACGAGGGGGAGATTTGACTTTGGGAGAGCAGATACTGCTGGATTGGTTTATGGAAGCCATGTTGATTTTCAAGAGCCTTTGAGCCACTAGTGATGTGGAAACCTCTGTTTTTCCATTGACAGATGATGGACCTGAGTGGGGACTTGTTTTTTGTGAGATGAGTAGAAGTTTTTCTTGGTATTATTTTCGCCTACATTGTTTGGTGGCTTTTTATTCCATATTTGGGAGGCAGAATGAACAAACAATTGAACACCACACTACACTGGTTCATGCTATGAGGTTGTCTATTAGACTGTAAACTGTCATTGTCAAGGTGAGGAGTACATTTTTTTGCAAAACTTGCCATTTTTTCGGACAGTTTAAATAGAGATGTTCAAAAATATAAAATTCAACAATTTTTTATTAAAAAATAATAATTGGTTTTATTCTTGGCAGATGTCTGTACCAGGAGATCAGAGGGACAGCCGACATCTTCAATTTTTAAAACAGATGATTTTGAGATCCCACAGGATACAATTGAAGTGAATGTCATTACTCCAGATTTACCATCATCCCTTCACAGCAAAGATCTGTCATCTGATCCTTTGAAACAGATCCTGTGTTCTGATTCATTACCGACTACTAAGGAAAATCAAAGTCACAAAATAAGCATTAAAAAACAAACTGCTCCTAATGCAAAGAAGCCATTTTCAGGTTCAGAATATAGAAATAGTTTTTCCCTTAAAAAGTATTTTCATAAACATAAAAAAATTCACACAGCGAAGAATAGATTTTCTTGTTCCACATGTTGGAGATGTTTTAATCAGAAATCAGATCTTGTTAGGCACCAGAGAACTCACACAGGAGAGAAGCCTTTTTCCTGTTCAGAATGTGGTAAATGTTTTACACAGAAATCAACTTTTATCAGACATTGGAGAACTCACACAGGGGAGAAGCCATTTACATGTTCAGAATGTGGGAACTGTTTTACAGAGAAATCAAATCTTATCGCACATCAGGGAACTCACACAAGGGAGAAGCCATTTTCATGTTCAGAATGTTGAAAATGTTTTAACCAGAGATCAGACTTTGTTAAGCACCAGAGAACCCACACAGGGGAGAAACCATTTTCATGTTCAGCATGTGGGAACTGTTTTACAGAGAAATCAAATCTTATCGCACATCAGAGAACTCACACAAGGGAGAAGCCATTTTCATGTTCAGAATGTGGGAAATGTTTTGCAAAGAAATCAAATCTTATTGCACATCAGAGAACCCACACAGGGGAGAAGCCTTTTTCATGTTCAGAATGTGGAAAATGTTTTAACCCGTAAGGGCATCTTGATAGCCACCGGAGAAACCACCCAGGTAAGAATTTTGCAGCCACACCCAACTGGTCTCTGTACAGACTAGAAAGGCACTAGCTGCACAACTAAAAACGCCACCACGGACCTAACTCCCTAATAGGCTGTTGATGAGTTTCTCGTGCCTCCTGAGGAACCAGAGGGGAGGTCGCAACACTGTGAACAAGGGGAAAGGAAAGTATGAAGAAATATATGAAAACACTGAGTGAGAAACTAAAACACATTCATATAGGGCAAAGAAGGCAAGCTAAGGAGAACCAAAAATAAAAAGAACAAGTATAATCTCCCAGAAACCTAACATTGTTAGAATGAAAAGATACTGGGAGGGAAAGCAAACTGACCGGGAGGACAGTTTCACTTTTGTTGTGAAACTTACAAAATTCATCCTCACCAACTGTAAATGTAAAAACTGTCCATTTATAATGACCACGGACAAGATGAAGATTCCCAACTCTCATCAGGACCACAAGATCCCAGGGACTTTCAGATGCATCACATCTAATGTAGTGTACTCAATTATATGTAGCAAATGTCCAACTGGGGTCGGTATGTAGGGGAGACAGGGCAAAAACTTGGAACAATGATGAATTCTCATCGCCATACAATAAAAGAATAGACCTACTTGTTACCAAACATTTTTGTGTCCCTGATCACAGCATCACGGACATGAAACTAATTGTATTAAAAGGTAACTTCAAATCTCAGAGAGACAGAGTTATGACAACCTTTGACACAGAGCAGGAATGAATGTGTCACATGGATTTGTCTTTTTACTTCAGCTAAGGAATGTGCTCCTCAGACCATTTAAGGGCATCACAATCATGAACCAAACCTCAGACACAGGACAATAAAACTTTCATACTCCTTATCTTTGAACTGTTCTAATAATTGCGGCCACAACTGCTTCTCCCTTTTCCTAGTTCTGCTTCACGTCACTTGTCTTATCTATTGCATTATTCCTGTGCCCTGTTGTGTATAAATATGTGACTCTTCAGATTTTGTGTTATACTATGTCTGATGAAGAGACCTGAGTAGTCTCGAAAGCTTGAAATTTCTTACCTTTTAATGGCTAACTGAAAAGATGGTATCCACCACTGATGACTCTCAAATTTTAATATTTTTCTCCAAACAGCAATTTTAAGATCTCTCCACAGGTGTTCAATGGGATTTAGATCCGGACTCATTGAGGGTCAGAACTCTCCAGCACTATGTTTCCTTCCATTTTCTGGGTGCTTCTTGAAGTATGTTTGGGGTCATTGTCATGCTGGAAGACTAATGACCTAGGACGCAAACCCAGCTTTCTGACACTAGGCACTACATTGTGACCCAAAATCCTTTGCTAATCTTCAGATTTCATGATGCCCTGCACACAGTCAAGGCACCTAGTGCCAGAAGCAGCAAACCAATCCCAAAACATCTTTGAACCTCCACCATATTTGACTGTATAAGTAGTAAATTTATTAATTATGTTGCTCACCATGGACAAAGGAACATCCGGATCTCTGACGATGGAGCTTGAAATTGTTGATATATTTCAACAATTTTGGTTCAAGTCCTCAGACAGTTCTCTTCTTTTTCTGTTTTCTCCATGCTTAGTGTGGCACACAATGCAAAGACTGAATCAACTTCTCCCTTTTTTATCTGATTTTAGGTGTAATTTTCATATTGCCCACACCTGTTACTTGCCACAATTGCATTTGAAGAAGCTTCACATGCTTGAAACTAAGTTGTTTACCCACAAGTTTGACAAGGTGTCAACAATTGTGTCCAGCCTATTTTGGACATATGGACACAATGCTAAGATTGAATCAACTTCTCCTTTTTTTTATCTGGTTTTAGGTGTAATTTTCATATTTGTTTACCCACGTTTTTGGCAAGATGCCAACAATTGTGTCCGGCCTATTTTATGTGGTTTTGTGTGAAGTTATGTTCAATTTGCCTTTTTTTTTCTCTATTTTCTTGTGTTGTTCCAATACACACAAAGGAAATAAAAAAGTATGACAAAATGTGTAATTGCAATAATTTTCTGGGAGAATTACTTCATTTCTGGAACAATTTCAAGGGATCCAACATTATGACCATGACTTGTTTTTGTTGCCTTTTTAATTTGTTGCAGCATATTATCCTCTACGTGTTCAGCTATATTAGGAGGCTTGTAGCAAACTCCAATTAGCAGCTTTCCATTATTGCCATTTCCATGCACATTTACCCAGACTGACTCTCTACATCAGGGATATAAAACTCAAAACATGCAGAGGGCCAAAATGAAAAACGTGGACAAAGTCGTCGGACAACCAGTTTACCGTATAATGGGCCCTACATAGTCCTCCATACAGAATAATGGGCCCCACATAGCTTTCCATACAGTATAAAGCCATACAGTATAATGGGCCCCACAAAGTCCTCCATGCAGAATAATTGCCCCACATAGGTGTGGTGGTTCTGGTGCCGCGGGTTTTCCCTCTCGTTGGTAAAGCACGCAGTGGATTCTGGGCTGTGACGTGCGATGAAATCCTGTCCACAGCCCATCAATCAAGGGGGAGTGCGTCACTTGCTCACGCCCGACTGCAGTCGGAACTTGACATGACATCAGCGGATGTCGAATCCGGCTGCAGCTGGGGTCACGTGATGCCTGGTGATAGCGCCACCCACAGGCAATAAAGAACAAGCAATGTATTTACAAAAAAACTTGTTGCCACTATTTAAATCCATACGGGCAATGTTAATAGTAGTGGACAACCTCTTTAATTAATTGGGAACAAAATCTCTCCTCCTCTGGCATAGAGGACTGTAATCCTGAAAAATTCCCAAATACTGGATGAAAACTACCGCAGCTAAAAAAAAGGCAAAGTCCCGATAACCTTAGAGGAATGATTATTTAGAGCACGCTCGGTAAGAGGCAGAAATTCCACCCGGTCTTCCTGATTAGAGGAGACAAAACATCCCTAATACTGCTCTATTTCCTGGTTCATTCTTTCCGTTTGACCATTAGACTCGGCATGATAGACTGAGAGAAAAGACAATGGATAGGGAAGGAGGGGAGGTGGAGGCTTACCATGTTGAGAGAAGGAATGACTGCAGCTGGAGAAATCCTGTGGGTGCCGCACCCATCGGTGATTACAGACCATGAAGGAGAAAAAAAAAGTAGAACCGGCACATCCAACCAGGACATATTAAAGGGAAAAAAATGTATTTGAAGAAAAAAGTTAAATCATGGAAATAAATTCAGAAACCTCAGGAAATCCTGATGTGTTTCAGGTGCAGAACGCACCCTTAGTCATAGGATGTCAGAGGTAACACATAAATGCTGCTATATACCTTAAAGAACAATGTCCATTGACTGGATAATGAATTAATTAACCAATACTGAGGTATCAGGTGTTCGCATACACATAAACTGAGTACATGACGTTATAAGCTGACATGAATGACATAGATATATTAAATAAAAGCAAAAAGACTACCGCAGGGAAACACAGCACCATCTAACACCAGCCCAAAAACCACACAACTGGATACCAAAGAAAAGCAAACACCCTGCCACACTCAAAAATGGACTAAAGAAACCAGCGATCTTGGGAAAGAAAAAGGGCAGATTGTATTAACATCAGAAGTATGGATCCTAGCTGACTAACTCACAACTACCAAGAGAAGCAGCGCGGCTCAAAGAGGCACATAGCACCACACACAAAACCACCGATATCCCGCCGGAGACACCAAGGAACAACATGTCCCAGCAATCCCGGAAAGCCGTCTACAAATACGAGCACAGCAGACACGGCCAACACTGCAACACAAGTGCCAAACGCCATGTTACACTCAAAGAATGAACTAGAAGAACCAGCAATCTTAGAAGAAAAGACTGCATGGTATTGACATCAGTGGTATAGATCAGGGTAACTAACTGGAAGCCAACGAGGAATAAAGTGCGGTTTATAGGGGCGCATGATACTACATCCAAATACACCGACTCTGCGATGGAAACACTAAAGGACAACACGTCCCAGCAGTCCCAGAACAACGTCCACCAATGCGGACACAGCGACCATGGCCAGCGATGCAACTCATACCACAACGTCGCCACACGTAAGTAAAATGATTATAGTAATCTATACCGGCGGCCTGGATGAACTGATCTGCCGGCACCATACTGGAACCTCGGAGGAACAACTGGTCCCAGGAGTCCTGACTGACGAACCATTGCTACCAATGCAGCAGACATGGCTGACAATACAACTGAATGCTGCAACCTGGCCGCGGGTGAGTGGAATGAATGTGAACAATTGTAAAACAACAAAAGCCAATGATCCAATGGACCGGCCGTCTACACTACTGCGACAGACACAGATGGAAATATATACAAAGTCCATAAGGGAGTTTTATCGTCTCTTACTAAACGCATTGCCAGATAATTATTAGGAGAAAATACAAGTGTGTATGGTGAATCAGATACATCATTTACAAAAGAAAACTGAACGTGTGCACAGGGTCCGACTGTGAGATACATATAGTGAATCACAACTGATCATTAGACATTATATAGATTAAATGTCCACATTCCTGAATAAGGAAACACATTGTTTGATGTAAAATTGAAATTAAATATACATCGCCGAGCCGAAAAACAGGGAGAATGTTCATAGATGAAAACAAATCATTTTTGAAGTTCACGCCATGGTGGTACTTTGTGTTTAAAGTCAGGATCCAATACGCTTCCCTCGGGGCCGGCTGCTTTTTCCAGCTGCCACCACAGGCCACAAAATTGACCTTTTCGAGTCTGAAAAATGAAAAACACGAGGAGTCCCCTTTATGTATTATGGTAAAATGTTTGGCCGCACCAGAATACCCGGAGTTGTTGGTGATATTGTTGATGTGTTCGGCGATCCTCTTCTTCAGTTTACGTGTGGTATAGCCAATATACTGAAGCTGACGCTACAGCAGAATATACCGTATACCATGTGGCTGGACTCACAATTTATAAAGGATTTGATTGGATAGGATAAATGAGATGAAGTGCTCATAGAGGGGAATTCCTGTTCTCTATTATCAGTAAAGCCACATACGCTGCATCTATTTAATGCACAACCGGAAGCCGAGAGCCATATAGAAGGTGTTCTGGTATTACGCAGCATACCGGGGGACAACATATTCCCAAGGGTTCTTCCTCTCTTAGCAATTACTTGACACCCCCCTTCCAAAATAGTTCGGGGACATTTGTCCTGGTTAATAACCGGCAAGTATTTCAGAATAATATTCTTTATAGTGTTAAACTGTCTACTGTTCTGAGTGGAAAATACAATATTCTAAGGAGAAGACCGTTTCCAAATATTTTTGGTGCCGTACAATAAATCCCTGCGTGGAGTGTTCCTCACCTGTATGACGGATGTTAGATTTATCATCGCCTCTATCTAATAACCTGTCAGTTATGATTTTTCCTTCACTGGTAAAAGTGTCATCATTGGAGCAGATTCTCCTGGCCCTGGTATATTCTCCTCTGGGGATAGCATTGGTCGTGTGCTTGGGTTGAGAACTGGATGCCAACAGAATGGTGTTACCACCAGTGTCTTTACGGTGTAAAGAAGTATCAACCCTACCGGTGACTGTGTTACCATGCAATTCAATATCCAAAAACGAGACATGGATGGACAGCTGGCTAGAAGGAAAACGGATGTTACAATTGTTTGAATTGATGTAAGAAACAAACTCAGAATATGTGGATGTGTCTACCTGGTAGACAAGGAGTACATCATCCACATATATGGAAAACCAAACCAAATGAGTAGAGAATGTATTATTAATAGAAATAAAATGTAAATTTCTTCCCACCAGGCTATAAAAAGTATTGCTAAAGATGGGGAGAACTTGGGACCCATCGGTGCCCCCTATGTCTGTAAATAAAATTTAGTACCAAATATGAAAAAAATATGTTTTTAACAGGTAATCCAATGATAATAAAATAAAATGTTTGAGGACTGGCGAATAGGCACTATACCTCTCCCAATGGTATGCAATAGCCACCATAGCTGTATTGTGAGGTATGGATGAGTATCAGTTGACCATATCACATGTAGCAAACGAATAGTTAGGATGGCATTTGAAATGATCGAAAACCTTAAGGACAGTAGAAGTGTCCTTCAAAAAACTGGAGTTTTAATAATGAGTAGTTGGAGATGACCATCCAACCACTCACCAAGGTTCTCGTTCAGGGATCCAATACCAGAAACTATTGGTCTGAGCGGAGGGAGGAAAACCCTTTGTAAACCTTAGGGAGCCCGTGGAAAATAGGAATAATAGGGTATTCAGGAATCAACCGTTTTCGTAATTTAGGGTTCAAAATACCGAGTCTGCTATATCCAGACTGTCAGGAAATATTAAAAATCTCTCAAATCTCTCCCTCCAAACTGTTCAGCCGCCCCACCTCCCCTATCCCATTTGGAGTAAGAAGAGCTTGCAATCTAAAAAGCTGCTTCTATGCAAAATAGTAGTGTACAAAAGAAGTGACAAACTTAATTATCCAAGCTAATTACCATACTAAATGGAGCTCCTGGTAAAGGAGACGTGTGACAAAAAGACACCTTTGAACATATGGGCCAGAGACTGAATGAGTTGTGCATTTGATCAGAAATAACAAGTATGACACCTGAAAGAGATAATAAATATCTCGTTAAGGCTTCAAAGGGAATCTATCACACTCCTTACGATAGCCGGGACAGTCCCAGCTGCACATGAGTTCGATCTCCAGACTCTGAGGCACTGAAATGAAATATGGAATAGCGGCATTTCTATATTTCCGATTGTGATAGGACATATATTTTTAGTGGCGGGGCTAAATAAGGAACAGTATGCACATTTTTCCATATCTGTGAGCCCTGCCGGTGAGCTGTAACTCAACAGTGCAGAGATAACCGACAGCATCATGTTTGATCTCTAAGGAAAGGTAAAATCGCAATAAAAAAGATGGCATCATTCGCTAACTTCTGCGATCATGGAGCGAGGAGATATCACAGAAATTAGAGATTTAATAAAACCATGAAGGGCGGCGACCAGCCCACATGATGTCATCACAGGGAGTGTGTGGGCAGGGCCTACTTCGGCATAAAAGATCAAGCTGATTATTGATCTATGCTCATGCTGGGAGATACATACTTTCATGTAAGCAGGGATCACGTTCACTGAAATGGCCAAATCAATCAAAGTGCTCTCCTTCAGCTAAACTGAATCGTCTCTGTGATTGGTACAATAAGTTCTTCTATTAATCCCTTTTATTTTGTGTAACTGTATATGCTGTATGGTATTGTCCCCCTTTGTAAAATATTTTGTAGATTTTTTTCATAAACATTGCCTCCCTTTGGTTTAAAGGGGTTGTCCACTACTTTCACATTGAAGCTCTATCCTTAGAATAGGGCATCAATGTATGATCAGCAGGGGTTCCGCACCCGGCACCCCCGCCAATCAGCTGTGATCGGTGCCAGGGGCAGGAAGTGCTTACCTGCGGTGCTTGGCCTTCAAGCTGTAGTGGCTGGCGCTTGTTACTGTACATCCGCCTCCTATTCAATTCAATGGGAGGTGGATGTGCAGTACCCTGCGGCGGCCACTACAGATGGACGGCCAAGCACCACAGGCAAGCACTGACAGCCGCCGTCACCACAGTCGATTGGCAAGGGTGCCGGGTGCGGGTAGTGGACAACTTCTTTAAATATAACATTTAATAGTTCTGTTTCTTTTGCTCTGTACTCGTTCCTCCTCTGAAGCTACACGCTACCTATAAGGCGTCCAATCGTCCGGAAAAACAGATTGGTGGTGGTAAAGAATAATCTTTCTTGGGTTATTGTGAAGCGACAGCGATCGTACAAGGGTGCATACATATATTCCATGTGTTGGAAGGTGGTGTGTATGCCGTACGCTCACTGCTAGCTTGCCAATACCTACGTAGTGAGAACAGCCTGCAGCAGCCTATATTGATTGTCGGCCAATCGTGCAATTGTCCAGACAATAGGGGGCTGCAGAGAACTGTTCACTCCAGAGATCACAGTGGGTGGTCTCTATGAGTAAACGGGATCGTGTGGAATCCTTGACACAGACATTCTGGTAACTCAGATTTAAATGCATTAGTAGGATCACATCTTAAGGTGGTGTAGGTGTTTGTGTCACTGAGGATGGAAAGAGCCATGTTACAATACAATTCAGTGTCCAATACCACAACATATCCACCTTTGTCTGATTGCTGGATGGTTATACTAACATTTTGTTGAAGTTCTCTAACCGCTGGAGCATATCAAAATTACTATTATACTTCATATTACAGATACCACCATGTAATTTTTTTAAGGTTGTTTTCAACTAGCATTTGAAATAAAACTAAAGATAGAACCCTGGATTGCAAAGGATAGTATGCAGGGTTAGATGGGATGATGTTAATTCCTCGATCTTGTGGTTTATTCAAAGAAAAATCTGGATCCTGTAACGAAGACAAAGTTAGTAAGGCAATCTGTTCAACGACTGTAAGTGTAGCATCATTATGCTCCATAATCTCTGCCGTCATGTTATTAGGAGTGGAAGACTCTTCAGACTCATTGAAGAAATGTTTTGTAACTGTTAATAACCGTGTAAAGCGATTTACATCTCTTATTGTTTGAAAAAGGTCAAAATCTTGCGAGGAGACATAAATTGTGAGACTAGTCACGTGGTATACGGTATATTCTGCAGTAGCCGTCAGCTTCAGTATATTGGCTATACCACACGTAAACTGAAGAAGAGAATCGCCGAACACATCAACAATATCATCAACAACAACGCAGGGTATTCTGGTGCGGCCAAACATGTTACCATAATATATAAACAGGATACTTCATGTTAATCATTTTTCGGACTCGAAAAGGTTGATCTTGTGGCCCGTGGTGACAGCTGGCAGAAGCAGCCGGCCCTGAGGGAAGCCTATTGGATCCTGACTCTAAACACAAAGTACCACCATGGCGTGAACTTCAAAAATGATGTTTTTCATCTACTAATATTTCATTGTTTTTCGGCTTGGCGATGCAGGTTTAACTTCAATTTTACATCAAAACAATGTGTTTCCTTATTCAGGAATGTGGACATACAATTTACATAATGTTTAATGATCATTTGTGATTCACTATATGTATCTCCCAGTCGCACCCTGTGCACACGTTCAGTTTTCTTTTGTAATTGATGCATCTGCTTCCTGTGAATCACTATCTGATTCACCATTCACACTTGTATTTTCTCCTAATAATTATCTGGCAATGCGTTTAGTAACAGACGATAAAACTCCTTTATGAAAGCTTTATATATTTCTATCTGTTCTTTCCAATTGTATATATTTCCATCTGTATCTATCGCAGTAGTGTAGACGGCCGGTCCATTGGATCGTTGGCTTTTGTTGTTTTACAATTCTTTCCATTCATTCCACTCACCTGCCATGTCTGCTGCATTGGTAGCAATGGTTCGTCAGCTGGGACTCCTGGGACCAGTTGTTCCAGTATGGTGCTGGCAGATCCGTTCATTCAGGCCGCCCGTATAGTTTGCTTTTTAGGCAGATATAATCATTTCTTACTTATGGTGACGTTGTGGTACTTGAGTTACATTGCTGGCCATGTTTGCTGTGTCCTCATTGGTGGACGTTTTTTGGGACTGCTGGGACATATTGTCCTTTAGCAGAGTCGGTGTATTTACAGTTGAAACCAGAAGTTTACATACATTATATAAAAAGACATATGATATTTTTCTCAATATCTGACATGAAATCAGAATAAACCTTTCCCGTTTTAGGTCAATTAGGATTACCATAATTACCATAATTTTTAATATTTGCCAAATGCCAGAATAATGAGAGAGAATGTTTTAAGGCATTTTTATTACTTACTGCAAAGTCAAAAGTTTACATACACTAAGATTACTATCCCTTTAAACAATTCTGGACTGCCTATATGATGATGTCATGTGTTTGGAAGCTTCTGAGACACACCTGTGGATGTATTTTAATGCACACCTGAAACACACTGCGTCTTTGTGCAGCATCATGGGAAAGTCTAAAGAAATCAGCCAAGATATCAGAAAGAGAATTGTGGACTTTCACAAGTCTGGCTCATCCTTGGGTACAATTTCAAGATATCTGAAGGTGCTTCGTTCATCTGTACAAATAATTATACGCAAGTACAAACAAGATGGGAATGTCCAGCCATCATACCACTCAGGAAGGAGACCGGTTCTGTTTCTCAGCGATGAACGTGCTTTCGTTCGACATGTGCAATGCAACCCAAGAACAAAAGCAAAAGACCTTGTGAAGAGGATGGCAGAAGCTGGTAAGATTGTGTCAATTATCACAGTGAAACGAGTACTATATCAACATGGGCTGAAAGGCCACTCTGCCAGGAAGAAGCCATTACTCCAAAAGAAACATTAAAAAGTCAGTTTAATGTTTGCAAATGCACACAGGAACACAGACCTTAATTTCTGGAGACGTTCTGTGGTCTGATGAAACTAAAATTCAACTTTTTGGGCATAATGACTATTGTTACGTTGGGAGGAAAAAGGGAGAAGCTTGGAAGCCTAAGAACTAGTGTTGAGAGAGTATGTTCTGTCCGAGTATGCTCGGGCCGAGCTCCGAGTATTTATAGCTGCTCGGTGATATGGTTGAATCGCTCCCGTGTGCATGATTTGCAACTGTTTGACAGTTTTATTACATGTGAGGAATGTGTAAGAAATAGTCATTCCTCATATGTAATAAAACTATTAAACAGTTGCAAATCATGCACACGGGAGCGATTCAACCATATCACCGAGCAGCTATAAATACTCGGAGCTTGGCCCGAGCATATTCGGCAAAAGGGTTAATAGAACATACTCGCTCAACACTACTAAGAACACCATCCCAACTGTGAAACATAGGGGGGGCAGCATCATGTTGTGGGGTTGTTTTGCTGCAGGAGGGACTGGTGCACTTCACAAAATAGATGGCTTCATTAGCAAACAAGATTATGTGGCAATACTGAAGCAACATCTCAAGACATCAGCCAAGAAGTTAAAGCTTGGGTGGAAATGGGTCTTCCAAAAGGACAATGACCCGAAGCATACTGCCAAAATGGTAACAAAGTGGCTTAAGGATAACAAGTCAATGTTTTGGAGTGGCCATCACAAAGCCCTGATCTCAATCCTATTGAAATTTTATGGGCAATGCTGAAAAGGCAGGTGCGAGCAAGGTGACCTACACTCCTGGATCAGTTACATCAGTTTTGTCAGCAGGTATGGGCCCAAATTCCAACCAACTATTGTGAGAAGCTTGTGGAAGGATACCCCAAACGTTTGACCCAAGTCATTCAGTTTAAGGTCTATGGTACCAAATACTAATGAAATGTATGGAAATTTTTGACTTTGCAGTAAATAATAAAAATGCCTTAAAACATTCTCTCTCTCTCATTATTCTGGCATTTGGCAAATATAAAAAATGATGGTAATTCTAAATGACCTAAAGCGGGAAAGATTTATTCTGATTTCATGTCAGATATTGAGAAAAACATGTAGATGTGTCTTTTTATATAGTGTATGTAAACTTCTGGTTTCAACTGTATATATTGTATTATGTGCCCCCAAAAATCTGCACTTTATTCCTCGTTGGTTTTGAGTTAGTTACTCAAATCTATACCCCTCATGTCAATACAATGCAGTTTTTTATTCTAACGCCCCGGCCCCACTATCAGTATTCGGTCAGTAATTTTTATCAGGAATGGGGGATAAATGCAGGAATTGGTGACTTGTTTCCATTATACCTTTTCTCTGATTGTTCCTCACCTGGTTTTGGCTCCCACTCCTGAGAAAAAATACTGACCGAATACTGACCAAATACTGATAGTGGGACGGTGGCCTAAGATCGCTAGTGTTTCTAGTTAGGTAAGGATGAGGTTGCTTTATTAGTTAACTTTCGTTGCAGGGGACATTGGCTTCAGCTGGAATGGGCATTATGGTAAGTAGGGTTTAATTTAGAACAATAGAAGGTCTCTGTGTTTATTCCAAATAAAATATTTTATGCATGGTGTTGTAGTTATTTCACATATCACTTTCACCATGGTGTTAGTAATGGGGGCATCTTATAGACGCCTCTCCATTACTAACCTGGGCTTGATGTCAGCTGGCCTTATAAGCTGACATCAACCCCAGCCCTATTACCCCACTGCCACCGCTACAGAGCAGTGGGCAGAGCGGAGGCTAAGTGCCACTTCTGCAGCGGCTGAGGGCTGCTGTTAATAGCCTAGGAAGGGGCCATGAATATTGGCCCCCTCCAAGGCTAGAAATATCAGTCCCCAACAGTCTGCCTAGCCTTTGCTAGCTGTTAAATAGGGGGACCCCAAATCATTTTTTGGGGATCCACCATTTTAATAGCTAGTAAAGGCTAAGTATTCAGCTGGGGGGCTGATATTAGTAGCCTGGGAAGCTCCGTGGGCATTACCCCCTTCCCAGGCTTCAAAAATCTGTCCCAGCCGTCTGCTTAACCTCTGTTAGACTATAAAATTACGGGGGACGACACACCAATTTTTTTTTAAATAAATCCTTTAATATAACAATAAATGACAAGTACAGTAACCAGCACTGTCATTGTACTAATTATATACATGACTGACACCTTTCTATCTATTCTATGTGTATAGCTATTCTTTCTGTTCTAAATTGTCAGGTACCGATGTATTGTAACTGTATGCGGCTGATGAATTGGCGGCTTTTAAAGAGACGGGTGAGTGAAAATCGGAGGGCACTCGCATGGTCTGAGCGCTGTGCGATTTTTTCTCGTCCGAGATACGTGGCAAATCGCAGCATGCTGTGAAATTTTTCTCAGCCCGATTTCAGCTGAGAAAAAACGAATCGCAGATGAGATGTCATTCATTCACTAACATTGGTCCGAGTGCAATTCAATTTTTTATTGCTCTTTCCCAACTAAAGCAGAGAAGGAAAGCACGCGGTGGATGCTGGGCTGTGATGTGCGGTGAAACCCCGACCACGGCCCATCAATCAATGGGGAGGGCGTAACTTGCTCACGTCCGACTGCAGCCGGAAGTTGATGTGACATCAGCGAATGTCGGAGCCGGCGGCAGCCGGGGTCACGTGATGCCTGGTGAGCGGCCAGCAATAGCGCCGCTCACAGGCAATAAAGAACAAGCAAGGTATTTACAAAAAGACTTGTTGGCACAGTTTAAATCCATAGAGTCATTGTTAATAGTAGTGGACAACCTTTTGCAGGTCCTTATAAAATTATTAAAATTTTAAATCCTGTAAGTTAAGTTGCAACTTCTTATTGCCTGGAAATCAATAATTCTTTCCATTCTTCTCTTTTAAAAAAAAATTGAGGGGACCTCAAGACATAATTGAGGTGGATTTGGAAGGGTATTGGGAGTATGAAGTAAGGCGAATTCTTGATTCCAGGTGGGTCAGGTCTGCATTATCTCGTCAAGTGGAAAGATTATGGTTCTTAAGATAATTCCTAAGTTAATTTGGGGTGTTATGGATAAATATATGTATGATTATGGAAGTTATATGAAAACAGTATGTATTAAGAATTGTAGATAATACAAAATTCCCTCCTCCTGCCCGAACCACATTGTACCAACAACCTCATATTGATCAAAGATCCACATACTACGTGGAACATGGAATTATGGAAAATCCCTAATGATTATCGACTAACATATTAATCTGATAATAGCAGCTTTCTAATGATCTTTATTACTTTTAGGGAAATTACAGAATAATAAAAGATAAGTGACTATACTGATTGACCTTTGAACCTTATGTGCAAGACGGACTTAATTGATTTAATTGAGAGTCAGCTTGACTTAATTTACATATTATGTTTACATATTAAAATAATGACCCATTAGCGACAGATGTCAGCCAGAATTATGAGATAAGGCAATGAGGTAATGTGTGGAAAGGTCCCTGATTTTTCCTATAAAAAGCCTATTTGAGACACTACTCAGTGTTCATTTGTGATTTCTCCGACCGTATAGATCCTATATACAATTTGGCGGCAGACAACTAAGACGAGAACACACACATTTTTTGTGCCCCTAACAAGGGGCTCTTCAGGCGATCAGATAGACAGATTATTGGGTGGGGCTGGGGAAAACCCAGCAGTCATGGTACACGTTGGTACCAATGACTAAGTTAGAGAGAGGTGAAAGGTCTTTAAAAATGATTACAGGGAATTAGGAGAGAAGCTGAAGTACAGGTGGTGTTTTCAGATATACTGCTGATTCCACTACGTCACTAGAAAGTCAGCGGGAACTTAAGGAGATAATTGTCAGGGTTTTGGTTCATGGAGAACTGGGCTGACTTCTCTGTTGGCTACTATCTTTACGATAGGGACAGGCTGCACCTCAAGAGGAGAATGCAGATGTGCTGGGGGGAAAATGGTCAGATAGATGGAGGAGCTTTCAAACTAGGATATGGGGGGAGGGAGGGTAGCTGTGCAAATAAGGGGGTAGAGTAGGCAGAGAGAGTGAGATATTCAAGGAAAGTAAGGAGGCGAGTAGCCGTAATAAATGTGCTAATAGTATTAAATGTCTGCAGGCAAATGCAAGAAATCTTGAAAACAAAATGAATGAATCAGAGACTCTTAGGTCAGCCACAGATTACGATGTGGTGGGTATTACAGAAACCTGGTTGGATGAAAGCCATGACTGGGTGTCAAACAGAGGGTTACACCACATTCAAACGGATAGGAAAGAAAAATAGGTAGAGGGGTGGGTATTTTAGTTAAAACCAATTTAAGACCTCAAGCTCAATGACGACATGGGGGGCAGCTTCGACAATGTACTGCACACATGGCCAACTTTTGGTGATTATATTTGACCCACGACACCAGAACCACCACATCTATGTGGGGCCATTATTCTGCATGGAAGACTTTGTGGGGCCCATTATACTGGATGGAAAGTTATGTGGGGCCAATCATACTGTATGGAGGACTATGTGGGGCCCATTATTCTATATGGAGGATTATGTTGGGCCCATTATACTATATACTGGTTGGTCCACGACTTTGTCCCACTTTTTCATTTTGGCCCTCTGCATGTTTTGAGCTTTACATCCCTGATGTAAAATCAGTATGGGTAAATGTACATGGAAATGGCAATAATGGAAAGCTGCTAATTGGACTTTGCTACAAGCCTCCTAATATAGCTGAACACGTAGAGGATGATATGCTGCAACAAATTAAAAAGGCAACAAAAACAAGTCATGGTCAAAAGTGTTGGCTTCCTTGAAATTGTTCCAGAAAATGAAGTAATTCTCCCAGAAAATTATTGCAATTACATGTTTTGTTATAGACGTTTATTTCCTTTGGATGTATTGGAACAACACAAGAAAACACAGAAAAAAGGAAACTTGAACAAAATTTCACACATAACCACATAACATAGGTCGGACAAAATTGTTGACACCTTGCCAAAATTGTGGCTAAACAACTTTGTTTCAAGCATGTGAAGCTTGTTCAAACGCAATTGTCGCAAATAACAGGTGTGGGCAATATGAAAATGACAACTAAAACCAGATAAAAAAGGGAGAAGTTGATTCAATCTTTTCATTGTGTGCATATGTGTGGCACACTAAGCATGGAGAAAACAGAAAAAGGAGAACTGTTTGAGGACTTGAGAACCAAAATTGTTGAAAAATATCAATAATTTCAAGGTTATAAGTCCATCTTTAGAGATCCTCATGTTCCTCTGTCCAAGGTGCGCAACATAATCAATAAATTTACAACACATACAGTCAAATATGGTGGAGCTTCAAAGATGTTTTGGGGTTGTTTTGCTGCCTCTGGTCAGGTACCTTGACTGTGTGCAAGGCATCATGAAATCTGAAGATTAGCAAAGGATTTTGGGGCACAATGTAGTGCCTAGTGTCAGAAAGTTGGGTTTGCTTGCTAGGTCATGGGTCTTCCAGCATGACAATGACCCCAAACATATTTAAAGAAGCACCTAGAAAATGGATGGAAACAAAGTGCTGGACAGTTCTGACCAGCAATGAATCTGGATGTAAATCCCATTGAACACCTGTGGAGAAATCTTAAAATTGCTGTTTGGAGAAAAATATAAAAATCTAAAAGTCCTCAGTGGTTGATACCATCTTTTCAGTTAGCCATTAGTCAGTAAGCTTTCGAGACTACTCAGGTCTCTTCATCAGACATAGTATAACACAAAATCTGAATAGTCACATATTAATACACAACAGGGCACAGTAAAGGGAAGGGGGGGGGGTGTTCCTCTGTGAAGCAGAGAAACAAAAAGATGGCCACACAAGTTCAAAATAGTAAAGAAGTAAGAAAACTCCTTTATTAACACATGTAGTAAACACAAATTACAAAAATAATTGCGGACGACAGAGTGGACACAGAGTGCTGGATCAACATGAATAAAACAATGTTAAAAACTGTGACACAGCGCCCGAAAGGTCAGCCTATATAGCAAGTGGAAATATAAGGGGGACAGCAACAGGGTCACATGTATTAATAAATATATACCACCCATAAAGAATACCTTTTCCAAATTGTACCCCCAAAACAATAATATCCCATCACAATCCAACTACCCAGAAACAAAAGGGTTAAAACCCTTATACAGATAGAAATAATATAAACAATTGGTCATAAATAAGCTGAAATAGCTGTGTACCTGGGTAAGGCCACCAGACAGGCTCTGCTACCGTCACCCCGACGTACGTTTCGGTAGGAAAACCTTTTTCAAGGGGCACAGGAATAATGCAATAGATAAGACAAGTGACGTGAAGCAGAACTATCAGTATGGGAGAGGGAGAAGCAGTTGTGGCCGTAAAAATGTTTGGCCACAAGTAGAGCTATTCTTTTTTTCTTTTATTGTGTGGCGATGAAAATTCATCCTTGTTCTAAGTTTTTGCCTTGTCTCCCCTACATACAGACCCCCAGTTGGACATTTGTTACATATAATTAAGTTCATTGTGATGCAGCTGAAAGTACCTGGGGTCTTGTGGTCCTGATGTGAGTTGGGAATCTTTATCTTATCCATGGTCATTATAAACGGACAGGTTTTACATATACAGTTGGTGAGGATAAATTTTATAAGTTTCACCTCAAAGGTGAAACTATCCTCCCGGTCAGTTTGCTTTCCCTCCCAGTACCTTTTCATTCTAACAATGATAGGTTTCTAGGAGATTATACTTGTTCCTTTTATTTGTGGTTCTCCTTAGCTTGCCTTCTTTGCCCTATATGAATGTGTTTTTGTTTCTCACTCAGTTTTCGTATTTTACTTCATACTTTCCTTTCCCCTTGTTGAGAGTGTGTTGCAGCCTCCCCTCTGGTTCCTCAGGAGGTATGAGAAACTCCTCAACGGCTTATTAGTTAGTTGGGTGTGTGGTGGCATTTTTAGTTGTGCAGCTAGGGCCTTTCCAATCTCTACAGAGAGTAATTGGGTGTAGTTGTGACATTCTCCCCTGTGTGGGTTCTCCGGTGGTTATCAAGATGCGCTTTCTGGTTAAAACATTTCCCACATTTTGAACATGAAAAAGGCTTCTCCCTTGTGTGAGTTCTCTGGTGCTTATCAAGATCCGATTTCTAGTTAAAACATTTCCCACATTCTGGACATGAAAAAGGCTTCTCCCCTGTGTGAGTTCTCTGATGTTTCATAAGATTTGATTTCTCTGTAAAACATTTCTGTAAAGGGAAGTGTCCTAGGTTGTACATGTATATATGTATCTACATACTAGCCATGCTTGCAGATAAGTATACATGTATATATTGGCCCCCATCTCCTTATGTGTTTCAGCCTGCTTGCTGCTGTTGGGGGCAGGATCAACAAAATGTCCAGCCATGTACTAAAACAGGTTTTGCGAGTATGGCTGGACATGAACAAAGACCTTAGCCAGTGGGCGGGGAATAATACATCATTTCCGGTGCAGGACTTAAAACCCCAGAGCACTCATGTGCTAGCCCTCTTTTCTCTTTGGACTGTTAGAGATGGACATAACACATGGCTGAGTATCTCTCTTCCCCTGTAACTCTTTACTTGCTAGCCCTACATACCCTGTACTAACCCTATCCTTGTATCTGTATATATATATAGGGAAAGTTAGTATAGTTGGGTGGGCTGATATTGCATGAGTGATTAGGAAACATGGGTGGAAAATAGGTAATTGGGAATTGTATATTGTTATTATTATTGTGTACTGTGTTAGTGGGATAAATAGTAGTATATTATCTGTAGACTTTTGTGTAATAAATACCTTTTATTAGCACACGGTTTTGTCTCAGTTGGTATATAGTATAAGGCACAGATAACGTTAGTGGATATTAATTATTAATAATCAAGTTTGATGTTAATAGTTAATATCGGACCTCAATAGAGGAGTAGGAGAGTTCCCCCATTAATTACTGATATTTTTGGAGGGAAACCTCGTCTTTTAACAATGGCGAGCCAGCCAGGAGTACTCATAACCCTGCAGAAGCAAGCTGCGGGAGAGGAATAGAAAGACTGGCAGGGTGAGGGGTGTACACAGGATAGTGACTCGGGCCAACCTATACACTGAGGGTAAAGCCATTCCAGAGTCTGACCAGCAAGACGACTTTGGGGTAGGCAGATACCTGAAGACTGGCAACGACAGGACCACAGCAAAAAGACTTTAACAACAAAAAGAGTTTGATTAAAGATCCAAGAAAGAAGCAGAGTGTATTCTGTGGAGGGATGCGTTGGATTACGGTGAAAGGCAGGGAAGAGTTGATGGCCGTAATGGCTGATGTCTAGGTACCTAAGTGCAGTATTATACTTCATTCCATCCTGAACTGTCACAACTTACAAATGGGGCTGGAGTAGGCAAATATATCCCAGTACAACACTTCCCTCAAATTTCATTGTCGTGTTCTCGACAACAAGGGGATTGTAAAGGGAAGTGTCCTAGGTTGTACATGTATATATGTATCTACATACTAGCCATGCTTGCAGATAAGTATACATATATATTGGCCCCCATCTCCTTATGTGTTTCAGTCTACTTGCTGCTGTTGGGGTCAGGATCAACAAAATGTCCAGCCATGTACTAAAACAGGTTTTGCGAGTATGGCTGGACATGAACAAAGACCTTAGCCAGTGGGCGGGGAATAATACATCATTTCCGGTGCAGGACTTAAAACCCCAGAGCACTCATGTGCTAGCCCTCTTTGCTCTTTGGACTGTTAGAGATGGACATAACACATGGCTGAGTATCTCTCTTCCCCTGTAACTCTTTACTTGCTAGCCCTACATACCCTGTACTAACCCTATCCTTGTATCTGTATATATATATAGGGAAAGTTAGTATAGTTGGGTGGGCTGATATTGCACGAGTGATTAGGAAACATGGGTGGAAAATAGGTAATTGGGAATTGTATATTGTTATTATTATTGTGTACTGTGTTAGTGGGATAAATAGTAGTATATTAACTGTAGACTTTTGTGTAATAAATACCTTTTATTAGCACACGGTTTTGTCTCAGTTGGTATATAGTATAAGGCACAGATAACATTAGTGGATATTAATTATTAATAATCAAGTTTGATGTTAATAGTTAATATCGGACCTCAATAGAGGAGTAGGAGAGTTCCCCCATTAATTACTGATATTTTTGGAGGGAAACCTCGTCCTTTAACAATTTCCCACATTCTGAACAGGAAAATGGCTTTTCTCCTGTGTGAGTTCTCTGATGGTTGATAAGAGTTGATTTCACTGTAAAACATTTCCCACATTCTGAACAGGAAAATGGATTCTCCTCTGTGTGAGTTCTCTGATGTTTATAAAGATATGATTTGTGTCCAAAACATTTTCCACAATCTGAGCATGAAAAAGGCTTCTCCTCTGTGTGAGTTCTCTGATGTTTGATAAGATTTGATTTCTTTGCAAAAGATTTCCCACATTCTGAACATGAAAATGGCTTCTCCCCTGTGTGAGTTCTCTGGTGCTTAACAAGATCCGATTTCTGGTTAAAACATTTCCCACATTCTGGACATGAAAAAGGCTTCTCCCCTGTGTGAGTTCTCTGATGTTTGATAAGATTTGATTTCTCTGTAAAACATTTCCCACATTCTTGACAGGAAAATGGCTTTTCTCCTGTGTGAGTTCTCTGATGGTTGATAAGAGTTGATTTCACTGTAAAACATTTCCCACATTCTGAACAGGAAAATGGCTTCTCCTCTGTGTGAGTTCTCTGATGTTTATAAAGATATGATTTGTGTCCAAAACATTTTCCACAATCTGAGCATGAAAAAGGCTTCTCCTCTGTGTGAGTTCTCTGATGTTTGATAAGATTTGATTTCTTTGCAAAAGATTTCCCACATTCTGAACATGAAAATGGCTTCTCCCCTGTGTGAGTTCTATGATGTCTGATAAGATTTGATTTCTCTGTAAAACATTTCCCACATTCTGAACAGGAAAATGGCTTTTCTCCTGTGTGAGTTCTCTGATGGTTGATAAGAGTTGATTTCACTGTAAAACATTTCCCACATTCTGAACAGGAAAATGGCTTCTCCTCTGTGTGGGTTCTCTGGTGCTTAAGAAAACTAGATTTATGGTTAAAACATTTTCCACATTCTGAACATGGAAAAGGCTTCTCACCTGTGTGAGTTCTCTGATGTATATTAAGATATGATTTCTGGTTAAAACATTTCCCACATTCTGAACAGGAAAATTGCTTCTCCCCTGTGTGAGTTCTCTGATGTGTGATAAGAGTTGATTTCTCTGTAAAACATTTCCCACATTCTGAACATGAAAATGGCTTTTCCCCTGTGTGAGTTATCTGGTGCCTAACAAGATCTAATTTCTGATTAAAACATTTCCCACACTTGGCACAAGAAAATCTATTCTCTGCTGTGTGAATTTTTTGAGGTTTAAGAAAAGACTTTTTGGGAGGAAAACTATTTCTATATTCTGAACGTGAAAATGGCTTCTTTGCATTAGAAGCATTTTGCTTTTTAATGCTTATTTTGTGACTTTGATTTTCCTTAGTAGTCAGTAATGAATCAGAAGACAGGACCTGTTTCAAAGGATCAGATGACAGATCTTTGCTGTGAAGGGATGATGGTAAATCTGGAGAAATGTCATTCATTTCAATTGTATCCTGTTGGATCTGAAAATAATCTGATTTGAAAATTGAAGATATCAGCTGTCCCTCTGATCTCCTGGTACAGACATCTGCCAAGAAGAAAACCAATTATTATTTTTTAATAAAAATTCCTTGAATTTTATATTTTTGAACATTTCTACTTAAACTGTCCATAAAAAAGGCAAGTTATATATATAAAAAAAAAAATCACTTATTCACCAGGACAATGACTGTCTAATAGAAAACCTCATAGGATGTAGCAGTAGAGCGTGGTGTTCAACTGTTTTTTCATTCTGCCTCCAAATATGGAATAAAAAGCCACCAAACAATGTTATGTAGCCGAAAATAATACCAATAAAAACTTCTACTCCTCTCACAAAAAACAAGTCCCCACTCAGGTCCATCATTTGTCAATGTAATAACAGAGGTTTCCACATTACTAGTGGCTCAAAGGCTCTTGAAAAGCAACATGGCTTCCATAAACCAATCCAGCAATATCTGCTCTCCCAAAGTCAGATCGCCCCCTCGCTTATGAGCCTTACAGTAGTTTATGTGCCTAAATCACATTTAGCATCTATGTATTTGGCATTACTATAATGAGAAGAACCCACTTAATTTATGGTGTGTGTCTCCTGGAGCACAATCTGGGCACTATGTGTTGGGTAATAAAATAGCATATTTGCAATTTTCACTCTCCAACATCCACTGCGTGCTAATTTCTGGAGAGTGACTGTGGAGTTAAAATAGTCACTACTCCTATAGATTAATTCACTGAGGGTTATAATTTCCAAAATGGGGATTTCTACTGTTCTGGTTTTCTGCCATTTTGTCATATTAGGGCTTCTGCAAAAGGTGTGTCCCATCTCCTCTGGGACATCTACTTCTCCTCGTGCTTCGACTTATGTGACGTTTGCTTTTGTCACCAGGAGCCGCCTTATTCATCCTGCAGGCAGCGCTAGTGATGGAGGAGACGTCCGAACCAGAAGCTCTGGACGGCGCAGGTTCTGTCCAGCCACTAAGATTAGGGTTGCTTGGACCAGTAGTACCATCCAGTCTGGCAGTATGGGTGTGTGTGTTATCCAGCTGGAGTAATCTGCTCCCTGCTTCAGCCAACTGGAAAGCACCACACCCTACTAAAGCCGGAAGCATATTGCCGGAAGCAGCCAGGTACAGCCTTGTTCTCCTCTGGTTCAGTCCTCTGTGCTCAGCTCCCGGCTTGTGTATTTGTTTTCTGTTGTGACCTCGGCCCGTTTACTGACTACTCTTGTGTCTTCTGATTTTGTATTTTCTCTGCTCTCCTGTTCTGACCTGGCTACCTGACTATTCTTCTTCCCATCTCACTCCACAGAACAGCAGGTAACACCGTGGCCCAAGTCTAGGGATCTTTGTGTAAGTCCAGATCCATGTAGAGAGGTTAAAGGGTGATGAGGAAAGTAATTTGTGAAATATGTAAACGGGGTAGATAAGGCAAGCCTGTTCGTGGTGGCCATCTTTTGAGCTTCCAGGTGACCATGAACAGCGCCTCCAATACATTGTGTCTGCAAACTATTCCAGCAAAATCTGCATTCCTAATAGCTAAATGGCGCTCCTTCCCTTCTTAACCTGCCATGTGCAGTAGTGTACAACCGTATATAGGGTATTGTCAAATTTAAAAGAAGTTGGAAAATAATTTGTAAGGTCCATTTGTTTCTTATTATCCTTTGTGAAAAATTTCAAAGTTATCACCACATAAAGTGACACATGTCAGATTTGAAAAATGGGGCCTGATCATCTGCACATTCTACGCACGCTGTCATTTAGCTTTGTAGTTTACAGACCTGGGCAGGTAACGGTCAGCATCATCTAATCCCAGGGGGTAGGTGGATCCTCCAGGTTGTAAGTGTTATAGAAAAGGGCTTTCCCAATTTCCCAAAGTAATCTGAACATTTTCGGACGGAGGAGATTGTTGTGGTCTAGCGGCAAAATGGTGACCACAAGATTGTGATACGGCCGGACTACACCACCGATAAAGCAGCCACAGCCGGTGACTGAGAAGAATCTGTGACTTCTCTGCATTTAGTGGTCACTACTCACCTGGGTAGTCATATGTAGGAATCTCCTCTTTACACCGCTCATCACCCCTCACATATGTCTCTGTGGTATTAATATGGGTCAGACCTTCACCCTGAAACAAATATTATAAAAGTCACAGACAGATGGAGAAGTCCCATCTATGATCAGCTCTAATCCTGTCATCTCCACCGTTCTCATTACACAAATATAAAACATAATAATGGTGGATAAAACAAGACTGAATACAAAACCGTCACAGCCGTCTACACATCATAGGGGAGATCTCATGACACCTTCTCTCCATCTACCTGATGATCCTGAGGAACATTGGGATCTTCTTGTTTACAGTCCTGTGGAAGAAGAGGACGGAGACATCTCTCTGGTGTTGTCCTCTTACTGGATAGATCTGGAGGAAACACATACAGGGACTGAATTTATTCTTTACATACAGATAATTATAGGCCATGTGTATTTAGTCCTGTCTATTACCTGGTGATGTGAGGGGCTGGGGAACCTCCATCATGACGCCCTTGTACAGATCTTTGTGTCCTTCTAAATACTCCCACTCTTCCATGGAGAAATAGACAGCGACATCCTGACACCTTATAGGAACCTGACATATACAATGATACCGTCATCCCCCCGATCCCTTCATAGCGTTACTGTAAAATGTCCCAGCATTCCCAGCAGTGTCACCTCTCCAGTCAGCAGCTCAATCATCTTGTAGGTGAGTTCTAAGATATTCTGGTCATTGATGTCCTCATGTATCAGGGGGTGAGATGGAGGCCCTGTGATTGGGCTCAGGGATCTTCCCCATCCCTCAGACACAGGGTTCTGACAGCGCTCACTAGAGGTTTTCTTCACTACTGTGTAATCCTGGTTATGGAGAGACACATTAATAAATCTCATTACAGACATTTCCAGAGTCCTCACCTCTCCAGTTCTGTCCATCTGTTATTCCCATAGATAAGAATGATGTAATGTGACGTCATCAGAATCTCTCACCTCTCCAGTAAGCCGGAAGAGGATCTCTAGGGTGAGGTGTAATATCCTCTCCACCATCTTGTCTCTGTCCATAGCCACCTTTGATGGGTAAATCAGAAAAATTTTCTTATATCGAAGATCGTCACTGAGAGGATCCGAAGAGAGACCTGAAGGAGAAAAAGATAAGTTGATGGCACATCATAATACATCTATTGGAGATAATGAGGGAAAACATATAAGGAGATTTATTATTTTACAGTATTTCGTTTTTTTCTTTATATCTAGTAATAAAACCGTTATATTTTAGGACACAGACAACAAGCAGTTTCTTCCTTGGAGTCTGCAGCTGAATACGTTTCTCATAGACTCACTGTCAGGGAAATTTTGTGAAAATATTAACAATTTCTCCCAAACCCCTCTTAAACAGTGTATAATATTTTGTCAAACCCCATTAATGTGGATACAACATCATAGTATAGAGCAAGTATATATACAAATTGAAGAGAGGTGACACCTACTAGACTGCTGGATGGTATTCAAAGGTAGGAATTCAAAAGTGTGGAGATATGGTGACTCTGGTTGCTTGGGTCTGCAGAAAGGAGCAGAGAGTGGCAGACTCAAAGTTAACAGCTGAGAGGGACTGTGGAGGCAGAGATAGACCAAATAGAGCTGGACGTAGCATACCTGTGACCCCTAGTTCCTGGTTATAAGTTGGTACTGCACGTAGTGGCTTAGAGGAACGCGGTGTCCACCGCTAGTTCCTGGTGCTGTGAGAGTTGTCAGGGGCAGGATGGTATCGGCTGACCAATCGCCGCCAATCCCGCAGTGCTGTGTAGTGTGAACTCCGGAAGTGCATGTGTGACGTCACCGGAAGTGACGCACTGCTCCCAGGAAGCTGTGCATTCTGCAGGCTGGTGTAAATGCGTTCCAGTGAGCCGGAAGTTTGAGTGCCAGGGAGAGAGAATGTGCGTTCCACCAGTATAGAGCATAAGACCCAATGGGCATGAGCCAGAGCCTTTGTTGGAGTGGACAAGGATCTAGGAGAGGGGACAAGAGTGTGCCAGAGAGGAATAATCTGCAATAAAGGAGACAATATATGAGTAGGATATGGAGATCAAAACATGTATATTATTGACCTATTCAATTTGAAGACCACATATCCAAACGTAAAATACATTTCAACATAGGGTCACATAAGATCCCTGGGTGACAAGTTTCTCTGTACCAATTGTTCAATGAGAACCAAACTCCAAACATAAAAAAAAATTATATAAAAAGCCAGCAGGTCATAGTCCCTATTAAGGCCTTTCGGCTCTAAGGACTGTAATTCATGAATTCAATAGGCTTCTCTACGTTTGAGAAGGCTCACTCTGTCGCTCCCCCGACGTGGTGTCAAAACTTGTTCCAATACCTGGTATTTGAATTGAGAAATACTATGTCCTGCCATGATAAACTGTTGGGGAATGGGTAACATTAGGTTTTTGCACAGAATTGTGGACTTGTGCTTTGAAATCCTATCCCTTATGGGCTGTGCCGCCTCCCCCACACAGATTCGGCCGAATGGACATTTAATAAGATATACCACATATGAACTGTCACATGTAAAGTACCCTTTGATGTTGTATATTTTTTCAGTTTGTGGGTGATGAACAATGCTACCCCTGAGGACATTGTTGCATTGACGACATTGGAGACATGGGAATGTGCCCATTTTGGGATTCTGCAAAAACCATAGTCTCTAATATTGGTTCTTAAAACACGGTAGGAAGGGTTGTTGGAACGCAGGGATCGTGGGATAGCCGGTTTGTAAGATGTTCCTGTGTTTCCTAATGGTTTTATTTAAGATGTAGGCGAAGGGGTGGAACGTGTGAACGAAGGGAATTCTGTCCTTAGTGTTTGGAAGATCAGTTCTGGAATTCGACGCCTGGGGATTCAAGAAGCTAGGTGGATAGCCTCGTTCAGTGAATTTGGTCGACATTTCTTGTAACCTCTGATTGCGGATAGTTTCACTGGACACTATCCGTTTGACCCTCTGAAATCGTAATGTAGGTATAGATTTCTTCATCGACCTTGGATGATTGCTAGAAAAGTGTAATAGGTCATTGCGATCGGTGGGCTTGGAATAGAGATCAGTTGTTAGGTGGCCCTTTGTATCCTTGATCACCATGGTATCAAGGAAACTAACATGGCTTGAATCATATGTCATGGTGAAGCGTCTTTAAACCAAAGACGTTTAATGTTGTGGGATTGATTGCATTAGATAAATGTCTTCTAATACATTTTTTTAGCGACTCTGAAGTGCATCCCACATATTGTAGTTTACTCTCTATACATTCTATTAAATGCACTGCTCAAAAAAATAAAGGGAACACTCAAATAACACATCCTAGATCTGAATGAATGAAATATTCTCAATGAATACTTTGTTCTGTACAAAGTTGAATGTGCTGACTACAAAATCACACAAAAATTATCAAAGGAAATCAAATTTATTAACCAATGGAGGCCTGGATTTGGAGTCACCCCCAAAATTAAAAGTGGAAAAACACACTACAGGCTGATCCAACTTTGATGTAATGTCCTTAAAACAAGTCAAAATGAGGCTCAGTATTATGTGTGGCCTCCACGTGCCTGTATGACCTCCCTACAACGCCTGGGAATTCTCCTGATGAGGTTCCGCAAACTCCTGGACAGTCTGTGTTGTAACGTGACGTTGGTGGATGGAGCAAGACATGACCCAGCTTTCGTCCTTCTCCATCACAGCAACACCCCTTTAAAAACATATAAAAACTCGATACTGAGACTCTTGATCACGTCTGCTAGAGCATGTATTCCCTCACTATGGAAAAGTAACACTATCCCGACAATCTCACTATGGTTCTCCAAAATAAAAGAGATTAGGTTAATGGAGGAGCTCACCTACACGATCAATAACTCCCATGATAAATTTTATAAAACATGGCTCTACTGGAGTTTAAATCTTCCGCTGATTACCTGGCCCTCATAGGGGAAAGTTAAGTCTATACTTCAGGAGCCTCTCTGACCTTACCCTAACCCTCTTACCCATACATCCCTTCCCCCACTTCCCTTTGTCTTTGTGTATATTTGTGTTTTGGGCTTTAACTACTCATTTTTTCTTTTATAACCCTTATTTGTTAATCAACATGAATATGTAATGACTTAATGTTTAAGTCTGAGTCACCAAGCTGGTATATCCTAAAACACATTGAACCAATGTTCTACCAGCGACTCTACTTTGGATTGTGTTTACTTATTTAATTTTCAAATGTTTTGGAAATACTGGTTATTGTTATGGTTATGTGGTCATGTTTGACCTACTACTTGTTACACAACTAGTACCCGGTGTTTGTATTTGTATTTCCTTTTCAACACTTAATAAAGATAAATTTATAAAGAATAATCAAGTCACATTGAGTTTGATATTTGTTTCTTGAAAACAAACTCGGTGAAAGTTTTCCGCCAAGTGTAGAAGCCTTTTTGGATACAAAACTCAAACAAAATATGCAAACGAATTTACAAAGTCTGGAGGATGGATCTCAGACATCAAAAAAACTAAGTTTGAAAGAAATATCAAAGACTACGAGTCAAATTCAATTTACACATGGAAATGAAACAAACCAAGAGCTACTGTTCTGAAATACAGGTCACACAATAAATTCAAAGGAAATAGAGGAGAGCGGAGGTCAGCTTCACAAATCCTAATGTGTCCATGGGTTCCTCTAATTATAATTCTCTGAGGACTAATCTGATGCATCAGTGGGATCAACTAAAGACAGATGGAACAAAAATAAATTCTCAAGTATTCCCCACAATTCAGCACAAAACAACAGGCCGGAAGAAAGCTCAGATGTGCCCGGAAGCATGCGTTCCACGCCGGATCGCATAATGGTTTTGGATTGCATACCACCAACATAGAAAAGTCCTATCTCTGAGATGAGCGTCATTGGAGACTAAAAACAAGTATTGCACATCCTCCCATCATGCAATAGGCATGTAGATCTACTTTATCACTACAGAAAATATGGGATGATGGCCCACAGTATATTCGTAAATGATCAAATTTGTCCCCTATTGCATAATTAGAGATACACAAGGAACACCACACTTGTTAGTTACTAAATAGTATATGTAGGATATAACTGATAAGTAATAATTCTGATATAGAAGCTCAGATATCTCGATGAAGTACAACAATATGTGAACCTCATTCACAGGGAACTGAGTAGCAATGAATAGAGTATACAATCCAAAAATGTAATACAGAATGGGTCTGTATTCACACAAAACAAGCATAGGAAATTAGCTCATTCAGTCCCTTAGGGGCTCGTGAATCCAGTCTGGAAATCCACTCATTTTCCTTTTTGGAGGATACATCTATTGTGATCACCTCCTATCACATTGGGTTTAACCACCTCAATGATGAAAAAGGAGATGTCTCTGGTTTCACCTCGATGTACACTATTCATATGTCTCGCTAATCGGGTGTCCTGACCATGGCATATATCACCCTAATGCCCCCCACCCTCCTCCTAGACTCCCTCTTGGTCTTGCCTACATAATCTGTCCAAACACAAAAAAGAAAACAAGAACCGGCAACTTTGTACGGGGATGACAATTGATCCAGGAATAGTGTACCGCTGTCTAGCCCGCATGTTGCTTTTAAAGTGATACAATAAAGGAGCACGTTTTAGGGACCGGTGAGTGCTATCCTTTCTTCTTATTTGCTTACATGTTACCTACATAATCTAGGGGGCAGGTGCATGTGGCCATATATACAAGTCCTGAGGTTTTACAGTTGGAATAACCCCTCTGAAAAAAGTTTTTACTCGTGGAGGAACTCGAGAAAGATTTACATGGTCTCATCCAATTACATGTACAACATTCTCCACATCTAAAGAAACTGCAGATTCTTCCAAGCCCCCTTGGGTGCAGTTTTTTTGTAGAAACTATGCACTAAATGGTCCCTAATTGACCAACCCTTTCTGAAAGTTATTGTGGGAGTAGATCACACAGCACCTTCCGAGCCGGGTCGGCCACAAGTATATCCCAGGTCACTCTGATTGTCATAAGTTTTTCTTACTCGTGCTATCCCATCTTTTTCTTGGTCTCTTGGTTAGGTATGGAGGAGTGTCTGTCTCTCCCATTTTTCTGCAAACGATGATGTGGAATCCAAAATGTACCATGAGTACCCTATAATCCCTTAATCTGATGTTCAGGTCTATTGCCTGTATATTAAAATCTGAGACATTATGGCAGTACCTTCTCAACCATAAAAATTGACCCTTGGGTATTCCTCTTTTTATTGGGATGGGGTGGTGGCTATCCCACTTCAATAGTTTATTAGTGATTGTAGGTTTATGGTAGATGAGTGTCCCTAGGGTCTCATCCCGTTCTTTCTTGATTAGTACATCCAGGAAAGGCAACTGGTAATAATTAAACTCTGATATAAATCTCAGGCTCACTCTATTGATATTGAGTTCCCTGATAAATTCAAGAGATTGTTCACTCGTCTCTGACTAGATCATTAAAATGTAGTCAATATATTTGTATCATACCCCAATATATGGATGTCATCACTTATCATCATCCCCGAATATTGTGGATTCCTCCCACCAGCCCAGGAATAGTTTAGCATACGAGGGGGCACAGAGGCTTCCCATCGCAGTACCCCTGAGCTGGTGGAAGTACTTCCTGTCAAAAATAAATAAGTTATGTGTAAGAGTGAATTTTAGAAGATCCTCCATGAAGTCATTATGTCTGCTACACTCTATTGATCTCGATTTCAAGAAATGTCTTACTCCTCTGATACCATCCTCATGTGGTATATTACTGTACAAAGCCTCAATATCTAGTAAGGCCTGATCCCCTACATGCATGTATACATGCTCGAGGGTATACATGTAGGGGAGCAGGCAAAGGGAAAACCAACTCCAGAGGGATTATTCCAACTGCAGGACCTCAGGACTTATTCCAACTACAGGACCTCAGGTGGTACTGTGGGGGCATCATACATACTACATAAGGGGCATAATGGGGGCATTACACTGTGTGGGGGGCATCATACATCCTGTATAAGGGGCATAATGGGGGCATTACACTGTGTGGGGGCATCATACATACTGCATAAGGGGCATAATGGGGGCATTACACTGTGTGGGGGCATCATACATACTGCATAAGGGGCATAATGGGGGCATTACACTGTGTGGCCAGTAAAGGGGTCCTGTACTATGAGAACAATAAGTTTCCTCCCTTCCTGTCTCCATAGTTGGGTCGTATGTATCTATTACAGGAAACAGAACAACAACCTTATGATTCTTATAAGAGTCTCCGTGCTGAAGGGGTTAATGCCCCCTGCGCCCAGTAATGGGGGTCTCCACATACCTCCACCTGCAGAGCCGCCACCACACATATGGCTGCTCAGTGCGCACAGGAGCTGTGATGAGGTCACAGGAGGGGAGGAGTCAGGGGTCACATGATCAGGGGCCTCAGTGGATGCAGGACTCTGCTGTGCTGGTTGTCATGGTGCTGGATGAGCTGAAGTTTATGTGTGGGGTCAGGAGGGGTTTACAGTGTGGATGTAGCAGAGCCGCGTGTGTACGAGGTGTACGGAGCAGAGCCGCGTGTGTACGAGGTGTACGAAGCGGAGCCGTGTGTGTACAAGGTGTACGGAGCGGAGCCGCGTGTGTACGAGGTGTACGGAGCAGAGCCGCGTGTGTACGAGGTGTACGGAGCGGAGCCGCGTGTGTACGAGGTGTACGGAGCGGAGCCGCACGTGTACGAGGTGTACGGAGCGGAGCCGCACGTGTACGAGGTGTACGGAGCAGAGCCGCACGTGTACGAGGTGTACGGAGCAGAGCCGCGCGTGTACGAGGTGTACGGAACAGAGCCGCGTGTGTACGAGGTGTACGGAACGGAGCCGCGTGTGTACGAGGTGTACGGAGCGGAGCCGCGCGTGTACGAGGTGTACGGAGCGGAGCCGCGTGTGTACGAGGTGTACGGAGCGGAGCCGCACGTGTACGAGGTGTACGGAGAGGAGCCGCACATGTACGAGGTGTACGGAGCAGAGCCGCACGTGTACGAGGTGTACGGAGCAGAGCCGCGCGTGTACGAGGTGTACGGAACGGAGCCGCGTGTGTACGAGGTGTACGGAACGGAGCCGCGTGTGTACGAGGTGTACGGAGCGGAGCCGCGCGTGTACGAGGTGTACGGAGCGGAGCCGCGTGTGTACGAGGTGTACGGAGCGGAGCCGCGTGTGTACGAGGTGTACGGAGCAGAGCCGCGTGTACGAGGTGTACGGAGCAGAGCCGCGTGTGTACGAGGTGTATGGAGCGGAGCCACGTGTACGAGATGTATGGAGCGGAGCCGTGTGTGTACAAGGTGTACGGAGCGGAGCCGCGTGTGTACGAGGTGTACGGAGCGGAGCCGCGTGTGTACGAGGTGTACGGAGCGGAGCCACATGTACGAGATGTATGGAGCGGAGCCGTGTGTGTACGAGGTGTACGGAGCGGAGCCGCGTGTGTACGAGGTGTACGGAGCGGAGCCGCGTGTGTACGAGGTGTACGGAGCAGAGCCGCGTGTGTACGAGGTGTACGGAGCGGAGCCGCGTGTGTACGAGGGGTACGGAGCGGAGCCGCGTGTGTACGAGGGGTACGGAGCGGAGCCGCGCGTGTACGAGGTGTACGGAGCGGAGCCACGTGTACGAGACGTACGGAGCGGAGCCGTGTGTGTACGAGGGGTACGGAGCGGAGCCGCGCGTGTACGAGGTGTACGGAGCGGAGCCACGTGTACGAGGCGTACGGAGCGGAGCCGTGCGTGTACGAGGCGTACGGAGCGGAGCCGCGTGTGTACGAGGGTATGGTGCAGAGTCGCGTGTGTACGAGGCGTACGGAGCGGAGCCGCGTGTACGAGGCGTACGGAGCGTAGCCGCGCGTGTACGAGGCGTACGGAGCGTAGCCGGGCGTGTACGAGGCGTACGGAGCGTAGCCGCGCGTGTACGAGGCGTGCGGACCGGAGCCGCGCGTGTACGAGGCGTGCGGAGCGGAGCCGCGCGTGTACGAGGCGTGCGGAGCGGAACCGCGCGTGTACGAGGCGTGTGGAACGGAGCCGAGCTTGTACAAGGCGAGCGGAGCCGGGCGTGTAAGAGGCGTGCGGAGCGGAGCCGCGCGTGTACGAGGCGTACGGAGCGTAGCCGCGCGTGTACGAGGCGTACGGAGCGTAGCCGCGCGTGTACGAGGCGTACGGAGCGTAGCCGCGCGTGTACGAGGCGTGCGGACCGGAGCCGCGCGTGTACGAGGCGTGCGGAGCGGAACCGCGCGTGTGGAACGGAGCCGGGCTTGTACGAGGCGAGCGGAGCCGCGCGCGTGTACGAGGCGTGCGGAGCGGAGCCGCGCGTGTACGAGGCGTACGGAGCGTAGCCGCGCGTGTACGAGGCGTACGGAGCGTAGCCGCGCGTGTACGAGGCGTACGGAGCGTAGCCGCGCGTGTACGAGGCGTGCGGACCGGAGCCGCGCGTGTACGAGGCGTGCGGAGCGGAGCCGCGCGTGTACGAGGCGTGCGGAGCGGAACCGCGCGTGTACGAGGCGTGTGGAACGGAGCCGGGCTTGTACGAGGCGAGCGGAGCCGGGCGTGTACGAGGCGAGCGGAGCCGCGCGCGTGTACGAGGCGTGCTGAGCGGAGCCGCGCATGTACGAGGCGTGCGGAGCCGGGCTTGTACGAGGCGTGCGGAGCGGAGCCGGGCTTGTACGAGGCGTGCGGAGCGGAGCTGGGCGTGTACGAGGCGTGTGGAGCGGAGCCGGGCGTGTACGAGGCGTGCGGAGCGGATGCTGCCCCTCTCCAGGAGCAATCACAGCAGCACGGCATGAGACATTCTTGTGCTACACAGACTGTCCTGACAGAACACAGCTCGTCAGGACATAGCCCCGACCTCCAGCGACAGCCGGACAGTCCCATTGGATCGGGGACGGTTGGGCGGTTTCTGTATATAAGTTGTGTGTGATAATTGTAGAATTATTAATGTCTTAACATAAAAGGATGTACCTGAGTGTTTGTGCCGGGGTCCACATGCATGGAGGGGGTTGAGGCGGTGCTGGCTGTATTATGCAGACGGCATCTGCCTGTAACAGTAGTAACCAGAAACTACTAGAAACTCTGCACCAAAATGAAGCAAATCCTTATTGTGGGGACTTCGCCTTGTACGTAACACCCCCGGATCCGGTACAAGCCGGGCAGATGTTCTCATTCATGTCATTTTCTGCTTAAGGTTCTGCGGTTTTCTGGCCAACTATAAAAAAGAAAAAGCGTAAAACAATATTTGTTTCTGCTGCATTGACATAAGTACAATCTTTCATTATATATAAATCTATTACACGTCGGGTCAATGCTGTAAAGGACAGTAAAGTGCCATGGTTGTGGTTGTGGTTTTTGGGTCACTCTACTTCCCTCCCAAAAATGCATTCAGAAACTTGTAACTACTGATCTCTCCACAGGAAGAAGCCGACAACTCCATCAATGGGATCATTTTATAAAATTAGGTCTTCGCAAGATGAAAATGGTCTCACAAACCACATTTTTTAAAATGTTCATAAAAAACCCCAAACAAACAAAAATAATAACCTTACTTTTTTCCCCATTTTTCAATACTTTATGTGCTAAATTGAATGTTGTCATTCCAAACAACAACTAGTCCCACAAAACACAAGCCCTCCGTCTATGTGAATGGAAAAACAAAGTTATATTTTTTGGGAAAAAGGGGAGGAAAAAAACAAAAAATTGCTCTTGTCAGAATAATGTAATTGCTATATATATATTTTTAAAAAATTGAATAATTTTACCCCAAAATTGTGATCTCTTATAATATTATCATTCTTCATGCGAGATTAATCATTAGTCTGTGAATAAATCCAAACATCTGGAAGATGTAGAACAATATATCTCTGATCCTCTTCTGCCAGGATAAGCGCCTCCTTTCTGTCCTTTCTGTGATGGAGAAAACGCTTGAAAGATTCAGAAAGTCCGATGAGTTTTTGGAGCTTATTGTAAAGGGCCTTAATGACGACCTGGGAAAGAAACCACCAGAAACAAAGGATCCAACCAGGTAAGTTCTAATGATCCCGTCTGATAAAATGATCAGTTTTATTTCCATGGGATTGTTCTGTAGAAGAGATGGGACCTGCAGCATTTTGACCCTGAGCTTCACTATGTATTGATGTAGCAAAGCTTAATGTGACAATTCACACACCACAGTGATAAACTGTCTCAGAAGGTTAGCTCTCATAACAGAATTAACATCACTTATAGTGGAACTATACTTACAATTTGTTTTCAGAATTGTGAAATTATGGCACTTTGCAAAGCACTTCATTAGTTTCTTTGGCGTCATATCCGTAAAATGATGATATTAAAGTGGCCTCCAGACCCTGCTTTTCCCCAGTGCAGGAGCGTTGCTGGGGTCCTAAGAGATCAGGGACCCCAGCCCCAAAGTACATGTTTCCCCATATAACCTCTCTGCCACTTAAAAGAGGATTTATACATATATAATTACAGTATACCACTGTTACTAATCTAAAATACACTATACAAAGACCAATATTCCCAAAATTACTACTATACAAGGCCAAAATGATCCTGCTACACAATGTCCTCTACCATCACCACCACACAGTGAGTCCATATATGAGAGAAAACCCCGCAGGGTAAAAGACCATCAAAGGAGTCCAGGGAGTATAAAATCTATCATATTTATTCAGCAATAGAAGAATAGGATGATGGGGGAAGGGACACAACACATATGTGATTGTTAGACATGTAAGCCAAAAAAAGCCAGGCACGCAAGGAAGGGGCCATTCCAGGTATAATGACTGTCTATAGTATCATCATGGGTGTACTAAAATATCCCAAAATAGACACCGCATGTATTCCACTGGGGGCAACAGTCATCATATGCAGGTGCATCTCACTAAATTACAATATCATCAAAAAGTTAATTTATTTCAGTTCTTCAATACAAAAAGTGAAACTCATATATTATATAGAGTCATTACAAACAGAGAGATCTATTTCAAGTGTTTATTTCTGTTAATGTTGACGATTATGGCTTACAGCCAATGAAAACACAAAAGTCATTATCTCAGTAAATTAGAATAATTAACAAAAAACACCTGCAACTGCTTCCTAAGTGTTTAAAAATGTCCCATAGTCTGTTTCAGCAGGCTCCACAATCATGGGGAAGACTGCTGACTTGACAGATGTCCAGAAGGCAGTCATTGACACCATCCACAAGGTCCCAGAGTTCCAATTTTCCTTTGGAAATCAATGTCCCAGAGTCTGGAGGAAGAGTGGAGAGGCCACAATCCAAGCGGCTTGAGGTCTAGTGTGAAGTGTCCACAATCAGTGATGGTTTGGGGAGCCATGTCATCTGCTGGTGTAGGTCCACTGTGTTTTATCAACACCAAAGTCAGCGCAGCCGTCTACCAGGACATTTTAAAGCGCTTCATGCTTCCCTCTGATGACAAGCTTCATGGAGATGGAAATGTCATTCTCCAGCAGGACTTGGCGCCTGTCCACACTGCCAAAAGTACCAATACCTGGTTTACACACAACAGTATCACTGTGCTTAATTGGTCAGCAAACTCACATGACCTTAACCCCATAGAGAATCTATTATAGAGAATCTATGGGGTATTGTCATGAGGAAAATAAGAGACACCAAACCCAACAAAGCAGGCGAGCTGAAGGCTGCTATCAAAGCCACCTGGGCTTCCATAACACCTCAGCAGGGCCACAGGCTGATCCCTCCATGCCACATTGCCGCATTGATGCAGTAATTGATGCAAAAGGAGCCCCGACCAAGTATTGAGGGCATTTACTGAACATACATTTCAGTAGGCCAACATTTCGGATTTTAAAAACATTTTTCAAGCTGTTGTTATAAAGTATTCTAATTTACTGAGATAATGACTTTTGTGATTGCATTGGCTTTAAGCCATAATCAGTGGCGTACCGCCAATGGTGGCAGGCCACACCACTGCTATGGGGCCCGTGAGCCTCGGGGGAGCGAGGAGGATAGGTGAGTATTGGGGGGGTGGGAGGTTGTGGTAAAATTAGGGGCCTCGGCTTATACTCGGGTCGTCTTATTTAAAACATACGGTATTTTAAAATCAGTGAGTACGTGGTGCCCATAATACTGCAGGACTGTGTGGTGTATTATACTATATGGGAGCTGCATTTTACCCTTTGGGGTGTGAAATATACTGTATGGAGGACTATGGGAGTGCATTATATTCTATTGAGGACCATGGGAAGTTCATTATACTATATGGAGGATTATGGGGGGTGCATTATACTATATGGAGGATTTTGGAGGGTGTATTATACTATATGGAGGATTACGGGTGGCATATTATACTATATGGAAGTCTATGTGGGGCCATTATGATATTTTGAGGGCTATGTGGGGGGCCGTTCTACTGTATGAAAGCAATTATACAGTGTGAAGGTTTGTGTGGGGTCCATCATACTGTTTGGAGGGCTGTGTGGGGCCATTATACTGTTTGGAGGGCTAGTGTGGGCCATTATACTGTATGTAGGCCCATTATACTGTATGGAGGGCTGTGTGGGGCCATTATACTGTTTGGAGGGCTAGTGTGGGCCGTTATACTGTATGTAGGCCCATTATACTGTATGGAGGGCTGTGTGGGAGTCACAGTTGGGGGAATCATACTGTGTTAGGGTCACCATACTTTGCCTTGGGAGTTGAAGTGGGGTACAATAAGGTCATTATACTGTTCATGTAGAGGCTAATGTGGAGGAGTGCACCATGGGGGTATCATACTGTGTTTGGGGGGCACTTTTATTGGCATCATACTTCATGGGGCAATGAAAGAGGGATCTAGGACTTCAGTAGGAGGAAAATTAGAAAAATGAAGTAAAGGCTGGAAAGTTGTGAGATCGGCTCTTCTGTGACACAGACAAATATTTAGTTATTTTTTTGGTGGGGGGGGGTCCAATTAGAGCTTCTGCTATAGGGCCTCATGATTTCTATGTGCGCCCCTGGCCATAATCATCAACAATAACAGAAATAAACACTTGAAATAGATCACTTTGATTGTAATGACTTTATATAATATATGAGTTTCATTTTCACCATTGAAGAACTAAAATAAATAAACTTTTTGATGATATTCTAATTTAGTGAGATGCATCTGTATATATAAGGGGTGTGGGTGCCATCATACTATAAGGGGCTATGGGAGTCATCATGCTATATATAAGGGGCAGTGGGGCCATCATATTATATAAAATGGGGAGTGGGTGCCAGAATACAGTTTATAAGGGGCCGTGGGGCCATCATACAGTATAAAGGGAGCTGTAGGGGCCATAATATAGTGTACAAGTGGGTGTGGGGGCCATCATACAGTATATATTGGGATGCGGGGGCCATCATACAGTACTGTATATATGGGGCTGTGAGGGCCATTATACAGGATATAGGGAGTTGTAGGGACCATCATGCCAGTTATAAGGAGTTGTAGAGACCATCATACACTGCATAGGGAGCTGTGGAGACCATCATACAGTGCATAGGGAGCTGTGGAGACCATCATACAGTGCATAGGGAGCTGTGGGGACCATTATGCAGTGCATAGGGAGCTGTGGGGACCATCAGACAATGCATAGGGAGCTGTGGAGACCATCATACAGGGCCTAGGGAGCTGTGGGGACCATCAGACAATGCATAGGGAGCTGTGGAGACCTTCATACAGTGCATTGGGAGCTGTGGGGACCATTATGCATTGCATAGGGAGCTGTGGGGATCATTATGCAGTGCATAGGGAGCTGTGGGGACCATCATACAGTTCATAGGGAGCTGTGGGGACCATCAGACAATGCATAGTGAGCTGTGGGGACCATCATACAGTGCATAGGGAGCTGTGGGGACCATCATACAGGGCATAGGGAGCTGTGGGGACCATCATACAGGGCATAGGGAGCTGTGGGGACCATTATGCAGTACATAGGGAGCTGTGGGGTCCATTAGGCAGTGTATAGGGAGCTGTGGAGACCATTATGCAGTGCATAGAGAGCTGTGGGGGCCATTATGCAGTGCATAGGGAGCTGTGGGGACCATCAGACAATGCATAGGGAGATGTGGGGACCATGATACAGGGCATAGGGAGCTGTGGGGACCATTATACAGTGCATAGGGAGCTGTGGGGACCATTATGCAGTGCATAGGGAGTTGTGGGGACCATCATACAGAGTTTAGGGAGCTGTGGGGACTATCATACAGTACATAAGGTGCTGTGGGGACCATCATACAGTGTATAAGGAGCTGTGGGGACCATCATAAAGTGTATAAGGAGCTGTGGGGACCATCATACAGTGCATAAGAAGCTGCAGGGACCATCATACAGTGCGTAGAGAGCTGTGGGGACCATCAGACAATGCATAGGGAGCTGTGGAGACCATCATACAATGCCTAAGGAGCTTTGGGGACCATCATACAGTGCATAGGGAGATGTGGGGACCATCATACAGGGCATAGGGAGCTGTGGGGACCATTATGCAGTGCATAGAGAGCTGTGGGAACCATTATGCAGTGCATAGGGAGCTGTGGGGACCATCAGACAATACATGGGGAGATGTGGGGACCATCATACAGGGCATAGGGAGCTGTGGGGACCATTATGCAGTGCGTAGGGAGCTGTGGGGACCATTATGCAGTGCATAGGGAGTTGTAGAGACCATCATACAGAGCGTAGGGAGCTGTGGGGACTGTCATACAGTACATAAGGTGCTGTGGGGACCATCATACAGTGTATAAGGAGCCGTGGGGACCATCATACAGTGTATAAGGAGCCGTGGGGACCATCATACAGTGCATAAGGAGCTGCAGGGACCATCATACAGTGCGTAGAGAGCTGTGGGGACCATCAGACAATGCATAGGGAGGTGTGGAGACCATCATACAGTGCCTAAGGAGCTGTGGGGACCATCATACAGTGCATAGGGAAATGTGGGGACCATCATGCAGGGCATAGGGAGCTGTGGGGACCATTATGCAGTGCATAGGGAGCTGTAAGGACCATCATACCGAGCGTAGGGAGCTGCGGGGACCATCATACAGTACATAAGGAGCCATGGGGACCATCATACAGTGTATAAGTAGCCGTGGGGACCATCATTCAGTGCATAGTGAGCTGTGGGGACCATCATACAGAGCGTAGATAGCTGTGGGTTCCATCATACAGGGCATAGGGAGCTGTGGGGACCATGATACAGTGCATATGGAACTGTGGGTACAATCATACAGGGCATAGGGAGCTGTGGGGACCATCATACAGTGCATAGGGAGCTGCAGGGACCATCATACAGTGCGTAGAGAGCTGTGGGGACCATCAGACAATGCATAGGGAGCTGTGGAGACCATCATACAATGCCTAAGGAGCTTTGGGGACCATCATACAGTGCATAGAGAGATGTGGGGACCATCATACAGGGCATAGGGAGCTGTGGGGACCATTATGCAGTGCATAGAGAGCTGTGGGAACCATTATGCAGTGCATAGGGAGCTGTGGGGACCATCAGACAATGCATAGGGAGATGTGGGGACCATCATACAGGGCATAGGGAGCTGTGTGGACCATTATGCAGTGCGTAGGGAGCTGTGGGGACCATTATGCAGTGCATAGGGAGCTGCAGGGACCATTATGCGATGCATAGGGAGCTGTGGGGACCATCATAGAGTGCATGGGGGAGCTGTGGGGATCATCATACAGTGTCTAGGGAGCTGTGGGGACCCTCATACAGTATCTAAGGAGCTGTGGGGAAAATCATACAGTGTGTAGGAAGCTGTGGGGACCATCATACAGTGTCTAGGGAGCTGTGGGGACCATCGTACAGTATCTAAGGAGCTGTGGGGACCATCATACAGTGTGTAGGGAGCTGTGGGGACCATGACACCAGTGCATATGGAGCTGTGGGTACCATCATACAGTGCATAGGGAGCTGTGGGGACCATCATACAGTGCATAGGGAGCTGTGGGGACCATCATACAGAGCGTAGGGAGCTGTGGGGACCATGATACAGTGCATATGGAACTGTGGGTACAATCATACAGGGCATAGGGAGCTGTGGGGACCATCATACAGTGCATAGGGAGCTGTGGGGACCATCATACAGGGCATAGGGAGCTGTGGAGACCATTATGCAGTGCATAGAGAGCTGTGGGGACCATCATACAGGGTATAGGGAGCTATGGGGTTCATCATACAGTGTGTAGGGAGCTGTGGGGATCATCATACAGTGCGTAGGGAGCTGTGGGGACCATCATGCAGTGTATAGGGATCTGTGGGGACCATCATACGGTGCATAGGGAGCTGTGGGGACCATCATACAGTGTGTAGTGAGCTGTGGGACTATCATACAATATACAGGGTGCTATGGGGGCACTCAGGACATTATTTCTTTTAAATGGGTGCATCATCAGAAATTTCTTCTTTCACCACCCCAAAATCATCGTCCATAGACTTGAAGAAGAACTTTGTAGTTGGGTGTAGTTTGATTGTGGCTTTAAGGGGGCATTATTACTTAAAGCGGATACTCAACGGTATTTGTTGCTTGGAGGGAACACTTCAGATATTGAAACTTTCATAAGAGCATATCTGGCATTATTACTTGCTAGGTAGCACAGTGGGGTCTTTACTACTTTCTATGGGACGCTATTATTTTTATAGGTCCCCTCTATCTGGCATACAGTCTTTGTAGCATTAATTGGTGGAGGGTAATCATAGTAATGACATAATTTTTGAAGTATTGAGGTTCCTATTCCACGTGGGAAGAGCAGGCAGCATGGGGAGGTTGTGCAGGGTGGGAATAGATGGGGACGGTGCTGGAAATGTGAGAAGTCAGATGGTCTTTGTACAGTGTGTTTTTATGTAGAGGCAATGGTCATATCATAATACTATGTACTCACTGTGTAGTGTTGATGGTAGAGGGCATTGTGTAGCGGGATTATTATTGCCTTGTATAGAAGTAATTTTGGGAATATTGGTCTTTCAGTTGTGTATTTTAGGTTAGCAACAATGGTGTACTGTAATTATATATGTATAGGTCCTCTTTTAAGTGGCGGGGAGGTTGTATGGGGAAACACCTACTTTGGGGCTTTGGCCCCTGATCTTTTAGGACCCTAGCAACGTCCCGGCATACAAGGGATATCGGGGGGCACAAAGTGTTCTGGACGTTTCCTTTACAGTATGAAGCATTTTCCACACAGTATCCTTCCTGTGTAATATACTCCAGGACTGGTGAGGCGCACTGTCGCTCCCTATTTCGCCATAACTCGGCCTCAGGACTGCAGTGCTGATCAGCAGGTCTGCTTATTTGTTCTTCGGTTTCGCGCACTATGTCTTCCACTACTGGCGCCCTTGAACCCTTGCACTCGTGACTCCCACTAGTACATCATATTCAGTGCTGCTTTGGGGTCCGTAACTCGGCGTCCAATCCAAGGACCCTTCTCTGTAAGGCCACTCTGTCTCATCGGTCCAAAAAAGTCGGGCGCACTTCATGGCCGCCTCCTATAGAATGAATGGAGCAGCATTTTAGCATGCGGACCACCGTTCCAATCTAAAGGGGATGAAGGTTCCTGTAGATTGGAGCTTGTTTTCATTGGACAACCCCTTTAATTTTTCACACACTGTTTCTGCATTTAAGTCTATTTTTTGGTAAATATTCGATGACCTGGTGTAATTTGTGATGTGCTGTTCTTCACCTGAGGTTGTATTGACCTCATTTTATAACTTCTAAGGACCAGACTTTGTTTTAATATATCCTGAATAGAACACAATAGAATTGTATGGAAAACATTATTGTGTTCTTCACAATTCAAGGCGACGTGTCCTTATGAGATCTTTTTCTTGAAGGTATATGGCCCTCAGGTTCTTTATCACCATGCAATCTGAAGAGCCAACTTAGACTAAGAGTGGCCACCACTGGGCATACACCATGGTGCAGCAAGGGCTAGCAATCTGTCCCTCCAATTGTGTGGGTACTTATTGCTTAGGGAATGTCAGTCCAATTCTTCTTTTTAAGAGGGTTCACTGTCTGTGCATCTCTGTGCCTGAAGAATATTAACCTGGTGTTACTGTATTACTGCTGTTCCAAGTGGCCTGCACATGGTTCTCTTAGAGACAGGACCCTTGTTTAAACCCAAGTAGACTTGAATTGGAAAGGCCACTGGTCTGGACCAGGACTCTGGTTGTGTCCGGTGATGGCGGCATGCACGGTTTCTATGTACGTGTCTGTGTGTAGTCAGAAAAGCATTTCGGTGGTGGCCTAATAACTGCAAGGAGCGACGGAGGTGTTGGAGAAAGGTAAACGAGTGGCTGCAGAACGGTTGGTAAATGTAGGACACTTCATGCGAATATTGGCCACTGATGACTGAGGCCTCCCTCCTGGTTTGGTCCTGGAGCCCCCCAGCCACTTGTTGAACATCTTTCCTGTTTTTTACTGTTACACAAGACCCTGTGTCTCCTGTATTCTGCGGCTGCGTCCCGTTCTTCAGTCTTCTTTCTGCAGCATGGTGTGTACGACGTCCTGGATACAATGTTACTGCTCCATCACAGACTGAACCCCAGAACAATTGTCATGGAATTTGGTACCAGAGTTCTCTCTGTGTATGGAGCCCCCATATTTTGTAATTACTCTTATCATTCTCACTGTGTAAGGTGAAATCCAGGAAAAAAAACACACAAAACAATATATATATATAATTAATTTTTTTATTGAAATAGCAATAAGCAACATTGTAATGAAAATATTACTGGTCCTTTAAGAAATTAAACTATGGTCACAGTCACTCTCAGATTGGCCCCGGTGGAGACCACAAAACGAGCTGCGGTCATTGGGGACCACCTGAGGGTCATTGGGACCCAAAGATCCAGAAGAAGGCAAAGAAACCCCCCCAAAAGAATTCTGATTCAGGGGGGAAAAAAAATCCTTCCTGACCCCATTTCTGGCGATCGGATATTTCCCTGGATCTCGTGTATCCTGCTGCATATTGCTGTATATAACATAGGCTTACGTCATGTGAACAATGGCCAAATAGCTGTTGGCTGAGAACTCGTCCTGTATGATAAAATCTGCGATGGAGGTTCCTAATACGGCTTCCAACGAAGATGTGACATCATCCAAATGTGTATAAGAACTAGCGAGTGATAAAGAGACAATGGCTGGTAGGTAATAAGTCATTACCTGTCTGCCAATATCTTCTTCTGGAAGACTTCAAGATATCATGTATTACATATTACATATTATTCTGAAAGTGAACCATGTAATACCACATGTGTCCTGGAGAGGCCGCTACGTCCAGCAAAACACAGCTGATTGCTGAGGGGGTTCACTGCCAGACCCCCGACTATCAACTGATCGCCTGCAAGTCCTCATTTGGGGACAGGAGTTGTTCACACTTGGCATATTTTGTGATTCATGAGGGGAGGACAGTAGCCGGATATAGACTTTTTCTATAAAGTCAGATTAAAGGGGTTTTCAGGAATGTTTTTATGTAATATATAGGAGGTTCCCAGTGGTAGAGAAAACACACAGAGCTTTACTTTCTCCTGCGGCTCCAGCTCTGGATCTTCAGCGCTTCCTGTGCTCTATTGTGACAGGCTGCAGCGGTGATGGCTCAACTTCAGCACACTTCATTGCTGCAGCCAATCACTGAGCTTAGAAGCTCTGTCAGGGTGGCCCACTGAGCCAAGTGATTGGCTGCAGAGCTGCAGTCATGATGTCACCCTTGAAGCCAGTGACTAAAGATCAGCGGCAGCGGTGAAGTGCTGGAGCTGGAGCAGGAGGTAGTAAAGCTTCATCTCTTCTACTTAAGTGATGATTTATATCATTTATATTTAAGTGATGAAAAAAAAATTCAGAAATTTGTAAAAAAAAATAATAAAAATAATTTGCTTGTGTCGCCACTTTCCGAGATCTGAAAGCCGCGGCGTTTTCATGTTTCGGGAATGGGGCTGCGTGAGGGCTAGTTTTTTGCACCACAAACTGATGGTTATATTGATATCATTTTGGGGTATATACAATGTTTTGATTGTCTGTTATTATATATTTTTTTCTTGTTGCAACAAATGAAAATCTGTAATTCTGGCATTTTATGTAATTTTCTAGTTACGCCGTTTACTAAATGGATTAATTTATTTTATATTTCGATGGATCTGACTTTTACAAACGCAGCGATACCAAATATGTGTATTTTTTAAATGTTTTATATTTCTTAATTTTTAATGGGGGAAAACTGGGATGATTTCAACTTTTATACTTTTTTCATTTTTTTTTTTACTTTTCACTGTATTTGTTAGTCTCTTTAGGGGGCTTGAACCTGCAATCACCTGATTGCTTGTGCTATATACAGCATTGCTATATATAGCAGAAATCACAGTCTCCTATGAACACTAGCAACAGGCTGGCTGTCACAGGAATACAGTGATGACAGACAGTGTGCAGTGATGGGGCCACACATACCAGGATTGGGGGATGAGGGGGCCATGCATACCAGGATTGGGGTATGAGGGGGTCCATGCATACCAGGATTGGGGGATGAGGGGAGCCATATGTACCAGGATTGGGGGATGAGGGGTGCCATACATACCAGGATTGGTGATGAGGAGGCCACACATACCAGGATTGGGGGATGAGGGGGCCATGCATACCAGGATTGGGGTATGAGGGGGTCCATGCATACCAGGATTGGGGGATGAGGGGAGCCATATGTACCAGGATTGGGGGATGAGGGGTGCCATATGTACTAGGATTGGGGGATGAGGGGTGCCATACATACCAGGATTGGTGATGAGGGAGTCATACATACCAGGATGGTGAAATTTTCCAGTAGCTGCTGCATTTCCCACCCTAGGCTTATACTCAACTCAATACGTTTTCCCAGTTTTTTTGTGGTACAATTAGGGGCCTCGGCTTATACTCGGGTCGTCTTATATAAAACATACAGTATTTTAAAATCAGTGAGTACGTGGTGCCCATAATATTGCAGGAGTGTGGGGTGCATTATACTATATGGGGGCTGCATTTTACCCTTTGGGGTGTGAAATATACTGTATGGAGGACTATGGGGAGTGCATTATATTCTATCGAGGACCATGGGAAGTTCATTATACTATATGGAGGATTATGGGGGGTGCATTATACTATATGGAGGATTTTGGAGGGTGCATTATACTATATGGAGGATTATGGGTGGCATATTATACTATATCGAAGTCTATGTGGGGCCATTATGATATTTTGAGGGCTTTTTGGGGGGCCGTTATACTGTATGAAAGCAATTATACGGTATGAAGGTTTGTGTGGGGTCTATTATACTGTTTGGAGGGCTAGTGTGGGCCATTATACTGTATGTAGGCCCATTATACTGTATGGAGGGCTGTGTGGGAGTCACAGTTGGGGGAATCATACTGTGTTAGGGTCACCATACTTTGCCTTGGGAGTTGAAGTGGGGTACAATAAGGTCATTATACTGTTCATGTAGAGGCTAATGTGGAGGAATGCACCATGGGGGTATCATACTGTGTTTGGGGGGCACTTTTATTGGCATCATACTTCATGGGGGCAATGAAAGAGGGATCTAGGACTTCAGTAGGAGGAACATTAGAAAAGCGAAGTAAAGGCTGGAAAGTTGTGAGATCGGCTCTTCTGTGACACAGACAAATATTTCTTTATTTTTTTGGTGGGGGGGTCCAATTAGAGCTTCTGCTATGGGGCCTCATGATTTCTATGTGCGCCCCTGGCCATAATCATCAACAATAACAGAAATAAACACTTGAAATAGATCACTTTGATTGTAATGACTTTATATAATATATGAGTTTCACTTTTTGTATTGAAGAACTAAAATAAATAAACTTTTTGATGATATTGTAATTTAGTGAGATGCACCTGTATATATAAGGGGTATGGGTGCCATCATACTGTAAGGGGCTATGGGAGTCATCATGCTGTATATAAGGGCAGTGGGGCCGTCATATTATATAAAATGGGGAGTGGGTGCCAGAATACAGTTTATAAGGGGCTGTGGGGCCATCATACAGTATAAAGGGAGCTGTAGGGGCCATAATATAGTGTACAAGTGGGTGTGGGGGCCATCATACAGTATATATTGAGCTGTGGGGGCCATCATACAGTACTGTATATATGGGGCTGTGAGGGCCATTATACAGGATATAGGAAGTTGTAGGGACCATCATGCCAGTTATAAGGAGTTGTAGAGACCATCATACAGTGCATAGGGAGCCGTGGGGACCATCAGACAATGCATAGGGAGCTGTGGAGACCATCATACAGTGCATAGGGAGCTGTGGGGACCATCATACAGGGCATAGGGAGCTGCGGGGACCATCAGACAATGCATAGGTAGCTGTGGAGACCATCATACAGGGCATAGAGAGCTGTGAGGACCATTATGCAGTGCATAGGGAGATGTGGGGACCATCATACAGGGCATAGGGAGCTGTGGGGACCATTATGCAGTGCATAGGGAGCTGTGGGGACCATTATGCAGTGCATAGGGAGCTGTGGGGACCATTATGCAGTGCATAGATAGCTGTGGGGACCATCATACAGTGCCTAAGGAGCTGTGGGGACCATCATACAGTGCATAGGGAGATGTGGGGACCATCATACAGGGATTAGGGAGGTGTGGGGACCATTATGCAGTGCATAGGGAGCTGTGGGGACCATCATACCGAGCGTAGGGAGCTGCAGGGACCATCATACAGTACATAAAGAGCCGTGGGGACCATCATACAGTGTATAAGGAGCCGTGGGTACCATCATTCAGTGCGTAGAGAGCTATGAAGACCATCATACAATGCATAGGGAGCTGTGGAGACCATCATACAATGCTTAGGGAGCTGTGAAGACCATCATACAGTGCATAGGGCACTGTGGGGACCATCATACAGAGCGTAGGTAGCTGTGGGGACCATCATACAGAGCATAGGGAGCTGTGGGGACCATCATACAGTGTCTAAGGAGCTGTGGGAACCATCTTACAGTGTCTAGGGAGCTGTGGGGACCTCATACAGTATCTAAGGAGCTGTGGGGACCATCATACAGTGTGTAGGGACCTGTGGGGACCATCATACAGTGTATAGGGAAGTATGAGGACCATCATACAGTATCTAAGAAGCTGTGGGGACCATCATACAGTGCATAGTGAGCTGTGGGGACCATTATACAGAGCGTAGATAGCTGTGGGGACCATCATACAGTGCATAGGGAGCTGTGGGTTCCATCATGCAGAGCGTAGATAGCTGTGGGGACCATCATACAGTGCATAGGTAGCTGTGGGAACCATGATACAGTGCATATGGAACTATGGGTACCATCATACAGGGCATACGGAGCTGTGGGGACCATCATACAGGGTATAGGGAGCTATGGGGATTATCATACAGTGTATAGGGATCTGTGGGGACCATCATTTAGTGCATAGGGAGCTGTGGGGACCATCATACAGTGCATACGGAGCTGTGGGGAACATCATACATTACCTAGGGAGCTGTGGGGACCATCATGTAGTGTATAGGGATCTGTGGGGACCATCATACAGTGCATAGGGAGCTGTGGGGACCATCATACAGTGCATAGGGAGCTGTGGGGACCATCATGCAGTGTATAGGGAGCTGTGGGGACCATCATACAGTGCATAGGGAGCTGTGGGGACCCTCATACAGTGTGTAGTGAGCTGTGGGACTATCATACAATATACAGGGTGCTATGGGGGCACTCAGGACATTATTTCTTTTAAATGGGTGCATCATCAGAAATTTCTTCTTTCACCACCCCGAAATCATCGTCCATAGACTTGAAGAAGAACTTTGTAGTTGGGTGTAGTTTGATTGTGGCTTTAAGGGGCATTATTACTTAAAGGGGATACTCAACGGTATTTGTTGCTTGGAGGGAACACTTCAGATATTGAAACTTTCATAAGAGCATATCTGGCATTATTACTTGCTAGGTAGCACAGTGGGGTCTTTACTACTTTCTATGGGGCGCTATTATTTTTATAGGTCCCCTCTATCTGGCACACAGTCTTTGTAGCATTAATTGGTGGAGGGTAATCATAGTAATGACATAATTTTTGAAGTATTGAGGTTCCTATTCCATGTCGGAGGAGCAGGCAGCATGGGGAGGTTGTGCAGGGTGGGAATAGATGGGGACGGTGCTGGAAATGTGAGAAGTCAGATGGTCTTTGTACAGTGTTTTTTATGTAGAGGCAATGGTCATATCATAATACTATGTACTCACTGTGTAGTGTTGATGGTAGAGGGCATTGTGTAGCGGGATTATTATTGCATTGTGTAGAAGTAATTTTGGGAATATTGGTCTTTCGGTTGTGTATTTTAGGTTAGCAACAATGGTGTACTGTAATTATATATGTATAGGTTCTCTTTTAAGTGGCGGGGAGGTTGTATGGGGAAACACCTACTGTGGGGCTTTGGCCCCTGATATTTTATGACCCTAGCAACGTCCCGGCATACAAGGGATATCGGGGGGCACAAAGTGTTCTGGAGGTTTCCTTTACAGTATGAAGCATTTTCCACACAGTATCCTTCCTCTGTAATATACTCCAGGACTGGTGAGGCGCACTGTCGCTCCCTATTTCTCCATAACTCGGCCTCAGCGCTGCAGTGCTGATCAGCAGGTCTGCTTACTTGTTCTTCGGTTTCGCGCACTATGTCTTCCACTACTGGCGCCCTTGAACCCTCGCACTCGTGACTCCCACTAGTACATCATATTCAGTTCTGCTTTGGGGTCCGTAACTCAGCGTCCAATCCAAGGACCCTTCTCTGTAAGGCCACTCTGTCTCATCGGTCCAAAAAAGTCAGGCGCACTTCATGGCCGCCTCATATAGAATGAATGGAGCAGCATTTTAGCATGCGGACCACCGTTCCAATCTAAAGGGGATGAAGGTTCCTGTAGATGGGAGCTTGTTTTCATTGGACAACCCCTTTAATCTTTCACACACTGTTTCTGCATTTAAGTCTATTTTTTGGTAAATATTCGATGACCTGGTGTAATTTGTGATGTGTTGTTCTTCACCTGAGGTTGTATTGACCTCATTTTATAACTTCTAAGGACCAGACTTTTTTTTAATATATCCTGAATAGAACAGAATAGAATTGTATGGAAAACATTATTGTGTTCTTCACAATTCAAGGCAATGTGTCCTTATGAGATCTTTTTCTTGAAGGTATATGGCCCTCAGGTTCTTTATCACCATGCAATC